>NC_081330.1:44115289-45357372 GCF_026419965.1 Kogia breviceps
GAAGCCAGTATTCCTTATTTTTATTTTTTTAATTAAGACTTTATTGTTTTAATTAATTTTATTGATGTATAGTTGATTTACAATGTGTTAATTTCTGCTGTATAGCAAAGTGACTCAGTTATACATATATACATTCTTTTTCATATTCTTTTCCATTATGGTTTATCAAGGATATTGAATATAGTTCTTGTGCTGTACAGTAGGACCTTGTTGTTTATCCATCCTCTATATACTAGTTTACATCTGCTAATCCCAAACTCCTAATCCATCCCTCCCCCCAGACCTTGGCAACCACAGAGACTTTTTTAGAGCAGTTTAATGTTCACAGCAAAACTGAGGGGAAGGTACAGAGATTTTCCATACTCCTTATTCTTCTTTAACCTAAGTAATGGAGGCTTCAGACCCTAAAGGGTCTGTACAGTCATTAACATAGCTCCCTGTCTCGAGTAACTATGCCTTATGTAGCTCAGAACACATTATGGGAGCCTGGTGAGTTTAGGGGATCAACAGGTTGTCTCTTTTACATGAAGTCAGGGCTCAGAGTTGCTATAAACTTTTTTTTCCTGTATCCTCACCCTCGGTATACTGGACATGAATGCTTAAGTTTGACCTGCTTAAGGGTATCAGTAAACAGGGAAATGTGAAACACTAGTAAGCAGGTGACTGTTCCAACCTAAAGCCAGACTCCTCCAGCATTTCTGTCATGTTTGACTAGCTCTAGTAGTAGCTGCTGGACACAATGTCTAGCCCAGAGAACAGAAAAGCTATAAACAGTCTCCAGTGTAATTAAAATGGACTGTTGGCAGAGTGCTTGAATCGAAATTCCAAGTCCTGAACAACACAAGTTTTAATGTTAAGGGCCTACAGAGTATTTAGGAAAAAACAGAATTCCTGAAAATGAAAGGCAATATATGGTCCATGCTCTCCCTGACCTACTATGGTTACTTTTTCTCAAGTATTTATTAATTGGGTTTAAATTCCCCAGGCTGTTAAGACCTTGAAAATCTATCAGAGGGCTATGTGAGACAGAATAAAAGAGAGTTTTAGAAGGGCAGGGAAGAAAAAGGGAGAAAAGAAAATAAGAGATTCCCTTCGATGGGTTGTTTCCTTTCTTTGATGTTGTAATTGATGGTCTGCCTTGCCTATTTTAGGCATTTGATCTAGTAATGACCCTTGAGAAAAACCTTAAGAGAGGTTTAGGTTTCTAGTCCCAGCACCACCACTTACTAGCTCTGTGACCTTGAGCAAATCAATTAACCTCTTTGAACTTTAGATGCCTCATCTATAAAATGGTGATAATAATAGTATTTACCTAATATGGTTGATGAGGTATGTAAAATGCTTAGCACAGTGCCTGGCACACAGTAAGAGCTCAGTATATTAATGATGATCATTCTTGTTGTTACAGCGTCATGGAAGCAAAGGAGGAGAGCATTTTGAGTAGACAAGGGAAATCTGCTCTACATAATGCCACATATAGCTGAGGGGTCAAGGAGGATGAAAGCTGAGAAAACGCAAGGGTTTTGAGACTTGATTGAAAATGCTGAGTGATATTTACATTCGAAATTTATCTTCTGAGCTCCTTATTTTTACTGGAAATAGGAATCAGAGTTTAAAAAGAAAATCCATCACTTTTTTGTGGTCAGGATACATATTTACTTAACTTCACAGCAAGTGATGTTTATAGGGAGTGTATATAAGAAGGTAGCTGTGGCTGTGACAGCCATAGCAGACTCCTGCCACGCTGTCCATTAGAACTTTCTGTGACATGGAAATGTTCTCTCTCTGTGCTGATGAATACACTGGTGGCTGTTAAGCACTTGAAATGTGGCTAGTGTGACTGAGGAATGGAAATTTTAATTTTATTTAATCTTAATTAGCTTAAATTTAAATAGCCACATGTGGGTAGTGGCAGCCATCAATCTAATTGGGGAAGCAAGGCATATACTCTTGAAACCAGTTAAATACCAAAAGGATTGAGGTCAGACAGTAGAGACTTAATTGTTCAACCCTTCTGGTCTGGAGAGTTTAAGGATTTTAAGTCTTGTAGAGCAGGTGAAACTTGGGCTCCACCTTGAAGGATGTATAGTGCTTGGATAGGAGGAAAGAAGGCAGGAGGTCATTCCAGATGGGTAGGAGGGTGTGGGCAAAGGTTTAGAGTTAGAAACTCTTCCTATATGAGAAATTAGAGGACAATGGCCTTTCTAGAATAGCGTATTCATATCAGGAGTTAGATAGGTTGGGGCCAGGTCATGGACAGCCTTGAATGCTAGAACAAAGCATTTGGGCTTTGTCCACATAGGCCAATGTTTTGCAAAGCTTGTTTAAAACACAGATTCCCAGGCCCCACCCTAACCTACTAAATCAACTTTTCTGGGTCACAGCTTAGGAAATCAGTATTATAAGTAAGCTCCGCAGGTGTATATGATGCACATTCAAGTTTGAGATCTATCAGATAGGCAGAAAGGAGCCCTTGGAAGCTTTTTGATCAAAGGAGTGACATGTTGATAGAGGAATCATAGGAAGCTTGATAAGGACAGAAGGTGTAGGATATAGAAACTAGGTAAGGAAACCATTTAGGTGACTGTTCAGATATGGACTTCACAAATCCTGATCTTTCTGGCTGGTGTCCTTGGAATTGTTCAGTCAATTCCTAATATTTCCATGCAGGCCCTATTTGAATTTTCCACACAATTTGTTTGTTGTTTTAAATGACTAGGGACCAGGCACCACAACCTGACTGCCTAGGCTCAAATCCCAGCCGTACTATCTAAGCTGTTTTAGCTCAGACAATGTCCTTATCTGTCAGCTGGAAATGATCATAGCCCCATCCCATAAGGGCACTGTGAGTATTAAATGATATCATAAACGACTTACAACAGTACCTGCCACATAATAAGCACTCAATTAATGCTGGTATTAATATTATTTAAACTAAAGAGCTCTTGGGACTTCCCTGGTGGTCCAGTGGTAAAGAATCTGCCTTCCAGTTCAGGGGATGTGGGTTCTATCCCTGGTCGGGGAACTAAGACCCCACATGCCGTGGGGCAACTAAGCCCATGTACCACAACCACTGAGCTCGTATGCCTCAACAAGAGAGCCCGCGTGCCACAAATTAGAGCCCACACACTCTGCAGCCCGTACACCACAACTAGAGAGAGAAAACCTGCACACCACAACTAGAGAGAAGCCCGCGCACCACAACGAAAGATCCCACATGCTGCAACTAAGATCTGATGCAGCCAAAAAAATAAATAAAGAAAATTAATAATAATAAAAGAAAACTAAAGAGCTCTTTCATTTATTCCAAGTTATATAATAGTTAAAGCTAATCTTCACCAACAAAGTGTTAAATTTGCCCATCCAGAATATTAAACCCAAAGCCCTAGACTTTTTGCTTAATGAGTTGTATTTCAAAGCATAATTCTTCACTAAATTTAACATGATTATCCTTCATAAAATAAGTCTAAATAGAGGACAAATTGTTCTTCCCACTGAATGTTTTAATCTATGGTTAGTTCTTGGCTATGAATTCTATATCTTTTAAAACTTTGTACTTTTTATATTGCTACTAGCTTTCAGTGAATGCTCTTTATGATATTCATTTCAGAAAAAAAGAATGAACTCTTTTTTGTTCTTGTAGGGGACTGATAATGGACTGATAATGCAAAGATATATATCTCATCTGGTGTCAGTGAGCTCACAATGTACTGTGGGTGCAGTGACAGCTTTTTCAAGGAATGAGAAATTCTCTTTAGATGCCTACTTGGTAGTTTGTGAACTTTTGGCTTCTGCTTCACTTTTCTTCCAAGCCTCATCTGAATAGAAGCTTCTCCTAGTCTCTCCAGTTTCTGTTGACAGTCAGCTACCTGAAGCAACTCTCAAGATGCACCTTCAGGTCTTGAAGGCAGAGAGGGAAGGAAACAGCTGAAGACCCATCATAGCTACCTACACACTTCTGATACAGGCTGAGCCAAGAAATTGCCTTAGACTCTTCTTTCTGTTTTCAGAAACAAAGTCTCTCCCAACTTTGTTCACTTACGTTCTGCTAGATGGTTGAAAAAGATGGGTTTGTAACATGGCTGGTTAAGATGGGTTTGTAACATGGCTGGTTAAGGTTCTTTTTTTATGTTTTGAACAGATGAATATCTATTTTCCTTACTGCCATTTCCCTCACTGTCCATTTCCCTTCTCTGGAGTCAGTCACTGTTACCAGTTTCTTGTGTATCCTTCCTGAGATATTCTATGCATATTTGTATATGTACACCCCTAATTTTTATACAATTGTAGCATACCATAAATGCTATTCTGCGCCCTACTTTTTTCACTTTTTACATAGAAGGCTGTTTCATATCAGTACATAAAGAGCTTCTTTATGGCTACATGGCTGCACAGCATTCCATAATTATTATAGATATACCAGAATTTATTTAAGCAGTTCTTTGTTGTTGGACGTTTAGGTAGTGTCCAACCTTTGGCTATTATAAACATGCTTATACATATTATATTTCACATGTGAGAATATATCTCTAGGAGAAATTGATTAGGACACTTGGGTCATTGGCTTGTTCAGTTGCTTGGTGGCGATAAAACCACAGTACTACATGTGGAATCAAAGATTCTAGGAGGCCTAGCCATGCCTAACTACACAGATGTCATGGGATGTTACGCTAGACAGAATCTTGGAGATCCCAGAGAGGACCAAGATCACACAAAGATTTAGAAGCAGATCCAGGATTAAAACCCACAGTGTTTTACTCCAGTCTATATTGTAGCTCTTTTTACTACACCACACTGCTGTGGGTCAGAGAGATTTGGCATGGCCTGATTTCTGTCCTGCCAGGCAGGACTGTGCATTATCTGGCCCACTGTGATCTCACTACCCTGTCTTTACATGATTTCTCTTCCCGGGATCTGACTTTGCCAACCTAATTTATCCTACTTTTCCCTGCTGCTCTGCCTTCTCCCACTAATAATAACTCCATCTTTTTTAAAAGTTAGAACTGAAGTCCTTGACAATTGGGGGACCCTTTAGTAGTAAAGCCAAGTAGGAGAGGCAGGAGTACTGGGAAGGATGTCTAGTAATGGTGTAAGATTTATGATCTTAAACAAGCTTTCTACTCTTAGTTCATCCACTGAGTCATCGTATAGTCTAGGGGGAGTCCCTTTCTCCTTTTGGCATGGCCGGAATATCTCCTTTCCTTGGCCATAAGGTCGAACACCTTAAGGTCAAACAAGCATATAATGTGCCCAATAGGAAAGAATATGAAAGTGTGTGCGGATAGTTTAATTCTTACTGAATTGTGCCAGTGAGCAAACTATAGGTGATACTCTTCTTGGGCAGCCCAAGGAAATCAAGGACCCATGTGTGGACTGACTCTTAAGTCTATCTTCACTTTGGCTCAGGCCACAGAGGGGTCAACTGCTGCCAGTATTTATGAAATGCGCACTATGATGACGGATAAAATTGTTTTAGGGACAGATTGTAGAGCTATCCCTGGGACAGTTTTTCTCAAGTTATGATCCTCTGAGCACTTGCATTACTCGAAGGATGGGGCCCTGGAACCTGCAAGTAGTCTTCTTTCCCAAATAATTCTTATGTGAATGTAATTATGAGAACTACTTCCTAAGGAATGGTAAATTGAGAAGATGGTTGTGAGCCTTTGAATTTGGGTGGCCTGTAAAATTAGTGAGAAGAGCTGACCAGCAATTCTAGGTAGCATATGGCTATTTCATTTGAGAGGATATAAAGACTGGGTTAGGTGCCTCCTGTGTGCTTCCACAGATTCTGTGCTTCTGTCATAACCCTTGTCACACTGTATTGTAGTTGAATGTTTTTGTCCCTTCCCCTATAATCCAGAGGGTTCTTAGTTGTGAGCAACAGAAATTGACTGGCTTATTTAAGCAGAAAAAGCTTGTCTTTAAAGCATATTGAATAGCTCCCAGAATCACAAGTTGGACTGTAGAACCAGACTCAGGGCTACACAACCAACATCACAGCTGTCACCATTACTACCACCATGTTAGCACCATTAGTGGGTTGGCTTAGGTCCTCAGAGATGCAGAAACCAAGCTGGGATTAGACATGCAGGAGATTTATTGGGGAAAATGTCAGTGAGAGAACATAGGGAGGGAGCCAGAGGAAGCTAGGAGAGGTGTTAAACTACAGTGTAAATCTGACCTTTATGGATGAGAGAAGGAAAGAAGAAGGTTAGGTAGGAAGTGTCATAGACTGAAGTGCAGTGCTAATAAAGTTCGACGAGGCTGATGGGGAGTTCTGTTGCCACAGTCACAGGCCACATAGTCCTGTGTCTCCCAGAAATGGGCCTGACTTAGTATCCCTGCTGTGCTCAGTCACTGGCTGGGAGCAGTGTGGCTTCAGAACAAAGCAGCAAATATTGGGGTGAATTTAAAGCACAGCAGCTGGGGCAAAGGTCAATGACACTTCCCACATTGGAAGAACCAAGAGGCACGTTTTCATGACTGTCTGAATTGGAGAAGATTGTCCGTTTCTTTGGGTCACTGGCTCCCAATTCAAGGGATGGATCCTTGGATTGAGGGAGCCTAAGTCACATGCCTGTGCCCCAACTACAAGGGGTCCTGCTTCTTAGCAAGAGTCCTGTGTCCTCACCCCCAGATAAAGGGGTTCAAATGCTATACAGTGACACCCCTAAAAGGACAAATGTCTATTATACCATTACACTCTGTGAACCCCTTGAGAGCAGAGATCTTTGTCTTACTTACTGCTATTACAAATAAATGTTTATTGAAATAACTGAATGAGTGTGGCCAGCTAGTGTTCAAACGACCTTGTACACACACACACACACACACACAATCAATCAATCAATCAATTTAGCCATCAGGGAAATGCAAATCAAAAACCACTAGGATGGTTATAATGAAAAAAGATAAGTGCTGTTGAGGATGTGGAGAAACACAGTGCTGATAGAAATGTAAAATGGTACAGCCACTTTGGAAAATTGATGGTGAGGGAGTGGCTTGGAAAAGGATAATCAAAAGTCTTTGTCCTCAGGGAGCTTAGAGCAAAAAGAGAAGGCCCAGAGGATACCTGACTGATTTTGCATTACATATCTTTTAAGGATTCTAACAGTCCAAACTGAGCATTCTACAGACGGAAGCCATTCTTCCATCCTAACTACTGATTCTCCAGGCCTTGTCCATCACCTCTCACCAGATAGTGTTCTGTGACTGGACTATCTACCACTTGTAGCACATCTCTCTCCTTCCTCTCCTCTTCCCTCGTGGATGCCAGCTACCTCTTATGAATCAGCTCTGGCTGCAGGGGCTTTGTAAGCTCAAACCTATCTCTGAACCTTATGTAGTTCAGAGGGATTCTGAAAGCTGATAAATACGCCAAGAGCTTTTCGATCAAACTGCTTTTAGACCCGTTCTCTGTTCCTGCTGAGTCGGGGGCTGGAGGTAGGGGGAGTGGGGAGTTAAATCTTGGGTCTCCCTTTCTTGCAGAACCAAACCCCTGAACACGGCCTAGCATTCAAGGGGAAGCACAGGGTTATCACCTCAGATGATCAGTCCTTGGGAGAACAGTGCTCTTAATGGGGAAGGGGTTCCCAGGTCCTCAGCAGTCTCATGAGTATCAACATTTCTAGGTCTGTAGTCTTAAGAAGAGTAAAGGGCTGGAGTCTAGAGATTGTCTAAAAGAGGAAGGAGAATTGGACAGAAACAGGGCAAATTCTCAGTCAGTTTCTCCCAGCAGGGCAAAAGGAACAAGGAAATAAGAGACTGGAGGATTTAGTGACCTAAAGCGTCAGAGAGTCCTAGGGCTGAAAACAGAGAAGCTAGTGGGTGAGGGGGATCAAATGGCAGGAGATTTACACATATATACCAACCTTAGGGGAATCTAAATAAAATGTAACAGTAGGGTCTCTGACTTCAAGGAGCTTATGGTAATTTAGTGGTGAAATAAAGATTAATATACTCAAAATAATTTGTAATTTGGTGCTAAACTGTGGGATTGACCCAAAAAAAGTGGTGTAGGAGCTCTGAGAAGGGAGAGATCATGTGGGCTGACATCCTTTGTGAGCTGAATGGCTGACTGAGGCAATAGGTGCCCCACAGGACTTTATGCTCCAACTACAGTGGCTACAGCTTTTAGAGATGAGTGTGCCTGAGTCTTGTATGTTTTCCTGGAGGAAACACAGGGGAGAAAGCTTCATCATCATCACTATTTGTTAATCACTATCATCAACAAGAACCACAATAAACATTAATTGAGCATCCCTCCCTGAGTCTACACTTCTGTTTAGGAGGCAGGGCAAACAGAAAGAGTTGAAGGACTAGAGCAAGAGAGTACATGCCAGTAGCACAAAGACAGAGGGAAAAGTGAGAGCTGGGGAGGTGAGGGAAGGCTTCCTGGAGGAGGTAATACTTGAACTGACCCTTGAAAGAAGGTTAGGCTTTGGGCTAATGGAGAAAAGAGTGAAGGGGGTTGTAAACGGCCTCAACAAGGCACTGAGAGAGCAAGGCAAGTGTGATTAAGTGAGAAAACCTGCTGGACTGGAGCAAAGGGTGTGGAAGGGTAGCGTGGGCAATGAAGTTGGAGAGGAAAATAGTCTGATGATTATAGAGAGCCTTAAATGTCAGACAGAAGGAGTCATATTGGAACAAAGTAGGAAGGCAGTGTAGATTTGTGTATTTGGGGAATGACAAGGGCACAAGGAAGAAAGAGAGGCTAAAAGAAAAACGTGGAGATTCTACAGTCTTCTTAGCTTCAGTCTCCCATGTCAGGGTGGCCAACTCATCCCAACTCAGCAAACAGATGAGTTTCTCACTTGTGATCCATCTTGGGAATAGATCCTGAAGAAGCCTACAAGAAGTTCTGCACTGTATACTGTTGGCAGAGAACTTTGTGCCTTTTGGAAAGGCCCAAGCCGTCAACACTATGTATGAAGTGTTATCAGATAGCATTGCCCCGCCTTGTGAAACAGAAAGGAGGAAGGGTCAGCCTCCTAACCCAGCTGCTAACACAGGTACAGACCAAGATGAGACATCTGCTTCAAAAGCAACAACCTTTTGAAGCTGATCTGTTCTTGAATCAGCCCTGGGGAAAGGAGACAGCAACTGCAGGAATCTTTTTTTTTTTTTTTTTTTTTTTTTTTTTTGCGGTACGCGGGCCTCTCACTGTCGCGGCCTCTTCCACTGTGGAGCACAGGCTCCGGACACGCAGGCCCAGCGGCCATGGCTCACGGCATGTGGGATCTTCCCCGACCAGGACACGAACCCACGCCCCCTGCATCGGCAGGCGGACTCCCAACCACTGCGCCACCAGGGAAGCCCTGCAGGAATCTTAAAAACCAATACAACAGCAAGACTAAGCCTTTCTTGAAGCCATCATTTTGGTGGCTGCTACTTGGCCACTCCTCACATAGATCCTTTTTACTGACTTCCTGCAGCAAAAGGAGATTGGAGCAGGCTCGACTACATTTATATTATTACCAGGAGGCAGATGTTTTCTCTTTTCCCCTGGGGTTTAGAATTATGCAAATGAAGGCACAGAAACAAAAGCTCAGCGAGGTGGGGGAAGATTGCTCTTAAGAATCTAGGCAATTTTCAGAGCTCTTTAAGACACCCCTCTCAGTTTTTACTAACAGCTCTCCTGGCTCCTCTATTTGGCACCTCTTCGGACCTTACAGCCAAAGACCTGAAAGTTCATTCTAAACTTCCCATCCTGGCCTCATTTTGCAAGTGGAGGAATCAAGGCATATAATATGGGTCTGTGGGCTGACCTTGAGTCTTTCTTTGACATTCCCTCTTTCTCTTCCTTCTGCTACATACACTCTCGCTTGGAAAGGAAACTCTACGGCCCAATTGCTCCCCAGGTCTCTCCCCAGCTCCACCGTGATAAAATCTGTAGGGCAATAGGACCTAGGGAAATTCAACCCTGAGGCCGAGAGAGACACTCCTGCTTAACCGCCCGGCTTGAGCGAGTGTGGGAGCGAGCTAGTTAGGGAGGGCGGGGTAGAACTGGGGGTCTGCTGCTGTTGGCGAAGAGGAAAGCTGTGGCTCCCTCCAGGGTCCAGGGGTCGTGATGAGAAGTGCTTCTGAAGGTTGGCCCAAGCCCCTTTTTGTCGCGACTCTATGCACCGAGCATCCTTCATCTGCCCGCCCTGGAACTCGCAGGCTGGTTTTGTTTGGCCCCAGCTGTCTCTCCCATTTCGTGCAGCCCCGCCATCGGTGCCTTCGTTCCTGAAGCCACAGACCTCTCACAGCTGGAACTGCGAGCCAGGCAGGACCCCGGCAGCAGACGGCGTCCAAGAGTTTGCCGACATCCGTCGGGCCGGGTTGGCGCCCCCGCACGTCGTGTTTTTCGCTAGCAAAGTTTCTCTGTGGAAAAGAAGCCCTTCCAGCTTTTTCTTGATCCTGTAGCGGGCGCGCGCTCTGCTTCTCTCCCTGGCGACTGCGCTCGGGGCCGGGGTTGTGGCTTTGCTCCTGCCCCTAGCCTGGCTGCCTTGGGGGCGGAGCTTGGGGAATTGGAGGAGCCGCAGTGAGAACGCTTGACTAAGCGCGGGTGCGGAGAGGCCGCCGGCGAGCAGGCGAGCTAATAGCGGCAGCCTAGCATTAGCTAGGGTACCTAGGCAGTGAACTGGATCCCCGAAGGGACGCTCAGGCTGCGCCCCCTCTTCTACCCTGGTTCAGTTCTTGGCTAATTTGAGAGAGCACACTGGTCAGGGCTCCTCAAGAGGAGCTGCTGAGTGTCGGTGCCCCCGAGAGAGTGGCTTCCGCCCTGCCTGGTGGGCTGCGAAAGGCGGAGCCGCCACGGAAACGGCTGTCCCCATGGCTCTTGACGCGCCTGGAATTGGACTCCGGACTTGGCGCTAAGATGCTTGCTTTTGCCTTGTCCAACTTCCACAGCACGTAGTTGACGATTGGATTCCTGGGCCAATCAAGAGTCTAGTTTCAAAGTGGTACTCCTGGGCTCTTCATCCCATACTCCAACAAGTCTAATTTGAGACGAGAAGAGAGCGGTCTCCTGCTCTAACTAGTAGATCTCCGTTCTGGAATTGGACTTGACAGCTCTCCTCACCAATACTTGCACTGCAGTGGCTACAGGGTTCTCTTGGGAGGTGGGGATGGGAGTGCTCTGAAGGCCAGACCACAACAGTCTGAACCTCTACAATGGACCGAGTTTTTGAAATTCCTGAGGAGCCAAACGTGGAGCCAGTATCCTCTCTGGAGAAAGATGTCATCCGTGGGACCAGCCCCCGATTTACCTTTCCATTTGGCATCCTATTCTCCACGTTTTTGTACTGTGGGGAGGCAGCATCTGCCTTGTACATGGTTAGAATCTATCGGAAGAATAGTGAAACCTACTGGATGACATACACCTTTTCCTTCTTTATGTTTTCATCCATTATGGTCCAGTTGACCCTCATTTTTGTCCACAGAGATCTGGCCAAAGACAAGCCACTATCATTGTTTATGCATCTAATCCTCTTGGGACCTGTTATCAGGTGAGCAACTTTTAGATCTTTACCCTCCTCCCCTACCCCCCAACTGTGCAGAGAAAGATGAACTTAATATTTTTAAGACTGTTACTGTGCCTCGAATCAAATCAATTCTCCCATTCTCTCCCACTCTTGGTTTCCCTGCCTACCATCCAAAAAGTCTTATCTGCAGTCTTATGTGCCACCACAATGAACATATGGCATGTACCTGTGTTCCGAAACCATGTATGGTACCATTAATAAGACTTCATTTGACAATGTTTACTATCTGGATTCGGGTTGTGAAAATTGGTATGAGACCAATTGATGTGGTCAATTGGCCTGTGTAAACACAGGCTATAACTTCAGAGTGTGTTATTTTGACTGCCTTTTAGATGCTCTTTAAATTGGATGGAAGTTCCTTACCCTCTCCATCCCATCTCACATTCAGTTTCTTTACCCTGAGTTGCTCGGGCTGCTGCTACTGATATTTTCAAATTTTCTGGAGTTATTTGACATCTGGAAAGTATTTTAAGCCATTTGTGCTTATCTGGTACCCGAACCCGTTGTAGTTTATTTTTCTCTGTCAGTTTATTGGTCTCCTATTTATCTCTGTATCTTTCTTCAATAAAGGTACACGGTTAGAAGGGGGCAAAGGAAGATAGCCTATCTCTCCATCTGGATGCTGTAGCACAATGTAATAGTATTGAGTCTTTCCATTCAGATTGCTTTGAAGGGACAAGAATGTGCCTTCAGGGAGATCAGCTGGGTGCTTTGTGACCACCTAGAGGGGTGGGATAGGGAGGGTGGGAGGGAGATGCAAGAGGGAGGAGATATGGGGATATATGCATACGTATAGATGATTCACTTTGTTATAAAGCAGAAACTAACACACCATTGTAAAGCAACTATACTCCAATAAAGATGTTTAAAAAAAAGAAAGAATGTGCCTTATCCTAGGGATACAGGCATCTGTGTCAGAAGTCTCATATGGATGCTATGTGATTTTCAAGGTAGGGAGATGTTGCAAAACTTCTGAGGTCAGTAGGAAAGAATGGACCAAATTTATCTTGATTGCAAGAGAGGAAGAAACTTGCAGTCAGCTGAGGAATATGGGTCAGAGTGTTGATGTTGTAATTGCAATGGGAAGATATTTCATCTTTAGAAATAAACACAGTCTGAAACTAAGGATGGAACTGTCCCCTTTAAAAATTTTTTTATCAATATGTTTAAATGGGGAGGAGTTGATTACGCTCCATCAACGAAAATATGAGACATCAACAGAAACAGTGGCCTGGAATTCAGGAGACCTGGAATCTAGTTTGCCCTCTGTCGTTGACTAGTTACATGGCCTTGGTGAAATCCCTGAAGATGCCTTGAACCTCAGTTCCTTCATCTGTAAAATAAATGGGTTGGGCTACATCATGGATCGCAAACTCAAACACTTACAGGGACCAGGCAGGTATCATAAATGAGTGAAGCAAGCCAAGGATGAGAAAAAACAGTAGTTTCATGTGTGATGATAAGTAAAAATGAAGTCTCGGTGTTAGAGGAATGATGGAGCGTTAGTGAGTACTGTAGCAATCTGGAGTCCGCAAGAGCTGCCTAAAGGAGGCCAGCCTCTCTATAGCTCCAGACCATTGTTTCCCTTTTGGAATTCAGACCCAGTATCGCCAAGGTCCCAACTTTTCAGGACAAGCTCCCAAGACAGGATTTTATGTGAAATAGAATGATTGAACATGTTGACAACTGATTTTGGTAATTAAATAAAAGCACTGTCTGGGCCAGACACGCCACAGCTGTTCGTCAGATGTGACTCAGCTGGCCTATGCAACCTCTGGACTAGGTAATCTAAAGGGCCTTTCCAGTTCTAAATCTTTGAAGTTACATTGTGAAAGGAAGACCTCATCTCGAACCTGGAACCAAGATGTCATTTAGAGATGTCATTAGAGGAGCAAGGAAACCATTCTTCTTGCCCTTTTCAAATGCAATATATTGAGTTAACGGATCAATCACTTTTAAGATGCAAATTTCAGTAAGCTCTGCCCCAGCTCCCTGTTTCGACTTCTCTCTGCTTTGTGGCCTCCCAAGCCATCTTTGATTTGGACCGTCCATATGGAGTGTTGAGTACTATGTTTCATTTTTGTCATTTAGCTCCCACTAGAAATGATTGGAAAGCATTTATAATCTCAGTCAGCTACCCCACAGCAGGGAAAAAATAATTAAAAGCTCATAAATCATATCCTTGATAATGCTTATTTTCGAGGCAAATTACTTTTTAGGTAGGCAGGAACTTGTTGAATGCTATTAGGCACATGAAGGTGTTTGAAGGTCCTGGATCCCTTATATAAAATGCAAAGATACTTCTGAAAATGAAAATGTACTTTCATTTGCTGCCACTTATAAGCAAGGCAAACACACTTATTTAAACCAGTAAATGGCCTTAAGAATAGAAGCATAAACAGAATTCTTCATGCCACCCCCTCCCCCAATGTTTTATTCAGCGGTAGTATTGATGGGCTTGGGTTAAAATCTAAACTCTCTTGTTGGAAATGCACTTATGCATTTTTCCTGAATAAGAAGAGAAAGTTGCTTTTTTTTCTTTTCTGTTCTCTCCTTCCATCTTTTTCTCTCCTGGATTTTAGAGTTTTCCCTACAACATGGATGTTTCAAACTACATGCTTTTGGCTGGTACACATGCACCAATCTCAAAGGGATCCTGTGGAAAACTGATACAGATGAACTTATTTACAAAACGGACTCACAGACTTAGAAAACAAACTTATGGTTACCAAAGGGAAAAGGTGGTGGGGGGAAGGATAAATTGGGAGTTTGGGATTGACATATACACACTGCTATGTTTAAAATAGGTAACCAACAAGGACCTACTGTATAGGTCTAGTAATAGGTAATTACAATATTCTGTAATTACCTAAATGGGAGAAGAATTTGAAAAAGAATAGTTATATGTATATGTATAACTGAATCACTTTGCTGTACACCTGAAGCTAACACAACATTGTAAATCAACTATAGTCCAATATAAAATAATTTTTTTTAAAAAAGGGATCCTGTGGAGAATGGCAGCCAGCGCTGTTCCAAGCTTTTCTATTGGGAGCCAAAGGCCTAGAGAGCATATAAATTTGAGCTTGTCTTTGGTCTGTTTTTTTTTGTTAAATTACATTGCCATTATTAATTATTATCTTATCCTTCCATCACTTCTCACCCTGTATTCTTTTTTTCCTTCTAACTCTTTCATTTACTCAGCAGATACTTATCAAATGCCCACTATGTGATAAGGGCAGTGGGTAAGATAAATGCAACCGGTGCCCTCAGCCTATCAGGAAAGACTGCTTAATTTTTGACACAACTGTTCTTACTTAGAAGAAATAGTTCACAGTTTCCATTTATTTCAGTGTGAGTGTAGGAAGTGGTAACTCAGGTGTTCCAAAACAAGATGTTCCAGTTGCTTCTCTTTTCACCACATCAGAACTGCTAAAGACTTCTGATTTATATGGGGGATATGGGACGGGTACAGCAGGAAATGTGGTCTTAATATTATTTCAAGGATGATAGGATCTCATAAGGATGTTTTACTCTTTGTAGAGAAAGAATGAAGTTTAAAAGGCTATTGTTCCCAAACAGGTCAAGAGGCACCCAGAAAAACCTTTAAAGAGATCTTTTGAGGTTCCCTAGGTACATAGTACATTTGGTTCTGAGTTGTCAAGCCTTTTAAGTACCTTCGTTGCTAAATGGCTTTCCTGTGTATTTGAGAGGTTTTTCAAGATCCCCTCCAAGACTTTTTGGCTGAGACAGTTACAGTTGTGGACTTTGTTTTGAAAAAGCAGAGCTCAAAACCTCTGATTATGGAGCTGAAAGCTTTGAATAAGGAATGCTTTACCTCAGGAACCTGAGGTGTTATGAAAACCAGAGCCTTTTGGAACCTTCATCATTTTCTCTCAACACATTTTTAATGTCTTTGTGTTCAAGCTATTTTTCTGTCACAGGCTTATTCTTTTTTTTTAAGAAGATTTTGGGGGTAGGAGTTTATTAATTTATTTATATTTATTTTTACTGTGTTGTGTCTTCGTTTCTATGCGAGGGCTTTCTCTAGTTGTGGCAAGCGGGGGCCACTCTTCATCGCGGTGCACGGGACTCTCACTATCGCGGCCTGTCTTGTTGCGGAGCACAGGCTCCAGAGGCGCAGGCTCAGTAGTTGTGGCTCACAAGCCTAGTTGCTCCGCGGCATGTGGGATCCTCCCAGCCCAGGGCTTGAACCCGTGTCCCCTGCATTAGCAGGCAGATTCTCAACCACTGCGCCACCAGGGAAGCCCCAGGCTTATTCTTAAGTCCTCAAACACTTCTGAATTGGTGTTCTTAGGTTGGTCGATTGCCAACCCAACACAAAGGGTTTAGACTGAAGTGACACATGGAAGGCATGACCAAAACTCCTTGCCTCATGAGAAATGAGTAGAACAGGAGAGAAGGAATGGCAAAAAGTAGCACAGCCCTCCTGAGTTATTTTTCCCCCCTCACTACAACTTTCCTTCCTAGGACAGCTTTAGTTAAGTACTCATGATGCTTTACTTCTGCAGATGTTTGGAAGCCATGATTAAGTACCTCACACTGTGGAAGAAAGGAGGGCAGGAGGAGCCCTACGTCAGCCTCACCCGAAAGAAGATGCTAATAAATGGCGAGGAGGTGCTGATAGAATGGGAGGTGGGCCACTCCATCCGGACCCTGGCTATGCACCGCAGTGCCTACAAACGTATGTCACAGATCCAAGCCTTCCTGGGCTCAGTGCCCCAGCTGACCTGTCAGCTCTATGTGACCCTGATCTCTGCAGATGTCCCCCTGGGTAGAGGTGAGTGGGGCCAGGAGAGGGGAGGGCTCCACTGAAATCAAGGGTCTTAGAAATCAAGACCTGAGCTGTCCAATATACTGGCCACCAGCTTCATGTGGCTATTTAAATTAAAATTAAAAATTTATTTCCTCAGTCATACTAGCCACATTTCAAGTGCTCAGTAGCTATGTGTGCCTAGTGATTACTCTATTGGTATTATAGAACTACTTCTATTGGACAGCACAGAGAGTCAACTTGGGGAGCCAGACATCTCAGGCTTACCAGATTTCTGAAACTGGGGTAAGGTATTTAGACTAAAAATGCCACAGATAAACCCTCTCTGGACCCAGAAGAAGCGAGTAATACCAGCAGCCAATAGGACATTTTCCCTACCCACAGTGTTTAAATTGTACTGAGTGTGTTTGGTTGGTTGGTTGGTTGGTTGGTTTAGGGATGGCTGCCTTTAAGTAGGAGGTTCCCAAATATTACAGATCATGAGAAAACATAATTACTGGATGAAAGCTTCCTTTAAAACTTACATCCCATACTCAGACCTGAATCAATCTGAGTGTGGGGAGGCCAAGAATCTGCATTTTTAATGTACCCCAGTTGATTCTGATCAGCCACTTTTGGGAACCACTGATTTAATCACTCCTTCCAACTCCAGTGGGGAGAAAGAAAAAGGGGTGTGGAATGAATACTGACGCGAGTCAGGCCTGGTCCCGGTTCTGACGTTCTCAGTAATCTTTAGAGGAAGTTACCAAAGAGGTCACTGTCTTAATTTCCCACTTGTAAAAGAGGGATCCTGAGATGAGTAAGCCTCTAGCTTGGGCTGGAGCTGGTACAGCTGTGGGTACAGCTTTGGACCATTTCCTTATTATTAGGTGCTGACCCTGCTTGGCAAAGCCCTATGTTTCAAATAAAGGAGGAAATGTGCCCTCTTTTTTTCTCTACTAAGAATTGTTCATGAAGTTCTACTGGTCTTGAAGCTTTTTACATACCTAGAATTGACAGTAGTATGGGGAGAAAAATCTGGAAATGATGATGCTCTTCCTACTGAGAATTTTGAGGGTAATTAAATCATCTAATTAAAATGTATGCATTATAAAAGTAATACATGCACAAACCAGATGGCCTGCAGGTAATTGTATATGCACAGACTATTTCTAGAAAGATATGCAAGGAACCATTTACCTCTAGCGAGTGAAAATGAGAAGTCAGCTGACTTTTATTAGCTTTTACTTTATACCCTTTTATATGGTTCGGATTTCTTTTTACCATGATCATGTATTACTATTTTTGGTCCTTATTTTTTTAATTATAAAAATCAGACATGGTTATGGTAAAGACTCAAAACTGTACAGAATATATATAAAATACGAGATGTAATCTCATTTCCCAAAGGTAATCTGTTTACCATTTAGTGTATATCCTTCCAGACTCTTTCCTTCCTCCCTCTCTCTCTCTCTCTTTCTCTCTGTCTCCCTCTCTCTCTTTCTTTCTTTCTCTCCTGTGCTATACAGCAGGTTCTCATTAGTTATCTATTTTATACACAGTAGTGCAGACTTCTTTTTATTATGTAAATATAAACATACATACAACATATATATGTGTATACATATATATATTTGCCAAAAAAGGCAAATTAAACATTCTATTCAGCAGCATGCTTTTTTCAAAAGCATGCCAATATTTCTTCAAGTTATTTATATATATAATAATAATAATGATAAATATACTATATATTTCCTTTATATGAATTCGACTATTCTTTCGTATCTCCCTAATCTTCTGTTGGTAGGATTAAAGTTTGTTTATAATTTTTCCATCCATGCAAAAAAGTTTTTATCTGATTACAGACTATGCTTCTGTGAACTTCTTTATAAGCATCTGTGTACTGGAATGAGACTTTGTAGAATAACTTCTTAGCAGTAGAATTGCTGGGAGAAAAGATATGCATGTTTAGAATTTTAGCAGTACTGCCAAAAGGTTGCATGAATTTGTATTCCCACCAGCAGTGTATGAAGATGCCTGTTTCTTTATATCTTAAACTAAATATTTATATAATGATAAAATAACTGTTTTAATAATTTACTTTCTTTTTGAGTGAAGCTGAGCATCATTTCATGTTTGGTCATTCTGTTCTTTAAATATCTTATTTATATGTTACTTTTTCTAGTGGGTTGTTTATCTTTTCCTTATGAATTTGGAGGATCTATTTGCTTATTCTGGCTATTAATCCTTTCTCTGCTGTGGATAAGTGTGTATGTATACATTTGTATAATGTTCTGTATGTGTGTACATACACACATTTTTAATGTGCATATACATGTCATACATGTAACAGATGTGCAACACACTATATGTAAGAGACAATATACTTGTAGTATTTTCTGGCATTTTGAAGTATTAAATTTTTATGTATTCAAATTCTTTATTGCTTTTAGGTCTTGTGCCTTTCAAAGGCCTTTCACAGCTCATATCTAGTAGAGCAATTTAGCCTGATCCTCCAAACAGAATGAATTTTCACAATCAATTTGTCAATTCCCCCACCAGAAAACAAAACAAAGCAAAACAATAACAACAAAAGAAAAAACATTTTATTGAGACTGTGATTGGGATCACATTCAATTATTTAGGTTATTTTGGAGGGAGTTTACATCTTTACAGGATCAATCAATTTCATATTAGAAGATAACTTAACTCTCCATTTCGTTAAATATTTAAAAATCAGTTCATCGAGGTACAATTGACAAACAAAAACCTCTACCTATTTAATGTGTACAACTTGATGAGTTTGGAGATAAATATACATCTGTGCAGCATCACTACACTCCGTGCCATAAATATGTAAGACCTGTAGCAAGAAAACTATGGTTGACCCTGGGTATCTGCAGGGGATTGTTTCCAGGACCCCCTGTGGATACCAAAATCTGTAAGTTCTCAAATCCCTTATATAAAATAGTGTAGTATTTGTGTATAACCTGTGTACATCCTGCCGTATAGTTTACATCATTTCTAGGTTACTTTATAATACCTAATACAATGTAAATGCTATGTAAATAGTTATGAATATGATGTAAATGCTAAGTAAATAGTTGCCAGTACATGGCAAATTCAAGTTTTGCTTTTTGGAACTTAACTGGAATTTTTTCCCGAGTATTTTTTTTTTTTTTTTTTTTTTTTTTTTTTTTTTTTTTTTGCGGTACACGGGCCTCTCACTGTTGTGGCCTCTCCCATTGCGGAGCACAGGATCCGAACGCGCAGGCACAGCGGCCGCTCCGCGGCATGTGGGATCTTCCCGGACCGGGGCACGAACCTGCATCCCCTGCATCGGCAGGCGGACTCTCAACCACTGCGCCACCAGGGAAGCCCCCCGAGTATTTTCTATCCATGGTTTTGGTTGAATCTGTGGATGCAGAGGGCCAACTATATACAAGTTTACCGAAGTACGTGTCATTAAATATTTTAAAATATACTTCAGTAAAATTGTATCATTTTCTTATTATAGGTTTTTCACATTTTTGTAAGGCTTATATCTAGGTGTTCTATCAGTTTTGAAATCACCTGATTTCCTAAGTGTCAGGGTAGCACCTAAGCAAAGTAAATGCATCTCCTGCACTTTTGGAAATAGAGAATGGTGATGATGTTGATGATAGGAGCTTACAGATAGCATTTACTATGTTCCAGGCATTTCTCTAATTATTTAATTTAAATCTTCACAACAACACTATGAGATACTTGTTATTATCCACATCTTACAAATGAGAAAACAGAGGCACCGAGAGGTTAAGCAAATTCCCCCACAAGGTTCCATAAGTAATAGATGGCAAAGAGGATTGGAATGCAGGACATCTGCCTTTAGGATCTGTGTTTCTAACTAAAGGTCACTCTACAAAGGATGTAAGGGAAGCTTTCTACAAGGCCTTGTTTTCAATTCTTCAGTGATTTCTCCTATTAAAAACTTTCTGACAACACCCTCTCTTTTAAGGTTTTGTGAACTACATTTTGGTTTTAGTTTTCCTCATTTTCACCCATCCTCCTGTCTTCTCTTTGCTACCCCTTTTCTTATTCCTTTTTCTCTGGGAGGCCATCTGGATCAGCATAGATGAGCAAATTTCACGAGCAGCATTATGACCTCTTATGGCATGTGTCTTTTTGTAGGCAGACAGATGGAAGGTGTTTTTACATTTATTGGAAGCATCAGGCTTTCTGCTTTTTATTACACTACTATCAATAAATGAGTTCTAAATTTAAGGGAAAGCATCACCACACTTGGCTGGCTGTACATACGCCCTGATGTTCCAAACTCCACAAGGAGCATCAACTCTTGAGGATGGGACTAAGAGTGGTTTATAAAGCTAAGAGTATATCAAATCATTATGCTGTACACCTTAAACTAATACAATGTTATATGTCGATTATATCTCAATAAAGCTGGAAAAAATAATAAATAATAAAAATAAAGGTAAGAGTAGACACTTTAAGAGAGTCTTCCAGTCTTTGAGACTGCAACCCTCTACTTAGAGCTGGAAAAGATCTCGGAAACAATGCTGTGCTTCTTTTTGGGTTTCTATTGGAAGGTCTTTACTTTTCTTGCAGATTAAATTGACATTTCAATGGCTCTAGTTCCCTGGATCCAGTGTTTTTATGGGAACAGAAAGCTACAGCTTTTCTTTCGGATGAGTACACTCCGGCGTCTCACTCTCCTTGAGAACATTAGATTTTTCTTAGTGATTGGTATCCTCTGATATAAAGAAAGGAAGAAAAGGAAAGAGCCACTGTGTGACCTACAGTTGAGACTTAGCATAGCAGGATTAGAGGGCATCCTGATCCTTCAGGGTCCGTACTCTAACGCACAGTGGTATGGATGTTATGGGCTAGGAAATGGGATTTTTAAATTTTTAAACCACTCTGCCAGAAGTTTGGGGATTCCTAAAGTATACCAAAGCATTGGGAAATTGGTATTGCTGATGAGTAATACAAGCAACTCTAGAGTATCTCAGTGACCTAGGGGACCGAGGCACATGGATATTCAGTGAGTCACACAAGCTCTCACACTGCCGAACCAAGCACTTCTAATCGTAGGTATGTTATGGTGCCTCTCTAAACTCAGAATTCTTCATTAATTCCACAGACATTTGTTGAGCACCTACTATGCTCCAGGCAATGTGCTAGGTACAGCAGTGAACAAAATAGACGTGGTCCCTTCTGCCCTCATGGAATTTCCAGTATATATTTTATGTTCTAGAAGCATACACAAACAAGATTAGTTCCTTGAAGAAGATGTTCTTCAAAGCAGGGACTTCTATAACCAAAGGCATTCTCTCTGAGTCTCCTAAGACTGGATTTTTTTCAGATCAAGTTCTCTCTGCCTCCAGCACTGTTTTCTCAGAAGCTTGTTTCATCAGGTAGATGCTGCCCCTCCCTTTATATGTACTCTTCTTGTGTTAGTGACCTCTCAAGGCTAGTGACCTCTCAATGATGGTTCTGGGGCCCACTGTTTTTTTCATTTATTTTGTATGTTTATATGATTATTAAAATATTGCCAGTATATGTTCATTTCTTATCTCATGGGAAATTTAGAAACTAGAGAAATGTAGAAAAAATAAAAACTGCCCCAATCCCTGTCATGCAAAAAATTTTAGTTTATTTCCATTTTCTTTCTGTGTATGCTGTTTGTTTACATAGCTCTGTTCATTCGTAGGTTTGCTCTTAACTTGGGCCCTGGAGTCTCACCTATCATCTCTCTGGACCTCTGGGTCAGAGTACAAGCTTCACCAACATGGACTGATTATCTATTTTCTTCTGTTTCTTTTTTTTTCTTACAGCTGTGCTAATAGTCTTTTCCCTGATATCTGTCACCTATGGGGCCACCCTCTGCAATATGTTGGCTATCCAGATCAAGTACGATGAATACAAGATTCGCCTTGGGCCACTAGAAGTCCTGTGCATCACGATTTGGCGGACATTGGAGATCACCTCCCGCCTCATGATTCTCGTGCTCTTTTCAGCCACCTTGAAATTGAAGGCTGTGCCCTTCTTATTGCTGAACTTCCTGATCATCCTCTTTGAGCCTTGGGTTAAGTTCTGGAGGAGTGGTGCCCATATGCCCAATAACATTGAGAAAAATTTCAGCCGGCTTGGCACCTTAGTGGTGTTGATTTCTGTGACCGTCCTCTATGCGGGCATCAACTTCTCTTGCTGGTCAGCTTTGCAGTTGAAGTTAGCAGACAGCGACCTTGTTGAGAAAGGTCAGAACTGGGGACACATGGGCCTACACTATAGTGTGAGATTGTTAGAGAATGTGATCATGGTCTTGGTGTTTAAGTTCTTTGGAGTGAAAGTGTTACTGAATTACTGTCATTCCTTGATTGCCTTGCAGCTCATTATTGCTTATCTGATTTCCATTGGCTTCATGCTCCTTTTCTTCCAGTACTTGCACCCGTTGCGCTCACTCTTCACCCACAATGTAGTGGACTATCTCCACTGTGTCTGCTGCTACCAGCACCCTCGGGGCAGAGTTCAGAACTCAGAGCCATCCGTTGATGCTGAAACAAGGCAAAGCATTGTCTGATTCTGTCTTTTGGGTATTTTGGGATGGGTTGGGGTTGCCAAGAGCAACTGTTAAATTGAAGGAGACGATGAGGCTCATGGGTGAGTACCCACCAGGACATTGTTTTGAGTTTTCTATAAGCCTATCAGAAGAAAGAGCAGCCCCCAAATAGATTTTATTTCCTTAAGATTGACTGCTATGTTTGGACACCAAGGTAACCACTGTGTACCTGGGAGGGTCAGAGATATCATTCACATTCCTCCCACTCAGGTCAGCTGTCTGGCTGCCCTATGAGATAACTTACCTCCATGCACCTAAGGCTCTCTGTGACCTTCAAGCTCTACTCATTTGCTTGAGCATTACTGAGGTTTCTGTGGGCTGAACTGAATGGCCCAGAATCCCACCAGAATATATCGTGACTGATCAGAGGATGTGCCTGCTTATCAGCTATGGGTACCTCCCAAGGAAATAGTCTGACTTATGTGAAACCTGTAACTGTGAATGTGGCTGGGGTCTTTTAATTCCAGTGAGAAACACTGATTACGAGGAAAACCCCACTATTAAAAGAGCTGCTCCTTAAATGAGTTAGCTCTCCATTACGATTTTACTAGTGATCATTCATCAAGGATCTTTCTTTTCAGTGGCCCTTCAAAGGCACACTCTGAGGAGGGAGTACAGAGTGGGTTTCTTTCAAGGCATAAAGCAGAATGACTATCTCAGGGACCTGCATGGGCCTCCACTGTGCTGAGTAGAGTGATTGAATCAAAGCTCTCACTTCATGCCTCCTTATCAGGGATTCCCTCCAACCTGGCTTTTCTCTGCTCTTTGACCAACATTGATGTAGATCTCAGAGAAGCTGAACTGTAACTGAACATGTTTCTAATGTGTGGAAGAAATGAAGATTGCTTTGTGTTTCCTACTATCCTGAGTATTTTGTTGATTTGGTTTTTGGGGTTGAGAGAGGTAATAATAGCTAGGACATTGCCTTTATGTTGTTTGGGGTTGGGAGAGTGGCTAACACTCCAAGGTAGAGTGAAGGCAGAGGAGAGAAATGAGATCACGTTAAATCATCATCAGTACTGCTTTCTGCCCATAGGATTTTATTTTCTAATAAGGAGCATATGCTTATCAACCATCTGCTCACTCCCACACCCCCAGTGGATGAATGAAGTTCTCCCTTCCTTATGTATCTTAATGTTTATATCTTATATGAGTTGGATATTTTGATGAGATTGTGCCCACCACAGTGCTGTGAAGAACTGTGAACAATCTAACCTAAGGCTTTTCATTCTCATCCAGTTTTACTCTTGGGATCATGTTAAGAATTTATCTTTAGCCATTTCCCCTCCTCTTATACAGTGTCAGGACGTTATATTGGAAGAGATCCCTCTTCTAAGTAGCAGGGCTATGAGCCAGAATTGTCCTATTTGCTGATATGTCTAGTGTGGTTTTCCCATCTTCAACCACTGTTTGGGGCTAAAAGGATTGCATACTTAATTGGGGGGAGAGTGAAGTGACTTGCTTTGGAGCAGTGGAGATTTCCTTTTTCAACCTAACTCCCGCATTCCTCATTCTCATCTTTCATGATGGAGATGTAGGTTGTTGTCATAAAAAGCACACAGCACTGTCCTCTGACTGTTCAAGGTGAATTTGAAAGAAACAATCTACCAAACCTCCGGAAGAACACACTGCCTCTTTGGAATTCAAGCAAGAATTTCTCCCTAATGGTTAATATGCCTTCCATTAAGAGCAAGAGCAGTATGGAACTATAATTTGGTCCATAAAAGCCATGTGAATCAGCTACTTAAGAGTCAGATGCTATGAGAACACAGAGACACACAGTGAACAAGGCAAGCCAATTAGAGCTGGAGTGGAGACACACAGGACAGAAAAATGTGCCTCATGCTGGACCAGGCATGTTTTCCCCCACGTATCCTCTCCAGCCTCAGTGACTTAATATCCCAGGAATGCAACGAGTTTAGGGTAAGGAGTGTGGAGCAAGTTCCACCTGAAAAACCTGCTGCCCTTACTTACAGAGAAGAGACACTAGTGATACATTATACAAATGAACCTTCAGAACCTCCTATAGGTGACGGCCTTTCTGTTCCACAGAAATCTCATAAATACACAGGAGGTGAAGAAATTGTGGAATATGGGGGGTAGATTAGAGGAAAGTGCTCCCTTCCACCCGTAAACACTTCTTTAATTGACTACTCTCTTTTTATCCTCAAATCTTAAAGTAACACAGGGTACTTTTGTAGGGGCAAGTCTAACAGAGTGGGAGAGGAGGCAGAGATGGGGCCAGCAAATGGGTCTTGGAAAAGGAGTGCAGAATCACAAAGTTTGGGTGTAAATGCTAGGCCATTGTAACAACAACTATCCTCATGTCATTGGAAAGTCAGTAGGCTAAGTATGGGCAAATGAACATATTAAGGAAACATATTAAATAAACTAATGGTCGTCAATTTCATTTGCTTCACAAATGCCTCAAAGACTATGGGCATAGAACCATGAGGCACTGTCAGATAATTAAATACTAGCTAATATTTATGAGCACTTGCGATATGTCTGGCATGGCCCTTTATATGCATTATTTCATTCAATCCTCAAAACAACTCTTATGAGGGTAGGTAATGTTATTCCACATTTTACAGATGAGGATTCTAAGGCATAGAAAAGTGAAGTGACCTGCCTAAGGTCACAGAGAGTGTCAGAGCCAGATTCAGTCTTGGGCCCTCAGGCTCCAGACCTTATACTCTTGATCATGATGTAAACCTCTAAGTTCTCTTAGGTCCTTTGTGAAAATATTTTAATATGTTAGTGGTTTCAAGAATATTTTATGGGCTATGGCTGGGTTCATATCAAGCATGCTTTCTCACAAACACTCCTTATCAAGGGGCACCACTCAGTTCACTCTAGAGAAGGGTCAAGTCCTAAAAAGCTTAGGATGAAAACCGAGCATGTGTTCACATGCACTTATAGGCTGGGGACTGGGAGAGTTAGGAAGTGGGGTTGGAGTGGGGGAAGGATGGTGAAGGGAATCATTCCCTTTCTAGTTTCAGGATTTTGTCTCCTGTATATTCTTAAGACACATATCTAGAAACCCTGGTTGTGGGAATAAAACTGGAGGGAGCAATTCCCAGTCAGGTTTGTATGAGTACTTCCTCCAGAAATAACCAATCACAGCAGGGTAGTGCTGAAGCTCATTCTCTTATACTTTCTCTTGCCAACACTGCTCTTACTCCTGCTGAGAAGCTGACTCCCAGAGCAGGCCAAAGGATGGAGATGGTACAGAATAATGCCCCTCTGGGAGCTGTCACAGTCCTGAGAGACTAGGTCAACCTTGAGTGCTATTTCAGCTAGCCCCCTCATCCCTGCACCTCACAAGGTCATAGTCCTTAGCATTGCAGAATTGATTGCTACTTCCTGGGATAGGGCGAGGTGGGTGGCTGTAGGGTTGGGTACTCCCCAGAACATTCCATCTAAATCCATGAGACTCTGTCTCTGAGAAATCTTTTAGTACAAAATCAGTTGACTCTGGACCCTCCAAAATATTTATCCAAGAATGGAGATCCTCCTTCTCTGAAGCTTTTGTTATTGGGCTTTATTACTGTTGGGAGGCGGGGATACTGAGTAATATCCTCTGAACTGAGAAGGAACTTTAAGACTGAAAACTGAAGCAGGCAACTCCATAAAGTACAATTATGAAGTTTATTGGGGGTAACTTACATACAGGCAGGATCGGGTGGACAATGGTCCAGAGGTATTCACAGCTGCACTCGGTGCCCCCAAAAGGGATATGGGGGAGTTTAAAGGGGCCAACACTAAAAATAGAATCTGGCTACCAAGGGAGAAGCATGGCTGCACCTATGGGAACCAGGCTTTTTTCCTCCCCCACCCCAGGGGTCTCATTACCATTACCCATCTATGTCAGCAGACTGTATTCTAGTTTTCATATCAGATGAAGGCAAGGGTAAAAGTTGATAGGGAAGTTATCTCGACTGGGTGCATTCCTAGTGAGTAGGCTAAAGCTCAGTCATGCAGAGAGGGGAGGGGGTAGGATTGCGGGCCTAAGATGGAGCTGACAAAATTGAGTCAGTGTGGTTCAGCCACACAATTACTATCTTCAGGGGACACATATGCCCATAATCTTATCATGCCTTTCCTCCTGAAAGACTGGCACCATCAGTCACAAACTTTAGACCTTAGAGCCTGTGGGGTGCACAGTGAAAGTATGTTATGGGCCTTGGCAACAAAGCATATATACCATGTGAACCTGGGAAGAAGCAAGGCCAATCTGTGTGAGATATGAGAACTACCTGTGAAAACACACTTCCATGTATAGAAATAACTAACATCTGAATAGCACTTTATAATATTCAAGACACACACATATTGCTGTCTTACCAATGTGTCATTGTTAGGACAAGCCCTCTGAGTTGTACACATGAATTTGCATTATTCTAATGAGAGGGATAAATTAGGAGGATGGAATTAATATATACACACTACTATGTATAAAATAGATGAACAACAAGGTCTTACTGTATAGCACAGGGAACTATAATCAATATCTTATAATAACCTATATTGGAAAAGAAAGTGAAAAAGAACTGAAAAAGAAACTGAATCACTTTCCTGTACACTTGAAGCTAACACAATGTTGTAAATCAACTATACTTCAATTAAAAAAAGAAGAAGCCTGGCAAGAAGGATGATGTAATAAGGATAAATAAATTTAGCCATGAGTGTATTAAATAAATAAATACAATAGCTAACTTTCAATTCAATTCATCAAACAATTATTAAACTCTTACGTTGTGCCTGTAAAACCTATACAGATATCTCAAAGTGCTACATAGATGCTGAAAGAAAAGTGAATCCAAACTATCAAGTGTACAGCAGAGGGAGGAACACTCCCAAACGCATTCTACGAGGCCACCATCACCCTGATACCAAAACCAGACAAAGATGTCACAAAGAAAGAAAACTACAGGCCAATATCACTGATGAACATAGATGCAAAAATCCTCAACAAAATATTAGCAAACAGAATCCAACAGCACATTAAAATGATCATACGCCATGATCAAGTGGGGTTTACCCCAGGAGTGCAAGAATTCTTCAATATATGCAAATCAATCAATGTGATACACCATAATAACAAACGGAAGGAGAAAAACCATATGATCATCTCAATAGATGCAGAGAAAGCTTTCGAAATAATTCAACACCCATTTATGATAAAAACACTCCAGAAAGTAGGCATAGGGGGAACTTACCTCAACATAATAAAGGCCATATATGACAAACCCACAGCCAATATCATCCTCAATGGTGAAAAACTGAAACCATTTCCACTAAGATCAGGAACAAGACAAGATTACCCACTGTCACCACTCTTATTCAACACAGTTTTGGAAGATTTAGCCACAGCAATCAGAGAAGGAAAAGAAATAAAAGGAATCCAAATGGGAAAAGAAGAAGTAAAGCTGTCACTGTTTGCAGATGACATGATACTATACAGAGAGGATCCTAAAGATGCTACCAGAAAACTATTAGAGCTAATTAATGAATTTGGTAAAGTAGTAGGATACAAAATTAATGCACAGAAATCTCTGGCATTCCTATACACTAATGATGAAAAATCTGAAAGTGAAATTAAGAAAACACTCCCATTTACCATTGCAACAAAAAGAATAAAATATCTAGGAATAAACCTACCTAAGGAGACAAAAGACCTGTATGCAGAAAATTATAAGACACTGATGAAAGAAATTAAAGATGATACAAATAGATGGAGAGATATACCATGTTCTTGGATTGGACGAATCAACATTGTGAAAATGACTCTACTAACCAAAGCAATCTACAGATTCAATGCAATCCCTATCAAACTACCACTGGTATCTTTCACAGAACTAGAACAAAAAAATTCACAATTTGTGTGGAGGCACAGAATACCCCGAACAGCCAAAGCAATCTTGAGAATGAAAAATGGAGCTGGAGGAATCAGGCTCCCTGACCTCAGACTATACTACAAAGCTATAGTAATCAAGACAGTAAGGTACTGGCACAAAAACAGAAATACAGATCAATGGAATAGTGTAGAAAGGCCAGAGATAAACCCACGCACATATGGTCACCTTATTTTTGATAAAGGAGGCAAGAATATACAGTGGAGAAAAGACAGCCTCATCAATAAGTGATGCTGGGAAAACTGGACAGCTACATGTAAAAGAATGAAATTAGAACTCTCCCTAACACCATACACAAAATAATCTCAAAATGGATTAAATACTTAAATGCAAGGCCAGACACTATAAAACTCTTAGAGGAAAACATAGGCAGAACACTCTATGTCATAAATGACAGCAAGATCATCCTTGACCCACCTCCTAGAGAAATGGAAATAAATACAAACAAATGGGACCTGATGAAACTTAAAAGCTTTTACACAGCAAAGGAAACCATAAACAAGACAGAAAGAGAACCCTCAGAATGGGAGAATATATTTGCAAATGAAGCAACTGACAAAGGATTAATCTCCAAAATTTAAAGGCAGCTCATGCAGTTCAATATCAAAAAAACAAACAACCCAGTCCAGCAATGGGCAGAAGACCTAAATAGACATTTCTCCAAAGAAGATAAACAGATTGCCAACAAACACATGAAAGAACGGTCAACATCAGTAATCATTAGAGAAATGCCAATCAAGGCTACAGTGAGCTATCACCTCACACCAGTCAGAATGGCTATACTCAAAAAATCTACAAACAATAAATGCTGGAGAGGGTGTGGAGAAAAGGGAGCCCTCTTGCACTGTTGGTGGGAATGTAAATCAATACAGCCACTATGGAGAACAGTATGGAGGCTCCTTAAAAAACTAAAAATAGAACTACCATATGACCCAGCAATCCCACTCCTGGGCATATACCCTGAGAAAACCATAATTCAAAAAGAGTCATGTACCACAATGTTCATTGCAGCTCTATTTACAATAGCCAGGACATGGAAGCAACCTAAGTGTCCATCATCGGATGAATGAATAAAGAAGATGTGGCACATATATACAATGGAATATTACTCAGCCATAAAAATAAATGAAACTGAGTTGTTTGTAGTGAGGTGGATATACCAAGAGTCTGTCATACAGAGTGAAGCAAGTAAGAAAAAGAAAAACAAATACCGTATGCTAACACATATATATGGAATCTAAAAAAATATAAAACGGTCATGAAGAACCTAGGGGTAGGACTGGAATAAAGACGCAGACCTACTAGAGTATGGACTTGAGGACACGAGGATGGGGGGAGGGTAAGCTGGAACGAAGTGAGAGAGTGGCATGGACATATATACACTACCAAATGTAAAATCGATAGCTAGTGGGAAGCAGCTGCATAGCACAGGGAGATCAGCTCGGTGCTTTGTGACCACCCAGAGTGGTGGGATAGGGAGGGTGGGAGAGAGGGAGATGCAAGAGGGAAGGGGTATGGGGATATATGTATGTGTATAGCTGATTCACTTTGTTATAAAGCAGAAACTAACACACCATTGTAAAGCAATTATACTCCAATAAAGATGTTAAAAAATATATCAAGTGTAAGTGTTGTTGGAGGTAAATAGGCACTCTCATATATTACTAGTATAAGAGTACAATATTCACACAAATTTTTGGAATTGTCAGTATTAGTCAAAATTAAATGGGCATACTTTTTGTCTCAGAATTTTAACCTCTAGGAATTTTTCCTATGGAAACATAGCCACAATTGTGCACAGAGATATGTACAAGAATGTTCATTGAGGCACTGTTCATAACCATGAAAAACTGTTAACATAAATTTCCATCTACAGGGAAATGACTAAATTCTGATAATTCCATAACTGGAATACTGTCCAGTGATTAAGAAGAATGGGGGGTCTTCCCTGGTGGTGCAGTGGTTAAGAATTTGCCTGCCAATGCAGGGGACATGGGTTTGAGCCCTTGTCCGGGAAGATCCCACATACCATGGAGCAACTAAGCCCATGCGCTGCAACTACTGAGCCTGTGCTCTAGAGCCCGCAAGCCACAACTATTGAAGCCCACATGCCCAGACCCTGTGCTTCGCACCAAGAGAAGCCACTGCAATGAGAAGCCCACACGCCGCAACGAAGTGTAGCCCCCACTCTCCACAACTAGAGAAAGCCCACGTGCAGCAACAGAGACCCAACGCAGCCAAAAATAAATAAATTTATTTTTTAAAAAAGAAGAATGGGGTAGGTGTATACAGCATGTGCTGAGTGAAAAGATAGGTGAAAAAAAGCAAGTTGGAGAGCAAAATATATAGCATAATATTATGAAGAATTACTCAAAATTTGGAAACAGGTGTGATAGGAAGAATGATATGCACTCCCTCCCACTCTGCCCCAAAGATATCCCTTGTCCTAATTCTCAGAACCTGTGAATATGTCATGTTACATGGCAGGGGAGAATTAAGGAGGAATTGAGGTTGCTAATCAGTTGGCCTTGAAATAGGAAGTTACCCTGGATTATCCGGGTGTGCTAGATGTAATCATAAAGGTCCTTATAAGAGAGAAGGTGATGTGAAGATGGAGGCAGAGATATTTGAAGATGTTACACTGTTGGCTTTAAGATGGAGGAAGGGGCCACAAACTTAGAAATGCAGCTCTAGAAGCTGTAAAAAACAAGGAAATAGATTCTCCCATAGAGCCTCCAGAAGGAGCAGGACCCTGCTGATGCTTTGATTTCGGCCCCATGAAACTGCTTTTGGATTTCTGACTGTCAGAACTATAAGGAAATGTTCCTTTTTTTTTTTTTTTTTACATAAAAGTACCTAGTTTGTGGTACTTTATTAAAGTGGCACTAGGAAACTAATACAAAGTGAAAAGATGATTACTTGATGCTTTAATGTCACGAGAGCATTTTCTAACAGGCTTGTTTAAGTGTCATCTGACTCTAGGTCTAAGAGGAGTGTAATTTAGCACAACTGATTAGGGTTTAGTCATTTTACAATTCTGTAAAACTGATGCAGTGACATTTTCTGTCCACCTAAATAAGACACCATGATTATTGCTCTTATTGCCCTGTTGGACATTTATCAGTTTTGAGTCTAACTTAGCAATATTATTTTAACATTCCTTTGTTTTTAACTGACTATATGTAAAATACCAGTTCTCACATCTTCTTTTGAGTTAACTTTGCCATCCTGCTGGTTTCCTCCTTCATGAGTTAAAATTCAACTTTGAGGGCTTCCCTGGTGGCGCAGTGGTTGAGAGTCTGCCTGCCGATGCAGGGGACACGAGTTTGTGACCCGGTCTGGGAAGATCCCACATGCCGCAGAGCGGCTGGGCCCGTGAGCCATGGCCGCTGAGCCTGCGCGTCCGGAGCCTGTGCTCCTCAACGGGAGAGGCCCGCGTACCGCAAAAAAAAAAAAAAAAAAAAAAAAAAAAAAATTAAACTTTGACACATGCTCAGTCTTTGTATAAGACATTTTTTGAACATTTTGAAAATCATACTTTAACAAAGATCCCATTTTTGTAAAAACAAAACAAAAACAACAATATGGTGGTGGGAGGAGCTAGAAGAAAATGCTCCAAACTTTTCACAGCAGTTCTCTGGTTGGGGAAGTGGGAGACATGATTGGGGATTTCTTTTGTGTTAAGTAGTTTGTAATATTTGAATTTTGTATAATTTTACATGATGTTTGTAATCTGAAAAATATATTACTTTAAAAAGTAAATATATGTAAAAAAATCATTCACACACAGTGTCTGCCCCCAACAAGTTTAAGATCTGGTTGAAGAGGGAGAGATGTACTGCATACAACTAACTAGAAATATAAGACAAATTAAGATAGGTGCCCATGAAGGATGTGGGCTATCATCTGTTGAGTGCTTATTAGATACCAGATTGTTAACATAATTTTATTTCATCACAACACTCCTCTGAGGTAGATGCTATATATCTACATTTTTCAGACAAAGAAGCTGAAGTTGACAGTAACTTGCCTAAGGTCACACAACTACTCAGCGAAAGAGGCAGAATTTGAATCCTGGTCTTTTTTATTCCAAAGCTCATATCCTTCCCATTCTGCTACACTGCCTCCCATAGATGTTTGGTCCAATGGTCTGGACTGGGTAGGACTGAAGTCAGTGGGTATTTTATACTCAGCTTTGGCTCTTTAAATGGGGCAGGTGCATTCACAGAAGGGAACAAAGGATGCTTATCTCTGATATATACCCAAACTAAGCTATGGCTTAGCCTGCTCTGTATAGTTTCCTGACCTCCATGTGCTCATATTCTTGGCTTTGGACTCCAGTCCCTTCTTGCTTTCCGGACCCATTTTACTCTGCCTCTCTGGTTTACCAACCTCTGCCTGCCTCACTTTACTCTTCAATTTGCTCTTTCCCATTGGATTGGCTCACTGCAATCAGGACACAAAACAATTTCAATACCCAAAAAAATTTCCTTATACTACCCCTTTACAGTCACACCCTCCCCACGCCCCAAACCCCTGGTAACCACTGATCTGTTCTCTTTCCCTATAGTGTTGTCTTTTTGAGAATGTCATACATATGGAATTATACAGTACACAGCCTCTTGCATTGAGGGTTTTTGAGCAGAGGAGTGATGTAGTTAGGGCTATTTCAAGAAGATCACTTTGGTGGTGTGTGAAGGATGGATTACACGAGGGTAAAACTAGATGTTGAGAGACCAGCTGCAAGAATTTAAACTAGAGATGACCATATGTGGTACATATTCATTAAAGGGCCGATTGTAATTAATCAAAGAGCTGTAGGGGGAAAAAAGAAACTAAACTAGGTCATGTTTACATATCTATAATGTTTTGATACATTTTAGTTTCCATTGATTACTCAAAGGGTATAATAGTACACACTATAGACAACACAAAACAAAACAAACAAACAAAAAGAACAAGCCACAAAAGGACACATACAGAATAGTCCAAATCTTATTTTTTAATAAAGACATGTATATATAGATAGTAAAATGTCTGGAAGGTATATAAATATACACCAAGATCTTAAAGTGTTATTTCTGTGTGATGGAATTAGAAATGATAGTTTTCTTCTCTATAATAGTTTACATTTCCAAAAGCCATATTTCCTCTTCTCCCACTTCCCCACCCCAACCCGGATGCCTGGAGAATAGGTAGTATATATACAGTTCTTTGTTCCTTTGTACTACCTGGCATAATTCTAGGCACACATTAGACAATAAATTTTATCATTATTTTATCAGTTATAATTTCTAAGTTACTAAGGAAAGAGTTAAGGTACTGTAATTAAGTGGCTTGGCCAGGATCACACAACTAATTAAGGATAAATCAGAATGGAATCTAGGGCTCATACCCCTAGTCTATACTTCTTTTTTAAAAAAACTTTTTATTATAAGTGTTCAAACATACATAAAAGAGAGAATATAATATACTTTCATGCACCACCAACCAGCTTCAACAATTATCATTTTGCCATTCTTATTTCATCAAGCTTCCAATCATTGTTTCTTTTCATCTGGCTAGAGGATTTTTTTTTTAATTACAATAATTAATTTGGTGTGCAATCTATAACTGTTAAAGACATTAAGAAATACACATAGCACTATGCCATCATCACATCCAACAAAATTAACAATAATTCCTTAATTTCAGTCCATATTCAAATTTTCTCAATTGTTTTCAAGATGTCTTTGTACTGTTGGTTTGTTCAGATCAGGATCCAAACAAGATCTACACATTGCACTTGGGTAATAGGCCTCAAGTCCCTCTTATTTTGTAATAGTCCATATTCCCTTTTTTATGTCACTGATTTGTTAAAGAAATAGGATCATTTTTTCTGTAGACTGTCATGCACTCTGGATTTGGGCAATTGCTTCCTTATGATATTGTTTAACTTGCTCTCCCATCACCTATATTTCCTATGAACTGTTAGATCTAGAGATCTGATTAGATTCAGCATCAATTTTTTTGGCAAGGATACCTGATAGATGGTGCTAGGTGCTTCCTACCACATCAGCTTGTGAGGTGCATTATATCTGCATATCTCATTTTGATTGATGCTAAGATCAATCAGTGAGTTTAGATGATGCCAGCTTATCTCTCCTATTATAAAGCTCTCCATCAACCTTTGCCTAGATTATTATGGAATTGCAAGATGGTGATTTTCTAGTGCTAACCTTTCTTCGGCATTTATTAGCTGGAATTCTATAAATAATAACTTTCCCTCATCAGTTATCTGCTTATTCTGAGAAACCATTTATACAAGGAAAGGCAGAATAAATGCTTCATTTCTTTTCTCTTTATTGGTTTTCTGAGTAATAAGTTGTTGCCTTAGCAATCTCCAATGGTGCTCAACAAAGGTTTTCTGCTTTTAGCATCATTATGAATTTATGTATTTTTATATGTTTGATGTGCTTCAATCCAATGCAGTCATTATTCTTTGTTTAATAAACTTTTTATTTCAAACTAGTTTTAGATTTACAGAAAAGTTGCAAAGATAATACAGAGAGTTCTCATATATCCCTCACACAGTTTCCCCTATTCTTAATATCTTACATTACTATGGTACATTTGTCACAACTAAGAAACCGTTATTGATACATTGTTATTAACTAAACTCCAAAGTTTACTCAGATTTTACTAGTTTTTCCCTAGGGCCCCATTTCTCTCCCAGGATCCCACCCAGGATACAACATGACACTTAACTGTCATGTCTCTTTAGCCTCATGGTCTGTGACATTTTCCCAGACTATCCTTATTTTTGATGACCTAGACAGTTCTGAAAAGTACTGGTCAGGTAATTTGTAGAATTTGCATATATTTTTCTCATGATTAGACTGGAGTTATGTGTTCTTGGGAGGAAGACCACAGAGATAAAGTGTTGTCATCATATCATATCAAGGATACATGCTAGCAATATGACTTATCACTAATGATGTTAAACTTGATCACCTGGCTGAGGTAGTGTTTGCCAGGTTTCTCTGCTGTAATAGTATCCCCACCACTCACTCCATACTCTAGTCTTTAGAAGCAAGTCACTAAGAACAGCCCACACTCTAGGGGTGAGGAGTTAAGTTCCATCTCCTTGAGGAGGCATTATCTACATAAATTATTTGGAATTCATCTGTATGGGAGATTTGTCCATTCTCCCCAATTTATTTATTTGTTCAATCATTTGTTTGCATCATGGATATTTAGTTTATTCTTTGGGCTATAATCCAACCCTTCCTTCCTTCCTTCCTTCCTTCCTTCCTTCCTTCCTTCCTTCTTTCCTTCCTTCTTTCTTTCCTTCCTTCCTTCCTCCCTCCCTCCCTCCCTCCTTTTCTCTCTTTCTCTCTCTGTCTCTCATTCATTCATGGTGCCTTGCTACAATCTGGTGATGGTGAAAGTCTAGGTTTCCACTCAGCCTTTGCTGGCATGGGTGGGGTGGGACCACATTTTTTTCTGTGATGTTTGGCTGGAATAGAGCAGTCATTGTCTAAAAGTTTTCTATCTTGCTAGGCTGCCCCTTGCCTAGTCTATTGGCTAAAGACAGCAGACTTTTGTTGGAGTTTTGTTTTGTTTTGTTTTGGTCTACACTCATTGGCATTTCCAACTTTCTGGCTTCTTCAGATCCAAGTCTACGATATGTGATGCAAAAAAGAAAACCCAGAGAACTCACCGCCATGTACTACCTTGGGTTCTGAGGTCCCTAGCCTGTCTGCCTTCTTATCTCCATCTTTCAGAGGCTTCTTATGTTTGCTTATGTCCAGATTTTTAGTTGTACTTAGCGAGAGTAACAGGAAAAAGTATGTCTACTTCATCTTCCCAGAAACAGAATTCCAGCAATGAACTTTTGGACATTGACCTTATATCCTGCTATCTCACTAAAGTCACTTATTAGTCCCTGGAGTTTTTTGTAAATTCTTTGGGGTTTTCTACATAGTTTTATTTCCTCCATTCCAACTAGCATGCTTTTAGAAAATTTTAAAAATCTTTATATCTTCTAATTCTTTAAATGCCATATCATTGCAAGTTTCTTTTTTGTTTTTATATCAAGTTCATTTTTATTGAAGCATATTTGATTTGAAATATTACATTAATTTCAGTGATTCAGTATTTTTACAGATTATACTCCATTAAAAATTATTACAGGATAATGGCTATAATTCCCTGTGCTATACAATATAGCATTGCTGCTTATCTATTTTACATATAGTAATTTGTATCTCTTAATGCCATACCCCTAATGTGTCCCTCCCCTCTTCCCCACCTCACTGGTAACCACTAGTTTGTTTCCTATATCTGTGAGTCTGTTTTTGTTTTGCTATAAACATTCATTTGTATTACTTTTTAGATTCCATGTATAAGTGATATCACACAGTATTTCTCTTTCTCTGTCTGACTTATTTCACTGAGCATAATACTCTCCAAGTCCATCCATGTTGTTGTAAATGGCAAAATGTCATTCTTTTTTATGGCTGAGTAATATTCCATTGTATATTTGTACCACATCTTCTTTATCTATTTGTCTGTTGATGGACACTTAGGTTGCTTCCATGTCTTAGCTATTCTAAATATTGCTTCTATGAACATTGGGTTGCATGTATCTTTTCAAATTAGGGCTTTTGTTTTTTCAGGATATATACCCAGGATTGGACTTGCTGGATCATACGGTAGTTCTATTTTTAGATTTTTGAGGAACCTTCATACTGCTTTCCATAGTGGCTGCACCAATTTACATTCCCACCAAAAGTGTACAAGGGTTTCCTTTACTCTGCATCCTTGCCAACATTTATTATTGTAGACATTTTGTTGATAGCCATATTGACAGGTGTGAGGTGATATCTCATTGTTGCTTTGATTTGCACTTCTCTAATAATTAGTGATGTTTGGCATCTTTTCATGTGCCTGTTAGCCATCTATATGTCTTCTATGGGAATATGTCTATCCAGGTCTTCTGCTTACTTTTTTAATTGGGTGGGTTTTTTTTCTGATATTGTATTGTATGAGCTGCTTATATAGTTTGGATGTTAATCCCTTGTTGGTCATATCATTTGAAGGTATTTTCTCATTCCATAAGTTGTCTTTTCATTTTTTTGATGGTTTCCTTAAGTTAATTAAGTCCCCTTTGTTTATTTTTTCTTTTGCCTTAGTAGACAAATCCAAAAACATACTGCTATGATTTATGTCAGAGAGGCTTCTGCCTATGTTCTCTTCTAGGAGTTTTATGGCTTCAGATATTACATTTAGGTCTTTAGTCTATTTTGACTTTACTTTTGTATATGGTGTGAGGAAATGATCTAATCTCATTCTTTTACATGTATTGATAGCTGTCCAGGTTTTCCAACACAACTTATTGAAGAGACTGTCTTTCTCCATTGTATATTCTTGCTTCCTTTGCCGTAGACTAGCTGACTATAAGTGCATGGATTTATTTCTGGGCTCTCTATCTTGTTCCATTGATCTATGTGTCTGTTTTTGTGCCAGTACCATACTCTTTTGATTATTGCAGCTTTGTAGTGTAGTCTGAAGTCTGAGAACATAATACCTCCAGCTCTGTTCTTGTTTCTCAAGATTGTTTTTGCTATTCGAGGTCTTTTGTGTTTCCATACAAATTTAATTTTTTTTTCTAGTTCTGTGAAAAATGGCATTGGTATTTTGATAGGGATTGCATTGAACCTGTAGATTGCCTGGGTAGTATGGTCATTTTAACAACACTGATTCTTCCAATCCAAGAACACAGTATATTTTTCCATCTGTTTGTGTTGTCTTCAGTTTCTTTCATCAGTGTCTTACAGTTTTCCAAGTAAAGGTCTTTGCCTTCTTAGGTATGTTAATTCCTAGGTATTTTATTCTTATTGATGTTGTGGTAAATGGGATTCTTTTCTTAATTTCTCTTTTTGATACTTGGTTGTTAGTGTATAGAAATGCAACAGATTTCTATGTATTAATTTTGTATCCTGCAACTTTACTGAATTCATTGATGAGCTCTAGTAATTTTCTGGTGGCATCTTTAGGATTTCCTATGTATAGTATCATGTCATCTGAAAACAGTGATAGTTTTACCTCTTCCCTTCCAATCTGGTTTCCTTTTATTTCTTTTTCTTCTCTGATTGCTGTGGCTAGGACTTCCAAAACTATGTTGAGTAAACGTGGCAAGAGTGGGCATCCTTGTGTTGTTCCTGAATTTTGATGAAAAGATTTCAGCTTCTCACCATTGATATTGGTATGATATTAGCTGTGGGTTTGATATTATAATATTAGCTATGGGTTTGTCATAAATGGGCTTTATTATGTTGAGTATGATATTAGCTGTGGGTTTGTCATAAATGGTCTTTATTATGTTGAGATATTTTCCTTCTACACCTACTTTGATGAGATATTTTTTCATGATCAGATCTTGAATTTTGTCAAATGCTTTTTCTGTGTCTATGGACATGATCACATGATTTTTATGTTTTCTTTTGCTAATGTGGTGTGTCACATTGATTGATTTGTGAATATTGAACCATCCTTGTGTCGCTAGAATAAGTCCCACTTAATCACGGTATATGATCCTTTTTAATGTATTGTTGGATTCAGTTTGCTAATATTCTGTTGAGCATTTTTATATCTATATTCATCAAAGATATTGGCCTGTAATTTTCTTTTTTGGTAGTGTCTTTGTCTGGTTTTGGTATTATGGTAATTGTGAGCTTGTAGAATGAATTTGGGAGTATTCCCTCCTCTTGAATTTTTTGGAATAATTTGAGAATGATAGGTATTAGTTATTCTTTATGTGTTTTGTAGAATTCCCCTGTGAAGTCATTGGTCCTGGAGTTTTGTTTGCTGGGAGTATTTTTTTTATTACAAATGCAATTTCACTACTAATGATGGGTCTGTTCAAATTGTCTGTTTCTTCTTCATTCAGTCTTGGCAGCTTGTATATTTCTAGCTCAGGCTTGACCCTCAGGGCTTCTGCTCAAGCAACTTGGGATCAAACCCTGTCCTTGATAGGGCAGTGACAGTCATTGAGCATAAGGGAAGTTCCACCTTATACCCAGTGCCAGCTCTAGCCCTTCCTTCTCCAACCCCACTCCATACCAAGGTGATAGCCACCAGCACAGCCTAAGGAAAGACAGGACTTTGGTCCATAGCAAATCCAGCCCTACCACCAAAGACACTGGGCACAAGCAGTCTGTATAGGGATGCTCCCACATAAGAACACCCCTTCAAGACCACAATTAGTAAGTGTTTCACCTAAATTCATAGAGACAGAGAAAGGTAAACAAAATGAAAAAGCAAAGGAGCTCGTCTCAACTGAAAGAGAAAACTCTGGAAAAATAAACAATGAAACAGAAATAATTTACCAGATAAAGAATTCAAGACATTTGTAATAAAAATGTTAACTGAATTAGGGAAAAGAATTGATGTAAACAATGACCACTTCAATAAGGAACTAGTAAATATAAAAGAAACCCAATCAGAAATGAAGAATTTAATATCTGAAATAAAAACCATACTAGAAGAAATGAATAGCAGACTGATACAGAAGAATGCATAAGTCATCTGGAAGATAGAATAATGGAAATCACCCAATCAGAACAACAAAAATAAAAACATTTAAAAAATGAAAGCAATTTAAGAGGTCTCTAGGATAACATTAAGCATATCAACATTCACATTATAGGGGTTCCAGAAGGAGAAGAGAGGGAGAGAAAGTGATCAAAAATCTATTTGATGAAATTATGGCTGGAAACTTCCCAAACCTGAAGAAGGAAACAGATATTGAGGTACAGGAAGCAAGATGGTCCCAAGCAAGATGAACCCAAACAGACCTACACAACATATATCATAATTAAGGTGGCAAAAGTTAAAGATAAAGAGAGAATTCTAAAGGCAGCAAGAGAAAAACAGAGTCATGTACAAGGGAACCCTGATAAGGCTATCAGCTGATTTCTCTACAGAATCTTTGCAAGCCAGAAGGGAGTGGCATGATATATTTAAAGCACTGAAAGGGAAAAACCTGCAACCTAGGATACTCTACCCAGCACGATTATCCTTTAGAATAGAAGCAGAGATAAAGGACTTCTCAGACCAGCAAAAACTAAAAGATAGTTCATCAATACAAAACCCACTCTAAAAGAAAAGTTGAAGGATCTTCTCTAAGTGGAAAAGAAGTAAAAACCTATAGGAAAGGGAAAATGCCACTAGGAAAAACAAAAGTAAAGACTAAGGATCAACCACTTAAATAATCCAGTATGAAGATTAAAAGAAAAAACTTGTAAAAGCAACTATAACTAGAATAAACAGTTAAAAGATGAGCATGGGGCTTCCCTGGTGGCACAGTGGTTGAGAGTCCGCCTGCCGATGCAGGGGACATGGGTTCGTGCCCCGGTCCAGGAGGATCCCACGTGCTGCCATGGCTGCTGAGCCTGCGCGTCCGGAGCCTGTGCTCCGCGACAGGAGAGGCCGCGACAGTGAGAGGCCAGCATACAGCAAAAAAAAAAAAAGGATGAGCATGAAGATGTAAAATATGACATGAAAAAACACAGAATGTGTGGGATGGGAGTAAAAATGTAGATATTTTAGAATGTGTTTGAACTTAAATGACTACCAGTTTAAAACAAGCAGATATAGGTCAACGTATATGAAACCTGTGGTAACCACAAATCGAAAACCTGCAATATATACACAAAAACTAAAAAGAAAAGAACATAGGCAGTTTCTCCCCTTTCATTTATTTGTCCTTTTAATTTTGCCTAAGATGTCCTTTGCTATAGGTAAGATGTTGAATTTTTTCTTTTACTGCTAAACTTTATTTTTAGAGCAGCTTTAGGTTCACAGCAAAATTGAGTGAAAGGTACAGAGTTCCCATATACTCCTGTCCCAACACATGTACAACATCTTGCACAATTATCAACATCTTGCCCCAGAATGGTACATTTGTTACAAGCTATGAACCTACCTTGACACATCTTTATCACCCAAAGTCCACAGTTTACATTAGGGTTCACCCTTGGTATTGAACCTTCTGTAGGTTTTGACAAATGTATAATGACAAGTGTCCACTATTGTAGTATCATAAAGAATAATTTCACTGCCTTAAAACTCTTCTGTGCTCTGCCTATTCATCCCTTTCTCCCCCTTAACCCCTGGCAGCCACTAATATTTTTAATGTTTTCATAGTTTTGCCTTGCTCAGAATGCCATATAGTTGGAATCATACAGTATGTAGCCTTTTCAAATTGTATTCCTTCACTTAGTAACGTGTTCTTAATTTTCCTGTGTTTTTCCATGGCTTGATAGTTCATTTCTTTTTATCTATCTATCTAGTGAATAATATTCTGGGTCAGTCCATCAAAAAGATATAACAATTGTAAATATTTACATGCCCAACATCACAGTACCTAAATATATAAAGCAAAAATTAACAGAGCTAAAAGGAGAAATAAAAAGTAATATAATGATAGTTGGGGACTTTAATACCCCACTCTCAACAATGGATAGATCATCCAGACAAACAATAAGGAAGCAGCAGATTTGACAGGTCAAAATACACATTCACAATTCCTTGAGGATAAGGTCTGTATCTTTGTTTCCTCTGGCACAACAACCTGCACGAGGAGTATAGGTTGTTATCTTCACAGCTGCTGCCAATCTGGAGTGAGGGATGGCAAGCACACAATTTAAAATGCCACAGTCCTCTCACTGTAATGCAGCATCTTCTTCATTAAGCTTTCCCTTGATTGGTATGAGATTTTTACTAGATTCCAGAGATCCCAGAAAGTTGATTCTGAAAGTTTGATAGCTTATTAGTTGCTTTTGTGGAGGGACAGAACCCTGGAATTACCTACTCCACCATTTTCAGTGACCACCATTAAAAAAAAAAAAATTGTAAGGTTGGCAATTCCACTTCCAAGCTCTTAATATGCCTGAGCTAAAACCAGATGTCCATTCATTACCTTTAATGCACAAATTGTCTCATCATTGGCCAGTGGAATCCCCTTCAAAGTGGCTTGCTGTCCTTTTGACAGACTCCCAGTAATTTTTGATAGCTTCCTCACTTTTTGCTACAAGATATCTCAGGCTCATCTTGTACATTTACTGACTCAGACCTGGATATTTGTTGCTATTGAGTTGTCATTGCTTCTAGACTTTTCACTGGATAGAGTTAGGAAAAACATACAGAGTGAAGTAAGTCAGAAAGAGAAAAACAAATACCGTATGCTAACACATATTATATGCAATCTGAAAAAAAAAATGGTTTTGAAGAACCTACGGGTAGGACAGGAATAAAGATGCAGACGTAGAGAATGGACTTGAGGACATGGGGAGGGAGAAGGGTAAGCTGGGATGAAGTGACAGAGTGGCATGGACATATATACACTACCAAATGTAACATAGATAGCTAGTGGGAAGCAGCCATATAGCACAGGGAGATCAGCTGGGTGCTTTGTGACTACCTAGAGGGGTAGGATAAGGAGGGTGGGAGGGAGACGCAAGAGGGAGGAGATATGGGAACATAAGTATATATATAGCTGATTCACTTTGTTATACAGCAGAAACTAACATACCACTGTAAAGCAATTATACCCCCAATAAAGATGTTTAAAAAAAACAAAAAATATGAGTCTGTAATGATATTTCCAATTCAAATTTAATCGTACAGGGTTTTACCTAATTTCTTTATTTTGTACTTATATCTTTTTTCTCTTACCCTGGTAATCTTGGTTTATAACTACATTAACATCATACTTATTTACTTTATTCTAAATAAGCCAATAATAATTTAAAATAACAATGCCAATATTATCATTAACAATAAGACTACTGAAAGCAGTTTAAGATTTCTTTTTCTTTTTTTTTTGCCATACCATGTGGCTTGTGGGATCTTAGCTCCCCACCCGGGATCGAACCCGTGCCTCCTGCAGTGGGAGCTGGAGAATTCCCATCTTTGTGGTTCATTTTGTTCTTAGACCATATATAGCTAGGGATGTACAGCCAAAATAGTGTCTTTTAAAGTCACTTGACATTATTCTCTTCTTTGTGTGATTATGCCACCAACTTGATAGACAGTGAGGTTCATTTGTTTCAGTTTGTTTTCAGATTTTAAGGACTGATTTTTATTTTCCTTTTGATTTAATTTTATTTTTTAATTATGCTTCCAACATCAAAACTAGATGACAAGGTACATTCAGAGAAGTTTAGCTTCTATTCCTGTCACTGCACTCTTCCCTCCTTCTCCCAGTTTGGTTTATACTACTGATGTTTCTTGTTGAAAAATATAAGCAAATATGTATAGGTATTTCTACACTTTTTGTACACAAGAGATGGCATATTATAGAAACTATTCTCTACCTTACTTTTTACTACTCAGTATGTTCTGGAGATCATTCTATGTCAATACATGAAGATTATCTTCGTCCTTGTTTGTAACTGTATATTATTCCATTTCGTGGATGTACTGGGTTTCTTTCAGTCTTTTGATATTATAAATAATGTCACAATGAATACATTGGACATATGCTATTTTTGAATTTTTTCCATTATGCCTTTGGAATAGTTTCTGGAAAGTGAGATTGCTTTATGTATGCACATCTAATTTTACTAGATTGAGACAAATTCCTCTCCATAGGGGCTATACCATTTTCCATTCCCATCAACCATGTGTGAGAGTTCAGGCCTCTTTATATCTCTCCACAGGACCAGTGTGGATCAAATTGGTAACTCTGGCCTTCATGGCACAGGAGAGGCTTCACTTCCCTCACCACTCATCCCACAGATACATAAGAGAGCTTGCATCCTATTATTTTCTCTATTACATACCCGGTGCTAAAATCAAATGGGTTGCCTGACAGTAATGAGGAACAAAGTAACGTGGCAAGCCTTGACTTGTTATGTGCCAGGTCACAAGCTGCCTGAGGCTGTAGGTTCCAAAACATGTTAAACAGCCCTGACAGCCTGATTGGAAATAGTCCTCATTGTCCGCCATCTATACCAATCATATGATCTTGCCTATGACCCTGTGACTGAAGGGCATAGACCAGTACGCACAAGGCAGAATGGGACATTAGATGTGCATCTTTATACTTCCCCAAAGTACTTGTTTTCTGTTCACTATTGTCAACTTTGAAATAAACCCATTGGAGGCATCCAAAAGACAAACACATTGTTGTTATTGTTGTTGATATTTCTTTCACCTGAGGCACTGTCTTCACTTCCATTCACTGCTTCTCCAAGTGTCTCCTTGGAGCTCTTTCCATCTTATGGCAGGTCAGCAGGCTTAAGAACTGAAATATTGACTTTTCAGAAGTGTGAAGAAAGTGTTTTCTAAACTATAACAGGCTGAGGCTCCACCCCCCACCAGCTTTGGCAATACTGTAAGGTAGAAAATGTTCATTACCAATGTTCCAAGGTTTTCTTTTCTAGACCTCCCCTTATTCTTGTGTTCCCAGCCCTTCTTCAAGGTGTCCTCTCTCTGACCTCAAATACTCAGAGCCCTGGTGGTCTCTGCACCTATCAATAGCCTCTTGTGACCCTATGTCATCACATTCCTCTCCTGGAGAGTTTGTCCTCTGACTGTGAAAAGAAAGGCTCTGTCTTTGGCTAAAAGGAGTTCAGGCACCAGGGAGGGTGGCAATGGCAGAATGAAGGGAGGATACAAACTTGAGAGTGAGACCTTTTCCTGAAATCATGTCATGCAAACATCATCTATTCAGCTGCTGCAGGGACCCTGGATTAGCAATCTGAGAGGAACCGAAAGCACTTTCTGATATAATGGCAAATTTTCACAGTATCCTATCAGTTATTTCTATCCATGGTAGATGCTGGGTACTGCAGCTCATTAAAGCTTTTCCCCAGAGCTGACTTGATGTTTCAGTGGTAGTCTAAACGTCGTGATCCGAAGGGTTCTGGGAAGACTCTGGGGCCAAAAAGGTGTTTTCCACTAGACTTTTACTCTTCCAGAAATTTTCACTTGTATGTGAAAATATGTATTTTAAATTATAAAAGCAAAACATGGTTCCACTTAAATATGGCAGATTGAACATATGAATTTTGTTTTGCTCCTTCACCAAGCCCCATTTAAATGACAGTGAAAGAAAACCTCCAAGACTTGCAAAATAATAACAAAAGGATTAGTATCCAGAATATGTGTGTTTAATATGTAAAAAAACGACAATGAAGGGATTTTTTTTAAAAGGCATAACCCACAAGACTGAAGGGAATAGGAAAGAAGATAGCATAGATAGTATTTTGAAAGCTGGAAAACAATGGTGAAGTGGGTAATTTACTCAGCAGATCTGACAAAGCTGAACCTTATAACAATAGCAAGAAAAAAAAACAATTTGCACTGCGCCCCAAAAGGGATCAGGAATTGACAGCACCTTCAAAACTGGGAATGAAGATGGGGCTAAAAACAAGGGGATTGGTTGAAAGCAAATCCCCGGAATCCTTCCTTCATTCCATGCGTATAGCAACTGTCCTTTTTCCTGACAAAGGATTGAAGATTTATTTTCTGGAAAATGTAAAACAGAGAATGTCTGGACAGGAGGGATACTAGATACAATTGAGGACAAAGGTATCCAACCAGAAACAGAGAGATTAAGTGAATGTTTACATACTGAACACTGATACTTTAGCTCTCTTCCCCACTCAGTTTCCAGAAAGCTGGTGGCCAGTTATGTATCCTCCAGATAGGAGATTGGAAGACTCTTCTCTGGAGAATCAGAAGAGCCCAAGAATAAAGACCTAAATATATTGATGCCAAGTGTTCCGCAATGAAATGGCCTAACTACGTTATCCTACAGTGTCACAATTGACAAACACCAACTACAGGCTTTGAAATTCCAATTAGCTTTTTAGCTTCCCATTGTTAATCATAATCAGATGGCCAAAGGTCAGTACACATCTGAACAAAGTCTCTAATATGAAAGATAGTAGCCCATGTAAACATAGCAAAAGTGGATAATGTAAAGTTTTACAGTCTGTTTCCTCCGCCCCAAAGCAGAGCTTGAGGTAAAGGCTTGCCTGCAGGTGATTTGTTTGGGGAAGTAATCTCAGGAAAGAAGAATGAGAGACCTGGGATAGTAAAAAAGGGAAGGAAGGAAAGGATGAATTATCAAGTAGTCACTGCTGTTGGCAACTGGGGTTCTATCTTGCTGGTACCTTCTGAGGAGCTATGTTGAACCTATCCCAGAATTATACTCCTGAGTTATGAAAAGGGAGAGCATTAATCCACTGGCTCCCATCCTTCATTGGTCAAGGATGTCAACTACTGAGCACTTCTGGGTTATGTAGGCTGCAGTGCAGAGCTGATTTCCCCAAGCGTAACTTTGTAGGTCGGAAGAGCTCTAGGGCGTGAAGCAATTCTTGGTGCAGCTAAAGTGAGGCACTGTCAGATTACTCCTGCAAAAGACTGGTTGCCACAGCAATGGCTGGGCTAAACTGTGAGCAGAAAGAATGTAAAGCAATGTACACCAGGTGTATGCTACATAGGGAAAATAAAAGATTTTTTAAAAAAACTATTGTTAGTATCCCTAGAGTTAAGAGAAACCATTAGTAAGAATGGGTTGCCCAGCAATCCCACTACTGGGCATATACCCTGAGAAAACCATAATTCAAGAAGCGTCATGTACCAAAATGTTCATTGCAGCTCTATTTACAATAGCCAGGACATGGAAGCAACCTAAGTGTCCATCAACAGATGAATGGATAAAGAAGATGTGGCACATATATACAATGGAATATTACTCAGCCATAAAAAGAAATGAAACTGAGTTATTTGTAATGAGGTGGATAGACCTGGAATCTGTCATCCAGAGTGAAGTAAGTCAGAAGGAGAAAAACAAATACCGTATGCTAACACATATATATGGAATCTAAGAAAAAAAATGTCATGAAGAGATTAGTGATAGGACAGGAATAAAACACAGACCTACTAGAGCATGGACTTGAGGATATGGGGAGGGGGAAGGGTAAGATGTGACAAAGTGAGAGAGTGGCATGGATATATATACACTACCGAATGTAAATTAGATAGCTAGTGGGAAGCTGCTGCATAGCACAGGGAGATCACCTCTGTGCTTTGTGACCACCTAGAGTGGTGGGATAGGGAGGGTGGGAGGGAGGGTGACGCAAGAGGGAAGAGATATGGGAACATATGTATATGTATAACTGATTCACTTTGTTGTAAAGGAGAAACTAACACACTATTGTAAAACAGTTCTACTCCAATAAAGTTGTTAAAAATATATAGAGAAGCAAAAATTTTAACAAACACAAGTAAAACAAATTTAGCAGTCTATTAACAAAGAATTCACCACAATTAAAATGGGTAATCCCAGGAAAACAAAGATAATTCTACATTTAAAAAATCTATTACTATAATCACCATAAAAACGTATTACAGGGGGAAAAAACATAATTCTCTCAACAAATGAAAAAATCATGTCACAAAAATAATTTCATGATGAAAACCTCTAAGCAAACTATAAAAGAAGGAAAAATATTTTTCTTAATGAAAGTTATATATCAAAGAAAACCACACTAAATTTATTTCTTAATGACCAAACCTTAGAGGAGTTCCTTAAAACAAAAGTATAAGAATGCAAATAAGATCGTTTACATTCAGCAATATACAAGGCCCTAGACAAGATAAAGAAATAAGATGAAAGAATTTAAAAGTAATAAAAAATGTGTCTTGATTTGCAAACAGTATAACTGTAGGAATTCCTAGATAATCTGCCAAAAAACTAGAACAACTAAAATAGTTCAACAAGGTTTCTAGATGCAACATCAGAAAGAAAAGTGAGCAGCCTTCCTTACACCATTAATAGTTCAGTTAGAATATAGAAAAGCATTTCATTTATAGTATCAACAAATAAATTTTAAGATGTGTAGAAATAAATTTAACAAAAGATTTTTGAGACCTTGATTGAAGAAAGTTATAAACCATTACTAAAAGGGGAAAAATTCAGAGAAGCTGCCCTAGATAAATGAAGAAATAAACCATGTTGATGAATAGGAAGAATCAATACCTTAAATTGTCAGTTTACCCCCAAATTATTTATTAATGCAATAAAGTTTCAATGACAGGGTTTTTTGGTTGCTTTGTATCATATTGTTTTTGTGGAATATGGCAAGCCAAGTACAAACTACACATGGAATATAAGAGATTTTGAAGAAAGTAGAAAAATTGTTCTATCTGATAGCAAGAACCATAACTAAGTTACAATAATTGAGACAGTTTGATATCAGCACAGGAATAGATGGCTTACTATATACACATTACTGTAAATAAAATGGATAACCAAGGACCTACTGTATAGCACAGGGAACTATACTCAATATTTTGTAGTAAACTATAAGGGAAAAGAATCTGATAAATATCTGAATCACTGGGCTGTACACCTAAAACTAACACAATATAGTAAATCAACTATACTTCTATAAATAAATAAATGCCTACATCGCCTCTACCAAAAACCCCCCAAATTCCAGTAGATTAAAAATATAGATACAAAAACAAAACTTCAAAACGTTTAGATGAAAGTACAGGAAAATATTTTCATAACCTTGGGATAAGGAGGGATTGTTTTAAGTATATATCCTGAAGAAGATTTTGAAATGTTAGCTACATTAAAATTTTAATCTTTTATTAAAACTTCAAACTCTGAAAAAAAAAAGAATGGGTTGCACCTTTTTAAAAGGAAAAATCAGAATAACAAAGAGCTCTTTGGAAATAAAAATATGACAGTAGGAAAAATTCAATAGGAAAGTTGAAGATAAAGTTGAAGCAATCTCCCAGAAAGGAGAGCAAAAAGACAAAGATTGAAATAGGAGAAAGAATATTTGAATATTAGAGGACCTGTCCAGCAGGTCCAATATCAGAAGAGGTGGCATTCTATTTAGAGAAAAGAGAAAATGAAGGCAATAAAATGTTTAATATAGTCAAGAAATTTCCCCAAAACTGAAGGTCATGAGTTTCCAGGTTGAAATATCCTTGACTGATGAAAATGGACCCACACCAAAACACAGCTTCATAAAATTTCTCAATGTTGGGTTAAAAAGAAGACGTTATGAGCTCCCAGAGATAAAAGCAGGTCACGTATAATGGATCAGGAATCACAATGGCTTTGGATTTTTCAATATCAACATTGGAAACTAGGAGATGAGCAAAAATGCCTTCAAAATTCTGAAGAATAATTATTTTTAACCTAGAGTTCTGTACCCAGCCAAGTTGTCAATCAAGTGTAAGGATAGAACAAATACAATTTCGGATAAGCAAGGTCTCAAAAATTTACCCCTCATACACCTCTTGAAACCAAGAAAGAAATCTCTTTAAACCTCTTTCTTTAAAAAAAAAAATTATTGAAGTAGAGTTGATTTACAATGTTGTGCCAATCTCTGCTGTATAGTAAAGTGACTCAGTTATACACATGTATACATTTTTTATATTCTTTTCCATTATGGTTTATCACAGGATATTCAGTATAGTTCCCTGTTTGAAACCTCTTTAAACCAAGAAAGCAGAAGGACTTGGGTTAGTGGGGAGATGATCCAGCATAAGAAAGAGGCAAAAGGGAAGCTCCAGAAGAGGGTGAAGGTAGGTTCCAGGATGACAGCTGCACACAAAGAAGGAATAGAGGTCAACTAGCTCATACAGGTCAGAAGACTTCAGGAGAGATATCTTCAAGATACCTGATACACCAAAACACATGGAGAGAAGCTGGAGGTAACTGATCAAGAGTTTAAAGTTGAATTCTTGCTAAGTACATAGAAAATTATTTAAAGAAAAAACAAAATAATTATGAGCTCCAGGAAACACAAAAAGTTGTGCAAGTAAGGAAAAGTATTTGTGACTTCATGGCTGTGAATAAAGTTTCCTTGGTCACTGTACTGTAAACATTGAATAGTGGTCTAACCAAAATTATGATATGCCTATATTGGAAGAATGTAGGGATAAAAAGGGTCTTTGGGTAAATTGGGAGGGCAGGGTGAGTGTAGGTAATGCCAATAGACAATGTCAAAAACTTAAAATTCAAGAAGTAGCAATAAAATAATGTTATTTAGAGAACCAAGATAAATACCAAAAGAATCAGCTAAAAGAGTTGAAAACTCTTGCCTCTGGGGAGTGGGAAATTATGGGGAAGGGCAAAGGGCACTGTTTTTCATAATAAAACTTACAGAACTTTTAAACTCTGTAAACTCTGATAATGCATAACTTTGATAAAAATTTTAATAATTAAAATATAAAAGCAATGATGCACATTATAAAAATGTAGAAAATTCAGAAAATCACAAAGAAACTCATTACTTATCAATTGCCACATTTAATATCTTGCTCTATTTCCTTTCAGGCTTTTTTTTTTTTTTTTTTTTTTTGGCAGACCAGGGCATGAACCTGTGTCCCCTGCATTAGCAGGCAGACTCTCAACCACTGCACCACCAGGGAAGCCCTCCTTTCAAGCTTTTTACATGCCAAATTATACATTGTTGTGATTATTCTGATATCTTGGTTTTTCTCTCCATTAACTTCAAATCATACACATTTTCCTGTTACATTCTTTAAATAGTTGTGTAGTGTTCCACTGTGTAGATATGCTATAATTGATTTAACTATTCTGTTATTGAGCATTTAGATTATTTCCTTTTTGTTGACCACTACAGATAATGCTGCAATGAACATCTTTATTCATAATTTTTTCCGTACTTCAAATTATGTCCCTAATATATTTTGAAGAATGGTAATCTTATGGACTAAATTGTGTGTCCCCAGAATTCATATGTTGAAGCCCTAACCCCTAATGAGACTGTATTGGAGATAAGGCATATAAGTAGGTGATAAAGGTTGAGGTCATAAGGAAGGGGCCTTAATCTGATAAGGCTGGTGTCCCGGTCTTCCTGTCTCCCTCCCATTCTCCTTCTCTTCGTCTCTCCCTCTTTCCCTCTCTCCATGTACACAGAGGAAATGCCATTTGAGGACACAGCGAGAAGATAGCTATCTACAAGCCAGGAAGAGAGCTCTCACCAGAAACCAACCTGATGGTGACCTTGATCTGGACTTCCAGCCTCCAGGACTGTGAGAAAATAAATTTCTGCTGTTTAAGCCACCCGCTCTGTGCTATTTTGTTAAGGCAGCAAGAACAAACTAATACACATACTTACTTTGTATTTTAAAGCACCCATATGAAAATATCAATGTCCCTGGGGAAGGCTCATACAAGGGGCTGTCAGTCATTCCTGCCCTTGTGCTAGTCATTCATGCTGCTTCCTCCTGTACAATGAAGTGAAATACTGGCACCTGGAGGTGGGACTTAGCTGCAGCTAATGAAAGAATGGCAGAGGTGGGACTTAGCTGCAGCTAATGAAAGATTGGCAGAGCTTCTGAAAGTGAAAGAGATTCAGTAGTACTGACTTAATGAATGTCAAAAGAAGAGTTAACAGTTTCCCTGGTGGTGCAGTGGTTGAGAGTCCGCCTGTTAATGCAGAGGATATGGGTTCCTACCCCGGTCTGCCGAGTGGTTTAAGCCAATGAATCATGACCACTGAGCGTACCGTAGCGTCCAGAGCCTGTTCTCTGAACCAGTAGAGGCCACGACAGTGAGAAGCCCGCGTACCGCAAAAAAGAAAAAAAAAATAAGATTTAAAAATTATTTAGATTTGTAGCAGTGTTTTCTTTTTGCTTAATGAGTTGTATACATTGTTTATCAATATGAACGAACATTACTGGTCTTCTTCCTCTTCAAAGTATTTACGAAATCCACCCTTTCTTCCTACCTCCACTGCTCCAACCCTAGACCAAGCCTCTCTGGTCACATCCACCTCTCCCCTGATCTGTTCTTTGCACAACTACCAGAGTATACGTATAAAAAATGAAAACCAGATCACATCTCTTCCCTGCTCAAAACAGCTTTCTCTCACATTTAAAATAAAATCCAAACTCCTCACCATGTTATATTGTATGTGTGCAATGTTTTATATTGCCTATAATTTACTTCAAAGCACTTCAGTATCAGCTGTGTAATATACCTTGTTTATTCTAAGATGCATATTTTCCCCACTTTTCATCACCTCTGAAATTGGGATGAATTTTACCATTAATGGTACAGCATAGTTTAATTAAGAGCAATTTTTCTTTCTTGGTGCATAAGAGAATGATGGGTCTTACAACCTATGGACATCTTGGATTCATAGAATCAATGATTTAATGAAATGGTGTATTGGTCTAAAAAATAATCTTTTGAAATATTGGTCTAGTGTGGGGGCAGTGGAGGTAGGAAGAAGGGAGGGGTGGGTTTAGTATATATTTTGAAGTGGAGAAAGAACAGGCAATGATTATTCATATTGATAAACAATTTATTCAACTCATTGTAAATTAGTTTTAATTCACACTCTGGGGGTGGTTAGTTAACATTTGAATTATCCTAATCAGGAATATAGACTGAGGAGTGGTTAGTTAGCATTTGAAAGATCCTACTCAGGTGTCCTTACCCCAAAGGTAGTTACACACCCCACCACCATGTTCACATTTTCCTATCTGAACCTGTGCTAAAGCAGGAGTTCTTACACTTTCTTTGTGCCATGGGCCCCTTTGGCCAACTGGTGAACCCGATTCAGAGTCATGTTTTTAATGCACAACAAGATAAAACATAAGATTACAATTAAAACCAATTGTGTTGAAATGCAATTATCAAAATATTAAAGATACAGGGTGGGGTGGGGTGGGAGGAATTGGGAGACTGGGATTGACACATATACATTACTGATACTATGTATAAAATAGACAACTGATGGGAACATACTGTATAGCACAGGGAACTCTACCTAATGCCCTGCCCTGTGGTAACCTAAATGGGAGGGAAGTCCAAACGGGAAGGGATATCCATACCTGTATGGCTGATTCATTTTGTTGTGAAGTGGAGGCTAATACAACATTGTAAAGCAACCATACTCCAATGAAAATAAATAATAATAAAAAAAAGAAATAGGAAAAAAATATTAAAGATACAATTTTGACATATTAATATATATATTTCTTTATTAGCCCAGCAAATAACAAGATCTAGCAGCAGGTCTAATAATCACCATAGTTTTGAAATAGTAATGAATTTAATGATCTTTTAAGATATTGGCAATAGCTATAATGTGATATGAAAATATCTTTGATATGTGCTGGTGACAAAGTCACAGGTACTACTAATAAGACTGTGGTTTGTTGACTACATTCAGTAAGAAAAAAAAAATAAAGGCATAATTTTTTTCCATCAAGGTCCCAGAACCCCCTGGGTTCTATCCCCAGGACCCAAGGTTAGGAAACCTTGCACCACAGACTCCACTTATCAGCATAAAAGATGTAAGAAATATATTTCATTGGTGAAATGAATTGCTTTCAAAATATGTGAAGTGGCTAGAAATATTGTCCAGGTGCTTCCATCCTTGCATGATCAGAATATAAAAATCTGGCAAGCAAACCCAACAGCTCAGTACTCTTTGGAGTGGCATTCTAGGCCTCAGACTCTGTGTGGTCCTCTATCTCACTACATGATAACCAGCCTGCCAGATGGTCCCCAGTGATTCTTTCCTTGTGTAGTTACTCCCTTCCCACACTGAATAGGGAAGAATGTAACCACTGTAATGTAACCAGTAGAATATTATGGAAATGACCAAATGTGACTCCCAAGGCTGGGTCAGAAAAGACATTGCAGCTTCTGTCTTGCTCTGTCTTGGATCATTGCTCCGAGCTTGCACATTATGAGAAATGGAGGGCCATGTGTTGAGGAACTGAGATCTGCCAACAACTAACACTAACTTGCTAGGCATATGAGTGAACCACCTTGGAAGAAGATCCCCGGGCCCATTCAAGCCTTTAGATGACGGCAGCCCTAGCCAACATCTTGACTGCAACCTTTTGAGAGACTCTCAGCCAGAAGCAGCCAACAAAGCTGATCCTGGATTCCTGACCCACAGAAACTATGTGATATAATCAATGTTTGTTGTTAAGGCACTAAATTTGGTGGTAATTGTAGCACAGCAAGAGATAACTAATATATATCACTTAATGGAAGATTTTCCTGCTCCACCCAGAAGATAGGTTGATCCCGTTACCATATTATTAGGCCATCTGTTTCAGGTAAATCTTTCGTGCAAGCAACTTTCTGGAGTTCCTAAAGGTCAGACAGAGAGTATGTATTGATACTTCACCCAATTTACAAGAAGAGGCTATGTGACTGTTTTGAGCCCTGATTGCTAATAACTGCATGTGTCAGAATTAAGTCTGACAGTTACCTTCACTGTAACGTTCTACCTAGTAAGGAGGTTGTGGGAGAGGCGACCTATAGCCTTCACTTACCTCTAATCTTTAGAGGCTCCCTAAGTGTACCAAAAACAATGGGTTTAGGTCTATTTGCATCACATTTGCAAAGGCCTGCAAGACCCCAGATAATCTGACTTTTACCTACCTCTCTGAACTCATTTCTTACCCCATTCTCTCACTTGTCTCCAGCAACACTGGCTGTATTCATTTGTTAGGGCTGCCATAACAAAGTACCTCACACTGAGTGGCTTCAACAGAAAGAAGTTTGTTGTCTCACACTTCTGGAGGCTAGAAGTCCCAGTTCAAGATGTTGGCAGGGATTTTTCCTTCTCAGAGCTGTGAAGAAGAATCTGTTCCATGCCTGTCCCCTAGCTTCTGATGGTTTGCTGGCAATCTTGGGTATTCCTTGGCTTATAGAACCATCACCCTGATCTCTGCTTTCATCTTCACATGGTGTTCTCCCTGTGTGCATGTCTGTGTTCAAATTTCCTCCCTTTATAATGACACTAGTCATATTAAAAGCCCACCCTACTCCAGTATGACTTCATCTTAATGAATTACATCCAAATAAGGTTGCTTTCTAGAGTACTCGGGGTTCTGCATACAATTTTTTTTGGCCACACCACAGGGCTTGCAGGATCTTAGTTCCCTGACCAGGGATTGAACCTGGGCCCTTGGCAGTGAAAGCACTGAGTCCTAACCACTGGACCGCCAGGGAATTCCCCTGCATATGAATTTTAGAGGAGACACAATTCAACCCATAACACTGGCCTTCTTGCTATTCCTCTAGTACACCAAGCTCATTTCCACCTCAGGTCCTTTATATGTACTAGTTCTCCCTCTAGAATGCCAAAGAAGCATGACTGTTCCCTTCTCAGCACACAAGTGTCATATGTCAACTACTCAAAGAAGTCTTCCCTGATCATCCTATCTAAAATAGCCCCTCCACCACACACATCATTGTCTATTCCCTTCCCTGTTTCAATTTTCTTCATAGCACTCCTCATTACCTGAAGTATATTTCTTTTTATTTGTTTTTAATCTGTCTCTCCCACCAAAATATAAGTTCCATAAGGACAGGGAGCTTGTATATCTTATTTACTGCTGTATCATCAGCTCCTACACAGTGCCTGTTAGAGAGTAAGTATTTAATAAATGTTTGTTGAGTGAACATTGAATGAGCAAATGCTCACTTTGTTGATTCTCTGATTTAGTCTCTGGAAAGCCCAGTAGAATCAAGTTTTCCCTGAGAAAATGGAACTTACCCCAAACTCCTCAAGATATTCATTTTCCCCCTTGGAAATGAACTAATTTATAATCCAATTATAAAACAGTAAAATAATATTCCTTGTCTCCCCCAAAGTTACCTGTTTTTCCTCTCTTTATACTACCAGGAAGCCACCTGAGGGTAGCACAAAATCAGAGTGAAGAGAGGTCAGTTCCAAGGCAGAGGCACATTTTCAATCTTTCCTCAAAGATTGTCTGCCACCTGCTCTGTCTCCAGCCTGGCTAGTTTTTTTCCCTTCTAGTAGGCACACATTAACGGGCCAAGCTGGACTACCTATTAGGAAAAATAGGGGATCCCTTTTCATTGAATCAGCTTGCTCGGAAAAGGCCAAGGAACTAAGCTGAGTTCCAACTGAGATTTCTAAATGTAAGAGCCTTAAGTTGGAGCAATGACTATATTTTGTTCCTTATTTTTTTAAGAGCAGTCCACTTTGAGATCTGACCTGCCACCTACCTCCCAGTTCTCAGCTGTATGACCTCTGACAGGTGCTAAGATAAAGTGGTATCTAAACAAAGTCTCTAGGGGTTTTTTGATTATTGTTTGTTTTCATATTTCCTTAACAATCAAAAGAAGGGCTCCAACCCGGAATCTTGATGTTTATTTCACCTAAACTGAGGCTTTTCCTGTAATAAAAAAAGGGGGATTGTGTGTGGTTTGCTGATCTGGCAAGATTCAAGCAAGGGGGGAAGGAAGTTTAGTTTCTAAACCATTTCTTAAAGGACAAATCTTTGTTAAATAAAGGAATCTAATTAAACCATTTTGTGAGATCAGTTCCCAACTTTTTTTCCATTTAATCATTTTCCCAACCTGCTCAAGTGTTTGAGCCCTTGTGAGCTGCAGACTCTGTAAGAGCAACACTTCTCAAATTTAATGTGCACATGAATCACCTGGTGATCCTGTTAAAATGAAAATTCTAATCCAGTAGGTATGGAGAGGGCATTATAGGTGGATCAGGTGGGTCTTCAGGCATTCACTTTGGCTTCAGTCCGTTTCCAAACACCCAATGCACCCCTGTTTTCCAAAGTCCTCTGCTGCAGTACTCCATTCTAACTACTCCTTATTGCCAGATGCCCCAGGAATCTGTTATAGGTCCCCTTCTCTCTGGATCCTGCCTTCTGTGAAAATATGAGTTACAGGTGATAGTGGGTTGATTCGTTACTTCCCTCTCTCTCCTTAGAGCAGAGGCCTCATCCCCCACCCCCACCCCTCCATCAATACAAGATAACAATGGAATTTAATCATAGCCTCTGGGAGCATAGCATTTTAATTCCAATGGTAAGAATTTCCTACCCTATGACAGACTAATGAAAAGGCTATTTTTTAGTGGGGTGGGGAAGAGGAATGTCATTTTGAATTTCTCAAAAAATTATACAACATAGGAGACTGCCTGCCTGACTTACTTATACTTTCTCCTCTACCTCTCATCTGCTTTGGTCTCATTAAAGGAAACATTTTCTTATTTTAGAAGTGGAACCATGAATCTGTCATATTACCATCCATTTCATATTTATGTACAAAGAGTTGCAATTCCATAGCAAGACAAGCGACAGAGATCTGAGTGAAGGTTTCCCTGTTGATGACAGTACATTATTTGGTGTTTACAGAAGGTAAAAGGAACCTGATACTATTTGACCAATATTTCACCCAATAATTTTTCTATAATTTCCTCATTTAGGTAGAATTGAAACTAGTTAGCTAAAACTACTTATTTAAGCTTTCAACCCACAGCACAAAATACTTTATAGGGCAGCCTATTCTCATGCTCATTTTTTTAACGTCTTTTTTTTTTTTTTTGCTGTACGCGGGCCTCTCACTGTTGTGGCTTCTCCTGTTGTGGAGCACAGGCTCCGGACGCGCAGGCTCAGTGGCCATGGCTCACGGGCCCAGCCGCAGTGGCCATGGCTCACGGGCCCAGCCGCTCTGCGGCATGTGGGATCTTCCCGGACCAGGGCACGAACCCGTGTCCCCTGCATGGGCAGGCGGACTCTCAAGCACTGCACCACCAGGGAAGCCCATAACGTCTTTATTGGAGTATAATTGCTTTACAATGGTGTGTTAGTTTCTGCTTTATAACAAAGTGATTCAGTTATACATATACATATGTTGCCGCCTCCCATGAGCACACCAAATTTACAATTATTTACAGAGAAACTATTGATTAGAAAACAAAAGACTTAGCAGAAAAGATTTTCTACAATTAAAGATATAGAGAAGGAACCATAATGAGATGGGACAAAAGATGAAACATCAAGAAAAAGAAAGAGAAGAAAAAAAGAAAGAAAGAAGTTCATACTATCACCTTTCCAAGAGGGGCTGAAGCCAGGTTGAACTTTTGATTTCCAAAACTTAGTCTTTTGGTGTAAGGTGGCCAAACAAGGATGCAGAGCCAAGCACTGTGAAATCTACAGACACATTGAAGAGCTCAGGGAATACGACATCTTTCCCACCATGTCAAAACTCCTGAAACCAATCTCCACATCCTCTGTAACCACACAATAAAGACTTGGGAAATCACACCAGAAAGAAAGGAAAAAGGAAGGAAGGAAGGAAGGCCAGAAACTAGACTAGGCACTTCTCAAAGAAGAAAACTCACTCAAATGGCCAACAGTTGAATTAAAGATGCTCAACTGGGAGTTCCCTGGTGGCCTAGTGGTTAGGATTCCAGGCTTTCAATGCCATGGCCTGGGTTCAATCCCTGCTCTGGGAACTGAGATCCTCCTAGCTGTGGGAACTACATGTGCCAACATGTATGAATCTCAGAGACACAATGTTGAGTGAAAGAAGCAAATCACAGGAGCTATATACATACAAACAGATTCCATTTATTTAGAGGTTCAAAAACAGGAAAAACTAAACAATATGTTGTTTAGGAATGCATTTAGTTAGTAAAACTGTAGAGAAAAACAGCAATGATTACTCCTAATTTCAGGATAGTAGTTACATCTGATGGGGGAGAGACTGGGGAAGAAGGGAAATCGTGATCACAGAGGGACACACAGAGGACTTTAAGATACTGGAAGTAAATATTCAATTTTTTTTTTTTTTTTTTTTTTTGTGTGTGTGTGTGGTACGCGGACCTGTCACCGCTGTGGTCTCTCCCATTGTGGAGCACAGGCTCCAGACGCGCAGGCCCAGCGGCCATGGTTCACGGGCCCAGCCGCTCCGCAGCACGTGGGATCCTCCTGGATTGGGGCACGAAGCCGTGTCCTCTGCATCGGCAGGCAGACTCTCAACCACTGCACCATCAGGGAAGCCCAATATTCAATTTTTTAAACCTGGGTACTGAGTACATAGGTATTCATTCCTTAAAATTATTTTTAAATTACATATATATGTTTTATACATTCTTCTGTGTATATTTCACCATTTTAGAAAAGGAAAAATATCAGTGCCCAGAACTGAACACACAACTGTAGCTAATCCATCATACTAGAAGACAATCGCCTCTCTCATTTGGAATACTTTGCCTCTGTTTTTTTTTGAACCGAGGTGTTCATTTGTACCTGCTAAATTTTCTTTTATTCTATGTGGCCATTCTTTTCACTTGTCCTTCCAACCAGCCAAGTGCTCCGCAGAGCCAGATCATCTTCCAGGAGAACTGGTAAACAAAGTTTCTGAGCTAGCCAGGCTGAGGTCCAAATTGCAGCAGGCAGCTGCAGCAGCTCTCCTGAAAGCCCACCTTAAAGCAGCTTCCTTAACATGTGTGCATTCTGCCCTGCTTTTCATGAGATCATCTGTTTATAGCCTCAGCCTAAAATCTTCCTTATGAGAAACCTTAGTGAATGTCTTATCAAGGAAGACAATGCCTCACATTAAATCATGTTGATAAGTTGATGGGAGAGAACGTTCTCACCCAAGAAGATTGTTATTTCCTGAAGGGATAAAACCCCACCAGGGAAAACACCTGTGGTACTTATAGGTAGGGCTGGTCTACAAAAAGCTGATAACATAGTTCTGACCAGAGGAGGAAGGCAGAGTGCATTTATTCATTCCTGAAAGCTTTGTGGGTAGGTGTGCATCTTTCACATCTTAAAGATTCACAGTCCCTGAGCTGGACAGAGGTGCCAACCCTGAAGAATCTCTCCAGAATCCAAGTTGCTGAATCTTCCCTGCTGCCTACAGAGGCTCCAAACCACCACTTGACAATGGGAAACTGGGTCGTTAACCATTGGTTCTCAGTTTTGTTTCTGGTAAGTGATGTTTCACTTTCTAATAATTATTCTTAGAGTAAGGAGATGTTCTGTTTGTTAATCTTTGTGAAGTTACTTGAAAGGGAAAGATTCCATGCCAATATTGAAGCTCATCAAGGCCAGTTATCAGCTGAAAGGTCCAACTCTAGGATTACATATATGTTTTATATACTTTTCTGTGTATGATATATTTCAACATTTTAGAAAAGGAAAAAAAGTCCAACTCCAGAAATTGATTGGTAAAGAGACAAAAATATAAACCACAAGTATTTGGAATTTCAATCTGTTTTCATTTTTTGTCTTCTCTTTTTCTCTTCCATTTCACTTCTAACTAGTGCCATGGAGCATTCATCTCTCTCCATTATTCTTATACTGCTCACATCAAGAAATAATAAAATTGAATGTTTGAGATAGAAGTGATCTTAGAGATTATGGTCCAGTGCTGTCCACTAGAAATATAATGTAACGTCACATATGTAATTTTAAAATTGTCTAATACCTAGACAATTGAAAAAGGTAAGAAATAGGTGAAATTAATGGCCAGTAATATATCTTGTTTAACCCAATATATCAAAAAGTTATCCTTTCAACCTGTGATCAATATGAAAATATTAATGAGATAATTTATATTCTTTTATTTTTACTAAGTCTTTGAAATCCGATGTGTATTTTATACTTACAGCACATCTCAGTTAAAACTAGGCATATTTCATGTGCTTAGTAGCCGCATGTGCTTAATGGCTACAGCTTTGTGTAGTGCAGAACCAAACCAACTCTTTGATTTTATAAGGGAAAATAAGACCTAGACGTCACACAGTGAATTGATTGCAGAGCCATCACTCAAATCTAGCTCCCCAGGGTTCAAGCCAGAATGCCTTTACTACACCACATATGCACAATCCCCTTCTAATGCACTCTCTAATTGAACTCTAGTTTCAGTTCTGCTATTAATTAAGTGACCTTGATCAAATTATTTATCCTCTCTAGCCTTCAGGTCACCTGTGTATGTATGTGTGTGTGTGGGGGGATTAATGAAAACTAGATTAGATATAAGTGTGTTTCTAGCTCTAAAATCCTCTGTATTTTTTATCCCTCTCTTAGGTTTTGCTTGGAGAGTTCATCACCCCTGGTGGTGATGATGATGTAACTAGCTTTGATTTTCCACCTTGCACCAATCCCACTGGCAGGCTCAGACTTCTTGTTATCTCTGACATACATTCCTTTGAACTATTCTTTAATGAAAAATAAATTACCCCCAAAATATTTTTACTCTTCCTGCCAGGTCTTCTACTTTTTCTTTTCCATTCACAGTAGACAAAATTATAGTCAAGGTGGGGAATGGAATTCCTTACTCTCAGATGTCACTGTATTTCATCATTCATCCTATCTACAGTTGATGATGGGCTGACACAGAGGTCTTTGCCTCTGTGTCCCGCTCAGATTCTAAAATATTTCTGCTCCCTCTAAATAAGCTTCTCTCCTTTGTCTTCTGAACTCTTGAAATATCTGTGGCTTTCACCTCTCTTTTTCCATTAAGGTCAAATGATCTCTGGAAGACACACAACTCTGGAAAGGGTGTGTGGGCAAAGAATGCAGGAAGAAATTGATTGGTAAAGCCAGTCTGGTGATGACACAGGCAGAATTTATTGAGCTTCTACTATGCACCAAGCATTGTATTAATCACTTCACATACATTATTTCATGTTAAGCCTCACAGCATTGCTGTGGGGTAGATATAGTTATTGTCCTCATTTTATAGGTGAAGAAATTGTGGTTCAGAAAAGTTAAATCACAGATCTAAGATTACAGAGCTAGAAAGTGGTGGAGCTAGAATTTGAGCCCAAGGAGTTTGACTCCAATATCACACTTTGAATCACTATGTTGTGATGCCAGAGTTGTGTGAGTGGTCCAGATCTAGGGAGTCTGAATGGGCCATGTTCTAGGCTAAAGGCCCTCTACCTGTGGGGCTGAGATGGTTCTGGACCATCCTGGGGCCATGGATATATATCAGAGGCATCCCAGTGCTCTAGAGTCCTGATCAATTACAGACTAGCACCTTCAAGCTTGGGCTAAAGCCCACCTGGTTGTTCTCTAAGGCAATGGGCGGTAGGTTCCAAATTTCCCCCTTTGCCAACGTAGAGACAGATCTTGGGACAGACGAAAGAAGTCTTAAGAGCTCAAATGAGTCCAAAGCAATGATAGGTTAGTTTGAAAAAAGAATCACAATCTAAAAACAGGAAAGTGTATGTCAGGAAAGTGTATTTAAAGAGGCAAGCCCATCTGGAATGGTTTAGTCCCTTCAGATGGGTATTGTCACAGATGTTAAATTTATTTTCTATTTCTTTAGAAATCCATTTATTCACGTATTGCCATTTTCTAGGTGCAATAGTTTGAATGCTCCAATCCAGAAGTTGGCAAAGGTTTTCTGTAAAGAGCTAGGTAGTACATATTTTAGGCTTTGCAGTCCATATGTTCTCTGTCACAACTACTCAACACTTCCATTGAATCACAAAAGTAGTTATAAACAATACAGAAATAAGTAGGTGTGGCTAAGTTCCAATACCACTGTATTTATAGATACTGAAATTTGAATTTCATATAATTTTCACGTCATGAAATATATTATTCTTTTGATTTTTCCAACCATTTAAAAATGTGAAAACAACAAAATATAATAACCATTCTTAGCTTGTAGGCTATACAAAATGGGTGGTGAGATAGATTTGGTCTATGAGCCTTGATTTGCTGACCCTGGTCATTAGCATCTAATGCATGTCTTGAAGTCCTAAATGACTCTGAGAGTGAGTTGACTCATTTAAAATGAAAACAGATATGGGAATTCCCTGACTGTCCAGTGGTTAGGACTCTGCACTTCCACTGCAGGGGACATGGGTTCCATCCCTGGTTGGGGAACTAAGATCCCACATGCTGCCCGGCACACCCACCATCCCCAAAATGAAAACAGATAAACACAAAATAGCCAAATGGTAACACTATTTTCTACCCCTTATCTACTCTTTCCCGTACCCAAATTTCACTTTATCCCTTGTTTAATTTTTCTTCCTCTAGGCTGCTTGGTTGGGGCTGAATGTTTTCCTGTTTGTGCATGCCTTCCTGTCATTTGAGAAGGCTACAAGTACTACTACACAAAACAAATCCTGGGGGTGAGTATCACAGTTGTGATGTGGGGAATCTCTGTTTTTTCTTATCTCTGACGCTGGCTTCTTTGAGACCCAATGCCCTCATTTCGCCTAGAGTTAGAGTTGCCAGAAAAAAAATACAGGATGCCCAGGTAAATTTGAATTCCAGAAAAATAACAAATATTTTTTGGGGGGGTATAGGTTATTCCACATATTGCATGAGACAGGGGCATATTAGAAAATTATTCATTTTTTAAAAATCTGAAGTTCAAATTTAGCTGGGCATCTGTATTCTTGTTCATTAAATCTGAAAGCCCTATCCAGGGCACACTCCCGAGACCCAATAATGAAAATACACAGTAAAGAAATATTGAGCCGTTTTCAAACTGGTTTCCACAGATATTCAGGTATCCCTACAGGGTGTGATGGGAAGGCTAACTGGGCATGTCTCTACTTCAACCAAAGCAGCCTTTATCTGTCTTATGGATTCCTGCTTATGATTTTAAGAAAGAGTTTGGTTATAAACGAATAAGTTGAAAACCACTGCTGTGGACTGATCTCACAGAAAAATACCTATCAAACAAGAGGGATACTTGGGGTGGGGGGTTTTGTGAAGTGGGTGGTGTTGCCAAATTCAAGACCTGTAGAAAGGTGGGGTCAGGTCAGAGTAACAGGTTGGAGAAGCCTGGGGAAGGAGCAGATCAAGGACAGAAGAGGAAGGGTGGGGGTGGGTATGGCACGTTGGTGTATGGAGGTTCCTTAAAAACTAAAAATAGAGCTACCATATGACCCAGCAATCCCACTACTGGGCATATACCCGGAGAAAACCATAATTCAAAAAGACTCATGTACCACAGTGTTCATTGCAGCTCTCTTTACGATAGCCAGGACATGGAAGCAACCTAAGTGTCCATTGACAGATGAATGGATAAAGAAGATGTGGCACATATACAATGGAATATTACTCAGCCATAAAAAAGAATGAAATAATGCCATTTGCAGCAACATGGATGGACCTACAGATTATCATACTAAGTGAAGTAAGTCAGAAAAAGAAAGACAAATACCGTATGCTAACACATATATATGGAATCTAAAAAAAATAGTTCTGAAGAACCTAGGGGCAGGACAGGAATAAAGACGCAGATGTAGGGAATTGACTTGAGGACATGGAGAGGGGCAAGGGTAAGCTGGGACGAAGTGAGAGAGTGGCATGGACGTATATGCATTACCAAATGTAAAATAGATAGCTAGTGGGAAGCAGCCACATAGCACAGGGAGATCAGCTGGGTGCTTTGTGACCACCTAGAGGGGTGGGATAGGGAGGGTGGGAGGGAGACACAAGAGGGAAGGGATATGGGGATATATGTATACGTATAGCTGATTCACTTTGCTATAAAGCAGAAACTAACACAATATTGTAAAGCAATTATACTCCAATAAAGATGTGTTAAAAAAAGAATTCATCCCATACAGATAGCCTCCACAGAATATGGAGCTGTGAAATTGTAGTCCTACGTTCTTCAATTCATTTGTCAATTTTAGCTTTAAGGAACCTCTGTGACTCAAATAAGCAAGCAGTGGGAACCAATGTGGAAATGCAAGATCTTTGAGATGAGCAGAGAAAATTTACTCAGAAATAGAACAGGCCACCTCTACCAAAACGAGCTGGAGTGTGACTCAGCAGAGGGAGAAAACACAGGTCATGTGGAAGAGTCAGAAATGGAAAACAGTAGGACAGCTCATGTTAATTGCACTGCCTGACATTGTAAGCCATTATGGATGGTAGGCAGATCTTGACCTGGCTTATTAAACCAATGTCACATTGTCCCAGGTTTAGGTTGTATGGAAAAATAGTTTTTGTGCCAAAAAGACAATTAGAAAAAGGCCAAGAAATTGTTAACTCTATCTCATGTTCTTTTAGCAAGTCATTGACAGGCACACATGTAAGGCTGACCAGTCAGCTGAAGTGAACAAAAATTGCCTGGCTGCTGCCACCACCTCACTGCTGCTGTGAAATTGTCACACTCCATTGTCTGCAATCCCAAGGAGCTGACTCAGAGACCAGTTGTACAGCTGAGGAGAGAAGTCAGAATTAGCTACCACAGAGTTGAACATATTCTGTCTAGCCTATACCTAATCAAGCCTATTTCTGGGCTCAATACTTCTTTGAAGCACTGATTCCTTGTCTCCTTTTCTAGCAGCTTCTACTCTTGGATCAGATTGATCTTGATGTATGCTGCCTGGCCACCCAAGGAAATCAGTTTGAAATTTTGTTCTTAGAAGTTCTCCCTTCTCAAATCTCTACCTAAGTTTAAAATTTTTGCTCTGAGGGGTTCATTCGTTTTTCCTGTTTTATTCAATTATTAAAGAGATCTTAAATATAAATGGTTAATTTTTATTGTTTTTATTACATGCTTATAATTGCAACATTAGAAAATATAGAAAAGAGGAAAAATAGTTACCGTCTGTAATTGTAACTCAAAATATCTAAGCTTTATTTAAAGTGCAAATAAAATATATATGATCTTCAAGATTGTTTTACAAGTGACAAACTAAAATCATAATTGAGTGTATTAAGCAAAAATCCTCATAAAGTATTACATTCATAGAATTTATTTGTTAACATTAAATCTTGTTCTCTTTCATATTGATAAATATATAGTCAAACATTTCCAAACCACTGTCATGAGTATTTCTCAATTCAATATTAAGTTCAGCAAATTTTCTGTCATTTGTAAACAGAGATTTTGGACTGATTGTCCAGGTCCCAGGCAAGTGGAGTGGGCCCATGCTCACCTGCAAGATCAGGAGATGAAGCAGCTAATGGTTTCTTCTCTCCTCTGTTCTAGTCGGCATTGGCCTGGACCCGAGCCTCTGCTTGCAGCTTGCATTTTAACAGCATGCTGATCCTGCTTCCCGTGTGTCCAAATTTGCTGTCCTTCCTGAGAGGCACCTGCTCACTGAGTCCCAGCCAATTGTAGGTCAACCTTCACATTAAAGAGAAAAGACTCTTTTTTTTTTCTTTCTTTTTGTTTCCTTCTTTTTGCGGCACATGGGCCTCTCACTGTTGTGGCCTCTCCCGTTGCGGAGCCCGGACGCACAGGCTCAGCGACCGTGGCTCATGGGCCCAGCCGCTCCGCGGCATGTGGGATCTTCCCGGACCGGGGCACAAACCCGCGTCCCCTGCATCGGCAGGAGGACTGTCAACCACTGCACCACCAGGGAAGCCCAGACAAGACTCTTGATGTCTCAGTGGGACAGCTCAACACCAAGCCCCTAGGAATGGAAGCCAGAGGTCTCCTTTGGTAACCAAGGGGGTGAGCAAGAATGGGTGTGTATTGGCATACTCTATGTAAGACATGTTGGTTATGGGTTAGCGAATTTTATAAAGCTGCCTGGATACACCTGATCTTGCTCATTTTACATTTGTCGTTTTGTAGGCGCACCCTGGGAAAGCAACTGGATCACAACCTCACCTTCCACAAGCTGGTGGCATATATAATCTACCTACACACAGGTAACTGGGGCAAACGATGAAACTGCAGGCTCCTGGACATTCAGAATCTAGTTTCATTCATCCATGCATATAAACATTCAAATTATCTTTATTGAACACCTGGCACTATCTACCAGGCACTATTCTAAACCTGCTTTCATGGAATTTACATTCTATTCCTTTGGGGACAGAGTGAGTATAAAAAAGATTTTGATTCTCTCTGTAATCATTATTGGGCACCTTCTGTGGACTCACCATTCTGCTTGGCACTATATATAGGATCCTCCTCTTCTAGTGGGGCATGCCAGCCGTGATGTTTCTGAGAAAACTCTCACATTCCTTTCCATCTTTTCATTTAGCTATTCACATCACCACATACCTGTTTAACTTTGAACGATATAGCAGAAGCCGACAGGCCACAGATGGATCCCTTGCTTCCATTCTCTCCAACCTATCTCATCAGGAGGAAGATTCTTGGCTAAATCCCATCCAGTCCTCAAACACAGTGAGTTGACTCAAGGGCAAAGCATCTGGAATCTGGTCATGAGCAGGAAAGGCATGGTGTCCCTGGTGGACATTGTGTCAGGCTGAAATTTCTCCTTTCATAGACAATGGAGTATGTGACATTCAGCCACATTGCTGGTGTCACTGGAGTGATCATCACAATAGCTCTGGTTCTCAGAGTGACTTTAGCTATGGAATTTATCCGGAGGAGTTATTCTGAGGTCTTCTGGTATATACACCATATTTTTATCATGTACTTCATTGGCTTAGGGATTCATGGCCTTGGGTAAGGTCCTCAAACTCCCATTTTCATGCCCCAGTTCCTGACCTTGCGTAATTCTTTGCCACATATTGTCTTTTTGTCTGTCTCAGTGGACTTGTCCGGAATCAAACAGAAAAGAACATGGATGAGAATCATCCTCACAAGTGTGCAGAATTTTTTGAGAAGTGGAATGATCCTGACTCCCACTGCAAACCTCCCCAATTTGAAGGGCTCCCCGCTGAGGTAAGACCAGGACAAGGATAGTAGGTTCTTGTTAGGAGCTGTTATTGTTATTATTACTCTTCTTATTATAACCATTATTACCTCAGCCTGGTGCTGGCTCCTATGGAGGACATACGCTATATATTATTCATCTTCTGACAGAAGGCTTGTACCCTTTGACCAGAATCTCCCCATTTCCCCCACCTTCCAGCCCCTTACTACTTTCTGTTTCTGAGTTCAATTTTTTTTCTTTTTTTAAAAAATCGAAGTATAATTGACTTACAATATTATATTAGTTTCAAGTGTACAATAGAGTGATTTGGTATTTTTATACATTACAAAATGATCACCATAATATGTTACCATCTGTCACCATACAAAGTTATTAAAATATTATTGACTATATTCCCCATGCTGTACATTACACCTCTTTGACTTATTTTATAACTGGAAGTTTGTACCTTTTAATCTCTCTCACCTATTTCACTCATTGCCACCCTCCATCTCCCCTCTGGCACCACCAGTCTCTTTTCTGTATCTATGAGTCTCTTTCTGTTTTGTTATGTTTGTTCATTTGTTTTGTTTTTTAGATTCCACGTGTAAGTGAAATCGTAAGGTAGTTGTCTTTCTCTGACTTATTGCACTTTTCATAATACCCTCAGGATCTGTCCATGTTGTTGCAAATGGCAAGATTTCATTCTATTTTATGACTGAGTAATATTCTATGTATGTACATATAGATAATATTCCATTATATATATATGTCACATTTTCTTTATCCATTCATCTATCAATGGATACTTGGTTGCTTCCATATCTTGATTATTGTAAATAATGATGCAATGGACATAGGGATGCATATATCTTCAAATTAGTGTTTTTGTTTACTTTGGAAAAATACAGTTGACCCTTGAACAACTCAGGGGTTAGGAGTGACAATCCTGGGAAGACAAAAATCTGTGTATAACTTTACAGCTGGCCTTTGTATCCATGTTTTGGCATCAGCAGACTCAATGAACCACAGATCTTGTAGTACTATAGTATGTATTTATTGAAAAAATATGCATATAAATGGACATGTGCAGTTCAAACTCGTGTTGTTCAAGGGTCAGCTGTACCCAGAAGTGGAATTGCTAGCTCCTATGATAGTTCTATTTTTAATTTTTTGAGGAACTGCCATACTGTTTTACATAATGGCTGCACCAATTTACACTCCCTCCAACAGTGCACAAGGATTCTCTTTTCTCCACATTCTCACCAACACTTATTTGTTGTCTTTTTTATAATAGCCATTCTGAAAAGTGTAAGGTGATATCTCATTTTGGTTTTGATTTGCATTTCTCTGATGATTTAGTGATATTGTGCATCGTTTCATGTGTCTGTTGTCCATCTGTATGTCTTTTTTTGAAAAATGTCTATTTAGGTCCTCTGCCCATTTTGTAATTGGGTTGTTTGTTTGATATTGAGTTATATGAGTTCTTTGTATATTTTGGATATTAACCCTTTATTGGATAAATCATTTGCAAATATCTTCTCCCATTCAGTAGGCTGTCTTTTCGTTTTGTTGATAGTTCCCTTCACTGTGCAAAAGCTTCTTATTTGATATAGTCCTATTAGTTTATTTTTGCTTTTGTTTCCCTTGCCTGAGGAGACATATCAAAAAAATATTGCTAAGACTGATGTCAAAGAGCATACTGCCTGTTTTCTACTAGGAATTCTATGGTTTCAGGTCTTACATTGAAGTCTTTAATTCATTTTGAGTTTATTTTTATTTATAATGTAAGAGAGTAGTCCAATTTGATTCTTTTCCCTGTAGCTGTCCGGTTTTCCCAACACCATTTACTGGAGAGGCTATCTTTTCCCCACTGTATGATCTTGCCTCCTCTGTCATAGATTAATTGACCATCTAATTGTGGGTTTATTTCTGGGCTCTCTATTCTGCTCCATTGACCTATGTGTCTGTTTTCATGCTAGTATCATACTTTTTTTGATTACTGTAGCTTTGTAGTGTAGTTTGAAACCTGGGAACTCTAGCTTTGTTCTTCTTTCTCAAGACTGTTTTGGTTATCCAGGGTCTTTTGTGTTTCCATACATATTTTAGAATTACTTGTTCTAGTTCTGCAAAAAATGCCGTTAGTATTTTGGTAGGGATTTTGATTACTGTAGCTTTGTAGTGTAGTTTGAAACCTGGGAGCTCTAGCTTTGTTCTTCTTTCTCAAGACTGTTTTGGTTATCCAGGGTCTTTTGTGTTTCCATACAAATTTTAGAATTATTTGTTCTAGTTCTGCAAAAAATGCCATTAGTATTTTGGTAGGGATTGCATTGAATCTGTAGATTGCCTTGGGTAGTATGGTCTTTTTAGCAATAATAATTCTTCCAATCCGTAAGCATGGTATATCTTCCCATGTATCATGTCCTCTTGAATTTCTTTCATCAATATCTTATAGTTTTCTGAGTATAGGTTTTTTATACCTCTTTGTTTAGATTTATTCCTAGGTGTTTTATTCTTTTTGATGCTATTGTAAATGGGATTGTTTCTTCATTTCTCTCTCTGATAGTTCATTTTTAATGTATGGAAACACAACACATTTCTGTATATTAATTTCATACCCTGAAACTTTACTCAATTAATTTATTAGTTCTAATAGTTTTTTGGTGGTGTCTTTAGAGTGTTCTATATATATTATTATGTCATCTACAAACAGTGACAGCTTTACTTCTTTCTTTCCAATTTGGATACCTTTTATTTATTTCTCTTGTCTGCTGTGGCTAACAATTCCAATACTATGTTGAATAAAAGTGGCGAGAGTGGGCATCCTCATCTTGTTCCCGATCTTAGAGAAAATACTTTAAGGCTTTCACCAGTGCGTATGATGCTAGCTGTAGATTTGTCATATATGGCATTTATTTTGTTGAGGCATGTTCCCTCTATACACATTTTGTTAAGAGTTTTTATCATAAATGGATGTTGAATTTTATCAAAAGCTTTTTTGCATCTATTGAGATCATCATATAATTTTTATTCTTCAATTTGTTAATATGGTATATCACATTGATTGATTTGCAGATATTGAACCATTCTTGCATCCCTGGGAAGAGTCCCACTTGACCATGGTGTATGATCCTTTTAATGTGTTGTTGGATTCTGTTTGCTAGTATTTTGTTGAAGATTTTTGCATCTATGTTTATCAGTGATATTGGCCTGTAACTTTCATTTTTTGTGGTGCCTGGTTTTGGTATTAGGGTGATGCTGACCTTACAGAATGCATTCAGAATTGTTCCTTCTTCTGTGATTTTTTGGAATAATTTGAGAAGGGTAGGTGCTAACTCTTCTTCAGATTGTTTAGTAGAATTCACCTATGAAGCCATCTGGTCCTAGACTTTTGTTTGTTTAGAGGTTTTTTTTTTTTTTTTTTTTACTACTGATTCAATTTCATTACTAGTAATCAGTCTGCTCATATTTTCTGTTTCTTCCTGATTCAGTACTGGGAGATTGTATGTTTCTAGGAATTTATCCATTTCTTCTAGATTGTCCATTTTATTAGCATATAATAATATTTTGTAGTAATCTCTTATGATCTTTTATATTTCTATGGTGTCAGTTGTAACTTTTCTTCTTTCATTTCTGATTTCATTTACTTAGGCCCACTCTTTTTTTCTTGATGAGTGTGGTTAACGGTTTATCAGTTTTATCTGTTCAAAGAACCAGCTCTCAGTTTCATTGATTTTTCTTCAGTCTCTATTTCATTTATTTCCACTCTGATCTTTACTGCTGCTAAGCTCTTTTAGCTTTTGCATGACTGTAAAACTCTTTATCTCTTCTTCAAATCTGAATGATAGCCTTGTCAGGTATTCTTGGTTGTAGGTTTTTTCTTTTCATCACTTTGAATATATAGTGCCACTTCCTTCTGGCCTGCAAAGTTTTTGCTGAAAAGTTAGCTGCTAGTCTTATGGAAGTTCCCTTGTACATAACTAGTTCCTTTTCTCTTGCTGCTTTTAAGATTCTCTCTTTATCTTTAATTTTGCCATGTTAATTATAATGTGTCTTGGTGGGGACGTCTTTGAGTTCATCTTGTTTGGGACTCTCTGTACCTCCTGGACCTGAATGTCTGCTTCCTTCCCCAGGTTAGGGAAGTTTTCAGCTATTATTTCTTCAGATAGGTTCTCTGACCCTTTCTCTCTCTCTGCTTCTCTGAGACCCCTATATTGCAAATGTTAGTATGCTTGATGTGGCCCCAGAAGTCTCTTAAGCTCTCCTCATTTTTAAATTCTTATGGGCTTTTTAATATACATACATATTCAGACATATGTATCTAGTTTTTTGTTGTTTTTAATAATGGAACAATTCTGTAGTACTTGTTTGATTCCTGATTTTCAAGAAAACCATATATCTTGAGCATCTTTTCAGGTCAATATAGACATATCATTTTTTTCTCCTCATTTTTTAAAATCCTTTTTTCTGTTTAGCTTCAGTGATTTCCATTACTCTGTCTTCCAGTGTGCTGATCTGTTCCTCTGTATCATCTACTCTACTGTTGATTCCTTCTGGTATATTTTTTATTTCAGTTATTTTATTTCAGCTCTCTTTGGTTCTACTTTATATTTTCTAACTCTTGGTTTAAATTTCTCAGTGTTCATTTTTTATTTTCTAGAGTGTGTTGAGCATCTTTGTGATCATTACCTTGAACTCTTTATCAGGTAGATTACTTATCTCCACTTTGCCTAGTTCTTCTGGGGTTTTGTCTTGTTCATTTGTCTGGAAGATATTCCTCTGTCTCCCCATTTTGCCTAATTGTCTGTTTATTTCTATGTATTAGATAGGTCAGTTACATTTCCCGATCTTGGAGAAGTGGCCTTATGTAGGAGACATCCTATGGGGCCCAGTAGCACACTCCCCTCTGATTACCAGAGCTATATGCTGTATGGATGCTGCTGATGTGAGCTGCATGGGCTCTTCTGTTGTGATGAGGCTGACTACTGTGGGCATACTGGTAAGCATGACTGGCCTCTGGCCACATTGGCTGCCAGGCCCTGCCTCTTGTAGTGGCTTCCAACCTGCTGGGTGGCTGGGTCCCTGTGTGGCTGCCTTCATAGTCTGGGGGTCCTAGGGATGGTGCCAGCTTGCTGTTGGGGGGACCATGTCCCAGTGTGACTGTCTTTGCAGCTGGGGGAGCTCCAATGCCAGCCCACTGGTGGGTGGGTAAGCTCCCAGCACTAATAGGCTAGAAGGAGGACTCCAAAATGGCACTTGCCAACACCAGTGTTCTAGTGGTAGAAGGAGCTCCCCCAAATGGTTGCCACCAGTATCTATATCCCAGAGGTTGGGCTCCAATGACCTCCTCCCTCTCCAGGAGGCTCTCCAAGATCAGCAGGTGGTCTGACCCAGGCTCCTTTCAAACAACTGTTTCTGCCCTGGGTCCTAGAGCATGTGAGATTTTGTATACACCCTTTAAGAGTGGAGACTCTGTTTCTCACAGCCCTCTGGGCTTCCCAAAAGTAAGCCCCAGTGGCCTTCAAAGCCAAAATTTCAGGGTCTCATGCAAAACCGCAGGCTGCGGAGCCCAATGTGGGCCTCAGACCCCTCCCTCCTTGAGGAGAACCTCTGCAATTGTAATCATCCTCCCGTTTGTGGGTCACCCACCTGGGGGTATGGGTCTTGACTATAACACAACTCCACCCCTCCTAGCCATCTCGTTTTGGTTATTTCTTTATATTTTTAGTTGTGGAAAATCTTTTCTGCTGGTCTTCAGGTCATTCTCATAGATAGTTGCTCTGTAAATACTTGTAATGCTTGTGTGCATGTGGGAGGAGGCAAGCTCAGGGTTTTCCTACTCCACCATCTTGGCTACAGCCCGCTGCCTTGTGATTTCATAAAATACCAACAAGAACCCTCTGAAGGAAGGTCCTCTCCTCAACTCCTGGATGGGGAACCTGAGGCTCGGGGAGCTTAGTGCCCTATTTTTCCATATGTCATTGGTAGAGGTCACACGGGAAGCCCCCTCAATTTATTTTTTAAACTATTCTTGAAGTTGGCTTTCTTTGGTATTGTAAGAACATGCCTGGAAATTATTGTTAGATAGTGGATGATCAATAAACTGGATTCCAGGGAACTTAAGGTGTGCCTCAAGGTAATTACTGTGGATATTATGCTTTACCTTTGCTTGTTCATAAAATATGTTAGATTGAGGAAGAAATGGAAAGGAAAGGTTGATTTGTGGTGTCTTAAAGTGCTCTGAGGATGATTAAAGTCTTTAAATCATATGCAGAATTAAGAGCAATAGCTCTGTCCTCATGTAGAAGGAGAAAAATGATTTTTGAAAACCCCCTGTGACTTCCTTGGTGGTGCAGTGGTTAAGAATCCACCTGCCAATGCAGGGGACATGGGTTCAAGCCCTGGTCCTGGGAGATCCCACATGCTGTAGAGCAACTAAGCCCATGCACCACAACTACTTTGCCTGCGTGCCACAACTACTGATGCCCACGCACCTAGAGCCTGTGTTCTGCAACAAGAGAAGCCACCACAATGAGAAGCCTGTGCACCACAACTAAGAGTAGCCCCCACTTACTGCAACTAGAGAAAGCCCACGCACAGCAATGAAGACCCAACACAGCCAAAAATTAATTAATTTAAAAAGAAAGAAAGAAAATCCCCTAAAGTTGACATTTCAAATCAGTTGGGAAAAAAGATACATTATTCAATACTTTTCTTTACAATAATAGGATAGACATCTAGAAAAAAATTGTCTCTTTATTCCACACTTTACAGTAAAATATGGTCAAGGATGCATGGATCAAGGATTTAAATGTTGAAAAAAAAAGAAAGAAATCATAAAAGCACCTTAAGACCACATGAGAATTTTTTTCTAATACGGGAGTGTTAGTAAAAATAGTCTAAATAATATTTTTAAAAAGCTTGAAGCCAGAAAAGGAAAGAAAATACATTTTTTTTTTTTTTTTTTGTGGTACGCGGGCCTCTCACTGTTGTGGCCTCTCCCGTTGCGGAGCACAGGCTCCGGACGCGCAGGCCCAGCTGCTCCATGGCATGTGGGATCTTCCCGGACCGGGACACGAACCCGTGTCCCCTGCATCGGCAGGCGGACTCTCAACCACTGTGCCACCTGGGAAGACCGAAAATACATATTTTTATTCAAATTTATTTATTCTCTCCCTCTCTCTCTCCATCCATCCATCCATATATATTTTTTTATGGCAAAAAATTCCATCAAAAATAAAGACAGGTAACAAATTACTGAGTAGGAAAAGTATTTACAGTTCACAGACCATGAATTAATTTCCTAATATGCAAATATAGAAATCAATAAGAAAAAGCCTAACCACCTGATTAAAAAAAAGATGTAGAAGATATGAACAGAGTGATCACAGTAATAAACCTAACAGATTAGCAAAGATCAAAGAGTTTGCTCATGTGCTGTGTTGGTAATGCTCTCAAGCATTGCTGGTGAGCATCTAAAATATGCTTGCAAATGTGTTAAATTACATGTATTAGGTTATTCATTGTAACAATGCTTTATAGAACAAAAGATTGGAAATAAGTGCCCATCAATAGGGCACTAATTAAATTATGGGACTTTCTTACAATGGCATACTCTGTAACCACTGAAAATAAAAAGGTAGCCTGCTAGATATGAATATGGACCAGTCTCTAAGATGTTAAATGAAAAGAAGTCAGGGAAGTATGTATTCTCTGCTACCATTTGTCCTTAATGTAATACTATCATTTAAATGCATATTCTCCAAAAGGATTCACAAAATAATAATATTGACTGCCTTGGGGAGCTGAGGGAAGCAGCTTTTGTACTTTTGAATTTTGTGACATGTACGTGTATTACCTATTTTAAAAATAATTTTAAAAGGACATACCTGATATATGTTAATAGCACATTTCATTTCTAAAGTCAGTGGAACTTGCAGGCTATGACAGACACCCTTTATATTATTTGACCAGTAAGAGGTCCTTAAAGACAAGAAGCTACAATGCTTGACTAGTCCCTTACTAGCTAAGGCAGTTAATCCCCTGTCTTACCTTGCACATCAGCTTCTATCCCTTTCCCATCTATTACCTGAGATAAAGGTATAGTTGGCCTATTTAGAGGTATACTTAGAACTCAGGGGTTGCTTTGAATAGTCATGTAATTCCACAAGGGAGAGAATACCGGTTTTGCCATCTGTTTGAATGTATTGGTTTGTTTCTTCCATAAACACACACAAAAATACTCTCTCCACATTCTCCCCATTTAAAAATTATAAAAATAATACATGCTTATTGTAGAAAGTTTGGAAAACACAGAAAAATATTTAGAAGAAAATTAAAATTTCACAGAATTTTATCACCTAGAAGTAATAACATTTTTCCTTTAGTCTATATTATGGATCCTTTCCTATATTGTCAAGTATTCTACTGAAACTTTTTTTTTGCTGCACCACACAGCACGAGGGATCTTCAATCCTGACCAGGGATTGAACCCATGCCCCCTGCATTGGGAGTGTGGAGTCCTAACCACTGGACCACCATGGATGTCTCTGAAGAATTTGTTTTAAAAATGCCATATGTTATACCATTTTTGTCATTTTTTTCTACATGACCATTTTTAATGACCTTGAGGGTATTATGCTAAGTGAAATAAGTCAGACAGAAAAAGCAAATACTGTATGATCTCACTTATATGTGGACTCTAAAAAAAAAAAGCTCATAGATACAGAGAACAGATTGGTGGTTACCAGAAGCAGGGGTTGGGGTGTAGGCGAAATGAGTGAAAGTAGTGAAAAGGTACAAACTTCCAGTTATAAAATGTCCTGAGGATCTAATGTACAGCATGGTGACTATAATTAATAATACTCTACTGCATATTTGAAAGGTGCCAAGAAAGTAGATCTTAAAATTTCTCATCACAAGAAAAAAATTTTTTTGTAACCATGCATGGTGAGAAAGGTTAACTAGAATTATTGTGGTGATCATTTTGCAATATATGCAAATATTGAATCATTATGTTGTGCACATGAAACTAATATGTTATATGTCAATTATATCTCAATACAAAAAAATAAATAAAAATTAAGAAAAGACAGTTTGGTATTGGCCAAAAAAAGTCTGTATGATATGCCACTTTTAAAAAATATTTATTTATTTATGGCTGCGTTGGGTCTTTGTTGCTGCACACGGGCTTTCTCTAGTGGCGGTGAGCAGCAGCTACTTTTCATTGTGGTGAGTGGGCTTCTCACTGCTGTGGCTTCTCTTGCTGCAGAGCATGGGCTCTAGGCGCGTGGGCTTCAGTAATTGTGGCACACGGGGTCAGTAGTTGTGGCTCGCGGGCTCTAGAGTGCAGGCTCAGTAGTTGTGGCGCATGGGCTTAGTTGCTCCACGGCATGTGGGATCGTCCCAGACCAGGGCTTAAATCCGTGTCCCCTGCATTGGCAGGTGGATTCTTAGCCACTGTGCCACCAGAGGAGTCCGATATGACATTTTTGTCATTTTTTCTTAGTAAATAAGGGGTCATGACTATACTAATATACTTTGTGCACACCTTAATTATTCTTTTATGCTCCATTTCCTAGAAGTAAAATTCCTGTGTCAAAGAGAAGGAATGCTTTCAAGGCTGTTGAGATGTTTTGCCAAATTGCTCTCTGGGAAGATGCTACTTATTTGTACTTCCCCCAGGTGCACATGTGAATGTGTCTATTTCCCTGCATCCCACTTAATGGTGGGCATTATTGTCTGAAACTGCTTTCCAATTTGAGATGCTAAAATGCTATTTTGTTTTAATATTCATTTTCTCTGATTACTTTCAAAGCTAACATTTTTTCGCACATTGGTGATTAGCCACTTTTTAAAAAAAATTATTTTTGGCCACACCCCACAGCATACGGAACTTCCCCAACCAGGGATCAAAACTGTGCCCCCTGCACTGGAAGCATGGAGTCCAAACCACCAGACCACCAGGGAAGTCCTAGCCACTTCTTAAATATATTTTTTCATGTCCTCTAAATTCAGCTGGGGATTTTTTCCAAATAAGAAGTAGCATCAAATTGTATTATAGCCACTCTCTGATTTACTGGCCCCGTCTCTGCCCCTTTCCTCCCCAGAGATACCCAAGAAAGTATCTTGCCTGAAACAGCATAAGAAACCTCATTCCACACAGTTCCAATGTATTGTGGTTGAGCAGTTGGACAAAGAAGAACATGACTTAGCACTGCTAGGAAATACATTTTTAGTAGCTCCTGTGCATATAGAAGCAAACTGCTGCATTTGAGAAGATCTCAGGAATAGAGAGACGGCTTTAAAAAAAAAAGTAGACAAGATAAAAAGTGTTTTACTATGTTAGATGTTTTGGGCACCTGAAAAAAGAGGTGATGGATAAATACCAAGTTTTATATATTACTGTTACCAATAGTGTCAGCCACACACTTTCCCTTTTTTTTTGTTTTGCTTTTAATCATCTGCTGCTATTTCACATCTACCTTCTCTGTTGGTTTTTCAGATTGGACAGGTTGTCCTGGAAGATAGTCTTAGATTCTTAAAATTAAACTTTAAATATAATTTAAGAATATATATATATATATATATATATATATATATATATATAATTACCATGTATTTTATTTCTGTGCTTTTCTCTTGCTTCCTGGTGAGACCTGTAAAATTTCAGGAAATGATCTGCTTTATGAGTAACAGATTAGCAAACAAAACCATTGTGGATTACTCCTTTCCATTTCTGTCTTCAAGCTTTGGTGAAATTAGTGGCTTAATAATGATACACGTCAGAGAACTCAGTAAATATTTATTGAATGAAGGAATGAACTGCTACACAAACAAATCCTAGAGAAGAGTTTAATGTGTAACCTCACTTTTTATTGTCTCTGTGTGCAGTCTTGGAAGTGGATCCTTACACCAGTCATTATTTACATCTTTGAAAGGATCCTCCGATTTTATCACTCCCAGCAGGTTGTGATTACCAAGGTAAAGAATATGCACTTTCTTCTTGCTCTGCTAAGAGTTGTGTTCTTCCTGATTATAGAAATAAATTGCCACGTTGTCACCTTGACAGGAATAAAAAAGAATTTGAGGGCAATATATTTGAGTTCCTCCAGAGCTGGACAGAGCTGGAAAGAGGTTTGGCAGAAATCATCAGCATGGGTCTATGTCAGAAGCTGCAAACAGGCAGTCTGCACCATATCTAGCCCACAGACATATTTTGTTTGGCATACACCCTGATTGTTTAGACAGTCAGATTGGTTGCTAACATTTAGAAATCCGGATGGAGGCTTTCACATTAAAAAAATGGCATTTCTTGGGGCTTCCCTGGTGGTGCAGTGGTTGAGAGTCCGCCTGCCGATGCAGGGGACACGGGTTCGTGCCGGTCCGGGAAGATCCCACATGCCGCAGAGCAGCTGGGCCTGTGAGCCATGGCCGCTGAGCCTGCGCGTCTGGAGCCTGTGCTCCACAACAGGAGAGGCCACACGAGAGGCCCGCGTACCGCAAAAAAAAAAAAAAAAAAAAAAAAAGGCATTTCTTGTTGCTTTAACAGCCTACCCAGTTACAGCACAGGGAATTATATTCAATATCTTGCAATAACCTATAATGGAATATAATCTGAAAATAATAACTGAATCACTATGCTGTACACCTGAAACTAACACAATATTGTAAATCAACCATGCTTCAATTTTTAAAAGTGGCATTTCTGGCTTCTCTTGAAGAATCAGGCAACCTGATAATGCTGAGTCTTGCCTCCGTAGTGCGACCATTGTCTGGACTTGGTAACTGCTGCCCCCTTTAGAAAAGACTTGTGTTCACAAAGACTTGTGTTCATAATTTACGGCCATCACCAGCTCTCCAGCTTTACTTATTTACTTTATCTGCCTGCTCCTGTCTCTATTTGAATTTGCCTCCTTTGGCCTCTGTGCTTTATTCATAGGATGGGTCACGTACCCATCCAAAGTTTTGGAATTGCAGATGCACAAGCATGGCTTCAGCATGGAAGTGGGACAGTATATTTTTGTTAATTGCCCCTCAATCTCTTACCTGGAGTGGCATCCCTTTACCCTGACCTCTGCTCCAGAGGAAGACTTCCTTTCCTTTCATACCTGAGCAGTGGGGGACTGGACAGAAAATCTCATAAGGGCTTTTGAACAACAGAATTCACCAGTTCCCAGGTAGGTCCTTAAGAGCAGCAGAGACCTAGACCAGAACGCAGACAAGCAGAAAAGAGAAAGCAATTCCGCATTGAAACTTAAGTCTGGTACAGTGGAGTATGATTAAAATAAACAGGTAGCAATCAGCTGTGGAACAGCTCTGCCTCTGGGAGGATTTTTGAGGTTGTGGGTGGAGGTGAAACTTCACTTGCCCTTTGTTTTTTGCCTTCTGCCAGGATCAAGGTGGATGGTCCCTTTGGCACTGTCAGTGAGGATGTCTTCCAGTATGAAGTGGCTGTGTTGGTCAGAGCAGGAATTGGGGTCACCCCCTTTGCTTCCATCTTGAAATCCATCTGGTACATATTCTGGAATGCAGATCACAACCTCAAAACACAAATGGTATGCTCCCGAATACCAGTTTTCATCTGGTCTGGGCCTGATAGGTCCATTGCTTTCATGGGCTAAGCGCTTTACAACTGGTAAGAGAGTAACCCCTCCCTGGAGTTGTGAGAGTGAGTGATCACTTCTCCCTGCCCAGGCATCCGCTTCTACAGACTTACCATAAGAACTGGGTCTTCATTTTCAATTGGAGTTTAAAATCACTTTGAACTAAAGCTGACATTGGAGTTCTCTTTCCATAAGGGAAGTTGTTAGGACTCTGGATATTAATGCCACCTGAGGTCTGCTGTACTGTAGAGGTGATTTTTTCAGGTCACTCTTAGACTGGATCAACAAATATAGTGTAAACGTACATAATCATGTCACCATAGTGCACATTGTAAAGGGCACTTAATAAGGCTATATTCTCTTGCTGATTCCAGATCTATTCTACTCGATCTAAAGGGAGACAGGTGCATTTGCTTGGTTCAATGACCTATTGGTTTCCCTGGAACAGGAGATGGAGGAATTAGGCAAAGTGGGTTTCCTAAACTACCATCTCTTCCTCACCGGATGGGACTGCAACTTTGTGAGTTCAAATAACAGACTAATTCCCAAGATGCAAGATGAATGTCAGATAAAACATAATGCATGCTGATTAGAAATAATCATTTCTTATGATTTCCTACCTGTCCTCACCTTCACACCCAAGTTTAAAAGTGGCTGAAGGAGGGCTTCCCTGGTGGCGCAGTGGTTGCGAGTCTGCCTGCCAATGCAGGGGATGCGGGTTCATGCCCCGATCCGGGAAGATCCCATATGCCGTGGAGCGGCTGGGCCTGTGAGCCATGGCCGCTGGGCCTGCACGTCCAGAGCCTGTGCTCCGTGAAGGGAGAGGCCACAGCAGTGAGAGGCCCGCATACTGAAAAAAAAAAAAAAAAAAGTGGCTGAAGGAAGAGTCAGCTATCAGGACCTGCTTCTTCTAACTTCCTATTTCTCTGACTCCAGGCTGGTCATGCGGCATTAAGCTTTGACAAGGCTACTGATATCCTGACAGGTCTGAAACAGAAAACCTCCTTTGGGAGAACTATGTGGGACAATGAGTTTTCTACAATAGCTACCACCCACCCCAAGTAAGTGTATTTTCCTCTAGTTACAGAATTGATTTTGCAGAACTGATTGATTTTGCAGATTTAGGTTTAGGAAAAGTATTACAGCATGTTGAACACTCTTGGGAAAGATCTCTGGGGCCAAAATTATTTGCACCAATCTTAGATTCTTGCTTAAAAGTGAGGAAATTTCCTGTGGCATTTCAGCAAAATAAGGGTCTTGATCTTGTAATTGATGAGAAGACATTTGTTGTCCCCACGTGCATTCAAACAGTGAGGCAAAGAGACTCAGTTCTGGTTGTATTACCAAACAAAATAGAGAACGGGAACAATTCAAATGCACTGTTTTGGGCCAAAGCAATTCTGAGGAAAAAGAACAAAGCTGGAGGCATAACCCTCCCAGACTTTAGATAATACTACAAAGCTGCGGTAATCAAAACAGCTTGGTACTGGAACAAAAGCAGATATATAGATCAATAGAACAGAATAGAGAGCCCAGAAATAAACCCACACACTTACGGCCAATTAATTTTCAACAAAGTAGGCAAGAATATACAATGGAGATAAGACAGTCTTTTCAGCAAGTGGTGTTGGGAAAGCTGGACAGCCTCAAGTAAATCAATAAAATTAGAACACTCCCTCACACTATACACAAAAATAAACTCAAAATGGCTTAAAGACTTAAATATAAGACATGACACCATAAAACTAGAAGAGAACCTAGGCAAAACATTCTCAGACATAAACTGTAGTAATATTTTCTTAGATCAGTCTCCCAAGGCAAAAGAAATAAAAGCAAAAATAAACAAATGGGACCTAATCAGACTTAAAAGCTTTTGCACAGTAAAGGAAACCATAAATAAAATGAAAAGACAACCTACAGACTGGGAGAAAATATTTGCAAAAAAACCCCAAAACAACCCTATCAAACAATGGGCAGAAGACCTAAACAGACATTTCTCCAGAGAAGACATACAGATGGCCACCAGGCACATGAAAAGATGCTCAACATCACTAATTGTTAGAGAAATGCATATCAAAACTATAATGAAGTTTCACCTCACACCAGTCAGAATGGCCATCATCAAAAAGTCTACAAGTAGTACATGCTGGAGAGGGTGTGGAGAAAAGGGAACCCTCCTACAGTGTTGGTGGGAATGTAAATTGGTGCAGCCACTATGGAAAACAGTATGGGGGTTTCTTTAAAAAACTAAAAATAGAGTTACCATATGATCCAGCAATCCCACTCCTGGGCACATATCTGCAGAAAACTCTAATTTGAAAAGATACATGCACCCCAATGTTCATAGCAGCATTATTTACATGGAAGCAACCTAAATGTCCATTGACAGATGAATAGATAAAGAGGATGTGACACACACACACACACACACACACACACACACACACACACAATGGAATACTACTCAGGGAATTCCCTGGTGGTCCAGTGGTTAGGAATCCACCTTCCAATGCAGGGGATATGGGTTTAATCCCTGGTTGGGGAACTGGGATCCCACATGCTGTGGGGCAACTAAGCCCACGTGCTGCAACTACTGAGCATGCGGGCCACACTAGAGAGAAGCCTGAGCACTGCAATGAGGAGCCCCCACGCACCGCAGTGGAGGATCCTGCAAGCCACAATGAAGATCCTGCATGCCGCAACCAAGACCTGACCCAGGCAAAAATAAATAATAAAATAAATAAGTAAAAAATAATAAATTTCTTTCAAAAAAAAGGAATGCTACTCAGATAATGCCATTTGCAGCAACATGGATGGACCTAGAGATTATCATACTAAGTGAAGTAAGTCAGACAAAGACAAATATTATATCACTTATATGTGGAATCTAAAAAAATGCTACAAATGAACTTATTTACAAAACAGAAATGGAGTCACAGACATAGAAAACAAACTTATGGTTACCAAAGGGGAAAGGGGAGGGGGAGGGATAAATTGGGAGTATTGAATTAACAGATATACATCACTATATATAAAACAGATAACAAGGATTTACCATATACCACAGGTAAGTAATAACCTATAATGGAAAAGAATCTGAAGCTGTACACCTGAAACTAACACAATATTGTAAAAGTCAACTACAGTTAAATTTTAAAAAATGCATTGTTTTGGGCCTTAGTGACCTCTACTTAAAGTAACAAGGGTTTGGAGTGTATTAACTAGTTAACTGATGACCTGACCTCAGTTTTCTGAGGGGTTCTGAGACATGCTAGAGCATGAAAATCAGCCATAAAAGCAGCCATTCCAATGGGAAGATTAAGCTGATCATATTAGATAAATCCCTGGAACAAGTTGGCAGGTGAAGATCAGTTCAATTCCACAAACATTATTGGTTACCTTCTATAGGGTACAGCACACACTATTCTAAAAGATTTGGAGGTTGAAAGAAAAATAAGATATGGTTCTTGCCTTCAAGGAGCACACATTTTAACAAGAGATGCATATAATCAACTCAAGCAAAATGATACACTCCATGAAGCAGGTACATGGACATGGAGGAAAAGTCTATGCCCATATGGGGTGATCAGGAAAGGCTTCAGGAAGCCAGTGGAGAGAACACTTAGTGACTCAGATTCAGATGATCCTGGGTCCTACTGCTAGTTCTGACACTTTCTAGTTCTGGGACCTTGAGCTACAAAGCCCTCTGATCTTCAGATTCCTCATATGTAAAATGGGGGTTTATATTAGTAAGTGCCTGCTCTACTCACTTGCAGGATTGTCGTGAATAATAAGCAAGACTATATAAAAAAAGTTCTGTAAACTGTAAAACAGCATATTAACAAAAGAGATTATGTTAATGATTGTGTCGGCTTGATCATAGTTGAAGTTGTATTAAGGAATGCATACATTATGTGGGAAGGGAGAAAGATGAGCCTGGAAAGAAGTAGAAGAATGTGTAGAAGCAGTATCACAGAAGCCAAGGGAGGAAATATTAGAGGAGTATTGTCAACAGGGTTGGAGGAGTGGCAGGGTCCAGGAAATGCTTATTGAGTTTAAGGATGATCTAAGCATATTAATAGACAGATCAGGAGCCAGTAGATAGGAATAAAATAAACATACAAAAGGGGAGAGAGGGCTAGGATGGCCATAATAAAAGGGCAATAACAAGAGTTGGTGAGGAAATGGGGAAATTGTAGGCAAGTTCTCCCACGTTGCTTATGGAAATGTGAAACAGTGCAGCACTTTAGGAAAACTCTGGCATTTCCTCAAAATGTTAAACATAGAGTCACCACATGACCCAGCAATTTCACTCCTAAGTACATACCCAAGAGAAATGAAAACATAAGTCCACACAAAAACTTGTATGTGAATGTATGTAAAATAGCCAAAAAGTGGTAACAACCCAAGTGTCCATCAACAGATGAATTGATAAACAAAATGTGGTATATTCACACAAAGGAATATTATTCAGCTGTAAAAAGGAATGAAGTATATTACATGCTACAACATGGAGGAACCTTGAAAACAGTATGCTAAGTGCAAGAAACCAGACACAAAAGGCCACATATTGTATGATTCCATTTATATGAAATGCTCAGAATAGGCAAATCTAAAGACAGAAAGTATACTTGATTGTCTAGGGCAGGGAGTGGGGACAGTTGGGAGGAAATGGGGAGTGACTGCTAATGTGTATGGGCTTCCTTTTTGGGAAGATGGAAATGTTCTCGGATTAGATAGTGGTGATGGTTGCACAACTTTGAGGTTATACTAAAAAACACTACCTGCACACTCTAAAAGGGTGAATGTTAAGTCATGTGAATTATGTCTCAAGTAAAAAAGAGGGGAGAGGAAGGTATGAGGGAAGGAATGACAGGGTGAGACCCAGAGCCTAGCTGGAAAGATTATCCTTGGCAATAAGAACCACCACCTCTTCAGTGTGAGAAAACACTGGATGGATTTAATGGCAGCTAACATATGTACTTGCTATGTGCCAGACATTTTAATAATTGCTTTACATGTTATTTTTGTTTAAACCTTCAAACAACCCTGTGAGGTGGATACTATTTTTATCCCATTTTACAGGGGGGACTATTGAAACAGAGAGGTTAAGAAACTTGCCTAAAGTCACACAGCTGGGACAAATGTCAGAACAGGGATTGGAACCTAGACAGCTTGGCTCCAGAGTCTAGTACTTCATCAGTGCACTTGAGTGTCTGTGCTCAATAGAATAGGCAAGGCTGAGTGCTGAGAGGGTTAAGGGTTGGGAGCATATTTGGGGCTTGTAAGCGGAAAAGGTGAGAAGACAAACATGAAGAACATGAAAAAGTCAATAACTGAATTTTTATGTAAGGTTGTTGGGAGTAGTAGAAGCCTAGCAGAGGCAGAAACCATTCCCACAAACATAGTCAGCAGCCTTTGCTGCATTCTAACTCTGGCTACCTTCTATTCCTGCAGGCCAGCGGTGGGAGTCTTCCTGTGTGTGGTCCTCAGACTTTGGCAAAGAGCCTGTGCAAATGCTGTCATCAGTACTCCAGCCTGGATCCTAGGAAGGTTCAATTCTACTTCAATGAAAATTTCTGAATTATAAGAATAAGGATGGTAATCTGCATTTAGCCTCTGTATCTTCAACAATTTACTTGGTCTGGTCAGGTTTGGGCAACGACTTAAGGACAATAACATGTTTCTTTCAAGTCTTGACTCCCTGGTATTCTTTTTTGATTGGACTCAACATCATCACTGAGCTTCATGGACCTAAGAACTTCAGAAGTCACAATAATTGCAAAGCCCATGGATCCTTTCTTGGGAAAACAACTGTAAATCCTTCTGGAATGCCATGATTGAAGCAAGGCTTGATAGGAGACATGGTTGACAGTTACACAATTTAACCCCAGGTGATTTTGTTGATTCCAAGTGTTACTGTCTCCTGGACTCTGGGTCACATTCTCCTCTCCCTCCCACCCACAAAGAAGATTTCTAAGTAGGGTGATTTTTTAAAATAAAAATTTATTAAAGAATGACAAAACATAATAATAAGCATAAATAGTAAAACAACGAACATAGAATTACCAAGAACCCAATCCCTATATAACACTATGTACATTCTTACTGTTAAACATGGTCTTATCCAGTGTGAACAGCAATTTATGCTTTACCTATTTTTGCTTGTCAAAAAATGAAGGATTTTCTTCTTTGCTTAATGAATAAATCTTTTGTTACTTTACCTAGGCTCTCCATTTGGGAAAGAAAATCCTGAAAGTATGCTAATCATAATTGAAATTGTATTATAATTGAAAGTCAGTTATGCTGTCATTAGCTTGCATTGTTCTGTTGGAAATAATTGTGAAAACTTGAACTCCATCTTAGGATGATTATTTAATCAACAAGGACTCTTTATTGCCATTATTATCAAGGGGTTTTATTAATGTCTAGTCTTAAAAAAAGTTAATTTAAAATTTTGACAACACATTTTTTGGCTCGTACATACCTATTCATTAAGGAATCATTCACCTAATGACATCAGTAAAATGCCTTTTCTTTCTCCTATCTAAATGCTTTTTACTTCTTCCATCCACCTGGCTCTGGGATGTCAGTAGTCACAGTGAAACAGTAGAAGGAAAGATTGGGGCCCTTAAAAGAGGAAAAATAATCCACATTTCATTGTGCCCAAAGACAATTCAAATCACTGGATTTACAAGAATGTTTTTACTGAATCAACATTATAGCACCTATTTCTCTACCATTAAGTGAGCAAAAATGAATAAATGATTGTTTCTAATTATCCAGAAATCTACATGGTTTGAAAGATTAGTAAAACCAATTTTTTCAGTCACTAGTTTGAACAAAATAAAGGTAGGTCATGAACTCATGGTAGCTAATTGTGTTTCATTTATTAACTGGACATCTAATGGATGTCTCCATGGGAATAGACTGGGATACCCCTGCTGTTACCAATTTCCCAGATTTCAGCTAATTTAAATTTAATAAGGCTTTAGGAACATGCACAATGGAACCTTGATGATATGGTTCCTACCAGACAACTGCTGACCAAATTATAATTTGATCTTCAGTGAGTTTGATTTGGAATCTTAGTGTTCTTGAAACTTATAATGAGTTCCTAAGGAGAAAGGCTGTACTCTTGGTCTTAATGTCTAAATATATTGACACTTCAAGATATGACTGTTGCTAAAATCAACATATCAAGGCCTAGAATGTTCATGGAAGTAGGCAGAAAAGGTAATGATAATAAATCCTACACATAATCAACATCTAAGCCTGAACTGGGGATGAGCAAGATACCCAGAAAGCTCCTCGGCTGTTTTGAGCAAGTTTTTCTTCCTAGGTTGTAATATCAAGTTATCTTATTCAGCAAATTTTTGTTGCAGTAAATGTTTATATATCAGAGTAGAAAATCCCTCAATTTTAATGTCTCTCATAAAGTTGATTATCTTTGCATTCTTTTGCTTCACAGGTAAGCAATATGCTATTACATTCTCTAAGCCTATGGCAGGCTTTTAATTCACTTGACCATAATCCTAACCCAGAGGCTAGGACTCTGAGAACATAAATAGGCTCAGGAGTAGTTCCAGTGGAACTTTACTAATTATTAAGGCACCTCTTAACCTCTTGAGGTTGGCCTGATGGAGAGAAATCATGTTTCTCCTTAATGCCACTATGAGAGAGAGAATACTAGGCTGGAAGAGCAATAGGTTAGAGCCAGTGGCACTGATTATGTTCACACCTATGTGAAAGGAAGCAGGCAGGGGCAGGCCTAATGGGCAATCTGACAGCTTATGCTCTACATTTGGTCCTCTTAAAATAAATGAGAAAAATGTAAAAGTTTTAGAGTTTCTATGTTTTAGTTTCCCAGAATAAATATGGTTACTAGGTAGGGCTGTAGGTTAGTAATTATTTAGAAGGCAGGATGAAATGTATTTTGTTTGTTTGATTTCTGTTCAGTGTTTATTTCACCTTGAACATGTGAAAAATTAGTGGCTTTCTTAACTTTTAAGGTTGACTACCCAGACTGAAGAGTTTTAAAACAGACAAGAAAATGTCAACAGTCTCTTGTGTTGTTGACACACTCAAACCAGTGATCATACATCATCTTTGTCTTAACTCTGAACTATGCGTGTGAATAGACTTGGTACTGACCAAAAAATACATTTTGATATTTGGATTTTTCTAAACTAAATACACTGCTCTCCTAGGTAGGCTCTTTGCATTGTTGGCCTTCTGACCATTTTACAGCTCTAAGCACATGCTATTGTCTCCCAGTAGACTCAGAAGTTCTAGCAAGCTCTCAAAGGGCAAATATTATTCCTGTTGGAAGCAAACTAAGCAAAAAGTAAGTTCCAGAAAACACTGTTTCTGAGAAATTCTCAAATATCATCAAGAAGAATAAATGGTTAACTTAAAATGAAAAACAGAGCTATGGCAACATAATATTAAAGTACAATACTGCAATAAGGGTAGAAAACACATGTAAGGTTTCACCCTTGGTGTTCAGCCTTTTAAAAGCAAAAAGGTCATGTATATCAATTTGCAGTATACTAAAATTGTGTTCAAAGTTTATTTCAAGTCACAGAAAACATACAAACTAAGACAACAGAATGAACTGATTTTGTTCTGAGAGAAGGTGATGGGAGTCCTCCACCTGGCACCAACTTGAGTCATTCAAGGGTTAGGATGCAGAACTCATCTTTTTGCAACATTTCAACAAAGTTATGGAATTAATTTCCATATTTGTTGGCAGGTAGTTTTGAAAACCTGTAAGGAAAAGTTGGGAGAAAGCCATCAGAAGTGGAGACAAAGTTCTCTTCCCCAAACATCAGGAAGAAAAAAAATTAAAGGTGGGGGAGGGAGGCTACACATATGAGCAAATCACCAGGGACAGATCCCTAAAGTGTCTGCCTCTTGCTTCCCCAAAGTAATCATCCCTTACAGCGGAGTTTCTCAACCTCAACACTACTGACATTTAGGGCCAGAGAACTCTTTGTTATTGGGGGATGTCCTGTGCATTACAGGATGTTTAGCAGTATCTCGGGTCTCCACCCACTGAAAGCCAGTAGCACACCATACCCCCTAAAGCTGTGATAACCAAAAATGTCTCCAAACATTTCCAAATGTCATTTTTGACCTGATGGTAATGGTACATAAGCCTGTCAGTGACAGCAGAGCTGGATCACGAGCAAGGTATAGGACGGAGGGAGAGGCAACATCTCGGCTACAGTATGCACAAATACCAGCAAATACACATTAAAACCTTCTCTGCATAGAACTACATACACAGAACTGCACAGAACGTACACACACACACACATATTAATGCAGGTTTAGTAAAAAATGGTAAAAGGTGAATAAGGTCTGTAGTCTAGTTAACGGTAAGGTACCAAAGTAAATTTCTTCCTTTTGCACTATAAACCAAAAAGGTATGTGCACAACATCTTCCCAAGATGTTATCATTGTGGGAAGCTAGGGGAAGGGTATGTGAGGCTCTTTGTAGTACTTTCCCAACTTCTTGTGAATTTTTAATTATTTCAAAATAAAAGATAAAACAAAAAACCTTGCCCTGTGGTTTATGTGCAAGGCTCTAAAATGAGATATCTTATAAGCAAGAATACACAATGAAAGAACTTTCAGAAACATTTTTACCTCTACTATCCTGAAACATAATTTCCTCACATTGTAGGGAATGCCTTCTCTGGCATAAATAAACTAGAAAAAGTAAAAGAGAGGAATAGTTTTTTTTTAATATATCTATTCCTCTGAATATAACAGGTCTATACTTTTATAGGTCTATAATAGTCTATACTTTTACTGAAGAAAATAGAATGCCTTGGGTATCTGGACTAAAAGTGCTGGTCATACTGAAAGTCTACTCCATCCATCTATGACAGCTTCCCATTAAAGTTCAGTCATTTACAGTCTAGATACAGATATAATGCATATTTCCAGTTTGGATGTTTTAACAACATTACAAATATGGATTAAAATACAATATACTTAGTAAAGACTGCTAGTCAGTGTAAATGAGTTCACTGTCATATGATAATACATGGATGGGAATTATAATAAAGATGGAATAAAAAGCAGAAATTCAAAATGTGATATTCCAACTGATACTGGGACAATGTACATTTTAAACTGTTCTTAGAAAGCAGAATTGTTTATGAAATACAAGATTTTGGGGAAAAATTTTTTAAAAAGAAACACCAATACATGTAATCAAGTTAGGTCACATGACTATGTTCCTTTTTACCTGACTGATGAGCAAGAAAAATAAGGGCAGCAGTGTACATCAACCTCTAAAATGTACAGGGACTGATGGCGATGGTGGACATTCACTACCTTAAATTATGTGCTGTAACAGTTTAACCTCAAAGTATTCAAAGTAAAATAAATACTGGAAACAATGCTTGTACGTTTTATTGAAATGGTTTGTATTTTCTTCATTTTGATGGGGAAATATTTTATTTTATTTATGTTATTTTATTTTGGAATAAAATAACAACTGATTCTGGAGGAATATACGATCAAACTATATTTAGGGGTTATGTCTAGGGAATGAGATTGAGAGGGCAGAGCTTTTACCCTGAACTTTCTACATTTCTGTATTTGATTAATTTGGTTAAATTGATCATGTCATTTTTGTCATTAGGAAAGAAAGGTTAAATTAGATTACAATCCATTCAAAAACTGAACAAATGCCTATTGCCTTCCCACGTCATGATAGGGACTGAGCTACTGAAGGGTGAAGGGTCTAGCCAAGAGGAGTGCAGGCCTTGGAGAGTCTTGCTGGTTAAGCTTGAAAGAATATATCCCAAATGCACGAGGAGCTTGTCTGACTCAGGCAGGGTAAGTCTGCTCACCTTTTAAGGCGCTCCAGTAGATTTCTGTATTTGTTCCTTTAAGATCAGGATACTCTGCCTCTGCTCAGGAGGCAGCATGGCGATCTGGTCTGCAGTTAGTTGAAGAACCTGCATGATTAAAGCAGCCTGTGCAGAGGAAAAAAAGGTAGTGAGTTTTAATGATGGCAGCTAAAAAAACACCACCAGCTTCTGTCCACAAAGGAAGGATAGAGGAAGGATAGTTCACACACAAAAAACAGCAGGCCAAAAAAAAAATCAAACCAAACCAAAGAAAAAACCAAAACCAGCTGGTGAGAAAAGGCACAATGAAAAACACAAGTACAATGCCTAAGATCAGAAGACTCAAAACAGACACCTTCATGAACCCCAAATCCTTGCAGACTAAGGTGACACCTGTGAGCCCTCGAAAGTCTACAGTTTTTAATCCTGCTTTAAAAGTTTCTCCTGGGACTTCTCTGGTGGCGCAGTGGTTAAGAATCCGCCTGCCAATGCAGGGGCCATGGGTTCGAGCCCTGGTCCGGGAAGATCCCACATGCTGCAGAGCAACTAAGCCCAGGCGCCACAACTACTGAGCCTGTGCTCTAGAGCCTGCGAGCCACAACTACCGAGCCTGCGTGCCACAACTACTGAAGCCCATGCACCTAGAGCCTGTGCTCCGCAACAAGAGAAGCCACCGCTATGAGAAGCCCATGCACTGCCACGAAGAGTAGCCCTCGCTCGCGCAACTAAAGAAAGCCCATGCACAGCAACAAAGTCCCAATGCAGCCAAAAACAAAATAAATTTAAAAAAGTTTCTCCTTTTCATAAGTTTTAGCCTTTCCATCAGATATGAACTCCCTACAATGGTCAAGTATAGAAAGAGAAAGATATGCTCATGGAGAATCTGCTATTGTTTTTAGGGATAAGGTAAAAAAGGGAGGAAGAAAGGAATTTGGATTTCCAGGTCAATCAGGCCTGCACACAAAAAATCTACTGGCAGATGAGTTGAAATGTAAGATAAGCTGCCATTCACATACATCCATTTAAGAATTTTAGGACCAAGCCCACAGATTTTCAGGTGACAAGATCATAAAGAGTTCTAAGAGTAAAAACATCACTTCCAAAGGGACTCTGAAGACCCAGGACTTCCACATGGTGACTGTGAAAAGAGGACTCCAAAAGACTCGTGCATCTGGAGGCAGCTGGACAGCATTACTTACCTTCTCATGGTCCTGCGGAGTGACTTGGTTCTGGCCAGGACTAAAGCCACCAGGCTGGCCTCCACCCTGAATGCTCGCTCCTTGCATGCCCGCTCCCTGCATGACTGGTACCTATGTGCACAGAGAGAGATGAAGAGAGATTTTTGGTACTTCTCATTTAGGTAACCAGAAGCCAGTAATAACAGCAATGTGAAAAAATATCTGATTGTGGATATGAGTTAAAAAAGCAAATTAATGACTCTGAAGATCATAGATGCTAACAGTAGTTAGCATCAGCAGAAGGCAGGGTTTAGCCAGAGATCAACTAGCAAGTTGACAAATTTCTTACAATAGCTCCAGCATCATCAACAAGTATCACACGGCACAAGTGGATACCATCGAAACAAGCAAAATTCAGCCACATAAGCACAGGGGAAACTGAGAGCATTCTAGAAACTAGCACTCAGTGGAAACAGAAACGAAGCCGACAGATTCTAGAATAATGTATGCTTGTCCACTGGGGAAGCTACATTCACAGGGATACCACCTACCTCTAGTTCAATCAGACACAGGCCCTATCCCACAATTAAGGCAGAGATGATCATAATGGCAGAGGCAGAAAGGAGATGGGAAGGCCCCCAGGGAAAGGACTACTATTAGCCCAACATTTGCTTTTTATGACTTTCCTCAGAGAATATGCAGCAGTTTCTTTCTATTAAATACAGACCAAGAAACACGACTGACCTGAGTTAACAAAATGCAGTTATATCATGCTTACTGGTACTTAAGATCTTCAATGGGTTCAATGTTTTGGAAGACAACCAGAACCCAAGGAAAAGGCCTCAGAGCATCTAGAATAACTGTTAAAAGGTCCCGATACTGGATTTATGTTCACACTCAGGCATTCACCCAGAGCTTAGGTGGTACGCTTATTAAATACAAATTGTTAACAAACATGTTACCTGCTTCCCCAGCAGATGAGAAGCAGCAAAGCATGAAAGAAATGTGGATAAACCATTAGGAGCAGATTATCATTACAGCAATGTGAAGAGCCAGGTGACAACCTGACAGTGAAGGATACCAGAAACCAAAACAGGAGATGCTATGCTTTCTATTATAGCCTATACAATAGTGGGTACATTTAATGATGACCTTGAGTAATCAAAAATGATCAAAATAATTTTTTGTATCCTGTTTAAGAAGAGAAGGAAGCATAGTATACTTTATAAATGATTTTTCATTAAAATAGTTTAAAAACTTGGTTGAATAATTCTATTATCTGGAACATTCATTTGGATGTATTAACTAATTTCCCAAAGACACCAGAGACATGAAGCACTAGTACAGCTTTGTACAGATTGCTAGAATATTATCACTTTCCAGAGACCAGTCTGAACCTTAATGAGCTGTTACAGACTTGAAAAATCTATGAGAATAACCTTTTTGAAGCTTCAGTCAATACTAATTTGAGGTACTGTAATGTGATCTAACCATTTAATAATGGCTATTTAAAGTTTCCAGAAGAGCCTGTTCTAGGCTCTCAAGTAATAATACAGCTGACCACATATCCAGGTTTGCTAAGACAGTCCCAGTTTAAGCTTCTGCCCCACAGTAATTACTAACAGCACTCTCAAATGTGTCCCTGTTTGGATAGTAAGTTATATAATCACCCCAGTAATAATAAGCCTTTCACCAACAAGTTTCCAACTAGGTGGACTGAAGTTAATTTTAAAATATGATTTAAAATTATGAGTTAAGGATATATTGTTAGGTTACAAAACAAGGTGCAGAACAGTGAAAGGAGGAAAAAGTAAGAATACATGTATATTCATATTTGCAAAAATAAGAATATATATTCTTATTTGCTAGAAATATACATTATAATAAAAGTGATTATCAATAGGAGATGGGGGTCACAAGGGAGATAGGTACGAGGAGGAAGTGGGGTTTTTACTGTATATCTTGTACATGAGTGAATGTATTTTATATATTTATTTATAAGTAAACATATTAAACATTTTTTTTAAAGTCTGAAGATAAAATTTTTATTTTCTCTACCTCAGATCTAATTGGCTTTATAGAATCTACTAATGAAAACTATAATAAACATAATATTAGGGTAATGAGTTCGAGTACTAGCAGATAAAGGAGCAAGAAATTATTGATAAATGGTCTTCCAACCATTATTTATTTTTTTTTTTAATTTTTTTTTTTTTTTTTTTTTTTTGCGGTACGCGGGCCTCTCACTGCTGTTGTGGCCTCTCGCGTTGCGGGGCACAGGCTCCGGACGCGCAGGCCCAGCGGCCACGGCCCAAGGGCCCAGCCGCTCCGCGGCACGTGGGATCCTCCCGGACCGGGGCACGAACCCTCATCCCCTGCATCAGCAGGCGGACTCTCAACCACTGCGCCACCAAGGAAGCCCCCAACCATTATTTTTGACATCTTTCTCCAAAGAATTATTAACAGAACTATATAAGGACATCATGTAGTTATTTGTTATTTATCTCCCCACTAGAATACAAGCTCCATGGGGGCAGGACTTCATTTTGTTCACACTGCTATATCCCCAGTACCTATAGCTCTGTCTGGTACATAGTAGGTGCTTAATAAATATTTGTTGAACGATTGACTGAAAGCATAAAACCCATTTTTATTATGAGGCTACTGACCATAGAGGGTATGATAAAAAATCAAAGCCCACAAACACATTTTTAAAAGTGAAACTTGAAAAACAACAGAAAACAGTTTTTTCTACACATATCAGAAAACAACATATTAATATTTCATATTAGAGAGGAGGGACAGACACACATATACAACGTGCAGATAACAAGACAGAGTAGCATAGTGGAAAAAATAGTGGGTTCTAGTCCTTGCTCTGCCACTTTTTAGTTGTGTGAATTTGGATAAGTCACCTGAATTCTTGGGTCTCAGTTTCCAAACCTATAAAATGAGAACTGGGTGACTGACATGTTCCATTCCAGCTCTGACAATACAGTCCTCTCTCTTGTGCATACACACACACACAAGGGGAAGTAAGGCACAGAAGCATATGGAAGAGAGAAGAGATAAAGAAGTACATAGAGGAAGGAGGAAGTCACATTGAGGAAAAATGAAGGTGGAAGGGCTAGAGTGAAATGAAGGTGTTAGCGGAAAAACAAAACAAACTCAGAGGGAAGATACACATGTACTACCTCCCCACAACCAACTGGAGGGTAAAAAGGATGGAGATGAGAACACATAGACAATCACAGACCACCTTTACACATAGCTGGATAAAGCCAAATAAAGTGAAAGAAGAGATAAGAATTTAGTTGCACAGCTTTTAAGACAAGCATTAGTAAATTGCCTTTCAACTCCACTGTTCACTTTAGGCTATGTGATGAAGGTAAATTAAAATAGATTTCTGCAAACCTAAGATCAGCTAAATGACCACTAATAGCTCTTCATATGCTCTAATGCAGTGGTTCTTAGGGTTATACATTAGAATCATTTGGGGGAGATTTTTCAAATTATCCATGCCTAGATTCTACTGATGTGCTCTCTAGCCCCTAAAATCAGGGATTCTGCTCTGAATGGAATTTCAAATTGTGGGACAAGGTTACACTTCTGGACTATAATCCTGGTAGTCAGAAAACCACCACCCTAAGGAACAGAGAAACTAAAGGAAGGGAGATTCTAATCTTCCCCCAAAAGCTGAGAAAACAACTCAAATCAGAAAGCAGTAATAATCAGCCTCAATAATCAATTCCTGAATAGATCAAGATTTCACATAGAAGTGAGAAGTGAGTGTTACATATACCTGTCTGGATCCCTGGGGGCCAACTGTCCCCATGTTAATTGGACTGGGACCCTGGATTCCACTAGGTATAGGGCCTCTAGGGCCTGGGACTGGGCCCCTTGTATCCATGCTTCTGGCCTCCATCCCTCTGACTTCCATTGCACGGGCCTCCATTGCACGGGCCTCCATCGCACGAGCCTCCATTGCACGGGCCTCCATTGCACGGGCTTCCAATCCTCTAGCATCTAATCCTCTTGCCTCCATGGCTCGTGCCTCCATCCCTCGTGCATCTATGCCTCGGGGATCTCTTCCACCTATAAAAAGTTGCAAGAAAACCATTGGGTAGCTACCCACCTTTACTGCAAGAATAACCAACAATCAAATAAAGCATTCTGTATCCCAGATTGGAGCCTAAGACAGCCCATTCATCATGACCCCACAACTACCAGTCAGCCTTGTGATGTGGTTTCCCCTCACCTCTGCCATCCAATGGTGGACCCCTCTGATCTAGCATGGGTCCTCTTGGCTCTGCCATTAGAGGTCTGGGCTCAGCTAATGGCCCTCCCCGCATCTCATGTGGGGGTGGACCACGGCTGTCATGGCCAGGGACATGGTGCATGGGCGGACCCTGATGGGGTGGTCCCAGGTAACCTCTAGAGATGGAGAAAAAAATGTTATATTTTAAAACAGAACAAAACAATAAGAACAAAGTATCAACCAGAAGATCAGTAAAATTAGATAAAGAGATGATGCAAACATCAGTCTACAAATGCTAAGAGAATAACACAAAACAGGTCAAAGAAAAGCTATCGAGATGTAAATCCATGTATTCTAGAATTTCGTGTTTGGTCAGGGCACTCAAATTAAGGAGGAACGAATGGATACCCATTATATATAATGAATACCCAGTAGGGTGCTTAAGAACATGGGTTACTGTATGGGTTCAAATCTAGGCTCTATCATTTATTAGCTGTGTGATCTTGGGCACATTTGCTTAACTTATCTAAGCCTCAGTTTCTTCATCTGTAACATGGGACTGATATTAGTATCAATCTCACAGGGCTGTTGTGTGGATTTAGTGAGATGATCTCAGTAAAGTACTCAGAGCAGATTGAGAGGCATAATCCCCACTAATATCAATTATTATTATTATTGCTATTATTAGTATTACTACTAACAATAAGCAATATAAGTTTTTCCTGTTTAGATATATGTGTGCTAGAATTTCCAATTTCTGAGGATGGAGCAGCAATGGTTAGTTCAAAATGACATACTCAACTACATAGTTCTGCCCAGGAAATGCTTCATCTTGGACAGTGGCCATGAATATTTATTTATCTTTTGAAGTAAGCAAACAGGCACAACTGGTATGAAAAGATTTTGTTCTCAAAGCAAGGGGAAATTCTGATTCCTCCAAACTTTTCCTTCTGTGTCAGTGCTTACCTAGGCTCTACCTCTCCAGTTACAGAAAGTAAAGTGCCTCCGCGTGGGTCATTTGGAGCATCTCCCAACAGACCTCGAGGAGTTGGGACGTTGGCAGGCAAGGGCCCACGCTGCATAGCTGCTCTGGGGTCTTGCATCGGCACTGACAGGGAAACAAATGGGGAAGTACTGCTGTGAAGGACATGTAAGGCAAGAAGAAATGACTCTATATACCACTGACAACATAGTTCAGACTCCTTAGAGTGGGTGAAACCTCACCACAACAGACTTCTCTTGCAGCTCAAGAACAGAAGTAGGGTGTAGGCAGAATCTGTTCCATGTCAGAGGTATGGATGGAATTATGTAAACAAACTGGGGAGCAACCTGCCAAGGCCTAGCACTGCAACCTGAAGAAACCTAGGCTCCTGGTTTTGCTTATAATCAATCTGAGTTCAAGGACCAGAGTCACAAAAGAGAGGTAGGGCCTTGGCATATGTGAACACTGCCATGGCTCTGCAAGAACCTGCTGTCTCCTTACAGACTGCTATTCCATCCAAGCCTCCTGACACCAGTAGGGAGGGAGTACAGCCTCAGACAGATGCCCATATCATCCATGTTCTCTGCCCTGTGTGAAGAGGTCAGTCTTAGGCTTGTGGCCCCAAAAGGAAAAATGAAAAAACAAAAAACCCAAAACACTACCCTTTTGGGTTCCGAATGTGAGGATGACTGCCAAGCAGCCGTTGACCTCTCAACGTCCCACCCTGAACACCACAAGCAAAAGGAAACCCGCAGATACAATGGGTACCTTGAACTCGCTCAATTGATGCAGGCCCGGTGGGTCCCACGGGCGAGTGCTGTAGGGTTCCTAGGTGAGCAGTAAGTTCAAAAGGAGAAATAACAGACACTTAAAATAGCTTGCACACACACACAGAGGCACAGAGACACTGGAGATTTACACATATAAGTTAAAGAGCCAAGAGTTCATTAGCTTGCCCTGTGCTACAAAGTCTTCCTAAACTATATGAGCTTCTTTGGGATCTGAAACTATTCTGCTTTGATGAGATTGCTTCCTAAGGTAAAACCTGTGGGCCACTGATTTTATTTGGGCAGGAATAACCAGCCACTTTCAATTTACACCTCTCCTACTAGGATTCCCCTTAAATCTTATGATACTATGAAAAAGAGAAACAAAATATTAAAAAGTATGCTTCTGAAACTCCAGTTAGGCAAAGAAGTTAAACATATTTTCGTAAGCAAAAAATGAAAGAAATTGCACTGAATCTGGAAGGCCAGATTTATTCTGGAAAAGCCCATTAACAGAAGTGGCACAGTATTATTTTTGTCATAATTTAAAGCACAAAAATTTCTGCTATCAAATGGGGAAATGCAGTGAATGAACTTTAGACAAAGAAAGAGAATATTACTCCTTAAGAAGTACTCTGCCACTGTAAGTTTTTGATAAACAAACATCATGACATCAGCAAATAAAGACTAATAAGATGACAAGGGCGCCAACACTAAACGAAGGTGGCAGAAGGCAAGAAGAAGCCTCTTCTTAAACATCTCATTGTCTCTTTTCAACATTACAAATGTGTAAAAGAAGCATGGATTGCAGGAAAAGAATGACAAACTGGGTATAAATGAAAGATTCTTGCTTCTTCTGCTGGGTACTAAAGGAAAAGTATAAAAGAAAAGTCTCATTTTGTCTCTTCATGAAGACATCCTTGATATACCTTCAAAACTCAAGTCATTTCCCTTTGTTAACTTTTGACCAGAAAGGTGAAGATAACTGTATCAAGGAAGATGTCTTGTGGAAGTATGTATTAAACAAAGTTTGATTTATTGATGGCTGGGGGAGAGGTAGAGGTATGACTAAAACTTCTAATTCCTTCTCACTACTGCAAAAATACTTTGGGGCACATACACAATCTACTGATAGCGGCCGAGGGGGGTGGGGCACAACAGCATAAAAGCATGGTCTGGTCAGATGAGGTGTCTGGACAAAGAGCTTGTTCCACTGTCAATTGCCTGACAAGATTATTAGCTCTGTCACTTTAGCAACCAATATCAGTATACAAACCACATACAAGGAGTACAGTGCATAGGCCTATATCTTAGTATTTTGCTTTAAAAAAAATGGGTTTTGAGGAATTCCCTGGCAGTCCAGTGGTTAGGACTCAGCACTTTCATTGTCGTGGCCCAGGTTCAATCCCTGGTTGGGGAACTAAGATCCTGCAAGCCACATGGTGTGGCCAAAAAAATAAATTAAAAAAATTTAATGGGTTTTACTTATAGACCACATGCTAATAAGAAGTAACTTAAGCTTCCCTACACTTGTCCAAAGCAGTTCTTTCTCATCACAAGGACACAATAAGAACAGAAGACACTGGAAGGAAACAGAAGCAGTGTGATTGACAGAAATAGGATAGATTTCAGAGGCAGAGACTTTGGAATCTTAGCTCTGCCACTTATTAGCTGGAAAAGAAGACGAATGCACCAAGCCCAGGCCACGTTACTCAGATACCAGTATTTACTTACCATGTCCCCTTGAGGAAGTAACTCAGAACTCTGAGCTTCCAGCTCTTCACCTGAAAACTGAGGTGCTGCCACCTAACTCACAAGGTTGTTTATGAAAATTAAAGTGTATGGCCTATAGGATGCACTCAGTTTTATTGTTAGTTCCTTCTGTTTTCTCACTTTCTCTCTCTTCCTGATGTTGGTTTCAACCAAATCACTGCATTTTCTTTTCTTCAAACTCCAGTAACATAGAGAAATAATGTGGACATTTTGGAGTGGCTGCCACTGTGGTATCCAGTGTTACTGCCACAGTATAACATAAACTTACCAAGCAGGCTTCACAAACCTTTGACCCCCTCCCAGTTTTCTCTGGGGTTTAAATTTAGTCTTCCACATACCCAGTCACATAGTACATGGTCATAATTAAAATTCCTTACTCAGATCTCCATAGAGGGAGTGAGAACATGTAAGTAGAGGCATTAAACTATCAGGAAAAAGCGACATAAATTAAATAGAAACAAAGGATCCATTTGCTTCATCATCAATTCTTGTAGATCTGGGCTCTAAATCACTAGATAGAAGTCGAGACAGTGCTGCCCAACAGAATTTTCTGCAATGATGCAAGCGTTCTATATCTGCAATATCCAGTATGGTATCCACTAGCCACATGCAGCTACTGAGCACTCAGAATGTGGCTACTGTGAATGAGGAACTGAGTTTTACATTTTACCTAATTTCAATTTAATCAATTTAATATTTGAATAGCCACATGTGATTAGTGGCTGCCATATCAGATAGTGCAGATATACAACATTTCCACGTCTAATCCACATTAATCGGACATTAATATTTATTTACCTTGTCCCCGCTCCATGGACACTGGTCCACTTCCTGGCATTCCAACCTGGGCCTGCATTCCTCCTAGAAGATAAAGGGCAGGAAAGAAAAACAGAAATTAGGACAGTAGGGAAAAATTCTGGACAGTGGCTGAGTTAACAAATTTCCTCTTTCTGCCTCACAGGCAGAAACCTATAAAGGAAGATCATAACTACCACTAAGCAATGCAGTTATACAGAAGATGGGGTTTGTTACTGTACTTTAGCCTTTGGTGACAGAAAAGTGAGTTAAAGAAGAATTTGTAATCTCACTGGTTACCAAAACCTTGTCAGGGAGTTCTGTAATACAGATCAATGGTACTTACCTACGTACCTCCTCCCACAGAAGGCACTACTGTTCCCAGTGTACTTTGTAAATGGGTGGGTATACTGTTGCAGTTGTGACAAAGATTTGTGGGGGCACGCCTGGCATTTTATGAGAAGGCAACAGGGATACTAGATGTCCTGCAACGTATGAGACAGTTCCGCAAAATCAAGGATTACCCTGTCTTGCAAAACTTTCAAACGTCTTGCTAAACATTTACACAAATGAAAACCTTTTTATAGTCATCTGAACTTAAAACTTGTCTGTTTTATTTGTAAACAAAGCGCTTCTTTGCCCAGTTTTTACACACACACACACACACACACACACACACACATTGAATTTTCCAAGAATGCAATTACTGAGTAAATTATGGGCATTGTATCTTGTTTTGTTAAGAACTTTACCAAGAGTTTTCATTTTCACCATTCAGAAAATCACATCATCAATGTCAACAGTCCTTGTGATATCTGAATTGCCAAAACAACATACCTGGGTCTGTCTTTTACTTTTATAGTACTGGTGCAAGTATCTGACTGCTATTTATTGTTTTCTAGTGTAGTTGTGCTTGAATACTTGCATATTTATAATATTCTTTTACTATAAATTAATTTCTTTTTACTTCTCCTTTATATTATAGATAGGGTAACTATACTGATTTTTTTGGAAGCCATGTTAAGTATGCTATGTCAACTGTGCATTTCATTTCAGGATAGTAAAGGGTCACTGCAAGATATGTTACAAAAAGGAGCCACTGGGTCTAACAGTGTTAAGAATGACAGGTCTACTCTAACCAGCAGGGCTATGATTGCTATACAAAGACTAAACATGTACCGTAAGTCCTTGTCTGGTCCTTATCACATAGCAATAATTCTGTTTTCCTCAAAGGAACAATATATGCTGCAAGTGGGGAGAAAAGACAAGCTGAATTGTTTGCAGTTCATTAATACTCACCTAAAATATCCAAGTACAATACATGTCACATTCTCTTATCCCATTTAACATGCCAGGCACCAAAGAGCCATGAATTAAGAACCTGAGTTTGTGCTAGCCCTACCAATGCTACTAAGTAATTGTCATTTTGAACAACTGATTTGATAAAATTAACATACCCTCAGGCTTCCTCATCTGTATAGTGAACGAGTTTATCTAAACAGTGTTTTCTCAGAATGTGGTCCCCAGCCCGGCAGCGTCAGCATCACCAGAGACTTGTCAGAACTGCAAAGCTCAGGGCCCTACCTCAGACCTGCTGAAGTGGAAAGTCTGGGTGTGGAGACCAGCAATCTGTGTTTTAATAAGCCCTTCAGGTGATGCTAATGCACACTAACATTTGAGGTCTAAATGATTTCAAAACTCTCTTCTAGCCATAACATTCTATGATTTATTCAGACCACTCATCAAAACAATACAAAAATTTAGGATCTGAGGAAAGCAATGGCAGAAGGCAACATGGGTAATTTATCATACTACACCATCACATAATGGCACTTTAATCTATTATGGACTAGCTTCCCAGAAGTGGAATTGGTGGGTCAAAGTGTATATGAATTTTTAATGTGAGACTACTTTCTTAAAAGGCTGAAAAACTTCACATTTCCACCAGCAATGTATACTACCACTCTCCCCACCAATATTAAGTGTCATCTCTGAAACTTTTGCTAGTATGATGGGTTTAAGTAAAGTGAAATCTCATTATTTAATCTGAAATCCCCTGAATATAAATGAATGTTTTTGTTGCCATTTGGATTTGCTCTTCTATGATGTACTCTTCTATGAAGTGCTACTCATTTTCTTTGCCTATTTTTCTACTAGTTTGTTCCCCCTTCTCATCAACTGCCGAAGAGCTTCGTACAAGGTATCTCAAAAATTGTAGTGAAGTTTTAAGTTTCAATAACTTCAGAACTATAAATGCTACAAACACATAAAAAATATCACTTGAAAATTCAATTATTTAAGTTCCTTTTACACTTACTTTCAACTTTTGTATTTATTAATTCCCTTTTCTTGGTACCTTGGTTTTTTAAAAAAATTATTTTTCTAATATTTTAGAACTAGCAGAGTTCCTTCATTCTTTAATAAGGCACTTAAGGGTATTCATTTTCGTATAAGTACTGCTTTCACTATTTCCTGAAATTTTTGTATGACGTGTACTACTTTTTGTTGTCTTTTAGATAATTTATAAATTTCTTTTTATTTCTTCTTTAATTCAAGGATTACCAAGAATATGTTCCTTAACTTTACAAGTAAAGGTTTTTTCCAGTCACCTTTTAATTATTTACTTCTAACTTTATTGGCTTATAATCAGAGAATGCAGCCTGTAAAATCTCTACATTTTCTTTTTTTTTTTTCGGTATGCCGGCCTCTCACTGTTGTGGCCTCTCCCGTTGCAGAGCACAGGCTCCAGACGCGCAGGCTCAGCGGCCATGGCTCACAGGCTTAGCCGCTCCGCTGCATGTGGGATCTTCCCAGACTGGGGCACGAACCAGTGTCCCCTGCATTGGCAGGAGGACTCTCAACCACTGTGCCACCAGGGAAGCCCCAAATCTCTACATTTTAAGCTTTGTTTTTATTTTATGGTTAAGTACATGGTCATTTTTTAACGGGGAGGGGGGAGTGTATTCTCCAATCAAAAGATATAAGGCTCCTTCTCTATATTAAATCAAGCTTATTGATTCCATTATTTTATTTCTCAACATCCTTACTTATATTTTGTCTACAGATTTTTTTTGTCAAAGTGTGGTCTACAGATGACGACGATCTACACTGTATGTTAACAGTTCCTGACTGTTAACTACAGAAATTGAGAGTAGACACGTTTATAACAACTTGACATTGCTGTGACATCCAAGTGCATGACGTGTACTTGTCTCACTGAACAGGGTATAGACCAGTTTGGGTGTTTTTCAACTCATGTAATGAGTTGCATATGTCATTGGTTGCACATTTGTCATGTGTAGTAGGACCACATTACAACTTGTGATATTTCAAGGTAAGCTAGGTACCTATAACACAAAAAAATGTATAAAACACAGAATCTATTTCTTTCAATGAAAGATAATTAAAGTTTAATGGTAACTCTATAGGATGAGTGAAAATTGTGAGTTTGCTGAAATTTATTTGAAAATCCCTTCTCCCATTCCCTGTCAACTTAGCTCTTTAGACTGGTTTCTCTATAAACCAGAACAATTTAAGGCCAAATTTTTGCCCATTAGTTGTGTTGTAGTCAATCTAACCCAGATTAGATAAATTGACAAGAAGTGAGTTTGTTTTGCAAAAAACTTTAAATACTGATACACATCATATGTTCATACTGGTGTTTTATATGAGGAGTCACTTATTTCACCCATAACTTTTAAAGTTATTATTGTTAAATGACGAAAAGCTACAAGTGTAATATTAATTCCTATATACACAATTTTAGTGAACATATTAGTTTTTAGAATTCTTTTTTCCTTTTGTTGTTTGGTCTAAATACATTTCATGAAATCCAATGTTATGTTTGTTACATATAATAACAAATGTGGCCAGGCATTTTGCTTGTGGTCTTTTTCCCACATGTACTTTTTAACCTAATCTGACAGTCTGGCTTTTAGTGGGAGAATTCAGTCCATTCACATTTAGCAGAAAAATGACTATATGAGATTTTATTCCTTCTACCTTAACTATATGTTTATTATTACTTACTTCACAATGTCATTTCCTTTTCTCTATATTTGCTGGCTTGGTCTAGTTTCCATTCATTCTATTTTTCCCCTCATTAACTTGGAATTTTACTGTACTTTTCCAATTTACTGTTCTTTACTCTGCTCTCATAATCAGACATATAGGATGTGTATATAAGAAATCAACTATTTCTTCCACCTAGGATATATACTGCCTAGCTATACATTAATTTAATATCAAGATGTTGTTGCCACATAATAATTTGGCTACACTATGCCATTTGCTATAACAAAACTCTAGCAAAATACGAAAATGGTGAAAAATTCTAAATGAAAACGTACCTCCAGGAGCTAAGGAACCAGGCCCAGGTCCTGTTACAGTGGCTGGTATCTGCCCTGGTGCTGCAACTCCAGCCTGCAGAGAAGCTTGCATCAGAGGAGGTGCGCCATTGACATGCATTCCACTCTGACCAAGAGAAAAACCAGAGTATGTATATGCCTCTGTGAAGACTCAACACACAAAGTCTATGACCTTAAAGAACTCTTCAAATTGACACCCCCAAATATTCTACCAAATACCCTTTTCTGACAGCATGTTTCATGCAGCATAAGATTTATAACACACTTTGAACAGAAGCTGCAATACATGCAATGAGCCTGGTTACACAGAACACGATTACGACAGACCACATTATAAAAGCAGAGATTGACAAGTCTTATCTGTGTGGTGAGGCCATATATAGCACCTATTTGTTGACTTAGAGACGAGGGCCTGGCAGTAAAAGTTTAAAAAAAAGAGTGCCTTGAACGCAAGAAGAAATGAGGACTTTAAAAAAAAAAAAAAAAACAGAACTGCTGGTAGTCTACATTTTTAAGATGAAAAAATTTCTTTGACCACTTTTCTCATCACTGTCCTCAGAAATAATTCTAGTTGGGAGGGGGATGTAAATTTTTTCTAATGCTACATTAAAGCTCCTGGAGGAAAAGGGAATGTTATGTTTTCATTTGTGTATTCCCAAAAGAACTGAGCAGTCCCTTGGAATAGAAAAATAAAGATATATATAAATAGTTTAAAAATCACATATATTCTCACAGAACACAAACAAAACTCTAGAATAGAAAAGAGGAAACTGTATAGTGAGGTGGTTAAGAGAAAACAGGCTATGATGTCAGACAGAACTAGGTTCAGATCCTGGATTTGCCACTTAGATTGTTATTTTTGGAGCAGTTAACCTCTCTGGACCTTAATTTATTACCTTTCTATTTCTGAAAAAGTATATATTGAATCAGAGCAGGGGATGGTAAACTATGACCCATGGGCCAAATCTGGCTCACTGCTTGGTTTCATAAATAGTTTCACTGGAACACAATCATGCACATTTGTTTATGTACTGTGGTTCATTTCACACTCCAATGGCAGAGCTGAGTAGTTAAGACAAATTCCACAGCCTGCAAAGCCAAAACTATTTACTATTTGGCCATTTAGAAGATGTTTGCCGACCCTCACCATAACTTTTGTATGAGCCATCCAAGTTGTTTACCTCTGCCCATCTAACAGGTGAAAAATGATAACTTATTGTACTTCATTCACATTTATCTTATTTTGAAGATGAATACTTTTCATATATTTAATATATATTTGTATTTCCATTCTTATGAACTGTTCATGTCCATTGCACAGTTTTTTACTGGGTTATTGGTAATTTTCTTACTAATATATAGGAGGTGTTTTTTATTTTATTTTATTTTATTTATTTTTTTTTTTTTGTGGTACGCGGGCCTCTCACTGTTGTGGCCTCTTCCGTTGCGGAGCGCAGGCTCCGGACGCACAGGCTCAGCGGCCATGGCTCACGGGCCCAGCCGCTCAGCGGCATGTGGGATCTTCCCAGACCGGGGCACGAACCCTTGTACCCTGCATCGGCAGGCAGACTCTCAACCACTGCACCACCAGGGAAGCCCGGAGGTGTTTTTTAATATGAAAAATTTCAGACATATAAGTTGTGTAGAGAATAAAATAACCACACAGCTTAGGAAACAAATCACATATATAATTGAAATCTCCTGTATGGTCTTCCCCATTGCATCCTGTATCCCATTCTTAGACAACCATTTAAGAATTCTTATAGATGTTTCAAAATTTTATGTAAACCATTACATACTAAACATATTCTTTGCAACTCACTCAACATGTTCTTGGGATATGTACAGACACATACATCCTGTATTTTGGAAATATTTCCACATTCACTTATTTTCACTTCTGTATGGCATTATGTTTTTGAGTTACCTGTGTTGATACCATGTATCCTAGTTCATCTTAACTGCTATATGAAACTGCATTTTTGAAAGTCATTCACGGTGACACATGTAGTTTATTTAACTGTTGTAGAGTATTTCATTGGATAAATATACCACATTTTCTCCATTCTTCCATTGCTGTACATTTAGGATGCTTCCAATTTTTCACTATTAAAATGCGGCAATAAACATTCTTGAATATGACTAACAGCCCTTAGGTAATCAGCCTGCTGTCCATCACGTGTGTGGCAAATACTTTTTCCCAATTTGTCATTTGTCTTTGGTGTTTATTTCTTTTTCTCTGTTCAGAAATTTTTCAGTTTTCAAATATACCATTTTTTCATGGCTTCAGGGTTTTGTGTCACACTTGGAAAATAAGCTTTACTTTTTTCATCGGTAAGAATGGAGATAAGAAGAGTGCCGACCTCATACAACCGCTCTAAGTATTAAATGAGATAATGTATACGGAATAACAAAGTGCCAACCACAGTGCCACACATGCACATACACACAAAATCAGCTTATAAAAAAGGCATAAAGGAAGGATCTCCATTTTACAAACGTGGCACTAAATCTGTATTCATTCAGATGTCATGTACTCTGCAACCCTGTTAACTGCTTTTATGCCAGGAAACTGAAATTATCATCTCTGGCTGCTCACCATTCTTCTTCCAATATATCCTCCTAAAATGAAAATGACATTTTCAAGGCAGTTAAAAAATGTTAAGGGATAAAGTCCTACCAAAGACTGGGCCTGAGGGGCCTGAGGATTCTGCTGGTTCATCGACACATTGGATCCTGAGCCAGGTCCGGCGCTGTGGACTGTCTGAGGGTTGCCTGCAATCAGTGTTGGGATATTTGTCTGGCGATGCAGAATTTTCTAAAAAGTGAAAAGACAAATCTATGAGCTGTCTGTTTCTACTCCACTCAAGGTTTACCCTAGCATTTCCATAAAAGAACCAGAAGCACTCACCAAGGCAATTTCTGGATCCACAATTCTCATCACTACCTGGGCTTGTAGCAAAGCATAAGCCAGTTGAGGGTTCTGAAGCAACATGTTCCGTGCTTCCTGAGGACTATTCTGGACACAGAGCTGTAAAGATAAACAGATTCATCATCAGGTTCAAAACTTATTACTCAGAAATTGACAGTGATTTAGAGCTATTCCCACCTGAGAAATGTAATATTCAAGAGGCTTTTAAAGCTATTACCAGTTTTTACATAGCACACAAAATCTTGGTCATGGCAGGCAAGAGAAGGAAGAGGCATTTCAAATACCATAATACCACCATTTAGGAAAAAAGCCACATTTTAACATCTACATTTGATATCTATGGGCCACAAAAACCCTGCCAGATTGTGTAGGTGTTTGTGTACAAAAAATGGAAAACTCTTTGTATGAAATATACAATACACTGTGCACATATGGAATACTGAAGGTTCAAGAAATGTTGGTCAACAGGCACACTTTCTATTTGAGCTCAGGAAATCATTTCCATTAACTAAATGTTAATTTCCATTAACATCAATGACTCCTTGAAGAGTTGATATGCTATGATTTTCCATAACCTAATGCCTCCTCTTACCTTCATTTGTTTCATCAGCTCAAACATCTGCTCTGGTGGAAGACTGGCAACTGCTTTGCTAATGGACTCAGGGGCATCCTCAGGACTGATGGTCTCTCCATAAGGTGACTCAATGACAGGGGCACCAGTGCCAAGGCCTGATTGGGAAGAAAGTACAAAAACATTAAGGAGGCAAATTAAAGAGCTAAATCATTTCAAGTATCTACTTTCCAGGGTTGCTGTAAGGACCTGTTGATAACTTTAAATCTTCTGGAGCTTAGAAATAAGTGACTTGCAGGACTCCCCTGGTGGTGCAGTGGTTAAGAATCTGCCTGCCAATGCAGGAGACACGGGTTCAATCCCTGGTCTGGGAAGATCCCACATGCCACAGAGCAGCTAATCCCATGTGCCACAACTACTGAGCCCACGTGCCTAGAGCCTGTGCTCCACAACAAGAGAAGCCACCACAATGGGAAGCCTGTGCACTGCAACAAAGAGCAGCCCCCGCTCAATGCAACTGGAGAAAGCCCATGTGTAGCAACAAAGACCCAATGTGACTAAAAATAAATAAATAAATAAATATTTTTTAAAAAGGAAAGAAAAATAAGTGACTTGCAAGTCTTTTATTTCTGTGGAGGAAAGTGACAAAGTATATTTTCTACTCTCAAAGGAAAGCTGAGACCAGGATTGTATAGGTGAACAATGTTAACATAAATTAGGGACTAGGGATATCCATTTCCTTTCACAAGTCATTTCAGTAGCAAAAGTTTCAAATAGAAAAAAATTCTAATTTCAAAATGGAATTTCTGGATCTATTACTTCATGAAAAAAGCCATGAGAATGGCTCCATATCCCCATCAGTTACAGATCTGGCAACATAATTACAGGAGTGGCAAACACTAATGACAGACATAGTTTAACATAACTAATGGCATGGTAAACCTGTAATTCATCTTCAACTGGAAATCAACTCCTTGGCAATGGAAGGACTTAAGTCAACTTTAACTTACTTCTCAAAGATACACACTTCCCTAATACAGGCACCTCAGGTGGGTCAGGTAAAGAAGCTGTGTGGCTGATAACCATTTCAGCAGATGCTAAAACATATCATTAAGTGGGAAATCTTCATTGCTACATCTTTCCTAACTCATGTTGCACACAGCTTGGGTTTATACTCACTCTTCAGCTCTTCTTTGTTCTTTTCGCTGGCAGCATTGTCCACTCGAAGTGCTCTCCCACTGAATTCGCGCCCATTTAGGTTTCGCATGGCACTAAGTGCTGTCTCCTGGTCTTGGTATTCACAGAAGCCATAACCTTTTGGCTTTCCTGTCTCCCTATCATATACCAACCTGGAGAGCAGAACCAAGTGTCAGGCACAAATGTTACATACACACAGGGTTCCCACTAACATTGCCATGTTCTAATTTGATCTACTGTAAGATAAATAACCTTATCGCTCTGTCTCACTGAAATATTTTTACACATCTTTATAAGTGAAGAAAATGTATCTTTTAGTAAAAATGAATGTGAATTGTATGGTATGTGAATTACATCTCAATAAAGCTGTTACAAACAAACAAGAAGAATGCATGTGAAAACTCACCAGTAAAAGCCTCGCCATTTTTACTAAGGGCCAAATTTGTGGTGATTTTAAAGAAACTTCCACCAAGTGGTAAAAGGGGATCTCACCTGAAACTAACAACAGGTCCAACCTCAGAAAAGATGTCCTTTAATTGCTCTTCAGTAGCCTCATATGGAATGTTCCCCACTAAGAAGAAAATAGATAACATATCAAAATTCTGAGTTTGTAACCTAGATCTTTAGTGAGAAAGTATCCACATATATCACTGAAAATGTAACAACCTAGCACAGGGAGATCAGCTAGGTGGTTTGTGACCACCTATAAGGGTGGGATAGGGACGATGGGAGGGAGGGAGACACAAGAGGGAAGAGATATGGGAATATATGTATATGTATAACTGATTCACTTTGTTATAAAGCAGAAACTAACACACCATTGTAAAGCAATTATACTCCAATAAAGATGTTTAAAAAAAAAGAAAATGTAACAACTGGTTCAAATACAGTGTTCCTCCAATCCTGGTTCCACCGTACTCCCTTAGACAAGATTTCAATCCTGTCTGCTGACTTTATTTACAAGAGAAATAAACCACTTAGACTAAACACAAAAGGTGTAGGCACTCCTAAGTATCAGTTTTCAGACTTAACTGACATGTGTTAGATTTTCCTTAACTATGGTGAAAATAAATACTTAGGCATTAGTATTTACCTGAAGGTGTTTAAGTCTTATCAATAACTACTGAAAATGTCAACATTATAATCTTTAGAGCCGGCTCATATGTCCGTATTTCTACATATACACGCACTCAAAGGAGAATGACCATGAATGTACTGGAGGATGTTTAAAAATTGTTGTAAATCAACTATACTTCCGTAAAAAAAAAATTATTCTGAACTGTTTTGTCATGTTCCTTCCAAAAGATGCTTTAAAATCACCACACATACTTTAAAATAAACAACTTATTTTGACTGAAAAGATTACTCAGAATAGACTCCACCCTCTTTAAAATTTCTTCGATGAGGTCTTAGTCGTTCATTCATTCATTTATTTACAATCCACCTTAAGATGCCGGGTAGTCGCTACCACTAACGACGAACTAAAATGTAACGGGTAAAAAGCAGAGGATGAAAGCCCTTATGAGAGGGCGGGAAGTGGACACAAGGATCTATATACCCTCAGCACACAACCTGTATTCTGGGACAGGGGGTGAGAAGTAGTACGGGACAGTTGCCATGAGCCCTCGCTTCTGGATAATAATTGAAGCTCATGAAAAGAGAAACGTATATAAGCTGAACGCTGGTTTAACTTCCTCAGCCACATCGTGAAAAGGCTGCAAAACCTCGGGGGAAGGGGAGCAACACTTTGCCCAGGAGTCCACCAGGCTGTCCGCCCTATGGGATAGGCAGGTCGAGCTGCAAGCCCGACCCGTCACCAGCTCCCGCGGCGATTTGTGAGGTGCAGGGGGGCATTCCTCGCCGATCCCTGTCTTTTTCTGTCCCTCCCCGATGCTTGGCTCCACCGAATTCCTCTCACCGAACACCGAACGTAGAGAACGATCCACCGCAGGGTCTCTCACAGTCAAACCCGCCATCGCTCTCTTCCAGCGGCTTCCGGTGCGCCAGAGCACACTTCCGTACTGCGCGTGAGCCCGGCGCCTAACACGCTTTCGTACGGCGCGTGAGCCGGAAACTCCTGGGCCAGAGGGACGCAGGGTCCCTCCCCCGGCGTTATTCCGTCGGCAGCCGGCACGCGTTACGTCCACGAGTGCTACTCTCCCAGCTTCCCCCGGGCTGGGCTCCTGCCTGAGAATAACTTGGTTCTGAGCTGGAGCTCGGCTGATTTGAAGGCTTTTAGTATGTAGAATTCCTTATTACTCATTTTTTCTTAGGCTAACGCAAGTAATTGTCGACCACAATAATGAGGCGGCGGCGGCTTTACCATGGTAACAGGGAAGTCATATGATAAACCGTGGCATTTTCATTTTAGTTCCGCCCTGTTACGGGAGGGAAACGCTTGGCCCCGCCCCAGCGGCGTGTGTTTTATTCTTTTGCAAAAGCTGTGAACCTTCGGGGCGACATGAGGAAAGACAGTCGCGGCAGCCTAGAGAATGAGGGGCGCTCAACGTCAAGGCGCCTACATAGCTGAGGAGATGGGGAGGTAAACGCAGAAGAGACCCCTACCTGCTCTCTTGCAGCCTCTGGGCTCCAAGTGTTTTGTGGTGGTGAGGGGGCCTGGCGGCGGAGGATGTTGGCCGGCAGGGTATCAGAAAACCTCGGAACGGAAAATATCTTTGACCGGTTGTATGCGGGAAGCAGCTAAGATAGGATTTTAGCTCGGGTTGCTTTGGCTCCAGAGGCTGCATGTTTAAGTGCTGTATCTACTGCCTACCAGTATAACTCAGAATTTTTAATGGCGTAACTTTTTTTAAAAACCGTTTTTGGAAGAGAACTTAGAGCATAGGGCCTGGTGATGGTGGATCACTGTCTCATAATCATGAACCACCGAAGAATAGGTTGAGGCGCTTAGCCAGGGCTTGTTCTGCCATCAGCCATTTGTGGAGAATGGAGTGTTGGTACTGTCACTTAATCAGCCACCCCTACTGGTTATAAAAGAAGACATGTGTACAAGGGGTATTTCCTAAGCTTTTGGTTTTTTATATTTGTGTTTCAGTTATAGACCATGTGCCTGTGGCCCCATGCCTCATTGCTGTTGTCCATGACAGTCTTTTCCCTTCATTGCTACGGTCTCAGAGTGACACATTTCTTTTGCCTCCAGATTGTAGCAGAATGAAGACAGAAGGTGTTGTCTGATGCTGTTGTAAGTATTATGACTGGACCTCAGTTAACACAAGGAAATAGGTGCTGTATGAAGAGGTAGGGGAAAAACTAGGAAAGATACATTTCTACACAAATGGGACTAAGTGTTATTTGGGGGCTTTGAGCAGAAGAGAAAGGATATGTAGTGGAGAATCAAAGAATTTGGGAAACCACAGGCAAGATTTGTGGGGCATTGGCAGAAAGTTTTGTGGTAAAGTCCTGAGTTCTTCTCCAACTTTGTTAATGGCACTAAGAATATTGGATAAGGTACCAGTGAAGCAAGCAAAGACCTTCAAGATTGTGAGGGCACAGAGACTTGGGTTATTTCTCCTGGCCATGAAAGGTCATACTTCCAAGGCTGGAGTAAGTGCTGTTTATGTTTGGTCCACATTTAAATTTCCTCAGACAGTCATGGAATGAAATCTCCCTTTGAAAGGCAAAAACCTATGGATAGATAACATTTCACAAAAAAAGATTCCAAATAGAACTGTAGCATTACCCAAGTTAGGAGGAATCCTCAGTGGTGCCTGCAAGACATAAGGTAACTTGGGGCCCTCAGAGAGCACGTGAATGTTGACAGATCCTGGTCAGTATCTGGCTATAGGTACCAATTGGCTAGCTTTCCAGAAAGAAATATCATTCCTAGGTTTTGCACTACTGCATTATCACACTGGTTCTGCACCAATATTTATACTTTCTGTGAATGTTTGAGGGTTCAGCTTTGAGGCTACTCTACAGATAATTGTCTAACCCATCAATGCTGGTTATTCTGGTCTTTCAGCTTTAGCATTTTCATTTTTTATTTCTTATGTAACTACTTCTGTTCTCAATTCATTCTCAGTGAATATATTTCCTGTATTCCTTTCCCAGAATCCTGTTCCTTCAAAGGAGGTTTAGGGTTGTTCACCTGCTCAAAGGCTGCCTCATTAAATATGTTGCTTGGTAGCAGGCCAGGAAGTTGGGTGGTCAGTTGAATTGGAGGATTTCCTTTGTTCTTGGCAGTGGCATGCTGACCTCTTGTTGCTGAATGAGGACTGTTTCCAAACCAAGCATTGGGGAAAACTGAGTGAGAGGAGGAAGTCTTTTGAGTTTTTCTCTAGGAACCACCAGTCTTGTCTGAAACTTTTGTCTATTTGGGGGCTTGTTCTGTTTCAGAACCAGAACTCTGGGAGACCATTGCCTTGGCACGTGGAATTCAGAGCCTAGCAAGATGAAGGTTGATATCACTGGATAACACTTAAACTCCAACAGTATGCTGCTAGGTGAGCATGGCTCGGTTGAGCATGTGGATAATGGCATCAGGCTGGGGTAAACAGGGTGTTGATTAAAAAGAGCTAATATCTGTGAAGGGCCGTATAGATTATAAAGCTATTTTACATAAATCTCACTTGATTCTCACAAAACCTGGGAGATGGTTTTAGTATACTATCTTTTTTTTTTTTTTTTTTTTTTTTGATACGTGGGCCTCTCACTGCTGTGGCCTCTCCCATTGCGGGGCACAGGCTCCGGACGCGCAGGCTCAGCGGCCATGGCTCACGGGCCCAGCCGCTCCGCGGCACGTGGGATCCTCCCGGACTGGGGCACGAACCCGCGTCCCCTACATCGGCAGGCGGACTCCCAACCACTGCGCCACCAGGGAAGCCCATAATGCTATCTTTTTTATTGTGGTAAAATATACATAACAAAATTTACAGTTTTAACCATTTTTAAGTGCATAGTTTGGTGGCATTAAGAATATTCAAATTGTGCAACTTTAATCACTATCCATCTCCAGAACTTTCGTATTTTCACAAACTGAAACTACATACCCATCAGACACTAATTCCCCATTCTCTCCTCCCCACAGCCCCTGGCAGCCACCATTCTATTTTGTCTCTATGAATTTGACTATGCTACATACCTCATATAAGTGGAATCGTAACACTGTTTTTCTTTTTGTGATTTGTTTATTTCACTTAGCATAATGTCTTCAAGGTTCATTTATGTTGTAGCATGTATCAGAATTTCCTTCCTTTTTAAGGCTGAATAATATTCCATTGTGTGTATATACCACATTTTGTTTATCCATTCATGCATTGATGAAAACTTGGGTTGCTTCCACCTTTTGACTATTGTGAATAATGCTGCTATGAACATGGGTGTACAAATATCTGTTTGAGTCCCTGCTTTTAATTCTTTTGGATATATACTCAGAAGTGTAATTGCTAGATTGTGTGGTAATTCTATGTTTAATTTTTTGAGAAACCATCATACTGTTTTCCACAGTGGCTGCACCATTTTACATTCCCACCAGGAATGCACAGTGGTTCCCATTTCATCCACACCAACATTTGTTATTTTCTGGTTTGTTTGTTTTTTTTTGATAATAACCACCCTAAAAAGTATGAAGTGGTATTACATTGTGGTTTTGATTTGCATTTCTGTACTATATTGGAAAAACCTACTGTTCTCCTCTCCTGTGTGTCTCCTTTACTTTCACATAGAACACTTTTGACATTTCTGGTCACCAAATACGTGGTGGGGGATTTTCCCTACAACAAGCAATTCTCTGCAACACCAGCTGGGTGTCCAGTTTAACTCAGTTCTGACACTATCTACCTGGGGATAGCATCAAATTCACAGGTTAAGGGCTCAGTCCCACAAGACTGCTTTCCAACCCCACTTATGCCAGTCGCAAGCCCAAGTTATCACCTGTGTTTTTGACCAATTGGCTATAAATCAGAGGTTCCAACGACTCCCTCCTTGGGTTCAGTTAATTTGTTAGAGTGGCTCATAGAAGTTGGGAGAACAGTTAGTTACTTTTATCAGTTTACTATAGGATATGACAAAGGATACAGTTGAACAGCCATTTGAAGAGATACATAGGGTGAGTTCTTCAAGGGTCCCAAGTGCAGGAGCTTCTGTCTCTGAAGAGTTGGGGGTGCATCATTCTCCTGGTATGTGGATGTGTTCATCCACCTAGAAGCTCTTTGAACCCTCTACTTTGGGGATTTTTATTTTTAATTTTTTGAGGAAACTCCATACTGTTTTTCATAGTGGCTGTACCAGTTTACATTTCCATCAACAGTGCACAACAGTTCCCTTTTCTCCACACCCTCACCAACACTTGTTATCTCTTGTCTTTTTGATAATAGCCATTCCAACAGATGTGAGGTGATATCTCATTGTGGTTTTTGATTTGCATTTCCCAGAAGACTAATTGTGTTGAGCACCTTTTCATGTATGTTGACCATGTGTATGTCTTCTTTGGAAAAAAGTCCATTCAGATCCTCTGCCCATTTTTTAATCGGATTGTCTGCTTTTTTCCCTTTTGAGTGTTATGAGTTCTTTATATATTTTGGATATTAACCCATTATCAGATATATGATCTGCAAATGTTTTCTCCCATGCGGTAGGTTACCTTTTCATTTTGTTGATGATTTCCTTTGCTGTACAGAAGCTTTTTGGTTTGATGTAGTCCCACTTGTTTATTTTTGATTTTGTTCCTTTACTTACTCTTTTTGATGCTATTATAAATAAAATTGTTTTCTTAATTTCCTATACAGATTGTTCATTCTTAGTGTATAGAAATGCAACTGGCTTTTGTATGTTATTTTTTTACACCTTAAACATATATATTTTTAAATTAAAAATGTGTAAAAACATTACTACAGAAACATTACCTAAGTTCAGAAATGAACTGAGTTATTATTTGTAAGTGGGTCCTTCAATATGATTTTAATATTTGGGAAAATATAAATATATTTTAGTAATTCTGATGAAATTTAGAATTCCAATATTTTGGTGTTTTTTTGTTTTTTGTTTTTGTTTTTAATTATTATTGGGGTATAATTGATTTATAATGTTGTGTTAATTTCAGGTGTACAGCAAAGTGAATCTGTTATACAAATACATATAGCCACGCTTTTTTAGATTCATTTCCCATATAGGCCATTACAGAGTGTTGACTAGAGATCCCTGTGCTGTATAGTAGATGCTCGTTAGTTACCTTATATATATATATATATATATATATATATATATATATATATATAGTGTGTATGTGTCAATCCCAATCTTCCAATTTATCTCTTCTCCCCCCTTACGCCCCAGTAACCATAAGTTTATTTTCTACATCTGTAACTCTATTTTGGTTTTGTATATAAGTTCATTTGTAGGCTTTTATTAAAATTTTAATTAATTTATTTTTAACGTATTTATTGGAGTATAATTGTGTGGCCTTTTTTAGATTCCACATATAAGCAATATCATATCATATTTGTCTCTGTCTGAGTTACTTCACTCAGTATGAGAATCTCTAGGTCCATCCATGTTGCTGCAAGTGGCATTATTTTGTTCTTTTTTATGGCTAATATTCCACTGTATATATATACCATATCTTCTTTATCCATTCATCTTTTGATGGACATTTAGGTTGCTTCCATGTCCTGGCTGTTGTGAGTAGTGCTGCAATGAATATTGCGGTGCAAGTAACTTTTCAAATTATGGTTTTCTCTGGATATATGCCCAGGAGTGGGATTGCTGGATCAAATGATAGCTCTGTTTTTAGTTTCTTAAGGAACCTATACCGTTCTCCATAGTGGATGTACTAGTTTGCATTCCTACCAACAGTGTAGGAGGGTTCCCTTTTCTCCACACCCTCTCCAGCATTTATTGTTTGTAGGTTTTTTGATGATGGCCATTCTGACTGGTGTGAAGTAATACCTCATTGTAGTTTTGATTTTCATTTCTCTAATAATTAGTGACGTTGAGCAACTTTTCATGTGCTTTTTTTTGTGTGTGTGTGTGTGGTACGTGGGCCTCTCACTGTTGTGGCCTCTCCTGTTGCGGAGCACAGGCTCCAGATGCACAGGCTCAGCAGCCATGGCTCACGGGCCCAGCTGCTCCGTGGCATGTGGGATCTTCCCGGACCGGGGCACGAACCCATGTCCCCTGTATCGGCAGGTGGATTCTCAACCACTGCACCACCAGGGAAGCCCTCATGTGCTTTTTAACCATCTGTATGTCTTCTTTGGGGAAATGTCTGTTTAGATCCTCTGCCCATTTTTTGATTGGATTGTTTGTTTTTTGATATTGAGCTTCATGAGTTATTTGTATATATTGGAGACTAATACCTTGTCAGATGCTTCATTTGCAAATACTTTCTCCCATTCTGAGGGTTTTCTTTTTGTTTTGTTTATGATTTAATTTGTGTGCAAAAACTTTTAAGTTTAATTAGGTCCCATTTGTTTACTTTTGTTATTTTGTACTCTGCAAGTTTGTTGAGTTCATTTATTAGTTCTAAGGAGTTTTCTCAGGGGGAGGAATATTTAGGCTGTTCTCCATATGAGATCATGTCATCTGCAAACAGGTAATTTTAGTTCTTCCCTTCCAATTTGGATGCCTTTTATTTAATTTTCTTGCCTAATTTCTATGGCTAAAACTTCCTTTTCGATGTTGAAAAGAGAATGTCTTAATTTCTCCCTCATTTCTGAAGGACAATTTTGCCAGATACAGAATTCTCAGTTGACATTTATTCTTTCAGCCCTATAAATATATTACCTCACTTCTTCTGGTCTCTGAGGTTTCCACTGAGAAATTTGCTGATCATCTTATTGAGGATCCCTTACACATAAGAGTAGCTTTTTCATGCTCCTTTCAAGATTCTCACTATAGCTGTTGACAGTTTGATTATAATGTATCTTGGCATAGGCCTCTTTCAGTTTATCTTACTTAGAGTTCTTTGAGATTCTTGGAATTGTGAATCCATCTTTTTCCTCAAATTTGAGAAGTTTTCAGCCCTTATTTCTTCAAGTAACCTCTCTGCTCTTCTTTTCTTTCTTTCAACCTCTGGGACTCTCATAATGCATATGTTGCTTGATTATGTCCCATTAGTCTTTTAATCTCTGTCCACTTCATTCTTTTTTGCTCCTCAGACTTGATAATTTCAAATGATAACTTCAGCTTCACTGATTGTTTCTTCTTGTTTCAGTCTATTGTTGAAGCCCTCTAGTGAATATTTTAGTTGAGTTACTATATTTTCAGCTCTAGAATTTCTTTTTTGGTCCTTTTTATAATTTTTGTTTCTTTTTTGGTATTCTCACTTAAAAAATATATTCCTTTCCTCATTCCTTTGGTTCTTTGTATTTTCCTTTAGTTCTCTGAGCATATTTAAGATAATTGTTTTAGTCTTTGTCTGGTACTTTTGGTGCCTGTGCTTTTTCAGGGACAGTTTCTGCCACTTTATTTTCTTCCTTTGAATGTGGCATATTTTCCTATTTCTTTGTATGCTTTGTGATTTTTTAAATTGAAAATTGGATATTTGAAAAAAACAGCCTTGCAGGTAGGCTGTGTGCTGGGGAAGACATTTACTAATTAGCAAGGCTTGCTCTGGGCCTTGGAATCAGCCTCATGTGAAGGCTTAAAAGTCTTCTTGGACCTTTTCTAGGCGTACATCTTGCCTAGGCCACTGTGTGTGCTTTTCCAATTCCCTTAAATACACATCTGTTTTTAAGTGTCTTAATTTCCGAAAGACTCTCACCACTGCTTCTTCTGGGAGCCATTGATGTTCTGTTGTGCTCCTCTGCCTCTAATCTCTTGCCCCAGATATTGCGAGACTGTAGTCCCTCTGCAGCTTTCTCGAGCGGCGTCCACCATTTCCTGTCTTTTCCTAGCCTGAGATCCGAGCTATACTGCTTTCCTCTTTCTGAACTCTAAGAGACCAGTACCTCTGGCAGCCCCTAGACAGATTAGAACATTACAAAAAAGGTCCGCCTTCCTCTTTCCAGTTAGAGGAAGGGAATTGACAGCCAGGCCACTGCATCTCCCAGACTGTGCTTCCGTGCACTACAGGGGAAGGAGAGGTGGGGTACAAGTAAGTAAAAATACCGTGGAATTTTCTTCCATTTCCTATGTGGCTTTTTCTTGATTAAGCTTTTGCTTGGTTGCTATAGACTGTTTTCCAGATCTCCTGTAAAGTTATTTTTTGCTAATTTCTTGTTGGTTTTTAAAAATTGTTAATGTGGGTGGGAGAATGAGAGCCTGCAGTTTCCTAGTTTACCAACTTACAGATGTCACTGAAATAAACAGTATTCTGTTTTATAAACAGAGATACCAGTGTTTAGATAGTGATTTATACAATGTTCACAATTAATGAGGACAAAAGCTGGGCTTTGATTCTATTTCTTCTTCCAGGTTTTGTGATTTTTTAAGAAATAAACTTTGTATTTTAGGATAGTTTTAGATTTACCAGAAAGTTGCAAAAATAGTACAGAGAGTTCCTATATCCACCCACTCCCTGCCCTGCACACAGTTACCCCTTTCATCAACATGTTACATTAGTATGGTACATTTGCTACGATCAGATGAACTAAAGTCCATACTTTTTTCGGATCTCCTTAGTTTTTACTTAATGTATTTTCCTGTTCTAGGATCCAATCCAGGACACCACATTAGATTGTTCTCATGTCTCCTTTGGTTCCTGTTGATTGTGACAGTTTCTCAGAATTTCTTTGTTTTGATGACCTTGACAGTATTGAGGAGTACTATTTAGGTATTTTGTAGACTGTGCCTCAATTGGGATTTGTCTGATTTTTTTTCCTCATGATGAGAATGGGGTTATGGGTGTTTGGGAGGAAGACCACAAAGGTAAAATACTATTCTTATCATATATCAAGGCTTTGATGAACTGACCAGCCTTTGCCAGCTTTTTCCTCCATAAAGTTATTTTCCCCACTTTCTATACTCTATTCGGAAGTTAGTCACTAAGTCCAGCCCACTTTCAAAAAGGGTTGGGGAAGATTAAGCTCCACTTCCTGGAGGGTGAGAATCTACATAAATTATTTAGCATTCTTCTATAAGGAAGAATTATTTATTTTGTTTCTCAAATTGTTCCAGCTTTGTTCATTAGAAACTCTTTCACATTGGACCCTATATCCCTCTGGCATGTCCCCATTGTTTTGTTCTTTGAGTACTTCCTTACTTTCTGGCACTACAAGTTGCTCATTTTGTATATTCCCTGCCACAGCCATGGGAGAACCAGCCATTTCTCCAAGGAGACCTGGTTCCTTTTAGTAAATCAGAATGTCTTCCAGAATATGAAAGATCTAGATGACTGTAATAGAACCAGTGGAAACCCATTTGGAGGGGTATGTGTGTGTAGGAGGTGGTTAACAGGAGCAAAAGAAAGAGAAATCTGGAAGGGTCATAATCCAATTCTCTTGAATGATAGTTTACTATCCATTTGGAGGCAATTTAAGAGCACAGACTAAGATACCTTGGGTTCAGATGCCAGCTCTGTCACTTTCTAAATGTGTGTCTGTGAACCTCAGTTTCCTCATCTGTAATGTGGATATAATAATCTCATGAGGTTTTGGGGATGATGATGAAGTGATTTATTTATTTATGTATTTATGTACTTAGCACACTCTGCGGCATGTGGAATTTTAGTTCCCCGACCAGGGATCGAACCTGAGCCCCCTGCAGTGGAAGCACAGAATCTTAACCACTGGACCCTCAGGAAAGTCCTGATGATTAAGTGATTTAGAACACAAGCTTTTCCACAGTGCCTTGCACATGGTAAGCATTCACATCTTAGCTATTATTCTTAGTTTCAGTTCTTGTCTGAACTAGGTACTGTAATGTCATGAACAACTGTGAGCTCTCACTTTTTAAATTTGATGCCTTTGTTATTCAACTTCCTTCTTGTTATATTTCTTTCCCTAGGAATGATTTTGGTGGGACCCAGTGCATCTTCTCATTTGAGATATCACCGAGAAGCTGTGAGTGATGTCATTGCCCTGTACTGGAGAAGCACTGGTGTGGGGGGGGTCTCTATGCAGGTGATGATTCTAGGGACCATGGGCTTGAAGTAGCAGCCTATTCCCCAGACCCCTATTCAGATCCAGTCCACTCTTGAAACTCTTTTTTTGGGGAAACTCTTGAATCAGTGTTTTTCTTCAAGGCCATGAGAAAATTGTGTTGTTCAAATATGGTATATTCATACTAAAGTGCAGTGAACTCCAAATCTGTTTTGGTTAATAGAATAAAAATTCTTTATCACCTTCCTGGCAAATTTAATGCCCCCTTGTCAGGTGAGCTCTTTAAAATGTAAGAAGAAATTGTCTTCCTTTTGATCATGTGATTCTCTTCCTAAAGGCTCTTCCTGTTTCACTGTGGATGAAGTCTAAAGTCCTCCTCCTGAACGTCAGCACCCCCTATTAGATTGCCACATTTTTTATACCCGTGAACCTTCTCCCATGACTCCCATGCCTGACATGTTTTCTCATAATTTCCTTCACTAGACTGTCATTCAAATAACTTTTTAAGCTCTGCCCAGAGTAATGTAAAGAGTGCTGATACCTCCCTATCTACTGTCTTTTGAACATTACTGTTCAGTTATTACCTAGAATGCACTGGCCTTTGGTATGTGTATGGTATAAATACTCAAAGTATTCAACGTTCGGTTGTGTTTCTATGTGTCTTCTAAATATTTGTATTAATGTTGTCTTCTCCCTAAAGAACATGTATGTAAGTACCCCAGTCAATATAGTACTAAGTATCTGCTTATTGATAATGAGGAGGAAGATAAAGATAGGTCTAGAGTATAGTCATTGACAAATTTGAATAAGGGGGCTTCTTACATCTGAGGTAGTCAGTGTCTCTGCCTTCTTAAGTCCCTTGGCTGTGATTATAGGAAATTAACTCCCAACTCAGTCCACAGCTGGGTGTTCCTTCAAGGAGATTGCTATTTCTGAGTCTTAGAGCTTGGAACCTATATTTATGGTTGGACACTTGGGACCCATAATCTCAACCAGTGTCTAATCTTCCTGTAGGGATTGACTGTTTTACATTACCATTCCTAGTTTATGCTGATGCTGCCTTCATCCATGCCTGTGATTGGAATCCTCATGCTGTACCTGCTCTGAGAAAAAAAATCTAGAGATAAATGGAGTAGCAGATCGGTGCCAAATATACTTTGAGGATAACGGGAAGGTGAGTGCAGGGGAAATATATCTTTTGAGTGACTTTCCACATATACTACCAGGCAGTGACTTTCACAAAATATCCAAAGTAAGACCAATTGTGTTGTTTACCTTTATCATCTCACTATACAAAGTACTGTTCTTATATTGAATGATTTCACTCATAGAATTTGAGTGATACATGTAGATAATTAGTTGCATGTAATTGGGTAAAGGAGGAGATTGGTAAGCAGACAAGGTCTGGAACTAGTACGGAAAGATAATAAGATGATTGAAATAAAACTATGGGACTTCAGATTTTTAATGCTCTTTAAAGATGTGGATTGCCTGCTCTAAAAGAAATTGGAGAGGAAAATGATGGGAGAAATGTTAAGTTGGAGTGAAAACTCATGAAAAATGAGTCTTCCTTATTTCCTACAAAATAAAGTGGAGAAGCATTTGTTTTTTTGTTTTTCGTCTTTTCAAAATACACGAGTGGAAAAGAGAACTTGGAAAATCTTCATAGTTATTTTCCCTCTTGCTGTGCTATGGCTGTGTCCTATTTGAAAATACTGCTGTTGTTCCTCATTTCATTTTCTTTACACCTCTTGTAGCTGAAACTGTTGCACATTGCTGACAGGGTCTTTCTTGGGCTGGTCCTTAGCTCTGAAGAAGGCTGGTTCATTGCCTGCCAAATGTTACACCAGGACACTGGAGGCATTTTGCATGTCCACCGAAATGTGGAACCTTTCCTGCAGAAGAATCTAGCTTCCTGGAAGCAGGGACATAGAAGAGAAGCAGCACTGTTAGTATCCTCAACAAATTATCAATGACAAGTGGAAATATAAAGCAACTAGGGTGTCTGTGAGGGAAGTGCTGGTGGTAGTCACTGAACTACAGTGGCAAAGGTGGGCTCAACCTGTAGAAACTCACGTTGCCATTCTCTACCAACAAGAGCACAGTAAACCATGGAAGACACAGATCTTGCATATTCAGCTAGTAAAATCCTGTGGTACCCATGTGGATCACAGAGTTCTGGATATGAACCGCCACCCCTGTCCTCTAATTGACTAGAGAGGTGAATCCAGGGGCACAAGGGTTCCATCTGTGAGTGAGCTTCCATAGTTGATTCCCTTAATTTATTAGTTCAACTCAAGTTGTAATCCCCTTGTCTTCTAGTGATATGTTTTAATTTTTTTATTTTTTTATTTTTTGCGGTACGTGGGCCTCTCACTGTTGCAGCCTCTCCCGTTGCGGAGGACAGTCTCTGGACTCGCAGGCTCAGCGGCCATGGCTTACGGGTCCAGCCACTCCGCAGCATGTGGGATCTTCCTGGACCGGGGCACGAACCCATGTCCCCTGCATCGGCAGGCAGACTCTCAACCACTGCGCCACTAGGGAAGCCCTAATTTTTTTTAAAGAAAAAACAGCTTTATTGAACTATAATTCACACTTAAAGTATACAATTCAGTGGTTTTTAGTATACTCACAGAGTTCTGGAACCATCACCACAGTCAATTTTAGAATATTTTTGTCACCTCAAAAGAAACCCTATAACCTTTAGCTATAAGCACCCCAATCCCCTATTCCCTCAAGCCCTGGGCAACCACTAATGTATATTTCATCTCTGTTTGCCTATTCTGGACATTTCATATAAATAGAATCATATAATATGTGCTCCTTTGTGACTGGCTCCTTTTACTTAGCATAATGTTTTTTTTGTGTAGCATAATGTTTTAAGGTTCGTTCATGTAGTAGCACATATTAGTACTTCATTCCATATGTATGTGAGAGAGTGTGTGTGTGTGCATGTGCATGCACGCACATTACAGCTATATTGAGACATTATTCATATAACATACAATTTACAAATGTAAAGTGAACAATTCAATGGCATATTTAGTATAATCACAGAGGTATGCAAATATCAGTCATTTTAGATAAATTTAGAACACTTGTTTTCAGTTCTTTTGGGGCATGTACCTAGGAGTGGAATTGCTAGGTCATATGGTAATTCTGTGTTTAAATTTTTGAGAAAGTGCCAAGCTTTCCAGAGTGGCTGTACCATTTTACAGTCCCGCAGGCAATGTACAAAGTTTCCACTTCCTCCACATCCTTATCAACACTTGTTCAACTTTGTTTTTTTGCTTATGACCAGCCTAGTGCGTGTGAATTGGTATCTCCTTGTGATTTTGTTTTTAATTTCTCTAATAATGCTGTTGAACATTTTTTTATTTGCTTGCTGGCCATTTGTATAACTTCTTTGGAAAATGTCTATTCAAGTCTTTTGTCCACTTTTTAATTGGGCTGTCAATATGTTGTTGAATTGTAAGAGCTCTTTATATATTCAAGATATTAGAACCTTATTAGATGCCTGATTTGCAAATATTTCCTTCCATTCTGTGGGTTTTTTTAAGACATAATTTTTTTTGTGTGTGTGGAGCAGTTTGTAGGTTCATAGACAATTCAAGAGAAAGGTACAGAGATTTCCCATGTACCTCCTGCCTCTATACATACATAGTCTCCCCCATTTTCAACATACTCCACCAGAGTGATACTTTTATTACAACTGATGAATCTGTATCAACACATCGTAATTACCCAAAGTTCATAGTTTATCTTAGTGTTCACTCTTGATGCTGTACATTCTGTGGATTTGGGCAAATGTATAATGACTTATGTCAGTCATTGTAGTATCATACAGAATATTTCCACTGCCTTAAAAAAATCCTGTGTACTCAGTACCACCACTCGCCCCACAGTCCCTGGATACCACTGATCTTTTTTACTGTTTCTACAGTTTTGCCTTTTCCAGAATGTTATATAGTTGGAATGATACAGTATATAGCCTTTTCAGTTTGTGTTCTTTGAGTAATAAGCATTTAAGGTTCTTCTATATCTTTTGATGGCTTAATAGCTCATTTCTTTTTAGCACTGAGTAATATTCCATTGTCTAGATATACCACAGTTTATTTATCCATTTACCTACTGAAGGACATCTTGTTTGTTTTCAAAAGTTTTGGCAATTGTGAATAAAGCTACTATACATACTTGTGTGCACATTTTCATGTAGACATAAATTTTCACTTCCTGTAGGTAAATACCAAGGAATGTGATTGCTGGATTATATTCAAAAAATATGTTTAGTTTTGTAAGAAACCACCAAGCTGTCTTTCAAAGTGGCTGTATGAGTTTATATTTCTACTAGCAATGAATGAGAGTTCTGCTCCTCAACATCTTTGCCACTATTTAGTGTTGTCAATGTTCTGGATTTAGGGCATTTTAATAGGTGTATAGTGATATCTCCCTGTTATTTAATTTGCAATTCCCTGATGACATATGGTGTGGGGATTCTTTTCATATGCTTATTTGCCATCTGTATATCCTCTTCAGCGAGGTGTCTGTTAAGGTGTAAGACCCATTTTTTTAACAACTTTATTGGAGTATAATTGCTTTACAATGGTGTGCTAGTTTCTGCTTTATAACAAAGTGAATCAGTTATACATATGTTCCCATATCTCTTCCCTCTTGTGTCTCTCTCCCTCCCACCCTCCCTATCCCACCGCTCTAGGTGGTCACAAAGCACCAAGCTGATCTCCCTGTGCTATGCAGCTGCTTCCCACTAACTATCTCTTTTACCTTTGGTAGTGTATATATGTCCATGCCACTCTCTCACTTTGTCACAGCTTATGCTTCTCCATCCCCATATCCTCAAGTCAATACTCGAGTAGGTCTGTGTCTTTATTGCTGGCTTACTCCTAGGTTCTTCATGACATTTTTTATCTTAGATTCCATGTATATGTGTTAGCATATGGTATTTGTCTTTCTCGTTCTGACATACTTCACTCTGTATGACAGACTCTAGGTCCATCCACTTTACTACAAATAACTCAATTTCGTTTCTTTTTATGGCTGAGTAATATTCCATTGTATATATGTGCCACATCTTCTTTATCCATTCACCTGTTGATGGACACTTAGGTTACTTCCATGTCCTGGCTATTGTAAATAGAGCTGCAATGAACATTTTGGTACATGACTCTTTTTGAATTATGGTTTTCTCAGGGTATATGCCCAGTAGTGGGATTGCTGGGTCATATGGTAGTTCTGTTTGTAGTTTTTCAAGGAACCTCCATACTGTTCTCCATAGTGGCTGTACCAATTCACATTCCCATCAGCAGTACAAGAGTGTTCCCTTTTCTCCAAACCCTCTCCAGCAATTATTTTTTGTAGATTTTTTGATGATGGCCATTCTGACTGGTGTGAGATGATATCTCATTGTAGTTTTTGTTTTGTTTTGTTTTGTTTTGTTTTGTTTGTTGGTTGTACGCGGGCCTCTCACTGTTGTGGCTTCTCCCATTGCAGAGCACAGGCTCCAGATGCACAGGCTCAGTGGCTGTGGCTCACGGGCCCAGCTGCTCTGTGGCATGTGGGATGTTCCCAGACTGGGGCACGAACCCGTGTCCCCTGCATCAGCGGGCGGATTCTCAACCACTGCGCCACCAAGGAAGCCCCTCATTGTAATTTTGATTTGCATTTCTCTAATGATAATGATGTTGAGCATTCTTTCATGTGTTTGTTGTCAATCTGTTTATCTTCTTTGGAGAAATGTCTTTTTAGGTCTTCTCCCCATTTTTGGATTGGGTTGTTTGTTTTTATGTTATTGAGCTGCATGAGCTGCTTGTAAATTGTGGAGATTAATCCTTTGTCAGTTGCTTCATTTGCAAATATTTTCACCCATTCTGAGGGTTGTCTTTGGTCTTGTTTATGGTTTCCATTGCTGTGCAAAAGCTTTAAAGCTTCATTAGGTCCCATTTGTCTATTTTTGTTTTAATTTCCATTTCTCTAGGAGGTGGGTCAAAAAGTATCTTGCTGTGATTGATGTCATAGAGTGTTCTGCCTATGTTTTCCTCTAAGAGCTTGATAGTTTCTGGCCTAACATTTAGGTCTTTAATCCATTTTGAGCTTATTTTTGTGTATGGTGTTAGGGAGTGTTCTAATTTCATACTTTTACATGTACCTGTACAGTTTTCCCAGCACCACTTATTGAAGAGGCTGTCCTTTCTCCAATGTACATTCCTGCCTCCTTTATCAAAGATAAGGTGACCATATGTGCGTGGGTTTATCTCTGGGCTTTCTATCCTGTTCCATTGATCTGTATTTCTGTTTTTGTGCTATTACCATACTGTCTTGATGACTGTAGCTTTGTAGTATAGTCTGAAGTCAGTGAGCCTGATTCCTCCAGCTCCATTTTCCTTACTCAAGATGGCTTTGGCTATTTGGGGTCTTTTGTGTTTCCATAGAAATTGTGAAAATTCTTGTTCTATTTCTGTGAAAATTGCCATTGGTAGTTTTATAGGGATTGCATTGAATCTGTAGATTGCTTTAGGTAGTAGTAATTTTCACAATGTTGATTCTTCTAATCCAAGAGCATGGTATATCTCTCCATCTATTTGTATCATCTTTAATTTCTTTCATCAGTGTCTTATAATTTTCTACATACAGGTCTTTTGTCTCCTTAGGTAGGTTTATTCCTAGATATTTTATTCCTTTTGTTGCAGTGGTAAATGGGAGTGTTTTCTTAATTTCACTTTCAGATTTTTCATCATTAGTGTATAAGAATGCCAGAGATTTCTGTGCATTAATTTTGTATCCTGCTACTTTACCAAATTCATTGATTAGCTCTAGTAGTTTTCTGGTAGCATCTTTAGGATTCTCTATGTATAGTATGATGTCATCTGCAAACAGTGACAGCTTTACTTCTTCTTTTCCGATTTGGATTCCTTATATTTACTTTTCTTCACTGATTGCTGTGGCTAGAACGTCCAAAACTAGGTTGAATAAGAATGGTGAGAGTGGGCAACCTTGTCTTGTTCCTGATCTTAGTGGAAATGGTTTCAGTTTTTCACCATTGAGGATGATGTTGGCTATGGGTTTGTCATATATGGCCTTTATTATGTTGAGGAAAGTTCCCTCTATGCCTACTTTCTGCAGGCTTTTTATCATAAATGGGTGTTGAATTTTGTCGAAAGCTTTCTCTGCATCTATTGGAGATGATCATATGTTTTTTCTCCTTCAATTTGTTAATATGGTGTATCACGTTGATTGATTTGTGTATATTGAAGAATCCTTGCATTCCTGGAATAAACCCCACTTGATCATGGTGTATGATCCTTTTAATGTGCTGTTGGATTCTGTTTGCTAGTATTTTGTTGAGGATTTTTGCATCTATGTTTATCAGTGATATTGGCCTGTAGTTTCCTTTCTTTGTGACATCTTTGTCTGGTTTTGGTATCAGGGTGATGGTGGCCTCGTAGAATAAGTTTGGGAGTGTTCCTCCCTCTGCTATATTTTGGAAGAGTTTGAGAAGGATAGGTGTTAGCTCTTCTCTAAATGTTTGATAGAATTCGCCTGTGAAGCCATCTGGTCCTGGGCTTCTGTTTGTTGGAAGATTTTTAATCACAGTTTCAATTTCAGTGCTTGTGATTGGTCTGTTCATATTTTCTGTTTCTTCCTGGTTCAGTCTTGGCAGGTTATGCATTTCTAAGAATTTGTCCATTTCTTCCAGGTTGTCCATTTTATTGGCATAGAGTTGCTTGTAGGAATCTCTCATGATCTTTTGTATTTCTGCAGTGTCAATTGTTACTTCTCCTTTTTCATTCCTAATTCTATTGATTTGAGTCTTCTCCCTTTTTTTCTTAATGAGTCTGGCTAATGGTTTATCAATTTTATTTATCTTCTCAAAGAACCAGCTTTTAGTTTTATTGATCTTTGCTATTGTTTCCTTCATTTCTTTTTCATTTATTTCTGATCTGATCTTTATGATTTCTTTCCTTCTGCTAACCTTGGGGTTTTTTGGTTCTTCCTTCTCTAATTGCTTTAGGTGCAAGGTTAGTTTGTTTATTCGAGATGTTTCCTGTTTCTTAAGGCAGGATTGTATTGCTATAAACTTCCCTCTTACAACTACTTTTGCTGCATCCCATAGGTTTTGGGTCATTGTGCCTCCATTGTCATTTGTTTCTAGGTATTTTTTGATTTCCTCTTTGATTTCTTCAGTGATCACTTCGTTATTAAGTAGTGTATTGTTTAGCCTTCATGTGTTTGTATTTTTTACATACCTTTTCCTGTAATTGATATCTAGTTTCATAGGGTTGTTGTCAGAAAAGATACTTGATTCGATTTCAGTTTTCTTAAATTTACCAAGGCTTGATTTGTGACCCAAGATATGATCTATCCTGGGGAATGTTCCATGAGCACTTGAGAAAAATGTGTATTCTGTTGTTTTTGGATGGAATGTTCTATAAATATCAATTAAGTCCATCTTGTTTAATGTATCATTTAAAGCTTGTGTTTCCTTCTTTATTTTCATTTTGGAGGATCTATCCATTGGTGAAAGTGGGGTGTTAAAGTCCCCAACTATGATTGTGTTACTGTTGATTTCCCCTTTTATGGCTGTTAGTATATGCCTTATGTATTGAGGTGCTCCTATGTTGGGTGCATAAATATTTACAATTGTTATATCTTCTTCTTGGATCAATCCCTTGATTATTATGTAATGTCCTTCTCTGTGTCTGGTAATAGTCTTTATTTTAAAGTCTATTTTGTCTGATATGAGAATTGCTACTCCAGCTTTCTTTTGCTTTCCATTTGCATGGGATATCTTTTTCCATCCCCTCACTTTCAGTCTGTATGTGTCTCTAGATCTTAAGTGGGTCTCCTGTAGACAGCATATATATGGTTCTTGTTTTTATATCCATTCAGCCAGTCAGTGTCTTTTGGTGGGAGCATTTAATCCATTTACATTGAAGGTAATTATCCATATGTATGTTCCTATTCCCATTTTCTTAATTGTTTGGAGTTTGTTATTGTAGGTCTTTTCGTTCTCTTGTGTTTCTTGACTAGAGAAGTTCTTTTAGCATTTGTTGTAAAGCTGGTTTGTTGGTGCTGAACTCTCTCAGCTTTTGCTTGTCTGTAAAGCTTTTAATTTCTCCATCAAATCTGAATGAGATCCTTGCTGGGTAGAGTAATGTTGGTTTTAGGTTTTTCTCCTTCATCACTTTAAATATGTCCTGCCACTCCCTTCTAGCTTGCAGAGTTTCTGCTGAAAGATAAGCTGTTAATGTTATGGGGATTCCCTTGTGTGTTATTTGTTGTTTTTCCCTTGCTGCTTTTAATAAGTTGTCTTTGTATTTAATTTTTGGTAGTTTGATTCATATGTGTCTTGGCATGTTTCTCCTTGGATTTATCCTGTATGGGACTCTCTGTGCTTCCTGGACGTGATTAACTATTTCCTTTTCCGTATTAGGGAAGTTTTCAACTATAATCTCTTGAAATATTTTCTCAGTCCGTTTCTTTTTCTCTCCTTCTTCTGGGACCCCTATAATTCGAATGTTGGTGTGTTTAATGTTGTCCCAGAGGTCTCTGAGAGTGTCCTCAGTTCTTTTCATTCTTTTTTCTTTATTCTGCTCTGCACTAGTTATTTCCACTATTTTATCTTCCAGGTCACTTAGACGTTCTTCTGCCTCAGTTATTCTGCTATCGATCCCTTCTAGAGTATTTTTAATTTCATTTATTGTGTTTTTCATCGTTGCTTGTTTCCTCTTTAGTTCTTCTAGGTCCTTTTTAAATGTTTCTTGCATTTTGTCTATTCTCTTTCCAAAATTTTAGATCATCTTTACTATCATTATTCTGAATTCTTTTTCAGGTAGACTGCCTATTTCCTCTTCATTTGTTAGGTCTGGTGGGTTTTTACCTTGCTCCTTCATCTGCTGTGTGTTTTTCTGTCTTTTCATTTTGCTAATCTTACTGTGTTTGGGGTCTCCTTTTTGCAGGCTGCAGGTTCGTAGTTCCCGTTGTTTTTGGTGTCTCTCCCCAGTGGCTGAAGTTGGTTCAGTGGGTTGTGTAGGCTTCCTGGTGGAGGGTACTAGTGTCTGTGTTCTGGTGGATGTAGCTGGATCTTGTCTTTCTGTTGGGCAGGTCCACGTCTGGTGGTGTGTTTTGGGGTGTCTTTGGCCTTATTATGATTTTAGGCATCCTCTCTGCTAATGGATGGGGTTGTGTTCCTGTCTTGCTAGTTGTTTTGCATAGGTTATGCAGCACTGTAGCTTGCTGGTCATTGAGTGAAGCTGGGTGTTGGTGTTGAGATGGAAATCTCTGGGAGATGTTCGCCATTTGATACTACGTGGAGCTGGGAGGTCTCTTGTGAACCAGTGTCCTGAACTTGGCTCTCCTGTGTCAGAGGCACAGCACTGACTGCTGGCTGAAGCACCAAGAGCCTTTCATCCACATGGCTCAGAATAAAAGGGAGAAAAAGTAAAAAGAAAGAAAGAGGATAAAATAAAATAAAATAAAGATAAAATAAAGTTATTAAATAAAAAGTAAGTATTAAGAAAAAAAATTTAAATAAAAAACAAACCAACAAAAAAGGATGGACAGAACCCTAGGACAAATGGTGAAAGCAAAGCTATACAGAAAAAGTCTCACACAGAAGCATACACATACACACTCACAAAAAGAGGAAAAGGGGAGAAAATAATATATCTTGCTCTCAAAGTCCACCTCCTCAATTTTGTGTGATTCGTTGTCTATTCAGGCATTCCACAGATGCAGGGTTCATCAAGTTGATTGTGGAGATTTAATCCGCTGCTCCTTAGGCTGCTGGGAGATATTTCCCTTTCTCTTCTTTGTTCGCACAGCTCCCAGGGTTCAGCTTTGTATTTGGACCCGCCTCTGCATGTAGGTCGCTGAAGTGTGTCTGTTCTTCACTCAGACAGGACGGGGTTAAAGGAGCAGCTGATTTGGGGCTTCTGACTCACTCAGGCCACGGGGAGGGAGGGGCACGAAGTGCAGGGCGAGCCTGCGGCAGCAGAGGCCAGCGAGGCGTTGCAGCAGCTTGAGGTGCGCCGTGTGTCCTCCTGGGGAAGTGGTTCCTGGATCCCGGGACCCTGGTAGTGGCGGGCTGCACAGGCTCCCGGGAGGGGAGATGTGGAGAGTGACCTGTGCTCACACACAGGCTTCTTGGTGGCAGCAGCAGCAGCCTTATCATCTCATGCCCGTCTCTGGGGTCTCCATTGATACCCGCGGCTTGCCCTCATCTTTGGAGCTCATTTAAGTAGCGCTCTTAACCCCCTCTCCTCGCGCACCAGTAAACCGAGGGAAGAAAAAGTCTCTTGCCTCTTCGGCAGCTCCAGACTTTTTCCCGGGCTCCCTCCCGACTAGCTGTGGTGCACTAACCCCTCCCGGCTGTGTTCACGTCGCCAGTCCTCTCCCTGCGATCTGACCGAAGCCCAAGCGTCAGCTTCCAGGACCCTCCCGCCCCGGCGGGTGAACGGAGAAGCCTCTCATAAGGCCCCTTTTTAAATCTAGGTACTTGTTCTCTTATTGATTTTATTTTAATCCTTCATTCTTTAATAATTAGATAGAGATCAGTTACAAAAGCATTGGCTCTTTTAACATGATTTTTTATTAAGGTATTGTTGATTTGCAATATATATAAGTTTCAAGTGTACAACATAGTGTTTCACAAGTTTTAAAGGTTATACTTCATTTATAGTTATTATAAAGTATTGACTATATTGCCTTTGCTGTGCAATATATCCTTGTAGCTTATTTATTTTATACATAGTAGTTTGTAACTTTTAATCCCCTACCCCTATCTTTCCCCTTCCCACCTCCCTCTCCCCAGTGGTAACTACTAGTTTGTTCTCTACATCTGTGAGTCTGCTCCTTTTTTTGTTATATTCACTAGTTTGTTTTATGTTTTAGATTCCACATATAAATGATATCATACAGTATTTGTCTTTGTCTCATTTATTTAACTTAGAATAATGTATTCCAAGTCCATCCATTTTGTTGTAATTGGCAAAATTTCATTCATTTTTATAGCCAAGTAGTATTCCATTGTATATGTATACCACATCTTCATTTTCCATTCGTGTATTGAAATACATTTAGGTTGCTTTCACATCTTGGCTATTGTAAATAATGCTGCTATGAATATTGCGGTGCATGTATCTTTTCGAATGAATGTTTTTGTTTTTGTTGGATATATGCCCAAGAGTGGAATTGCTGGATCATATGGTAGTTCTATTTTTGGTTTTTTGAGGAACCTCCATACTGTTTTCCCCAGTGTCTGCATCAGTATATATTCTCACTAACAGTATACCAAAAGTGTTCCCTTTTTTCCACATCTTCTCCAACATTTCTTATTTGTGTTTTTTTTTTTTTATGATAGCCATCTGACTGGCATGAGGTGATATCTGATGGTTTTGATTTGCCTTTCTCTGATGATTAACATTGTTGAGCATCTTTACATGTGCCTGTTGGCCATCTATATGTCTTCTTTGGAAAAATGTCTATTCAGCTGTTCTGCCCACTTTTTAATTGAGTTGTTTGTTTTTTTGATGTTGAGTTGTATGAGCTGTTCATACATTTTGGATATTAATCCCTTATCAGTCATATCATTTGCAAATATTTTGTCTAATTCAGTAGGTTGTCTTTTTGTTTTGCTGATGGTTTCCTTTGCTGTGCAAAAGCTTTTAAATTTAATTAGGTCCCATTTATTTATTTTTGCTTTTGTTTCCTTTACCTTAAGAGATAGATCCAAAAAAATATTGCTGCAGTTTATGTCACAGTGTTCTGCCTATGTTTTCTTTTAGGAGTTTTATGGTTTCTGGTCTTACATTTAGGTCTTTAATCTATTTTGAGTTTATTTTTGTATATGGTATAGGGAAATATTCTAATTTCCTTCTTTTACATGTAGCTGTCCAGTTTTCCCAACACTACTTATTGAAAAGATTGTCTTTTCTCCATTGTATATTCTTGCCTTCTTTGTCGTAGATTAATTGACCATAGATGTGTGGGTTTATTTCTGGGCTTTCTCTCCTGTTCCATTGATCTATATGTCTGTTTTTGTGACAGTACCATGTTGTTTTGATTACTTTATCTTTGTACTACAGTCTGATGCCAGAGAGCCTGGTACCTCCAGCTCTTTTTGTTTCTCAAGATTGTTTTGGCTATTTGAGGTCTTTTATGTATCCATACACATTTTAGAATTATTTGTTCTAGTTCTGTGAACAATGCCATTGGCATTTTGATAGGAATTGCATTGAATCTGTAGATTACTTTGGGTAGTATGGTCATTTTAACAATACTGATTCTTCAAATCTATGAACACGGTGTAGCTTTCCATCTGTTTGTGTTGTCTTCAGTTTCTTTCATCAGTGTCTTACAGTTTTCTGAGTACAGGTCTTTTACCTCCTTAGGTAGGTTTATTCCTAGGTATTTTATTCTTTTTGATGCGATAGTAAATGGGATTGTTTCCTTAATTTCTCTTTCTGATACTTCATTTTTAGTGTACAGAAATGCAACAGATTTCTGTATGTTAATTTTGTATCCTGCACCTTTACTGAATTCATTGATGAGCTCTAGTAGTTTTTTGGTGGTGTCTTTGGGATTTTTTTTCTATATAGTATCGTGTCATCTGCGGACAGTGACAGTTTTACTTCTTTTCCAATTTGGATTCCTTTTTTTCATCTGGTTGTTGTGGCTAGGACTTCAATACTCTGCCCATTTTTCAATTGGATTTTTTTTGGCTGTTGAGTTTTATGAGATCTTTATACATTTTGGATATTAGCCCCTTATCAGATATATGATTTGTAATTACTTTCTCCTATTTGGTAGGTTGCCTTTTCATTTTGGTGATGGTTTCCTTTACTGTGTAGAAGCTTTTTGGTTTGATATAGTCCCACTTGTCATTTTTGCTTTTGTTGCTTTTGCTTTTGGTGTCAAATCCAAAAAATTCTTACCAATATCAATATCAAGGAGATTACTGCCTATATTTTCTTCTAGGAGTTCTTTTTAATGATTTCAGGTTTACGTTCACATTTTTAAGTCATTTTGAGTTAATTTTTGTGTATGGTGTAAGGTAGTTGTCAAGTTTCATTCTTTTGCATGTGACTGTCCAGTTTTCCCAGTACCACTTATTGAAGAGACTGCCCTTTCCCAATTGTATATCTTAGCTCCTTTGTCATAAAGTGGCCATATATGCATGGATTTGTTTCTGGGCTCTCTACTGTGTTCCATTGATCTATGTGTCTGTTTTAATGCCAATACCATACTGTTTTGATTACTATGACTTTGTAATATAGTTTGAAATCAGGACGTGTGATGCCTCCAGCTTTGTTCTTCTTTCTCAAGATTGCTTTGACTACTTGGGGTATTTTGTGGTTCCAAAGAAATTTTAAAATTATTTGTTGTATTTCTTTGGAAAGTGCCATTGGAATTTTTATAGGTATTGCACTGAATCTGTAGATTGCTTTGGGTGGTTTGGATGTTTTAACAACATTAATTCTTCTAGTCCATGAACATGGAATATCTTTCCATTTAGTTGTTCTTCTTTCATAAATGTCTTCTAATTTTCAGTGTACAGGTCTTTCACCTCCTTGGTTAAATTTATTCTTAAGAATTTTTTTGATGCAGTCATAAAAGGGATTGTTTTCTTATTTTCTCTTTATAGTAGTTCATTATTAATGTATAGAAATGCAACATTTTCTGATTTTGTATCCTGCAACTTTACTGAATTTGTTCATTAGTTCTAAGAATTTACTGGTGGAGTCTTTAGGTTTTTCCATATATAATATATAATCTGCAAGTAGCAACAGTTTTACTATTTCATTTCTGACTGAAATGCCTTTTATTTCTTTTTCTTGCCTAATTGCTGTGGCTAGGACTTCCAAATACTATGTTGAATAAAAATGATGAGAGTGGGCATCCTTGTCTTGTTCCTAATCTTAGAGGAAGGTTTCAGTTTTTCTCCATTGAATGTGGTGTTAGCTTGGGCTTTTCATATATGGTCTCTGTTATGTTAAGGTATGTTCCCTCTATGTATACTTTGTTGAGATTTTTAAAAATCATAAATGGATGTTGAATTTTGTTATATGCTTTTTCTGCATCTGTTGAGATGTTCATATGATTTTTACCCTTCATTTTGTTAATGTGGTATATCACATTGATTAATTTGCAGATGTTGAACCATCCTTGTTTCCCTGGAATAAATTCCACTTGATCATGGTCTGTGATTCTTTTATAGGGTTGATTTCATTTTGGTAATATTTTGTTGAGGATTTTTGCATCTGTGTTCATCAGGGATATTGGCCTGTCATTTTCTTTTTGTGGTGTCCTTACCTGGTTTTGTTATGAGGATAATACTGGCCTCGTAAAATGAGTTTGAAAGTGTTTCCTTCTTTTCTGTTTTTCTTTGGAAGAGTTTGGAAGGATTGGTGTTAATTTTACTTTAAATGTTTGGTACCATTCACCAGTGAAGCCATCTGGTCCTGGACTTTTGTTTGTTGGAAGGTTTTTGAATCTGATTTAATCTCCTTACCTTGTAATCAGTCTATTCAGATTTCTTCATGATTCAGTTGTCGTAGGTTGTATCTAGGAATTTATCCATTTCTTCTGGGTTGTCCAATTTATTGGCATAGTTGTCTATAGTTGTCTCTTATGATCCTTTTTATTTCATAAATTTTAAATTGAATGATGAAATCTCACACCATTCCACTCTGTCCCACCTGGAATCCCCAATCATTGACATAATCTGCTCCTGACACACAACCACAGACCTCTCTTCATCTCATCATGTAGGTATTATATTACCTCACATCATCACAAGAAGAAGCGTGAGTACAGTACAATAAGATATTTTGAGAGAGAGAAAGCACATTCATATAATTTTTATTATAGTATATTGTTAGAATTGTTCCATTTTATTATGAGTTATTGTTAATGTCTTATTATATCTAATTTATGAAATAAATTTTATCATAGGTATGTATACATAGGAAAAAACATAGTATATATATATGCTTCTATACTGTGCAGTTTCAGACATCCACTGGGGATCTTGGAACATATCCTCCATGGGTAAGGGGGGACTGCTGTATAGCTGTCCTTGCTTTTGGTTTCCATTTGAATGGAATATCTTATTCCAGGCCTTCTCTTTAATCGATATATGTCCTTAAAGTTGAAGTCAGTCTCTTGCAATCATCTATAGTTGAGTCTTGGTTTGTTTGTTTTTTTAATTTGTTCAGCCACTCTTGGTCTTCTGATTGGAGAGTTTAGTTTACATTTAGAGTAATTACTGATATGTACGGTCTTATTACATTTTTAATTGGTTTCTGGCTATTTGTAGTTCATTTATTCCTTTCTTCTCTTTATCTCTTCTTTTGTAGTTTGATGACTTTCTATTTTTAAATTTTTATTGAGTTGTATTTGACATATAACACTGTGTAAGTTTAAGGTATACAATATATTGATTTGATACATTTATTTTGCAGTATGATTACCATTGTACCATTAACACCTCTACTGCATCACATAGTTATCATTTCTTCTAATATTGGGAACAATTAAGATTAGTTCCTTAGCAAATTTAATGTTTAATACAGTTTTGTTGTCTATAATCACTGTACTGTGTATAGGTCTCTAGGAATTATTTATCTCTTTGAAAGTATTTACTCTTAAATGACATCTCTCCCATTCTCCCATCCCCCAATGCCTGGTAAATACCATTTTATTTTCTGCTACTATGAGTTTGGGTTTTTTAGATTCCACATATAAGAGATATCATAGATTATTTGTCTTTCTCTGTTTGACTTATCTCACTTAGCATGATGTCCTTAAGGTCCATCCATGTTGTTGCAAAGAGCAGAATTTCCTTTTTTCATCACTGAGCAGTAGGCCATTGCATCTATACATATCACATCTTCTTTATCCTTTCATCCATTAATGGGCAGTCAGTTTGTTTCCATATCTTGGCTATTGTAAATAATGATGCAGTAAACATAGGAGTTCATATATCTCTTGTTAACCTGCTTTCATTCCTTTGGATATATACTGAGAAGTGGAATTGCTGGATAATATGTTAGTTCTATTTTTAATTTTCTGAGGAATCTCCATACTTTTCTCCATACTGGCTGAACCAGCTTACAGATCCCACCAGCATTGCACAAGGGTTCCCTTTTCTCCACATCCTTGCCAACACTTGTTATCTCTTGTCTTCCTGATGACTTCTAGTCTTACAGGTGTGAGGTGATATCTCATTGTAGCTTTGATTTACTTTTCTCTGATGCTTAGTGATGTTGAGCACCTTTTCATTTGCCTGTTGGCCATTTGGGTTTCTTTTTTGAAAAAATGTCTATTTAGTTCTTATGCCCATTTATGCCCATTATGGATTTTTTAATCATTGAGTTGTATGTATTGTATAAGTTCTTTATATATTTTTGATATTACTCCCTTATCTGATACATGGTTTGCAAATATTTTTTCTCATTCTGTAAGTTGCCTTTTCATTTTGTTGATCATTTCTTTTGCTGTGCAGAAGCTTTTTAGTTTAATGTAGTCCCACTTTTTGATTTTTGCTTTTGTTGCTTGTGCTTTTGGTGCCACATCAAAAAAAGCATTGCCAAGACCAATGTCAGGGAGCTTCTTCCCTGTGTTTTCTTCTAGGATGCTTTAGGTCTTATGTTTAAATCTTTGATCCATTTCAAGTTAATTTTTGTAAGTGGTGTAAGATAGGGGTCCAGTTTCATTTTTCTGCATGTGGTTATCCAGTTTTTCTGACAGCATTTGTCAAAGGGACTATCCTTTCCCTACTGGATGTTTCTGGCTTCCTTATCAAATATTAGTTGACTGTATATACAAGGGTTTAATTATGAGCTCTCTATTCTGTTCCATTGGTCTATGTGTCTATTTTTATGCCAATACCATGCAGTTTAACAAAAGAGCAAAGACAGCTCAATGGACCAAAAATAGTTTTTTCAACAAATGGTGTTGAAATCACTGAGCATCCATATGCAAAAAAAAAGGCTTCCCTGGTGGCACAGTGGTTGAGAGTCCGCCTGCCGATGCAGGGGATACGGGTTCGTGCCCCGGTCTGGGAAGATCCCACATGCCGCGGAGTGGCTGGACCCGTGAGCTATGGCCGCTGAGCCTGCGCGTCCGGAGCCTGTGCTCCGCAACGGGAGAGGCCACAACAGTGAGAGGCCCGCGTACTGCAAAAAAAAAAAAAAAAATCATATGCAAAAAAAAGAATCTAGATGCAGACTTTATACCCTTCACAAAAACAACTCAAAATAGATTAGAGACCTAAATGTAAAAAAGTGTAAAACTTTGACAATATAACATTGGAGAATACCTAGATGACTTTGGCTTTGGCAGTGGTTTTTTAGATGCAACACCAAAGGCACAGTCTATGAAAAAATGGATTGATAAACTGAACTTAATTAAATGGATTGATAAACTGAACTTAATTAAACTTAAAATTTTCTGCTCTACAAAAGACTGTCAAGAAAATGAAAAGACAAACCACTGCCTGGGAGATAATATTTGTAGAAGACATACCTAATAAAGGGACTGTTATCAAAATATGCAAAGAACTCTTAAAACTCAACAATAAGAAAATAACACAATTAAAACATGGCCAAGAGGCCTTAGCAGACCCCTACCAAAGAAGATATATAGGTAGAAATGAAGCATATGGAAAAGTATTCCACATCATATATCCTAAGGGAAATGAAAACTGAAACAAAAATGAGATACCACTATACACCTATTAGAATGACCAAAATCCAGGACACTGACAACACCAGATGCTAGCAAGGATGTGGAGGAACAAAAACTCTCATTCATTGCTGGTGGGAACACAAAGTGGTACAGCCACTTTAGAAGACAATTTGGCAGTTTCTTACAAAAGTAAACATACTCTTACCATATGATCCAGCAATCATGCTCCTTGGTATTTATCTAAAGGAGTTGAAAGCTTATGTCCACACAAAAACTTGCACTTGGATGTTTATATCAGCTTTATTCTTTTTTTTTTTCAAAACGAACAACTTTTTATTGAAGGGTAGTTGATTTACAATGTAGTATTAGTCAGGTGTTCAGCAAAGTGATTCATATATATATATATATATATATATATATACACATACATATGTATTCTTTTCAGTTTCCTTTCCATTATAGGTTATTAAAAGATACTGATTTTAGTTCCCTGTGCCATACAGTAAATCCTTGTTGTTTATCTATTTTATATATAGTAGTGTTAATCTGTTAATTCCAAACTCCTAATTTGTCCCTCCCCACTCCTTTCCCCCTTGGTAACCATAAGTTTGTTTCTATGTCCAAGATTCTATTTCTGTTTTGTAAATAAGTTCATTTGTATACTTTTTTAAGATTCCACATATAAGTGATATCATATGATATTTGCCTTTCTCTGTCTGACTTCACTTCACATGTTAATCTCTAGGTCCATCCATGTTGCTGCAAATGGCATTATTTTATTCTCTTTTATGGCTGAGTAATATACTATCGTGTGTCTCTGTGTGTGTGGGTATATATATATATATATATATACACACACACACACACGCACACACATATATACATGCATACACACCATATCTTCTTTATCCATTCATCTGTTGATGGATATTTAGGTCACTTCCATGTCTTGGCTGTATATCAGGTTTCTTCTTTTTTTTTTTAACAGTACGTGGGCCTCTCACTGCTGTGGCCTCTCCCGTTGCAGAGCACAGACTCCGGACACGCAGGCCCAGCAGCCATGGCTCATGGGCCCAGCCGCTCCGCGGCACGTGGGATCCTCCCAGACCAGGGCATGAACCCATATCCCCTGCATCGGCAGGCAGACTCTCAACCACTGCACCACCAGGGAAGCCCTCAGGTTTATTCTTAATTGCCCAAACTTGGAAACAACAAAGATGTCCTTCTGTAGGAGAATGGATAAATAAAATGTGGTACATCCAGACAATGGAATATCACTAAATATTCCTAAAAAGTGCTTAAAAAAAGAGCTATCAAGCCATGAAAAGTCATGGAGGAAACTTAAATGTGTATTACTATGTGAATGAAGTCCATCTGAAAAGGTTACATACTATATGATTCCAACTTTGTGACATTCTGGAAAAGGGAAAACTATGAAAACAGTATAAAGATCAGTTGTTGTCAGGGATTAGGGAGGAAGAGGGGTGAATGGGCAGAGTACAGAGGAATTTTAGTGCATTGAAACAACTCTGTATGATTCCATAATGGTAGATACATGACATTATACATTTGTCTAAACCCATGGAATGTACATCAAAATTGAATGCTAATGTAAACTATGGACTCTGGGTGATAATAATTTGTCCATGTAGGTTCATCAGTTGTAGCAAATGTACCACTCTCGTGGAGGATGTTTTTATTTGGGAAGGCTTTTCATGTGCAGGGGCAAGGGGTATATAGGAAGTCTCTGTATCTTCTACTCAATTTTACTTGAGCCTAAAAACTGCTTTGAAAAATAAAGTCTATTAAAAAGTATAAGACAGGGTCTTCCCTGGTGGCGCAGTGGTTGAGGGTCCGTCTGCCGATGCAGGGGACATGGGTTCGTGCCTCAGTCCGGGAAGATCCCACATGCTGTGTAGCGGCTGGGCCCGTGAGCCATGGCCGCTGAGCCTGTGCGTCCAGAGCCTGTGCTCTGCAACGGGAGAGGCCACGGCAGTGAGAGGCCCGCGTACTGCAAAAAAAAAAAAAAAAAAAAAAAAGTATAAGACATACTTGAAAGAAGTTAGGTAATATCTACATAAATGAATGACATCCCATGTACATAGATTGGAATATTTAAGATTTTAAGATGACTGTGCTCCCCAAATTCATCTATAGATTCAATGGAATTCCTATAAAAATCCCATCTGTTTTATGGCATAAACTGTAAAGCCAATGTTAAAATTCATATGGAAATACAAAGAACCCAGAATAACCAACAATCTTGAAAAAGAACAAAGTTGGAGAATTCACACTTTCCAATTTCAAAATTTACGTAAAACTACGGTGATCAAGATAGTATGGTACTGCAGTAATTATATAAGGATAGACATACACATCAATGGAATTCAATGAGAGTCCAGAAAAATAACCCCTAACATTTATGATCTATTGAAATTCATCAATAGTTCCAAGACAATTCAGTGGGGAAGGAGCAGTCTTTCCAACTAATGGTGCTGGAGTTACTGTATATCCACATGCAAAAGAATGAATTGGGATCCTTACATCAGATAATGCACAAATGTTAACTCAGAATGGATCATAGACCTTAATATAAGGGATGAAATGTATAAAGAAGTCTTCATGACTGGATTAGGCAATGGTTTAGTATACATGACACCAAAAGCATAATGACAAAAGAATAGAATACATAAATTGGAGTTATCAAAATTAAAAACTTTTGGGATTCAAAGGATACTATGAATAAGGTGAAAAGACAACCCACAAAATAGGAGAAAATATATTTAAATCTTATATCTGATGAGGGATTTATATCAAAAATATAAAAAATTCTTGCAACTCAATAATTAAAAGACAGTCCATTTGAAAATGGGCAAAGATTGAATATTCGCCAAAGGAAATTTGCAAATGACCAATAAGGATATGGAAAGATGGTCAATATAAACAGTCCCTAAAGAAATGCAAATCAAAACCACATTGAGAGGGCTTCCCTGGTGGCGCAGTGGTTGGGAGTCCGCCTGTCAACAAAGGGGACTCAGGTTCGAGCCCTGGTCTGGGAAGATCCCACATGCTGCGGAGCAACTGGGCCCAGTCACCACAACTACTGAAGCCCGCATGCCCAGAGCCCATGCTCCACAACAAGAGAAGCCACTGCAATGTGAAGCTTGTGCACCACAAGGAAGAGTAGCCCCCACTCGCCACAACTAAAGAAAGCCTGTGTGCGGCAACAAAGACCCAACACAGCCAAAAATAAATAAATAAAAATTTTAAAAAACACGCTGAGAGATTGATCAAGATGGCGGAGCAGGAGAACATGGAGCTCGCCTCCCCACACAAACACATCAAAAATACATTTACATGTGGAACAATTCTCACTGAAAACTAGAAACTGCCAGAAAGACTTATGTACAACCAGGGCTGTAAGAAAGATCCACAGATAATCAGATAGGAAGGGAAGAGAAGTGGTCAGGTCAGGACAAGTGTCCCTGGGAGGGCACTCAGAGGAAAAGGGAGACTCCATGGGTGGAGATTCACCCTGGGAAGTGAGTGGGTCAAGTCACAGATTGGATGCCCCAGTCCTGGGGTCCTACGCAGGGGAGATGAGCACCCTTGACTGATTGGGACCATTGGAACTAACAGGGGGGCTAGGGAAGCCTGGACTCCACTCCTGAGGCATGCATATGTGCTGGCTTGCCCCTGAGGCAGGGCAGAGAGGCCAGAGTAAGGACTCCTCAAGTGGCTGCCAGTTTGCTGCGACTGCTTCAGCAAGTGCCCCAGCCTGAGCCATGTGAATGCTCCAGCCACCCCCTTACTCCACATTGCAGTACAGGACTGGATTTAGGGCTGAAGGATGCAGAAGTGACTCAGTCCCAGGGCAGTGTTTGGGTGGGACGGCAGTGGCCATTGTTGGCGCTTATTCAAGCAGCACATCAGAAGCAGCCCAGAACTCTTGACAGTGGCCAGTCCACCACAGCTTACCCCCAGATACATGCTGAGAGTCCACACGGGACCCCCTGCCCTGTGGTGTGGCTCCACAATAGGGCAGGGGTGGCAAAAGCTAGGGGGAGTGATTGGCTGTGAGGGACAAAGGGGACTTGGACCCAATACTCCATGTGAGCAGAGTGAGGGAAACAATGTGGATACCTGCACAGGTAGTGCATCAGAGACAGCTTGGACCATTGTTTGTGGCTGACATGAGCTGAAAGCACTAGTAGGCCCCCTTTGCTTCAGCACTCCTCCTCCTCTGGGTCAAGGGTCCCAATGCTGGGAAGGGAGAGCACACACTTAAGGGAACAGAGCCAGCTTGGGCCTGACCCTCAGGACTTCTGCTCCAGCAACTTGGGAGCAGACCCTGCCCCTGATAGGGCAGTGATGGCCACTGAACAGAGGGGAAACCCTACCTCACACCTGGCTCCAGCACGAGCACCTTCATCTCCAGCCCCACCTCCTACCAAGGTGATAGCTGCCAGCACACCCTGAGGAAAGTCATAACTTGCATCCACGTCAAATCCAGCTCTCCCACCAAAGGCATTGGACGCAGGTAGCCTGCATAAGGATGCTCCCACATGAGGACACCCCTTTACGACCACAATAGGTAACTGTTTCACCTAAACTCATAGAGGCAGAGAAAGTTAAGCAAAAGGAAAAGGCAGAGGAACTGGTTTCAACTGAAAAAGCAAGAGAAAACCCTGAAAAAGAAAATAATGAAAAACAATTTACCAGATAAAGAATTTATAGCAATTGTAGTAAGAATGTTAATTAGGAGAAAGATGAACACAGAATTTTAACAAGGAACTAGAATATATAAAAAAGACCCAATCAGAAATGAGGAATTCAATAACAAAAAACACCCTAGAAGGAATGAATAACAGACTAAATGAAGCAGAAGAGCACATAAGTGATCTGGAAGTTAGAATAATGGAAATCATCCAACCAGAATGTCAAACAGAAAAACAAGTTAAAAAAGAACAGTTTAAGAGATCTTTTGAGATAACATTAAGCATACCAACACATTATTGGGGTCCCAGAAGGAGAAGAGAGAGGAAGAAGGGGATCAAAAATGTATTTGAGGGCTTCCCTGGTGGCGCAGTGGTTGAGAGTCCGCCTGCCGATGCAGGAAACACGGGTTCGTGCCCTGGTCCGGGAGGATCCCACGTGCCGCGGAGCGGCTAAGCCCGTGAGCCATGGCCGCTAGGCCTGTGCGTCCGGAGCCTGTGCTCCGCAACGGGAGAGGCCACAACAGTGAGAGGCCCGCATACCGGAAAAAAAAAAAAAAAAAAAATGTATTTGAGGAAATTATCACTAAAAACTTCCCAAACCTGAAGACAGAAATAGATATTGAGGTATAGCAAGCACAGAGGGTCCCAAACAAGATGAACCCAAACAGATCCCACACCAAGACATACCACAATTAAAATGGCAAAAGAGGGGCTTCCCTGGTGGTGCAGTGGTTGAGAGTCTGCCTGCCAATGCAGGGGACACGGGTTCGAGCCCTGGTCTGGGAAGATCCCACGTGCTGCAGAGCAACTAGGCCCATGAGCCACAACAACTGAGCCTGCGCGTCTGGAGCTTGTGCTCCGCAACAAGAGAGGCTGTGACAGTGAGAGGCCCGCACACCACGATGAAGAGTGGCCCCCACTTGCCGCAACTAGAGAAAGCCCTCGCACAGAAACGAAGACCCAACACAGCCAAAAATAAATAAATAAATAAATAAAATAAAATGGCAAAAGAGAATTTTAAAGGCAGCAAGAGAAAAAGAGTCATATACAAGGGAATCCCCATAAAGCTATCAGTTAATATCTCTGCAGAAACTTTGCAGGCCAGAAGGAAGTGGCATGATATATTCAAAGTGCTGAGGGAAAAAACCTGCAACCTAGGATACTCTACTCAGCAAGCTCATTGTTTAGAATAGAAGGAGAACTCAAACAAGCAAAAGCTAAAAGAATTCAGCAATACTAAACATACCCTAAAAGAAATGTTGAAGGGTCTTCTCTAAATGGAAAAGAAGAATCTGTAGGAAAAGGAAAATCCCACTAGGAAAAGCAAATATATAGTAAGAACTGAAGATCATTTAAAGAAGCCAGCATGTAGATTAAAAAACAAAAAGTTGTAAAAGCAACTATAACTACAATAAACCGTAAAGGGATATGCATGAAGATGTAAAATATGACATCAGAAACAAAATGTGGGGGAGGGGAGTAAAAAATGTAGATCTTTTAGAATGTGTTTGAACTTAAATGACTACCAGTTTAAAAGAAGTATATGTAGTTGTCAATATATATGAACCCCATGGTAACCACAAATTAAAAACCTACAATAGATACACAAAAACTAAAAAGAGAGGAACACATACCATTGAAGAGAATTATCAAAATAATGAATGTAGACACAGAATTTACACCTTTCACAAAAAGTAACTCAAAATGGGTAATAGACCTAAATAATTTGGTTCTGTTGTTTCTGGAATTGGCTTTCTAATGTGATCAGATTTAACGACACTGATGACTCTATTTACAGTAGTAAAGAGAACATAAATAGTCCATGATGGGAACTGTTTATAGAGATACACAAATTATATACTCCTAATCAACCACTTATAAGAAGCAAGAGGCTAAGTGACTCAGTGAATGATACTTTTCAACGTTTTTTGAAGATTAATGAATTAAATGATGTTGTTGGTTGCTTCTAATGTTGCTAGACAAAGTGGTGTAAGAAAAGGATAAGCTAAGGGATTTGAATACCTACTTCGAGTGTCATGTAAATGACCTAAGAGCTTCTCTGTGTGCCTTGAAGAAGAGTCTTATCTCCTGTAGAAGTAGAGCTAAAATTGCTGAAAATCAAACACAGCACTTCACCTTGTAATTGGCTGAGTTACAACACAAATTTAACTCAGCCTAGCAGAGTATCTATTGTTAAAGTGAAGGCATTGATTAGGAAATAATGGGATCCTGCAAATTGGGATGGAAATGGGTGGGAAGATGCTGATGAAGCTGGAGACGTTGAGCCCCTAAATACTGATAAATCTTCTTTGCCAGTGGAAGAGGACTCCCCATCTTCAGTGGAATTGACCTCCTTACCCCCAGCTGAGTTGATATCCTCAGCCCCAGGAAAAGTGTCTTCCCCAACTATAGAAAAAGTGGCCGCCTTACCCCTACTGGCAGCAGCATCTCCACTCCCAGTTTCCCCTCCCACAGTGGTATGGTCCTCTCCACCTGTCTATGGGGATTAACATAGCATTGCTTGAGGAAATGGTAATTGCCTCCCTTTAGGCAGTTGCCATACAAGATCATGGTGAGACCACTCAGGATCCACTCCCATCACCCTTCTTTTCTTCTAGACCTATAACTATACTCAGGTCCCAGCAGGCCTCTAAAGATGAGGTACAAAGTGTGATCCATGAGGGAGTGCACTACACTCCAAATGAACTAATTGAGTTTTCTAATTTATATAAGTAGAAATCTGGGGAAATTGTACAAATGTATACTAAGAATGTAGGGTAATTGTGGAAGGAACATTAAGTTGGATCAGGCCAAATTTACTGATACAGGCTCATGTTGGTTTGCAACCTTGGGAGTCCCTGGGTGAAATTTGAAACTGGCCCCCATACTTGGAGTACAAGGAGAGACCCAAGAAAGAGACCACTCCAGATTGGTAGGTGGCAGTTTTAATAAGCAAGGGAGCTTACATATGAGGTTTATCTCGGGTAGTCACAAGACAAGTGGATCTCTGCACCCACCAACCAGCATCTTAAAAGTTTAGTCACGTGCACAGTCCAGATTGTCTCAACAATACGTTACTCTCTCAAGGCTGCATCCTTGAAACAGCTCATAGTGTGGGAATGGTGGGCAGAATGTACATTCCAAGGACAGGGGAATGGGTAAGCAGCCATCGATTGCCCAGGTCCAGCTTGCAGGTCAACTGGAGGTCAAGTCCTCTCAATAACCTCCTCTAATACTTCATCCCTGGTGACCAGCTCTTACAATCTTACACATCCCCCTCTTCTGCAGTGTCTCTTAAGTAATCAGCGAAGAGTTTTAATACCATGGACGTGGCTCGATTGGTAGCTCTCTGGCTACATTGGAGGTAGACGCCTCAGCAACAGTATAAGCACATGCAAGAGAAAACACAGATAAAGATAATGATTCTCAATATAAGTAACAATTTTTTCCCACCAAGAACCCCATGATCCAAAACATTGATTTACTAAGTCCCCTAGTGAGATTGGATCACTCAGAGCATTCACTTGTGTCCTCATGAGATTTAATAAAGATGATACATTAGTAGACTCATCAGGTATGAACATAGAACATTCTTTTTGGGTAAAGGCATAGGTGCCTCCTTGTGAGGCAGTAATACCGTCCAAGGCCATCCTATTTTAGAGGATGTTTTTTCTCTTTAGATATTTGTCAGTGTTCAGTAAAGAAGGGCTTTGCTGGCTATCATTTAAGTCTTGTTTGGTGAATCTAGTAAGGGATTCTATGTGTGCTATAATGTCCTCTAGGCTAATGTTAGGAATAAAAACAATGGCCAAACGACCCTGGCAGTGGAAACTGTGCCCATCCAGTGACTGGACACCACAGGAAAGGGGCAGCAGAAGTCTAAGGTTGGAAAGACAGATATTTAGCAGGAACTTGTATGGGAAGTCTTCTCATGTAAGAATAACACGTTGTCTGATATGTAGATGTTAACATGACTGCAGCTTTAGGAATCTGACCTGGTTGTGCATACCATACACGTTGCCAGGGGAGGCAGCACTGTCAGGCATGAGGAGATAGACGGGGGTGGGATATGCTGACCAGGACTTCCACCTTCTCCCCTCTTTCGATGGTGCGTGTTCCATTCCAGGTATGTTGTGCTTCAGTAGGTCTGACTTGCAGTAGGACGGTGGGATCCCAGTGGAGATTGAGTAGTTCTCCTTCATCCAGAGGTGCAAAGTAACTCACCCATCCTGGTGGGATGATTGGGATTTGCAACATTGCAAATTTCAGTAGATAATACTTTCCCTAGGTGTAATGGGGCTTGGTGTTCTCAGCAGCATAGCATGTTGATCCATGATAAGAGTCAAGCAGTAGTTGTTGTCCATGACTTCCATACCTTTTTATACCTTCACAGTGTTGGGTGTATCAACCAGTCTGGCATATGGGGAAACAGGTCCTACTGTTTGATCTTTCAAATGTAATAAAGCCTGGGACCATACTTTAGTCCATTCAGCCAAGGTCATTTTACCTGTTAGTAATTTAATCTGCTGTTTAATATTCCATTTTTCCTTTCTGCCAACACTGCTGCTTGTGGGCTATAGGGAAGATGGAACCTCCACTGAATGTCATGTACTTTTGCCAGTCTTGCATACCATGACATTTGAAATGTGAACCCCCAGTTACTGTCTGTTCTATGAAGGTGTCTGTACATGGTACTCAGCTTCTCTATCTCCTAATGGTGGCAGCCTAGTTTGCATGGCAACAATGGAAAGCTTGGGTTAGGCCAGATGCAGTGTCCACACAAACCAAAGTGTATTTAGAATCTTCAGTGAGATAGAGGAGGGTAATATAATCAATGTGCCAGTGCCTCACCGATTGGGAACTCTTGTGGATGGCCCCAGACTCCTTTGGCAGTTGCCTTGGCTGTTGTTTAAAACAAACAGGACATGTTGTTGCTGCATTAGCCAAGTCACTGTATTCCAAGGACAATCTGGCATCCTTGGTAATATGCCATCACACCTGAGTGCTACAGTGGCCACTCTTTCTATGCACCCGGTCTGCTGTGGAAGACAGTGAGGACTGCCTCAGTCTCTTGCAGATGAACTTCAATGTCTTTCTACATATCCTGACTCCATGAGGGCTTATTTGTGATTATTCATCCCTTGGTTTCCCATTGTCCAAGACATAAGGTTAAACCCTTTGGAACGGCTCAACTGTCAGTACAAAGGGCTAATAGCCAGGGCTCATGAGTAATCACCAGCCACATTGTTGAGTTCAGCACATAGGCTGCTATGGTTCATTCTTGTTTCCATCCAGATGGTGTCAGTTTGGGCTGAATAGCCACTGAAATGCGTGTGGGCAGGTTGCCCTGACTAGATCCATCTGTACACCAGGCATTAGTGGGAATTTCTTCTACTACCTCTCTACAGGACCCAGGGGCCACCATAGGAATAAGGGCAGAGGCATTTGAAGGATCTACATGTTCCACAGGCCTAGTAGCACCTGCATTTCCAGAGACAGTGGGCTGATGGACAGGGTGCTCCTCTGCTGCATACAGGCATGCAACTTAGTCAAAATAGGAGTTTGAGCAATAACAGAGGTGAGTTGATAGAACATGTTCTCAACCCAACTCTTCATGGGAAGGGAAGTACTTACCATAATATGCTGTTAATTAAAGCTGTCTGGTCATATCTGATTCTATGCACATTTTAAAATATGACATTCCAATCAAAGCCTTGGTAATATAACCAAGTTTCCAATTGTGTCCTGTTTCAATGAAAACAGGTTCTTATTGAACTTATGCAGATAAGTATGTTGCCATAAAATAAGACGACTCGCCAAGAGTTTCTGAGTCCTGGAGAGATCAGGTAGGGAGAAAAAGATAAACATTTCATCTTTGTTTACAAAGGTATATGTTAGCAAATTGCTAATAACTTGAGAAAAGAGATAAAGATTATCTTAAATACGGAAAAACAAAGTGTAAAAGAACCAACATTTCAAACAAAAACGCGTAAAAATTATAATCATCCTCATAAGTTCATTTAGTCCAATATAATTAATTCTTGTTGATCTTGATCTTTGGTTAGCAGTTTCATAAATTCATCCTTTTTTTCCTTAGAGTTCTGTGAATTCTTATTCAGTTCAGTGGTATAATCTTCTTTATCAGAAGCCTGTATGTGTCAGTCTTTTCATGAATCTCCTTGAATATGAAGCACTTTTGCAGGAATACTTTTGCAAAAGCATCAGAGTAAAAAAATAACTGTCTGTAAATGACAAAAGACTTCAAAATGGCCATGGTTAAAGATCTGATGAGAGTTCATTGTAATGCAATTGACAGGGGAATTTGGTTATTTCTGTAACATCATTTTAAAAATAACTAGAATTATTGTTGACAGAGGTCATTGAGAGGACGTGACCACTGGTTGACCCATGAGCTGGACCTGGGCAATCAGAGGCTACTCACCTCTTCCTTGTCCTTGGAATGTACATTCTATTCACTGTTCCAACACTAGGAGCCATTTTCAAGGATGCAGACTTGAAAGAGAAATATTGTTGAGGCCATCTGGACTGTGTATGTGACTGAACCTAGTTAATGCCTCTATATAAACTTTTAAGATTCTGGTGGACTGGTGCAGAGATTTACTCATTTTGCAGCTGCCCAAGACAAGCCTTGTATATAAGTTTCGTTGCTTATTAGAACTGCTACCTACCAATTTGGAGTGCTCTATCTCTTTCTTCAGTGTCTCCTTACCCTCTGTTTATGGGCACCAGTTTTTGAACCAACAGTTGGTGAGCCGGCTAGTAGACCTGAGAAATGGGTCTTGGTAAAGAGGCATCTGTGGGGGAAAAGAGGTATCTTGAGTTGGTCAAGACTTCTGTGTGGCCAGGGGTGGACCATATGTTAGATGCTTGTGGATCACTGCTTGAGTACAGGGACCTCCTGAAAATGTTGGCTGGTTTGACACGCTTGTTTGGAAACTACACATAGTGCACTGTGGCAAACAAAGAAAACAAATGGCTTCTGCAGTGGGCTGGTCTCTACTGTGGTCAGTAGAGTAATTTAACATATCAAATTTAACACATCAAATAAGTCTAATTAGCTTAATCTCTCTCTCTCTCTCTCTTTTTATTTTTGGCTGCATTGGGTCTTTGTTGCTGCACGCGGGCTTCCTCTAGTTGCGGCGATCAGGGGCTGCTCTTTGTTGCAGTGCACAGGCTTCTCATTGCGGTGGCTTCTCTTGTTGCAGAACACAGGCTCTAGGTATGTGGGCTTCAGTAGTTGTGGCACGTGGGCTCAGTAGTTGTGGTTCATGGGCTCTAGAGCGCAGGCTCAGTAGTTGTGGTGCACGGACTTAGTTGCTCTGCAGCATGTGGGATCTTCCCGGACCAGGGATTGAACCCTTGTCCCCTGCATTGGCCTGCAGATTCTTAACCACTGCACCACCAGGGAAGTCCCTAATATCTCTCTTTTATCAGGAGAGAGGACAAATCTTTCAGATGTTCCAGGGACCCTCTGGAAAATTCTAAAGTTAGTTTGAAGTCAGAAAGACTTCATTTAGAATTTGATTTTGGGGAAGTTTATCAAAAAAGGTTTTAAAAGACTTGCTTAAATAGGATTATAGGTCACTGTGAAATAATATTTAGTTATCTATTTAGCCAAAGTGGCAATTAAGGACTTTGAAGGCAAAATCAGAAAGTTACATAGTCATAAAAAATCTTAGTTCTTTTAACAGAGAAGACTCAGTTTTCTTAAGTAATGAAAGAACTGATAAAGACAACATGAAGCACAGAAAATTATTTTGATAAAACACAGAATCTTTGTTTTCTAGGTAGATTACTTAAAAGGTAAAGAAAACTTTTCATAATCTTATCAAGAACAACCCAGTAGTTCAAGGAAACTTTGTTCTTCTCAAAGATGAAAGAAAATTAAATTTTAGTTTTACCTAAATACAATAATTGATATTAAAGTTTTCTTTCTTTACCAATTAAATAGAGCTCTTTTATAAATTAATTTTGACAATACCATTCGGGTGTAGAAATATATATAACAGGTAAAAATAGACATACAAAAGCATACAGACAGATACAGAGACCATATAGCTTTCATTTCAAAATTTTAGCCATGAATCAGGTACAGCAATTCAAAACTCACTAGTTTATAAATATTAGTTGAATCCAAATGTGACTGGCAGACATAACAAGTTTAGCCACTCAAATGGATAAAACTTTTTACTAATATTTCTGGAGAAGACTTTTAAGATTTGTATTTGCCCTTGACCAATAATCATATAGAGGCTGTGGACTGATTTTGGGCAGCGGAGCTTCTATAGCAGTATGTGTTTTAAAAAGCCTCTTCTGCCGCCTTTTTCCCCCTTCCAGTCTTGAGCAATCCTGGGCAGTGTTTTAGTTAGCTCCTGGGTTATTTACATTTAAAAGACATTATAAGACTTACAACTTCAATGGGCAGAGAAAGAATGCAAGTTTTTCTCTTAGGAGTTTTGGGGTATATTTCTCTATTATCAGAAATCTGGATAATTACTATTTAAATTTTTCATTTGTATTAGGGGTCAGATGGTGTATGGCGCTACGTCTGTTTAATTGTCAATAACCACAACATTCTCCCCTTTGTTCTCCTCACTTTCCCAGGGATTCCACATCTTAGTGTCTCAGGCTTTGACTCACACCCTAATCTGCAGCAGCTTGTGCCCTCCTAGCTTTTCAAAACGGGCATGCTATTGTCTTCAACTTATTATCCTGCTCTGCCCCAAAGCTAGCAGAGCAGTGAACAATCACACATCCTTCTCTACCCTCAGCTCTTCTTCCAGCTGTCTAACTTGAGCTTCAGCTCCTAGTTGGGCATCAGTGGCCAGATGAAGTGCCAACAGTAGAGACCAACCAACCCACTGTTGCAGCCATTTGTTTCCCTTCTTTGCTGCAGTGCACTGTGTGTGGTTCCTCAAACAAACACATTAAACCAGCCAGTGTTTTGGGGATGTCCCTGTAGTCATGCAGCAGTCCACAGACATCTAACTGTGTACCACCCCTGCCCACAAAGAGGTCAATGGCCAACTGAGGATTTCCCCTATGGATGCCTCTTTCCCAAGACGCATTTCTTCCGTCTTCTGGCTGGCTTGCCAACTGTTGGTTTGCAATTCTTTGGAGTTCCCTGGGTGATATTCAAAACTAGCCCCCATTTAACAGTGGGCAAGGAGAGACCAAAGAAAGAGGCAGAGCACTGCAGATTGGTAGATTATGGTTTTAATAAACAAAGGAACCTATATATGAGGCTTGTCTTGGATGGTCGCAAGATGAGTAGTTCTCCACATCAACCTGCCTTAATGGGGGTCAGTCACATACACAGTCCAGATAGTCTCAGCAACACATGAACAGAACGTACATCCTGAGGTCAGCAGAGTGGGGTAAGGAGCCTCTGATTTCCTGGGCCAGGTCATGGGTCAGCCAGTGCTCACATCCTCTCAATTACCTCCTCTAACAGCTCACTAAGCAGAGATTCTGTATTTAATGTAGCTGAGGAAGTTAGAAAGGCCTCTAATTGGTTGGTTATCTGACTGAAACATGGACAAAAAATTTCTCTCAGTATGTGAATTGGAAATGCCTGACCTCCTTTGGTTTAATGTAGAGGAAGGGGTTCAGAGATTTAGAAAGATTGGAATGTTAGAGTGGATTTGTCATTTAAGACCTACTCATCCACACTGGGAGTGTCTAGAACAGGGGTCCGCAACCCCCAGGCCTTGGACCAGTATCTGTCTGCAGCCCATTAGGAACCAGGCCACACAGCAGGAGGTGAGTGGCAGGCGGGCAAGCAGAGCTTCATCTGTGGCTCTCCATCACTCACATAACCGCCTGAACCATCCCTCCCCAACCCCATCCGTGGAAAAATTGTCTTCCACAAAACTGGTCCCTGGTGCCAAAAAGGTTGGGGACCGCTGGTCTAGAAGGCATACCTTTCACCAATACCTTGAGAAATAATTTGGTGAGTGGAGTCCTAGCATCCTTGAAGATCTCCATGATTGTTCATCTCTGTAAGTGAGACATTACCGTGGGAACTGCAGTCACTCAATGGAAAAACCTAAATGCAGTAGGAGTAATTTGATCCTGGCGTGGCAGGGGCCAAGTGGCAGCATTCAATCACCAAAGGGAAGGTGGGTGTGGTTACCATAATGGACAGCAGAGACAAAGCAGCAGTCAGAATAGTCTGATTCATGCAGACTTACGGTGATGGCTAGTTAATTATAGTGTTCTAAAAAGTGAAATAAATAGGAAGCTTACTAGATTTTCACTTGATCTGTATAAGCAGAAAAGTTCTAGATCAAGTGAACAAAAATCTAACTCAAATCATAAAAACAGAGAGTCACAGCCCTTTGATCAATTCCAAGACTTAAGACAGTTTGTAGACTTAGAACCCCTTGAATGAAGGGGGGGTTGGGTCCCCTTGAAGAAGGATCCCAGTACACGAGTGAAATTTATACTGTTAATTTCTCCCAAAGGGACCTGCAGCCTTTTACCAGAGTAACTGTACATTGAGAAAAAGGAAATAATCAGACCTTTCAGGGACTACTGGCCACTGGATCTGAACTAGCACTGATTCTAGGAGACCTGAAGCACCACTGTGGCCCTCCAGTCAGAGTAGGGGCTTATTAAGGTCAGGTAATCAATGGAGTTTTAGCTCAGGTGTACCTCACAGTGAGTGTAGTAGCTCCCCAAATCCATCCTGTGGTTATTTCTTTCATTCCAGCATGCATAATTGGAATAGATATATATAGCAGCTGGAAGAATCCCCACATTGGTTCCCTGATCTGTTGAGTGTGGGCTGTTATGGTGGGAAAGGCCAAATGGAAGCCATTGGAATTTCCTCTACCTACAAAAGTAATAATAAAAAATAATACCACTTTCCTGGAGGGATTGCAGAGATTAGTGCTACCATCAAGGACTTGGAAGATGCAGGGGTGGTGATTTCCACCACATCCCCCTTCAACTCTATTTGATCAATGTAGAAGACAGATGGATCTTGGAGAATGACAGTGGATTATCACAAGCTTAACCAGGTAGTAATTCCAATTGCAGGTGCTGTACCAAATGTGGTTTCATTGCTTGAGCAAATTAACACATCATCTGGTACCTGGCATGCAGCTGTTGATCTGGCAAATGTTCTTTTTCTCCATACCTGTCCATAAGGCCCACCAGAAGCAATTTGCTTTCAGCTGGAAAGACCAGCAGTATACCTTCACTGTCCTACGTTGGAAGTATATCAACTCTCCAGTTCTGTGTCTTAATTTAGTTCACAGAAATCTTGATTGCCTTTCCCTTTGACGAGGTATCACAATGATCCATTACATTGATGACATTATTCTGATTGGACCTAGTGAGTGAGAAGTAGCAACTAATCTAGACTTATTGGTGAAACAGTTGCATGTCACAGGGTGGGAAATAAACCCAACTACAATTCAGAGGCCTTCTACCTCAGTGAAATTTCTAGGGATCCAGTGGTATGGGGCATGTCAAGACATTTCTTCTAAGGTGAAGGATAGGTTGTTGTATTTGGCCCCTCCTACAACCAAGAAAGTAGCACAATGCTTAACTGGTCTCTTTGGATTTGGTGGCAACATATTCTTCATTTGGGTGTGTTATCCTAGCCCATTTACTGAGTGACCTGAAAAGTTGATAGTTTTGAGTGATATCCAGAACAAGAGAAGGCTCTAAAACAGGTTTGGGCTTTTGTGCAAGCTGTTATGCCACTTGGGCTACATGATCTAGCAGATCCAGTGGTGCTTGAAGTGGCAGTGTCAGATCGAGTTAGTGTTTGGAGCCTTTGGCAAGCCCCTGTGAGATGAATTACAGCATAGACCCTTAGGATTTTGGAGCAACGCCCTGCCCTCATCTGTAGATAACTACTCTCCTTTTGCGAATCAGCTCTTGGCTTCCAACTGGGCCTTGGAGAATAAACACTTGACCATGGGCAACAAAGTTACCATCAAACCTGAGCTGCCCCTCATGAACTGGGTGTTATCTGATCCACCAAGCCATAAAGTTAGGCATGCACAGCAACACTCCATCATCAAATGAAAGTAGTTTATATATGATCAGGACTGGGTAGGCCCTAAAGGCACAGGTAAATTACCTGAAGAAGTGGCCCCAAATGCCTATGGTCCCCACTCCTGCTACACTGCCTTCTCTTTCCCAGCCTGTATTGTGGCCTCATTGGGAGTTCCTACAATCAGTTGACAGAGAAAGAAAAGACTTGGGCCTGGTTTACAGATGGTTTTACAAGATATGCAGGCACCATCTGGAAGTGGACAGCTGCCGCATTACAGTGCATCTCTGGGACATCCCTGAGGGACAGTGGTGAAGGGGGGTCCTCTTGGTGGGCAGAACTTCAGGCAGTGCACCTGGTTGTTCACTTTGCTTAGAAGGAAAAATGACCAGATGTGTGATTATATACCAATTCATGGGCTGTGGCCAATGGTTTGGATAGATGGTCTGGGACTTGGAAGGAACATGATTTAAAAATTGGTGACAAAGAAATTTAGGGAAGAGGTATGTAGATAGACTTCTCTTAATGGGAAAAAGACATGAAAATATTTGTGTCCCATGTGAATGCTCACCAAAAGGTGACCTCAGAAGAGGAAGATTTTAATAATCAAGTAGATAGGATGACCCATTCTGTCAGTACCATTCAGCCTCTTTTGCTAGCCACCCCTGTCATTGCCCAATGGGTTCATGAACAAAGTGGCCATGGTGGCAGGGATGGTGGTTTTACCTGGGCTCAGCAACATGGACTTCCATTCACCAAGTATGATCTGGCTACAGCCACTGCTGAGTGCCCAATCTGCCAGCAGTGGAAACCAACACTGAGCCCCTGATACGGCACCATTCCCTAGCATGATCAGCTAGCTAGCTGGTGGCAGGTTGATTGCATTGGACTTCTCCCATCATGGAAGGGGCAGTGTTTGTCCTTATTGGAATAGACACTTACTCTGGATATAGATTTTCCTTCCCTTCATGTAATGCTTTTTCCAAAACTACCATCTGTGGACTTAATAGAATGTCTTATCCCCCGTCATGATATTTCACAGAGCATTGCTTCTGATCAAGAACAATCCTTTACAATAAAAGAAGTGTGACAGTGGGCACAAGGTCATGGAATTCACTTGTCTTACCATGTCTCCACCATCCTAAAGCAGCTTGCTTAATAGAACAGTGGTATGACCTTTTGAAGATTTAGTTACAGCACCAGCTAGGTGGCAGTACCTTGCAGGGCTGGGGCAAGTTTCTCCAGAAAGCTGTATATGCACTTAATTAGTATCCACTATATGGTGCTGTTTCTCGAGTAGCCAGGATTTACAGGTCCAGGAATCAAGCAGGTGGAAATGAAAGTGCACCAGTCACTATTATCCGTAGTGACCCACTAGCTTCCTGTTTTCGTGGCTTTATTTTCTGCTGGCCTAGAGGTCTTAGTGTCAGAAGGAGGAAAGCTTCTATCAGGAGACATAACAATGATTCCATTGAACTGGAAGTTAAGACTGCCACCCTGCCTCTTTGGGCTCTTCATGCCTCTGAATCAACAGGCAAAAAAATGAGTTATGGTGTTATCTGGGGTGATCGATCCTGACTATCAAGGAGAAATTGGACTACTACTACATGGTGGAAGTGAGGAAGAGTGTGTCTGGAATACAGGAGATGCCTTAGGGCATCTCTTAGTATTACCATGCCTTGTGGTCAAAGTCAATGGAAAACTACAACAAACCAATCCAAGCAAGACTACTAATGGGCCAGACCCTTCAGGAATGAAAGTTAGGGTTACTCTGCCAGCTAAAGAACAATGACCAGCTGAGGTGCTTGCTGAAGGCAAAGGGAATACAGGATGTGTAGCAGAAGAATTGTAATTATAAATACCAGCTACAACCACACCACCAGTTACAGAAATGAGGACTATAATTGTCATCAGTATTTCCTCCTTATTTTGTTATACATATGCTTGTGTGTATATATATACATAAACTAAGCAAATATCTTTGTTTTATTTCCTTTCTTATTCTCTTATCATATAAGAAAAGCTGTATTGACTTTACATCAGTAATTGAGTATTGCTAATTTTACATCATAGTATTTAAGTTATAGGATATAAGGAGAAGAGTAAGCATCACTCAAGTACCCTTCCTCCTCTTCTGGGGAACAGATTAGTGCATTTTCAGTTGTTTGTATGATAGCTGTATCATGTCAGTTGGAACTATGACCTTGTTATTGTCTTTATTTGGAGATCCAGTATGGTTTAAGGAGATATGTATGGGTACCAAGCTGACAAGGGGTGGAGTTATGATGGTTAATTTTATGTGTCAGCATGATTGGGCTAAGGGCTGTCCAGAAAGCTGATAAAACATTATTTCTGGGTATGTCTGTGAGGGTTGTTAAAAAATAAAATTCAACTGAGTAAATCTGAAGATCTAATTGTACTTTTTCAAAGATTCATGAATCAAGCAGCATCTCATCTAGCAAACAGAAAGGAGCTCTGAGGAGCTGCACAAAATGGAAGACTTTTATAGACAGAAGGGGACAGGAAAAGGAAGTTTCTAGCCAAGAGTGGACTGTCTCAGGCAAAATCACCTTCCTGTGGGGGACAAAAATGGCCTATTGAGTGGATTACCTCACTAGTGCTGACCAGGTAATTCCAGATTGACTTGTTACAGGTCACATTCTTGGGAGAGGCTGAAATTGCAATTAGATTAGGTATTAAGTCTTGGTTTGCTGATGTGGGGCTTAGCATAAGTGACTCCATTTGAGGCCTATTGTTTCTTTTTTAACAGGGTGTTCCCAGAAGAGATTCACATTTGAATTGGTAGATTGAGTAAAGAGGATCACCCTCACTAATGTGGGTGGACATCATCCAATCCATTGAGAGCCTGAATAGAACAACCAGGCAGGAGAAGGGCAAATTTACTCTCTTTACTTGACCTTGGACATCCATCTTCTCCTACCCTTGTACACAGGCATTCCTAGTTCTTGGGCCTTTATAGACTCAGACTGGAACTTACACCATCAGTCCCCCAAATGTCAGGCCTTTGGACTCAGACTGAATTACACCATGACCTTTCCTGGTTCTCCAGCTTGCAGTGGCAGATCTTGGGATTTCTTGGCCTCCTTAATCACGTTGGCCAATTCCTATAAGTCTCCACTTCTTTATATCTATGTCTATATCCATGTTATTGATTCTGTTTCTCTGAAGAACCCTGTCTAATGCAATATGGAATCTAAAATAGTCAAAGTCATAGAAGCAGAGAATAGTCTGGTGGTTACCAGGGGCTAGGGTAAGGGGGAAATAGGGAGATGGGAAAAGGGTACAAAGTTTCAGTTATGCAAGATAAATAAGTCTTAGAGAACTAGTGCATGGCATGAAGACTATAGTTAGCAATACTGTATTGTAAACTTGAAATTTGCTAAGAGGTGTCCTCACCACACACATAAAAAAGTAATTATATTAGATGATGGATATGTTAATTAGCTTGACTGTGGTGATAATTTCACAATGTGTGTGTGTGTGTATATATATATATATACATCAAATTGTATGCCTTAAATATATATATAATTTTTATTTGTGAATTATACCTCATTAAAGCTGAAACAAACAGAAATAAAAATGTCCAGATTGGATGGAAAGAAGTAAAAATATGTATATATTGTATCTCTTATATACACCCTACACACAATTAGTACTAATAAATGAATTCAGAAACATTTCAGGAAACATCAATGTAAAAAATCAGTTATATTTCTATATGCTAGAAATTAACAATCCAAAAATAATAACTTTACTTAGAATAACATCAAAAAGAATAAAATACTTAGCAATAAATTTAACCAAAGAAATGCATGTCTTGTATACTGAAAATTGGAAAATATCATTGAATGAAATTAAATAAATGGAAAGACATTCCATGTTTATGGATTAGAGGGCTTAATATTGTTAACATGATAATACTTTCCAGAATAATCTACAAATCCAATTCAATCCCAATCCAAATTCCAGCTGCTTTTATTTCCTCCAGCATTAATAATCTAAACTTAAAATTCATATGAAAATTCAAGGGACCCAGAATAGCCAAAAGAATCTTGGAAAAGAGCAACAAAGTTGAAGGACTCACATTTCCCTATTTCATGACTTACTACAAAGCTACAGTAATTAGAGCAGTGTGATACTGGCATGAAGATAGGTATATAGATTAATGAAATAAAATTGAGAGTCCAGAAATAAAACAGTACACCTATGGTCATTTGACTTTCAATAAATGTACTAAGACAATTCAATGGAAAAAAACAGTTTTGTCAACAAATCTTGCTGGAACAACTGGACCCCTGTCTCATACCATATGTAAAAATTAACTCAAAGTGTATCAGAGACCTATATGTAAGAGCTAGAACTATAAAATTATGACAAGAAAGCATAGGTGTACATCTTCCTGTACTCAGATTAGGCCATTTTAAAAAATAAAAGCAACAAAAGGAAATAGAGATAAAGTATACTTCATCAAAAATTTTTAAAAGTTGCTTCAGGGCTTCTCTGGTGGCGCAGTGGTTGAGAATCCGCCTGCTGATGCAGGGGACACGGGTTCGTGCCCCGGTCCGGGAAGATCATACATGCCGCGGAGCGGCTGGGCCCGTGAGCCATGGCTGCTGAGCCTGCGCGTCCGGAGCCTGTGCTCCGCAACGGGAGAGGCCACAACAGTGAGAGGCCCAAATAAAAGTTGCTTCAAATGACACTATCAATAAAGTGAAAAATAAATTCACAAAAGGGAGAAAATATTTGTGTCATATATTTGATGAGTCTATTATCCAGAATATATGAACTCTTACATGAGTGTAAGAGTTCTTACAACTTAAAGTAAAAAGACATATGAGCCAACTTAAAAATGGACAACGGATTTGAGTAGACATTTCTCCAAAGAAGGTAGATAAATGGCCAATAAGCACTTGAAAATTGCTCAACATCCTCAGTCATTAGAGAAATACAAATCCAAACAACAGTGAGGTTCCACTTCACACACATCAGTATGGCTATAATAAATAAGACAGTGAGAAATGTTAATGAGGATATGAAGAAATTAGAATCCTCATGCATTGCTGGTAGGGATGGAAAATGGTGTAGCCTCTGTATAAAACAAAACCTCAGAAGGTTAAGCATAGAGTTAACATAGAGGAATTCCACTTTTAGGTATATACCCAAGAGAATTGAAAACGTGTTCACACAAAAACCTGTACATGAATGTTCGTAGCAGCATTACTGATAGTAGCCCAAAAGTGGTAACAAACTAATGTCCATCAACTGATGAATATATAAGCAAAATATGACATCCATATAATGGAATATTATTCAAATGTTAAAAGCAGTGAAGTATATCAGCACGACACAACATGGATGAACCTTAACAACATTATGCTATGTGAAAGAAGCCAGTCACAAAGGACCAAATATTTTATGATTCCATTTATATGAAATGTCCATAATTGGCAAAAACATAGAGCTACAAAGTAGAATATTGATTGCATAGGTATGAGGGGATGGGGTGGGCTGGAGAATACCAATTGGCATGGACTTTCTTTTAAGGGAGATGAATATGTTCTAAAATTAATTGTGATGGTTGCACAACTCTGTAAACATACTAATTCACAGTTGTACGCTTTATAAGGTTGGATTTTATGGTATGTGAATTATATCTCACTAAAATTTATCCCCATAATGAGAAGCCCAGGATCACATCACTTAACTGGTGAATTCTACCAGTCATTTAAAGAAGAATTAATATCAATTCTATGTAAATTCTTCAAAAAATAGGAGGGAGCAGTTCCAACTTTATTTTATGGTACCAGTATTAACTTGATGCCAAACGTTTCCAAGCACATCACACACAAAAAATAAAACTAGAGAAAAGCATTCCTTATGAATATAGACGGGAAAATCCTTAACAAAATAATAGTCACCTTCTATTCTTAGTTTACTAAGACTTGAAAAAAATGGCTTTATTGAAATTTGCATATGGGTGTTGAATTATCTTAAGTGCTTTTTCAGCATGAATTGATATGTGAGTTGTTTTCTTTAGCCTGTTAATATAATGGATTACATTGATATTCAAATACTGAATAAACCTTACATAGTTGGAAGAAACTGCTCCTGGTATATAATTATTTTTATATATTCCTGGGTTCAATTTGTTATTTTCTTGAATACTTTAATTAAATGAGAAATATTTGTATGTAGATTTCATCTTTTTGTGTATGTAGTATAACCACACACTGGAATATTATTATTCAGCCATAAAAAGTTATGATGTTCTGATACAACATGGATGAAGCTTGAAAACATTATGGTAAGTGAAACAAGCAAGTCTTAAAAAACCACATATTATATGAGTCTATTCATATGAAATGTCCAGAATAAGGAAAGCTGTTAAGACCAAGTAGATTGGTGTTTACTTAGGGATTGGAAAGATGGCAGTAAGGGGGGGCAGTACTAGCTAAATTGTATCGGGTTTCTTTTTGAGGTGATGAAAATGTTCTGAAATTGATAGTGATGGTGACTGTACATATCTATGAGTATATTAAAAACCATTGAGTTGTACACTTTATATGGGTAAATTCTATGGTATGTAAATTATAATCCAATAAAGCTATTTAAAAAAGAGAAATACTAGAATCATGGGGAATGTCATCAGCAAGATGTCAGAATAGAAAGCCCCAGAACCTGCTTCCTCCACAGAAACACCAACTTGACAACAATACACAGACCAATTGCCTTTGTAAGAAATGAAGAAATCAGAAGGTTCCTGCAGCTCGGCAAGCATGAAGCCAACTGCATCAAAGACTGGTAGAGAAATTCATGGCTCACACTCACTAGAGCCCCTCCTCCCAGCACAGTAGGCATTATTCGGAGAAAACTCCCAAACCCTACATATCCCTGGGGAGAGAAAGAGAAGAGTAGAACATATCCAATGTTCTGACTTTTGAGGGGGCTACCAAGAGACAGGTTTTTATCTTGCCTGAATCTAAGCTCTGACAAGAAAAGGGTACCAGGTTGGGAGACTCTGAGAACAAGGGATCAACGTGCAGTACCACAAACAGACGCTAGATGTCGCTCCAGCACAGTGGCTTAGTATACTACCAAAGAGGTTGCAGTACCATATATTGACACCAGGTGGTGCTTGTGAGTAAAACCCGTCAAATTTCAACACACAAGCCCAGAGAAAATGTATCCCTAAAAGTTTTAGAAGGTCTCCTGAATCTCTACCTGGGTGATTGAGGAAAGTCTTCCGTGTACAAAACCAGATCACAAAGACTGGGAGAGGTGGCTGATTTTTCAAACGCCAAAGTCCTAACGGGACATAACAAGGTATACAAAGAAACAGGGAAACATTGTCCAATCGAAAGAACAAATTAAACATCCTGAAACTAACCCTAAAGAAACAGAGATATATGAATGTCCAGACAATTTTTTTAAAAAAACTGCCATAACAGGCTTCCCTGGAGGCACAGTTGTAAAGAATCCACCTACCAATGCAGGGGAGAGGGGTTCGAGCTCTGGCCAAGGAAGATCCCACATGCGATGGAGCAACTAAGCCCATGCACCACAACTACTGAGCCTGCGCTCTAGAGCCCATGAACCACAACTACTGAGCCCACGTGCTACAACTACTGAAGCCCACGTGCCTAGAGCCTGTGCTCTGCAATAAGAGAAGCCACCGCAATGAGAAGCCCACGCACCACAACAAAGAGTAGGCCCCGCTCGCCACAACTAGAGAAAGCCCATGTGCAGCAATGAAGACCCAATGCAGCCAAAAATAAATAAATTTATTTTTTAAAAAACTGCCATAAGGATGCTCAACAAATTAAGTGAAAGCATGGATAGATAGCTAAAACAAAATCAGGAAAAAATGCATGAAGTAAATAGAATAACAACAAAGATTTAGAAACTATGAAGAAACAACAAATAAAATTGGGGAACTAAACAACAATACAATTACTTAACTGAAAACTTCACCAGAGATATTAAGCAGTAGATTTGACCAGTCAGAAGAAAGAATCAGTGAAATTAAAGAAGGACTTCAAAATTACCCAGGCAAAGGAGGGGGAAGAAAAAGAAGAACGTGAACAGAGTCTAAGAGATACCATTAAGTAGAACAAGATATGCATTATGGGAGTCACAGAAAGAGAAAAAAAAGAAAAAGGGACAGAGAGCCTATTTGAAGAGCTAATGGCCGACAACTTCCCCAGTCTGAGGAGAAATGGACATACAAATTCAAGAAGCTCAAAAAAACAACGGCTAGGATAAATATAAAGAGAACTACACCATGACATACCTAATTGAACTGTCAAAAATCACAAAAAGAGAATATTGAAAGAAGAAAGAGAAGAGCAGCTTATGACATACAGGCCTACCTTGTTTTATTGCACTTTGTTTTATTGTGCTTCACAGATAATTGCATTTTTTACAAATTGAAGGTTTGTGACAACCCTGCATTGAGCAAGTCTATTGCCACCATTTTCCCAACAGCATCTGCTTACCTTGTGTCCCTGTGTCACATTTTGGTAATTCTCACAATATTTCCAATTTTTTGTTATTATTTTATTTATTATGGTGATCATCACTGATCTTTGATGTTACTATCATAATTGTTTTCAGGCACCATAAACCATGCCCGTATAAGATGGCAAACTTAATTGATAAATGTGTGTGTTCCAATTGTTCCATTGCCCAGCTGTTCCCCAGTCTCTCTCCCTCTGCTCAGGCCTCCCTACCCTGAGACACAACGATATTTAAATTAAGCCTTGAGGTGGATAGACCTGGAGTCTGTCATACAGAGTGAAATAAGTCAGAAGGAGAAAAACAAATACCGTATGCTAACACATATATATGGAATCTAAAAAAAAAAATGTCATGAAGAGATTAGTGGTAGGATGGGAATAAAACACAGACCTACTAGAGCATGGACTTGAGGATATGGGGAGGGGAAAGGGTAAGCTGTGACGATGTGAGAGAGTGCCAGGGACATATACACACTACCAAATGTAAATTAGATAGCTAGTGAGAAGCTGCAGCATAGCACAGGGAGTTCACTTCTGTGCTTTGTGACCACCTAGAGGGGTGGAATAGGGAGGGTGGGAGGGAGGGAGACGCAAGAGGGAAGAGATATGGGAACATATATATATGTATAACTGATTCACTGTTGTAAAGGAGAAACTAACACACTATTGTAAAACAGTTATACTCAAAGATGTTAAAAAAAATTAAGCCTAATAACCCTATAATAAGTGTTCAAGTGAAAGGAAGAGTTGCATGTCTCTCACTTTAAATCAAAAGCTAGAAATGGTTAAGCTTAATGAGGAAAGCATGTTGAAAGCCAAGAGGGGCCAAAAGCTAGACCTCTTGTGCCAAACAGTTAACCAAGTTATGAATGCAAAGGAAAAGTTCTTGAGGAAATTAAAAGTGCTACTCCAGTGAAGGCAAAACAGACTTATTGCTGACATAGAGAAAGTTTTAGTGATCTGGACAGAAGATCAAACCAGCCACAAAATTCCCTTAAACCAAAATCTAATCCAAAGCAAGGCCCTAACTCTCTTTAATTCTATGAACCTGAGAGAGGTGAGGAAACTGCAGAATAAAAGTTTGAAGCTGGCAGAGGTTGGTTCATGAGGTTTAGGAAAAGAAGCTGTCTCCATAATTTAAAAATGCAAGGCAAAGCAGCAAGTGCTGGCATAGAAGCTACAGCAAGTTATCCAGAAGATCGAGCTAAGATCATTAATGAAGGTAGCTATAATAAATAACAGATTTTAAATGTAGACTAAACAGACTTCTATTGGAAGAAGATGCCATCTAGGACTTTCATAGCTAGAGAGGAGAAGCCAATGCCTGGCTTCAAAACTTCAAAGGACAGGCTGACTCTCTTGTTAGGGACTAATGCAGCTGGTGACTTTCGGTTGAGGCCAATGCTCATTACCATTCTGAAAATCCTGGGGCCCTTAAGAATTATGTTAAATCGACTCTGACTATGCTCTATAAATGAAACGACAAAGCCTAGATGATAGCACATCTGTTTATAGCATGATTTACTGAATAGTTTAAGCCCATTGTTGAAACTATTGTTCAGAACAAAAGATTCTTTTCAAAATATACTGCTCATTTGACTATACACCTGGTCACCCAAGAGCTCAGGTGGAGATGTACAACAAGGTTCATATTTTCATGCCTACTAATACAGCATCCATTCTACAGCCCATGGATCAAGAAGTAATTTTGGCTTTCAGATTTTATTATTTAAGAAATACATTTTGTAAGGTTATAGCTGCCATAGATAGTGATTCCTCTGATGGGCAAATCAAATTGAAAACCTTCTGGAAAGGATTTGCCATTCTAGACGCCATTACGAACATTTATGATTCATGAGAAAAGGTCAAATTATCAACATTAGCAGTTTGGAAGAAGTTGATTCCAACCCTCATGGATAACTTGGAGAAGTTCAAGACTTCAGTGGAGGAAGTCCTTGCAGATGTGGTGGAAATAGCAAGAGAACTAGAATTAGAAATGGAGCCTGGGGACTTCCCTGCTGGCGCAGTGGTTAAGAATCCATCTTCCAATACAGGGGGTGCATTTTCGATCCCTTGTCAGGGAACTAGATCCCACGTGCATGCCACAACCAAGAGTTCACATGCCACAACTAAGGAGCCCACCTGCCACAACTAAGACCTGGCACAACCAAAATAAATTTTAAAAAAGAAAGAAATGGAGCCTGAAGATGTGACTGAATTGCTACAATCTCATGATAAAACTTGAACAGATGAGGAGTTGCTTCTTATGGATGAGCAAAGAAAGCGGTTTCTTGAGATGGAATCTACTCCTGGTGAAGATGCTGTGAGGGTCATTGAATTGACAACAGTGGATTTAGAATATTACATAAAACTTAGTTGATAAAGCTGCAGCAGGGTTTGAGAGGATTGACTCTGATTTTGAAAGAAATTCCACTGTGGGTAAAATGCTGTCTAACAGCATTGCGTGTTACAGAGAAATCGTTCATGAAAGGAAGAGTCCATCGATGTAGCACACTTCATTGTTGTTTTATTTTAAGAAATTGCTGCAGCCACCCCAACCTTCAGCAAGCAACACCCTGATCAGTCAGCAGCCATCAACATCAAGGCAAGATCTTCCACCAGCAAAAGATTGAGTGGCTGAAGGCTCAGATGATGGTTAGAAATTTTTAGCAATAAAGTATTTTAAAATTAAGGTATGTACATTGTTTTCTTAGACATGATGCTATTGCACACTTAATAGACTATGGTATAGTGTAAACATAACTTTTATATGCACTGGGAAACAAAAAAATTTGTGTGAATTGCTCTCGTGATATTCACTTTCATGTGGTGGCCTGGAACCAAATGCAATACCTCCAATGTATGCCTGTAAAAGTGAGCTGTTATTAAATTATCAGTGGATTTCTTAGCAGAGAACTTGCATGCTAGAAGGAAGTGGGATGATATATTCAATGTGCTAGGAAAAAGAAATAAACCCTTCCATCTAAGAATACTATATCCAGCAAACAGTCCTTCAAAAATGAAGGAGAAATTACAACTTTCCAGATAAAAGCTGAGGAAGTTTATCACCACTACACCTGCCCTACAGGAAATGCTGAAGACAGGGAATTCCCTGGCTCTCCAGTGATTAGGACTTGGCGCTTTCACTGCTGGGGCTTGGGTTCGATTCCTCGTCAGGGAACTGAGATCCCTCAAGCCGTGTGGTGTGGCCAAAAAAAAAAAAAAAAATGCTGAAGGCAGTCCCTTCAGGTTGAGGTGAAAAAATAATAAACAATAACACAAACCCATATGAAAATGTGAAACTCCCAGGTAAAGGTAAATATATAGATATAGAATCTTATAGTAATGTAAATGTATAAGTCATTTTTAAACTAATACGCAATTAAAAATACAAAAGCATAAAAAGTAATTATAAATCTATGTTAATGGATGTGCAGTATAAAAAGAGATCATTTGTGTCATCAATAATGTGAAGTTGGGGGGACAGGGATTTAAGATTTAGAGTTTCTGTGTATGATTGGGAATTAAGTTGTTATTAGTTTAAAATACATTGTTATAATTTTATGATTTATGTAAATGCAATGGTAATCACAAATAAAATGTATCTATAGAATATACACAAATGGCTCATCTCATGAATCCATTGAAATAGAGTGAAATAATATTTATAGAGAGCTTTTCTCTCCTAGAAAAGAAAAAAGGTTGCCAGTTGTTGCTTCACAGAATCAAAATAATAGGAATTCAAATAATTTTCTTCTGCTCTTTTAAAATATCTTTCTATCCTGCAGATGGAATGGCCTCTGATGATGAAAAGAGAAACCATATCTCTAAAATGGTTTTTAAAATTAGCTGAAGATAAAATTGATGAAATATTCAAACTCTTGAAAACTATGAAAAACCCCACAGAGAAATCAATTATTTGAGAGGCAAATTTTTGAAAATCATTTAAGTGTTTCGAAATGAAAAGATGAGAAATAGCAAAATTAAACTATTTTACAATCATTATATAGAAATTTTATTTTAAAAATATATATTATATGTATATATCCCAAAGGATAATATTAAAATCTGAATCTTTTGTAATAAATCATACTCCGTGTGAAAAAAAAAGAGTATACACAAACGGAAGTAAGGGAATCAAAACATGTTAGTACAAAAAAATCAACAAACACAAAAGAAGGAAGCAAGGGATGAAAGAATGACAAAAACTATAAGACATACAGAAAACAATGAACACAATGGCCATAGTCAGTTTTTCACTATCAGTAATTACTTTAAATGTAAATAAATTAAACACACTAATTAAAAGACATGGATTGGGGCTTCCCTGGTGGTGCAGTGGTTGGGAATCTGCCTGCCAATGCAGGGGACATGGGTTCAAGCCCTGGTCTGGGAAGATCCCACATGCCGCGGAGCAACTAAGCCCGTGAGTCACAATTACTGAACCTGCGTGTCTGGAGCCTGTGCTCCACAACAGGAGAGTCCACAATAGTGAGAGGCCTGCGCACCGCGATGAAGAGTGGCCCCCGCTCGCCGCAACTGGAGAAAGCCCTCACACAGCAATGAAGACCCAACACAGCCAAAAATAAATAAATAAATAAATAAATAAACTCTAAAAAAAATATGGATTGGCAGAATGGAGTGAAAAACAAGATCTAACAAGATGTTGTTTGCAAGACACTCATGTTAGGTCTAAGGACACACATAGACTAAAAATGAAAGAATGGAAAGGATATTCCATGCAAATAGGAACATAAAGAGAATGCAGGTGGCCATACTTAGACAAAATATTTTAAGACAAAAATTGTTAAAAGAGACAAAAAAGGACATTATATAATGATAAAAGTGTCAATTCATCAGGATGATGTAATGATTATAAATATATATGTACCTACATTTGAGCTCCCCAATATATGAAGGAAACACTGAGAGCTGAAGAGAGAAATAGACAGTAATACAATAATAATAGAAGACTTCAATACTTCAATTTCAGTTATGTATAGAAGAACCAGAGAGAAGATCAAGGAAACAGAGGACTTGAACACCACCATAGCACAAGTGGACCTAATAGACTGTTGGGCTGCACCCCGAAGGCCTACAAAGTCTTGTAGTTGCCCAGCCTCGAGACTGAAGAAACAGCCCAGAGACTGTGACAGAGACATCAACAGTTTATTGGACAAGGGGATCTTACACAAAGTGTCCTGGAGTGACAACCCACTGTGTGCAGCAGACTGCAGGCAGAACGTGGTAGCAGTCTTCACTACTCAGGGGAGAAGGAGGCTACCATTTATAGGAGGAATTGACATCAGGTTGGCTCATCGGTTACCAGGGGCTAATTAAGCCTTATAATTAAGAGGATTGGATAGTCATGTAAGTGAAGCAGGGACTGGTCGAGCAGGAGATGTACAGAGCAAGAGAGCAGACATCTTGAATGGCCTAACCATACACAGACATACACAGAACATTCCATCTAACAGCAGCATAATACACATTCTTCTCAAGCGCACAAGAACATTCTCATGTCAGGTCACAAAACAAATTTAAGAAGACTGAAATCATACAAAGTATCTTCTCTGACCACAATGGAATGAAACCAGAAATCAATAGCAGAATGAAAACAGGAAATTCCACAAATATGTGGAAAATAAACTACTCACTCTTAAACAATCAAATAATCAAAAGAAATCACAAAAGAATTTAGAAAGTATCTGAGACAAATGAAAACAAACCCATAAAATAACAGAAGTTATGGGGTTCAGAATGACATCAGCAAAATGATAGAATGGGCATTTTATACCATCTTCCCCCCCAACCCCAAACACCAATTTTTCCAATCATCCACGGATGAAAGTGCCTTTGTGGAAGTCCAGGAGTCCAGCGAGAAGTTCCAGCACACCACTGGAGCAAAAATAATCTAAATTGGACACATTGAAAAGGGTAAGAGGAAAAGCTTCACTTCACTTGCATAACCCTTTCCCTAAGGTGGAACAGCTTAGTACCAAGACCCTCTCCACCTGTGATTTCTCCCATGGGGAAAGTAAGAGTGAGTAAAATACAAGATTCCTCAGCTGTGTGGAATGCTGCCAAAGAAGCCCACTTCTTTCTTACCCCATTCAGAATACTGAAGTGTGCTGCATGTTTGGTCAGTGGGGAAGGGCTGGCAGAACAGCATCCAGGGTTCTTGGAGGGCATCAAAAGGACAGATCCTACTAACACTTCCACCCATTCCATCACGAAGCCCACCCACAAGCTGCTGGGAATGCCTCACTTGTGGATCTCCCCAGCTGGTCCACAGTCACCCTCAATGTTCCATGCTCCTCATGCACACACACTCTCACCGTGTGGCTGGCTCCCTGCATGTACCCACAAGGGAAACACATATGAGTTTTGCATATGGTTAATGAACACACACAGAAATCTGTCCTGTCTCTGGGACTGTGAGAAAGCACACAAAATTGAACATTTGACATTGCCATAGAGAAAGCAAATGGGAAGCTGTCGCACCCAGCCTGGTTTTGTAGGATTGAGGGAAGGCATACAATCTTAATAATTACCCCTCTTCCCCCGCACCAGGGAACAAGAAGTGTGGAGTAGGCATATTTAAAGAAAAGGTCTGAGAAAGTCTCAGAATCACTAGCACAGATGACAGATAGTATTTGTCACCTGAAGCCAGTCAGTAAAGACTGGAGGATGTGACTGTTTCTTCAAATAGGAAGACAGCAACATAAGCCTTCAAGGAACATGAAAAATCAAGGAAATAATGATACCACCAAAGGGGCACAATAATTTTCCAGTAACTGACTCCCACCCCAAAATGGAGATCTGTGATTTGCCCAATAAGGAATTCAAAATAGTTGTTTTAAAGAAGCTCAATAACCCATAAGAAAACACAGAAAGACAAACCAGGAAAAAAATATAGGAGGTAAATGGTAAGTTTCACACAGAGAAATCATAGAAAAGAGCTAAACAGAAATTATGGAGCTGAAGAATACAGTGAATGAAGTGAAAAATGCAATACAGAGCATTAAAAGCAGATTTGATCAAAAACAAGAATCTGGGAAGTCAAAGGCAAGTTATATGAAATTATCCACTCAGAGGAGAATGAAGAAAAAAGAATGGGAAAACATAGGTGGAACACTCGTTCCAAAGAGAACACTCTTTCCAAAGAGATGTAAATTGTAGCAGTATTTTTTTGGATCTGTCTCTTAAAGCAAAGGAAATAAAAGCAAAAATAAACAATTGGGATCTAATTAAAAGCTTTTGCACAGCAAAGGAAACCATCAACAAAATGAAAAGGCAATCTACTGAATGGGAGAAAATATTTGCAAATAATATGACCAACAAGGGGTTAATATCCAAAATGTATAAACAGCTTATACAATGCAACATCAAAAAATCAAACAACCTGATTAAAAAATGGGCAGAAGATCTGAATAGACATTTTTCCAAAAAAGACATACAGAAGGCCAACAAGCACATGAAAAGATGCCCAATATCATTAATCATCAGAGAAATGCTTCACAAAGACCACCAACATTTTTATTAAATGGGCTACCCACACACTGGGAATCAGAAATTGCTGGACTTGTCATACGGTCTTCAGTTGCTGTACCCCACCTTAAATGCTTACTGTGCTGATGTACTCAATTTCAGCCAACTCCAGGTAACAACATCTTTGCCCCAGGACTTCCCTTCAGTTGGATGCCCCGCCGATATTTCTGCCCTAATTGCTCCTCAAGGAATGATTTTGGAGTAGCCTTCAAGGCCACCTTGGTTATTCTGTGCCCAGGGACAAACAGCTCTTGGCTCACAGATGCCTTTAACCACACCACTAGGACTAATATAGCAGAGATAGCCCATAAATGGGTACAAATGCCTGGGTTCCTCGTGGGAGGTTCTGATGAATACTTTACACTGGGAACTTCTGCCTTTGGATTTTATTGCGGGGCCCATATCACAAGGCTGTCACATAGTACATTATTCTCTCTCCAAGCTATGGGGTGTGGGGTGGTGGTGGTGGTGCACACAGTGCTGGGGACATGTGTCACCTAGTGGGGTGTTCTTCAGGTGACACACCCCATGGGGCTCGCGGATGGGGCTCCTGGTGGAGTCCATGAGCTAGCTATTAGGATCTGTCAGTTGTTGAGTTCTCTGCACTGGCTGCTGACATCCCTCACTTTTTCTTGCTCCTAGCTGCCTCCAGATGCTTCAGCTGTGCTGATCCCCCTCAGTGTTCTTGGTGGGAAGAGAAAAAGTGGGCCTCCTGGGCATAGTGCCACAGGCTGTGGAAATTGGGCACTCATTTTTCCCCTACTTTCCCTTGAGGGAAAAATCAAGGGCCAAGGAGGTCTCTCTTGGCACTGAGCTGTGCCACACTGAGGGAAGGGTGATGTGAATAAAGTGAAACTGTTCTTCTTACCCTCTTCAATGCATCTGTTCTGATTTTTTGCTTTACCATGGTGCTGAAACTTCTCCACTGGCCTCCTAGACTCCTATAAAGGTGTTTTCATCTGTAGTTGGTTGCTAAAATTAATGTTTCTGTGGGGAGTTGATGGCTGGAACCTCCTATCCTGCTGTCTTGCTGACATTCTTTTCTAAGCTATTTTTTTAAAATGACTGTATTGTTGGTCCTGTGTGGCCAATGAAGTCTTTGTTTTGTTAGGTGGTAAGCTGGTGTTTTGATAGGGTTTCACTAAATGTCTGGAGCCTAGAAAAGAAAAAGAAAAAATACTCTCCCAGTCTTTGCAAATTGGTACTGTTTTGGGGCACTCCTTCAATGCTTAGCTGGACCATTTACAACTCTTTCTTAGCCTTCATGTCTTGCTTCTGTGGAAACTGAAGGTCACCCTGAGGTGAAATCTTAGAGTCTTCTTAGGCCCTTTTCTGAGCTTGTGTCTACACTTGGTCATCCTTGTGGACTTCTCAATTCCACAGTATGCACAGCAGTTTTAAAAAGCTTCATCCATCTAGCCCACCACATATCTCCTCCACATTCTTTGCTAATCTTTTTGAAGTGTATATTGCTTGTCCTGACTGTTCTTCCTTGCCCAGGCTGCTGTGTCCAATACTTCTGCCATTAAATGCTTTCTATGAAAGCCATCCTATAAGCCACACAAGGCCTGGGAATGTTCTGAGTCAAGAGAAACAAAGGCAAGCCTTTGCACCAGTCCTTGAGGAAACCATCAGATGGACTGAAATACACAACCATAATTCTTTGTGAATAAGGTTCATACTGCTCTCTCTGGCATTAGCAACCTGCACCAGGAGTGTGGGCTGCTGCCTTCACAGCCACCAAACTGAGGAGTGGGGAAATGATAGGTAGGCAAAAAAAAGCTGCAGTGCTCTCTGACTGCAATGCAAAAGCTCCTTTCTTCATTAAGTACTCTCCTTGTTCTTGTAAGTTTTACACTAGATTCCAGAATTTTACAAAATTGATTCTGACAGTTTTTGCCAGCTTATTTATTGTTTTTGTGGAAGGGATGGAGCCCTGGAGTTTCCTACACCATATTTTCAATAACATTGCTAAACATATTCTTCATTCCTTTTTTTTTTTTTTTTTTTTTTTGCTGAGTAACATTCCTTTGTATGACTATCCAACACTTTATCCATTCAACAGTTGAAGAACGTTTGTGTTTTTTCTACTTTTTAGTTATTATGAATAATGGTGCTATGAACATTCATGTATGAATTTTTGTGTGAACGTATGTTTCCAAATCTCTTATATGTAAACCTAGGAATGCAATTGCTGGGTCATCTGGTAACTCTATGTTTAACTTTTTGAGAAACTGTTGAACTGTTTTCCAAAGTGGTTTCACCATTTTATATACCCACCAGCAATGTATGAGGGTTCCGATTTCTCTATATCCTCACTGGCACTTGTTATTATCTGTCTTTTTTATTGTAGATACTTCAGTGGGTATGAAGTAGTATCTCTTTGTGGTTTTGGTTGGAATTTCCCTAATGACTAATGATACAGAGCATTTATTTGTGTTTATTGACCATTTGTATACCTTTTTGAAGAAATGCCTATTCAGATCTTTCACTTATTATTTCTTAATTATTTGTCTTTTTTTGGCTATGTTGGGTCTTCGTTTCTGTGCGAGGGCTTTCTCTAGTTGCAGCGAGCGGGGGCCACCCTTCATCATGGTGCGTGGGCCTCTCACTATTGTGGCCTCTCTTATTGCAGAGCACAGGCTCCAGACATGCAGGCTCAGTAGTTGTGGCTCATGGGCCCAGTTGCTCCGCGGCATGTGGAATCTTTCCAGACCAGGGCTCGAACCCTGGTCTGGAATCCTCGAATCCTCTGCATTGGCAGGCAGACTCTCAACCACTGCGCCACCAGGGAAGCCCAGTTATTTGTCTTTTTGTTGTTGAGTTGTAATAGCTCTTTATATATTCTAGATGCAAGTCTTTTATCAGAGATATGATTTGCAAATATTTTCTCCTGTTCTGTATATTTTCATTTCACTTTCTTGATATTGTCCTTTGAACCACAAATTTTAAAATTTTGATGAATTCTTATTTATCTATTGTTTTTTGTTGCTTTTTGTTGTCATATCCAAGAGACCATGACATGATCCAAGGCCATGAAGATGTATTACTATGACTTCTAAGAGCTGAAAAGTTTTAGTTCTTACATTTAGATATTCAACCCATTTTGAATTAATTTGTATAAATGGTGTGAGGTAGGGGGGTCTGACTTCATTGTTTTGCATGTGGATATCCAATTGTACCAGCACCATTTGTTAAAAAGACTATTCTTTTTTCATTACATTTTCTTGACATCCATTGGTCTATATGTCTGTCTTTATGCTAGTACAATACCGTCTTGATTCTGTAGGCTTGTAATGAGTTTTAAAATCAGGAAATATTAGTCATTCAATTTTGTTCTTTTCCAAGATTATTTTGGCTATTCTGAGTCCTTTGAATTTCCATATGAATTGTAGAGTCAGCTTGTCAGTTTCCTCAAAGAAGGCAGCTTAGATTTTGACAGGAATTGTATTGAATTTGTAGATCAGTTTGGGAAGTGTTGCCATATTAACAATGTTAAGTCTTCTGATCCATGAACATGGGTTGTTGCATTGGTTTCCTATTGCTGGTATAACAAATTACCACAAATTAAGTAACATAAAACAACACAAATTAATTTTCTTACAGTTCTGCAGGTCATACATTTGAAATGGGTTTCAAAATGTTAGATGGAGAGGGGGGATACATTTTCTTGCATTTTCTAGCTTCTAGAAGCTACTTCCATTGCTCATGGCTCATGGCTTATGGCCCTTACGCCATCTTGAAAGCCAGCAATGTAGCATGTTTTAATCCCTCTCTCTAAATCTTACACTCTTGCCTTTATCTAATCTTATAAAGAAAACTTTCAATCACATTGGACCCAACCAGATATCCAGGATAACCTTTCCATCTCAACTTGAGTTAATCACATCTGCAAAGCCCCTTTTTTCATGAAAGGTAACATATTCGCAGGTTTTGAGGATTAAGATGTGGATATCCTTGGGGGCCATTATTCTGCCTACTACAGATATCTTTCCATTTATTTAGATCTTCTTTAATTTCTTTTCACAATGTTTTACAGTTTTTAGAGACTAGGTTTTGTACTTCTTTTGTTAAAATAATCCCCCATTAGTTTATTCTTCTGGTTGTTTTTGTAAACAGGTTTTCTTAGTTTCATTTTCAAACCATTCATTGCAGAAATATAATTGATTTTTGGATTTACAGAAATAAAATTTTATTTACAGAAATACAATTGATTTTGTATATTGCTCTTGTATCCTGAAACCTTGTTGAACTCATTTACTAGTTCTAATAGGGTTTTTTTGGTGTGTGGATTCCTTATAGTTTTTTATATACAAGATCATGCCATCTACAAATAGAGTGTTTTAGTTCTTCATTTCAAACTGTATGCCATTTGTTTCTTCATCTAGCCTAATTGCCCCAGCTAGAATCTCCAGTACAATGTTGAGTAGAAGTGGCAAGAGCAACATCCTTGTCTTGTTTCTGATTTTAGAGGGAAAGCATGCAGTCTCTCATCATTAAGTATGATGTTAGCTGTAGGGCTTCAATTGCTCTGTAGTTAAATCTGAATAAATTTGGGCTCTACTTCTCTGCCTGCCACAGGATAGTTTTGAGGCACATGTTTGAGGTCTGCTCTGATCCCTGGAAGGTTAGTCTTATCCTTCTTTTTTCCTGCTTCTTTCTGGCAAATTTATTGGCCTACGGTTTACTTTGCTCTCATGGAGTTATCAGTCTCTTCTTAATTGCTTGCTACCAAAATGGCCATTGTTTCTAGGAGCACCCTTAGTCTTTCCACATACTTTTTCAAATTAAATCAGTTTCTTTAAGGAGTCCTTTGGAACTCTCAGTTATTATGGATGGTCTCTTCCCTTGGGAAGATTCTCTGAGTCATTCTTTGGGCACTGTGTGGGTGTAGTACCCTCTGGTCTTCTCAGCTTGCTTTTCCTGACATGGAGCCCTTACTTTTAGAGTGAGCTAGATCAAGGGTGATTGGGGTCCCAGTGTTCTGGCATGCCATGCTTGATGTAGAATGTCTGCCCTGTGAGTGGAAGCTGGGTAAGGAAGGGTGTCCCAACTTCTCAGCCATATTCACCAGGAATTTGGCTCCTTCAACTTGGAGTGGTAGGGAATGAGAAGTGCTGGTGGCTTGCCTCTCCCAATGAGATATGGTAACCCTTGGTTTGGAGCTGAGGGGTAAGAGAGACCTGTCTTCTTGGCCACATCCTCCTGGAGGGAAGCTTCCATTAAACCCAGGCGGGTGATGGGGAAGGAGGGAATGGGTCTTGGCTAAACTGTCACAGATCCTTGCTATTCTTACTGAGTTTTAGTAGATTTTCTTGAAGAAATGTTTCTGCATTTGCTCTTTGCCCTAGGACAATATCAAGGGACTTTAAACCATTGGCTCTTTAAATGATTTTCATCAGTTATGCTTGTTTCACTCTGGAGTGGATCTACAGTGCTCCTCACATGTCATTATGGATGTGGAAGTCCTTCATTTCTATCTTCAATAAAATGCTACTTTGTGTGGGAAATTTTATGGTTTGGTGGATCGGGTAGCACTCAGTTCATGAAGACAAGTTTGGTTTGTATAATTCCTTTGTGTCCGATAGTCAGATGTTCAGTCTCTATCAGGGCCCAGTAATAAACCAGTAGTGATTTTTCAAATGAAGAATAGTTGTCAACAGAGGAGGGCATGGCCTTTCTCATGAGCCATAGTGATCTTCACGGTGATTTCTTATTGGGGCTTTGCCAGAGGTTTCATACTACTTCTCTGCCTGCCACAGACATATTTTGAATACCATTGGATCTGTTGGGTCCTAAGACCCAAGAGGAAGATCAGCTTTCACTGCAACCAGCACCTGCTGCAAAGTCATTACTTTCTCTGAGATTCACGCAAGAAAGTGGAGCCTTACACGGTTCCTGATAAATGAGTCAGAGGGGTATAATTGAATATGGTAAATGTTACCTTCAAAATCCAAAGAGGCTCACCACACTTTGTGCCTCTGTCTTCATGGTAAATGGTACAAGTGCAGGAGCTTATATCCTATTTTATAAGGAATATTCAGAAATGCCCCATACCACTGGACCGTTAGAAACTTCACCAATGTGGCACGCCCTTGAACTTCTCCAAGGTTCATCCCCTATACTCTGGTATACATATGTCTTGCTGATGTATTTATTTATTTGCTATTTCCTATTCACTGTGTTTGCTTAGCATAATATCATCAATATAGTGGACCAGTGTTATGTTCTCTGGGATATCAAGTTGATCAGGCATCCTCTGGTCTATGACAGTGAGCAGAAGAGTTGACATAGCCCTGGGGCAACAGTAAAGGCATACAGCTAATCTATTGTCCTTGCCCTGTAAATGTAATCTGTTTCTGATTTTGCTTGTTGACCGAAATGAAAAAGCATACATTTTCCAGGTCAATAACTGCATACCAGTAGAGATGGCTCATAATGGAACCTCAGCTGCAATTGGTATCACTTGATTAAATTTGTGATAATTTACTCTAATTTTCCACAAATAATCTGACTTACAGTAGCCAAGCAGGTTAGTCAAATGGGAATTTGGTAGAAAGTGCCTTTATAGCATCTCTCAATTTTTGATATAGGTTAACTCTGCTGTTCCCCCAGGGAAATGATATTCCTTTAGGTTTAACTATCATGGTAGGGGTAAGGGTTGTTCCAGGGACTTCCACTTGGATTTTCCTCCCATAATAGTTCTCACTCCATAGGTCAGAGGATCAATTTGGGAATTCTGTCAGTTAATATCTATTCTCATTATATATTCTGAGTCTTGGGAAATAACCATAGGATATTTCCTTAGTCCCATAAGACATGTTCAAGCCAATATTCCATCTATCACCTAAACTCCATAGGTTCCCTATTGTCAGAGGATAATAGTGGTAATTCCAGTTGTTTAGGGATCAGCATACCTTCGGAGCCAGTATCTAATAATCCCCAGAAGGTCTGAGTATTTCCTTTCCCTGAGTGCAGTTACCCTAATAAGTTGCCACAAAACCTTTGGGGGAAGAGTCATGATACAGATCTGTGGCTGCATTGCAGGATCCCTCCTCCGTCAGGGGGCTCTGTGCCTGTGAACTGGCTTACGACTGGAAACTGGGTAAGATGCCATGAATTTTCTTTATGATGACCAAAGGAAGTTAGGTTTCTGCCCAGAAGACCTATAATTTTTCCTCCTATGTATGTAAAGCAGCACTTTAGTAGGTTAACCATATATTTCATTTTCAGGGACTCTGAAAAATTAGCCATTGCCACAGATCTTTGTGGGTCAAAACATGGGTCAAAACACTGAGATTACCATTCTGTCCTTGTTTGTTATTGTGGTAAATGTTCTTATTTTGTGGTTAGGCTGCCACCTGACCTTTATCACTTTGGGATCCCATTAGGTCCCATCTGAGATCAGGAAACCCAATTCCATCTTGGAATCTCCCATCATCATCTTGGGCCTTCAGAGTATGGCCATTACTTAGCCTGTTAAGGATGCAGGTGCTCCCCTTACCCAATGCATATTTTTATGAATTTTTTTGGAGACAATCACAGGTGTACAGAAAATGTATAGAAAAGTGGCAAATACAAGTAACTTTTCCTGGAACCTTTAGAGGGTTAGTTGCCAAATTATTGCCCTTCTACCTCAAACTACTAAAGTATGAATTTCTCCAGATACTTAAGTGTGTATTTCTGATAAACAAGGATGTTCTCCTATATAACCACACAACAAACATCAGTATCAGGAGAGTAACACTGATACATTATTACCATCTAATCCTCAGACCCCATTCAAGTTGTGCCAATTGTCCTTCAGTGCAAAGGGATTCAGGAATTGTGCATTGCATTAACTTGTAATGTACCTTTAGTTTCCTTTAGTCTGAAATGATTCTTCAGTCTTTCCTTAACTTTTATGATATTGAAACTTTTGAAGATTACAGTTATTTTGTAGACTGTCCCTCAATTTGGATTATTCTGACATTTCCTCATAACTAGGTTCATGTTATGTATCTCTTGTGGCTTTATAATGTGTCAACTGGTTAGGGTGAGCTGCATTTTCCAGAACCCCTTTTCTGTATGTTTCTTGCTGAGGTACACCACGAAAGACATTCTCATGGGAAACTTGGAGGGTAGAAGTGAAACAACAGCCATTTTGTAGTTTACACACATTATTGCTTATCTGTTGGCTTAGCGCGTTGGTGTGGGGCACCAACTGCGCCCACAACTGCCCCACCTTCCCCTAGATCTCCCTTCAGCTTCTCTGGGTCAGGGGTAGGTTTAGCTTCACAATGAAGGGCCCAGCTTCTGTGGGATACACATACCACTAAAGGCAGAGACAACAAGAACTGCCAACTAATGCTTGTGGGTTCCAACTTGTCTTTGCTTTCCCCCTGCCTTCCATCTATCTTACCTTTCCTACTCCCTGACCTGTGGATTGCAAGCTCCAGCATTAGACACAAAGACAATAGCCTTGCATACACTTCTTAACTAGGTCTCAAAACTGCATAAGGTCAAATTTCTGTGACAGATTCCTTGTGGTTCTGTTTCTCTCATTGAACCCTGACCGATAGAGCATCTTTAGTTGGAATATCACAAAAGTGATGCTGCATTCTTCTTTTCATGTCCTACTGGGTGGTGAATAATTTCTGTTTGTCCCATTACTAATGATGTTCATTTTGATCACTTGATTAAGGTGGTATCTTCCAGGCTTCTCGATTGTAAAGTTACTCTTTTTGTCTTTTGTAACTGGTAAGTACTTTGTGAGGAGATACTTAGAAATTACATAAATAACCCATTATTCAAGCACTTCCTTCCTTCCTTAGTTTCTGGTGCAAAAAGGGGTTCCAGGATCATCTTATCATTTCCTGGTCTAGCCCTTGTAATAAGGTAATTCTCTAAGGAGCTCTGATTTCTTTTAGCAGAAAATGGTATTTAGAAAACAAGATGTGGGGCTTCCCTGATGGCGCAGTGGTTAAGAATCCACCTGCCAATGCAGGGGACACAGGTTAGAGCCCTGGTCTGGAAAGATCCCACATGCCGTGGAGCAACTAAGCCTGTGAGCCACAACTACTGAGCCTGCGCTCTAGAGCCCATGAGCCACAACTACTGAGCATGCGTGCCACAACTACTGAAGCCCACGTGCTTAGAGCCCGTGCTTCACAACAAGAGAAGCTACCGCAATGAGAAGCCCTGCACCACAATGAAGAGAAGCCCCCGCTTGCCGCAACTAGAGAAAGCCCACACGCAGCAACGAAGACCCAATGCAGCCAAAAATTAATAAATAAAAAATAAATAAAAATTTTTAAAAAAGAAAACAAGATCTGGAGTACAGGTCTTTTGCCTCCTTAGGTAGGTTTAATCCTAGGTATTTTAGTCTTTTTGATGTGGTGGTAAATGGGATTGTTTCTTTGTTTTTTCAAAAAGAATTTTTTAATTTGAAAAATTATTTGCTATACAAACTAGATAGTGGATCAATACCTCTAAAATAGAAAGCACTTATAAATTCATAAGAAAACAATATCTAAGTAGAATATCAGCAGTTTATAAATGTAGAAATACAAATAGTCAAAATGCAAATGAAAGTACATTTAAAAACAAAAGCTATTATTCCTTGCCTGTACATTGGTAAAGAAAGGAAGATTAATAATTCCCAATATTGGTGAAGGCTTAGAGAAAGCAGCACTGCAGGGGAGTGGAAAGCAGTTTGACGGGATATATTTTTTTAATTTTAATTTTATTGGAGTATAGTTGATTTACAATGTTGTGTTAGTTTCAGATGTACAGCAAAGTGATTCAGTTATAATATACATATATTCATTCTTTTTTAGGCTCTTTTCTCATATAGGTTGTCACAGAATATTGAGTAGAGTTCCCTGTGCTATACAGTACGTCCTTGTTGGTTATCTATCTTATATATAGTAGTGTGTGTATGTTCATCCCTGTTTCTTTAATTTCTCTTTCTGATCTTTCGTTGCTCGTGTATAGAAATGCAACAGATTTCTGTTATTTGTTTTGTATCCTGAAACTTTAATGAATTCATTGATGAGCTCTAGTAGTTTCCTGGTAGCATCTTTAGGATTTTCTATGTGTAGTATCATGTCATCTGCAAACAGTGACAGTTTTACTTTTTCTTTTCCAATTTGGATTCCTTTTATTTATTTTTCTTCTCTGATTGCTGTGGCTAGGACTTCCAAAACTATGTTGAATAAAAGTGGAGAGAGTGGGCATCCTTGTCTTGTTCCTGATCTTAGAGGAAGTGCTTTCATCTTTTCACAGTTGAGTATGATGCTAGCTGTAGGTTTGTCATATATGGCCTTTGTTATGTTGAGGTATGTTCCCTATATGCCCATTTTCTGGAGAGTTTTGATCATAAATGGGCATTGAATTTTGTCAAAAGATTTTTCTGCATCTATTGAGATGATCATATGCTTTTTATTCTTCAATATGTTGATGTATACCACACTGTTTGATTTGTGGATATTGAAAAATCCTTGCATCGCTGGGATAAATCCCACTTGATCATGGTGTATGATCCTTTTAATTTTTGGATTTGGTTTGCTAAAACTAGAAGACACTGATGAAAGAAATCGAAGATGACACAAACAGATGGAAAGATATACCACATTCTTGGACTGGAAGAATCAGTATTGTCAAAATGACTATACTGCCCAAGGCAACCTACAGACTCAATGCAATCCCTATCAAGTTACCAAAGGCATTTTTCACAGAACTAGAACAAAAATCTTAAAATTTGTATGGAGACACAAAAGACTTCAAATAGCCAAAGCAACTGTGAGAAAGAAAAATGGAGCTGGAGGAATCAGGCTCTCTGACTTCAGACTATACTACAAAGCTACAGTCATTAAAACAGTATGGTACTGGCACAGAAACAGAAATGTAGATCAATGGAACAGGATAGAAAGCCGAGAAATAAACCCACACACCTATGGTCAATTAATCTATGACAAAGGAGAAAAGACTATACAATGGAGGAAAGACAGTCTCCTCAATAAATGGTGCTAGGTAAACTGGATAGCTATATATAAAAAATGAAATTAGGACATTCTTTAACACCATACACAAAAATAAACTCAAAATAGATTAAAGACCTAAATGTAAGACTGGATACTATAAAACTCTTAGAGGAAAATATAGTCAGAACACTCTTTGACATAAATCACAGCAATAGCTTTTTCAATCTGTCTGCTAGAGTGATGGAAATAAAAACAAAACTAAACAAATGAGACCTAATTAAGCTCAGAAGCTTTTGTACAACAAAAAAACCATAAACAAAACAGAAAAGGCAACCCACAGAATGGGAGAAAATACTTGTAAACAATGCAACTGATAAGTATTTAATCTCCAAAATTTACAAACAGCTCATGCGCCTCAATATCAAAAACAAACAAACAACCCAATCGAAAAGTGGGCGGAAGACCTAAATAGATATTTCTCTAAAGAAGACATACAGATGGCCAAGAGGCACATGAAAAGATGCTCAACATCGCTAATCATTAGAGAAATGCAAATCGAAACTACAATATCACCTCACACCAATCAGAATGGTCATCATCAAAAAGTCTACAAACAATAAATGCTGGAGAGTGTGTGGAGAAAAGGGAACCCTCCTACACTGTTGGTGGGAATGTAAATTGGTAGAGCCACTATGGAGAACAGTATGGAGGTTCCTTAAGAATCTACAAACAGAACTACCATATGACCCAGCAATCCCACTCTTAGTCATATATCTGGAGAAAAACATGGTTTGAAAGAGTACATGCACCCCAATGTTCATTGCAGCACTATTTAACATAGCCACGGCATGGAAGCAACCTAAATGTCCATTGACAGGTATATGGATAAAGAAGATGTGGTTCATATTTACAATGGAACATTGCTCAGCCACTAAAAAGAATGAAATAATGCCATTTGCAGCAACATGGATGGACCTGGAGATGATCATACTAAGTGAAATAAGTCAGACAAAGACAGATATCATATGATATTCCTTATATGTAGAATCTAAGCAAAAATGATACAAATGAACTTATTTTTAAAACAGAAACAGACTCACAGACTTAGAGGATGAACTTATGGTTACTGGGGAAAAAGGGTTGGGGGAGGGATAGACTGGGAATTTGGGATTGACATGTACACACTGCTATATTTAAAATAGATAATCAACAAGGACCTACTGTGTAGCACAGGGAACTCTGCTCAATACTCTGTAGTAACCTAAATGGGAAAAGAATTGGAAAATAATAGATACGTGTATATGTATAACTGAGTCACTTTGCTATACACCTGAAACTAACCCAACATTGTTAATAAACTATAATATAAAATAAAAATTTAAAAAATAGCCAAAAAAGAATAGAAAACAAGATCTGGGTACTATGTATGATCATTGCTACTGATGTGTCATTGTTCTTAGGTCCTCTCAGCAGACAGAGTTAGGAAATATATGTAGAAGTGCATGTATGTATATGCATGTGTATATTTATCTCTCTAGCTGTCTATCTAAATGTGTATAAATACACTTACACACATTTACATCCATATTTATTTTGTATTGAAAACCATGACTTCTCATTGATACCTCCAATTCCAGTTCAATACCACAAGGTTCATTATAGTGTTTTTCCCTTACCAAATTGGTAACTCTCCTCTCTGACAGTGCAAAAACCTGGCTTCAGTTATCCATAATAATTTGATTAGGCCCCCTGTATGTAATTAATCTGCATTTCCTCCACTACCACTTATCCTTTTGAGATGGGTTCCTAATCCCACTTTGGCTTCAACACCTGATATCAGGCCATCCCTCTGCATGGATGCTCTCCTCATCCTTCTTGGCTGCTGACACCCCATACCAGACTATCGTTTTGTGGGGATACCCATTCCATCCCATTAAGTCTCTGATGTAGCACACTGCCCATCCCACTCCTATTCCACTGTGTGGATGTTCTGTTAACTCCACATGGGTTTTAACATTCCATGCAAGGCCATTCCTCTGCAGGGATGCCTTCATCACCCTGCCTTGCTCAGGCTCTGATCGTTCAGTGCCAGGATGCCCCTCTTCCCACATGGATGCTTTTTTTACACTGCTTGGGTTCTGACAGCCCACATCAGGCAGCCTCTTTCTGGAGACATCATCTTCACTCTGGGCTCAAACACCCCCCTCTAGGCTGCTTCCTCACCTGTATGGAAACCATCCTCCTCCAATGTGGACTCTTACATCCTGCAGCAGGAAGTCTCTTCCCTTCATGGACATGCTTTTCACTCTTCTTGGATCTGACACCCCATGCCAGGCCTTACCCCTGCACGTATGTCTTCCTGGTCCTGCTCAGGCTCTGACAGCTGGCTTTAGCCTGCCACTTTACTTCATGGATGCACTCTTCCCCTTGCTCAGGATCTGACGTCCTGTATGGGGCTCCCTGCCATTATGGACACCTTTCTTACTCTACTTGTGTTCTGATATTGCATGCCAAATTGCATCTCTGTGTGAATGCCTTCCTCACTGCTCAGCTCTGACTTTACATGCTGACTTCTGCTCCAGTGTGGACACCCTCCTCAGCCCACTTAGCCTGGGACATCCCCTGCCAGGCCACCTCTCCCCACTGATGCCTTTCTCATTCTACTTGGGCCCTGACACCCAGTCATCAGGTCACCCCCTCTGCAAGGGGCTCTGATTCCCCATGCCATGCAGCTCTCCTCACTCCGTGTGCATGCTTTCCTCACTATCCTTGGACTCTGATATTCCATGCCAGAACACCTCTCCTTGGGGATGCCCTTCTCACCCTGCCCTAGCTGTAACTCCCTATGTTGGACTGCCCTCTAGAATGAACAGTCTCCTAACCCTATTTGGGTACCAGAACCCCATGCCAGGCCACCCCTCTGCCTGAACTCCCTCCTTTCTTCAATTTGGCTTTGACATTCCATGCCAGACTGCCTCCATGTGTGATGCCCTCCATACCAGCATAGGTGCCCTCCACACCCTGCTTGGGCTTCATAACCCTATGCCATGCCTTCTGTCGACTGAAAAATGCACAACCTAAAAGTTGAGAATTTTATTTTATTTGGCGGACTTTCTGAGGATTCAAGCCTGGGACAAAGAAGTAAGGGAGGAGGCAGGATACATAGGAATTTTTCAACAAAGACCAGGTCGTCAGAACATCAAAAGGTTACTGTTAATTAAAGAAAACCAGGTATCTCAAGTTAATAAATTTAGTGCTTTTTTGTGTATAGGAAGATGCAAGAGTCTGGGCTCAGTGAAATCATTTCTTTGATATGTACCTCAGCAATCTGGGGCCAGAATCCTCTTCTTTCCCATCCTCACTCCCCTCAGGGTGCACCATTGAGGGTGGCTCCAGTGGCTGAGGGCTTAATGGCTGCAGCATCCTTTGTTTGCTGATATGGCAGGCAACATATTTTATTCACATTTCTTTACCCCACTCAGTCTCTAATGCCTTGCCCTCTAGATGCCTGCTTTTCTCCACCCCCACCTAATGGCTTTTAGACTGAATTACTCAGGAATGGGAGGGAAGAGAAAGGGCATCAATACATGTTTTAATGCCTTGGTGAAGGGCGTGTCCTCTGTGTCCTTGAGGAGGTGTGGTTAGGGGTAGCCAAGCAGTTTGCATGTAAATCTATTCTGTTATATCCATTTCCCAGAACCTCTGGATTCCTTCTTCTATAGGATGTCAGAGAAGTTCAGGCATTTTGACTTCAATGACTGCAGTCTGTCACTGAGTCCAGGCTTTGATTGGCCAATTTAATAGACTATTACAACACATCTCAATGCTTCAGCCAACACTTTAAATTTTCAATTCTGGATGAGTACATCAGTGAATTAGAACCTATTGCATCTTACACTTCTTCCCCTTTGGTCAACACCCTTAGAACTCAGTTCCATACATGCTTCCTATGCTCCTGTTAATATAGACTGCTGAGGTTTTATGAGTCTCTTGGGGAATAGGTTCTCTCTCTTGGATCAAGACTTGTACTGAGGTAGGAGATAGATGGGCCCCTGGGCTGGACAGCTGGTGTTTGTCAAGTGGAGGAAAATTGAAGCTTTGTTTCCCCCCAGACACGCCAAGGACGAAGCTAGTGGCAGAAGCTGAGCTCTGCTGGAGATAAGATAACCACTCCTGAGGTCAAGGAAAACTTCCCTGTCTGCACATGTGCAGGAAGGCTCCTTGGGGGTCAAAAAGAGAGGGGGTGCAACCCCATAATAAGAGTGGATGTGCACCCACAGGCCTCTGGGGTGGGATCCATCTTAGCAAAAATTGAGCAGGCATGTTGGGGAGGGTCCTGGGACCAGTCAGGTGTGAAAAAAGAAACAAGATAATTGGCCAAATGTAAACAAAGACCGGAAGGACTATCCTAGATAAGTGATTTAAACCACCTCTTCACTGCACTCCTCATTAGAGGGTATACACACACCCTTTCTTTCTGGGTGTGTATTTCTGCCTTGTTTTTGTCTTAAATAAACACACTGCTTCTCTGTGTGCTCTCTCATATGTTGTGCTGCATCTCTAATGATAAACTTTGTATCTGTTTTTACAGTTTTTGCCTACTTGAAACAGTCTTGCTTTCAAACAGGGGAAAGAGCCAGGGCCACTGCTTCTAACCTCTAGCCCCTGGTGGTCTAGTGGCTCGGATTCCTGGTTTTCATCCAGGCTACCCAGGTTCAATTCCTGTGCAGGAAACTAAGATCTCTCTTCAGAACCGCTCACTGCTGTCTCTCTGAGATCAGTACTGCTCCAATTTGTTCTGTGTTGGCAATCTAATGCCTTATGGACTTGGAGCTGATGAGACTGTGGATCCAGAGGAGGTCAAGCACTAGCTTGTCAGGCAACTTCCCCAAGGGCATTTGTTGAAAGGACTGTATGCAGAGGAGGCCTTGTTCCCTGGGGGGAGGGGGTGTGTGGGGGGGGATGAGGGAGTGTTGGTTTAGTTTCTCAGCAAGTGGGAACTCTAAGAACTATACATATTTTATGTCAATCAGTTATCTTTTTCTCACTTCTCTTTCCTTGTTTCCTTGATGAAGGGTATGGGTGGTGACAACTCTTATAATTTAGGTTCCAGATAAGAATATAACTGAATCAATACCACTTCGTGATGATATGGTGGCTTATAGATTTTGTGTCTCCTCTGTGTTGGAAATGATAGTTCTTCTTTTGCATAAAGGACAGGAGTGGCTTCTGAGTGACAAAAGGGGTAGACTGTGCTGATTATTCTTTGCCCCCTACCCCCATCCAATTCCTATTCTTCATAGTCCTGCTCTGTTTTCTAGGTTTACCCCTGTGGACTGTATATTCTTGGCTCCCTTGCCTGCTGGCTTGTAGTTGGGTTTGGTAGAGGGGTAGAAATGGTAAGAGATCAGTTAGTGGGAAGAAAGAGAGGTCAGAGTATTTCTACCCAACTCCCTCCCTGCGCTGGCACTGCACTTCTGGCAGCAGCTGCATCCCTGCACAGCTGGAGTACCTACTGGGCTCCTCTTCCTCCATAGGTCCAGCACTCACTGGGCTCTGGCAACGCTATTACTTCCTTTGACCCTCCCACTCATACTTCACTCTTTCTTGTTTCTTCCTGTAACCCTGACCACTCACTGTAAACAGTCTTTTCAAAGTCCATTCATGTGAACCATCTGGAGTGAATTATTTTCCTTCCAAGGCCCTGCTGATAGTCTGTTCATATATTCATCCTTTGCCTTATCTCCATGATTTTTAAGAATAATAATGCTGGTAGTGGAAAACTCCCCACTTGGGTGTTTTTCTGTACACTTTCTGGGCTGTTCTCCAGGGCTTAGAGATAGAGCACCAGGGAAATAAAAATGTATCATCTAGGAAGATTACCTTTTTAAACAAGACATTTAAAAACATCTATGCCGGTAATACATGGTCATGATGGAAAATTTAGGAAACCACAAAGAGAAAAGAAAAATCTCCAGTAATCCCACTCCAGAGAAATAACCACTATTAACATTTTGATGAATATCCTTTTAAACTAAGTTGTACACTTCTTTAAAAAAAAATCCACAATTCCTGAAGCAGTGCCAGCTTGAATTTTGGGGCTTTTGGAATTTTCACAACTGCCCCATCTGTAGTAGGGTGTATAAAGCAGGCGCAATTGAAGAAGAGAGAAGCACGGTGGAGGAGGAAGCAGACCTGGGGTGGTTTCATAGTTCAACCCCTTTCTGGACTGTCATATTTGATGCACTGGATGAACCCCACCCACACTAAGTCCTGCTGTTCTGGGCTGGGCTTGTGTGCTCTCTGGGAGGGGCTGCCTTCTCCAGTCTCACATTTAGAGGAATCTAAGCCAGAAGCATGGGTAAATAAGCCACAGTTGCACAGCTGGCTGCTCTGCACAAAGCTCCTTTGCCACACATGGAACCCTCTAGAGCCTAAGGCAGCCCAGAGAGAGAAGTTAAGAACCAATTAATTCTCCAACGGCCCTGAAAAGGTTAATCCCAAACTGACTGCAGAACACAAATGTGTTCCCACAGGGCAGAATCTAATCTTATTGTTGGTAATAACTTCAATCTTTGGAACTGGAGCTTATTTTCTAGATGCCAAGGTCATTTTGTTTTCCCTCAGAGTCCGAAGAGCCAAAAATTCCTGCCATTTGATTCCTATGTCTCCTCAAAAGAAATGACACTTATGTACATATAGAACATCTTGTTCTCATCCCATGTATTTGCTTTTCCACTGCCCAGTGTTATGCTGACCCCAAATAATCAACCCCTTTGTCATCAAGTTTATAAATTAGGATGCTAAAATAGACCCCAGAGTGGTGGAATCTGCCCAGGCAGAGATGTATACAGAGTTGAGACTACTCTGAGCTAGCTGATTGGTGCCGATGCACAGGTTTTTTTTTTCCCCTGGATGTGTCCCATTTGATTATTTGTCTCACTGCTTCAGAGCAACAGAAGCATCAACTTTCTACCAGTTTCTTCCTCTGACAGCAGTAGCGATGGAAGGATGGAATTTTGACATCATCCTTGCTTGTTCTTTCTTTCCTGTTCTATTCTTCAAGGCCCAAGTTTCACTCTAAAAACCTCCTGCTATGATTTTTTGGAGACCTGAAGAAAGAGATACCGTGCAAAAAATTTGACACAGGCTGATCATAGGACTTAGAGCCCAGAGGGAACCAATCTTCTTATTTAAAAAAGACCGCTTTTCACTTTAACTGCGCTAGTCATGTATCTTTCTTTTGGAAATCTTGTTGCAACTTTTCAGTTCATGTGGAGGTGAGATGTAAGTTTACTGAACTTCAAATAGAACGGGTATCTGGGAAGGGTGGATTCTCAGAAAACTTGTTTGTTTACTCAAAATGGATGCCAGGACTCAACAAATTTGCTGAAGCTTCCTAGTTACTCCCTGCACATGTAATTGCAGTTTATTTTCATCAGGTTTCATTCTCACATATCTTTGGCTACACATTAAAAACAGCCCCAAGATTATCAAGCAGGAGTGTAAGAAGAACCACAAAGAGAATTTTAAGTGAAAGAAGCAGGGATTAAGCCCAGGTGAAGAGATGTGTAGTCCTTCCTTGTAAGTATGAAGAGAGAAATTTTGAATTGCACTATCAGAAAGGAATGGCAGCAGCAAGGTAGGTGGAGATGTGACCTCCAAATCCTTGAAGATGAAGCTTGTGATACTAGAGTAGGTATAAGCAGAGTGGGGGAGAGGCTAGTAATGCAGGTTGTGGTGTGAAATGGTTAGACTATATGCTACCACATCACCAAAAACTGTCCTTTGCATTGAGGCATGTTGATGCTTGAGTAATTGAGGCATTATAAGACAGGCACAATCTTATTACAATGACCACCATTCCTATGAGGCAGTATATATGATGCTAGAACAGTCTTCAATGGTGTTGTTATCAACAACAGAAAAATTATACGACCATGCTTTCCTCTGATTCTGGCTCATGCAATAGTCACTTCCTTTGGAAGGATTAGTTTCATGATGATATAGCGGGTTATATAAAAAGAACTCCTGTGATTGTCGTCTAGCATATTGAGATTGTTTCCTACTCTACAGAATGGTGGAGGGGGAATATTGATGAGAACCCCAAAGGGATAGAAAGGGCAGCAGTAGTCGTTTTGCAAAGAGGGAAAAGCAGACTGAATCCTAGGGAATTTTGGCTAGGGAGTGGGTCTGGGTCTGAAAAGGACCCTAAAGTTGCATATTAGAAAAGCCTGTATGTGGGATATACCACATTTATCATATCCTATTGTTATAATCAAACTTTATCATTTTGCAGGTGAGAAATCAAGGAATAGTGAGGTAAAATGCCAGTCAATTTTTTTGAGTACATGTGATTAATTGAATGGGTTTATATCTTTTGATTCACAGCCTAGGCCTGATCCTATTGGACTACAGTGCCCCTAATGGAAATGTACCAAAGGAAGATGGGTCCTACTCAAGTGTGAAGAATCAGACAAAGGGTTAACTGGACTTAGAGTGGATGCCAAACTACTTTTTCTTTTTTAAGTTTGACAGAAGCAAACAAAATGTTGAAAGAATTAGAAGATAACTTCTGCCTTGAGAACTTGATTTTTATGTGCCTTTAGCACTGAATCATCCTAGCATGGTGTAATAGAAAGGCATTGAATTTAAGTACTTATTTCTTCATTTATCATTAATGTTTTACTTAGCTTCTCTGAGCCACAGTTTACTCACCTGTAAAGTGGAGATAGTAACAGTGCCTAACTTATAGTGCTATTGTGAAGATTTTAAAAGAGATAATGTATGTAAAGTACTTTACATAGTGTTTGGCATATAGAAATAGCTCAACAAATGTTCATTACTCTTTCCTTTTCCACTTGTACAGGAGTTTGTCTAGTGCACTTAGCTTGAGTAAAAAATAGTAGCTCTAAGGAGCTCTCTGAATCTAGTTAAAGCCCTTTGGGCCATTTGTAGAATGGCTCATCTCTCTGTAAGTATTTTCCCAAATATGGGTTTTAGCACACATTCAAATATGGTTTTGCTCATCCAGGAAAACCCCAGACCACAAGAACTTTATCTTTATGACTTGTTTTTCCTCCTCATTATTATCTTAGACCTCAGAAGACAGGACTGGATTTCACAGGCAGCTAATTCAGCACAAGAGAAACTAGAAAAGTCCACCAGAGCTGCGGGGCTTTGCTTGGCCTCAGCGTGGGGGTCGGGGTGGGGATTTCTTAGCCTCCATACTATTGATGTTTTCGTCTGGATACTTCTTTGTTGGAGGGGTGCTCTGTACTGTGTACTACAGGATGTTTAGAAGCATCCCTTGCCTCTATCCACTAGATGCCAGTAGCACACTATCCATTCTCCGAGTTGCGCCAACCACAAGTATCCCCAGACATTGCCAAATGTCCCCTGGGGAGGGGAACAACTTTGTTCCCAGTTGAGAAACAGCCCTAGGAGGAACAATCTGCTAGCTATGTAGCACACAAACATCCAGTAGGATAAGCTAATGAATTCTTAAGGAATGATTAGAAATTTAAAGGGCAAGGATGAGTAAGGAGGAGTTCAGGCAGAGGAACAGTCTGGATTTTGAAAGAGAACCTGTGTTATATGTCAGGTCTTATTGATACAGAGATTAATAAAACATAGATCCTGCTCTCAAGGAGCTTACATTTTAATGGGAAGGGCCACCACTTGAACAGTGAGAATACCATGGAGTGACTGCTATGTCAGAAATATATAGAAGGTGCTATGGGACAGGGGGAACACAGAGCATGGGTACCCATCTTAGTGGGGTGCAGGAAAGGCTTTCCAGAAGACATCACATGCGAGCTGAAGAATGAGTAAGCATTAGCATGGCAAAGATAAAGGAGGATAGAAGAGACATAAGAGAATTTGGGGTTTCGAGGGAAGTGCAAATCATTTACGTTGGCTGGGAGAGGAGCGCTCAAAAACAAGAAGTGGTGGAAGAGATGGCTTGTAAGATAGATAGGAAGCAGATCATAAAAGTCCCTCTAAGCCACATGAAAGACTCAACTCTGAGAACTATCCAGAGGTATTGAGTTTCTCTATTATCCTGTTTGGATTTAGGGAAGATTACTTTAGCTGCAGTGTGGAAGATAGATTGGAAGTAGGGTGACCAGTCAGGAGGCTATTATTGTCGTCCAGGTGAGAGATGATTATGACTTGAGTTAGGGTAGTGGCAGTGGGAGGGAATTCAAGATCTGTTTATGTGATGAGAACAATAGGATCTGGGACTGGTTAGATATGGGGACAGTTTCTGGCTTGTGCTACTTGTGCTATTCACTAGGATGGAAAACACTGGGGAGAGAAGAAGTTTGGAAGGAAGGTGAAGTTTAAGTTTGGAGAAGTTGAATTTGAAGTAGTTGTGATCATTGAGGAAGGGATATCTGGTAGACATTAAATATATGAGTCTGAAGATCAGGAAAAAATTTAGGGTAGAGATACAAGATTGAGAGTCATCAGGGGAATTTAAGCCATGGGAATGGATGAGATAGCCCAAGGAGAATGTGTATACTGAAAAGGGCTAAGGGCTAAGGATATTCCTATGGCCTGGTTCTTCACTTCACTTGTATCACATATTCTGAGAAGCTTTCCTTGACTAACATATGTAAAATATCACCCCATCACTCTCTATTCATTTACCCTGCTTTTTTTTTTTTTTTTTTTTGTGGTATACGGGCCTCTCACTGTTGTGGCCTCTCCCGTTGCGGAGCACAGGCTCCGGACGCGCAGGCCCAGCGGCCATGACTCATGGGCCCAGCCGCTCCGCAGCATGTGGGATCTTCCCAGACTGGGGCACGAACCCGTGTCCCCTGCATTGGCAGGCGGACTCTCAACCACTGTGCCACCAGGGAAGCCCAACCCTTCTTTTATTTGGTAACACATTACTATCCCATACTATGTTAGGTATATAATCCATTGGCTTTTTGGCAACTCTCAGATATTTACAATAGTTTAATCAACAGGCATTAAAAAGTTCAACTCTTCAAAATTAAAACTTCTATCTCACATTGAATTTAAATCTTCTCTTTCAGCCTTCAACCTCCAGTGCAGCTTGACTAGAGATCCGACAGATCTCCAATGAAGAAAAGTGACTTTGTCTGTTCTTTCACTCTCCTGGCTCCACTTCCTCCCCCACTTGCTCTGCAGCTTCTGGCTCCTCCAGTGTTGAGGTAGGTAGGAAGACAGAATCTTAAAGGGACAGTGAGGCTTAACTGACTGGGGCTGGTGTAATCTGGCTACCAATGCCCTTTGTAATGCCCCAATACTGCCTTTTCTTTTTTTAAACATGTTTATTGGAGTATAATTGCTTTACAATGGTGTGTTAGTTTCTGCTTTATAACAAAGTGAATCAGTTATACATATACACGTTCCCATATCGCTTCCCTCATGGTCTCCCTCCCTCCCACCCTCCCTATCCCATCCCTCTAGGCAGTCACAAACCACCTAGCTGATCTTCCTGTGCTATGTGGCTGCTTCCCACTAGCTATCCACCTTATGCTTGGTAGTGTATATATGTCCAAGCCACTCTCTCACCTCATCACAGCCTCCCCCTCCCCCTCGCCATATCCTCAAGCCCATGCTCTAGTAGGTCTGTGTCTTTATTCCCATCTTACCCCTAGGTTCTTCATGACCTTTTTTTCCCTTAGATTCCATATATATGTGTTAGCATATGGTATTTGTCTTTCTCTTTCTGACTTACTTCGCTCTGTATGACAGACTCTAGGTCCATCCACCTCACCACAAATAACTCAATTTCATTTCTTTTTATGGCTGAGTAATATTCCATTGTATATATGTGCCACATCTTTATCCATTCATCCGATGATGGACACTTAGGTTGCTTCCATCTCCTGGCTATTGTAAATAGAGCTGTAATGAACATTTTGATACATGACTCTTTTTGAATTATGGTTTTCTCAGGGTATATGCCCAGTAGTGGGATTGCTGGGTCGTATGGTAGTTCAATTTTTAGCTTTTAAGGAACCTCCATAGTGTTCTCCATAGTGGCTGTATCAATTTACATTCCCACCAGCAGTGCAAGAGTGTTCCCTTTTCTCCACATCCTCTCCAGCATTTATTGTTTCTAGATTTTTTGATGATGGACATTCTGACTGGTGTGAGATGATATCTCATTGTAGTTTTCATTTGCATTTCTCTAATGATTAATGATGTTGAGCATTCTTTCATGTGTTTGTTGGCAATCCGTATATCTTCTTTGGAGAAATTTCTATTTAGGTCTTCTGCCCATTTTTGGATTGGGTTCTTTGTTATTTTGTTATTGAGCTGCATGAGTTCCTTATAACTTTTGGAGATTCATCCTTTGTCAGTTGCTTCATTTGCAAATATTTTCTCCCATTCTGAGGGTTGTTTTTTGGTCTTATTTATGGTTTCCTTCGCTGTGCAAAGACTTTTAAGTTTCATTAGGTCCCAATTGTTTATTTTTGTTTTTATTTCCATTTCTCTACGAGGTGGGTCAAAAAGGATCTTGATGTGATTTATGTCATAGAGTGTTCTGCCTATGTTTTCTTCTAAGAGTTTGATAGTGTCTGGCCTTACCTTTACGTCTTTAATCCATTTTGAGTTTATTTTTCTGTATGGTGTTAGGGAGTGTTCTAATTTCATACTTTTACATGTACCTGTCCAGTTTTCCCAGCACCACTTATTGAAGAGGCTGTCTTTTCACCACTGTATATTCTTGCTGCCTTTATCAAAGATAAGGTGACCATATGAGTGTGGGTCTATCTCTGGGCTTTCTATTGTGTTCCATTGATCTATATTTCTGTTTTTGTGCCAGGACCATACTGTCTTGGTCACTATAGCTTTGTAGTATAGTCTGAAGTCAGGGAGCCTGATTCTGCCAGCTCCATTTTTCGTTCTCAAGATTGCTTTGGCTATTCGGGGTCTCTTGTGTTTCCATACAAATTGTGAAATTTTTTGTTCTAGTTCTGTAATAAATGCCAGTGGTAGTTTGATAGGGATTGAATTGAATCTGTAGATTGCTTTCAGTAGTAGAGTCATTTTCACAATGTTGATTCTTCCAATCCAAGAACATGGTATATCTCTCCATCTATTTGTATCATCTTTAATTTCTTTCATCCATGTCTTATAATTTTCTGCATACAGGTCTTTTGTCTCCTAGGTAGGTTTATTCCTAGATATTTTATTCCTTTTTGTTGCAATGGTAAATGGGAGTGTTTTCTTAAATTCACTTTCAGATTTTTCATCATTAGTATATAGGAATGCCAGAGATTTCTGTGCATTAATTTTGTATCCTGCTACTTTACGAAATTCATTGATTAGCTCTAGTACTTTTCTGGTAGCATCTTTAAGATTCTGTATGTATAGTATGATGTCATCTGCAAACAGTGACAGCTTTACTTCTTTTCCAATTTGGATTCCTTATATTTACTTTTCTTCACTGATTGCTGTGGCTAAAACTTCCAAAACTATGTTGAATAAGAATGGTGAGAGTGTGCAAACTTGTCTTGTTCCCGATCTTAGTGGAAATGGTTTCAGTTTTTCACCACTGAGGACAATGTTGGCTGTGGGTTTGTCATATATGGCCTTTATTATGTTGAGGAAAGTTCCCTCTATGCCTACTTTCTCCAGGGTTTTTATCATAAATGGGTGTTGAATTTTGTCAAAAGCTTTCTCTGCATCTATTGCGATGATCATATCGTTTTTCTCCTTCAATTTGTTAATATGGTGTATCACGTTGATTGATTTGCGTATACTGAAGAATCCTTGCATTCCTGGGATAAACCCCACTTGATCATGGTGTATGATCCTTTTAATGTGCTGTTGGATTCTGTTTGCTAGTATTTTGCTGAGGAGTTTTGAAACTATGTTCATCAGTGATATTGGCCTGTAGTTTCCTTTCTTTGTGACATCTTTGACTGGTTTTGGTATCATGGTGATGGTGGCCTCGCAGAATGAGTTTGGGAGTGTTCCTCCCTCTGCTTTATTTTGGAAGAGTTTGAAAAGGATAGGTGTTAGCTCTTCTCTAAATGTTTGATAGAATTCGCCTGTGAAGCCATCTGGTCCTGGGCTTCTGTTTGTTGGAAGATTTTTAATCACAGTTTCAATTTCAGTGCTTGTGATTGGTCTGTTCATATTTTCTATTTCTTCCTGGTTCAGTCTTGGCAGGTTATGCATTTCTAAGAATTTGTCCATTTCTTCCAGGTTGTCCATTTTATTGGCATAGAGATGCTTGTAGTAATCTCTCATGATCTTTTGTATTTCTGCAGTGTCAGTTGTTACTTCTCCTTTTTCATTCCTAATTCTGTTGATTTGAGTCTTCTCCCTTTTTTTCTTAATGAGTCTGGCTAATGGTTTATCAATTTTGTTTATCTTCTCAAAGAACCAGCTTTTAGTTTTATTGATCTTTGCTATCGTTTTCTTTTTTCTTTTTCATTTATTTCTGATCTGATCTTTATGATTTCTTTCCTTCTGCTAACTTTGGGGTTTTTTGTTCTTCTTTCTCTAATTGCTTTAGGTCTAAGGTTAGGTTATTTATTTCAGATGTTTCTTGTTTCTTGTAGGATTGTATTGCCATAAACTTCCCTCTTAGAACTACTTTTGCTGCATCCCATAGGTTTTGGGTCATCGTGTCTCCATTGTCATTTGTTTCCAAGTATTTTTTAATTTCCTCTTGGATTTCTTCAGTGATCACTTCGTTATTAAGTAGTGTATTATTTAGCCTTCATGTGTTTGTTATTTTTACAGATCTTTTCCTGTAATTGATATGTAGTCTCATAGCGTTGTGGTCAGAAAAGATACTTGATTTGATTTCAGTTTTCTTAAATTTACCAGCGCTTCAGTTGTGACCCAAGATATGATCTGTCCTGGAGAATGTTCCATGAGCACTTGAGAAAAATGTGTATTCTGTTGTTTTGGGATGGAATGTTCTATAAATATCAATTAAGTCCATCTTGTTTAATGTATCATTTAAAGCTTGTGTTTCCTTCTTTATTTTCATTTTGGAGGATCTGTCCGTTGGTGAAAGTGGGGTGTTAAAGTCCCCTACTATGATTGTGTTACTGTTGATTTCCCCTTTTATGGCTGTTAGTATTTGCCTTATGTATTGAGGTGCTCCTATGTTGGGTGCATAAATATTTACAATTGTTATATCTTCTTCTTGGATCAATCCCTTGATTATTATGTAATGTCCTTCTCTGTGTCTGGTAATAGTCTTTATTTTAAAGTCTATTTTGTCTGATATGAGAATTGCTACTCCAGCTTTCTTTTGATTTCCATTTGGATGGAATATCTTTTTCCATCCCCTCACTTTCAGTCTGTATGCATCTCTAGATCTGAAGTGGGTCTCCTGTAGACAGCATATATATTGTTCTTGTTTTTATATCCATTCAGCCAGTTGGTGTCTTTTGGTGGGAGCATTTAATCCATTTACATTGAAGGTAATTATCTATATGTATGTTCCTATTCCCATTTTCTTAATTGTTTGGAGTTTGTTATTGTAGGTCTTTTCGTTCTCTTGTGTTTCTTGACTAGAGAAGTTCTTTTAGCATTTGTTGTAAAGCTGGTTTGTTGGTGCTGAACCCTCTCAGCTTTTGCTTGTCTGTAAAGCTTTTAATTTCTCCATCAAATCTGAATGAGATCCTTGCTGGGTAGAGTAATGTTGGTTTTAGGTTTTTCTCCTTCATCACTTTAAATATGTCCTGCCACTCCCTTCTAGCTTGCAGAGTTTCTGCTGAAAGATAAGCTGTTAATGTTATGGGGATTCCCTTGTGTGTTATTTGTTGTTTTTCCCTTGCTGCTTTTAATAAGTTGTCTTTGTATTTAATTTTTGATAGTTTGATTCATATGTGTCTTGGCATGTTTCTCCTTGGATTTATCCTGTATGGGACTCTCTGTGCTTCCTGGACTTGATTAACTATTTCCTTTTCCGTATTAGGGAAGTTTTCAACTATAATCTCTTGAAATATTTTCTCAGTCCCTTTCTTTTTCTCTCCTTCTCTGGGACCACTATAATTCGAATGTTGGTGTGTTTAATGTTGTCCCAGAGGTCTCTGAGACTGTCCTCAGTTCTTTTCATTCTTTTTTCTTTATTCTGCTCTGCAGTAGTTATTTCCACTATTTTATCTTCCAGGTCACTTATCCGTTCTTCTGCCTCAGTTATTCTGCTATCGATCCCTTCTAGAGTATTTTTAATTTCATTTATTGTGTTTTTCATCGTTGCTTGTTTCCTCTTTAGTTCTTCTAGGTCCTTTTTAAATGTTTCTTGCATTCTGTCTATTCTATTTCCAAGATTTTGGATCATCTTTACTATCATTATTCTGAATTCTTTTTCATGTAGACTGCCTATTTCCTCTTCATTTGTTAGGTCTGGTGGATTTTTACCTTGCTCCTTCATCTGCTGTGTGTTTTTCTGTCTTTTCATTTTGCTAATCTTACTGTGTTTGGGGTGTCCTTTTCGCAGACTGCAGGTTCGTAGTTCCCGTTGTTTTTGGTGTCTCTTCCCAGTGGCTAAGGTTGGTTCTGTGGTTTTTGTAGTTTGCTTGTGGAGGGGACTAATGCCTGTGTTCTGGTGAATGAGGCTGGATCTTGTCTTTCTGGTGGGCAAGTCTGGTGGTGTGTTTTGGGGTGTCTGTGGCCTTATTATTATTTTAGGCAGCCTCTCTGCTAAGGGGGGGTTTGTGTTCCTGTCTTGCTAGTTGTTTTGCATAGGGTGTGCAGCACTGTAGCTTGCTGGTCGTTGAGTGAAGCTGGGTCTTTGTGTTGAGATGGAGATCTCTGGGAGATGTTTGCCGTTTGATATTACGTGGAGCTGGGAGGTCTCTTGTGGACCAGTGTCCTGAAGTTGCCTCTCCCGCCTCCGTGGCACAGCCCTGACACCTGTCTAGAGCACCAAGAGCCTTTTGGGAGGTCTGAGGTTTTCTGCCAGTGATCAGTGGGTGTTCTATAGGAGCAGTTCCATGTGTAGATGTGTTTCTGATGTATCTGTGGGGTGGAAGGTGATCTCGGTGTCTTATTCTTCCATCTTCTCCCTCCCCCCCCTTGCCTTTTCTTGTAATGTACTTTGTTGTTGTTGTTGTTGTTGTTTGTTTTTTTTAACATCTTTATTTGAGTATAACTGTTTTACAATAGTGTGTTAGTTTCTCCTTTACAACAAAGTGAATCAGTTATACATATACATATGTTCCCATGTCTCTTCCCTCTTTCGTCACCCTCCCTCCCACCCTCCCTATCCCACCCCTCTAGGTGGTCACAAAGCACAGAGGTGAACTCCCTGTGCTATGTGGCAGCTTCCCACTGGCTATCTAATTGTAATGTGCTTTTGTGGTTTCTTCAGAGACTCCTTCACTTCCCATTCCCCCAGTGGACCTCCTACCTGTACCATTCCTGATGGGAACAATGTACACTCTGTCTTCCCCCAGTGGCTCTTGCCCATACAACTTTATTCTCATAGGATCCTCATTCTTCTGCTGGACTTGCCAGATACACTCTGAGGAAACTACCTGACCCATAGACAACACTGTCCCTAGGAAGTCTAGACCTCTTTCTTTGACCTGCTGCTGTGAACAACTATAATCAGCCTTCTGCCTTCAGATTTCTTCAGGTAAAAGTGAAGGACAAGTTTCTATCTTATTCAGACACCACAGGACACATGTGAAGTTCTCCCATGAACTCTTCCTGCTTCATTGTCTACACCGGCAGGCCTAAACATTTCTGTAGTGCAGCAAGCCTTCAGTTTGGGATTAAGATACCAGTCTCCCCTCTTGAAAGGTTTAATTGAGACTTTTTTGCTTGGCTTGAGCAGGGGAACGATAGTGCCTTCTACTCCCATGAATTCTCTGCAAAAAATTATCTTTCTCTTCCTCCAATTAATTTCTAGAATTCTCCTGTCTTGAATGGAGGTGACTGGTGAGTAATGATAATTAAAATACCAGTTTAGCTACCTCTTAGTAACTGTTATTTGATGTGTTTATTTATTACTGAGAAGCAATGTAAAGTACTAGTTAAGAACATGGACACTGGAGCCATACTGTCTGGCTTCAAATCCCGACTTAACCATTTGACCTCTATGTGCCTCAGTTTCTTTATTTGTCAAATTGGAGTAGTAATGATATCTACATCATAGAATTTTTGTAAGGACTAAATGTGTATGTGTGTCTTAGATTAATATCTTAGAACAGTAATTAGAACAATAGTAAGTGCTATGTGTGTTTGCTACTGTGCTACGGTTTTTCTTTGACTTAGAATGTAAGCTCCATGTGTGCAAGATCTTGTTTTTTGTTTGTTTAGCGCTGCATTTCCAGCTTCTAAAAACATGCATTTAACAGGCACTAGTAAATGTTAGTGCCCTCAGACTTCTCCTGAATAAATTAATGTGATGGTTAAGTCTTAAATGTTAAGGTGTGGGCAGAGAAAGTTGAGTCTGAGAAGAGTAAGAAAGACAGTGAGAGAGGAGAACCAGGAGGCTATGATATTCCAGAAACCATAGGAGACTTTAATAAGGAAGGAGCGGGCAATAGCATCAAACATTGCTAGAGTGGCAAAGGAAAATAGAACACATATGGTCATTACATTTTGTAACAAGGCGCCCCTATCTTTTGCTTTTATATCCTGCTAAGTAATGGTTTTCCTTCCTTCAGAGATGCTTTTATTAGAATGAATGACCACTCAGAATAAATCTTTGAACAGGTCTTAAAAGTTATCAACCTCCAAAGAACAAACCAATTCTGCACTTATTTATTTTGGCCATGACCACAAACGACCCATCCTCAATACGATTCAGTACATTTTCCCCTGACCTGGACTCTCCTCTTGAATCAAACAGCAAAACCAGCTGTTAACATCTGAACAGAACTCCATGCCACTTCTTCTAACAATGTTCTTCTCCCTTCTCGTTTCCCCCAACCCGTTCTCTCTTTTCAAGTGTGTAAGTAGTGAATATAAAGAACACTTACAATTCAATAATAAAATACAACCCAATTTAGAAATGGACAAAGGGTTTGAATAGGCATTTCTTCAAAGAAGATATACTAATGGCTACTAAGTACATGAAAAGGTGGTCAACATCATTAGTTATTAGGGAAATGCAAATCAAAACTACAGTGAGATATCACTTCACACCCACTGGGACGTCTAATCAAAAAACCAATAATAATCACTGTTACCAAGGATGTGGATAAATTGGAACCCTCATACATTGCTGGTGGGGATGTAAAATGGTACAGCCACTTTGAAAAGAAATCTGGCTACTCCTTGAAAGGTTAAACATAGTTACTATGACCCAGTAACTCTACTCCTAGGTATGTACACAAGAGGTTTGAAAATGTATGTTCAAAGAAACCTCATATGTGAATGTTTATATCAGCATTATTCATAATAGCCAAAATGTTGAAATAACCCAAATATTCATCAACTGATGAATGGATAAACAAAATCTGGCTTATCCATACAGTGGAATATTATTCAGCCGTAAAAAGAATGAAAAATAATTTGAGTGATGTCATCAAAAATGATAGAGAACTCCAGGGCTCCTTGAATGGCCGTAATCAGCTACTGAATAAAGTCCAAATTCCTTAACATGACTTACAAGGCCTCTGAAGTTCTAATCCCTACCCATCTGTTATGGGTTGAATTGTATCCCTCCCAACATTCATATGTTGAAGTCCTAAGCTCCAGTACCTTAGAATGTGTTCTAATTTAGAAACTGGGTCATTGCAGATGTAATTAGTTAAAATGAGGTCATTAGGGTAGGCCCTAATGCAATATGACTACTGTCTTTATGAAAAGGGAAATTTTGGACATGGGGACGCATAAACCAAGAGAATGCCATGTGAAGATGAAGGCAGGGATCAGGGTGATGCTTCTATAAGCCAAGAAATGCTTAAGATTGCCAACAGACCACCAGAAGCTGGGAAAGTGGAACTGCTTTTTTTTTTTCTCATAGTTCTCAGAAAACTAATCCTGCAGACACCTGATCTCAGATTTCTAGCCTCTAGAACTGAGGCAATAAGTTTCTGTTGTTTAAGCCACTCACTTTGTGGTACTTTGTTACGGCAGCCGTAGAAAACTAATACGCCATATTTCTAGCCTCGTCTATAATCACTTTTCCCTTACATTTTCTTCTCCAGCCAACACCAATTTTCTTGTACTTCCTTTGTATAGACCTAGTGTTTCTCGCCTTTTTGGTTTTGCCTATGCTATTCTTTTGCCTGAAATTCCCTTTTTGGTCTAGCTAATTCCTACTCATTGTTTTAAGTTTCAGAGAAGGTATTACTTTTTGCAGGGACCCTTCACTGACCACTCCCTACCAGTTGGTGTTAGTGGCCTTCCTAGGTGCTCCCACATATCCTGTGCATCTCCCCAGCTTTGCACTTTCCACATTGTATTATAATTTTATGTTTATGGTTTGTCTGCTTCCCTTCACCCTATGCAATAAACTGTGAACTCCTTGAGGAAAGGGTCACCAAAATCTCCATGCCTAGCACAGTATACTTTGTATGTAGTAGATGCTCAATATGTATCTTTGAATAAAGGGACTTTTTATCAATGTTTATTCATCTTTCTTTCCATAGCACCTGCTAATGTGCTTCTCATGTAATGGGTACTCAGTACATCTTGACCTGTGGTCCTCAACTGAGGACGTTTTGCAATATCTGGAGACGTTTTTGGTTATCACTACTGTCATCTAGTGGGTAGAGGCCAGAGATGCTACTAAACATCCTACAATGCACAGGACCCCTCCCAGCAACAAAGCATTAGCTGGTCCAAAGCTCGATAGTGTGGAGGTGGAGAAACCCCGATCTTGCCTGAGTAAGAGACTGAGTCTACTTTTTACAACCTATACTCACTAGTGCACTAAATTTGCTTTGTCAGGAAGCCTGCTTTTTCTTTGTTGTTGTTGTTTTTTACAAAAGTAAATTATTATCCAACCAGAAATAGAGGGAATGTCCTAGAATCCTAAGAATTAAGACTTTGGCAATTTGAAAGTACCTGATCAATAGGAGAACACATATATAAGTTAGAATACTTTTATGCCTGGAATGGTCTCTAGCAGTGAAAATGAATGAATTAAAGCTACAGGGGTAAATCTTCTAAGCATACTGTTGAGTGAGGACAGCAAATTGCAGAAGGTACATACAGAGTGATACTACTTATGTACAGTACTACACATTGTTTAGGGATAGACAAATATGCAAAAAATGTATAAAGATATACATGGAAACGATCAAGATGAAATCTGGGACAGTGAAAACCTTGGGATCGAGGTATATACAGAGGGCTTTTGTTGTATTGATAATGCTTTATTTCTTAAGCTGGGTAGTCGGCATATGCTTGTTATGTTATTTTTATACATCGAAATATTTAATACTTTTTTGGATATAATTTTTTATTCATCCATTCATTTCTTTATTATAATTAAAATAAATTATAATTACATAAAATGAAATTAACCTTTTTTGGTATACAGTCCCATGAGATTTAGACATGGATACATTCTGATAATTACAAACAAAGACAGGATACAGAAAATCCCGATGTCACCCCAAATTTCTTCATGCTGCCCTTTGTTTAATTTGCATTTCCCTAGTTACTAATGGCATTGAGCTTCTTTTCCTGTCCTAATTTGCCATCATATATCTTTTTTAGTTAGGAGTCTGTTCAAATATTATAACTATTTTTTTTTAAAAAATTGATTGTTTCATTATTGTTGCTTTTAATTTTTTTAAATTTTCAAGGTATGAGTTCTCTAATTTGTGGTTGGAAGATATGCTTCCTCAGTCTGTGACTTGTCTGTTACAGAGCAAAAGTTTTTAATGAAATGCAATTTATCAATCTTTTTATTTATAGATTGTGTTTTGTATACCATACCTAAGAATACTTTGTCTGATTCAAGGTCATAAAGATTTTCTGCCATGGCTTTCTTCTCTAAAGAAATTATACATTTACACTTTACATTTATAATTTACATTATGATTAATTTTGAGTTTAAATTCTGTATACAGTGTGAGGTATAAGTACAGGCTCATTTTTTTCATATGGAAAAAATGTTTTCTTGTTCCAGCATCATTTTTAAAAGACTTTCTCCATTGAATTGTCTTTACAATCTGATAGAATGTCTTCCCTCATCCTTTATTCATAAAAATGTATTGTCTATTCTTTACTGTTAATTATTGCAAATGTTATTTGGAATTACTCAGTTCTCATCTTAATTCTAGAAAATTTAGAGTTATGACTGGAATTACATAAAAGTACATAGATTAACTGAGAGTATTTATATTCTTACAATAGAAATTTTTATTTATTTATTTTTTAATTAAAATTTTTTTAATTAATTTACTTTTTTCCTTTTTTTGGCTGCACTACAAGGCATGCAGGATCTTGGTCCCCAGACCAGGGATTTAACCCGTGCCCCCTGCAGTGGACGCTCAGAGTCCTAACCACTGGACTGCCAGGGATTTCCCTTCCCGTGGTAGAAATTTTTATATAGATTAGTCTTACATCACTCAAAATGTGATAGTTGAAATATTTAATACTTTTAAAAGAGAGTAATTGATCAATACTGAGGCATCCTGTTACCCAAGGCTGAGGAAAATCTCCATCTTAGTTAGCACCAGCCAGAACTTCCTCAACATGGTAAAATGAAACAACTCATTGAATCCGTCATTCACCATGGGACAGGAGCTTACATACGCTACATAGGATAATCATAAGTTCCTGTTGACATTGTTGCAGTGGGTTAGTGTCTGAGTTTGCTTGCATTGGACCCCTCACAATATTTGGCATAAGAATTAGAGCACAGTATCCTCGTGGCAAACAAGGAGGATCAAACAGAAATTGACAGCAGTTTGCAAAGCACAGAATCTGTATAAACAGGCCGCTGACTAACTTTGTTTTGGTTCATCGTTTATGTTTGTCTCTGTATTTGTAGCTGGTTCAGTGAGACTGTCTTACAGTAAAGGAGTTAGATCCTCACATTCTCCTTAACGAGGTGGACCTTGGAGAGTTAGAAACTGCACATGAAGAAAGAAGTAAGAACATAAAATAATATCTGGAAATTTTGCTGAGGAATAAGGGGATTGGACTAAATATTTTCTGAAGTCCCTTATGGCTGAGGGTGTTTCCAGCTCCACCAAGGACAACCTGCAAAGGAGCAGAGAAGTGCTTGGTCTGAGTTCCCACAGGCCAGGTTAGGGAGGTGAACACATTCAAAGCCCAGAGCTGAGCAGAGGGGCCCTGAGGGCTGAGCTGGCAAAGCTAGACAGAACAAAAGGATTTCCTTTTTGAAGTGGCTTCTTCACACTTCAGGCTGTGGGCCGGGTACTGAAGGGCTAAAGTATGGAAGAAAACTGTGGGGAGAGCCTGGAGGCTGAATTTTACTGTTTTGTCTGTTAGAATTAAAATGATATTTTTTCTTTCCCCTTTAAGATTTTTCCAAAAAATCTATATTATCAAAGCCATACTTATTATAAGAAAGTTGAAAAATACAAAAAAGTAGGAGGAAAACAAAAACTTCATTTAGTTTCACCACCTAGAGATAGCCACTGTTAATATTTCCATATTTCTTTTTAGCCTTTTTTCCACACATATCTACTCATATCCACTAATTGTTGTGATCATATTTTATATTAATGTATCTTTCAATTAATACTAGAGCATAAGCATTTTCCTGTCATTATGAACTATGTGTAAATATCATTTCATTGTCTAGATAATATTCTATTATATGACTATTCTATAATTTATTTAACCATTGAACCATTAGGGGTTTTTTTCCTAGTGTTTTATTATTCTAAGTAATACTGTGATTAACATCATTGTACAAAAAGTTTGTGTACCTTTCTGTTTCCTTATGAAACATTCATTCATTCATTATACAAATATTAGTGAGGACTTACTATATGCCAGGCACTATGCTAGGTGCAAAATTTTTGCCTTGGGTGGCATGTTGTCACCTACTGAGATAAGAAACACTGGAGGAGGAGCAAATTTAAGAGAATATGTTTGACTGGATGTGTTGAGTTTGAGATGTCCAAGTGGAGTTGCCAAGAAAGCAGAGCTCAGTGAAGAGGTCTAGATAGAACTATAAAATTACAGTTGTGGCCATATAGATGGTGTAATTCATGCCAAGTGAGTGAAAGATCATTTAGGGAAAGTATATGTAGCCTAGTCCTGAGAATGTCTGGGTTTCAGAGAGGTTAGATAGCAGAAGTGGAATATGCAGAGGAGACTGAGGAGAGGGCAAAGGGATAGGAGGAAAAGCAAAAGAGTATGGCAACATAGATGCCACAGGAAGACTTTCAAGGAGAAGGAAATGGTTAACAGCGTTAAATGTAGGGGAGAGGTCAAGGAAGATAAACAGGGAAAAATGCCCTATTTAATATAGCTTTTTTGACACGGAGGTCATTGGTTGGGTATCTTGTTGAGCACAGTTTCAGTGAAGTGTTGGGGGAAGGAAGCCAAATTGCTGAGTAAGAAGTAAGGGAATAGAAATTGCCCATAAAGAGGAGCTGGAGAGGTACCTAGTGTGTAGGGAGGATTTTTTTTTTTAATGGCAGAGACTTGAGCATGTTTAATTGCTTATGACAGATGAGAGGGACTTGAGCATGGTTAATGGCTGATGAGAAGCATGGAGAGAGAGAGAGAGAGGGAGGGAGGGAGAGGGGGGAGAGGAATCTGTAATTACTGGGTAAATATAAACATTTTAAAGTCTATTGATATATGTTGTTCACATGCTTTCTAAAAGGGTTTTAAACCAACATACACTCCTACTAGCAATTATGAAAGAGCTTGTTTGAACACTTTGTCTTCATTAAGTGTTATAAAAACAAACAAACAAAACCTTTGCCAAAGAGTTTCATTATGGTTCTAATTTGCTCTTCTTTGATTACTAGTGAGTTTAACCAGTTGTGTCCATGTGTGAATTTAGTCTATGTCCTTTCCCCAAAACGTTTCTATTTTAGACAGACACTTTTATTTGCTATAAAAAGCTGAAAGTCAAAGGATCAGAATAGTATCATTACCTCCCCAAATTATACCGTCTAGAGCCTTCATCTTCTTAGAAGTACACAACAATTTGACAACTTTTGGCTCAGGCTGAGCGGAAGAGAAAGATGATGTATCGGCTGAGAGAGTGACCACCAGTGGAACCCAGGTCTAGTCTTAGACTGTTATCGACAGTCTTCAAGCACCCTTTGCGAACCGGGGCCGGCATCCCTCCAGTGCCTTAAGGCTTTGGCTCTCAGAGCTCCCCTTCGGTAGGCGCGGCCCCCTACCAAGGAGCCCGGAGCGCTGTGCGGCCCCTTTAAGAGTCCAGCTCCTCCCCCGCTACAGGGAAAGTTGCAGCTTTTTCCGCCTCCCGGGAGGGTAAGAAGGGCCAGACGCCAGAGTGGGGTTGCAGTCTTACCGGACTCGGAGACCCTACCCTGAATCCGGTACTAGGACGTCTCGCCTTCTCGCAGCACCTGTTGCAGGTGACAGGTAGGTCCGTGGCCCGCGACCGCCCCTCCGCCCTCGGTCCGGGACGCCTCCTGGGCCCCCAGTACCTTTTCGCTGCCTAAGCGCCCCCACCCCCATCTCGGGGACCTGCGCGCTTCCCTACCCCCTTCCGCTCTCCCAGTCTCTCCGTCCCTAGCTGACCCACTGTTCCCTCTCTCCGTCCGCCTGTGCGGACCGCACCCCCCACGCTTTGACTCCCGTCTGTTGGGGCGGTCCCTCCCCACCACTCTGCTTTCTCCCGGCCGCCCCTGACCATTTCCCCGGCCCATCCGTCGCCGCCACGGCCTGTGCCCCTCGGGGCTCTGCTTCCTCCAGTGTGGCCGACTTTTCCCGCCCTCCGGAGCCGGGGCCCCTCCCGGTAGCTGGCCCTGGGGGCGGGGGTGGGGCCGAGCTCCTAACGGGAACTGCGCCCTCCGGGGCGTCGAGTCACCTTTTCGGGGGTGTCTCTAGCAGCGCCCGGCGGTCGCGCGGGGTCTGGGCCCCGCACTCTTTCCGGACCTCTGACCTCGCGGCGTCCGCTTCCCTGCCCTCGGTGGATCCGCCGTAGGTTAAAAGGCTGGAGGCTGGTTGGCCCCGAGCCCTGCCTCAGTGGGCACCCTCTGCGCTTGGGCTGGGGACCCAGCTGTGTGCTCTGGAGCTGAGCCGCTTTATCTTGCCACCCTTCCAGCAGGCAGCGGGGGTACGCTTCTGGAGGAGGGTCCCCACAGCCCTCAGAAGGGACACAGAACGCTTCCATCTTCTGTGATGGTTTGTAAAGGGGCAGAAAAGGTGTCCCTCCAGCGCTTAACGTTGAATAAAATGGTTGGGTTTTTTGGTGGTGAAATCATTTGGTGAGAATTTTGGTGACTCAAACAGGTGATGTTTCTCATCAACCAAAGTTTTCTTCCCCCAGTAGCCTGCCAGCTTCTTCAGGACCAGAGGACCTAGCATTCCAGAATACTGCTTTAGGCAGGGTTGATCCTAGGCCTTGTACATTTGTGCCAGAAATTAGTCTTCAGTACATCTTGTACCTTCTATTTTTAACTGGCTTCTTTTCTGCTTTCAGCTCCCCATCCCCACCCCTCATAAATCCATTAATATTAAGGTGTTAATGACCTTATGTGTTTACCCGCTGGTCTGTGGAGAGAACAATGTTTAATGCAAAGAGTTGAGGCCCTAGTGAAGTTTTCTGCTGTAGTTGTAGCTGTTGGTGTTTTTTTGTTTTTTTTTTTAAAGCACCTGCTGGAAATCCTAGTAGAAAAAGACCACCGGGCTTCCCTGGTGGCGCAGTGGCTGAGAGTCCGCCTGCCGAGGCAGGGGACACGGGTTCGTGCCCCGGTCCGAGAAGATCCCACATGCCACAGAGCGGCTGGGCCCGTGAGCCATGGCCGCTGAGCCTGCGTGTCCGCAGCCTGTGCTCCACAACGGGAGAGGCCACAACAGTGAGAGGCCCGCGTACCACACACACACAAAAAAGACCACCAACTTGGCTTGTGAGACTTTTCCTGGCAGGGGATGAACATTTCTGGTAGCACAATTTCAGGTGCCTCTCACTAGGCTAAAGCAGTGAAATGAAGTTTGGAGGCCTGTTCAGGGATAATTAGTCTGTGAGTGTATGTGGCATTCTGATTTTTTTAAAAATTGTTTATTTTTATTCTTAATTAATTTTTATTGGAGTATAGTTGCTTTACAATGTTTTGTTAGCTTCTACTGCACAGCAACATGAATCAGCCATACATATACATATATACCCGCCCTTTTGGATTTCCCTTCCATTTAGGACCCCACAGTGCATTAAGTAGAGTTCCCTGTGCTATACAGTAGGTTCCCATCAGTTGTCTATTTTATACATGGTATCAATAGTGTATATGTGTCCATTCCGATGTCCCAATTCCTCCCTGTGGCATTCTGATTGATACTCTCTGAGCTTTTCCCCTTAAAGGCTGCTACTAATCATGGTTGTTAGAATTCATTGAGCCAGGCACTGTGATAAATTCTTTACATAATTATCTCACATAATCCTAATGATAAGTATATGTGCTAGGCACTACAATTATAAGCATGCATGATGAAAGGGAGACTCTGAGAGTTTAAGTGCTTTGTCTCAAATCACCCAACTGATGAGGGGCAGAGGGGGGCCATCTGACTGCCGAGCTGTGTTCTTATCCCCTATCACACCACCTCTGCTGTCTTGGATGTTAGGAACACTAAATAGCTCACAAGTGAGGACTAAGTGATTAAAAATTTCCCTTCCAAGCTGAAGCCTAAGTTTTGGTCCTTGACTCTACCTCAGAGGTACTGCAGAGACTTTGGACCACTTACCTCACTGATGTCTTACCCACTTCTCTTCCAACGTGAGGCTGGTTGCCACATTGCCACTATAAGTACATACCCCTGGGTGTACCTAGTTGAATGAAACCTTCAGGGATCTCAACTCAGAAGGAATTGTCTTGAAGTTAGAGAGGGTGACCCTGGATTCTAGGGATGTGCGACTGACTCAACTTTTTCCTTTCCTGCTGGCTAGGGGAGAAATGAGGGTGTGGAAAGTGATAAGGATTTCCCAATAGCCAGGCCAGAGAGCCTGAGGGTGAGTGTGTGCTTGTTTTATTGTGGGATGGATGGAGTACCTTAGGGAGGGACAGTCCACAAGAAAATGTCCTTTCTGATTCCATCTCTGGGTCTTTGCTCAAGTTACTCCTTTTTTTTTTCCCTGAAGAGAGACTTTCCCACCCACGACCACTCTCCTGCCATTAATTCCTATTCATCTCAAGATTTAGCTCTAAAGTTACGTCCTTTGGGACAACCTTACTGAACACACAGTTCCTTCCCCTAATCAGAATTACCAGTTATTCTGTGTCCTAAAGCACTTTGTTTACACCTCAGGAAAATTCCTTAACACCTCTCTCAGTTTTCCACCTGGAAGGTACCTCTCTGAGTACAAGGTCTAAATCTTATAGCTCCCTTTGTCTTGAGCACAAGAGATTAACAAATATTTGTGCTAGGAACTAGGGATACCATGCCTTCAAGGGCCTGAGGTCAGGTGATGGTGGGATTGAAGTACAGAAGACACCTTTTTGAGGCACTTGAAATCCGACAGCTCGGAGTTTGTACTTAAATGTCACCTTAGTGAGGCCGTTCTTAACCACCCTATTTAAGCTTATAACCCCTTCCCTGAACATTCTATATGCCCCTTCCCTACCTTATTACTCTAATGTAATATATTATGTATTTTATTCACTTTTCTTTCTTATTATCTGTCTCTCTCCCCCCCTCCATAATGGAAGTTCCATGTGGGCAGGGATTTCCATCTGTTTTATTCACCAGTGGACCCCAGCATCCATAACAGAGCCTGGCACATCCTAGGTGCTTGCTAATATTTGTTAATTGAATTAATGTATGACATTACCATGCTAGGAATTGGCACTCTTTTGTGTTCTCCTGGACCTGAAACTAAGTGTCCCCAGTCTGCCCCAGGCCCAGTTCTCACACAGCTTTGCTTTGAGAGTGCATGCCTGATGGCAACTTTGACCTAGTTGGAAGTACTTCCTCTCTTTTTTAGGCATGAGTCTCCAGATGGAAACTTCTAAAGTTTAAAGTGGAAATGTGAAGATGCTGTACTTCTTGTGGGTAGGAAGGGGGGTTGCACTTAGAAGAGGGAGTATGGCTTGTCAGATGTCTTGAGGCATTTGTTCAGTGAGCTCATAAGAAGCTGGAGAAAGTTCCTGTGTGATAGGGAAGTGAACAGCCCAAACGAATAAAAGATGCCAACCAAATTAAGCTTCTGGCCTCAAGTCACTCAGCCTTTTAGGCATGAGGTAGTTATGAGATTATGAACTTTATGGAAAAGCCATTGCTGATTACTACTGGTGTAGTACTTGATGAGTTTTATACTAGGAGAATTATACAATGTGAGGAAACCACTGTGTAACAGAAAAGAAAAAAAAAAAGTACTGTTCTATTTAAATGCTTTGAAGTATTCAGAAAGAAAAATAAGGCTAGAATCTTTTTTTTTTTTCCCCCGGTACGTGGGCCTCTCACCACTGTGGCCTCTCCCGTCGCGGAGCACAGGCTCCGGACGCGCAGGCTCAGCAGCCATGGCTCACGGGCCCAGCCGCTCTGCGGCATGTGGGATCTTCCCGGACCGGGGCACGAACCCGTGCTCCCCGCATCAGCAGGCAAACTCCCAACCACTGCACCACCAGGGAAGCCCTAGAATCTTTTAAAAGGCTTGATACAGTGGTAAATATGTGATTTTCCACCATTTGATGTGTGGTAACTTATCTGAAACTGAAGTTTGTACAAAAAACTTCTACACAGCCTCCTCTTCTACTCAGTTTATCTCCCCAACCTCTCGACAGTGGAGTGACCCAGAGCTCAGTCCATTGACTTTTCTCTATCCAGAATCTTTCTAGATGCATTCATCCAGCCGCATGGCTTTATTTTCTTTTTTAATTTTTTAAACATCTTTATTGGAGTATAATTGCTTTACAATGGTGTGTTAGTTTCTGCTTTATAACAAAGTGAATCAGTTATACATATACATATGTTCCCATATCTCTTCCCTCTTGTGTCTCCCTCCCTTCCACCCTCCTTATCCCACCCCTCTAGGTGGTCACAAAGCACAGAGCTGATCTCCCTGTGCTATGCCACTGCTTCCCACTAGCTATTTTACATTTGGTAGTATTTATAAGTACATGCCACTCTCTTCACTTTGTCCCAACTTACCCTTCCACCTCCCCATGTCCTCAAGTCCATTCTCTACATCTGTGTCTTTATTCCTGTCCTGCCCTTAGGTTCTTCAGACCTTTCATTGTTTTAAGATTCCATATATATGTGTTAGCATATGGTATTTGTTTTTCTCTTTCTGACTTACTTCACTCTGTATGACAGACTCTAGGTCCATCCACCTCACTACAAATAACTCAATTTCATTTCTTTTTATGGCTGAGTAATATTCCATTGCATATATGTGCCACATCTTTATCCATTCATCTGTTGATGGACACTTAGGGTGCTTCCATGTCCTGGCTATTGTAAATAGAGCTGCAATGAACATTGTGGTACATGACTCTTTTTGAACTATGGTTTTCTCAGGGTATATGCCCAGTAGTGAGATTGTTGGGTCATATGGTAGTTCTATTTTTAGTTTCTTGAGGAACCTCCATACTGATATCCATAGTGGCTGTACCAATTTACATTCCCACCAACAGTGCAAGAAGGTTCCCTTTTCTCCACACCTTCTCCAGCGTTTATTGTTTGTAGATTGTTTGAAGATGGCCATTCTGACTGGTGTGAGGTGATACTTCATTGTACTTTTGATTTGCGTTTCTCTAATGATTAGTGATGTTGAACATTCTTTCATGTGTTTGTTGGCAATCTGTATATCTTCTTTGGAGAGATGTCTATTTAGGTCTTCTGCCCATTTTTGGATTGGGTTCTTTGTTTTTTTGATATTGAGCTGCATGAGTTGCTTTTAAATTTTGGAGGTTAATCCTTTGTCAGTTGCTTCATTTGCAAATATTTCTCCCATTCTGAGGGTTGTCTTTTCATCTTGTTTATGGTTTCCTTTCCTGTGCAAAAGCTTTTAAGTTTCATTAGGTCCCATTTGTTTATTTTTGTTTTTATTTCCATTTCTCTAGGAGATGGGTCAAAAAGGATCTTGCTGTGATTTATGTCATAGAGTGTTCTGCCTATGTTTTCCTCTAAGAGTTTTATACTATCTTAGTCCCATGGCTTTAAATGCCATCTGTCTGTATAATCATCATTCCCAAATTTATGTCTCTGTCCCAAGCATTTCTTCTAAGCTACAGCCTCATATATCCGATGGCCGATTCAGCATTCCTACTTGGATATCAAATAGACATCTCAAACATAAGTTGGCCAAAACAGGACTCTTTTTTTCTTTCTTTTTTAAATTGAAGTATAGTTGATTTACAATGTTGTGGGGTTTTTTGCTGTATAGCAAAATGATTCAATTATATATGTGTGTGTGTGTGTGTGTGTGTGTGTGTGTGTGTGTGTGTGTGTGTGTATATATATATATATATATATATATATATATATATATATATATACACACACACATATTTTTTGGCCACACCACGGGGCTTGCAGGATCTTAGTTCCCCAACCAGGGATTGAACCCACGCCCTCAGCAGTGAAAGTGTAGAGTCCTAACCACTGGACCACCAGGGAATTCCATATACATTCTTTTTTTAAATATTCTTTTCCATTATGATTTATCATAGGATAATTGAATATAGTTCTCTGTGCTATATAGTAGGACCTTGTTGTTTAGCCATCCTCTATATACTACTTTGCATCTGCTAAACCCAAACTCCTAATCCATCCCTTCCCCAACTGCCTCCCCCTTGGCAACCAGTAGTCTGTTCTCTATGTCCACGATTTTGTTTCCAAAACAGGACTCTTGAGTCCTCTCAAATCCCTAGCCCCTTCCCTCAGCCTCCCCTATCTCAGTAAAATGGCACCATAATCTTTTCAGTTGCTCAAACCAAGAACCTAGGTTCACCCTTGATTCCTAGCTTTCTCTCACCCCCCCACACCCAATTCATCAGTAATTCCTGTTGACCTGAACTTCCAACCATGTCATTATATTCTTTTTAAAAAAAATTAAAAAAAAATTTTATCTTATTTATTTTTGGCTGCAATGGGTCTTCATTGCTGCGTGCGGGCTTTCTCTAGTTGTGGCAAGAGGGGGCTACTCTTTGTTGTGGTGTGTGGGCTTCTCATTGTGGTGACTTGTTGCAGAGCATGGGCTCTCAGCCTGCGGGCTTCAGTAGTTGTGGCACGTGGCCTCAGTAGTGGCTCATGGGCTCTAGAGTACAGGCTCAGTAGTTGTGGCGCATGGGCTCAGTTGCTCCGTGGCATGTGGGATCTTCCCAGACCAGGGCTTGAACCCATGTCCCCTACATTGGCAGGAGGATTCTTAACCATTGTGCCACAAGGGAAGCCCCATGTCATTATATTCTGTCACATCTCCATTTCCTCTGTCACCCTAGTCCAAGCCACGACATGCTGCAATAAGCATCTTTGCACGATACTCAGTGATGTATGTAGATTTAGATAGACACACAGAAATATTTCTGTGGGATAGCTTTCTAGTAGAAGAATTGTTGGGTCAAAGGATATGCACATTTAAAAAATGTAAATAGGCATCACAAAAGTGTCATCCAAGAGGATTTACAGTCTCACTCTTGGGAGTGCTTTTCCTCATGCCCTTGAATGGACAGTCTTTAATTTTTGCCAATCTGATAGGTGAAAAATAGTATCTAACTGATTTAACTTTCATTTATCTGGTCACTAGTAAGGCTGAGTATCTTCATGTGTGTTAGCTATTTGTATTTTTCCTGAGACTTGCTCCTTAATATCCTTTGCACATTTTTCTTTTGGGTTATATATTTCATTTGTTTATAAGAACACTATATTTATTAGGGATATTTAACCACTGCCTATTATACAGTGCAAATTTTTTTTCTCTTTAGTCTGCCGTATGTCATAACTTTGTTCATGATGTGTACCCCTCTAGTAATCAGATAAAACATACTATAAAACATTTAAAAAACATGCTGATTAGATTTGGCAATTAGGATCTCAATGATGACATCAGTGCAGTAGGAGGAGAGAGGCAGATTGTAGAGGGTTGGGGAGAGAGCACTTAGAGGGACTGATAAGGAATACAGTATACATTTGGTAAGGACTTGACTATGATAGGAAGGACAGTGTTTCCTATAGACAGTGGGGCACAGGGGAGAAGAAAATGTTAATTTCGTTCCCTTTTACATATAGGAGAGAGATGAGCCCATTTATGTGTAGATGGCACAGAGCCTGATCTATGCAAGGTCGCTGAGGAAGCAGGAGGGTGGGGACTTCAGAGTGAAAGAGGTGAAAAGACAGGTTTAGAGAAAGGGAGGTAGCTCTTCCATTGAGACAGGAGGGAAAGAGGGCAGGATTGGTGAAGCTGTGGAGAAGGAAGGAGCTATGGAAGGACAGGATTTTGAGGGAGGTCCCAACTGATGAGAGCAGTGAGGGGTTGGAACAGCATTTGAGAGGGATGAATAGAGGAGCTCTTTAGAGGCAAACCATCCAGATTGCCACATTATAGTGAGACTAGAAAGGCTTGGATAACTTGAGTTTGTCTCTCCCCAAGTCACAGAACCCTGTATCCATTCTCTCCAACAGCACTCATCAGCCCAGGTGTAGAAACAAAGTGGAGTCAATCTAGTTTGGGGGATTTTTCTGGGTGCTGTGACAGAGATATAAGAGGATAGGAGACTGGACAGTGCTGCCAGAATAGTTGAAATGATGGACCACTGTGGCTTTCATATCTGTGTCTATCTTGAACTTGAGTAATTCGTAAGAGATGGAAAATTTCCATGACCTCTACACTGTTTCTTGTTTGTACTTTTGTCAACTCAGGCATCAGAATAGCTTTAGTATCAGTGTCTTTAAACTACTGTTTGTAATTTCTCAGAAAGTATGGGTTGATTTACTGAGAGCCAACAATGTGCCAGTTTCTAGGCTAGGTGCTTGAGATATAGTGCAGAAAAAGGTAGACGATGACCTTTTTTTTGGTAGAACTTATTTCAGCAAGGGAGGTATGTGTTAAAAAAAAGAACATATTATATAATAAGTGATTTAATCACAATTATGAGAAGTTGAAGTTCGGCTATTTAGAAATCAAATTTAAATTTATTTATTTATTTTAATTTTTATTGGAATATAGTTTATTTAAAATGTTGTGTTAGTTTCTACTGTACAGCAAAGTTAATCAGTTATACATATACAAATATCCGCTCTTTTTAAGGTTCTTTTCCCATATAGGTTATTACAGAATATTGAGTAGAGTTCCCTGTGCTATACAGTAGGTCCTTATTAGTTCAAAACTGATTTGCATTTGCCAACAAAGTATGCGAGTACTTCTTACATCTTCCCTTTTAAAATTAAATATTGTCTTTAAAATTTTGCTTAATTGATAGACAAAGATTTAAAAAATCTTTATTACCAGTAAGAGTGAAACTTTTTCTTTTTTACATCTATTGGTCATTTGATCTTCCTCCTTCAAGAATTATCTGTTCATGCTCTTTGTTTATTGGACACTTACCTCTTCTTATTTTTTACCTCTTCTTTTTACTTTTCCATGTTTGATACCATTAACCACCTTTCTCTCTCTCCTGCCTTATCTCTGGAACACTAAAATATATCTTACCCAGTCTCTCTGGCCATTCCGTTTTGATCTCCTTTGAACTTCTTTCTTACCTACTTTGGAAATGTTGGTGTGCTTAGGGATCTGACTACATTTTTATTACTTGACCCAATAAAAGATAACATGTAAGTCTTCCATTCTCTTCTCTGCATCCCATTCACGAGGGGTAACAATATTAAATTTGTATCCCCTTTCAGACATTTTCCATGCCCATATGAAATATTTCCTTTCTTCTTTCTATCCATCTATTCATCCATCCATCCATCCTGACTGCAATTATATGTTACAAAATACAAATGAAATTATAGTATATATGTTTTGCAGTGTATTTTTTACTTAATATTTGTGGCATGCTTTCAATGTCAATATATATATAACTACCTTTTTTTTTTTGGCTGTGCCCCCTGGCATGCAGGATCTTAGTTCCCCAACCAGGGATCAAACGCGTGCCTGCTGCAGTGCTGCAGCGTAAGCTTGGGGTCTTAACCACTGAACTGCCAGGGAAGTCTTCTACCTCTTTCTTTTTAACAGTGACATAGCATTGCATTATACGTATGTACCATAGTTTATTTAATCAGTTTCTTATTGATGCTTAAATTGTATAATTTTTTTTTGCTGGTTTAAACATTGAGCATCCTTATGATACGTGTTTGTGCATCTACTTGAATATCAATAGGAGAAGTTTTTCAAAATGGAATGGCTCCACTGAAAAATGGTCAGTGTTGCTAAAGATTCAGAGAGGTCTACGACAATAAAAACTGGCTACTGTCCATTGGATTTAGGAGGTTCTTGTTGACCTTAGAGCAATTTAAGGGGGGTCGGGGGAGGAATGCTAGACTTTGGTGGGTTGAGAAATGTTTGGGGATATGAGGAAGTGGAGGCAGTGGATATGGACAATTCCTTAGAGAAATTTGGCTCTGAAGAGCAAAGAAAGGGTGGTGGTAGGGGAAGGGTTGAGATCCAGAGAATTTTTTTCTTTTCTTCATTTTTTTTTGAATTTAGGAGGACTTAGATGTCTTTAAAGGCTGATGGGAAGGAAGAGATCATTGATAGAGCAAAGTCCTTACCGAGTAGAGTCCTCATGCCAGATGGGAGAGGATCCAGAATGAAATGGATAGATTACCCTTAAACAAGAGGAAGGACATTACAGTTGGGAAGAACAAAAAGTGAACAGATACAGATGAAAATAGGTTTATAGATTTGGTGGCAGAAACTTGTCTGAGAGCTTTTATATTTCCCTATGATGGAAGAGGAAAGGTCATCCTCTTAGAGCAGGGGTTGAAGTGGAGCAGGGTTTGGGTTGGAGTATTGAGGTGCTTGAGGAAGGTTTGAAGTATTGTGGTGAGCAGGAGAGCAAGCTAGGACTAGGGAAGCATAGCTGGAGTGTCAGGCAGTGTTGAAGTGAGCTTGGCGACCAAGAATTCATATTGATCATAATCTACCAGATTGTGATTATTTTCTCCAGTAGATCTCAGTAGTCCCAGTGCAGGCATAACGCACAACAGTTGGGCTCTTCTAGGGTTACGTTTTTATTAGATATTTGCAATGAAAATGGGTTATTGAGGATATTGACAAGAGTGCAGTTGAAACAATAGAATCCCAACTGTCTAGGAAAGGAAGTGAAGACAGGAAGGAGCTGACAGGGCAGGAGTGAAAGGTCTATGGAGGACTACCTCCCTGCCATGAGGTCTGAGAACTGGTGTAGGGCTGGGGGAGGTCATTGAGTGAACAGGCCAGAAGGACAGGGTATTGTAGTTAAGAGTGGGGTATTTGAATTAATGATATCAAATGTGGAGAAGTCCTGGGTGATAAGTTCTTGGGTGTGGCTGAATATGATATATGGTATTTTTGATGCCAGCTCATTCATTCAATAAATATTTATTGTCTGCATATTATGTGCCAGACAGCACTCTTGGCACTGAAGGGTACAGAAGTGAACAAAACAAAGTCCCTTCTCTCATACAATTTATTATCTAGTGGGGGAGATTATTAATTTTTATAAAATAAAAGGGCAGCCTCATTGATATGCTGATTACTGAATGTGTAATACTAAGGTCACATGTTTATGCATGTGGGGCTAGGAAAGTCCATCTAGACATTTTGAGTGCCTTGATTTATTTTAAGTTATATTAACTGAATTACGAAAATTCATATATCCTCCCCGCTTAGAACTATTAAAGGTACTTTTATATGCTATGTCAGAATTGAAGACAAAACAAATATATAATACATGCAATTTGAACATTTTAGCAGTTTTAAATTGTTTATACTTTAGTATTTTTTTTAATATTAGGACATTGCTTCTAGCTGTAGACCAGATGTTGATAATACACATACTAACCTTGTTCTAGGGATTTGATGTAATGTGTAAAGTAATTATGGTTAAGCAGCTTAGGAGGGAAAAAGAGCTTGTATGTTAATATTTTATCTTTATTTTATACTCTCCAATTTGTACCTACTCTTTTGTGTACATGTACTCATGTATACATTTATTAATGTTTTATTTGAAAGAAATTAGCATTTATTTTATGTCTTACGGGCCTTAAATAACACCTTAAAATTATCTGCCACATATATAGTTCAATTTAAGTTCAACTACAGGTTATTTCACTGTGTTTAAGGTTTCTGTGGCCATAGCTAGATCACAGCATCCCTAAAATTAAAAAAGAAAACAAATGCATGAAATCACAGTTATGTGTGAACATGGGCTGGATTAGTCATGAACCATCGTGATTTCTCATTTAAGGGGACTGCGTGAGTGATTTTTAGGTGATTCTAATTCTTTTCTACAAGAAAGAATTAGATGCTAGCTAGAGTTCAGTTTAGAAATCCCACCATCTGTGACCCAGGCAGGAGAAGAGGGTCTTCCCTGGGGGGTGTGCTGGTTTATCAAAGCTTGTTGACTAAGGAAAGATAATGGAGTTTCACATGGTGATGAGGCTTATTGAAAAATGACAATGTGTCGGCTCTCACCAGACGTAAAAATAGTGTTTTATGCATATAAACCTGGATTTTAAAGCATTCTGTTCTTTTAGTTGTGGATTTTTTATCTTTTTAGAAAAGCTTTTGGGCTGTTAAGGAAAGTGACTTTGGCAGAGGAGGGGGTGAACTGGCCATCCTTCACCCCATTAACCTCATGGGGTTCTAGTGAGCCTGTCTGGCTCCTGTGAGAGGAAGCTTCTAGTGTACATCTTGCAAGCTGGAAAGCCAAATGGGGTTTGTCTTAATAAATGCATTTCTCCTGTTGCTGAGGGGAGTGTTTGGACACATGGTCTTGTTTTCTACTTACTTCTATGTACCATGTTTATGGAGATCTGCCTTCTAGGGTTGGTGGTAGGTTTAAGATGCCTGGAATTGCTGAGGAGCAGGAAAAGTGTGAACTCATGAAAATAAGACCACATTTCCATGTATCGAAGTAACTACTCTGCAGGAGAAATATATATATTTTAAGACGTCCCACTTCCCTCTGGCACTTACTTTAGAGAAGTATTAATATATATTATTTTAAGTGAGAATTTCTTCAAACTGTTTATGAACAGAATTTGGTGGTATTGAAAGGTAACCATGTGGATTCAATCTGGAGGAAATTGTCCCCACCTGTGTTTCTGAGAGCTAACAAAAGAGATTATATTTTATTTACTCCTCCCGTATATACTCCTACCATCATTTAGAAGCGGTGTCCTGGATGAGGAGAATGGGTCCTTTCCCATGTGTAGAGTTGCTCTGAGCCTGGCGCACATTATTGTTTGGGGAGGTCGGGGGATGAGAAGGTAAGCTGGACCACTGGCCTTTAAAACATTCATCTGATACTAGCTGAGGACTTTTAAAAAACTCTACCTCCAGCTCCTGTGGGAAAGATGTCCCCTTTTCCAAATATTACCATGTACAAGCAATATTATCAGAATACGAAGAGACCCTATAGCATAAAGAGCTCAGACTCTGGAATCAGACTGCCTGGGCTCAAAAACCAGACTGTTCCTTATAGGGCATATGACCTTCGGCAAGTTATTTGCTCGATGGGTGTCTCACTTTCCTCATTTGCAAAGAATGATAATATAGTACCTACCTCATAATATGATTGTTAGACTAAATGACTCCATGTATGTAAAGTGCTTAGAAAAGTGTTTGGTACATAGTAAACATTATAGAAGTGTTAGCTGCTTTCTTTTTCCTTTCTTCTTCTTCTTCATCTTCATCAGTTGGTAGATGTATTAAAAGGAGGTAAAACTGCAAAATGCCTCAGTACATGCAAACTCCACATTTGCAGAACCTATTTTGGAAAGGATTGTGGGGGGCAAGAGAACCTTACTGCAAACTCAAAATCAGAATCTTGTAAAATTGAGAGCTATTATACATTTCTCATTGTTAGGGGAAAATGAAAAACACCTTAGCTACCATAACGCTTTTGAGAATGGACCCCAATGTGGGCAGGCCTGGGTACGTTGTCTGAGTTGTAGATTTGCTCCATGGGTGGGCTTGTGGGGGCCTGGACCCCAGTCGACCACTTGGAAGCCTCAGTTGCCCTTTTGTTTTGGAGCCTTGATTCTCAATCCTCTATTTTGTCTCCACTCTTGCTTTTCTTCTTTTTGATCCTATTTTTAAAATTTCTGCTGTTTTGTTATGTTTTATGCATCTTTGTGAGTCACTTTAAACTCTGTCTGGAACAGTGTATAAATAAATATCTTTTAAACTGATCATATCTAATTACTAACATTTGCTTAATATTTATGCTTGTCAGCTACCTCCCTGCAGAGAGGTATGGTGACTTTCCATCTGGGCAAGAATACTGATTCGATTTCTCAAATTTCATAGTAAGATGTCAAAATTGCAATTTGCTCATATATTTTCTAAAGCATATGCTTAATAATAATAAAATTAAACAGCTACCAAAATTGATTGCTTATTCTAGACCAGGCACTATGCTATGCCCTTTACTCATGACGTATGTTTGAATCCTCACAGCCTTAGGCAGGAGCTGTTATTATTATTATTATTATTATTTTTGCGGTACGCGGGCCTCTCACTGCTGTGGCCTCTCCCATTGCGGAGCACAGGCTCCGGACGCGCAGGCCCAGCGGCCATGGCTCACGGGCCCAGCCACTCCGCGGCATGTGGGATCTTCCCGGACCGGGGCACGAACTCGTGTCCCCTGCATCAGCAGGCGGACTCTCAACCACTGCGCCACCAGGGAAGCCCAGGAGCTGTTATTATTAATCACCGTTTTTACAGATTGGGAAACTGAGACTCAGGGAGGTTGAGTAACTGGCCCAAGGTCACACAGCTAAAAAGTAGTGAAGCTATGCTTTGAACCTGGCTCCAGACCCAGCGCTTGTAGGCACTTTTCTGTGTCATACTGCTCTTAATTAGAAATGTAGCACATCATTGGAACTTCCCTGGTGGTGCAGTGGTTAAGAATCCGCCTGCCGGGCTTCCCTGGTGGCGCAGTGGTTGAGAATCCGCCTGCCGATGCAGGGGACACGGGTTCGTGCCCTGGTCCGGGAAGATCCAACATGCCGCGGAGCAACTAAGCCCGTGAGCCATGGCCGCTAGGCCTGCGCGTCCAGAGCCTGTGCTCCGCGACGGGGGAGGCCACAGCAGTGAGAGGCCCGCATACCGCAAAAAAAAAAAAAAAAAAAAAAAAAAAAAAAAAAAAAAAAAAAAAAGAATCCGCCTGCCAATGCAGGGGACAAGATCCCACATGCCACGGAGCAACTAAGCCCGTGCACCACAACTACTGAGTCTGAGCTCTAGAGCCCGCAAGCCACAACTACTGAGCCCACGTGCTGCAACTACTGAAGCCTGTGTGCCTAGAGTCCATGCTCCGTAACAAGAGATGTCACCGCAATGAGAAGCCCGTGCACTGCAACGAAGAGTAGCCCCAACTTGTCGCAACTAGAGAAAGCCCGCACGCAGCAACAAAGACCCAATGCAGCCCAAAAAAAAGATATCTAGCACATCAGAATTCCAGGTCCTAGTAGAAGTGACTGTTCTGTGTTACAGAACATTCACAGGTCCTGCAGATTTTACACCAGTGTTAATTCTTCAATATGCCCCTTTTCATCTCTACTACCATTGCCCTCTACTTAGGGCTCTCATTATCTTCCCCCTGGATTTACACCAGAGCCTCCTCAAATCTATATTCTGCAAAACTGTCAGAGTGATCTAATGAGTTCTTGGCTTCCCTAAAAGTCTTCAGTGGTTCCCATTGTCAAAGGCTAATTATCCATGTTTCTGAGCATAGCATATCAAACTCCTCCTTTGATCCCCACCTACCTCTTCCTCATCCTTACAATTTGATATACAGTATCACTGCACTCCTTGCCTATACCACATTGCTTTGTGCCTCCATGCTTTTGCTTTTGCAAATGCTGTGCCCTCTACCTGGTTAACTAACTGGTAGACATTTACAGCTAGTTCATGCGCCACTGTTGGTGTTTCTTTCTAGTCCCCTTTCCCCAAGCTGGAATAGGTGCCCCACCTTAGCATTCCCATAGTACCCTGTGTGTATATTTCTTTGATTACCGTGTTCTTTTATGATTATTTAAATAACTCCTTCGATAGACTGTGTGTTCTTTGTGGGCAGGTACTCTGCATTGTTTTGTCCTTAGCCAGCTAGCACAGCACTTAGCACATAGTTGGCCCTCTTAACTAGTGAGCATTCTGTAACCAGTGCAGAATGCAGAGCTCCAGGTCAGGGAAAGAAGTGGGATTTTGAAGGTCTGAAATCACACAGACATTCAGCACAACCAGCACAGGAGAGGGAGGTCTCACAGAAGAATATTTGGGACCAGATACATTAACATTATTTAATCTAGGATCCAGAAGGGACTTGAGGGGATGGGAGTTGAAAGGGACAATTGATAAAATAACCAACACAGTATCCCAATGTAAACATTTTGTTGACTATAAGCAACGTTGCATGCTCACTCAGCTGTTACCAACCAAAACGATGTTCTCAGTTGGTGCCTTTGTGCATAGGTGGCTGGATCCAAACAAGGGGATTTAGGGAAGCCCTGCATCCCTGGAAGCTTTCTTTACTACGTGGAGTTCTTTTGTTTGTTTGTTTGTTTGTTTGAGTTCTGCAGACTCACCACATAACCTGTTTTGGTTTCATTTTTCTATGCTCTAAGATCCACTCTCTTTTACCTCTAGATTTTCAAATAATTAGGGTTTTTTTCCCCAAAGTGGGCTGGATTTTGCTAGCTATGCTTCACTCATGTTTTAGAAACCCACACACGTAATAGGTATTAATTCTGACAGTGCTAGATTGGTCTGCTTCAGACACTATAATTGCCTTGGTCACAATTAGTTGATAGAGTCCACTTTGGAATGTACCTTATGGCAGCACAAATCCTTATTCATTAAGCTGCCCTACTTGCATTAGGGCAACTATATTACAGTCATCAGAATGACTTATTCTTTCCTAATTAACATATATCATAACTATATGCAAGGAGAATCACAATAATACATGTCAATTCATAAGAATGATTTCCTTTCACCCTTCTTTAAGCAAAACATTTCCCAACTTTTTTGATCACTCTCCCTTACTACCAAAAATTTCTATCACCCCTAATATACATATATTTATTTACAAACTATATATTTACCACTGCCCTAATATTATGTATTATAAAGCATTTACAAAAATAGAAATAAAGAAGGATATGAGATGAAACTAACGCTTTTTAGATTAATTTTAATATTTATTAATAGTGTGACAACCTTTGCTCTCATTTCGATGAGAGCAGTGACATTGTGCGCTTCGTTTAAACAAAATCTTGGTTTATGATACAGCTACCTGAAGGTCTGATTCTAAGTTGTTTATTTTTATACTTGATTTTAATGACTGTTGTAGCTGAGTAAAGGATACCTCACAAAACATATAAATCTAAAAATAAAAAAGTGAATTGTTGGATGCACTTACTAAATAACAATACACATCTTGTAGTTTCAGGTAACAATTATACAAACGTTTTGTTGCCATTCCATCTTCTCAGCTCTCAGCATGCTGTCTTTTCCCATTTTTAAGAAATGGTTCAAAACTCATGGAACTTCTTCATTTGGAAGAGTTAGACGATGAAATACATCTTCTAAGAAACAAAATTAAATAGTAATAGAAACATTTTCATATCTACTCTGTATTATTTATTCTTTATAAAAAGCCCCTTTGATGTAAAACATTTTACTGTTTGAATGCATTTAAAGTCTGCTACTGCCTTAGAGGTATTCTAGGAGTGTAAAACTGCTGATTACAAGGTTTAGTTACATTTAATCTTAAAACTTTAAAAAGCAACTTTACTAAGTTATAATTTGCATACAACAAACTGTGCATATGTAAAGTATACAAGTTGATAAATTTTGACATCTCTGTATACCCATGAAACCATTACCAAAATCATGAAAGTAAACATATCTATTACCTTCAAAAGCTTCCTTATGCCATTTTGTAATCCTTCCTTCCTGTTTGTATTATATCCCTCTTTTCCCACAACCACTGATCTGTTTTCTGTCACTATAGATTAATTTGCATTTTCTAGAGTTTTTTTTTTTTTTTTTTTTTTTTTTTGCGGTATGCGGGCCTCTCACTGCTGTGGCCTCTCCCGTTGCGGAGCACAGGCTCCGGACGCGCAGGCCTAGCGGCCATGGCTCACGGGCTTAGTTGCTCCGCGGCATGTTGGATCTTCCCGGACCAGGGCACGAACCCGTGTCTCCTGCATCGGCAGGCGGATTCTCAACCACTGCGCCACCAGGGAAGCCCTAGAGTTTTATATAAATGAAATCATGTACTACGGTGTGTTCTTTTTTGTCTGATTTTTTTCAGTCAGCATAATTATTTTGAGATTCATCCATATTGCTATGTGTGTCATTCCTGAACTATGTGTAGTTCATTCCTTTCTATTGCTGAGCAGTATTCCATTATATGGATATACCACAATTAAAAAAAATTCATTCACCCCTTAATGGGCATTTGGGTTGTTTCCAGTTTTTGGCTGTTATAAATAATGCTATTACTATCATTCACATAGTCTTTGCATGGACATATGCTCTTGCTTTTCTTGGGTTAATACCTAGAAATGGAAAGTCTAGGTCATATGATAGATATATGTTTAACTTTTTGAGAAACTACTAAAATGTTTTCCAGTGTGGTTGTATCATTTTACATTCCCACTGCAGTGTGCAAGAGTTCCAGTTGCTTCAAATCTTGGCCAACATTTGTTACACTTTTAATTTTAGCCATTCTGATAAGTGCATTGTGATTTTAGTTTGCATCTCCCTAATGATTAATGATGTTGAACATTTTTTCCGGTGCTTATTTGCTATTTATATATCTTCTTTGGTGATACATTTGCTTAAATTTTCAGTTCATTTAAAAAATTTAGGTTTTTTAAAAAAATTATAGTTTTGGGAGTTCTTTAAATGTTCTGGATACAAGTCTTTGTCAGATGTACTATTTGCAAATATTTTCTTCCAGTCTATATAGTTTGTATTTTTATTTTCTTATTAACATCTTTCAAAGCACAGAGTTTTTAGTTTTAATAAAGTCTATTTTAGCAAGTTCTGGATCATGTTTTAGGTGTCATATCTAAGAAATCTTTACTTTTTTTGCATATGGATATCCAGTTTTCCCAGCACCATTTGGTGAAAAGACTATCATTTCTCCACTGAATTCTGTTGCATCTTTATCAAAAATCAAATGACTATAAACATAAGGATTTATTTCTGGACTCTATTCTCTTCCAGTGTCTACCTGTATGTCACTACCACACTCCCTTGATTACTATAGACTTATAATGTCTTGAAAGCAGATTGTGTAAGTCTTCTAACTTGGTTCTGCATATGTTTTGAACCTCACAATATATTGTTTTCTAATTTTTTGCTTTAAGGAGTCAGTTATATTTTTAAAGGAAATTTAAATAAGAAAATAATATTTTTACCCACATATTTACTATAGCATGTGTCCTTCATTACTTTTTATAGACCTATATTTCTATTATTTCTATCTGGTATTATTTTTCTTCTGCCTGAAAGACTTCCTTTAACATTTTTTATAGTTGCAGGTCTGCTCGTGATTAATTCTTTCAATTTTTGCATGTTTGAAAAAGTCTTTATTTCACCTCTGTTTTTGAATGACATTGGGTTTAGAATTCTAGGTTGACAGGTATTTTTCTTTCAGTATTTTAGAGATGTTCCACTGTCTTTTCATTTGCATTGTTTCCAATGGTAAATTTGCTTTCATCATTATCTTTGTTCTTCTGTATCTAATGTGTTTCCCTCCCGCCCCCCACCTGCTGGCTGCTTTTAAGATTTTCTCATTATCTCTGGCTTTAAAAAATTTGACTATGCTGTGCCATGTGCTGAAGTTTTCTTTCTATTTCTTGTGCATGAAGTTCTTTGAGCTTCTTGGATCTGTGAATTCATAGTGTTCATCAAATTTAGAAAAAAAATTGGGGCCCGTATTTTCTCAAATATTTTTTCATTGCCCCCATTTCCTTTGGTGACTCCAGTGACATGCATATTAGGCAGCTTAAATTTGTTCCATATCTCATTAATGCTCTGTTCTTTTTCTTCAGTAATTTTTCTTTCTGTTTCATTTGGATAGCTTCTATTGCTGTCTTCAAGTTCAATAATGTTTTCTACTGCAATGTGTAATCTGCTGTTAATCCAATTCTGTGTATTTTTCATCTCAGACATTGTTTTTTTAATCTCTACATTTGATTTGGGTCTTTTTAACATCTTTCATGTCTTTATTGAACTTTTTGAAATATGGAATACAGTTATAATAACTGTTTTAATTACTTTGCTAATTCTAACATTTGTGTTAGTTCTTGGTCAGTTTTTGATTATTTTTTCTTCTCATCATGCATGTATTTTCTTGCTTTTTTGCATGCCTGTTTATTTTTTATTGGGTACTAGATATTGTAAATTTTACCTTGTTGGGTGCTGCATATTTTTATATTACTAGAAATATGCTTGAGCTCTGTTCTGGGATGCACTTGAATTACTTGAAACAGATTGATCCTTTCAGGTCCTTCTGAAATCTAAATCTTCTTTAGATTTGTTAAGCAGGACCAAAGCAGTGCACAGTCTAGGGCTCATTATTTCCCATTGTGTAGGCAAGACCCTTCTGAGTACTCTGCCCAGTGCCCTGTGAATCATGAGGTTTTCCAGTTTGACTGGTGGAACAGGCACTACTCCTGGTCATGTGTGAGTGACAGGCACTGTTCTTTTGAATCCTTTCAGCTGGGGTTCTTTCTCTGGCCTAGGGTAATTTCCTCACAGGCATGCCATGTGCTGATCAGTCCTTTGCTGAGTGCTTGAGGGAGACCCTCTGCAGGTCTCTGAAGACCTCACTCTGTGTGGCTCTCTCAGGTACTCTGTCCTATGAACCCTAGCCAGACTCTTAGCTCTGTCACCTCCACTCAGGGAGTTCACCAGACTCTGCCTGTATTCGTCCTCCCTGCACCATGGCCTGGAAACTCTCTCAAGACAGTGAGCCTGGAAAATCAGAGGGCTCACCCTATTTGTTTCCTATTTCCCAGGGATCACAGTCCTCCATTGCCTGATATTCAGTGTCTTGAAAATCCCCATTGTTTTATGTATTTTTTCCATTTTGGGGGGTAGGGGGGGTCCAGGCAGGGTAAAAATCCATTCTTGGCCAGAAATAGAAGGCCACTGACATTTTATAATCCCAAATTTTCATGACCAATTATAATTTGTAGCCCAACTTCAATTCTGATTTTTCAAAAATGTACATACCATCATGTTTCTTGACATAGGTATATCAGTTCTAAATATCTGTTCAAAAGTATACAGAATCTGACATGCAGCAATGCAGATCTTTTCATATCACTCATCAGTTTCTGTGTAAAACATACTATCATTTACATAATAATAGCAGTTTGATTCAGGGTTTCTTGGTTAAACTAATATCCTTTGAAAGACACTGGTTTACTTTTTCATTTTCAGTGAGGTATAAATTTTACCAAAATTGTCCATTGCCCTTGGTCCAAACAGCAAAATGCTTTTGTCATATCACTTAAGTGGGACATGACTGATAATGGAATAGAATTTATGTGCAAAACCAGCACATAATTATTACTTGTGGGTTTAGAGGAATAATTTAATACCAATTCAGCCTTTTTGCCCTTGAGCATGGGTCAGTTTTTCTGGAATTCACCATCATCTCTAAAGTTGTCAGCATAGTTTCTCACTTTAAAAAAATGCCTGAAACTTTAAATGATGTCTAGATGCAGTTTACCTCACACTTCATCTGTATTCTTTAATAGAAAATAAACGTCACTTTGTAAGACCCAGTCATATCTTAAAACACAAATGCACATATAAAAACTGACAAAAATAAAAATAGCTAAAACTTAGAGTGCACTCTCTGTGTTTACATTACTTTAAACACTACATATTTTAAAAACTCATTGAATCTTTATAACAAGCCCAAGATGGTAGGTATAGTTATTATCTTCCTTTTACAAATGAGGACATTGAAGCACTGAGAGGTTTAGTCACTTGCCCAAGGTCACTCAGCTAGTAATTGATGAAGCTGGGATTCAAATTCAGGCAGTCTGAGTCCAGAGGCCATGCTTTTAACCATGACACCAGTCTGCCTCAGGAAAATAAAAACACTTTGCTCTCAGCTCTAGTACCACTCTTCAGTTTCTGTGAGTTTAAGTTTAAACACATAAATACAAATAGATTTCTGGGTGAAGACATTCAGTAAGCATTTATTGAACTCATATTGTGTATCAGACACTATGCCAAGTAAGCTGTTGGGGGTATGAAGTCCAGATACACTTCCTCCCTTCAAGAAGTCCACATCTGGTGGAAGTTTCTAGTTTGAGCATAAGTATTACCATCTTCACATTTATATGCACATTGCATGTTTGGGAGAGGGAGGGGTACCAGTGTACCCAGCAAATTAAACATGGAAAAATATGATTTATTTGCTGCCCAGTGCAGGGACATTATTTGATGTTTTTCTAATTCACGCCAGTTTCCATTTTGTGGACACCACAATGATTTTAAAGTCAAGTACTGTTCTTACAAGGACTTCTATATCTTTGATAATCTTTTTTATATTTTAGGCCCTTGCCCAAGGTCATATAACTAACAAATATCGCTGCTCTGTTGAACTGGTCTTCAGAATTTAAGATAATTTGAGAGAGCTCCCCTCACCCCTTCTTGAAAACTAGCTGTGTTAGTGTTAATGTTCATTTGTTAATTATTATTATCTCTTAATCTACAAGATTAGGGTATAAAATGGATATATCCATTTGGATAAATAATTCTACATATGTTCATATGTTCTACAATTATATCAAGAATATTGTGTTGTTCAAGTTGTCTGTATATATACTAAGTTTTTATCTGCTTGTGCTATCAGTAGTTGACAGAGGTATATTAATCTCCCATTCTGATGGTAGATTTTTCAGTTCTCTTGCCTTTGTAAGTATTTGCATTAAAATATTATCCTGAGCAATAAATATATGTAATTTTCTAACTCAACAAACCATCTTTTCTAAAATATCTTCTTGTGGGCATGAGGCCCCACAAGGATGCTATATTAAGACATTTCATTCGAGTCTTGACACCCCATGACTAACATGGAACAAATTGTCCATCAGAGCTTGGGTTCGGACATTCATGTTATCTGAGCTGTGGTCTTCTAAGTAGATAATCCTTACCCTTTTGACTGTATACCTCTGACTGAATTTCAGTGAAGGGCCTTAACAAGTTTTCTTGGGCTTTGGTTTTGCCATTAAATCCTAGTGCTGTATCCGTCAATTGGGAGAATATGAAAAGTGACAGGTTTTCTAACCACAAATCTGTCTGGTTTTCTTATTTGTGCCCCTATTATTTTTCTGAGTTGCATTTTTCAAAACGTGATGTGCCATTTACCATAAAAATATATCACTTAGCTCATTGCATATAAAAGCAGTGTTTCTATCCCATGTTTTCCTTTTTGAATTTCTAGAAAACATTCTACCATATGGTATGGGCATGGTGGTGGTGGTGGTGAGGCAGGCAGCAGGTTTCTTCTTTAAGATGTTAATGATAGATTTAGTACAATTATGAAGTTATGATTTCTTCTTTGGCATATGAGTTATTAGAAAGTATCTTTAAATTTCCAAAAGTATTAGTATTAAAAATTATCTTTTGTTATTGATTTCATATTTAATTTCCTTCAGGTCAGAGACCATGGTCTGTATGAGAATGGTTTCTTTGAAATTTACTGAGACTTGCATTATAACCTAGTACATGGTCATTTGGTGGTGGGGGGGGTTGGTAAATGTTCCATATGTACTAGAAAAGAATATGATTTCCAATTGGATATAGAATTCTACATATGGCCATTAAATCAAGCTTATTTTGTTCAACTTGTCTATATATTTAGTCATTTTTATCTGCTTGTACTATTAATAACTGAAAGAAGTATGTTAATCTCCCCCCCTTTTTTAAACAAATTCTAGACTATTTTATTTGTTGACTACAATTATTGGTATAGTGCTAGATAATCTACATAGATTACATCATTTTTTTCCTTTTTTAATTGAAATATAGTTAATGTACAATATTATGTAAGTTACAGGTGTACACTATAATGATTCACAATTATTAAAGGTTACATTTACAGTTATTGTAAAATATTAGCTATATTCCCTGTGTTGTATCCTTGTAGCTTATTTAATATGATCTCCCATTTTGATGGTCCATTTTTCAATTTGTCTCTCTAGTTGTACATAATCTTCCTTTATATATTTGGAGGTGTTTTATTAGTGCCTATTAATAAAACATACTAGGTTTTTTTACTCTATGTAGTGGTCTTATCTTTTATAATGCTTTTATTATTTTGAAGTTTTATTTTTTAGATATTAATATAACTACCTCACCTTTATTTAGGTTTACATTTATCTGGTATATTTTTTCCATCTTTTTTACTTTCGGTCCTTCCTGATCTTTATGTTTTAGATGTGTCCCTCATGAAATGGCACATACCTGGATTTTAAAATTTTATATAGTCTGTTAACCTCTGTATTTTAAAGGATGAGTTTTACTCATATATTTTTTTGTTTGTTGATATATTGGAGCTTGTTTTTACCACCTTATGTTTTGCTTTCTATCTGTTTCAGTTTTTCTATGCTTTTTCTCCTTGCCTTTAAAATTTTTTTTGTATTCTGTTTTATTTTCCCCCCTACTGACTCTGCAAGATCGCATCTCAAGTGAGCTGGCTAGTAACAGGGTTAACATTGGAAATAGCAACCTATGGTCTAAGGTGGGGTGGGGGGTGGGATGTGGCTTTTCTAAAAGGAGTCACATTGGCAAGTGATGGGGGAGAGGAGGCAGGGAGCTGATGGAGGTCATGGCTGATGGATTCTAAAAAGGCTTTTTTTTTTTTTTTTTACAAGGGTGAAACAAGGATGTCTTATGGGAACTAGGGGAAAGGGAAGTGGGGGTGTGAAATGAATGAGGACTTAAAATAGAACCTGAAAGGACTAGGTAAGGGAACTGAACTAAAGGCATGTAAAGAGACTTATGGGGGACAGTGAGGGTCCAGCTGAGATTGTAGACCAGGAATTATGTAGGACCTGGGTATAGGAGCAGACAAGGCAGACTACTGTAGCATTGGTACAGGTTTGGTATTTTGATGGACAGTTGCTGCAGAGAGATGAAGGTGCATGGATATGGAAGATATTGGTGAGAGTGGTTCAAATGTTGAGCCATCTGGAGTCCAGGATGGGTAGGGAAGGAAGATAGATCAACAGGAGGCAAGTAGACCAAGAGAAAATGGAGGGTGGGCTCAAGAGACTGTGGTCTTAATGAGGTTGAAGAACAGGTGTAGTGGGAGTAAGCTGTAATTGAAAAGTAGGGATTCTTGAATTTAAGATTTCAGAGGGGGGCAATTCTGGTTGGGCAAGTCCATGAGTGAAAAATAAAGGGAAGATGTACAGTATTAGCAGTTCCATTTTGTTATGGTGCTGTCTTTGTTTCCTCAATGACACCGTTACTTCCTTGGCTTTTACTATTACTTGGTCTCATTATTGTGCCAATGTGCTTGTCTCATCACAGAACTCTGCTGCCTCTCCACAGACATCAATTTTCTAATAAATCTGGTTTTGCTCTCATTTCCAGTATGCCTGTGCCATTCTTGGTCTTTAATTGCCAGGCAATTGGTGATACCTATTTTATCTAGGAGCCGCTGATTTTTTGCCAGTTCTTCAGCCATAATCACACATATGGGAATTCATTTCCGCAGTGCTTTTGATTGCTCTGTTCAATATTTTATAATTGCTTTGGCCATGATCCTGCCTGGACAGAGCCAGTAGAGCACTAGCTCTAGAATCTGATTGCCTGGGCTTGAATCCCAGCAACTGCAATTACTTTCTGTTTATTCTTGGGCAAGTTAACCTAACCTCTCCTGAGTCCTCATCTATAAAATGTGGATAATAACAGTACTCATTCTTGGGGTTGTTGTGAGGATTAAATTAGTTGATATATGTAAAGTACTTGTTGCCTGGCATGTAATAAATTCTCAATAAATGTAACTGTTGGGGTGATGATAACAGTGATGATGATCAACAGTAGTGGTGGCATATGCAACACAATGTGCCAAATGCAGTGTTAGGTGCTGGGCCAGTTACACAGAAGAATATTGAAAAAGTCTTTGTTCTCATGGAGAGTATATATTCTCCTTGGGGATAAGAATTAAGACTATTTCCCCAAGACTACTTAAGAAAGGGCCTATGAAAGAGGCTTAGCATCGTATAGTTCAATAAAGACCAAGAAATAGTGAAGTCAAGAAAATATTGAGATATCTGGAACCTGTGTTGCTTTGCTGTGTTGTTTATACTCTGTTGTGTTGTCAGTAATTAGTTTAAAAAAGTGAAAAGCGCTGTTGTGTAGTTTCAAGGGAGAGCAGAGAAGGTAAGTATGATTCTCATTTCCTTTCACTTGCTTTGTCTATCCTGGGATGTTTGACTCTTATGACAACCAAATCTATATTTTCAGATGCAGTCTCTCTTCCTGAGGGTACAGCTTTATGCCTCCAATTACTTCCAGAACCTAATTATCTGGATATCCAGTATGCAGCACAAACTCAATATGACTGAAATGAAACTTCTTGCCTTATTTCCACACCTGTTTCTTCTCTTACAGCCCTTATCACTGTCAGAACTGTTACTAGTCAGTTGTTTAACCTTGACATACACAGTAGGCATCTTTGCCTTCACCTTCTTCATCCTCTCCACTCAATCAGTCACTCCATTCTGTCAGTTCTACTTCTCAAACCTATTCTGTGTTCTTTTGTCTTCCTGTTCTGGTTTAAGCCTGCCCTGCAGCAGATTCAGCGAGTACGTGTACTCCAAACGTGTGTTCCAAACATCGTGATGGGACCTTTAACACACATTATTTAATTTTCTTGACAAGTTTGAGAGGTAGGTCATTTCGTAGATGAGAAACCAGAGGATGACAGAAATACAGTGATTTTGCCTAGTTGGTTAGAAGCATAGTTAAGTAAACCTAGGTTGTCTTTTTGTCTGGATTATTATAATAATCCCTCTGTCTCCTTTGAATTGTTTTCTTTTTTGAAATTTAAAAGTAAGACATGTTTGTAAAAAAAATCAGAACTATGTAAAGTAAAAAGTAAAAGTTGCCCCCTTGCAGCTCTGCTTCTCAAGAGAAACCAATAATAATGGGTTTTGTTCTAGACCTTTTTCTTTGCATATACAAATGTATAGATAAGTACTTTACCAAAGAGATCATTCAAGTGCAGTCCTGAAATGACTTTTTTCCCACTCAGGAACATATTTTCATACAGATCTAACACATTTTTAAAATAGATACATAGTATGCCATCATATGGAAGTATTGTTTTGTTTAATGATTTCTCTGTTAAAGAACTTGTTTTTGCTCTTACAAATAATATTGCAGTAACTTTCTTGTATGTATACCATGCATACACATTTATGTGAATATTTCTATTAGGTAGGTTCTTAGATGTGGTATTGCTTGCCTAAGGAGTATGCATATTTTACAATGTGTTACTAACTGTACTTCAATTTGTCTTTTGAATTAGTCTTCCATGCTATAGCTGGAGCGATCTTTGTAAAACAAATTTGAGTATGTGATTTCCCAATATCAAAAACAAAGCAACAACAAAGATGCTCGATGGATTTCTATTGTCTATGTCATCAGTTTTAAAATTCTTAATTTTTAAGAGTATTCGAGAGCTACATAATCTGGTTTCAACCTGTATTTCCTACCATTCTCCCCAACCAACAAACATATACTCTGTTCTATAAGGTAAAATCCACCTGCTCTGTAAAACCTTCCACATGTATAGTTCTCTCTCTTTCCTCTCTAGGCAAGATAGAACTAGTTACTCCCTTCTGTAAGTTCCCATAACAATTTTTTATCCCTTTAATAGCACTTAGTACATTGTACTGTGTGTGTATCTGTCTCCCCCTACTACTCTGTGACCTTCTTAAAGACAAGAACTGTGCCTTACTCATCTCTGTATCCCCAGCACTTTGCCCAATACCTGTGATTGGGTTCTCAACAAATGTGCATGAAATAGGTGAACATATTCTTGAGGTAGTGTTAGCAATAAGGACTTTGGGAGATAGAGTAGGTGACAGCAGTTTTGAAGTGTAGCAGAAAGCTGACTGAATCCTGGGAACATGGATGTTGGTCAGGAAAGGGGAAATGGGTTTCAACTGGCAGAGGTCCCTGTGTGGTTTTCTCCACTACAGAGACCAGCTGTCTGATTATTTGGCTTAACAGACTTGTTACTTGAGAACATTAAAAAAAATTGAAAATTGGATGATTGAGGATACACTTTGGTGGAGGGGGAATTTGACTCAGCTGTTCTGTGCTCTTTCCAGGCTTATGTTGAAAGACCCAACCCTTTGGCAGAGTCATGAATAAATGTTTCTTGAAAAATCAAAGCCTCTTCATTTTCAGGGTAGGATTCACCTGGGAATAGGAATGGTAAATTGGTCACATACTTCTATGTTATCTCTAGCCTGGCTCAAGGGGGAGGTAGCCCACCGAAAGGCTCTAGGGCTGTGGGCCTCTTCTGGAGTAAATTACCTGTGCAAAATTCGTTCTTATCTTATTTCAGGCAACTCTGGGGTAGCTCTCCTGGCCTGGTAGCTTTGAAGAAAGAAGAGTAGAAGGAAAAACTAGAATAAGTCATGTCGGAGATACTTGACCTCTCTTTTCTGTCTGAGGTGGAAAGGGATTTGATCCTCAGCGTTCTCCAACGGGATGAGGAGCTCCGAAAAGCAGATGAGAAAAGGATTAGGTAAGAGTCCCAGAAAAATCATGGGATCCCAGACCTTTAACCAATGATACCTGGACTTTTCTTTATACTTCTCATCTGACTTTCAGAGGAACTTGTGTATGAGGTTTACAACTCCTCAGTGGGTCAGGTTGAGCTCTGAGGTTGTTGCTTTCACAGAACCAAATAGTCTTACTGTCTCTACCCCTCAACCCCTCTCCAGCCAGCTTATGCAGATTTCAAATCAGTTGTGTTTCTCTTTTTGGTCTTGGCAGGCGACTGAAGAATGAGTTACTGGAGATAAAAAGGAAAGGGGCCAAAAGGGGCAGCCAACACTATAGTGATCGGACCTGTGCCCGGTGCCAGGAGAGCCTGGGCCGTTTGACTCCCAAGACCAACACTTGTCGGGGTTGTAATCACCTGGTGTGTCGGGACTGCCGCATCCAGGAAAGCAATGGTACTTGGAGATGCAAGGTGTGCGCCAAGGAAATGTGAGTGTTAACTTACGGCTGAGTAGAGAGAAGAAATGAGGCCCCAGTTGTGGTTAGAATTTCTCCCCTTATCCTTTGTTGGTTGAATGTCAAGGGCCATTTTTTTTATCCATATGTCATTTTCTTTTATTACTTTGCAGAGAGCTGAAGAAGGCAACTGGAGACTGGTTTTATGACCAGAAAGTGAATCGCTTTGCTTACCGCACTGGCAGTGAGATAATCAGGATGTCCCTGCGCCGCAAACCTGCAGGTACCGGACCTGTCGGGAAACGGTTCCTCGAGGTGCTTGACCCTCTGCTGTGGGTAATAGACCCTCTGCTGTGGAATCTTATTGTATTCTTATTGGTGGTGTCTTCACTCCATGAGCTCAGCCTGTTTGTAGGCAACATGAAGATTGTGTTGCCATCCTTTCTGCAAGCGTGCTGTGTTTCCCTTCCCCACCCATCACCACCCCTCTGCCATGCTTTTGTTTGTCTTGAAGTGAATAAAAGAGAGACAGTGGGACAGTCCCTCCTTCATCAGTCACAGATGGGCAATATCTGGCCAGGAAGAAAGATCATTCAGGAGCAACAGAAGGAACCCAGGTAAGAACCAAGCAATCATTTAAAGAACTGCTACACATTTCTTTAATTCTTTTATTTTTGTACTTCTATTTGTAAAATAATAGGTGCTCATTGTAGGCAAATTTGGAAAGTACAGAAAAGAATAAAGAAGGAAGAAAAAAAACCTTCCTAATCCTGCAACCCACATATAAACATTAACATTCTGGTATATTTACTTTGTGCTTTATAAGAATAATTTGAAGACAAATACAGATAACACATACTCATTATTAAACATTTAACCAGTATAGAAAACAATAAAGAAATCAACAAATCACCCAAATTCTTACTACCCCAGTATTCATATTATGTGAAAATTATTTCAGATATCTTTTGTGCATATATATAGATAGAGGGATGGGTGGATGGATAGACTGAAAAACCTTTATAATATTGGGTCATAATATATTAAATTAAAAGCTTTGTTTAATTTTACTTGAATTTGACAGAATAAAACACTGAAATAAAATACAGGAATTGCTAATCTTCAGACGAATGTTTCTTTACCATATAAGATATTAGTCATTAATATCCATTTAAGCTTAAGAAAAAATATTATGAAAACCATTGAGCAGTTAGTCATTTTTTTGTAGTGTCTTTTTGGTAACAGCCTTATCAAGCTATAATTCATACACCATATAATTCACCTATTAATAGTGTACAATGCAATGGGTTTTAGTATATACACAGAATAGTGCAACCATAACCTCAATTGATTTTATAACTTTTTGTCACCTTAAAAAGAAACCGTGTACCCTTTAGCTATCAGTGACTCCCCAACCTCCATATCTTTCCCATCCCTAAACAGTCACTGATCTACCTTTAATTTCTATATATTTGCCTATTTTGTACATTTTATTTAAATGGAATCATACAATATGTGGTCCTTTGTGACTGTCTTGTCTCACTGAACATAATGTTTTCAGGGTTCATCCATGTTGAAGCATGTATCAGTACTTCATTTCTTTTTATTGCCAAATAATATTCCATTATATATATATACCCCCATTTGTTTATCCATTCATCTGTTGAATGACATTTGGATTGTTTCCACTTTTTGGACTAATGCTATTATGAACATTTGTATTGAGTTTTTGTGTGGACATATGTTTCCATTTCTCTTAGAAAGATACCTAGGAGTGGAGTTGCTGGGTCAAGTGATCATTTAGTCATTTTGTAAATCTCCCTTTTTCAATATTAAACATTATCAGTGGACTCTACTATGAAGAAGGAGGAGATTAGCTTCCTAACACTTCCTCCTAACACTTTCCCCTACTCCCACTTTTTATTCATCAAATTATTTTTACTTTGTCAGGGCTTACAACATTTACATTCTGTTATGCAATCATAAACCATCTGCTTGTTTTATCTGTTTGTTTAGTTTTAGTTCATGTTTAAAAGGATCTTATACTTACAACCAGGCTTTGGCCCATGGTTTATCTATATTTCTGAATCCTTTACTTTGACTTATTTCTTGATTGTCAGGATTTTATCATTGAGAAGTTCCTTCAAGAAGAGGTTGTGGGTGCTATATTCATTTCACTCTTTCATGTTAAGAATGTCTGCCTAGTCCCTTTATGAATTTGAATGATGTCTTGGCTGGATATTATATTCTTGGGTTACACTTTCTTTCCCTTAGAATATTATAGACATTACTCCATTGTCTTCTGCCACTGAATGTAACTGAAGAAGTCTTAGGCTAGCTAACCTTTTGTTTTTCTCCCTTGTAGGTAACACACATTGTGTGTGTGTGTGTGGTGTGTGTGTGTGCGTGTGCACATACATGCACACACACATGTGTGTGTCTGAATATGCCTGAAAATTTCTTTTTATTTTTCTTGAAGTTTAGTAACTTAACAAGGATAGATCTCAATGGTGATCATTCTGTTAAATTTTTCCCTAATACACAGTGTACCCTTGATGAATTCTTTCTTCATTGATGGAAAATTTTTCTGCATTGTATCCTGTGAACTCTTTCTATTTCACTAGTTAAGTTCTCCACTTCAGGTACATTGGATTTCTTCATCTTCCATTTCTGTCCTTTTACTATCAAATGCAAAAGAAAAAGAGAAAGGTGAAAGCAATTAATCATAATAACCCAACCCTTTCTTCTGTGCTATTACTTTGATTTTCAGCCATTTTCTTTTTTCCATTTCCTCCCTTCTTCCCTCCCTCCTTCCTTTTTGCTGTATCTAATTTACTGATTTGAATGAATGATCTTGTTTAGGTTTTAATTTATTCTTTGCTCTCAGTTTTCCTTTTTCTCTAATTTTATTGTTTCATCATCTTGTATTGAGCTCTTTTGCCTTATCAAATCTATATTCTTATTAAGTTCCTGTGTAAGTCTAAAGCATTCACAAAAAAACTACTTATTTTCCTATGGTTATATTCTTCTCCACAATGGGTTCTTTGTTCATCATGCAAGTTCTTTCTGTTTCTCCCCACCCCATGTCATATTTATGTATCTTCTAGACCACTTCTTATCATTCTACTCATGTTTAACATGGGAGGTTCTGTGTGTATTTTTTGTTTGCTCTGATATAGTGTGTGAATTCTTCTTGACAGGCTTTTCATCTCAACTTGACACAATTTATCTGTTCTCCACACTCAATTATACTTTAGTTTAAGGATAGAAGTTACTTTCTACAAAAGACCTGTACTCCAAAAACTATAAGATGATGATGAAAGAAATTAAAGACCACACAAACATACCGTGTTCTTCAATTGGAAGAATCGATATTGTTAAAATGACCATGCTACCCAAGGCAATCTACAGATCTAATGCAGTCCCTATCAAATTACCAACAGTATTTTTCATAGAACTGGAACAAGAAATTTTAAAATTTGTATGGAAACAAAAAAGACCCTGAGTAGCCAAAACAATCTTGAGAAAGATGATTGGAGCTGGAAGAATCAAGTGCCCTGACTTCAGACTATACTACACAGCTACAGTAATCAAAATAGTATGGTACCAGCACAAAAACAGACACATAGATCAATGGAACAGGATAGAAAGCCCAGAAATAAACCCACACACTTATGGTCAATTAATCTATGACAAAAGAGGCAAGAATATACAAGAGAGAAAAGACAGTCTCTTCAGTCAGTGGTGTGGGGAAAACTCAACAGTTAACATGTAAAAGAGTGAAATTAGAACATTCTCTAACACCATATACAAAAATAAACTCAAAGTGGATTAAAGACCTAACTATAAGACCAGATACTATAAAACTCCTAGAGGAAAACATAGGCAGGACACTCTTTGATATAAATCGCAGCAATATTTTTTTGGACCTGTCTCCTAGAGTAATGGAAACAAAAGCAAAAGTAAACAGATGGGACCTAGTTAAACTTGAAAGCTTTTGCACAGCAAAGGAAATCATAAACAAAATGAAAAGACAACCTACAAAATGGGAGAAAATATTTGCAAATGATGTGACTGACAAGGGATTAATTTCCAAACTAAACAAACAGCTCATACAGCTCAATATCAAAAAACCAAACAACCCAAACAAAAAATGGGCAGAAGACTTTTTAAATAGACATTTCTCCAAAGAAGACATACAGATGGCCAACAGGCACATGAAAAGATAAAAACAAATTAAAATGATAATATGGTACCACCTCACACTGGTCAGAATGGCCATCATCAAAATGTCTACAAATGATAAATGCTAGAGAGGGTGTGGATCAAAGAGAACCCTCCTACGCTGTTGGTGGGAATTTAAATTGGTGCAGCCACTATGCAAAATAGTATGGAGGTTCCTTAAAAAACTAAAAATGGAGTTGCCATAAGATCCAACAATCCCACTCCTGGGCATATATATGGAAAAAACAAAAACTCTAATTCGAAAAGATACATGCACCCCAAGGTTCATAGCAGCACTATTCACAATAGCCAAGATATGGAAGCAATTTAAGTGTCCATCAACAGATGAATGAACAAAGAAGATGTGGTACATATATACAATGGAATACTACTCAGCCATAAAAAGAAAGAAAGAATGCCATTTGGAGCAACATGGATGGACTTAGAGATTATCATACTAAGTGAAGTAAGTCAGACAGAGAAAGACAAATACCGTATGATATCACTTATATGTGGAATCTAGAATGTGATACAAATAAACTTATTTACAAAACAGAAATAGACTCACAGACATAGAAAACAAATTTATGGTTGCCAAAGGGGAAAGGGGTAGAGAGGGATAAACTGGGAATTTGGGATTAGCAGACATACACTACTATATATAAAACAGATTAACAACAAGGACCTACTGTATAGCACAGGGAACTATATTCAATATCTTGTAATAACCCATAAGGGAAAAAAATCTGAAAAGAATATATATATATATATAGATAGATAGATAGATAGATAGATAGATAGATAGATAGATAGATGCATATAACTGAATCACTTTGCTGTACACCTGAAACATTGTAAATCAACTGTACTTCAATAAAAAGTAAATAAGGGCTTCCCTGGTGGCGCAGTGGTTGAGAATCCGCCTGCCGATGCAGGGGACACGGGTTCGTGCCCTGGTCCGGGAAGATCCCACATGCTGCTGAGTGGCTGGGCCCGTGAGCCACGGCCGCTGAGCCTGGGCATCCGGAGCCTGTGCTCCGCAATGGGAGAGGCCACAACAGTGAGAGGCCCGCAAAAAAAAAAAAAAGTAAAAAAAAAAAAAGTAAATAAAATACAGTACTTGGGAAAAAAAGAAATTGCTTTCTATATACTTCTTTTCTGTAACCTGAGGGGAGGGGCAAAATACAACTTGGGGATCCTGGGTTTCAGTCTGCTGAAATTCTCTTAAATGTCTGGGCTCACTCAGTCTAGCTCTGGATGCATCCTCTAGCTCATACCAGTGACCCTGAGAGATGACATCCCCCAGCAGGCTTGTCTGCCTCTGTTGGGGTCTCCCAGTGATACCTGGGGCTGAAAATCTTGAGGATTTTTGTTTTCCTTGTCTTACCCCAGGACTATCTGCTCACTTAATCTGTACATCTCCACATTGGAAGGAGTTTTGCTGAGCTAGATCTTTCTTCTGTTTTCTGAGCCATGACTTTTTCAACTTTATGACTTGAGGCTTTATTACTTTCCTCATTTGGCTACTGCTGGTGAATTTTTAACTTTTTATTTGTGTTTTTTTCCCCTAACTTTCTCTTGGCCAAAGAGAAATGACTTTATCATGTTTTATATGATTGATGAAAAGCAATATAGAAATAAATCAAATGAGTCCCCAGTAACCTCACTTCCTCTGCCCCAGACAGGTCTTGTTACCAGTCATTAATAATTTTGATATATGGACTACCAGACTGTCTAAATGTACAAATATGGCTTGGATTTTTCAAGTTTTAATTTCTTTTTACAAAAGCATCGTACTGTATACATGTTAAGTGAAAAAAAATGAGACAGAATTTTAAAAACTCAAGAATACAGATAATATGGAGAATGGGCAAAAGATTTGAACCTTTTACCAAAGACAATATACAGATGTCAAATAAACACATGATAAGATGCTCAACATCATTAGTCATTAGGGAAATGCAAATTAAAATCATTATACGATGCTACTGTGTACCCACTAGAATGGCTAAGATTATAAAGACTGACTATACCAGGTTTTTAATTTAAATTTTTTATTAAAGTATAGGCAATTTACAATCTTGTGCTAATTTCTGCTGTACAGCAAAGTGACTCAGTTATGCACATATATACATTCTTTTCAAATATTTTTTTCTGTAATGAATTATCCCAGGAGATTGGATATAGTTCCCTGTGCTATACGGTAGGACTTTGTTGTTATCCATTCTAAAGAAATAGTTTGCATCTACTAACCCCAAACTCCCTGTCCATCCCTCTCCCTCCTCCTATCCCCCTTGGCAACCACAAGTCTGTTCTCTATGTCTGTGAGTATTTCTGTTTTGTAGCTAGGTTCATTTGTACCATAGTTTAGATTCCACATATAAGTGATATCATATGGTATTTATCTTTCTCTTTCTGACTTCACTTAGTATGGTAATCTCTAGTTGTGTCTGTGTTGTGGCAAATGGCATTATTTCATTCTTTTTCATGGCTGAGTAGTATTCCATTGTATGTGTGTACCATATCTTCTTTATCCATTCATCTGTCGATGGACATTTAGGTTGTTTCTATGTCTTGGTTATTGTGAATAGTGCTGCTTTGAACACAGGGTTGCATGTATCTTTTTTTTGTGTGGTACACGGGCCTCTCACTGTTGTGGCCTCTCCCATTGCGGAGCACAGGCTCTGGATGCACAGGCTCAGCAGCCATGGCTCACGGGCCTAGCCACTCCGCGGCATGTGGGATCTTCCCAGACCGGGGCACGAACCCGTGTCCCCTGCTTCGGCAGGAGGACTCTCAACCACTGTGCCACCAGGGAAGCCCACATGTATCTTTTTGAATTATAGTTTTGTCTGGGTATATGCCCAGGAGTGGGATTGCTAGATCATATGGTAACTCTACTTGTAGTTTTCTGAGGAACCTCCATACTGTTTTGCATAGTGGCTGCACCAATTTACATTCCCACCAACAGTGTAGGAGAGTGGCTGCACCAATTTACATTCCCACTAACAGTGTAGGAGGATTCCCTTTTCTCCACACCCTCTCCAGCATTTGTTACTTGTAGACTTTTTGATGATGGCCAGTGTGAGGTGGTACCTCATTATAGTTTTGATTTACATTTCTCTAATTAGTGATGTTGAGCATCTTTTCATGTGCCTGTTGACCATCTGCATGTCTTTTTTGGAGAAATGTCTCTTAAAGTCTTCTGCCCATTTTTCAATTGGGTTGTTTGTTTTTTTTGTTTTTGAGTTGTATGAGCTGTTTGTATATTAAGCCCTCGCCGGTTGCATCATTTGCAAATATTTTCCCCATTCTGTAGGTTGTCTTTTCGTTTTGTTTATGGTTTCATTTGCTGTGCAAACGCGTGTAAGTTTGATAAGGTCCCATTTGTTTATTTTTGTTTTTATGTCTATTGCCTTGGGAAACTGACCTAAGAAAATATTACTACAGTTTATGTCTGAGAATGTTTTGCTTAGGTTCTCTTCTAGTTTTATGGTGTCATGTCTTATATTTAAGTCTTTAAGGCATTTTGAGTTTATTTTTGTGCATGGTGTGAAGGTGTGTTCTAACTTCATTGATTTATATGCAGCTGTCCAACTTTCCCAGCACCACTTGCTAAAGAGACTGTCTTTTTACTATTTTAGATTCTTGCCTCCTTTGTCAAAGATTGACTGTACATGTGTAGGTTTATTTCTTGGCTGTCTATTCTGTTCCATTGATCCATATGTCTCTTTTTGTACCAATACTGCACTGTTTTGATTACTGTAGCTTTGTAGTATTTTCTGAAGTCTGTGAGAGTTATGTCACCTGCAGACAGGTGTTTTTTTCCCCTCAGAATTACTCTGGCAGTTCTGGGTCTTTTATGGTTCCATGTAAATTTTTGGATTATTTGTTCTAGTTCTGTGAAAAATGTCATGAGTAATTTGATAGGGATCGCATTAAAGCTTCCAATCCAAGAGGGGTATCTTTCTATTTCTTTGAATCGTCTTTAATTTCCTTTATTAATGTTTTATAGTTCTCAGCATATAAGTCTTTCATCTCCTTAGTCAGATTTGTTCGTAGGTAGTTTTTTTTTTTTTGCTGCAATTCTAGAAGGTATTTTTTTTAACATTCTCTTTCTAATATTTCATTGTCAGTGTAAAGATGCAGTCAATTCTGGGTGTCAACCTTGTATCCTGCTACTTTGCTGAACTCATTTATTAGATCTAATAGTTTTTGTGTGGAGTCCTTAGGGTTTTCTATGTGTATTATCATGTCATCTGCATATAGTGACAATTTTTCCTCTTCCCTTCCAATATGGATACTTTTTATCTCTTTTTCTTGTCTGTGGCTAGGACTTCCAATACTATGTTGAATAGAGGAGGTGAGAGTGGGCATACTTGTCTTGTTCCAGAGTTGAGCATGAAGGCTTTCAGCTTTTCACCATTGAGTATTACAATGGCTGTGGGTTTGTCATAAAGGGCTTTTATTATGTTGAGCTATGTTCCCTCTATATCCATTTTGGTAAGAGTTTTTATCATCAATGGATGTTGAATTTTGGCTTTTTCTGCATCTACTGAGAGGATCATGTTTTTTTTACTTATCTTTTGTTTATTTGGTGTATTACATTGATTGTTTTGTGTATGTTGAACCATCCTTGTGAACTTGGGATGAATCCCACTGGTTGTGGTGTATGGTCTTTTTAAATGTGTTGTTGGATTCGGTTTGCTAATATTTTGTTGAGAAGTTTTGCATCTATATTCATTAAAGATATTGGCCTATAATTTTCTTTTTTTCATGGTATCTTTATCTGGTTTTGGTATCAGGGTGATGGTGGCGTCACAGAATGTTTTTGGGAGTGATCCCTCCTCTTCAATCTTTTGGAAGAGTTTGAGAAGGATCAGTATAAGTTCTTTGTGTGTTTGCTAGAATTCACTTGTGAAGCCATCTGGTTCTGGACTTTTGTTTGTAGGGAGTTTTTTTTTAACATCTTTATTGGAGTATAATTGCTTTACAATGGTGTGTTAGTTTCTGCTTTATAAGAAAGTGAATCAGCTATACATATACATATATCCCCATATCTCCTCCCTCTTGCATCTCCCTCCCACCCTCCATATCCCACCCCACTCGGTGGTCACAAAGAACCGAGCTGATCTCCCTGTGCTATGCAGCTGCTTCCCACTAGTTACCAGTTTTACATTTGGTAGTGTATATATGTCCATGCCACTCTGTCACTTCGTCCCAGCTTACTCTTCCCACTACCTGTGTCCTCAAGTCCATTCCCTACATCTGCGTCTTTATTCCTGTCCTGCCCCTAGGTTCTTCAGAACCATTTTTTTTAAGATTCCATATATACATGTTAGCATACGGTATTTGTTTTTCTCTTTCTGACTTACTTCACTCTGTATAGCAGACTCTAGGTCCATCCACCTCACTACAAATAACTCAATTTCGTTTCTTTTTATGGCTGAGTAATATTCCATTGTACATATGTGCCACATTTTCTTTATCCATTCATCCGTTGATGGACACTTAGGTTGCTTCCATGTCCTGGCTATTGTAAATAGAATTGCAGTGAACATTGTGATACATGACTCTTTTTGAATTATGGTTTTCTTGGGGTATATGCCAAGTAGTGGGATTGCTGGGTCATATGGTACTTCTATTTTTAGTTTTTTAAAGAACCTCCATTACTCTTCTCCGTAGTGGCTGTATCAATTTACATTCCTACCAGCAGTGCAAGAGAGTTCCCTTTTCTCCACACCCTCTCCAGCATTTATTGTTTGTAGATTGTTTGATGATGGCCATTCTGACTGGTGTGAGGTAATACCTCATTGTAGTTTTGATTTGCATTTTTCTAATGATTAGTGATGTTTTGCATTCTTTCATATGTATGTTGGCAATCTGTATATCTTCTTTGGAGAAATGTCTGTTTAGGTCTTCTGCCTATTTTTGGATTGGGTTGTTTGTTTTTTTGATATTGAGTTACATGAGCCGCTTGTAAATTTTGGAGATTAATCCTTTGTCAGTTGCTTCATTTGCAAATATTTTCACCCATTCTGAGGGTTGTCTTTTCTTCTTGCTTATGGTTTCCTTTGCTGTGCAAAAGTTTCTATAGGTCCCATTTGTTTAGTTTTGTTTTTCTCTAGGAGATGGGTCAAAAAGGATCTTGCTGTGATTTATGTCATAGAGTGTTCTGCCTATGTTTTCCTCTAAGAGTTTGATAGTGTCTGGCCTTATATTTAGGTCTTTAATTGATTTTGAGTTTATTTTTATGTATGGTGTTAGGGAGTGTTCTAATTTCATTCTTTTATTTGTAGCTGTCCAGTTTTCCCAGCACTATTTATTCAAGAGGCTGTCTTTTCTCCATTGTATATTCCTGCCTCCTTTATCAAAGATAAGGTGACCATATGTGTGTGGGTTTATCTCTTGGCTTTCTATCCTGTTCCATTGATCTATATTTCTGTTTTTGTGCCATTACCATACTGTCTTGATTACTGTAGCTTTGTAGTATAGTCTGAAGTCAGGGAGCCTGATTCCTCCAGCTCCATTTTCCTTTCTCAAGATTGCTTTGGCTATTCGGGGTTTTTTGTGTTTCCATACAAATTGTGAAAACTCTTGTTCTATTTCTGTGAAAATTGCCATTGGTAGTTTTATAGGGATTGCATTGAATCTGTAGATTGGTTTGGGTAGTATACTCATTTTCACAATGTTGATTCTTCCAGTCCAAGAACATGGTATATCACCCCATCTGTTCGTGTCATCTTTAATTTCTTTCATCCATGTCTTAATAGTTTTCTGCATATAGATCTTTTGTCTCCTTAGGTAGGTTTATGCTTAGGCATTTTATTATTTTTCTTGCAGTGGTAAATGGGAGTGTTTCCTTAATTTCTCTTTCAGATTATTTATCATTAGTGTATAGGAATGCAAAAGATTTCTGTGCATTAATTTTATATCCTGCTACTTTACCAAATTCATTGATCAGCTCTAGTAGTTTTCTGGTAGCATCTTTAGGATTCTATGTACACTATCATGTCATCTGCAAACAGTGACAGCTTTACTTCTTCTTTTCTGATTTGGATTCCTTTTCATTCTTTTTCTTCTCTGATTACTGTGGCTAAAACTTCCAAAACTATGTTGAATAATAGTGGTGAGAGTGGACAACCTTGTCTTCTTCCTGATCTTAGAGGAAATGGTTTCAGTTTTTCACCATTGAGAACGATGTTGGCTGTGGGTTTGTCATATATAGCCTTTATTATGCTGAGGTGAGTTCCCTCTATGCCTTCTTTCGGGAGGGTTTTTATCATAAGTGGGTGTTGAATTTTGTTGAAAGCTTTTTCTGCATCTATTGATATGATAATATGGTTTTTCTCCTTCAGTTTGTTAATGTGGTTTATCACATAGATTGATTTGCATATATTGAAGAATCTTTGCATTCCTGGAATAAACCCCACTTGATCATGGTATATGATCCTTTTAATGTGCTGTTGGATTCTGTTTGCTAGGATTTTGTTGAGGATTTTTGAATCTATGTTCATCAGTGATATTGGCCTGTAGTTTTCTTTCTTTGTGACATCTTTGTCTGGTTTTGGTATCAGGTGATGGTGGCCTTGTAGAATGAGTTTGGGAGTGTTCCTCCCTCTGGTATATTTTGGAAGAGTTTGAGAAGGACAGGTGTTAGCTCTTCTCTAAATGTTTGATAAAAGTCTCCTGTGAAGCCATCTGGCCCTGGGCTTTTGTTTATTGGAAGATTTTTAATCACAGTATCAATTTCACTACCTGTGATTTTTCTGTTTACATTTTCCATTTCTTCCTGGTTCAGTCTCAGAAGGTTGTGCTTTTCCAAGAATGTGTCCATTTCTTTCAGGTTGTCCATTTTATTGCCATAGAGTCGCTTGTAGTAATCTCTCATGATCCTTCGCATTTCTGCAGTGTCAGTTGTTATGTCTCCTTTTTCATTTCTAACTCTGTTGATTTGAGTCTTATCCCTGTTTTTCTTAATGAGTCTGGCTAATGGCCTAACTTTGAGGGTTTTTTTGTTCTTCTCTCTCTAATTGCTTTAGGTGTAAGTTTAGGTTGTTTATTTGAGTTCTTTATTGTTTCTTGAAGTAGGATTGTATTGCTATAAACTTCTCTCTTACAACTGCTTTTGCTGCATCACGTAGGTTTAGGGTTGTCATATTTTCATTGTCATTTGTTTCTAGGTATTATTTCATTTCCTCTTTGATTTCTTCAGTGACCTCTTGATTATTTAGTAGTGTATGGTTTAGACTCCTTGTGTTTGTGTATATTACAGGTTGTTTCCTGTAATTGATATCTAGTCTCATAGCATTGTGGTCGGAAAAGATATTTGATATGATTTCAATTTTCTTAAATTTACCAAGGCTTGATTTGTGACCCAGGATATGATCTATCCTAGAGAATGTTCCATGAGCACTTGAGAAGAAAGTGTATTCTGTTGCTTTTTGGATAGAATGTCCTATAAATATCAATTAAGTCCATCTTGTTTAATGCATCATTTAAAGCTTGTATTTCCTTATCTATTTTCATTTTGGATGATCTGTCCATTGGTGAAAGTGGGGTGTTAAAGCCCCCTACTATGATTGTGTTACTGTTGATTTCCCCTTTTATGGCTGTTAGTATTTGCCTTATGTATTGAGGTGCTCCTATGTTGGGTGCATAAATATTTACAATTGTTATATATCTTCCTCTTGGATTGATCCCTTGATCATTATGTAGTGTGTCCTTCTTTGTCTCTTGTAATAGTCTTTATTTTAAAATCTATTTTGTCTGATATGAGAATTGCTACTCCAGCCTTCTTTTGATTTCCATTTGCATGGAATATCTTTTTCCATCCACTCACTTTCAGTCTGTATGTGTCCCTAGGTCTGAAGTGGGTCTTTTGTAGACAACATGTATATGGGTCTTGTTTTTGTATCCATTCAGCCAGTCTGTGTCTTTTGGTTGGAGCATTTAATCCATTTACATTTAAGGTAGTTGTAGATATGTATGTTCCTATTACCATTTTCTTAATTATTTTGGGTTTGTTATTGTAGGTCTTTTACTTCTCTTGTGTTTCCTCCCTAAAGAAGTTCCTTTAGCATTTGTTGTAAAGCCGGTTTGGCGGTGCTGAATTCTCTTACCTTTTGCTTGTCTCTAAAGGTTTTAATTTCTCCATTGAATCTGAGTGAGATCCTTGCTGGGTAGAGTAATGTTGGTTGTAGGTTTTTCTCTTTCATCACTTTAAATATGTCCTGCTATTCCCTTCTGGCTTGCAGATTTTCTGGTGAAAGGTCAGCTGTTAACCTTATGGGGATTCCCTTGTATGTTATTTGTTGTTTTTCCCTTGCTGCTTTAATATTTTCTTTGTATTTAATTTTTGATAGTTTAGTTAATATGTGTCTTGGCGTGTTTCTTGGATTTTCCTGTATGGGACTCTCTGCACTTCCTGGACTTGATTGACTATTTCCTTTCCCGTATTAGGGATGTTTTCAACTATAATCTCTTCAGATATTTTCCCAGTCCCTTTCTTTTCTCTTCTTCTTCTGGGACACCTATAATTCTAATGTTGGTGTGTTTAATGTTGTCCCAGAGGTCTGTGAGCGTGTCCTCAATTCTTTTCATTCTTTTTTCTTTATTGTGCTCTGCAGTAGTTATTTCCACAATTTTATCTTCCAGGTCACTTATCCATTCTTCTGCCTCAGTTATTCTGCTATTGATTCCTTCTAGCGAATTTTAAATTTCATTTATTATGCTGTTCATCATTGTTTGGTCTTTAATTCTTGTGAGTCTTTGTTTGTTCTGGTGGGTTTTTATCTTGCTCCTTCATCTGCTATGTGTTTCTCTGTCTTCTCATTTTGCTTAACTTACTGTGTTTGGGGTCTCCTATTCGCAGGCTGCAGGTTTGTAGTTCCTGTTGCTTTTGGTGTCTGCTCCCAGTGAGTAAGGTTGGTTCAGTGGGGTGTATAGGGTTCCTGGTGGAGGGGAGTGGTGCCTGTGATCTGGTGGATGAGACTGCCTCTTGTCTTTCTGGTACACAGGAGCACATACGATGGTGTGTTTTGGGGTGTCTTTGACCTTATAATGATTTTAGGCAGCCTCTGTGCTAATGTGTGGGGTTGTGTTCCTGTCTTGCGTGTTGTTTGGCATAGGCTGTCCAGCAATGAAAGCTTTGCTGGCCGTTGAGTGCAGCTGTGTCTTAGTGTTGAGGTGGAGATCTCTGGGAGAACTTTTGCCATTTGATATTACATGGACCCAGGAGGTCTCTGGTGGGCCAGTGTCCTGAGCTTGGCTCTCCTACCTCAGAGGCACAGGTCAGACACCTGGCTGGAGCACCAAGACCCTGAGCCACACGGCTCAGAAGAAAAGGGAGAAAAAAAGAAAGATAGAAAGAAAAAATAATAATAAGATAAAATAAAGTTATTAAAATAAAAATATTATGAAACACTAAAATGTAGTAAAAAAAAGAAAAAAGAAAGAAGAGAGCAATGAAACCAGAAAACAAATCCATCAATGATAAGAACCACTAAAAACTATACTAAAAAAAAAAAGAAATGGACAGAACCCTAGGACAAATGGTAAAAGCAAAGCTATACAGACAGACTCACACAAGGAAGCATACACATGCACACTCACAAAAAGAGAAAAAGGAAAAAAGAATATCTATCTATATATATATATAAAAGAAGGAAGAGAGCAATGAATTCAATAAACAAATCTACCAGTGATAATAAACTCTAAATACAAACTACGATCAACATAAAACCAGAAACAAATTAGATGCAGAAAGCAAACCCCAAGTCTACATTTGCTCCCAAAGTCCACCACCTCAATTTTGGGATGATTCATTGTTTATTCAGGTATTCCAGATTTGCAGGGTACATCAAGTTGATTGTGGAGATTTAATCCACAGCTCCTGAGGCTGCTGGGAGGAATTTCCCTTTATCTTCTTTGTTTGCACAGCTCCTGTGGTTCAGCTTTGGATTTGGCCCCGCCTCTGCATGTCACCTGAGGGCATCTGCTGTTCGCTCAGACAGGACGGGGTTAAAGGAGCAGCTGATTAGGGGGCTCTGGCTCACTCCGGCCAGGGGTAGGGAGGGGTACAGATGCGGGGCAAGCCTGTGGCAGCAGAGAACAGCATGACGTTGCAACAGCCTGAGGCATGCCATGTGTTCTCTGTAGGGAGTTTTTAAAAATTATAGTTTCTGTTTCACTTCTAGTGATCAGTCTGGTGGGCTTTATGTTTCTAGAAAGTTGTCTGTTTCTTCTAGGTTGTCAAATTTTTGTCAGAAAATTGTTCATATTATTCTCTTATGGTTTTTCTTGTATTTCTGCAGTATCCCTTGAGGTTTGTCCTTTTTCATATGTTATTTTGTTTATTTGGGTTCTCTCTCTTTTTTTCTTGGTGAGCCTGGCCAGAGGTTTGTCAATTTTGTTTACCCTTTCAAAGAACCATCTCTTGGTTTTGTTTACTTTTTCTATTGTCTTTTAAAATTTGTATTTTGTTTATTTCCTCCCTGATCTTTATTACTTCCTTCCTTCTGCTAACTTCAGGTTTTGTTTGTTCTTTTTTTTGAATTCCTTTTGATGTTGTGTTAGGTTGTTTATTTGAGATTTTTCTTGTTTTTTTAGGAAGACCTGTATTGCTATGAACTTCCCTCTAATAACTGCTCTTGCTGCATCCCATAGATTTTGTATGGTTGTGTTTTCATTTGTTGTTTTCTCAAAGTATTTTTAAATTTCCGTTTTGATTTCCTCATTGACCCATTGGTTATTTAGTAGCATGTTGTTTAGTCTCCATGTAATCATTTTTCTGTCATTTCTTTTCCTGTGGTTTCTTTCTATTTTCATGCCATTGTGGTCAGAGAAGATTCTTGAAATAATTTCTGTACTTTTAAATTTGTTGAGGTTAGTTTTGTGCCCTACTATGTGGTCAGTCCTAGGCAGTGTTCCATGTGCAGCTGAAAAGAATGTGTATTCTGTCTTTTTTTAGATGTAATATCTTGAAAATATCAATTAAGTCTAACTGTTCTATTGTATCATTTAGGATCTCTCTTGCCTTACTGATTTTTTGTCTAGATCTGCCCATTGATGTGAGTGTGGTGTTAAAGTTTCCTACTATTATATTCCCATCAGTTTCTCCATTAATGTCTGTTAGTGTTTGTTTTATATGTTTGGGTTCTCCTGTATTAGTTGCATATATGTTGATAAGTGTAAAATTCTCTTCTTGTATTGATCCTTTCACCATTATATAGTGTCCTTCTTTATCTTTCTTTATGGCCTTTGTTTTAAAGTCTGTTTTGTCTGATATGTTAGGTAATTACTGATACGTATGTATTTATTGCCATTTTAAACCTTGTTTTCCAGTTGATTATATGTTTCTTCTTTTGTTCTTTTCTTTTTCTTTTTGTTTTTCTTTTTGTGGCTTGATAATTTCCTTTTATTTTATGCTTGTGTTCTCTTCTTTTTGTTTTTTGTGAATCTGTTGTATATTTTTGATTTGTCGTTGCCCTGTTTTTCAAGTATGTTAACCTCTACCTATATCTGCTTGCTTTTGACTGATAGATATATAGGCTCAAACACATTCTAAAAAAAAAAAGAATCTACATTTTCTTACTCTCCTTCCCCACACTTTATGATTTTGATGTACTCTTTTACATCTTCGTGTTTATCCTTTTGCTGTTCCTTGTGTTTATCATCACTTTCACAAATAGGTTTTTTTTTCTCTTTTTGATCTGTATACTGGCTAATTTAAGTGATTTACTTTCCAATTGTGATTTCCTCCTTCCTACGTCTTCTTGCTTCTTTTCAATTTAGAGATGACCTTTCAATATTTCTTTTAGGATAGCTTTAGTATTGCTGTATTCTTTTGGTTTTTGCTTGTCTAAGAAATTCTTTATTTCTCCTCCCATTCTAAATGATAATCTTGCTGGGTTGAGCATTCTAGGTTGCAGATTTTTCTCTTTCAAGACTTTGAATATATTTTGCCACTCCCTTCTGTCCTGCAGCATTTCTGTAGAGAAATCAGCTGATAGTCTTATGGGGGTTCTCTTGTAATTAACTCTGTTTTTCTCTTGCTGCCTTTAGAATCCTCTCTTTAACTTTTTCCATTTTATTATAATATGTCTTAGCGTAGGCCTGTTTGGGATCATCTTGTTTGGGACCCTCTGTGCTTCTTATATCTGGATATCTGTTTCGTTCTTAGGTTTGGGAAGTTTTCAGCCATAATTTCTTCAAATACATTTCCTTTCTTTTTTCTTTTATATTTATTTATTTATTTATTTTTGGCTGCATTGGGTCTTCATTGCTGCATGCGGGCTTTCACTTGTTGCGGCGAGCAGGGCTACTCTTCGTTGTGGTGCATGGGATTCTCATTGTGGTGGCTTCTCTTGTTGTTGAGCATGGGCTCTAGGTGTGTGGGCTTCAGTAGTTGTGGCGTGCAGGCTCAGTAGTTGTGGTGCACGGGCTTAGGTGCTCCACGGCATGTGGGATCTTCCCAGACCAGGGCTCGAACCTGTGTCCCCTGCATTGGCAGGTGGATTCTTAACCACTGTGCCACCAGGGAAGTCCCCTTCAAATACATTTTCAATCCCCTTTTCTCTTTCTTCTCCTTCTGGAATCCCCATTATGCATAGATCGGCATGTTTTATATTATCCCATAGGTCTCTTATATTGCTTTCACTTTTTTTTTTTCATTTGGCTTTCTGCCTGCTGTTTTGATTGGGTAATTTCCATTATTCTGTCTTCCAGATCACTTATTCTTTCTTCTGCATTATTCATTCTGCTGTTCATTGCCTTTAGCTCAGCTTTTGTCTCGGCAAATGAATTTTCTAATTTTTCTTGGTTCCTTCTTATAGTTTCTCATTCCTTTTTATAGTAATCTGCCTTTCTGTCAATAGCCTTCCTTAATTCCTTTAGTATTTTCATTATCTCCTATTTGAAATCCATGTCTATTAAACTGAAGTGGTCTGTTTCATTGTTTGTTCTTTCAGGACAATTTTCTTGGTCTTTTAACTGGGAGTGGTTCCTCTGCTTCTTCATTTTGCTTGTATTTCTCTTACCCTGTGAGTTTAGGAGAAACAGTTATCTACTGTAGTCTTGGAGGGCTATTTATATGCAGGAGTGTTCCTGCGTAGGTCGTTTGGGTTTAAATGTTTTTGGCATGAGGGCTGTTTTTGGTTTGGTTGCTTGCCATCTCTTTCCTCAGCGTGTGTTGGCTGTGCATGCTCCAGGGGAGATGGCAGGGGTAGGGGGGCAGAGGTTGGTGACTGGTCACAGGACCCTTGGCAGTGGTGGGTCTTGCACACTCCCAGGGAAGTGGGGGCACTGGCTGGCACCTGGTCATGGGACCCTTGGTGGCAGTGGGCTGCACACCTTCCTGGGGAGGCGGGGGCAGTGGTTGGCACTCAATCTTGGGACCCTTGATGGTGGCAGCAGTCTGTGCCCATCTCTGGGGTCTGAGATGGCAGTGGTGGTTCATGCCCACCCCTGGAGCTTGTATAGGCAGTGCCTTGCTGCTTGAGAGTTTGTGCTCGGAGAAAGAAGATCCTATGCTGAGCTCACCCCTCTCCTAGCTCACCCCCCAACAATGGTGCCTTGCCTCTCCGGAGCAGGCCCATGCTTATTCCTGTATTCCCTTGATTGTGGCACACCACACCTTAGCCCCCTCAGGCTGTCTCCACGCAGCCAACCCCAGTCCTCTCCCTGGATATGACCTCCGAAGCCCAAGGCTCAGCACCCAGCCCCCACCTGCCCCAGTGGCTGAGTGTCTCAGGCTGGAGAGTGCCAGATGGTGGCACTGACCTTCTGTGCAGGTCTCTCTCCGCTTTGCCTTCCATAAACCAGTTGTTGCACTCTCCTCTGAGTATCTGAAGCTCCCCATCTGTCCTGGCTTGATCTCCCCACCAGTGAGGGGACTTACCAGTGTGTGGAAACCTTTCCTCTTTTGCAGCTCCTTCCCAGGGGCACAGGTCCCATCCCTATTCCTTTCTTTCTTTTTTTTCTTTTATCCTACCCCATTACATGGAGATTTTCTTGCCCTTTTGGAAGTCTGAGGTCTTCTGCCAGTGTTCAGTAGATGTTCTGTGAGAATCGTTCCACATGTAGATGTATTTTTGATGTATTTGTGGGAGGAGGTGAGCTGTACTTCCTACTCCTCCGCCATCTTGATCCAATCCCCTGACCATACCAATTTTTGATGAGGATATAGAGCAACTGGAATTCTCATACAGTGCTGGTAGGAATGTACAATGGTGCAACCACTTTGAAAGACAGTTTAGTAGTGTCTTAAGTTAAATGTGCACGTACCTGTGAGTCAGCCTTTAAATTTCTAGGTATTTACTCAAGAGAAGCAAAAGAATATGTCCTAAAAGGTATACAGATTGCCAACAAACACATGAAAGAATGCTCAACATCATTAATCATTAGAGAAATGCAAATCAAAACTACGATGAGATATCATCTCACACCAGTTAGAATGGCCATCATCAAAAAGTCTACAAACAATAAATGCTGGAGAGGGTGTGGAGGAAAGGGAACCCTCCTACACTGTTGGTGGGAATGTAAATTGATACAGCCACTATGGAGAACAGTATAGGGGTTCCTTAAAAAACTAAAAATAGAGCTACCATATGACCCAGCAATCCCACTACTGGGCATATACCCTGAGAAAACCATAATTCAAAAAGAGTCATGTACCACAATGTTCATTGCAGCTCTATTTACAATAGCCAGGACATGGAAGCAACCTAAGAGCCCATCAACAGATGAATAGATAAAGAAGATGTGGCACATATATACAATGGAATATTACTCAGCCATAAAAAGAAACGAGATTGAGTTATTTGTGGTGAGGTGGATGGGCCTAGAGTCTGTCATACAGAGTGAAGTAAGTCAGAAAGAGAAAAACAAATATGATACCCTAACACATATATATGGAATCTAAAAGAAAAAAAAGGTTTTGAAGAACCTAGGGGCAGGACAGGAGTAAAGATACAGATGTAGAGAATGGACTTGAGGACATAGGGAGGGGGAAGGGTAAGCTGGGACAAAGTGAGAGAGTGGCATGGACATATATACACTACCAAATATAAAACCAATAGCTAGTGGGAAGCAGCCGCATGGCACAGGGAGGGTAGCTCTGTGCTTTGTGACCACCTAGAGTGGTGGGATATGGAGGGTGGGAGGGAGACACAAGAGGGAGGGTATTTGGGGATATATGTATATGTATAACTGATTCACTTTTTTATAAAGCAGAAACTCACACACCATTGTAAAGCAATTATACTCCAATAAAGGTCTTAAAAAACTGTATTAGAAAAAAAATAAAAGAGTATATCCATACAAAGATTTGTACTTGAATGTTCTTAGTGGCTTTATTTGTGATTACCAAAACCTAGAGACAACCCCAGTGTCTATCAACAGGTGAAGGGATAAACTGTGCTTTGTTTATACAGTGGAATACTACTCAGCAGTGGAAAGGAATGGACCACTGATACATGCAACAACATGGATGAATCTCAAAATAATCATGCTGAGTGAAAGAAGCCAAACAAAAAAGAGGACATACTGTATGATTCTGTTTATGTAAAATTCTAGAAAAAGCAAGCTAAATTTCAGTGACAACAGATCAGCACTTACTTGGAGATGGGGTGAGGAGGGAGAGGTGCATTATGAAGTGGCAGAAGGAAACTTTGGGGAGTGATAGATATGTTCGATAGCTTAATTGTGGTGATGGTTTCACCAGTGTATACATATGTCAAAACTCATCAAACTGCACACTTAAACGTGCAGTTTATTTATGTCAGTTATAACTCAAGGTGCAAATGGGAAAAAATGACAGAAAAATATAACATTGACATCTTTCCATGTCAGCACCAAGGGTCTGCCTCATTCTTTTTGCTCTCTGTATGGTGTTTCATTGTATATATGTACTGTGATTTTATCCACACAGCCTTGGGTGGGTGACTCATCTGTTTTAGTTGATGAGGCCCCCTTTTTTCCTTTGCGGATAAGGTTGGCTTTTATTTCCTGGACCTGATTAACACATCTGGCATCATTGGTCAGGATGTAATTTCTGAAGCCCATTGCTTCTGGCTGTCTATGATCTCTTGTCTCATTGGGCTCAGAAGTCTCTTATTTATCCTAAACGTGGAAACAGATTAAGTGGCCATAAATGATCTTTTCCATAAAATTATGGAGCCTCAGAGATAATCTAATTCAACCCCCTTATTTTTACAGAAAAGAAAGCAGGATAAGTGATTTACCTGAGATCATACAGATAGTTAGAGCCCAGGACTCCCATCTCGTAGTCTATTTTTCTACTGCACAGATGTCATATAATTGCTTTTTTGCCCTACGGTGGTTGGTATCAGCTTTGGATCAGTACGTATTAATCTTTAGGAAAAAATACAAGCAGAAACACTCTCCATGGGCCATTATTAAACCACCTCTCTAGAGGAATGGTTCTGCTTTAGGTTCTTTATTCTTTGCAGCAAATGGGGAAAAAGAATGGTTCTAAAGTAAAAATGAAGTCAAACTCCCTGCTGTGTCTTCATCTATAAAGCTAATGCATCTCTCAAGAAATGACCGCTGTTTCACCTCTGGCATGCCTTAGGATTTCAACCCCAGCTGTCTGTTTTCATAAAGCTATCTCAAACATCATGTTATGTAAACTTGGAAAGTTTAGTCTCTACTGCCTAAGATGTTATACATTTTGGTTACTTCATTCTTTGCTCATTTGTTATTTGTTCCTTCATTTGTTTGATAAATGTCTATGAATGCCTACTATTTTCCAGGCACTGTTTTAGACAGTGGGATACACTGGTGAAGACAACAAAGTCCGTTCCTTGAGGAGCTTAGATTTGGGAGTGGGGGACACAGACAATAAGGGAATAATCAAGTAAATATATTGTATATCAGATGTTGACAAGTGCTATGGAGAAAAATGAAGTAGATTAAAGGGAGGGAGTGCCAGGAAAGCATATGTGTATATAAGCTGTTTTATCTAGGCCAGCAGGGGAAAAGTCTTAATAATAAGACGACATTTGAGAGAAGACAGGAAGCAAAGAGGCACAAACCCTTAGAGTATCTGGGGGAAAGAGATACTTTCTAGGCAGAGAAAGCAGCAGGTATAAAGACCCTAAGGTGAGTTTGTGTTTGGCACGTGTGAGCCATCTGGAACTGGTGAACAAGTGGGGAGGGTAGGGGATAAAGACAGAGGTGAGGTGAGAAGCAGATCATGTAAGATATTGTTGGCACTTGTAAGGACTCTGTCTTTTACTCTGAGTGAGAAGGAGGGCTCTGAGTGACAGGATATTATTTTTTCTCTTTTTAAATTGGGGTAAAATTTACATAACATGAGATTAATCATTTTAACAGTTTTAAAGTATACAATTCAGTAGCTTTTAGTACTTTCAGAATGTTGTACAACCATCACTACTGTCTAATTTCAGAACATTTTCATCACTCCAAAAAGAAACCCTGTGCCCATTAAGTAGTCACTCTCCATTTCCCTCAGCCCCTAATCTGCTTTCTGTCTCTATAGATTTGCCTATTCTGGACATTTCCTGTAAATGGAATCATACAGAATGTGGCCATTTGTGTTTGGCATTTCACTTAGCATAATATTTTCAAGGTTCATCCATGTTATAGCATGTGTTAGAACTTCATTCCTTTTTATTGTCAATAATATTTCATTATATGGCTGTACCACATTTCCTTTTTCTGTTCATCTGTTGATGGACATTTGGACTGTTTCCACCTGTTAGCTATTGTGAATAATGCTGCTATGAACATTTGTGTACAAGTTATTGTGTGGACATGTGTTTTCAGTTCTCTTGGGTAGACACCTATGAGTGGAATTGCTGGGTTGTGTGGTAATTCTGTATTGGGGATTTATATATATATATATATATATATATATATATATATATATGATTTATTGCTGTTTGGCTGCATTGCAAGGCAATGCAATCCTGCATTGCAAGATCTTAGTTCCCTGACCAGGGATTGAACCCAAGCCCCTGGCAGTGGAAGTGCAGAGTCCTAACCACTGGACCACCAGGGAATTCCCTGGATTTATATTTTTAAAACTCATTTTGGCTGCTATGTTGAGGATAGATTGTATGAGGACAAGGGCAGAAGTAGGGAGTTCAGTTAAGAGGCTATTGCAACCATCCAGGAGCTAGGTGACGGTGGTTTAGACCAGAGTAATGGCAGTGGAGGGGGAGAGAACTGGTCATATTCTAGATATACTTTGAAGATAGAGCCAAGAGGATTTGCTAACGCATTGGATACGTATTTTGAGAGAACAAGCAGAGTCAAGGGTGATTCTTAAGATTTTTGACCTGAAAAATGAAAGGACAGAGTTGCCATTTGATGAAATTGAGGGAAGAGTAGGTTTGGGGGAGGATTAGGGCTTTGGTTTTGGACTTGCTGTGTTTGAGACATCCCAGCAGAGATGTCAAGTAGGATGTTGGAAATAGAAGTCTGGCATTTGAGTAAGAGAGAAATTTGGGAATTGTTAGTTTATAGAGCATATTTAAAGCCACGAGAATAGATGAGATCATTTAGGGATAATTCTAGATAGTGAAGAGAAGAAGCCCAAGGAATAAGCATGGACACAATCCAAAGATTAGAGGTCTAGGAGGTGAGGAGAGACCAGCAAAGGAGATTGAGAAGGAACAGCCAGAGAGGTCAGAGGACCAGGAGAGTATGGTGTCCTGGAGGAAATTACTTGAGACACTTCAGGAAGAATGATTTTTTTTCCTTTTCGTGTTCTCACAAATTCCTTGAGGTAAGGGGTCCAGTAATTGCGTCCTTCCCTTTAGAGATGAGGACTGCTGTTTTAAGTGCCCAGGGTCATCCTTCATTAAGCTGAAAAGGAATTCTGGTCTTCTGAATAATATCTTCAAAGCATACTATTTATTTATATATACACTTTATGCCCCACTGAGGGCATTTAGTCAAAAATTCAGTCAAAAATAATTGAGTGCCCACTCTATGCTAGTCTTCTAGGCATTGGGAACGCAGCAGTGAACAAAATATGTGGTCACTGATCTCCTGGAACTTACTCTAATGGAGGAGAAAGACATTAAAAATCATTTGTTTAAATTATTGAACAAATTAAATAATTTATATAAAAGACATAAAAAGTTACGCATATGATGACTGCTACTAAAGCATCAGGGTGCTTTAGGAGCATATAGGAAGGTTACTAATCCAGACTTGGGGTGGGGGCATGGTCAGAGAGATCTCCAGGAACTGACATATAAGGAGAGACCAGAAGAAGCAATAGATTTAGCCAGAAGTTTCAAGTAAATAAGAAAAATGGCCATTGTGGCCATCCCAGGAAGAGAAAAGAGGGAAGAAGAGCTTTGGCACATTCAGGGAACCAAAAGAGCTTCATCATTCTGGAATGTAAAGTATAAGGAGAAGTGGAGGGTGAAAGATGAGTCTGCAGACGTGAGCAGGGGTCAACTCATAAGGATTTTCTTGCCATGCTAAGGAGTTTGAACTCAATCCCAAGAGCAATGGGGAACCACTGAGCAGTTTTAAAAGCATACTCAGCTCTTAGAAAGATCACTTAGGCTACCATTGTGAAAGGTTGGAAGGAAGCCTGCCTCCTGGCAAGAGAGCCCAGTTGGCTCTTGGTTTTTATTCTAGTGTGCCATTTGAAGTCCCCAAGCTGAAAAGTGGAAAGAGTGCCCTGGAGGCTGAGAGTGAGAGTCTGGATAGCTACATGGCTGACTCGGATAGCACGTCCAGGTGAGATGCCCCCAGTCCCTGCTGCTCTGCTCAGCCAAGCTCCCATTTTGTTCTCTAGCGCCAGGGTGTGGGAATCCACTGCCTTCAGTGTTCCTGACTTTTGTCCTCAGCAAGGCAAATGAAGTATTTTCTCTGACGTTGCCACAAGTCTTCCAGTAGCACTTCTACTGTTGGCTCTGAGCACAGCGTTCTGGAACATGCTAACTTCCACAGGCTGCTGCACCTTGAAGAACAGATGCTGCTATCCCTTAGGCATGGGGGTGTGACTGTTTGTGTTTGTACAGAGTTGCTTATCTAATCGTCTGCATGCCTTCAAAGTAAATCAGATGTGAAGTGCCTCAAGCCAGTGGCTCTCTTTCCATAGAGCTTGGGTCCCTAGACAGAAGGGGAAGGGGAGAAGGTGATTTTATTATAGCTTCTGTATCTGCCTCCAGGAGAGACTCTCTGGATAAATTTGGCCTCTTTCCAGAATGGAAGAAGATGTCTGCCCCCAAATCTCAAGTAGAAAAGGTAAGCTTTATTTATTGGTTGGTTGATCTCTGTCTCTCTTTTGTCTGTCTTTGTCTGTGTATGTATCTCTTTCTTTTCCCTTCCTCGGGGAGAATTTAAATCAAGAGTTCAAACAAACAAATTTTAGTTCAGATTCCCTTGGGAGCATTTTCTAAGGTTTTGGTTGAAACATGTGAGAAGATAGGTTTTATACAATTTCCTAGGATTAAATTAAAGTCCTAAGATTAAATTAATCTTTAAGTTTGTCATAGTTTAGTGAAAATCTGAGCCTTCTTCCTTATTCCACACTTCCACCTACTCAACTGTCTTTTTCCATTTCCTTGCCCTTATCTTTTCCTAGGAAGCTCAGCCTGGGGGTCAAAATGTGGTATCTGTGGACGAGGGTGAAATGATATTCAAGAAGAACACCAGAAAAATCCTCAGGCCTTCAGGTAGCTGGTTTCCCTTCATGGCCTTTTGAGATTGAAGTTCTGAGTACTTGGTGGGTTATTCGTATGGAAAAGAGTAGGTTTCTTTTGATTTGGTTTTCGGCCTTCCACTCAGAGTACACTAAATCTGTGATTGATCTTCGCCCGGAAGATGTGGGGCATGAAAGTGGCTCCTTGGGAGACAGAAGCAAATCTGTCCCAGGTCTCAGTGTGGATATGGTAAGTACCCTTGTATTTCACTTGGTCACTATATGAAATTTTATGTATCTAAAGTTGACTTTACTGCCTGATACTCTCAATTCACCTGTTTAATTCTTTAGGAAAATGTAACATGAATCTTGATTTCCCCCTCAATTTCTAAAGTAAATCTGGTTGCTGAATTGCTTAAAGAAAAAGACTATCTTTCACTGTCTCTTTTATTTTCTAAACATTGCTTGATATATGGTTGGGGGCTCAAATAAATACTTATCTTGAATATAATGTAAAGAGATGGCTGGGTTGGGGCAGTCAAATGAGAAAGAGATATTCCTATCTTATTATTTTGTGATTTGAGAAGGGTAGTTGGAATATAGTTTGGAAGCCTGAAATGGGGAAACATAAAGGTAAGTATGTACGTGTGCATATGACAGCTCAGAGCTTATCAACAATTATGGCCCCTACTAAAGGAAAGATATTCATCTTTGAACTTTTTCTTATTTTTATTAACTCTGAATCTATATTTATTTTTCAAGGAAGAGGAAGAGGAAGAAGAAGAAGACATTGACCACCTGGTGAAGTTGCATCGTCAGAAGCTAGCCAGAAGCAGCATGCGAAGTGGCTCTTCCATGGTAGGTTCTATTAGTTCTGTGGCTATGGACATGTTGGGATACCAGGAAGGATGGAAGTGCTTCCCCAGAGCAGTATCAGGACCTGGGGAAATTCTCTTAGTCACTCTTTCTAGGTAAGTGAGATGCATTTGTTTGTTCCTTTCCTCAGTTTAGACCATAGTTGCTTAGTGCACGGTTAGGTGGCTTTCTCAGCCTCTGCCCTGGAGATTCTTAAATCAGGTAGTTAGAGCTAGAGATGTTCACCATAGCTTTGTGAACAGTAACCCATAACTTCTCCCTTAAAAAGGTACCCAGGCCATGAAGTGAGCAAGATCAGGTTTCTTCATCAGAGCATGTACCAAGTCTCACATTCAAGGGCAGTGAGTGCCATGAGAAGGGCCTTGGCAGGGTTAATTGGAATCAGGATATGATTAAGGAACAACAGCATCAATCAGAATCATGAAGTTAAAGGGACATTTAAGAATCAGGGCCTAGTTCTGTCATAAGTGTGAAGATTGATGTTTAGGGGAAACAGAATCAGAAAGCAGGGTGATTAGATGGTCCCACTCACACATAGGAAGAGAACGGTGGGCTTGCAGAGTCAATTATTACCTGAGAGGAAGGTATCTTTTCACCTCTGTTGGGGTTTTCCCCCCAATTCTGATGCAATCACTTTTCTCTATAGGTCTTGAGAGACATAATGTGGATAAAAGAAACTCACAGATAATTAAGGCCCCTTGTTTTAATTAGTAACTGACCCCTTCTAGCCAGCATTGTAGCATATATAACATACACCAAAATCGGACTGAGCTGTGTCTTACCTCTACTTCTTGCCCACCCTCTGGGGCAGTTGAAAATTAACAATAAAATGTGTAAAAAGAGGGGAGAAGAGCATCTTGGAGCCTAGGTGAGCCATGAGCTGATTGATGAACCTGAGCAGTTGTGTATGTGCTCTTAGCTGTCTCTTATACTCTGGGTACAAGACGACTGGCAGTACTGGCTGGTTGGTTTCAGGGGGCTTTTGTTTTCTTCATTGACTGTGGCTTTTTTTTTTTTTTTTTTTTTTTGCGGTACGCAGGCCTCTCACTGCTGTGGCCTCTCCCGTTGCGGAGCACAGGCTCCGGACATGCAGGCTCAGCGGCCATGGATCACAGGCCTAGCCGCTCCACGGCATGTGGGATCTTCCCAGACTGGGACACGAACCCGTGTGCCCTGCATCGGCAGGCAGACTCTCCACCACTGCGCCACCAGGGAAGCCCCGACTGTGGCTTTTTCATGAGGGAAAATGTTAGCAATGTGGCAGGGGGAGTGTGCCTTCGCCAGATGTTTGTGGGTGCTTTATCTTTTTTTGTTTGGTTGGTTTTTTGTTTGGTTTGGTTTTGTTTTTTGCCATGCCACATGGCATATAGGATCTTAGTTCTCCCACCAGGGATTGAACACATGCCCTCTGCATTGAAAGCACGGAGTCTTAACCACTGGACCACCAGGGAAGTCCCTGTTTGTTTTTTTCTTCCCGTTTTATTGAGATATAACTGACATACAGCACTGTATAAGTTTAAGGTATACAGCATAATGATTTGACTTACATATATCATGAAAAGGTTACTGCAATAAGTTTAGTGAACATCCATCATCTTATATAGATACAAAATTAAAGAAATAGAAAAAAATTTTCCTTGTGATGAGGATTCTTAGTATTTACTCTCTTAACAACTTTCATATATAACACACAGCAGTGATAATTGTATTTATCATGTTACACATTATATCCCTAGTACTTATATATCCTATAACTGGAAGTTCATACCTTTTGACCACTTTCATACAATTCCTCCTCTCCTGACCCCTTGCCTCTTATAACCACAAATCTGATCTCTTTTTGAGTTTTGTTTGTTTGTTTGTTTGTGTTCGAAGTGTAATTGACCTACAACACTATGTTTGTTCCTGTTACACAACATAATGATTTGATAGTTCTGTAAATTTCAAAACGATCACCATGGTAAGTCTAGTTACCATCTGCCATGTGGGTGCTTTATCTTCAGAGTACGATTGGCAGCATGATGAGCATTTATAGCGAAGCTGGAGATTTCGGGAACATCTTTGTGACTGGCAAGATTTCCTTTTCCCTGAAGTATGAGCAGCAAACACAGGCTCTGGTCATTCACGTGAAGGAGTGCCACCATCTGGCCTATGCTGACGAAGCCAAGAAGCGCTCGAACCCGTGAGTGCTTCTGGACCCTGTGCATTGCTTGGAGATGATCAGACCCCAGCATCTCTCTGGGCACCCTTGAACCGAGGCTCTCACTTCCTGGGCAGACAGGGAGGTGTGATTGAGAGTGGTTAGGGGAAATGTGAGAAAAGGACCAGAATTGGGAAAATGCAAGAATGGCAGGTCTAAGAGGGCTCGATGTGACATTTTCATTTCATCATGGCATATGTATATGGAGAAGAAGAAAGTAAGGAATGGGCTTCCAAAAAGAGAGCAAATTACTCAGTATTCTCCTTGGTTTTTAGATATGTGAAGACTTATCTTCTGCCTGACAAATCCCGCCAAGGAAAAAGAAAAACCAGCATCAAGTGGGACACCATTAATCCACTATATGATGAGATCCTTAAAGTAAGTATCTAGAGCCCGAGAGGGTATGAGAATTTGTTCTGTCTTGTGTGCTAAGCTGTAGCTATTCCTCTGCTATGTGAGTGGTCGACATGGTTTTCAGTGTCCATGTCTGTGTTTGAGAATATGCTATGGGCATCTGTTCACGTCCTGACCTCCCAGAGAAGAGAACAAAGCTGATCTGACTTTCTTGGATTATTGTGAAGTTGGAGGTCCACATGGCCACAAATCTCATTTTAAAGAGTCATTTTCGATCAGGAGTCTCCCTGGCAGTTCTTTTGGAATATTCCAGTGTTCTCTCCCCCACTGAAGGAAAAATTCATGTTCCAGGTCCTCTGATGGAGTATGGTAGGTTTTTGTGAAACGGGGTAAGTGGAGGCTTTGAGGGAAGAAACTCAAAGTTCTTAGGGACTAAAGTGATTTGATATTCAGGACTATGGACTTTGAGTATGGTTGCTCAGATTTTGGAGTAATCATTTTCTGAGGAATTACCGTGAACTAATCATCTTGGGCTTCTTTCTTTTCACAGTATGAGATCCCAGAATCTCTCCTGGCCCAGAGGACTTTGCAGTTCTCGGTTTGGCATCATGGTCGTTTTGGCAGAAACACTTTCCTTGGAGAGGCAGAGGTCCAGATGGATTCCTGGAAGCTTGATAAAAAACTGGATCATTGCCTCCCTTTACATGGAAAGGTAGTCTGCTTTAACAACTCCTTACAGAGTTTGGATCTGAGGTAGAATTGCCTGCAGTGACTTCTGCTGGGACAGTTTTGAATGCAGTCTGTGGAGTTCTAGCGCACCCTGCTGGGGTTACTGAGTTTAACAGTAATTTCAGATGCACTTGGATGGCGAGTGTGAGTAATCTCTTCTGTCTAGGCCAGATGAAGATGAAGCCATGGTTTTCCTTTGAAGTCTTTCATATGTGTGCCAACCTTTGCCTCCTGATCTTCCAGAGTCTGGGCGTATCCTAACATCCTAACTTGCGCCTCTTCTCCAAGCTAACTTTTTGGGTGTATCTTAATCTGCACTGGTTTTCCAAACTACCCTTTTCACTAAAGAAGTGGGAAGTAAAGCAATTCACAGAGTTCCACTTGCTGTGCTCTTGGTCACACAAGCCAGGGACAGTTTTACTTTGGAGATGGCATCTCGGGTGAGAGTGTGGCAGTGTGCATAATAGTACCTGGGATCTGAGTGCAGACCTGGATTTGAATCCAGGCCCTGTGATTTACCAGCTAGGTAAATCACCTAACTTAAAGGTAACTTACAGGACTTCCCTCGTGGTCCAGTGGGTAAGACTCCATGCTCCCAATTCATGGGGCCTGGGTTTGATCCTGGTCAGGGGACTAGATCCCATATGCATACCGCAGCTAAGCGGTTACCTGCTGCAACTAAGGGTCTGCATGCCACAACTATGAGCCTGTATGTCACAACTAAAAGATCCCACATGCTGCAGTGAAGATCCTGAGTGCCACAACTAAGACCCAGTGCAGCCTAAATAAATAAATAAATATTTAAGAAAAAAAAGAAAAAGATAACTTAGGTAAGTCACCTAACTTCTGTGGGCCTTAGTTCCTTCACCTATAAAATGGAAATGATAATAATATTCCTCTTCTGCAGGATCATATACAGAGTACCAATCAGTGCCTGGCACATAAAAGACATTCAATAGGTTACTGTCACTCTGGTTAAGATGAAATGCTAAAACACAGTTAGGACTTCTTGATTATCAGAACTGTTCAATGGCAAGATTCTTCTGTAAAACTTTTTTTACACTAGCATTTTCAATGCTAAAAATAGTACATGTTACATAGAATGCCTTTGGAAAGATGGACATGAAACTAGTAGTAGTGGCTGCCTCTAGGAAGAGAGACTGAGGTGGGAGGGTTTAGTTTTCTCTATATGCCCTTTTATAACGTTTGAACTTTTTATCAGGTCTACATATGTTGCTTATCAAGAACATTAAGTATAAAAGGATTTATGTGCATGATTCAAAATTAAAACAACATGGAAGTATATAAAAAGAAAAGTAGGATATTTCCATTCCCTAGAAATACTACTGTTATCAACTACTTAGATATCTTTATAGAAATTTTGTATTAAGAAGCACAGATATATATACATATGGATTTACATTTTTCCTTTTTACACAAATGGGCTCTTATCATTGTGTATATATATCTTGATTTTTCATTTAACAATTTGTCATTTACCATGGACATTTTTCTATGCCATCACTTACAGATTTATCTCATTTTAACTGCTGGATAGTATTCTTCATATACCTATATTATAATTTATTTACAATGCCCCCACCAATGGGTATTTAACTTGTTTGCCTCTTTTTTTGCTATTAAAACTATGCTATAATATTTCTTGGTCTTATTTTGTGAGTGTAACTGTAGTAGAAATTTCTGGTGGTGAAATTGCTGAGTCAAAGGAAATGTACATCCAGTATTTTGATAGCTACTGCCCTCCAAAAAATAGTAACCATATTAAAAATGTCCCTAGGAAAGCAGTTATCACCAAACTATAGCATATTATTAGAAATTTAGAATTTCTGAAGCATTTGGCATGTAAGATATTCTCTCTGGGGCCTACAGTTGATATAATTATATTGGAAATGTCACTGTAAGCCATCATGAACTACTGCCAATAAAAAATGACTTACATAAAAAAAAACCTGCACTAAAATGGAGCTGTTTGCTCTTTGCAATTATTTTGAGCCAGAATGAAAATATGCTACTGACACTAATATGCCAATTATGCCAATTTCCAGCTAAGGCTAAACTCCAATTTTTAGAGTCCACTGAAATTCACAATCTAGAGACTAATAAATTGTGTAGACATTTTATAAACAACAAAAAGACCACTCCAGTATTACATATCTATTTTAACTGAAAACATTCTATATTTATTGTCTCTGATTTTTCTTTTTTTGCCCTAGTGATCTGTTTGCTCCCATTCAGTTTTCTCTTCCTGTCATCCACCTCCCTATTCTTCTGTGTCTCTCCCATATACTACACTTCTGTGCATTCTGGGTATGTGGTACATTTTTCCAAACCAGTGGGGATTATACCTTCCTTGCATTGCCATGCTCAGAGTTGAGGCCTTAGGTTAGAGGAGCCCCAGTGAACACGGGCAGTGAAAGAGCATCTCTGATCTGCACCAGCTCATGCTCTGGGTACCAAGGCATAAGGGACAGAGCCACGCTGAGAGAGCCAGTAGAGTGAAGCAGCCCTGCTGCCCACGGCCACTTGCTGCTCATCCCAGATATCCACTCATTCACTCTTGTGTTCATTCAGGAAATATTTGTGGAGCACCTACTATGTGCCAGGTACATTGCTAAGTGTTGGGCATACTAGGATGAACAACAACAAAAAGGCTTGATTCCTGTCCTGGCATTTAGATTCTAGTGGTAGAGGCAGTCATGAATCAAAAGTAACCTAAACAAATGTAAAATTAAAAATTGTGGCATATTCAAATCCTTGTAACAGAGTTTCACCTAGCCCTCAAATCTTTGCAAGCTCTCTTTTAAAAAAGACTTTTTATCTTTGAAAATCATACAAGTGATACATGCCTTTCTCATTAAAAAGACACTATAGATACAGACAGAGTAAAAAGTGAAAGCCCTCTTTCCTTTCCCCATTCTACTCCCCTCCTTAGAAGATACAGGTGTTAATTATGTCTGTATATTTCTGGGTTTTTCTATACAGTGTTGTATAGTGCTTAAAACCATGGATTCTGGAACCAGTCTGTCTGAATTTGAATCCTGGCTCTGCCAATTACTGGGTGACCTTGGTCAAGTTGCTTAACTTCTCTGTTCCTCTGTTTCATAATCTGTAAAATGGGGATAATTGTACTCATGTCATTGGGACTATCTTGAGGATTAAACAAAATGATATAATTAAAATACTATAACAGTACCTGGCACATAGTAAGTACTATATGAGTGATAATGATAATAATCATTATTTACATGCATACATATTTACATATACAAATATGAATATGTTTTAATATAAGTGGGATGCTTTTTCTGCATCTTGCCTTGTTGACTTAACAGTACATCTTGGATATCTTTCTCTGTCAGTGTGTAGAGATTCACTGCATCCTTTTTGATGATTGCACACCATATGCCATACTATGGCATTAAAATCACTCATTTAACCTTTCCTATATTGATTGGCATTTAGGTTGTTTCCACTTGGGGCTATCACTAACAATGTTGGTAGCAAGATTCTTCGTCATGGTGTCAGTCCCCTGTCAGTTTGTATGGCAACCTTGCTGGCAGACCTTTGAGAGTATTTGGAATCTAGTAATGGTATCCCCAAAGTAGCAAAATAGTAGGCATTGCGGAAGACTCTTTGTTAGTTCTTCTGAAGCTCCTTTGGAAGAAACTGCCTTAGAATCCTGTGGCTGCCATGGCCTAGGGATCGTGGATGGTATTCATAAGGAGAAGGATCCTTTTATGCTGTGAAACTGTTCTTGGGGGTAATTTTAGAATCTTCTCAGTGAGAGGTCTCAACAACTCCTGAACAGCCCAGCTTTACCTATTGGGTTTCCTTGTGTTTCAGATCAGTGCTGAGTCCTCGACTGGCTTGCCATCACACAAAGGCGAGTTGGTGGTTTCATTGAAATACATCCCAGCCTCCAAACTCCCTGTTGGAGGTAACCGGAAAAAGAGTGAGTTTTCTTTGGGGCCCTGGATTTAGCTCTTAGTTTTCTGCACAAGATCTGTGTGAGGTGGTGCTGGCTAGTGGCTAGCACTATTGGAGAGACCAGATTACGATGCATACTGGATCATTTTCTAGGGAAGATTCCTTTGCTAAGTAAGCCATTTCTGTTTTTCAACCAGAAGGGAATGCCTTAAGAGTTGGATCCCCGGGGCTTCCCTGGTGGTGCAGTGGTTGGGAGTCCGCCTGCCGATGCAGGGGACGCGGGTTCGTGCCCAGGTCTGGGAGGATCCCACATGCCGCGGAGCGGCTGGGCCTGTGAGCCATGGCCGCTGAACCTGCTCGTCTGGAGCCTGTGCTCTGCAACGGGAGAGGCCGCGGAGCCTGTGCTCCCCAACGGGAGAGGCCGCGGCAGTGAGAGGCCCGCGTACCGCAAAAACAAACAAACAAACAAAAAACAGTTGGATCCCCCTTTTTTTTAACATCTTTATTGGAGTATAATTGCTTTACAATGGTGTGTTAGTTTCTGCTTTACAACAAAGTGAATCAGTTATACATATACGTATGTTCCCATATCTCTTCCCTCTTGCATCTCCCTCCCTCCCACTCTCCCTATCCCACCCCTCTAGGTGGTCACAAACCACTGAGCTTATCTCCCTGTGCCATGAGGCTGCTTCCCACTAGCTATCCACCCTATGTTTGGTAGTGTATATATGTCCATGCCACTCTCTCACTTTGTCACAGCTTACCCTACCCGCTCCCCATATCCTCAAGTCCATGCTCTAGTAGGTCTATGTTTTGTTCCTGTCCTACCCCTAGGCTCTTCATGACGTTTTTTTTCTTAGATTCCATATATATGTGTTAGCATATGGTATTTGTTTTTCTCCTTTTGACTTACTTCACTCTGTATGACAGACTCCAGGTCCATCCACCTCACTACAAATAACTCAATTTCGTTTCTTTTTATGGCTGAGTAATATTCCATTGTATATATATGCCACATCTTCTTTATCCATTCATCTGTTGGTGGACACTTAGGTTGCTTCCATGTCCTGGCTATAGTAAAGAGAACTGCAATGAACATTTTGGTACGTGACTCTTTTTGAATTATGGGTTTCTCAGGGTATATGCCCAGTAGTGGGATTGCTGGGTCGTATGGTAGTTGTATTTGTAGTTTTTTTTAAGGAACCTCCATACTGTTCTCCATAGTGACTATCAATTTACATTCCCACCAACAGTGCAAGAATGTTCCCTTTTCTCCACACCCTCTCCAGCATTTATTGTTTCTAGAGTTTTTGATGATGGCCAATCTGGCCGGTGTGAGATGATATCTCATTGTAGTTTTGATTTGCATTTCTCTAATGATTAATGATGTTGAGCATTCTTTCATGTGTTTGTTGGCAATCTGTATATCTTCTTTGGAGAATGTCTATTTAGGTCTTCTTCCCATTTTTGAATTGGGTTCTTTGTTTTTTTGTTATTGAGCTGCATGAGTTGCTTATAAATTTTGGAGATTAATCCTTTGTCAGTTGCTTCATTTGCAACTATTTTCTCCCATTCTGAGGGTTGTCTTTTGGTCTTGTTTATGCTTTCCTTTGCTGTGCAAAAGCTTTTAAGTTTCATTAGGTCCCATTTGTTTATTTTTGTTTTTATTTCCATTTCTCTAGGAGGTGGGTCAAAAAGGATCTTGCTGTGATTTATGTCATAGAGTGTTCTGCCTATGTTTTCCTCTAAGAGTTTGATAGTGTCTGGCCTTACCTTTAGGTCTTTAATCCATTTTGAGTTTATTTTTGTGTATGGTGTTAGGGTGTGTTCTAATTTCATACTTTTACATGTACCTGTCCAGTTTTCCCAGCACCACTTACTGAAGAGGCTGTCTTTTCACCACTGTATATTCTTTTTTTTTTTTTTTTTTTTTTTTGTGGTACGTGGGCCTCCCACCGCTGCGGCCTCTCCTGCTGTGGAGCACAGGCTCCGGACACGCAGGCCCAGCAGCCACGGCCCACGGGCCCAGCCGCTCAGCAGTACGTGGGATCCTCCCGGACCGGGGCACGAACCCACGTCCCCTGCATCGGCAGGCGGACTCCCAACCACTGCGCCACCAGGGAAGCCCTGTTTTTGTTTTTATGTTGTTGTTTTGTTTTGTTTTTGATGCCATTAAACTAACTTGGTCTTGGTCCAGCTCTGACAGGCTACTAAGAGGTCAGAACAGAACAGAAACTTCAGGACTGAGAGAGGGTGGCTGGAAAGGGTGGTGGATAAGTATAAGGGACAGGAAGTTGAAGGCTGAAGAAGAGTAAATCAACACACCAGGCATTGTGCTAGTGACTATGGATATGTAGGTGAATAAGACGTGATATTTGCCCTCCCTTGCACAGTTTATTTTAGAAAGAAAGACAGTCATCTGCTAAAAGAACACAGATAAGGGTGTGATGAATTCTGTCTGGTTATATTTGGGAGAGTTTTAAACAGGAAGTAATGATGATAGTGGACTTAAGACTTCACCAGGCAGAAAAGGAAGAGGATGGGGTGAGAAGAGCATTACCAGAAGAGGAGATAGCATGAGCAAAGTTTTGAAAAAGGCATGGTAAATGGGTGGTTGTATGTGAGTGTGAGGCAGTGAACTTCTTAGGTGAGTGGGGCTGGAGTTATGGTATATAGATGTGGAAGTGGGGCTGGAATTGTTGATGAGGCTTCAGCCTAGCTTAAAAGGGCCATGAATGTAATGGTAAGGAGTTGAACTTGACACTTTGGCAATGAGAAGCCAAGTTCTTAAAAAGTTACCTGCAGCAAAGTCTAATCTATAGGATTTGGGGAAGTCAGTGAGATCCCCAAGGAGGGTGTGCAGGATAACTAGAGAAGAGAGGCAAGGATAGAACCAGAGGGAACACTTTAAAGAATGAAGATGAGAAGAGAAGCCAGTGTGAGGTGGAGGCTTATCAGGGGAGAGCAATGCCGGGAGAGAGCTTGAAGAAGGGAGCGCGTGTTGTCAACAGTATTGAAATACCACTGGCATGTCGGGCCCAATGAGAAGACACAGCTCATCGGCATTAGATTACATTTTCAGTGGATCAGTGGAAGCAGAAGCCAGATTTCACTAGAAACTAGGTTGAGTGAATGAGGCAAAGAAGTAGAGGCTGTGAGTGTGGACTCTTTTTTTCCAGTATAATAGATGGTGAAAGAAAGGAGAACCAGGGAGGACAGCTTGAAAAGGAGATAAGGTTGAAGGGAAATTTACTTTTAAAAGGATTTTTTTAAAATCAGAGGTGAGATTAGCCTATATTTAGACTGAGAGGATGGGACCGGTAGAAAATGAGATATTAAAAATGGGAGGTGGGGATTGAAATTGATGATGCCTGATGAGTCTTGTTGACGTGGGGATGGGATCCAGAACACAAGTGGAGGAGTTCCCTTTTTGCAATCATTCAGCAAACATGAGGCAACTTTATTTCTCTATGCCTCAATTTTCTTATCTGTAAAATGAGGAGAATGATAGTATATATCTCATATGGTTGTTTTGAGGAATAAATGCTTAATGTTGAATCAGGCACATAACCAGTTTTCAATAAGCCTTTGTCGCTATTGTTATGACTTGAGCGCCTATTTCTCGCGGTTAGGCACTGTGCTAGGTACTGAGAATACAAGGCAGGTGTGGTCCACTTATCATAGAAGTTGCTGTCTTCAGGAACAAGGAGAGGAAGTGCTATGTAGATAAAGCTTGGGAGAAATGTGGAGGTATCGGAACTCACTTGCTATGTCTGACATCCCTTCCAGGTACAGGTGGGGAAGGGGGAGAGCTCCAGGTGTGGATCAAAGAAGCCAAGAGTCTGACGGCCGCCAAATCAGGAGGGACTTCAGACAGCTTTGTGAAGGGGTGAGTCCCTGGACCAGCACCAAACTAACCAGTTTCAGGACATGAGAGTTAAGAGAGGAACCCAATTTAACCTTTCTCTGTAGATATTATCCCTGTGTGTCCTGCCACCTCCAGCAACCAACTTGTTCCTGAAATTAGGTAATGGCACAACCTCCACTACCATGTTGGCACTGGTCTGAACTCAGTTTGGGCTGGGCTGTAGTGTTGATTTCCAAAAAGGAGGGTGGTAGCCAGTTGGGTCTGACTTTTCCTTTGTTATAGATTTATGCTCTTATTAATCCTGAATAAAAATCTGTGTTCCCTGACTGTCAAGACCTGGGTACTCAGGACTTTGTTCCCCACAATATTTATGCAATGACAGCTTTCCCCAAGTTACAGCTCAACCTACTGACTTAAGTTCTCTAGCAAATCATGTCTGGCTATGCCTATGCTTATTACTGTTGTTTTTATTAAACAGGACTTTGCCCAATAGAAGTGGAACCAAGTATTCAAAACCCATTTTTGATGGCGTATAGGCAGTAGCTCCCTAATAATATTGTATTAATTTTCTCTCCAGGTAAAAGGAATTGAATCGGGTGAATGATCTAGTGGAGGTGGTAGGAACTATGCTTCAGCAGATTCAAAGGAGGGAGAGTGTGTCCTCGGATCTGAGTGTTGACTCACCTTCCTGGGCTAGGCCTGTGGGAGGGGAAAGGGGAATTTAGATAGATATTGCCAGCTTTGAGTAGGTTGTTGATTCCTCCGCACCCTCTGCCAGATACCTCCTTCCCATGAGGAACAAGGCCAGTAAGCGTAAAACTCCTGTGATGAAGAAGACCCTGAATCCCCACTACAACCATACATTTGTCTACAATGGTGTGAAGCTGGAAGATCTCCAACACATGTGCCTGGAACTGACTGTGTGGGACCGGGAGCCCCTGGCCAGCAATGACTTCCTGGGCGGGGTCAGGCTGGGTGTTGGCACTGGTGAGAGCCTCTCCCCCACCCTCACTGTCTTCAAGGCCTCTTAGATATTTCACTCTGAATAGACCCATCCCCCTCCCTACACAGCTCCACTATGTCAGGAGTTGTCTTCTTTCAGTTAACATTCAGCCAGTGTTTACTGAGGGCCTATTATGTGCAGGGCTGGGGGGAGGCTGAGCTCCTGCACTTTCATGTGTACAGGTAAATGGGACCCTGATTGCCAGGAATGCCATCATCTTCCCACCAAAAACATATAAAAACCTACATATATCTGTACCTCTGATTTCCACCTTCCATCCTGTTACATGAAAGAAGGGTCCTTCCTAGCGAGGGCCAAGCTCTTTCCAAGTGTTCTAGATCACACCCTCTCCTTCTCAGTGACCTTACTTCTGGAATCTCCTATCTCTCCTGTCTGATCAGTTTTATTCTCTCTACCTCCCTATTGGAGGAGAAAGTACATATACTCTGGCATTTCCAGTCTTAATAAACAAACAAACCTTCCCTTGACCCCACGTCTCCCCTCTGATTTCTTAAAAAGAGTGGTTTCCATGGCCTCAGCTCTCCTTTAGTCTAAATCCACTGTGATCTGACTTCTGTCCCACCACTCCACTGAGTAACTGCTTATGCCAAAATTTTGTTTTCATCATCCTAGAATTTTCATGCTATTTAGCATAGCTGATCACTCCCTTTTTCTTTCTTTTTTTTTTGGCTATACATGGGCCTCTCACTGTTGTGGCCTCTCCCTTTGCGGAGCACAGGCTCAGCGGCCATGGCTCACGGGCCCAGCCACTCCGCGGCATGTGGGATCTTCCCGGACCAGGGCACGAACCCGTGTCTCCTGCATCGGCAGGCGGATTCTCAACCACTGCGCCACCAGGGAAGCCCAATACTTTGCTTCTCTTGACACCACACTTTTCTTTGGGACATCCTCATTCTCTACCCAAACTCTAAATATGGGTGCTCTCAAGGCTTAGTCTTGAATTCTCCTTTCTTTCTCTACAGTCTCTACATTCCCGTGGCTGTAAATATTACTTGTATATTAATAATTCATACAAAGCATTTAACACAAAGCATCTAGAATGATGTTCTTACAAATGTAAGACAGTTCATGTCAGTCCCCTACTTAAAACACTTCAGGGCCTCCTACTGCACTTAGAAAGCAATCCAAAGTTCTCACCATGCCAATAGGCCCCTGTACCTAGACCTCTGTTCCTTTATGATCCATCATATAGTACTGCTTGCTCACTATGCTCCAAACACAATGACCTGCTTTCTGTTCTCTAAGTATACCAAGCTTCTCCCCACTTCATAACCTCTGCAATTAGTTCTCCCTCTGTCTGGGAAGGCTGGTTCCTTCCAGTCCTTCAGCTCCTGACTATATGTCTCCTTCTCAGAGGGGCCCTCAGATCACTTAATCTAAGCGAGGCCTTGATCTAGGCACTACAAATCACCCTGTTTATTTGCTTCATGACACTTACCTCACTATCTGGAATACCCTTGTTGATTTACTTGTGTATTTTCTGTCTTCTCTATTCAAATGTAAGCTGCCTGTGGGCAGGACTTTTTCTGCTTTTTTCACTACTGTATCTCCAGAGCCTGGAAGAGTGCTTGGTATACAGTAGGCACTTGATAAATGTTTGTCGAATGAATGAATATACAAGAGAATAGAAATGAGGCCCCATATGATCTGAACTTCAAGCCTGGAGTCTACAGCCAGAAAATAAAGGTGTTCAGCTTCCTTCCTTCCTTCCTTCCTTCCTTCCTTCCTTCCTTCCTTCCTTCCTTCCTTCCTTCCTTCCTTCCTTCCTCCCTTCCTCCCTCCCTCCCTCCCTCCTTCCTTCCCTCTTTCCTTCCTCCCTCTCCCCCCTCTCTTCCTCCCTCCCTCCCCTCCCCTCCCTTCCCTTGTCAAGTTGGCAATAACAGAAGGACTATAGCTGTAACAGCCTTAGAATAAGAATTCTCGAGCTACCATGTGCTGTTTCGAGTCTCATTTCATCAACTTTAAGTCTCTTGATGCAATCTCAAGAGCACAGAAATAGCTGTGCAACATCAACAGGGAGCCATTCTCAGACCGCTGTCCCCATCAGCCCATCTTCATAGCACACTGTCTTTTATGGGGTGCTACCCTTAATGCATAACCCATATTTCTCAATAGACTGAGGAATGGGGTCCCTGTTCAGCCTCCTCTGGTGTTTCTCCTTAGGGATCAGTAATGGGGAAGTGGTGGACTGGATGGACTCGACTGGGGAAGAAGTAAGCTTATGGCAGAAGATGCGACAGTACCCAGGGTCTTGGGCAGAAGGGACTCTGCAGCTCCGTTCCTCGATGGCCAAGCAGAAGCTGGGCTTGTGAGCCCCTATCCTTCTCTGCAGGTCCAGCCCTGTCTAGGGAAATTCAGAGGAAGCGAAGAAACCAAGGGTGAAGATTTATAATTTAGTGTGTGTGTATGTATATGTGTGTGTGTGTGATATATGTATGTGTATAAACATGTATTTCTACAAATCTCATTATGCTAGAGTGATGTAGACTTCTATCCCTTTTTAAAGCAGGCTGGAAAATAAGCGTCTCTTCAAAATGTTTTTATTTGTGCATAAACTACTATATATTTTCAGAGTCCATGTTTCTTATATCTTTATGAGATTTAATTAACTTATCTTTTAAAACAACTTTTTATCACCTGTCTTGCTATCCTGGTTCCTCCTTCCCCAGGAAGCCCCAGCTGCCTTTGGCACTCATACTGGTCTGTGTTTCAAGGTGTGCCTGGTCTGAGGCCAAGGCTCTGGGAAGCAGGGGTGGGTTACAGAAGATGGGGTGGAAGACAGAAGATGGGAGAGAGGTGAGTAGGTCCATCCTCTTCTCCAATTTATGCTTTTAACTCCATTTCTACCTTGACACATTTCTGGAACTTGGCTTTTAACTCTTCTTGTTTGTAGCAGTTTCCACCTTGCTTGGGTCAAATGGTTTTCTTGGAAATGCTAAGAAAATGTCTAAGTTGCTTCCAGTTCTGAACACCTTCCCTATACTTTTGGGGAACCCTTATAACAGAGCTGCTTTAGAAGAGCACTTTAATTAGATAATGGCCTTTGGACTGGGTCATGGGCATGCCCAGTAAGGGCTTCTCATTGGTCCCTGAGGACCAGTGACTGAGTGTCTCCCAGCCCATGCTGAATTCTTTGCATTTTAAACTGATACAGCGGTTGTTAAAGAGCTCCTAATTTCTCTAATGAAAGACAAGACATCTTCACTCTCACGTACCACACTTTTTTTAGCGTTTGTGTCTGCCATATGTTACCACCCAGAATAGGGTCTACATACTGTTATGTCAGCCAGAATGGCCACGTATGGTCTAAACCAGTCCAGTGTTTCTCCAGGCCGGGCACTGTTAGTGTCCAAGAGAGTGTGTTCAGAGAATCTCCCAGGTTTTCTGACTTCCTTCTTGAAGTGGTTTCACTTCCTATTTTTTTCTCTTGTTTCCTAAAGTTGACCTAGATGTAATCTGGGTGTGGTGGGTTGAGACCTTTCTAAGAAGGGTCTAGCGATCTAAGGTTCATTTCCTGAAACTCACTGTGCCAAACTGACCTTCTTATTCTCACAGTTTTATCTTCACAAAGTCATTTGTAAAAGGAGTCTGTACCGGAGAAGAAATCCCTTTCAGTAGAGTTGGCTGCTAGCGGACTCTCCTATAAAGCTACTGGATTGAAAGTGGCCACTGCAGTTTCTTTTGTATGTGTGGAGTGAACGGAAGAGTGTTTTAAAAAGGTTTATTCGGTGTGGATTGATATTGTAATGGAAGGCATAATTTGGGATCCTGGACTGTCACTTGCTCCTTTGTTCTCCACCCCCTGAAATGTGTGTGTGCTTCAATAAAGCTTTCTTCCTTGTCAAGCGTTTGCATTTGTTAGTCTTATAGATGCTTTCATCTCTGATGTCCTGACTTACTATTGTTGCTCTTCATATGGCTTGAAGGATAAGAACCAAAGTGACAAATGCCCTTCCCTAACCATACAGTGCTCATTTGAAGAAAATTTCCCTGTCCCCACATTGGTGCCTGATACCTCTGCCGAGCTCTGATCCATTGACCTCTGTGTTTGGTATTGAGGGAGAGAATGAGAACCCATCTTAAAAGTGCTAACACTTTTCTTTCTCTCTCTAAAGTACCAAGGGAAACTCCTCCTTTACCTGTGTAGCCACCCCCATCCCACGTCTGCAGCTGCAGGAAGGAGAGAAAAGTGCACAGGGAAGGGAAGACATCCCCTGCTGTTTCTTTCTGGATCCTTCACCTTCTCTAGGAGGTAGGGCCTTTTCCTTCACTCCTACTACCACTATTTAGTTTTCAGAGATAAATAACCCAGATACCAAGTAACCCATCTCAGAAATGAGGCTCTGGGTTTCTAGGTAGAGCCCAAGTGATTTTTGACCCCTTGTATAAAAGGCTATTAAAATATATTGAATGCCTTTTGTGTACAAAGCTTTCTGCTAGGCATATATTATTTCCTTCATTTCTCCAAGCACTTTATGAAGTAGGAAACCTTCCCTTTTTACAGGTGAGGAAAGTCAAGCCCACTATCATGCATAAAGTTGGGAAGTCAATCAAGGTCTGACTCTACAGGACCATGCTGCCTCCTGTAAGGCATGGGCCAAGATTCAAAGAAAGTGCTGACTCCTCTCTTCTAAAATATCTCAAAGAAATAAGTTTCATTTACAGGGTAGGACAATCAGAATGCTTTGGATGTTACCTAGTCAGCTGACTGATGGAATAGCTTGTATAGGGGGGAGGGGGCAGGGGAAGGGAAGGAGGGGGGAAAGGAGGAGCATTCGGGGCAGGAAGGGGCAGAGAGAGAAACACAAAAACAGGTAGTACAGGGTTGGGTCAGGCTAGCCCCTTTGAGTCTGGCTGTCAGACTGATCGCACTGCTGTCTGTCTCTTTCCCCTGTTTTAGGAGTTGGGATTTCCTGACTCATACTCCTGACTTTACTCATAGCCGTAAAACTTGACCGAAAGAAAGCAAGATTGATTTGTCTTGACTACTCAATAAAATGAAACAAAACAAAAGCTTCTCAATTTTTTAAGCTAGAGGAGCATTTATATGCAAGAGTCAGGCCCAGGTGGGAACTCTGCTTGAGAGGCAGTGGGCCTCCTCGTGTTATCACTTGGGCCTTTGACCCTCTGGCGTGCCCTGGCTTGCCACACGAAGTGTTAGTGATAAAGACAAGGAAGGACATTCATTTTGCCTGACGTGCAATCCTTGCCTCTGGAACCACAGACCCTGTCTGATTGGAGATTTCCCACGTTAACTCATTGTATTTTGCCTTCTGCCCATAACTTGCTTCCTGCCTTTCAGAGCTCCTGTATTTCCCTGGAGGGAAGGGGGAGAAAGGACCTTTGTGCTCCAAGTTTGATCATTTCCTCCATATCCCATTCCACCCAGAAACTGCCTGTTAATTTTGCATTTTACAAATGAGATTTCCACTAACCGCCCAGTATAACAGCTTCTCTGTGACTCACTACTACCCCATAGGTCCCGGGCTCTCGAGTTCCATCCCATCACTCTGCTTGGGAGAGTGTTTTCTTGGGTTCAGAGCTTTTCTTTTCCGTCTTTCCTCCTGGGCACACTCTGAGTGTTCTGTCTGAGTGGGATTACAGAAGATAAAACCTTTCTCCTTACTTAGGGCTGTCAGCTGTCTTTAAATGAAAAGTAGAAAAAGAAGTAGAGGCAGTATAACACCGTGTTTAGGAACACTGACTCTGGAGCCCGACTGCCACTTCTGAACTGTGTGATCTTAGGCAAGCTGCCTAACCTCCCTATGCTTCCATCCCTGCATCTGTGAAATGGGACTCACAGCAGGACCTACCTTACAGGGTTCTTGTGAAGATTTCAGTCAATCAAGAGTGTTTACACCTGGCACATAGTGAGTGCTCGAGCATTTTAGCTCTGCCTCTCCACCTAGCCTGATTCCTTCTCCCCTCTAATTTCCCACCAGTGAACCCCTGGAGAAAGTGGAAGGTGAATGGCTGCTGAGTCTTAACCATGACACTGGGTTCCAAGAGAGTAGAAAAGAAGGTTCCCAGCAGCCTGGGGAAGAGCACTTTTCTTTCAAACACTGATGCACGCTTGAGTGGGGCCAAAGCCAGAGCAGGGAGTCTGAGTGTGGCTCTGCTTCCCAACAGCTCAAATAGCCCATATTTCCTTGCAGGCCTGGCCCTTAAGGCTAGCCTTTGCGCTGCTGTAGCTCTCACCTGCTCTGTGCCTGTCTCTTCAAAGTGGGTGTCTGAGTAAGTTAATACATGAGGCTGAGGCTGTCTTTTTTTCCTTCTCCCTGATTTAGTTTATAGTTGGTGGTTCTGAGGTTTCCTAGATCATGAACTGGGGGCTTCTCTGAGGAAGGGGCAGCATTGGCTCCCTTTTTGCTATGAGAACTGGAGGCTCAGTAAGGAGAGAGACTGTTGCCCATGAGCTAGTTGGAGGGGAGGAGAAAGCCTTCTGCTCTGGCCTGTTTTTTCTTCACAAGCTCCCTCCCCCCTGCAGCAGTTTGCTAACTCTTAGGTGAAGCGATGGCTAACAGAACATTTGGGGCCCAATACCCTAAAAAGGGAAAGGACAAACAAGTTCAAGAATGTTTTGGTGCTCCCCGCCACCTCCAATCACACAGTTAACCTGTAAGGAAGATCAGCCACTCTTGCTAGTGTCCTGGTTGTCTGTTGTGATGGTGCTGCCCTCTGCTGTCACTTCAGGGTAGAGAAACCATTTAAAACACAGCCGGTTAGTGAATGAATTTAGAATTTACTTATCTGGAAGACTTTGGAGAGCTGGGCAGAAGCCCAGTTTAGGAAAGCAAGACTTTCTGTCCACAACCTGCTGCCCAGGGCCTGTCCTCTGTCCCTCCCTAGCTTCTTATGCTCCTTGCTTAAGGAAACTATTCCACAGCCCTAAAAAGTTGCCTGGAAATGTCCCAGGATCAGGAAACCTCACCCACCTCAGAGTCCTGTCCCTAGAGCTGTGGAAAAGCATTTTCTCCTTTTATTAGGCCCCAGTTTTGGCTGACTATGGGACCTTTCCCCTTGACATCAACCATACCCTGGCTCAAGTTCACTCGCATATGTCCCTTTGCATCTGGCGCTGGGTCAGCTCCTGGTTGCTCAGTAGATAGTCATCAATGAACGTGAAGATTTCCTCGGGAGTGACAGGTTCCATGTAGCGTTCCCGGTCAATTCCCTGCTTGTCAATCAACACCATGTTGAAGTAGGAGCGAGTGAGGTGCTGAAATTGTCTAGAGAGAAGAGCCCAGGGAGGTCTGAGACCTTGTCTTGGCGTCATCCCACCAGGTTCTACTACCCTCTGACCTTTCACAGCTCCACTGATGGACTAATTTTTTCCCCACCCAAACCCTTGGCCCCATCCCTTCCACTACCTGTCTCAAGTCCCTTTGTTTTTCTCTGCTCAGACCCGAGTCTTGCTGCCCCTACGTGTCTAGCTCTGTTAAGCTGTCCCTTCCTCACCCCAGATGGAACAGTTTTGTTATTACCAAGCTGTGTTTGCCTCACAGGCCCCCTTAAGCAGGGCTACCACATACAGCAATGCAGGCTGCATGGAATAACTCCAGGGAGCACTGGTCACATGCACTATGCTGCGACTAGTGTTTCCTAGAGTTGGGCTGGGCACAGCGTGCACAACCAAACATGGCAGCCCTGAGGTTGATGAATGTCACCTGGTCAGCCTTGAAGTTGAGCAATATCACCAAGTCTGCAGTCTCCTTCCTCTGAGTGTTTCCCAGTCTCTCTTCTATCTGGCACTGAATCTTTCTGTTCCTACTGAGACTGAGCCCTAGGGGCAGGTATTAGTTTATAGAACAGAGATCAGTGATGGCTTTATTGGCTCTGAGTATACGTGGAGGCATTTGGAAGGGTGATAATAGATAGATAATGAGAAAAGTCAACTTCTGCCACCTGTTGCCTATGGTCTTCTCTCCCCCCAGGGGCAGATGGGTATGATTCAGATTTCAGTGCCTAAAATGTGTTTTGCTCCTTTGGAGACTGAGGGCAAAGGGATAAGGCCATAAGGCAACAGGATCAGAGGCTTATCTGAGTCATGTCTGGGTCTGTGTCTCAGCCCTGGCTGTGCTTCAGAGTCACCTGAGGTGCCTCCTAAAAGCACAGTCCTGAGGTGGTTTGGGGTGGTCATCTGTATTTTAAGCACTGCCCAACCCCCAATTTCATTCTGACACCCTGCCACTCTCTGACCTTACCTAATACATCCAGAGTTCAAACACAAGGAATTCCCCAAGAGAGTAGTGTCTGCTGATTGTCCCACAACCCTCCGGTGGCCAATGATCTGCCTAGAGTTTCCGCCCAGCCCTTCCCTGTGGCCTCCCAGCCTGGACCTGAGCTCCTCGATGATGCTGGCTGACAGCTGTTGATCCCGGATGCGCCCCACTTCCTGAGGTGGCTGCCCCACCAGCTCAATTATGGTCACGTGCCGCAGATCCAGTCCGCAGATGGATTGCTGGAAGGGGAGAGAAGAAGGTTTTCTGGAATAGGCTATCAGACTCAAACCTAAGGCTACTTAGCTGATTCCTCCTGGGACCACGTCGATGCAGTGTGGGAAAGGAGGGGCTTCTTCCCCAACCATCACACCAGGGGGTCTACGACCTCTTCCCTCTGTCATTCCTGAAGCACTTGCCCTAACAGTGTTTCCTTTATTCTAATGAAGCGTGGGACACTGGTCACACCAGGTGGGGTAGAAAAGAGAAATGTAATTGATAAATTGCAGGAACATCATGTCTCCTTGCTTCGTTTTGCATAGGTTTTTAAATACATAGGTTCTTTTTAAAATTGAGATATTATTTGACATATAACATTATATTAGTTTCAGGTGTACAATATAATGATTTGATATTTGTCTATATTACAAAATGATCACCACAATAAGTCCAGTTAACATTCATCGCCACACATAGTCCCAATTGTTTTCTTGCAATGAGAACTGTTAAGATCTACTTTCTTAGCAATTTTCAAACATACGATATAACTATAGTCACTGTGCTGTACATCACATCCCCAGGACTTATTTATTTTATAACTGGAAGCTACATAGGTTCTTAATGGATAGCCATTGTGATAGGATAACAATGACTATTGTTCATCGAACACACATACATAATGCTTCGCGGGAATAATTGAATTTAATCCTCACAACACCCCTAACAGGGTACGTGGTATCATTCTTATTCTGTAGAGGAGAAAGTAACTTGCCCACACTTGCATGACAATAAGATGCTGAGCCAAAATTCAAAATAAGGGCCGAGGCTGCCTGCCCCAAGTGTGTGCTCCTTACCACTAGGCTACATGGCCATGGCCTTCTCTCAGTCTCCAGAATTTCTCCAAAATGGTGCCAGTGCTCTTTCCGTTACCCTTTCTCACGTTCCTCTGCACTGGGCAGGACACCCTGTAACCCTACCCAGGCTCTTTGTCCTGCCTCATACAGCAGGGGCGCCTCTTAGCCAGTTACCTGGGGGGAGGTTTAAAGCAGCAGTGAGCACTGCCTGGTGCCCACCTCTTGTTTAATCTTTGAGCTATTCCTCTAGACCTCGCCCTCAAAGTCACAGTCCTCCCTGGCTGGTTTCTGTTCTTGTTCTTGCTTTCTGCTCAAGCTGAGGTATTGCCTTTGTCTGCCTTTTTGGGATCCCTGGAGGAACTAGGTCCTTTTTGGTCTAGATACCCAGTCATTCTCTTGATACAGCTGCTTTCATCCTGGGCCTCTGAATATCGACTTGGAAACTTGTAAGATTCAACTTTTAGATACCCCCTAAATAACTTATTCTTTTACCTGGGTATCCAGCCCCTTTCAGCTTATCAGAGCTGGTTCTCCAAGTCTTGTCAGCAGAACTTGAATTCTCTTCAAGAGCCTAGTCTATTCTTTATTTTTATCATTATATTATTTTTCTCTTTTTTACTGATTTGATTTATAATATTTATATAAATATAATCAATATAAATATTGATCAAATATTTACAATATTTGATTTGCAATATTATATATTATATAAGTTTCAGGTGTACAACATAGTGATCAAATCTGGTCTATTCCTTTCACAAGTCCCAATGGTCAGATCTATTCTGTCTTTTCCACTTCTCCTTCCCCCACAAGTGGCTTTAACTAGATATCTAGTAGAATGTTAAAAATCCTCATGCAATTCCCTCATATTACTTTGCAATATCACAACACTTTTCCTTCTCGTCTGCTATTAGTCATGGTTAAGAGCACAGATCCTGGAATCAGACTGCCTGGGTTCGGTCCTGGCTCGGCCACTTACTAACTAGTGATTTTGGGCAAATCATTAACCGCTCTATGCCTCAGTTTCCTTACCTAAAAAATGGGGATAGTAATGGTACCTATTTCATAAGGGTTGCTGTGAGAATTAAGTGAATATGTGTAAAGCACATACTTGTATACCTGGTCCTTATATATCACTTACTGTCTGTTAGTGCTATTATTCCTTGAAAATATAAACATAATTAATTCCCCACATTTACATGTGATCATACATCTTACAAGTCTCTCCAGAGTGTTTTGCCACACAGCCTTCTCATGCTTCACCAAGCCTCCTGTAACCCACCATTCCAGTGACCTCACTGTCTTTTCAGTAAAAACAGCAGTTTTTAAAATGTGCTAAATTTGTCTACAGTAAAACTGATCAAATGTTGTCCACAGAGTCTGAAGAAGTAGCATTTGTGCTGCAGAAAGAGCAAGTCTTTGAGAAGAGGTAGGAGGGTAACAGAGTGGGGTAGGGGGAATGCAAAGAAGCTAAGCCCTGATTAGAGGAGTGGCTCTCACCTGTAGCATAGAGATCTGCATTTTATAATATCGGTTGGAGGGATCAGGAGCCGAGATGATGAGGAGTCGCCGTTTCTCATAGAACTGATCCAGAAGGCCAGCAGCCGAGTTGACATTGACATTAATCTTCATAGCTAGGGCAGAAGCACATGGCCAGTCAGAGGATGGCCTGCTCCTTCATCCCAGCATGGATAACAACATCCTGAGGTGTTCCAGCCTTTTGGGTTAACCTTTTTTGGTTGTTTCTCGCTTTCTTAACATCTTTATTGGAGTATAATTGCTTTACAATGGTGTGTTATTTTCTGCTTTACAACAAAGTGTATCAGTTATACATATACATATGTTCCCATATCTCTTCCCTCTTGTGTCTCCCTCCCTCCCACGCTCCCTATCCCACCCCTCTAGGTGGTCACAAAGCACAGAGCTGATCTCCCTGTGCCATGTGGCTGCTTCCCACTAGCTATCTGTTTTACATTTGGTAGTGTATATATGTCCATGCCACTCTCTCACTTCGTCCCAGCTTACCCTTCCCCCTCCCCGTGTCCTCAAGCCCATTCTCTACTTTCCTTGGGGGAAATCCTGAAAGAACACTTGGAGATTTTAAACCCTTTTTCTTGGAGGTGGAGTATGCTAAGGGAGAACACTGGTCCTGAAACATCTCAGAATCCCCCATTCCCACATCAGATACATTGCTCTTGGCCCCTGAGTCATAGACATTGGGAGATCCCCCAAAGTAGCCCTGATCAATATGTCCACTCTCCCCATTTCCTAGTTTCACTCACGAGCACAGATAGGTGGTGATCCTGACCACTGGCGGCTGGACTGGCACACCCGGGAGGGGGTCCCTTGGCGCTCATACCCTCCATCACAGTGGTATTCACAGGTGGCACCATAGTTGTCCCCCGCTGAGGTGCAGGTGAGGTAGCCATGCTGTGGTGGTTTCAGAGTTGGGCAGCGTCTCACTATCAGGGAGGAGTTCAAGTTAGGGGCTATGTTATCTCTTTTAGAAAAAAAAAAAAGGCTAAGAGGCTGCCTATCTTGGGTTTTCTAGATCAGCAGACCCAGAATGATCAGAATGAATGACTTGTCTGTGTTTCCAATGGCCAGAGCTAGAGCCAGAATTTTCCTTCCTTACAGAATTAAATTTGAAATGTAGACAAAGGTGTTCATAAAATGTGGAAGCACAGGTGGGTATACATATTGTCATCAAAAGACTATCAATCTGTAAAAAGAAATTGCCATTTTTGTTTTCAGACTTTGGGGACACCCCGCATAAAGATGACTACCTTACAAATTACTTTTACTATCAAAAAGAAATTGGAGGAGACTTAAATATCCATCAGTGGGAGAAGTGTTAAGCAAAGTATGATATATTCTTAGAAGCAGATTATTATACTGTCATTAAAATACTTCTGAAGAAACTTTAAAGAACATGAGAACATTACTCGTGTTATAATGAAAAGTAAAAAAGGAGGACATAAGACTGGATATGCAGTATGATCTCAATTATATATTTTTAAAAGTATGTGTGAATAAAAGACTGGAAGGAAAATACCAAAAGATTAACAACAATTGCCTCTGGATGATAGAGTAATAGGTTTTTTCCCCTTTATCTATCTCTTTATTTCCCATATGTTCAACAGTGAGCATGAATTAATTTTATGATGAAAACAAAACAAAACAAAAAGCAAGAATCGGGCAGCCAACACCACCAATTTCAGCAGAGGAGGAAGATGGAGAATGAAGGCTGATTAGCTTTAGTCATTAATTTGAAGGCCAAGAAAAGAAATGGATAAGAGTACCTTTGTGGATTTTATGTAGATTTAGGAGAGTGAGAAAGTCTTGTTGGGAAACAGAGTTTCTGAAACATGTGTATGCACATGTCATGCGGGCTTCCTGAATGACCTGTTTAGTGGACTTATTTTTCCCATCTCCCAATATACATGCAGTGTCTGTTTCAGGCACAGAGAGGAGAGGGTTGTGATGGGCATCTGGAGGGTAAGGGAAGAGCAGGAATAATAAGCAATGCAGAAATGGAAGACTTCTTTCTAACCTTGTACTTTTACAATGAACTTGCAGCTGGCCCGGTTGTAGGCTCGGTCGTAGGCAGTATAACGAATGACGTGCTCTCCTTCGGGAAAGTGAGAGCCAGGCTCAGGGCCCCGAAGTGTCACCCTGCATGGGACAAAGTGAGAGAGCCACTGAGGAAAGTGACTCTTAGAACTGAGGTCTGGGGCATATTATCACTGTACCCTCAGTCTGTGCGGTTCAGTGTGGGCAGCCTGAGTGCCTGAGAGAAGCTGGTGAGAGGCATAGGAGGCATCCATTACTCACCTGGTGATGGTGCCATCAGCAGAATCTTTCACCAGGGGTGGGTCCCAGTATACTCGAGCAGTCAGTTTTTCTGGCTCTGCCATCTTCTCACGGGAGTGGGGACAGCGGATCTTGGGGGGATCTATGTCTGCCAAGGTCAGAAATCAAGTGCTGACTCGTGGGTCCCCTGCCTTCCCTGGAGGGAACCCATAGAAACAATACCACACGACTGGGTAGGTAAAAGATGCACTCTCAGTTCAAGATGCTCAACAAAACTGGGGAGGCCCAGCTCCACGGGAAGTGATCACTTTGTTAAGCCCATGCCCAGGGTACCATCCTTGCAGCGAGCAGGAATGCCTTATGTGGTGGACATAATGCCAGGCTGGCTCTTTGCATCAGGACAGCTGGGAGCGACCAGCATTTACCTACACATACGGGCTCGCCTCCACTCCATCGCCCATCTTCCATGCAGATTCGGCTGCGGTCACCTTCTAGGTGGTAGCCACTGGAACAGCTGTAGTCACAGCGAGAGTCAAGAAGCACCCCATTGGTGCATGTGTAGGTGCCACTCGTGATGAATGGCAATGCATGGCATCTCATCTCTAAGAGAAAATGAAGTGGCAAGTTCAGTGGCCTGTGGGGTTATGTGGAGGTGATGCCTGGGCATCTAGCACAGGGAGAACCGTATTGGAAACAGCAGAAAATACAGAAAACCCTACACCAAACTGCCCTGACATTTTTGTGCCTAATTGCCTCTTTTTCCTAATTGCCTTCTTATTTTGATATTGTGAAGTATGGTACTGCTCTTGGTGGGTGGGGTTGGGGTGGTGGTCTCAAAGAAGTAAATTACTCATCCAAGTGCATGGATCTGAGAAACCACCTGAGTTTGGATCCCAGCTCCACCACTTACTAGCTCTGTGACCTGAGCAAGTTACCTCATCTCTCCAAGCCTCAGTGTCTTCGTCACTAAAATGTGTATCCCATGAAGTAGGATTATTGTGCTGATTAAAGAGACAATGCATATAAACCTCTGGGCTTATTCAGAGCCTCAGCAGCTGATAGTTTTCCTCTCTTGTTCCTCAAATGCTAGATACCCTTGAACAAATTTAAGGCTCCTTTTTTGAGTATAATGTTGGTACTACCACAAGCACTCCTCAGCTGAGGCTCACTTACAGGCAGGCTAGCCCTCTGTGCCAGTGAGAATACAAGTCAGGTCAGTGCCTGGAGGGCCAGCTTTAGTGGCATTTGCTTAAAGATGAGCCAGTGTGCTTTAGACATCACGCGTGCCAGAAGCGGAGACAGCGCCCATGAATTGATTGTGAGCCTGTGCTTGCCAAAGTCTAGTTTGAAATACCTGATACCTGAAAGAAGTAGGCCAGCCATATCTTCCTTTAGGTTGTCTAAGTTCTAACACTCCTTAACTTCAATTATTGGAGCTTTGAATAAAGATTCTATGAGCTATGTTTGTTTTGCTTCTTGGTCAAGCCAGACTTGAGGATGATTGCCTTTTATTTTTTCCAGTCTCCTTTATATAAAGACCTAGGCAAAAATGACCTCCTTGAAATCAGGTCCAAAAACAAGGTTTGTCTTTTCAGCTGAATTTGTTTTCTTAGTATTTATATGACAGTGAAAATGATAGATCCAAAGTGTTTGCCCTTGTGTCTCTTATGAAGAAGGACACAGCCAGATTCAGTGTTTAAATATAGTAATTAACTCATTCTAGGCACCTGGAAATCTGTACATCTCCATTTTTAACTGGTTTTATGTTCATTTGTAGACTTATCTTAAGTTTTATGTTCATTGTAGACTTATTTGTAAGGCCAATTCAAATTCATTTTGGAAATGATGGTGTCTAAGTCCTAAAACAAATGCATTACAGTCACCTAGAGGGGCATGGTAGCTTCCCTCTTTCTGGCTATCAAGCTTCTCCTGTCCTCCACAGCATCTTCTCTGACCAACCCCATTTCTCTCTGAATGCTCAGCATTCGGCATCCCCTTACACTCCATTCACGTGTACACATTTGTGTTTCCATCCCATTAGTCTATAAGCAGCCTGGTAACTGAGGAATTGGCTCCTGAAGTGACCAATACAGGGCCCCGCACACGTGGGTGTTCTACAAATGACATTCAGTGATGGACATAGGGACAGACAAAGCTCAGCTGCCAAAATGGGGTAGGCTGTAGGGCTTGAATAAGAGGTAGGGATTTGAGAGCTAAGGGGGACATGATGTGAAACGTGTGTATTAGCACACCCACATTCCAGCCTTAAGGGTTCTTCTTGACTTTCAGAAGAAAATGAAGACTAGTGGATGTCTTATAGTTTCATTGCCAAGGCCTTCTAAGGCCTTAGGTCAGGAAGTACAGCAGTTTACCACAAGTGGGAATGAGTCTGAGACCACATATGCTCAGAGCTCCAGAGGAAGGCCCAAGTCTACATCAGGCCCCAGGCATAAGCCTTCCATGCACTCCTCGACCTCCTGAGCCAGAAGAGCTGGTTGCTACTTAATGCCCCTATTGCTTGACCAATAACCACAGGGAGAGAAAATGAGCTAGAGTGTTAGGATGGGGAAAGACCCTGTTGGGAGCCTGTGGAAGATTCTCAATTTGCACTTGACAGAGGTCAGAGTAACACCTCCAGGCATATACCCTGGGTGGCTGGCCGGCCAGCCTCTCTCATACGCACATGTCAACATGCACAGGCACCACTTACGCCTGCAGTAGGCAGTTCCAGACCAACGGCGGCTTGGCAGGCATTGCACCGACCTCCGTCCAATCAGTCGAAAGCCCCGGTCACAGGAGAGCTCACAGCGAGTGCCCAGGCTGCTGTGATAATTTCCTCCTCTCGGTGAGTAGCATGTGGCTTCTCCATCCTGGATATTTAATGTATAACACCATCGGGGGACTGTAGCAATAGAAGAAAAGTAAGCTAGAAGTACAGAAATCAAGACAGCATGGTATTGGTGAAAGGACAGACACATAGGTCAATGGAACAGAACAGAGAGCCCCGAAACAGACTCACACAAACATACTGAAATGATTTTTGACAAAGTTACAAAAGCAATTTAATAGAGGAAAGATAACCTTTTGAACAAATGATGCTGGAGCAATTGAACTTCCATAGGACAAAAAAAAAAAAAAAGGAAAAGCAAAGCAAAGAACCTTGACCTAAGTGTCTCATACCTTAAACAAAAATTAACTCAAAATGGCTCATGGACTTCAGAGAAAATAGTAAAATTATAAAACTTTTAGAAAAAAATAGGAGAAAAATCTTTAGGATTTAGGGCTAGGCAAAGAGGTCATAGACATGATACCAAAAACACAATTCATAGAAGAAAAAAAATCAAGCAACTGAACTTTGTCAAAGTTAAAAACTTTTGTTCTGTGGAAAGCACTGTCGACAGATGAAAGACAAACCACAAACTGGGGGAAAATATTTGCAAACCATATACGGACAAATGACTAGTATCTAGACTATATAAAGAACTTGGAAAACTCAACAGTAAAACAAATCAAACAATCCAGTTAGAATATGAGCTTTAGATATGAACAGATATGCCACTGAAGAGTATATAGTGATGGCAAATAAGCACACGAAAAGATGTTCAGCATCATCAGTCATCAGAGAAATACTAAATAAAAACTACAAAAAGATACCCTTATACACCCATTGGGCTGACTAAACTTCAAAAAAATGGCAATTCTAAGTGTTGGTGAAGATAGAGAGAAACTAGAACTCTCATACATCGCTGGGGGAAATACAAAATGATGCAGCTACTTTGGGAAATTATTTGGTAGTTTCTTAGAAAGGTAAATGTACACTTGCCAGGTGACTCCACAGTCCCACTTAAGGTATTTGTCCAAGTGAAATAAAAACCCGTGTTCATACAAAATCCTGTACACAAATGTTTAAAGTATTCTATTCATAATTGTCAAGCACTGGAAACAGCTCAAATGTCCTTCTGAGGGTGAATGTTTAAACTAACTGTGGTTTATCCATACAAAAGGCAGTGCTGATACATGTAACAACTTGGAGGAATCTCCAATATAGTTTGTGAAATGAAAGAAGCCAGAATCAAAAGGCTGCAAGCTGTAGGAGTCCATGTATGTGACATTCTGGATAAGGCAGAAATATTGGGACAGATCAGTGATAGCCAGAGGTCAGGGGTAGAGGGGTGGATAACCTCAAAGAGGCGGCCCTGGGCAAATTTTTGGTACTGTGGTACTGGTGACCTCTTTGCATTTGTCAAAACACCTAAAAGAGTGAATTTTTACAGTGTGTACATTTACAATAACTGTTAAAAATAACACAAAGATGTAAGCTAGAGAGAAGAAGGGAATGCCACGTCAAAGTAGGCTGCTTAGGAATGAAAGTCCAATCCCAGTTCAATACTGAGCACAAAAGGTAATAGGGCTGTTAAATCATAAAGCTATCATAAAGATGCCTCATCTGCTACACAAAATAAATGACTCTTCAGTGGGTTCAGATTTTAAAGGGGAACATATAAACAAGCAGAGGGCCACCTGCCCAAGGATGCATACATAGGCTGACACAGATTTCTTAGCCTGGGGCTGGGAAGGCTAAAGCCCCGTATGAGCTAATTTGGTTCCCAAACCCTAAGAGACAACAAAAGGGGGGCTTTGAAAAAAAGCTCAACAGGAGCTAAAGTAACAAAGAAAGGCTAGAGTCTCTGTTTGAGGGCAGCTGGAGAATGAAGACAGATGACAGTGAGAAAACTAGCCTTTAAGCCACAACAGCCTTGTGGCTTCTAGTGTTAGCTTTGAGCCTGTGGCTGTGACACACAGCTGCCATCTGGAGACACCATCTCCAAATGACAGAAAGTCTCTTAAGCACTACAGTTGCAGAGCTGTTGATTATATGGTCACAACACATATCATCAAGACTTTACATTCGAGGCCGGGACCTCGAATCACTCTCATCCTATTTTTCACCCATATTCTGTCAAGGAAAATACACATAAAATTGGAATGGATAGAACAAGCAAGCAATAGTAAAGGGAAATATATACCTCAGGATAAATGCTGAGACAGTAATAGAGGGTCTCGCTATTGTAAATAAGTCCAAATTTGCTGGCCTCGAGGAATACTGGCATAAAGAGAACATGTCAGATTTGTGATTACCAGAGGCAGGGGGTGGGGGGAGGGGGAATTGGATGAAGGTGGTCAGAAGGTACAAACTTCCAGTTGTTAGATAAATAAGTGCTAGGGATGTAATGTACAACATGATAAATACAATGAACAGTGTTATATGTGAAAGCTGTAAGAGAGTAAATCCTGAGTTCTCATCACAAGGAAAAATATTTTTTTCTATTTCCTTAATGCTATATCTATATGAGATGATGGATATTCACTAAACTTATTGTGATAATCATTTCATGATGTATGTAAGTCAAATCATTATGCTGTACACCTTAAACTTATACAGTGCTGTATGTCAGTTATATCTCAATAAAACTGGAAGAAAAAAAAAAGACTTGAACCACGAGGCACAACAGTTTACAAAAAGAAAAAAAAAAGAACATGTTGGAAGGCTGGAAAGAGCAAAAACACTATCCCAATGTTCTTTTTTTCCAGATTTATTGAGGTATAATCAACACATAAAATCGTATATATTGAAGGTGAACAATGTGATGTTTTAATATATGTATACATTGTGAAATGATTGCTGCAATCAAGTTCATTAACACATCTATCACTTCACATAGTTACCATTTTTTTTTGTAGTGAGAACACTTAAGATGTACTCTCTGTAAATTTCAACTATGAAACATAGAATTATTAACTATAGTCACCATGCTGTACATTAGCGCCCCAGAAGGAAGAAGAAGGCAGCCTCTGGGAACTATAGCCTGGTGAGACTGACAGCACTGATGGCCAAGTGTTCTAGAATGTTTAAACATAGGCTTATGAGCAGTTAGGAGAAAAAGTGGTGATCTCCAAGTGACCCCAAAAACAAGTAATTCAAGACTGACCTTGTTTCCTTTCTGGGTATGGTTACCAGACTAGTAGAGCAGGGGAAATGGTAGGAACATTATGTGGAAGTCAGTGAGGCATGTGACAATGCCTTTCATGCCATTGTTGTGGATGAGATGAAGAAATACATCCACATGGGAATGGTGACAATACAGTTATGGAGATTCATAATTGGCTTGAACAAAAGAGTACTGATGGGAAATTGAAACTAAGAACGTGGTAGGAAAATTGTTAGTCATTGTGGAGTAGCTAGAGTCACCATGCTTTATATTTTCATTTTCCCATCATCTCATATAGTTCTCCCAATAGCTATGTAAGGTACAATATGTAGGTATTTATCCCTATTTTGCAGATGAGGAAGTAACTTGCCCAGGATCCCTCAGCAAGTAAGGGACAGAGCTGGGATTTGAACCCCAGGTTTGTCTGGCTCTAAAAGCCATTTTTTTTTCTAACTACAATATCTGTCATTGCAGCGTGTTAGGCTGCTGTTTTGAAGTATATATTTACATTTTTGATTAGGTACTATAGCCACATGTTTCAAAACCCCAAAAGTGTAAAAAGTTATGCAGTAAAATTTTCCCTCCCACTCCTGCTCCCACACCTACCCCCACTAAGTCCCCCCATCAGGAAACACTGTTAATAGTTTCTTTACACATATAAAGCGAATCTTATTTTCCCCTCCACTTTATCACATAGAGTAGCATATTACGTCCACTGTTCCCACCAATGCTTTTTAAAATAAACTTAACAATGTGTTTTAGAGGTCTTCCCCTATCACTCCAGAGCAAGCATGAAATGTATTTAAATGAAATAACATTTATAAGATACATAGCACAGTGACTGGCACATAATACGTGTTTGTCCAGGGGCAAAACTGCTGGAAGGTGGAGGAGCTGGGATTTGAATTCAGGCCTGTGGCCTCTGTGATCCACATATCTCTTTCTAGAGAATATAAAGAAAACAATGTGCTGACAACAGGATTGAAAGCGCCTTCTTCGTGATTACCTTCAGATAACTTAGGCAGAGTTACCAGCTTGCCCAAAGCTGTAGAAATCTGGGAGCAAGTGGTGGCCCAGAGGATTGGGACATACCTCAGAGAACGGTTTCTGACTCCAAGCTAGGAGTCAGTTTAAGGGAATGAAAGAAAGTTCAAGATTAGTGAAAATGGTACCAAAGTACATGCACACTTTGCTCTAATATATTGATCTGCTTTTTACTGGTTAACTCTTGTTTTTGGTTCTTTTTTTTAAACCTTCTTTGCAAAAAAAAAGGGGGTTACCTTTTTTATGAAAGAGATGGAATAAGCATGGCTTTGAAGTCAGACAGACCTGGGCTTAAATCCCTGCTCTGCCACCCCTGAGCTCTATGATTCTCTAAACTGAACTTCCCTGAGCTTAGTTTCCTGATCTGTAAAGTGGGGATAATAAACCAGTTTCATAGGACTGTTTTGAGAATCAAATGAAAATGCATGTGTAAAATATATCTAGTCCTGGGAATGGGAATGATATTCCCTGAATCAGTGTCTGGCTCACACTGGCTCATCCCGTCTCAAGCAACAAAATGCTGCTGCCATCTGGAGATGCCATCCCCAAATTACAGAAAGTCTCTTAAACACTACAGTTGTAGAGCTGTGGATTATGAGGTCACAAGACCTTACAAGGAATGCTGGAACCTCAGGTTGTACTTTCCTGGCCACCCCTCCCCCCTCAACATAGAGAATTAGTTTTATGCCCTGAGACTAAGTCCCAAAGATAGCCATGAGACACTTGACCGCAAGGCCAAAGGCCACCATGTGGTTTATTTTTTTAATGACTTTATACACATTTAAAAATAACCAATGAGGCAGATTAATATTAATCATAGGGCTGTTGGACCCTCCCCCCACCCGTGAAAGTACCTTCTGCACCTGTTGCTTTTTCCTATCTACTTCTCCCATTTACAGTCTCCTACAATCTGGCTTCTGCTCCCAGAATGCCAACCAGCCAGTACACATTTCTTGAGCATCTACTTTTGACATAGCTCTATGGGGTGTCATATGTGGCTCCTTCTGTTAAATAGGTAGCTATTTTGTTGAGGGTAATAAAAAGTAAACCAAAGAGGCAGTATATAATGAATGCCGAACGAGTGGTCCAGACAATAAACATTTATTTCAGAAGAGGTATACAGTAGGTACTCAACAAATAGTCATTGAATAAATGAATGAAATAATGAATGGATGAGGGATAGTTCAGCATGGGCCAAAGCAGTTAGGGAACAGAGTAGAGCTCTACTAATCTGGCTACTCATAGATTTCATGTGGGGAGAAGGGGTAATGAGTTGTTAGGCCGGGCAGCTAGACTGAGACCAAATTCTGTTAGAAATGATCACAGTGGACCACTAGGTTTGGGGAAGGGAGAAACATGAGAATCCAATTAGGAGGCAATTGTCATTATCAATGTGCGAGGTAATAAAAGTTTTAATCCCATGGATTAATAAACAAATGACAATTCTTGGTGCATGACTGGTGAGAGGTGATGAGGAAAAGGGGCTATTAAAGGTGCCATTAAGGTATTTTTAAGAGAATGATGGTATCATTATCAAAAGTTTGAAGGCCATATGTCAAGCCTTTTTCAGGGACGTGGGAAGAATTTAGTTTTCGATATCTCCAAATTTAAGTGTCCAGCAGTAATTGGAGATGTGGTCCAGAAGCTCAGGGGACAGGTCAGGGTCACTCAAAGTTCAGATCCATGCCTCATGCTCCCTCTTGTCACCACTAGAGAACCCATCTCCTTTCTTGGCTTCAGCTACGGCCAGAATAGTGAAATGTTGTGGAGCCCAAGGAAGGGGACAGAGTGAGAAGACAGGGATGGTGTTCACTGTTACTGAGAGATGGGAGAGGTTGAGCTCAAGAAGGGGCCATATGATTTGGGCTTGGGGAGAGAATTGTGATTGATCTTCAAGGGCTGTCATTTCAGCATGGAAATCTGTGGGTGAGTGGGAAAGAGACTGCAGGGAGTTGGGGAGTTAGCAGGTGTTGGGACAGAGAGGCAGTGGGTCTGGACAATTTGGCAGTGAGAAGATAGGTAGAAGGTAGCTAGAAAGGAGCAGAGAGGAACCCCAAACTCTGATCATTTGTCTATTGAAACTGTTTTTTCAAAGGTCACCATTTACCTTCTTCTTGCCAAATATATTGTTTATACCCTCAATCTGTTTCTTTCCAATATTTGACACAGTAGATATCTTATCCCTTCCCCTTCCTTAAAATTCTCTTCCCTCGTGGCTTCTGTAATTTGATAGGTGCTACCCCAATCTCCTCCTACATGGCTGACCACTAATGATCTCTTCTTTTCTTGTTGGTTCCTCTTCTGCATAGATGTCTTCTAAGGCTCTGACTTTGGCCCTCTGCTCCCTCAGACAGCTCATCCATCTAAGCTAATGACCTGACTCACAAAGCTCCATCTTTCTACTCCCCACTGTCTATAGGGTACAAACCACTTTTCTTTTCTAACCTTGTCTCTGTGAGAGGGGTCTTACAGTTCTTCCAGGTGTTCAGACTGGATGCTTTCAGAGAGTCGTTTGTTTCTTAACCTCTTGGTACATCAAATCTGTACTAGGTCTTGTCATCTCTTTCTTTGAGACATCTCTGGGGTTCATCCTTGCTCTCCATTTCTTTTCCACTAACCTCAATCATCTCTAACAAACATCACTGTTACTGATTCCTGGAGAATCTCCCTGACCCAGGCTCTACCCCTCCTGAACTCCTACTTTCTGTCCACAGTAATGAGGTTGATATTCTGAAATTACTATTTACAATCTCACTCCCCTCTGCAAAATCATATGATGACTCCTTATAACTTCTAGCACAACAGCTAAACTCTTCAGCATGGCTTGCAAAGCACAGAAACAAAGAATCTTAGAAGTGGAAGGGATATCCGACATTGCGTGGTCTAAATTTTAATTCTAGACAGGTGAGATCACACAGCAAGTCAGTAACCAAATTCATGACTGGAAACCACAGCCCCTGCTTCCCTGAACTGCAGCTTTGGCACAAATGAGCCAAGTTGGGTGAGGATGCTTCAGGCAGGGCCTAGGCCTTAGGCCAAATAAGGCCCTTCCTGAGCCTGAGAAGCAGTGAGGATTACCTCGGTAGTCTAGGGCAGGGGCCTGTGGGACCTCTTCAGCGTATACTTCATTGTAGCTTTCATCTGGGTAGTAGCCTGAACCTAGAATGAAGAATATATTAAGATGACATATTGGTTTCTTACTCAAGTCCTTCCCAGCCTTTTCCCCTTTCCAACTTGGTCCCTTTCTGAGGACTTGACACTCCATGGGTGGGGAGCTAGGTGGCTATTTAGTGGGTAAAATCCTGCCTTGTGAAGCAGCAGAACTATTGTGGGCAAACGCCCACACCTCAGGTGCACAGAGGGTGAACTCATGTTGGGGGAGAGGTGGGTGGCTCACTGGTAGCACTAGAAACCTCCATTCAAAAGAAAAAATTCAAAATTCTTAAGCAGCCATCAATCCTGCCCATCTGGACTAGAAATGACCCATTTCCTTGATGTAACACATGAGTTTCGGTGAGACACTGATGACCAAGCTCTGAGGATGGACAGTTGTTGTCCCAGGTAGGAAGAAAACATAGAGCCTGAGCAAGGGTCTTTCCACTAGTGATGGGGCTTCTCACAATCCTCAGAGGGAAATAATTCCTCAAGCTCCCACCAGCCCACAGGGCACCAGCCTTTTGCCACCTGGTTGCCAGGGCTAGGGGTGGCATGCGAAGGCAAAGAGGGAGGGCTCAAAAGGCGAGGGGACATGAGAAGAGTTTCACTTCCTGAGCAGTTTGTCCTGCTTTGGAAAGATATCTAGTTCCTCTAATCAGCAGGAGCCTTAGTGGGGGGCTGCTGAGCTAGAGAACATTCCACAACCACCCTCATCCCGTTAAGTGGGCCACTCCCTGGTGGAGGCCAGTCTACGGCTGTCCAGGAGACTAAACAGTGCGTTCCACCAGACGGCAGGAAATGGGTCATGAACATGAACTAATTGGAATACAACTTGGTCCTTTCCGGAGGGAAGTTGCCGGAAGCTCTCTTTCCAGCCTCCCAGAGCCCTAAAGCACACACAGGAATAGAGCAGCCAGCCGTGCTGGAGTCAGAAGACAATTCTGCATTCCCAGGAGAGGGTGTGCTTCCAGGACAGGGCTGGGTTTTAGTGCTGAAGCCCTTTGGCCTGTGTCAACACTCCGACCACAAGCTCGCCTGCCTCCTCTCTGTGCAGAGGCACAAGGCCCCCTGCACTAAAGGGTGGAGCAGAGCGCAGATGATGAGGCTCTTCCAGTCCCCACAGGCACAGGCTGCGGGTGGGTGGGTGTTGGGAAACCAGTCCAGCTTGATGAACAAGGGAATGAATCAAACTGAAAGTTTGCCTTATGAAATCATGTCCTCGTTGGTTTGCCCTCATTCCAGAGCAAAGAGTTCATTTTTTCTCCTTCCCTTTATTTTTTCCTGGTTTCCCATTTCGCTTCTTCTCCTGGATTTCCTTTACTTCTTCTTAGGCCTCCTCTCCCTTGCTCCCTCTTTCCCCACCTGGGAAGTTTCTTTGTGGGGAGGTGGGAAACAGAATTCTTGTCGGCTGTTTCAGTTTAGTATCAAAGCCTTACAGTGCCTGTGAACAGGAGGACAGATGTGCACCATTCTCTAAATGCTTTGGTCCCCCTACCCTTGTTCCAGAGCTTGCTTTTGAAGAAATGCCCAGCAGGGAGCAAACCTCTGTTTACCAGAAGAGCAGACAGGAGTGTCCAAGGTCGGTGGCTGGATAACAACAACCACAATAACAACAACTGCTAACATCACTCAACACCTCCTCTGGGTTCAGTGCGTTACATACGTCATCTCATTAGATCACCCTGACATCTCAGTGAGGTAGACACCCATATTGCTTTCATATACACTTGAGGTAACAGGCGCAGAGGAATTCAGGTCTCCCAGCTAGTAAGGAGCAGAATAGGCATTCCAGCCCAGGGCAGTTTGATCCCCTCGAGACCAAACTCAGACACTGCACTAAAGATGGCGGTAGGGGAGAGCTTTGGACAATGCCCAACAAGAATAAAAATCCAAAATCTTTCTCGCAATTCAGCCTTTTTTTCACTCTATGTGTGCGAGATCAAAGGCCACCAAGCATTTCACATCATTCCAGAATTACAGGGGATGTGGGAAAGCTGAGGGGAAGACTCAGTCAGATAATTACAGTCTTCACCAGGGTACAGAGGTGGCTGGCCCAGTGCCAAGTCTGCTTCGTGACAGGAATAAGTTGGGGCCACCTTACCACTTGAAGCCTTTCCATTTCCCCTCTTTGCCTGTCTTTTGGTATTTTTTTGGCAAATATTAAGATACTGAGATGAGATATGGGAAACCAGAGGGTCCCCCCTTCTCACCTTGTTCTATCTGCTTGTCCCTCTTCAGCCCTGGTTGAGAGAGCTTTGGGCGGCATTCCTTGGTTCCTTTATGCTGATCAGTGGTTACTGTGGTCTGTTACTGGGTTCCTCCAACTTGCATAGTACAGTCAGACCCTCTAAGCACTACCCTCCACAAAGGTGTGGTTGGTAATGTAACTGAGAGTTGATGACAATTTTAAGATCCCCCCTAATGCTTGGATTATGATAAGAAATACTGGCTGACTTCCTAAACTGCACAGATATGCCAATATGCCCTTTTAACCCACTGTTGGCTTGATTTATATTCTTAACGCTTCCCACCCCCTGCTGATTATTCTTGGATCCTTTTTCTGATTAGCCAGGAATCCACACTTGGCTGCTTTCCTTGTACTATTCCCATTGGAGGACAAGGCTATAGTCATGAGCAAAACAGTGCTGAATGCATAGAGAGTGGTCACTAAATATCTATTGAATGAAGAAATGAACAGGTGGGATGGAGCAAGCTCCGACAACTGAGCTCGTGATGTAGGGGAGGGTTATTGGGAAATTTCCAAATTTCTCTCATCACGTAGCCTCCTAAGAAAAGAGAAAGGCAGAATGAGTGGGTTTACAGGGCTGTCAGAGACCTCACCAGCCTGGGCTCCTGAGAAGGAATGATGACCATAGTGATTCTTGTGAGAAGTGGGGAGTAGCCACCTTTGCAAACAGCCCTTTGAGAGCTTCAAATGAATCCAACTCTTTTAAAAAAACTGCACTGTCCTTAAGACTCCAACAGCTCAGGCTTCCACCCTGGGAAAGGTCAAGGCCTTTGTGTGCCATGAGGTTTCTTATAGTTATTCAAAATGGGGCTTGAGGCATTTAACCTCCACTCCATAGTCTCATGGCTTTGGCCGGATTTTGGTCTCATGTACTTGAACTGAAGCTGGGGGGAGGTTGGGGAGGACGGCTGCACATGGTATCTCCTGGGGACTTGGGGCTCCTTTAACCCCAGGCAGTGTGCACTCTGCCAAGGGCTTGACTTGAATTTCTTCATCTCAGTGTCAGCCCTTATGCTTCACCCCCTACAGAGCCAGGTTAAGCCAAGGAGGGGAAGAAGTGCGCATATTTGTTTGAAAGCTTGATGCAGCTGTTCCAAACAGAGCTACTGCCAGAAACCTCCACCAGGAGCTAAGGGCATGTGGAAAATTTTAGCTACAATGACTGCAGCTGTGATGGAAGCAGTTTCTTATTTACTCGTCTCTGGATGTTTTTCTAACTCCATTAGTTGGGCCTGTCTCTTGCCCCTACTCCCCCCAGCCCCCGTGAAGGCAGACGCTGCAGGCCACAGAATATTCTTAGCACTTGGAATGCCAGCTGGGCTCCATCAAAAACCCCTGTCTGTGTTTTATTCCTGTCCTACCCCTAGTCTCTTCATGACATTTTTTTTCTTAGATTCCATATATATGTGTTAGCATACGGTATTTGTTTTTCTCCTTCTGACTTACTTCACTCTGTATAAAACACAGACCTACTAGAGCATGGACTTGAGGATATGGGGAGGGGGAAAGGTAAGCTATGACGAAGTGAGAGAGTGGCATGGACATATATACACTACCAAAGGTAGGGTGGATAGCTAGTGGGAAGCAGCCGCATATAGCACAGGGAGATCAGCTAGGTGGTTTGTGACCACCTAGAGGGGTGGGATAGGGAGGGTGGGAGGGAGGGAGATGCAAGAGGGAAGAGATATGGGAACATGTGTATATGTATATAAAGCAGAAACTAACACACCACTGTAAAGCAATTATACTCCAATAAGGATGTTTAAAAAAAGAATATTCTTTTGACTTACTAAATCACCTCAATTTTATACTTTTTTCTGTTCTATTAAGTTCTGCTCATATCTTTATTATCTATTTTTTCTATGTTCTCAGGGTTTATTGTTTTGATCTTCTGATGTCAATTAAAACATTTGGTTATTAATTTTAATAAATCTTTTTAGTTATAAAAAAACCCTGTCTGGCACCTCATTATCCTTCCTTCATTCCTCCCCTTCCCCTCTCCCACCTCCTTGCTGAGCCTGTTCTCTTGAGCTCCCTATGTCTCCCCAGGGGCAAAGGATGAAACATTCAGGGATCTAGAAATGCCCATCCCTTCCAAAATAAGAAACAAGCCAGAAGAAACTGAGGGATTCCTGTTTAAGAGAATATGGTCTGAATTGTCATTAACAATCTTCAGCAGAAAAGGGCTATAAAAATCTCATCCTATAAACAAGGTCTGGGAGGGGAGAGAGAAAGTAAGTGGAGAAGCAGGTAAGATAGTGGCCTCAAAAGCCATGTTGATCAACCTTATTTTTTAATATTTATTTATATTTATTATATTTATGAAGTATAGTTGATGTATAATATTATATAAATTACAGGTGTACAATATAGTGATTCACAATTTTTAAAGATTATACTCCATTTATAGTTATGATAAAATATTTGCCATATTCCCTATGTAGTACAAATAAGCTACAAGGATATATTGACCAACGTCATTTTTATGCTGGTGCAGCCTGTTTTCGAAAATCTCTTATCAGTTTGCCTCAAAAACCTCCCTCGGTAGCCTTTTGCAATGTTTAACCATCTTTGTTGTTGAGGACGGTTCTTCTCTGTATCTAATTTAAGTGTCTCCTATTGCGATCTAACCCTTCCCTTCTCTAACACTTGCTCTAAGCCCTGCCCTTCCTGGAAATAATGGGCAACAGCTCCTAGATCTTACCTGCATACCAAGTTGGCATCACTGCTGGAGTGAGGAAGAGCAGCAGAGAGAGTGCTCCTCTTCGAGTTAGTTGAACGGCCATCCTTGAAAGGGGAGAGGGGGGAGTGGGAGGGTGGCTTAGGGAGACAAGAATAGAGGTATGTAGCCAGAAGCACCAGGGCAAAGGAGGATGACTTTCAGAAATCAGCCATCAACGAACTTCCAAAAGTGAGAGAAAGCAGAAATGCAGGATCTGCAAGGAAGAAGAGAGATTTTTAAATTAATGAATGCCTATTATATGGTCCCCCTTGTAAGGATCTTCCACTTTATAGAATAACAACACTCTGTTAATTTTGGTCTTTTCCTCCCAGGAGGAAGAGGACATAAAACAACCAGTTCTCAATTGACCCTGGTGATATCTGATGCCAATGTTCCATGGTCCAAGTTACAGAGAGGGACAGTGAGGTACCAAGACCAGGAAAGGGTCAACATTAAGTCATATAGAACCGAGAGAGAATCCTGCAATCTAAAGACGCCAGCTGATGGTTTCATCCACTTAACTAGTAGTTCCTAACCACAAATCTGGGAAAGTGTTAGCATATATGGACTAAGAACTTGAACTCTAGAGTTACACAGATCTGCATGTGTATCCAATTCTGTCCCTATTAGCTTTGGACAAATTCCTTACCTTCTCTGAGCCTCAGTTTCCTCATCTATAAAATGGGAATAATAATAGTATCTACCTTATAGAAGAGACTATTGCCTGGCACATAGGGAAGCAATCCATGTATATTAGATATTATTATTACCAACTCCATCTTGAACAGGACTGGATGTCTCCTTTCTGCAGTCTCTCAGGTGGTGACTATACCCTGGCTGTGTTCTTAGCTTTGGACTTTGAGGCTTAGTGGTTTAGTAGTGGCTTCTGGCTTTCAAGTCCAGCCTAACCTTCTAGTTTTACCCTGCTGAGCCAGCAGGAAGTCAGTGGGGCTGGAAAGAACCTGCTGAGGTGCGTGAGGAGAGGGTAAGCAAGCTCCTACTGCCCTCTTACTTCCCGTCCTGTCCTCACTCTAATGGGATGAGAGTTGTGTGGTTCCCAGTAGGCAAATACTTCATAAATGACAGTATTAAAACTTGCTGCCCATTGGTATAAACTGGCCTCTGGACTTCTCAGCAAGCACCCACAGACTTTCAATGAAATGCCATGCTCGGGGGAGGTGTCAGTCCCAGAAATGGAGGAACAAAAAGATGGCAGATTCTGACCAGCCTCCCTAAGGGGCGGGAGAAGTCCAAGAATGGCAAAAATTCACTTTCCAGTTCACTACTCCCTGGCTTCAGATTTTGTCTAGAGAGGCAAGGAAGCAGGATAGAGAAGAAGTAAGAGCAAGCCGAGGTGGGGGGGGGGGACAAGGAAAGTGGAAAGATGTGGAAAGGAAGCTTAGCAAGAAAAGACAATCTGCCAGAGCTGAAGGCAAGAGATAAAAGTAGGAGGAGGGAGCGAAAGGATGAGAGAGAGGAGATTAAAGAGAGATTTAGGAAAATGAACAGCTAGATGCCCTAATCATCGGCCCCTCTCCCACATGCAGCTTCCATCCAGTTCCTTGGTTTTGGAGCAGGGGCTTTCCTTTGCAGACCCAGTGCTCTGAGTCTGTGACCCCTTCCCTGCCCACCTTCTCCCCAGTCTCAGACTGAAAACTTGACTCACCACCGGGGTCAGCCATCCCTCTGCTGTGGGCCGGGAAGGTAGTGGGAACTTGTGTCTGCATCCAGGTCACGGCTCAAATGGAAAGCAGCATGTGGTCCAGTTTCATAAAAGAACTTCTTCCTCCCCCCGCCCCACCTCCAAGCCATTTTGCCCAAGTCCTGGGTCTCGTTACCCTCCCGGGTTGTGAAATGGGGTAGTGTGGTGTGAACGGATGAAGCAGCAGATCTTACCTGTTGTACGTTTTTTGTGTGTTCTCCCTCTCTCCTTCTCTTGCTCTTTCTCCTTCCTCTCTGCTCCTCTCATCAGTTGGAAAAACTTCTACTTTTTTACATTCCTAGAACGAGTGGCTCCTGGTCTGTCCGGGCCTCCGGGATTCTGTTAACACTGCCCAGATGTTAGGACACCAGCATCTGCCAAAAGTTTCCTTAAAGCTATATTATCCCCAAAGCTATAGCTGTTCCTCCCCCAGAAAAGAGTTTTAGAGAGGTGGGGGAGAAGGAACTCAAGGATGAGAGGAGCTCAGTCCGTCTGCTGCAGAGCAGAGGAAAGTGTGAATGGCGCTGGCCCCAAGCCTGTGAGTATAGTAATGACTAACAGGCTGGCTAAAGGGCTTCCAGAGATGTGGTGTGCTGAAGAACACTTTTTTAAAAATGACTCAGCATGACCTCAGGATTGAATGAAAAGGAATTCCACAGACTCCTAGGAGAGGGGAAGAGTGGAGCTGATTTTGACATTCCCTGCAGATTTCCCCTGTAATTCCTTAGTACTCTCCATCCCCATGTTGCCCTGCCATCCCTTGTACAGGGTCAGATCCACTTTGAAACTCTCTCTGATGACCTAACTCCCATGGACTTCAGTTTCTGATAAGATTACGTTGCTGACAAAAAGTACCATGCACTTCTAGCCTGCAGAATCAAAACTGATTTCCTGTAATAAGAGTGGAGAGAAAGCATGCTTAGAGAAGCTTTAGGGGGAGGTTGTTTAAGCCAATTGAGATGATCTATCTGTGCATGGCAAGGTTATAGCCATTGCTAAGCTGTTTCCCGGTGATCTCTTATGGAGGGCTGTGTTTCTCTTCACTAAGCAAGCTTTGTTCATTTTAGTATCTGATAATGAGAATGTTCTACCACAGTGCAGAACAGCTCCTGATACTCTCCCTCCCCTTAGAGTTTAATTTCCATCCTTTTAAATGCATTGTCCTGGAAGAAATTTTTTTAGCTGCTGTAGAAATGATTTCTTCCTTGTGTGTGTAAGCAACCTGGTAACCCCTTCTCAGTCATGAAGGGAAGAATTGTGTTTACAATAATAAAAAGTCCAGTAGCAAGCCCATTTCATTTCCCATCCACCGATCAAAAATGTGTAATGAGTGTTTACCATGTGTTCAACAGTGTGATCATTGTGTAAAGAAGGCAAAGACATGGTCTTGGCCTCATTCATTTAATAAGTTTATCAAACATCTACTGTGTTAAGGATAGTGGACAAAATCCCTGACATCCTAATCCATAATTAATTAAACAAATATTTGTTGAGCATCTATTATGTGCCACACACTGTTTGAGGTAGCAATACTTGATAGACATCAGTGTGTAAAATGGAGATAATCCTTGCCCTCATGGATTGGAGGAGACACACATTCAACAAAAATGTTCCTTTTTTTAAACAACTTTATTGGAGTATAGTTGTTTTACATTGTTGTGTTAGTTTCTGCTGTATAGCAAAGTGAATCAGCTATATGTATACTTATATCCCCATATCCCCACCCTCTTGTGTCTCCCTCCCACCCTCCCTATCCCACCCCTCTAGGTGGTCACAAAGCACCGAGCTGCCCTCCCTGTGCTATGTGGCTGCTTCCCACTAGCTATCTATTTTACATTTGGTAGTGTAAAGTACCAAATGTAAAAATAGAGTCAATGCCACTCTCTCACTTCGTCCCAGCTTGCCCTTCACCCTCCCTGTGCCCTCAAGTTCATTATCTACATCTGCGTCTTTATTCCTATCCTGCCTCTAGATTCTTCAGAGACATTTTTTTTTTTTTTAGATTTCATATATATGTGTCAGCATATGGTATTTTTCTCTTTCTGACTTACTTCACTCTGTATGACAGATTCTAGATCCATCCACCCCACTACAAATAACTTAATTTCATTTCTTTTTATGGCTGAGTAATATTCCATTGTATATATGTGCCACATCTTCTTTATCCATTCATCTGTTGATGGACACTTAGGTTGCTTCCATGTCCTGGCTTTTGTAAATAGTGCTGCAACGAACATTGTGGGACATGACTCTTTTTGAATTATGGTTTTCTCAGGGTATATGCCCAGTAGTGGGATTGCTGGGTCGTATGGTAGTTCTATTTTTAGTTTTTAAAGGAACCTCCATACTGCTCTCCATAGTGGCTGTAACAAAAATGTTCTTAACTACAATTGTGTGTGTTTAGTGGACCAACCTTCATTGGACATCTACTATAAGCTAAGAACCGGAGGACAGTGATGAGTAAAAACTGTGTGATTCTTGATCTTATGGAGCTTACTCTCCAGCTCCCAGAGGGTTTGTTTACTACGGGAGAGAAGGGGGACACAAACAATTAGAAAATTGTACAAGACCATATAAATTTCCAAAAGCTATGGAATACACTGTGAGGTCTCTGTGGGAAGACACGGGCTGTGGTCTGCTCTCAGGCAAGGGAAATGACATATACAAGGGCTCATTGTTAGCTCAGAGGGGAGATGGGTTCAGGGGAGCAGTAGGAAACAAAGTTGAATAAATACAGTAGGGCCAGATTGTGAGGTCCATGAAATCAGATATAGGAGTTTACATTAAACTTATGTGTTAGGAAATAGTGAATCTATTAAATGAGTGTGTGTGTGTGTGTGTGAGACAGAGAGAGAGAGAGAAAAAGAGAGACATGGAGAGAGAGGAGAGAGAGCTAGTGAATGGGCAGAGGAATAAATTCGACCAGGGTTGTTTTCTTTCTAAAAATTCCCTTCACTGGCTCCCTCTTGGCAAAGAGTATAGTCCCAGCTCTTAGCAGAGCACACTGTACCCCACACAAGCAAACCTCACTTATGTCCTTAACCTAGTTTTATTTATTTATTTATTTATTTATTTATTTTTGTGGCATGAGGGTCTCTCACTGTCGTGGCCTCTCCCGTTGCAGAGCACAGGCTCCGGACGCGCAGGCTCAGCGGCCATGGCTCACGGGCCCAGCCGCTCCGCGGCATGTGGGATCTTCCCGGACCGGGGCACGAACCCGTATTCCCTGCATCATCAGGCGGACTCTCAACCACTGCGCCACCAGGGAAGCCCCTCAGCCTAGTTTTAAACATTCACCCCATGACTCCTCATTCTGGACACAATGAACTTCTTGCTCTTCCTTTCACCCTGTGGTAGCTTGGAGCAGATATATTTACTCTACCCTGTAACCCTTTCCCTTCTTTCCTGGGCTGTTGAGACCGTATCCTTCATTGCTGCTGAGAAGCTTCCCTCAGTCCACCCCAGCCAGAACTGGTTTACTTCACCTTCCTTTCTATTCTATCATATCACTTTGTACATGTCTCAATTACAGGATTTATCACACTTACTGTCACTGTTGCTATATGACAATCACTGTCCCCTATTCTACTAGTCTGTTCATCTCAGACTCATCTCTGTCCCCTACTACACTGTGAGTGGGACCTTGGCTTAGTCTTCTTCATTCCCCCAGCACCAAACATAGAGTCCAGCACATGCTAAGATGAGGATGCTGCATAAGGCCTCATTTCCCACTTCGGGCTGGAAGGAGCAGGGCAGAGGGGTGGCAGAGAGAGATTAAAGAAAAAAATGAAGGAGAGATTATGGAAATCATAGGGAGATCAAAGTAAGGGGATAAATGAGACAAGAGGGGCAGCTTTTGTATGAAGCACTGGGATGGGTAATATGAAGACCTTTCTCAAAACAGGTGGGGTCAATTTAAAAAACCAACATTTCTTCAGCACCTACTATGTGTGGGTAACACTATGTTAGACACTGTGGGGCTATAAAGTTAAACAAAACACCTTTCCCTATGATTTGGTTGGGAATATAAGACAAAGACTGGCAACATTCATGCATACAAATACAAAGTTTTAAGGTTCTTAAAGTTCAGTATCATTTTCAACTTCAAGACTTTTATTTATTTATTTTTTTTTTTTTGCGGTACGCGGGCCTCTCACTGCTGTGGCCTCTCCCGTTGCGGAGCACAGGCTCCGGACGCGCAGGCTCAGCGGCCACGGCTCACGGGCCCAGCCGCTGCGCGGCATGTGGGATCTTCCCGGACCGGGGCACGAACCCGTGTCCCCTGCATCGGCAGGCGGACCCTCCACCACTGCGCCACCAGGGAAGCCCCAAGACTTTTAATATGAAGCCCCTCAGCAGTCAATAAGATATTGTTTTAAGAAATATTAGCTATGGAAACTGACTTGCCTAGCAAAGCTCAACAAGCCTAGACTTGAAACAATTTTCTTAGAAAAGTGGACTAAGACAAATTGACATGGAAATGTAAATTTTAATACCATTTAGGAGTATTTCTTATTTCTCTGTGTCTCAAACTGTATATTATGAGCCTTTTTGTAAGAGGCACGATCAAGTCTGGAAAGGGAAGAAAGGATTCACAGAGAATCTGAAAAGACAAGAGGAATAAAAAGATATTCCTATTCAGGAAGCTAATTTTTAAAACTATACCTATGAATTATTGTTTAAATGATGATGTTTAAATTATGTGTTTAAATGATATTTATCTGATGGTTGTAATGTAAAATATGACACTTTAAGAAAATAAGTAGAAGGTGCTTTTAGATTTTACGATAGGCACTTAGCCAAAGGTAATTGGAGGGATTCTAGAAAAGGTATTAGAAAATGAAAATGGTAAGATCATTATGTGAATAAGAGATAAGATGCATTCTGTGCAAAATGCCTGATGTCTTTTTTTTTTTTTTTTTTTTTTTTTTTTTTTTTTTTTTGTGGTACGCGGGCCTCTCACTGTTGTGGCCTCTCCCGTTGCGGAGCACAGGCTCCGGATGCGCAGGCTCAGCGGCCACGGCTCACGGGCCCAGCTGCTCCGCGGCACGTGGGATCTTCCCGGACCGGGGCACGAACCCGTGTCCCCTGCATCGGCAGGCGGATTCTCAACCACTGCGCCACCAGGGAAGCCCCCTGATGTCTTTTTACTGGTTCCTAAGACAAGCAGTAGTAATGTCCCAAGACATTATCAACTTAATTTTTCTGGTTTATGTCAGTGCAACACTGGGATGGCTTAGACATTTAGTTTTTAATTTCATTTAACTTAATCAAACCTTGAGTGACTACTAAGTGGTTAGCCTCAGAGACCAGCTATGACCAATGAGCTGAACAGGGGTTGGCTAAGCACCAAAGGAGCTCATCAACTGAGCATTGTGTCCTAGGGTTCTGGAGAGTATAAAAGGGGGCGCAGTAGTTTCTGAACAACAGGATGTAAGACAGGTAAGTAGAGAAAAAGCAGGTACTGAAAGCAGGTACTATAGTAATGGACTAAGGGTATGAGTTAACGTGAGTAGTCAGAGTATAAGCACTGATGTTAAAGAAAAAGGTATGTTTGTGGGCTGGGGTGGGGGGTTGGGGGGAGGACGCTCTCATTGAGTTGGGGTTGAGCTGGACCTTCAGTTGGCAGGGGCAGGAATTTTGAGTTTGGAGAGTGGGAAGTGAGTAGGGAACAGATCTTATTTATTGAGGAAGATAATCATACTGGCTTATTGTGGAACAGAAAATTCACTTTGGAAAAGCTGTAGGAAATAAGTTGATACACGTGCTGGGGGAGGCATCATTTAAATGCCAAAGAGAAACATCTAAATCTAATCTTGAAAGTTACAGGAAGTTAATAGGGAAGGGACACAAATCTATACTAAATATTGAATGTGAAACAAGCAGCAACAATACTTAAGGAAGGTATCTTCTTTTTTTCCTACATTTTCGGCATCAAACATGTTCTTGTGCTCAGAAAAGAGGGAGAAATTGAGAGGCTGAACCAGAAGAACTATTGAACTCTCTACCACTCTGGGACGCGCAGGATTACCTCTTAGGTGATTGGGCTATTGAGTGAAGGCAAAAGTAAAATTCAACAAAAAAACCCCAGTACGAGGCAGAATTGGGGAAACCATTGAGGTTCTTGTGCTTCAGGGGCTCCAAAGAGCCCTTGTTTGTGTTTAAATGTACAATGGCAGACAGGTCTCATCACAGAGTGGGCCCCATTTCTGATGAGGGAGACAGAAGTTGCCAGGGCTTAGTCCTAGGCAAGTTACTTAGCCTCTTTGAACCTGTCTCCTCATCTGTAAAATGTGGGCAGTGGTCGTCCTCACCTCACAATAAGGGCTTTTGTAATGTAAGCATGAGGCAATGCTTGCTGATTGCTTAGCAACGGTGGTTGGTACATAGTCAATGCTCAATATTGCAGTCATTATTAATACTTTAAAGAATAATCTTATAACCTAGAGAATTACTTGTTACATTTCCTAGATGGGATGAGACGCCCCTTTGTCTGAGTTTGGACCCAGACCCAGGCCTAAATTTGAACTAAACTGAACTTCTGGGTTTGGTGGCATGGCAACGGGGTGGGGTGGGGAGGGAGTAGCAGGGTGGGAGGCTCTGGTGCAAGGTGTTGTGGCCATAGGAATATTAAATTCCTTGTCAGCTTTTGGTTTAATTTGGCACCGACTGCCATTCAAACAAAGCAGCGTTGTGAGTGGCAGAGGAAGGGAGAGGAGGAAAATCAACACATTCTTGGAAATAAGATGTGGCTTTTGCTTTGACTATTTTGTTTTTTCTTCAGCCACAGAAGTATTTATTTGCTCTCAGGCTCACAATGAAAATCCCTTTCAGGACATGGTACAAACCTAAGCTTCAGAGGAAACTTCCATTTAAGATGACAAGAATTTAGCAAGACTTCCCTTGATACTTTTTTGTTTTAATATGAGAACCCCTCAGATAGTGCTATTTAGTTTAGGGAGACAGCTTTAATTATACTTAGAGCCTCCCTCAACCTCATTTCCTGTAGCTATGGCATATGTGGTACTTTAAAAGTTGATGTCTGCCTTATGCCTGATGACCTTGGCTTAGTGTTTACAAGATGTATAGATGTATCATTTACCCATTCTCTCCATGTATTTATGTGTTAGGCTTTTCTAATTTTAGGATAAGATTTTAGTATAAAGTGTGGCAGTGCAATAATTCTCCAGTAGTTGCTCTCTTGGACCTCAGACATCTGGCATGGTGCTATAGGAGCTGGTCCTAGGTCAATATTTGAAGCACAGGGAAGCTCTGTGTGACCAAGTTAATGGAACTTTCCTGTTTTCTGGTTCTGTGGTATATGTTTAAAGCAAGGTTTCAAGCAAAAAGTTTAGGTATCCATCTCTTCTTCACTAATGCAGTACTTATTGTCATAGCAATACAGTAAATGCCCATTTGTAGTGTTAAGCTTGTGTCAATGATTATGTAAATTGGTTGGTTAGGAAACTGATACTGTCTTCTAATCCCACACTTCTAGAAATAACACACACACACACACACACACACACACACACACGACACAGTTTCTTCCCTCAAAGAGCTTATGCTTTAGTTGAGAAACCAGACCTTAATAGATTAAAAAAAAAAAATCCCTCTCCTGATGTTTCCAGTATTTAGGAGACCGTGAAGAGGGCTGTTTTTTTTTTAAAGAAGATGTTGGGGGTAGGAGTTTATTAATTAATTAATTTTTGCTGTGTTGGGTCTTCGTTTCTGTGCGAGGGCTTTCTCTAGTTGTGGCAAGCGGGGGTCACTCTTCATTGCGGTGCGCGGGCCCCTCACTGTCGCGGCCACTCTTGTTGCGGAGCACAGGCTCCAGACGCGCAGGCTCAGTAGTTGTGGCTCACAGGGGCCTAGTTGCTCCGCGGCATGTGGGATCCTCCCAGACCAGGCCTCGAACCGGTGTCCCCTGCATTAGCAGGCAGATTCTCAACCACTGCACCACCAGGGAAGCCCCAGGGCTGTTTTTGTTTGTTTGTTTTATTTTTTAATTTTTTTTAAATTCCACTTTATCCCAAAGTCTGACTTCGGGCTGCCTGTGGACATAAGGGACCAGAAACTTTCTGGTGATTCATTCTCATCCTGTAAGCAGTTTAAGTCCTTAGGAACACATGGTCTCAAGTTCTAGGAAGATCTAAGCAATTGGGAGAATTTCTTGGGGATGAGCAGACACCAAACACCATATACAGATTGTATAATAGGGGAGATGATTGCAAAGCACAGTTATCTCTAGTTTTGGCTTTGCTATTAGTTGTATGACCTATGATTTCAGCCTCTTTGTGATCAGCTGGTTCTTGATCTGAAAAACCAGAAGGCTGGAAGAATACAGTGCCTTTCAGTTTTAACATTCAAAAGGGGGTCACATTTACCTGGTATTCTCTGTAGTGCCTTCCCTTTTTGAAGTTTGTAGCTAATAGCTGAACTTACATTTCAGGATTAAGTACTTTAAAACACTTTTCCTCAACTCTCAAGTTACTTAGAGGATAAGGGGGGAGAGGGATAAAGGAGCTTGGCAAATTCTTGTAGAGAAATTCTAAAATTCATTATCTTTCATACCTACCTTTGGAATTCGTGCAAGTGATTATTTCTTATTATTCTTATGCTCCCTCCCCACCTCATAAAACAATGTTCAAAAATCGAAAAGCACAAAACAGGAGAAAGAAATCAGCGTAATTCTACCATTCAGGTAAATTGCACTTTTCCTTTCGGTTTTTGTCTAAAAACATGTGACTGGACGTATCACTCTGCGATCTGCTTTTGTTTCTCTTTGGAAGTATATATCTTGAGAGTATTTTGCTATGTCATAAAATATTCTTAGGTCACTTTTAACCTCTTTCCATTTCTGTTTTTCCTTCTAGGGCTCCAGGGACCGGCGAGGCTGAATCTCAGAGCGCTGCTGGTGCTGCTGGTGATAGAAACAATATGATGCAGTTATAAGGTCAGGGGGAGGGGTGGCGGGCGGGAAAGATTCCTTGAGCGAAAAAATGAAGCAAGCTCCCCTTTGAAGATCTAAGAAATTTCCGACACTAGAACCTTTTGTGTAGAGTTTTCGGCAACCTTCGGCAGGGGGCGCTCGGAAATTGCCGTCACTTTCCGGACAGCCTCCCGGACATTGCCCTCTAGAAAACTGTACAGTGTTTCCGGCTCTTCTAAGTCGCAGACGCTCGTAACTTTTCGGTACTTTCCGGGGAGGCTCGGGGGCTCCGCGCCTCGCTCACTCTGTTCCGATCGCCTGGCGCGGCGGGGCAGGGTCTCGGGCTAGTCATGGCTTCCCCGTCTCGGAGGCTGCAGACCAAGCCGGTCATCACTTGTTTCAAGAGCGTCCTCTTGATCTACACATTCATCTTCTGGGTGAGCGACGGAGACGCCCGGGGACGGGAGGGGATCCCGGGCTGGGGTCGTGCGCGCGGGGGGGCGGTGACCCCGAGCGGAAGGAGCTCGCATCGGGGGTGGGGAGGGAGGCGCTGGTGGGGCTGGGGCGGCGGTCGCTGCTGGGACCCCTGTGCTGGTGACGACGTGCTGGGGCTCGAGCTCGGGCTCGGGCATCTCGCCCGCACGGGTCGGGGTGTCGGGCGACGGCAGCCGAGAGGCTGAGCTGCGACCCAGACGTGCCTAGCGTTGGAATTCGGTGCGGGGGGCGAGTAAGGGAGTGAATCCCCCCAGAGCAAACAGAGGGTGTCCCCGGACCGTTGGAGAGGCAAGGCTTGCCCGGCCCCGGTGAGGGCTCGCTTGCATAATAGTCTTTTTCTTTTCACTGCTTCATCAGAGGGGAGTATTTCTCAGGTAAGTATGGTAATGGCTCCACTCCCGCCAGTCTGTCCTTGGGCTTGCTTTGTGTACCGTCCCTTTGTACCCTGTGCTCATATCTGAACTGGGGGGAAGGGGAAAGTTTCTGGAACTCTTAGAAACACTTCCCCCAACCCCACCTGCAGAAAGGTTTTCTTCCTAAGGCAGGTGTAAAACAGTTAAGTTTTGATACCTAGGGCAAAAAACCAGAAAGTTTAAGAATTTTGTCAAGGTGCCTTCTCTAGCTGACCCTTGGTTTTGTCCTGGCCACAGTGATCCAGCGTGTGGATTTATCAAGGCCTGTTCTTGTGTACAGCCCCACCCCCCCTTGTCTACCATATCCCAGCCACAGCTCTTTGGCCACAGACTGCTACATCAATTCTCACACCTATTGTTTCTTAAACACCTAGTGGTTTGTGGTTTGAAGATGTTGCTGTATACAGTGTGTAACTCTCAATTCTCTGATTTCCCACATAGATCACTGGTGTTATCCTTCTTGCTGTTGGCATTTGGGGCAAGGTGAGCCTAGAGAATTATTTTTCCCTTTTAAATGAAAAGGCCACCAATGTCCCCTTCGTGCTCATTGGCACTGGCACTGTCATTATTCTTTTGGGCACCTTCGGCTGTTTTGCTACCTGCCGAGCTTCTGCATGGATGCTAAAACTGGTGAGTCCTTGCTTTCTTAGAATTGGTTGTTGGTTTTTGAAAAGGCTTATATGTTGTAGGCTTTGTTTCTTGGAACTAGGCATGGTCCTTTTTGATATTTCCTCTTCCTTATGAAAACTTAGCAAGTAACAGTGTAGTTGCCAATTCCCACCTTTGTTGTGTTTTCCCTGCCCTTTTCCATAAAAACGTGCTGAACATTGACTCCCTTTGCAGCTGTGATGTATAAACTGACTTGGACTTTTCTTTTTATCCTGCAGTATGCAATGTTTCTGACTCTCATTTTTTTGGTTGAACTGGTCGCTGCCATCGTAGGATTTGTTTTCAGACATGAGGTAAGCCTGAGTTTGGGAACCTTAATATGTGAAAATTTATCCTCTAAGAGATAAAGCTGGATAAATTTAAGTAATAGAGTTAAGTGACAGCTTTCACTAGTTTAAAAAAATCACTTACAGCTGTGTTCAAAGCTGACTTTTCAACCTGTAGCTGACAGTAATGACTTCCTGGTTAAAAAAAACCTAGCCCGGGCTTTCCTGGTGGCGCAGTGGTTGAGAGTCCGCCTGCCGATGCAGGGGACACAGGTTCGTGCCCCGGTCCGGGAAGATCCCACATGCTGCGGAATGGCTGGGTCCGTGAGCCATAGCAGCTGAGCCTGTGCGTCCAGAGCCTGTGTCCCGCAATGGGAGAGGCCACAACAGTGAGAGGCCCGCGTACCGCAAAAAAAAACCTAGCCCATTTTTTTCATAAAGACTGATAGTCACCTGAAGAAAATTGAAGGTACCCATAATTATTTGTATTTGCAGTCATTTTTCTGTGTATAAGTAACTATTAAAGTGTAGATAGTACAATTTATAACTTTAGCGATAGGAAAATATTTAAAGCACAAAATTGATAACACAAAATTGATACCTTCTTCACTCATCAAAACCTTAATAAATCTGGGATTAGGAAGTCATTCAATGAGTACTGAAGGCTTATCAATGAGAGTGGTAGTGCAGAGTGGTAGTGCATTCTCCCAGAGTGAGATTTTGTAGCTTAAAAATCCCATAGGCATCAAATGTGTACTCAATTTAAAGTGAAGAAAGATTGAGGGTGGGAGGAGATACAGTAGAAGGAAGCTGCCACTTGAATAAATATATGTTCCCATAGCACTTTGAACTTCTAGTCGTTATCATCTTTTACTGGAATGTTTTGCTTAGGAATCCCCTTAGCTAAACTTACATTGCTTAGAAGGCAGGATTGGACCATAGAAGTTAATTACCATACACATTGCTGCTATCAAAGATAGGACCATTGGTCAGATGTGGAAATTTCTTATTTGACGTAGAAACCAAAAGAACATTCTAAAATCTTTGTTTACTGGCCTTGTGTTTCTTTGCTGTAGATTAAGAACAGCTTTAAGAATAATTATGAGAAAGCTTTAAAGCAATATAACGCTACGGGAGATTATAGAAGCGATGCAGTAGACAAGATCCAAAATACGGTAAGTGGTCATAGATGGTGGCTTCTCAAGAGGGGAACACATTCCTTATTCCCTCAGAGAAGAGGATAGGGCCCTGCCTACCAGACGTTAGCCGTTAGCCATTAGCCATTTGTACTGTAGCAGTGAAAGTAAGGCCAGTCCCAAAGTGCTAATCTCATGAATTATAATGCCGATAGAGAACAGCTGCTTTAAAATATGTCTTAAGATAGAGATCACCAAGTATAATCTAAGATGATGGTTTAATTGTTTGACTACAAAGTGGTAATATGAACTATAAATGCTTCTGTTGGATTTTTTTCAGTTGCATTGTTGTGGTGTCACCAACTATAGAGATTGGAAGGATACTAATTATTACTCAGAAAAAGGATTTCCCAAGAGCTGCTGTAAACTTGAAGGTTGTTCTCCTCAGAGAGATGCAGATAAAGTAAACAATGAAGTAAGGAATAAAAAAAGAATTTAAGTTTTACTCACAATACATGTAATCTGAAATAGGGCAGAGCAGGTGTTATTGAATAAATGAGGAAACAAGCTCAGAAAATTGGTGACTTGATTTCACACTTAAATGCATAATCCAAAAGGTGGAACCTGTGTTCCTCAAAGGAGACAGGATTTGTTATGAAACAATAAATTTTAATAAAAGAACAATCAAAGCTAAGGTAGCTCATCTTTTGCAGAGATGTGTGATCAAAGTACTTATTATGGTTTGAGCTGTACTTAATGTTATTTTTTCTCTTCCATGAGGGTTGTTTTATAAAGGTGATGACCATTATAGAGTCAGAAATGGGAGTTGTTGCGGGAATTTCTTTTGGAGTTGCTTGCTTCCAGGTAAGTCCTTGTAGTTAGGACATGTTTCATCACTCTTGTGAGGTGTAAGCTACAAGATTTCCACTTTGAAGGCTTCAGTTTTTGCTTCAGGGCCCTGGTTAGCAAGGGCATTTTTAGAGAAGTCATATTTTCACAAAACTCTCAGTTACTCATCACAGTAGAGGTGTAGTAGTTTTGCTCTTTTCATTCCAATTTTTGGTTGTCTTGCATCTTATGTTTTCCCACACTGTTTTCTACAACTACAGAATTCTCTAAGACCTGCCCTGCTAGGTCTGTCTGAATCTGCACTAATAGCCGCTAGCCACCTTTCAAAAGTTATGTGGCTAGTGGCCACCGTGTTGGACAGAACAGGTATTACAGAACATTTTCATCATCACAGCACTGTTTTAGAATCCTCCAAGAGAATCTCTGCCTTGATAGATGGAGATTTTACTTGATGAGATGCATATTCTAAGCCATATCCTTTTTGCTCTGATAACTGAGAGGAAGAGTAAGGAAAGTTTCCCCAAACTTCAAGATTTTCCTGAGTGATTTTTGTCAGTGGTGGTTGTGAAATTCCAATCACAGTAGTAGTTAGACTTCACTTATATGCTTACTCTAGAAAAAAACTTAAGGAAATGGGTAGTGAATTAGAAGTGAAAGGAGAATATACCTGTATCCTGAGGTCTTTAAGCTTTGTGTGTATGTGTGTGTTTAATTTTGCTTGCATTTTGTTTCCAGCTGATTGGAATCTTTCTAGCCTACTGCCTCTCTCGCGCCATAACAAATAACCAGTATGAGATAGTGTAACCAGCATAACATGGGCCTATTCCTCTCCAACTTTAAGGTATGTTCATTTTGATCCTCAGCTCTCTCAGTGTTAGTGTTTACTCCAGCCTATACATGTGATGGATGGACTGAGCTTTTCAAGAAGGTCATGTCCAGCAGTGCATTCAAATGTTATTGGTATTGTGTAACCCTGCATAGGCACTTGTCTCTCAATACAAGTCATGGCCAAAAAGGACAGAAGGGCCTCTCTGGGTTTACCTGCACATGTCAGCCTTAAGATCCTAAGTGGTACCCTTTCTAAAAGATTTGGACCTAGTGTAGAGAAGTGAAGAATCCCAATAGTGACCTGGAAAGTACACTCTGCTCTTGGTCAATATCGGCATTTTCCCCTGATCTTTTACCTAATTCTCATTTACTGCAGTCCTCTGGTGGACTGTTAACTGGAGCCATAAACTCATCTAGCTTAACTAGATTTTGGAGAAACATGTGCTTCAATAATTTCAGTATTGGGCTTCCCTGGTGGCGCAGTGGTTGAGAGTCCGCCTGCTGATGCAGGAGACACGGGTTCGTGCCCCGGTCCGGGAAGATCCCACATGCCGCGGAGCAGCTGGGCCCGTGGGCTATGGCCGCTGAGCCTGTGTGTCCGGAGCCTGTGCTCCGCAATGGGAGAGGCCACAACAGTGAGAGGCCCACGTACCGCTTAAAAAAAAAAAGAAACACTTCAGTATTTGTATGGTAAAATGTGAGAACTATAGCTGGCTGAATTAATCCCTGGGGTGCCCTTCACATTTGAATTGAGCCACTGACTGGGAACACGTGAAGGTCTTCATTAGCAGACTAGAATGTGTGGAAAGGAATACAGATATTGAAATTTGGTTTATAAGTAAATTAACTTTTTTTCTTTAATTTTAGGATATTAACATCCCCACCCCCAACCCTGTGAATTACAGGATCGCCTGGATGGAAGACCGACATTTCTTACAGATAGATTGAAAAACTATACCAGTAGTCTGATTCGATCAAGACATTTGCTTGATATGTTCAAAGTCCACCTTTTGTCCCATTCATGTTAGATAGTTGAAATCCCCATGTCACTCTGAAACACTGGAAGAGCTTAGTAAATTGTAAATGAAGCAATACTGTGTTCCTCTTGACTTTTTTTTTTTCTCAGTGTGTGGCTTTTGAACGGCACTGTGAGTTTGCTGTCAACGTAGTGTGATCGAAAATTGATCCTTCCAAACTGGACTTTTCCCAGCCAGGGTTATCTGGTGTGATTGTAGAATTTGCATCAAAAAGTTAAAATGTTTTCATTAGTCTCTGTTCTGCTGATAGGCAGAGTCACATTGTGTAATTTAATTCCAGCCAGTAGTTGAATAACACCCATCATCAGAGTTGCCAAACGGTAGTAAAGACAGTCTCTGACCTCTAAGGTACCTAAGACTATAAAAGGCACTACCAGTCCTCTGTGATACACCAGGTTGCAACACAGTTAACACTTTACATTTCTTTGCCTCGAAATTTAGGTATTTATACTAACATTTATATTTCCCCTATTGTTTGAAAAGTTCTAATTATTACTTAATGGTGTCAAGAGTTATTGTATTCTCTTTAGGAATTTAAAGCAACTCATCTTCATTAGCTTTAGCTGGTATTTCCTTACCAGGTTGATAAGAATTGTCAACATTAAGGTTAACTTTTAATAGTCTTAGTTTTGTTTTGTGCCTTTGATTAATAAATAGAAATCTTTTACACAATAAATAGTGTTTTCCTCTAAAATCATTGTGTTTAACTTTTGGAAAATCTGGGATGGTTGTTTTCCACTGAGAAAGCTAAGCCCCATGTTTCTACTTGGCGTACAGTTTTAGATATGAAATATAAAACTGAGGTCTTGACTCTCATTTTTAAAAAGTCCCTGCTTACAAAAACTATTCCCTGTGAAAGGATTACATTCCTTGCCATGAAATAGCATATGCTTAGCATTCTCCTAGAGATCAGACTCTTTTTATTGTATAGTTTACATTAAGTTGGATAGGGAGAGGTATAACTTGTGCCTTCAGGCTAGTAAGGAAATTAATAATTAAAATTGGAGTTGGAATGGGGGAATTCTTTCTTTGGTTTTGAGTTTCTTTATATATCCGTTAGTAGAACCTAGCTCATCTGATTGCCACACATTCACACAGTCCTTGAATTTGATGGTAAAGGGGAATCAGTCACAGTTATAAGGAAAGTGGATAAAAACTACTAGTTGAAAAAGATTAATAATGAATTTTGGGTTACATGTTTTAAAGTACTTGGAGTTACTGCAGAGAAAGGATATTCTCCATTAAAACATTTGATGGGTGACTTTTTTATGTTTTATTTATTTTTGGCTGCGTTGGGTCTTCGTTGCTGTGCGTGGGCTTTCTCCAGTTGTGGCGAGCGGGGGCTATTCTTCATTGTGGTGCGCGGGCTTCTCACTGCAGTGGCTTCTCTTGCAGAGCACGGGCTCTAAGCACGCGGGCTCAGTAGTTGCAGTGTGCGGGCTTAGTTGCTCTGCAGCATGTGGGATCTTTCCGGACCAGGGCTCGAACCTGTGTCCGCTGCATTAGCGGGCGGATTCTTAACCACTGTGCCACCAGGGAAACCTTGATGGGCAACTTGACATAAGGTATAGGGATAAAACAATTGAAAACTAGTGGCTTTCCAAATGCAGTGAATCAGAGTTATTGAAATAAGTGAAGCTAAAGAAGGATTTAAAGGACAATCAGGGGCTTGCCTGGTGGCGCAGTGGTTGAGAGTCCGCCTGCCGCTGCAGGGGACACGGGTTCGTGACCCGGTCTGGGAAGATCCCACATGCCGTGGAGCGGCTGGGCCCGTGAGCCATGGCCGCTGAGCCTACGCATCCGGAGCCTGTGCTCCGCAATGGGAGAGGCAGCAGTGAGAGGCCTGTGTACGGAAAAAATAAAGGACAATCAGATTTAAGGATAATCAGCAATTTTCAAATAGCTATTTTTCACTAGGGTGGCCTAGAATAACCTTTTAAAGTTTTCTTTAGTTTTTTTAAAAGTTAAATATTTTTCCTCATTATTAAAAAGTAAAAAACCCCAGGACATATGGAAAGTAGGAAGAGAAAAAACACACTGCCTTGCCCTTAAGGTGGGTTGGTGTATTTATTTTTAAGGTGGGTTTATTTTGGATGGCCAGTTACAAAAGTCCCTTCTAGTTAAGGTGTGCATGTGCACACTGGGCTGTAAAATCCACCTCCACCTTTGCAGTGTGCCAAAGCTATCCTGTGGGTTGTCTCACTTCCAGGCACCAGGTTGCCCACTGCAAGGCAGCTCTGAGCTCCACTTTGAGAAGCAGAGCTCCACAGGGTATATTTTCTGAAAGTGTGGAAAGCTTGGCAGCTTTGGCCTATTCCTGTGAGGGGTTGGGTTTACGTTGTAGGCATCAAACTTTTATGGAAAATAAATCCCTAATACAAGGTATAAATGACATTTCTGTTTTTCCTCAGAGTTCACACAGGATTCTTTGAGATGATGTTTTTAACCTCCTGTCAGAATCCAAGTTGGTACTTTGACAGTGATGCCAGCCAGCCAAACTGATTAAATTATGAGAGGCAAAGCAGTGTATGCACTTTTGTGCGTGTGAAACTGTGGAAACTTTGGTTCCTTTGGACTAACGCAGGCTCAGCGGCCATGGCTCACGGGCCCAGCCACTCTGCGGCATGTGGGATCCTCCCGGACGGGGGCATGAACCTGCGTCCCCTGCATCAGCAGGCGGACTCTCAACCACTGTGCCACCAGGGAAGCCCCTTTGGACTATTCTGTATGGCTTTTGTTTGTATTTGTAGGGAAGAATCTAACATAAGCTGTAACTACCATTCCTCACACATACATAAGATACATTGAGATTTGATATTTTTAAGATTTGCTGTCCTTCAAGGTTGACACCTTGCCTGTGATGTGGCAAACCAGTCTTTTTTAATTCAAAAAGGAAAACAAAAGGCAAATATATCAGAAAAGAATACATAAACTGAAACACTTTCAGGGAAATGAGACTTTCATTTTTAAGCCATGGGTCTAAAGCTTCGCCCAGATTCCTCATGAGAGGAAAGCCATTATGATTTAATTATGGCTTTTCTATTAGGTACCCCTGCCCTGTGGAGCTTAGTAGACTTCGGCACTTATAAGAGCACAGCAAATGCTAATGAAATGAATGAGGGAGTGAATCTAATTACAATGGCTTCTTAATGTTCTGTGTGAAATAAGTTGTTGATCTAAATATCTCATTCTATATAAGCCACTGTTTATATAATAGAAACCACCTGCCCAGTCAGAAACCACTTAACCTCGGAAACCACTGCTGACTTCCTCCCCGTCAAATCACTTTTTGCTGCTTTTCTTTTTTGAAGTCCTTGCTACATGCGAGGCCACCGAAGATTCTTGGGTTTTGTTTTGACCTTGTAATATCCTGCATTTCTTCCCTTTTACTGCTGTTTCTGGTTTACTTTGCTGTTTTAATTTCCTCCTACTTTTCAAGTGTGGCTGCCCCCCAAAGTCTTGCATTTGGCTTTCTGCTCTTAGGTTATGCTGACCTTGGAGGAACTGAATGTAGATAACACTTCAGTTGTGTGTTGGTAATTGTGACTTGCTTGTATCCCCCTCTCCCTCCAACACCCCAAAGCTTAGCATTCTGAACACTTAAAAATTCAAAAACCCCTCCTATAACATGTAGTGCATGGAGAGTAGACACATTTGATGTTGACTGAACTGGTTCCTTCACCAGGAATAACACAGTTTATGGCAATCGAGGAAAATGGGCCAGTTGCTCTGGGAGTTTATCATTGGCTCTGCTACATGCATTCATCAGATGAACATGAGTTCTTTGGGTAAGACTGTTATATTTGATCTGGTGGTGCTCTCATTACCACGTCCTCAAAGTTTTTATTTAAAAAAAACTGAAGTAGTGACTTGTAAATATTTCTCTCATCCAACAAGTTTTTCACTAACTTTGCTGCGAAAAGACAATCTCAGTAGCAACATCCTCAAAGCAAATCAAACTGGCATGGTGCTTGCCTGGATATAGACAATCAATTCATGAATGGGTGCACACAGTGTGTAAGTAGGTAATACAAAGACTCAGAATCATCGTTGGAAAGGTATGGGCACAGGGCAACACACCTGGGGTACAGATTAAGATTTTGAGAGGTGAGGGACTTGAGAGATTTTCACTCTAAGTTCACGTCTTGACCTTCCTTAGAAGGAAAATGGCATCTAAGAGAAGGTACACTCTTTCCAAAGAGTTATTTTTCCTACTCAGTTTCGTACTCCCCCCACCCCCAGCCTCCAGAAGGTAAGAGAACTAATGTTTACTGAGTACTTACTAATTGCCCAACACCTTGTAGGGTGCTTCAATAAACTACCCTGTGCAGGGAGGTAGAGCTATCCCCATTTTTCAGAAAAACCACCAAAAAGCTGAAGATTAGGTTAAATAGCTTGTCCAAGGTCACACAGCTAGTAAGTGGCAGATCTAGGATCTGACTCTGAAGTCCATACTTCTTTCATTGAATTATGCTGCACCTTAATAGCAGAAAGACTCTAGGGATTATGTGATGCTGGTCCATGGCCAGAGAACAGGAGTAAGAAAAAGCAATTCTCGCCCCAAGTATCATTTAATCAGTCTTTACTGGATATGAAATCTTTAGAAAGGAAAACTTCATGAAAAAGAGTATCCTATTTTCTCACAACATGCTCTTGTAGGGTGTTAGCATACAATAAGTACATATTAAAAACAAACACATCTGTAGTTACTCCCTGTCTCCACAACGTTACTGAACCAAACAAATGACTACAAAGAGTTAATCAGTCTAAACATTAACCCCTCCCATTGTCTTTTAAGCATGTTTTCATACTGCCAGAGGCTTCCTAAAGTTCATAAGCTAATATTTCCCACTTTAGTAAAGATACTCCACAACACTCAGCTGTTTTCATAACATATTTTCTTGCAACTATCTTTAAACATTAAATGGAACCCCTCCCCCAAACCTCCGCTACACAGACACACACACGCTGGAGGCAGACTCACTCTCAACTCTGCAGGCAGAAATCCGAACCTTGCTTTTGGCAAATAGGTTTGTTTGAACATGCGCACATGCACGTGGATAATCTATGCCCCTACCGGACAGCAGCAACTTCCAAGATGGGCAGGCCTCATGGTGCGCCCCAGGGAGTCTAGGGAGTTCAAAGCTGCACACCACAGCTCACTGCAGCCTTGAATTCTACCCCATCGCAGTCTGACCCAACCAGGGGAACAAGCAACACAGGCCCTTCTTTCATCGTCTTCCTTAGCCCCCACCCCGACCTTTCTTGGCCTTGAGCCCATGCTGGGCCTCTGACACTGGCAGAAGAAAACCTAACAGAGAGCATGCCATGGTAATTATTTGAGAACTTGGCCTGAAGGCCTGAAGACATACCCAGAAGAATTCAGAAAATACCAAAAAGTTTAGGGAAAATTAAAAATGTAAAAATTTGACAGATCAAAGATAACCAATGTTTTGATTTAAAAAGAGATGTTTCTTATCTACCAAACAAATGCATGAATTATAAAATGTATAAAAAATTCAGAGTTCAAGTGGTATAAAGTAATAAAGTAATAAATTTGTCTCCCTTTCCTGCTCACCCTCATTCCCACTTCCCAGAGTGGGAATTACTGATAAAATTTCCTTGTGGGAAGGGGACCTTCAAGATGGTGGAGGAGTAAGACGTGGAGATCACCTTCCTCCTCACAAATACATCAGAAATACATCTACATGTGGAACAACTCCTACAGAACACCTACTGAATATTGGCAGAAGACCTCAGACTTCCCAAAAGACAAGAAACTCCCCATGTACCTGGGTAGGGCAAAAGAAAAAACAGAGACAAAAGAATAGGGATGGGACCTGCACCTCTGGGAGGGAGCTGTGAAGGAGGAACAGTTTCTACACACTACCTTCACTGGCGGAGACAGGGGTGGGGCGGGTGGCATAGGTCAGGGGCAGCTTGGCAGCCGCGGAGGAGAGAGCAGCAATAAGGGTGCGGAGGGCAAAGCGGACAGATTCTCACACAGAGGATCAGTGCCGACCAGCACACACAAGCCCAGAGGCTTGTCTGCTCACCCGCTGGGGCGGGCGGGGGCTGGGAGCTGAGGCTTCGGCTTCCAAGGTCGGATCCCAGGGAGAGGACTGGGGTTGGCTGCCTGAACACAGCCTGAAGGGGGCTAGTGTGCCACAGCTAGATGCGAGGGAGTCTGGGAAAAAGTCTGGAGCTGCTGAAGAGGCAAGAGACCATTGTTTTGGGGTGCACGAGGAGAGGAGATTCAGAGCACTGCCTAAAGGAGCTCCAGAGATGGGTGCGAGCTGCGGTTATCAGAGTGGGCCCCAGAGATGGGCATGAGATGCTAAGGCTGCTGCTGCAGCCACCAAGAAGCCTGTGTGCAAGCACAGGTCACTATCCACACCTCCTATTCCGGGAGCCTGTGCAGCCCGCCACTGCCAGGGTCCTGTGACCCAGGGACAACTTCCCTGGGAGAACACATGGCACGCCTCAGGCTGGTGCAACGGCATGTAGGCCTCTGCCGATGCAGGCTCGCCACACATTCTGTACCACTCCCCACCCCACCTCCGGCCTGAGTGAGCCAGAGCCCCTGAATCAGCTGCTCCTTTAACCCACTCCTGTCTGAGTGAAGAACAGATGCCCTCAGGCAACCTACATGCAGAGGTGGGGGCAAATCCAAAGCTGAACCCTGGGAGCTGTGCGAACAAAGAAGAGAAAGGGAAATTTTTCCCAGCAGCCTCAGGAGCAGCAGAGTAAATCTCTACAATCAACTTGATGTACCCTGCATCTGTTGAATACCTGAATAGACAACGAATCATCCCAAAATTGAGGCAGGGGACTTTGGGAGCAAGGATATATATGTTTTTTTTTTCTTTTTCTCTTTTTCTGAGTGTGTATGTGTATGCATCTTTGTGTGATTTTGTCTGTATAGCTTCGCTTTTTACCATTCGTCCTAGGGTTCTGTCTGTCCATTTGCTTGTTATTTTGTTTTTGTTTTTTGGATACTATTTAGCACTTGTTATCATTGGTGGATTTGTTTTTTGGTTTCGTTGCTCTCTTCTTTCTTTTTTTATTACTTTTTAACTTCTGAAATTTTAAATAATTATTTTTATTTTAATAACTTTATTTTACTTTTCATTTCTTTCTTTCTTTTTTTCTCCCTTTTTGCTGAGCCGTGTGGCTGACAGGGACTTGGTACTCCAACCGGGTGTCATGCCTGTGCCTCTGAGGTGGGAGAACCGAGTTCAGGACATTGGTCCACCAGAGACCTCCCAGCTCCACATAATATCAAACGGCGAAAGCTCTCCCAGAGATCTCTGTCTCAACACTAACACCCACCTCCACTCAATGACCAGCAAGCTACAGTGCTGGACACCATATGTCAAACAACAAGAAAGACAGGAACACAATCCCATCCATTAGCAGAGAGGCTGCCTAAAATCATAAGGCCACAGACACCCCAAAACACACCACCAGAAGTGGACCTTCCCACCAGAAAGACACGATCCAGGCTAATCCACCAGAACACAGGCACTAGTCTCCTCCACCAAGAAGCCTACAAACCCCACTGAACCAAACTTAGCCACTGGGGGCAGGCTCCAAAAACAAGGGGAACTACAAACCTGCAGCCTGTGAAAAGGAGACCCCAAACACAGTAAGTTAAGCAAAATGAGAAGACAGAGAAACACACAGCAGATGAAGGAACAAGGTAAAAACCCACCAGACCAAACTAATGAAGAGGAAATAAGCAGGCTACCTGAAAAAGAACTCAGAGTAACGATAGTAAAGATGATCCAAAATCTTGGAAATAGAATGGAGAAAATACAAGAAACATTTAACAAGGACCTAGAAGAACTAAAGAGCAAACAGACAATTATGAACAACACAACACAATAAATGAAATTAAAAATTCTCTAGAAGGAATCAATAGCAGAATAACTGAGGCAGAAGAACGGATAAGTGACCTGGAAGATAAAATAGTGGAAATAACTACTGCAGAGCAGAAGAAAGAAAAAAGAATGAAAAGAACTGAGGACAGTCTCAGAGACCTCTGGGACAACATTAAATGCACCAACATTCGAATTTTAGGGGTCCCAGAAGAAGGAGAGAAAAAGAAAGGGACTAAGAAAATATCTGAAGACATTATAGTTGAAAAATTCCCTAATGTGGGAAAGGAAATAGTTAATCAAGTCCATGAAATGCAGAGTCCCATGCAGGATAAATCCAAGGAGAAACACGCCAAGACACATTAATTAAACTACCAAAAATTCAATACAAAGAAAAAATATTAAAAGCAGCAAGGGAAACCAACAAATAACATGCAAGGGAATCCCCATAAGTTAACAGCTGATCTTTCAGCAGAAATTCTGCAACCCAGAAGGGAGTGGCAAGACATATTTAAAGTGATGAAAGAGAAAGACGTACAGCCAAGACTATACCCAGCAAGGATCTCATTCAGATTCGATGGAGAAATTAAAACCTTTAGAGATAAGCAAAAGCTAAGAATATAGCACCACCAAACCAGCTTTACAACAAATGCTAAAGGAACTTCTCTAGGCAGGACACACAAGGGAAGGAAAAGACCCACAATAACAGACTCAAAACAATTAAGAAAATGGTAATAGGAACATATGTACCGATAATTACCTTAAATGTAAATGGATTAAATGCTCCAACCAAAAGACATAGACTGGCTGAATGGATACAAAAACAAGACCCATATATATGCTGTCTACAAGAGACCCACTTCAGACCTACGGACACATACAGACTGAAAGTGAGGGGATGGAAAGAGGTATTCCATGTAAATGGAAAGCAAAAGAAAGCTGGAGTAGCAATTCTCATATCACACAAAATAGACTTTAAAATAAAGACTATTACAAGAGACAAAGAAGGAGGCTACATAATGATCAAGGGATCAATCCAAGAAGAAGATATAACAATTGTAAATATTTATGTACCCAACATAGGAGAACCTCAATACATAGGGCAAATGTTAACAGCCATAAAAGGGGAAAGCAACAGTAACACAATCATGGTGGGGGACTTTAACACCCTGCTTTCACTAGTGGACAGATCATCCAAAATGGAAATAAATAAGGGAACACAAGCTTTAAATTATACATTAAACAAGATGGAGTTAATTGATATTTATAGGACATTCCATTGAAAAACAACAGAATACACTTTCTTCTCAAGTGGTCATGGATCAATCTCCAGAATAGGTCATATCTTGGGTCACAAATCAAGCCTTGGTAAATTTAAGAAAACTGAAGTCATATCACGTACCTTTTCTGACAACGCGATGAGATTAGATATCAATTGCAGGAAAAAATCTGTAAAGAATACAAACACACAGAGGCTAAACAATACACTCCTTAATAACAAAGAGATCACTGAAGAAATCAAAGAGGAGATCAAGAAATACCTAGAAACAAATGACAATGAAAATAAGATGACCCAAAATCTATGGGATGCAGCAAAAGCAGTTCTAAGAGGGAAGTTTGTAGCCATACAATCCCACCTTAAGAAACAAGAAACATCTCAAATAAACAACCTAGCCTTACAACTAAAGCAATTGGAGAGAGAAGAACCAAAAAACCCCAAAGTTGGCAAAAGGAAAGAAAGCATAAAGATCAGATCAGAAATAAATGAAAAAGAAATGAAGGAAACGATAGCAAAGATCAATAAAACTAACATCTGGTTCTTTGAGAAGATAAAGAAAATTGATAAACCATTAGCCCAACTCATCAAGACAAAAAGGGAGAACACTCAAATCAATAGAATTAGAAATGCAAAGGGAGCAGTAACAACTGACACTGCAGAACTACAAAGGATCATGAGAGATTCCTACAAGCAACTATATGCCAATAAAATGGATAACCTGGAAAAAATGGGCACCTTCTTAGAAAAGCACAGCCTTCCAAGACTGAACCAGGAAGAAATAGAAAATATAAACAGAACAAACACAAGCACTGAAATTGAGACTATGATTAAAAATCTTCCAACTGACAAAAGCCCAGGACCAGATGGCTTCACAGATGAATTCTATCAAACATTTAGAGAAGAGCTAACACCTATCCTTCTCAAATTCTTCCAGAATATAGCAGAGGGAGGAACACTCCCAAACTCATTCTTCGAGGCCACCATCGCCCTGATACCAAAGCCAGACAAAGATGTCACAAGGAAAGAAAACTACAGGCCAATATTGCTGATGAACATAGATGCAAAAATCCTCAACAAAATACTAGCAAAAAGAATCCAACAGCACTTTAAAAGGATCATACACCATGATCAAGAGGGGCTTATTCCAGGAATGCAAGGATTCTTCAATATACGCAAATCAATCAATGTGATACACCATATTAACAAACTGAAGGATAAAAACCATTTGATCATCTCAACAGATGCAGAGAAAACTTTTGAGAAAATTCAACATTCAGTTATGATAAAAACCCTCCAGAAAGTAGGCACTGAGGGAACTTACCTCAACATAATAAAGGCCATATATGAGAAACCCACAGCCAACATCATTCTCAGTGGTGAAAAACTGAAACCATTTCCTCTAAGATAAGGAACAAGACAAGGTTTTCTCACTCTCAGCACTATTATTCAACATAGTTTTGGAAGTTTTAGCCATAGCAATCAGAGAAGATAAAGAAATAAAAGGAACCCAAATCGGAAAAAAAGCAACTGTCACTGTTTGCAGATGACATGATTCAATACATAGAAAATCCTAAAGACTCTACCAGAAAACTACTAGGGCTAATCAATGAATTTGGTAAAGTAGTAGGATAAAAAATTAAGGCACACCTTCTGATCCCATACCTTGGTGCGTTCAGTTCCCTACCACCTCTCGTAGATCGTTGCTGCACTTTGAGGACCCGCTGCGGCTGGCGGCCCTTCTTAATAGCTTCTGTTAGGCAGAAGGTGGAATAATATGCTAATGTGCTGAGAGAACATATCTCTTAACCTAGAAAATTACTTTTAATAGTCAGAAACAATATTCATAAAGAAAGAGTAAAGTTGAGATATTTTTAGACCAAACTTGAGTTTGCCACCAAAGGAAATGTTAAATGATGCATTTCAGGCACAAGGAGATTCCTAAAGGAATATCTGAGATGAAAGAATGAGTAATGAACAAAGATAGTGACAAATGTGGGGGTAAATCTAAAGAAACATGGACTGTAAAAAAAAAATGATGAGTGAAAAACAAAACAGGAAAGAGCTAAAATATATGATGATAATAATGTGAATGTCAAGACAATGGTGACTGGACTTAAAGTGTCTCAAGATCCTTATATTATTCAGAAAGACGATAAGCATAGATTGACTTCAGACTTAGATAAATGTAAGCCTGCTGTGATTTCTAGGGTAATACCCTAACAGTTAGAAATAAATAAAACAAACACATTAAATAAGTTTAAAGGTATAACTTTTAAAAGAGTAGAGACAAAAAAGTAGGATGAGAAAAATGTCATTCAAAACAAGGCAAGAAAGAAAAGAGAATAGAAATGGTAGCATATATAGAAAGCGCACAGATGGTTGAAATAAATTCACATGTATCCACAAAAAAAAAAAAAAAATTAAGGCACAGAAATCTCTTACATTCCCATACACTAATGATGAAAAATCTGAGAGAAATTAAGGAAACACTCCCGTTTACCATTGCAACAAAAAGAATAAAATACCTAGGAATAAACCTACCTAGGGTGAAAAAAGACCTGTATGCAGAAAACTATAAGACACTGATGAAAGAAATTAAAGATGATACCAACAGATGGAGAGGTATACCATGTTCTTGGATTGGAAGAATCAATATTGTGAAAATGACTATACTACCCAAAGCAATCTACAGATTCATTGCAATCCCTATCAAATTACCAATGGCATTTTTTATGGAACTAGAACAAAAAGTCTTAAAATTTGTATGGGGACACAAAAGACCCTGAATAGCCAAAGCAGTCTTGAGGGAAAAAAATGGAGCTGGAGGAATCAGACTCCCTGACTTCAGACTATACTACAAAGCTACAGTAATCAAGACAGTATGGTACTGGCACAAAAACAGACATACAGATCAATGGAACATGATAGAAAGCACAGAGAAAAGCCCATGCACATATGATTACCTTATTTTTGATAAAGGAGGCAAAAATATACAATGGAGAAAAAACAGTCTCTTCGATAAGTGGTGCTGAGAAAGCTAGGCAGCTACATGTAAAAGAATGAAATTAGAACACTCCCTAACACCACACACAAAAATAAGTTCAAAATGCATTAAAGACCTAAATGTAAGGCCAGACACTATAAAACTCTCAGAGGAAACCCAGGCGGAACACTCTATGACATAAATCACAGCAAGATCCTTTTTGACCCACCTCCTAGAGAAATGGAAATAAAAAGAAAAATAAACAAATGGGACCTAATGAAACTTAAAAGCTTTTGCACAGCAAAGGAAACCATAAACAAGACGGAAAGACAACCCTCAGAATGGGAGAAAATATTTGCAAATGAAGCAACTGACAAAGGATTAATCTCCAAAATTTACAAGCAGGTCATGCATCTCAATATCCAGAAAACAAACAACCCAGTCCAGAAATGGGCAGAAGACCTGAACAGACATTTCTCTAAAGAAGATATACAGATAGCCAGCAAACACATGATAGACTGCTCAACATCAGTAATCATTCGAGAAATGCAAATCAAAACTACAATGAGGTATCACCTCTTATCAGTCAGAATGGCCATCGTCAAAAATTTACAAACAATAAATGCTGGAGAGAGTGTGGAGGAAAGGGAACCCTCCTGCACTGTTGATGGAATGTATATTGATCCAGCCACTATGGAGAACAGTATGGAGGTTCCTTAAAAAACTAAAAATAGAACTACCATACGACCCAGGAATCTCACTACTGGGCATATACCCTGAGGAAACCATAATTCAAACAGTGTCATGTACCACAATGTTCATTGCAGCTGTATTTACAGTAGCCAGGATATGGAAGCAACCATGTGTCCATCAACAGATGAATAGATAAAGAAGATGTGGCACGTATATACAATGGAATATTACTCAGTCATAAAAAGAAACGAAATTGAGTTATTTGTAGTGAGGTGGATGGACCTAGAGTCAGTCATACAGAGTGAAGTAAGTCAGAAAGAGTAGAGTAAGTAAAAAACAAATACCATATGCTAACACATATATATGGAATCTAAGAAAAAAATGGTTATGAAGAACCTAGGTGCAGGACAGGAATAAAGATGCAGATGTAGAGAATGGACTTCAGGACACAGGGAGGGGGAACGGTAAGCTGGGACAAAGTGATAGAGTGCCATAGAGTGGCATGGACTTACATACACTACCAAATGTAAAATCGATAGCTAGTGGGAAGCAGCCGCATAGCACAGGGAGATCAGCTGGGCACTTTGTGACCACCTAGAGGAGTGGGAAAGGGAGGGTGGGAGGGAGACACAGAGGGAGGAGATATGGGGATATATGTATATGTATAGCTGTCTCACTTTTTTATAAAGCAGAAACTCACACACCATTGTAAAGCAATTATACTCCAATGAAGTTGTTCAAAAAAGAAAAAAGAAATTTCCTGGTGATTCCTTCCACATATTGCCTGCGGTATACAAGTGTATCTGTATATTCTTTTTTTTTTTTTTCCCTCCCACAAATGGAAGCCTTGTTTAAGGCCACAGACTGTGGAGTCAGAATGACGGTTTGGATCCCCAACTCTAATTACTGGCTGTGTGCTCTTTGGCAAGTCACCTAATCTCTCGTGCCTCAGTTTCCTAATTTATGAAAGAGGGATAAATAGTATTACTTACTGCATAGGGCTGTTATGAAAATTAAATGAGTTGCTAGATGCTAAGCACTTAACACAGTGTCTGGTACATAGTAAGTGCTATATAAATGTTAGTTTCAATTTTTTAAAATTTCATTGAGATGTATTTTATGAATCATAAAATTCATCCATTTCAGGTGTATTCAGTGGTTTAATCAATCATATAACATTTTTATCCCCACAATGAGATCCTTCATGTTCATTTATAGTTAATCCCTGTTCCCTCCCCTAACCCTAGGCAACTGTGAATCTACTTTGTCTCCATAGATTTGCCTTTCCTAGACATTTCATGTAAGTGGAATCATACAATATATGGTCTATTGTTTCTGACTTCTTTCACTTCACAAAATGTTTTTGGGGTTCACCCATGATTTAACATGGATGTAGTATATTCCTTTTTATGGCAGAATTGTATTCCATTGTATGGATATACAATATTTGTCTATCCATGTGCCAGTTGGTGGACATTTAGATTGTTTCCAATTTTTGACTATTATGAAAAATGCTGCAGGAAACATTTCCATACAAGCCTCTGTGTGGACATATGTTTCCATTTCTCTTGAATAGATACCTAGGAGTGGAATTGCAGGGTTGTATCGTGGTTTTATGTCTAAAATTTTGACAAACTGCCAAACTGTTTCCTAAGTGGCTGTGCCATTTTACATCCCCATCAACATCCAGCGACGGACGGTTCCCACTTCTCCATATTCTCGCCAACATTTGGTATCATCTGTCCTGCAATCATTTTATTGAGCACAAAATGGCAATTCACTGTGGTTTTAATTTGCATTTTCCTAATGACTGTTGATGTTAAGTATCTTTTCGTGTGCTTATTAGCCATTCATAAATCTTCTTTGGTGAAAAGTCTGCTCATTTATTTTGTCCATTTAAAAAACTGGGTTATTTGTCTTCTTATTAACTTGTAAGAGTTCTTTGTGTATTCTGGACACAAGTCCTTTATCACATATGTGTTTCATAAATATTTTCTCCTAGATTTGTTTGCTTTTTCATTTTCTTAATGGTGTCTTTTGAAGTACAAAATATTTGAATTTTGATGAGGTCCAATTTATCATATTTTTTCTTTTACGGACCATAGTTTTGGTGTCATGTCTAAGAAATCTTTGCTTAACCTGAGGTCCCATAGATCCTCTTATATTTTCTTCTAAAACTGTCATATGTTTTTAGCTCTTACATTTAAGTCTGACAAGTTTAGAGTAAATTTTTGTGTATGGCCTGAGATAAGGCACTAAGATAATCTTTTTACATGTGCATGTCCAGTCATCCCAGAACCATTTGTTGAACATTCTTTCCCCCAGTGAATTGCCTTGATACCTCTGTCAAAAGTCAGTTTACTTTAAGTATTAGGATTTGTTTCTGAACCCTTAATAATATTCCATTGATCATTATGTTTATCCTTATACCAGTATCACACTATCTTTTTTGATAACTATAGCTTTATGTTAACTTTTGAAATTGGAAAGTGAGGGTCCTCCAACTTTTTTCTTTTTCTCAAGATTATTTTAGATATTCTGGATTCCTTACATTTCCATAGGAACTTTGAGCTCTCCTTGTCAATTTCAGCAAAATTCTGCTGTAATTTTGTCAGAGACTATATTGAATACATAAATCAATTTGGGGAGAATTACTGTCAACAATATTGAGTCTTCCAATTCAAGAACATGGAATGCCTGTCCATTTATTTAAATCCTCTTTAACTTCCCTCAGTAATGTTTTGTAATTACTAGTATACAACTCTTGTGCTTTGTTTGGTAAAGTTATTTCTAAGAATTTTATTCATTTGATGCTACTGTAAATAAAATTACATTCTTAATTTGAGTTTTGGATTGTTTGCTGCCTATGCACAGAAATGCAGTTAATTTTCTTTACTGATCTTGTATTCTGTGGCCTTACTGTACTTCTGCTTTGTTTTTTGTATTCCTTAGGATTTCTATATACAAGATTATGTCATATGCAAATAGAGATAGTTGTACTTCTTTCTTGCCTAATTTCCTAGAACATCCAGTACAATGTTGAACAAAAGTGATGAGAACAGGTATTCTTGTCTCTTTCCTGATCTTAGGGAGAACTTTCAGGCTTTTACAGTTAAGTATGATGTAATGCCCTTTATCAGGTTAAGAAAATTCCAGTCTATTCCTAGTTTGTTGAATGTTTTTATCATGAAAGGGTGTTGTATGCTGTCAAATGCCTTTTCTGCATCTACTCAGATGATCATGTGGTTTTTGTCTTTTTTTTCAACTGAGGTTATATCTTACATTGATTGATTTTCATATGTTGAACCAACATTACATTACTAGGTTAAATCCCACTTAGTCACAGTGTATAAACCTTTCTATATATTGCTGGATTCAGTTTCCTGGTATTTTGTTGAGGATTTTTGTGCTATATTCATAAGGGATATTGGTCTGTGGTTTTATTGTGAAGTCTTTGTCTGATTTGGGTAATACTTGTCTCAGAATTAGTTTTAAGGTGTTTTCTCCTATAAGTTTGTGAAAGATTGGTATTAATTCTTCTTCAAACGTTTGATAGAACTAACCAGTGAAGCCATCTGAACCTGGGTTTTTCTTTGTGGAAAGTTTATTGATTACTACTTCAGACTCTACTTTTTATAAATCTCTTTAGATTTTCTATTTCTTTTAAAGTCAGTTTTGGTAGTTTGTGTCTTTCCAGGAATTTGTCTATTTCATGTAGGTTATCTAATTTGATGTCATACAATTGTTTATGGTATTCCCTTATTTATCATACTTTTTTTCCTCTAAAGTTGATAGTATGTGTGGTCTTTCATTCCTGATTTTAGTCATTTGAGTCTTCTCTCTTTTTTCCTTGGTCAGTCTAGCTAAATGTTTGTTAATTTGTTGATCTTTCCAAAAACCCAACTTTGGTTTTACTGATTTTCTCTATTATTTTTCTATTATCTAAGGCAATTAGTTCCACACTAATCATTTTTTCTTTTTAAAAAATTTTTATTGGCATATAATTGTTTACAATGTTGTGTTAGTTTCAGGTGTACAGCAAAGTGAATCAGTTATACATATACATATATCCACTCTTTTTTAGATTCCTTTCCCATATGGGTCATTACAGAGTATTGAGTAGAGTTCCCTGTGCTATACAGTAGGTCCTTATTAGTTATCTATTTTACATATAGTAGCATGCATATGTTGATCCCAATCTCCCAATTTATCCCTCCACACTTTTCCCCCCTGGTAACCATAAGATTGTTTTCTACATCTGTAACTCTTTTTTTTTTTTTTCGGTATGCGGGCCTCTCACCGTTGTGGCCTCTCCCGTTGCGGAGCACAGGCTCCGGACACGCAGGCTCAGCGGCCATGGCTCACGGGCTTAGTTGCTCCGCGGCATGTGGGATCTTCCCGTACCGGGGCACGAACCCATGTCTCCTGCATCGGCAGGCGGATTCTCAACCACTGTGCCACCAGGGAAGCCCATGTAACTCTTTTTGTAAATAAGTTCATTTGTACCATTTTTTTAGATTCCACATATAAGTGATATCATATGATATTTGTCTTTCTCTCTCTGACTTACTTCACTCAGTATGACAATCTCTAGGTCCATCCATGTTGATGCAAATAGCATTATTTCATTCTTTTTTATGGCTAAGTAATATTCATTGTATATATGTATATACATATATACATGTATATATTGGATATATTCTTTATCCATTCCTCTGTCGATGGACATTTAGGTTGCTTCCATGTCCTGGCTATTGTGAGTAGTGCTGCAATGAACATTGTGGTGCATATATCCTTTTGGACCATGTTTTTCTCCAGATATATGCCCAGGAGCGGGATTGCTGGATCATATGGTAACTCTATTTTTAATTTTCTGAGGAACCTCCATATTGTTTTGCATAGTGGCTGCACCAATTTACATTCCCACCAACAGTGTAGGAAGGTTCTCTTTGATCCACCCTGTCTCCAGCATTTATTTGTAGACTTTTTGAGGATGGCCATTCTGACCAGTGTGAGGTGATAACTCATTGTAGCTTCGATTTGCATTTCTCTAATAATTAGTGATATTGAGCATCTTTTCATGTGCTTTTTGGCTATCTGTATGTCTTCTTTGGAGAAATGTCTATTTCGATCTTCCACCCGTTTAAAAAAAGTTTAAATTTATTTTTGGCTGTGTTGGGTCTTCATTGCTGTGTGTGGGCTTTCTCTAGTTGTGTTGAGCAGGAGCTACTCTTTGTTTGCATTGTGTGGGCTTCTCATTGTGGCAGCTTCTCTTTTTGCGGAGCATGGGCTGTAGACACATGGGCTTCAGTAGTTGTGGCACACGGGCTCAGTAGTTGTAGCTCGTGGGCTCTAGAGCTCAGGCTCAGTAGTTGTGGGACACAGGCTTAGTTACTCTGCAGCATGTTGGATCTTCCCAGACCAGGATCGAACCTGTGTCCCCTGCATTGTCAGGTGTATTCTTCTTCTTATTTTTTTTTTGCAGTGCGTGGGCCTCTCACTGTTGTGGCCCCTCCCGTTGTGGAGCACAGGCTGTGGACGCACAGGCTCAGCGGCCATGGCTCACAGGCCCAGCTGCTCTGCGGCATGTGGGATGTTCCCAGACTGGGGCACAAACCTGTGTCCCCTGCACCGGCAGGCGGACTCTCAACCACTGCGCCACCAGGGAAGCCCTTCAGGTGGATTTTTAACCACTGAACCACCAGGGAAGTCCTTCTGCCCATTTTCTGATTTTTTAAAAATTGAGCTGCGTGAGCTGTTTGTATAGTTTGCAGATTAATTCCTTGTCGGTCACTTCATTTGCAAATATTTTCTCCCATTCTGTTTATGGTTTCCTTTGCTGCACAAAAGCTTTTAAGTTTAATTCAGTTCCATTGGTTTATTTTTGTTTATAATTTTCATTACTCTAGGAGGTGGGTCTAAAAAGATCTTGCTGTGATTTATGTCAGAGTGTTCTGCCTATGTTTTCCTCTAAGAGTTTGATGGTGTCTGGCCTTACATTTAGATCTTTAATCCATTTTGAGTTTATTTTTGTGTATGGTGCTAGGGAGTGTTCTAATTTCATTCTTTTACATGTAGCTGTCCAGTTTTCCCAGCACCACTTATTGAACAGGGTGTCTTTTCTCCATTGTATATTCCTGCCTCCTTTGTCATAGAGTAGTTGACTATAGGTGCATGAGTTTATCTCTGGACTTTCTATCTTGTTTCATTGATCTATGTGTCTCTTTTTGTGCCAGTACCATACTGTTTTGATGATTGTAGCTTTGTAGTATAGTCTGAAGTGAGGGAACCTGATGCCTCCAGCTCCATTTTTCTTTCTCAAGATTGCTTTGGCTATTCGGCATCTTTTGTGTTTCCATACAAATTGTAAAATTTTTTGTTCTAATTCTGTGAAAAATGCCATTGGTAATTTGATAGGGATTGCATTGAATCTGTAGATTGCTTTGGGTAGTATAGTCATTTGTATCTTTGCAGTGTTATATCATTCTTTGGCTTGCTTTGGATTTAGTTTGCTCTTCATTTTCTAGCTTGTTAAGGTGAAAGTTTAGGTTATTGATGTGAGATCTTTCTTCTTTTTAAATTATAAGCATTTAAAGATATAAATTTCCCTCTAAGCACTACTTTAGCTGCATCCCCTAAATTTTGATACTTGTGTTTTTATTTTAATTTAGAGCAAAGTACTTTCTAGTTCCCTTGGAATTTCTTCTTTGAACCATGAGGTTTTTAGAAATGTGTTGTTTAATTACCAAATAGTGTTGATTTCCCTAATTTCCTTCTGTTGTTGATTTCTAATTTAACTCCATTTTGGTCACAGAACAGCCTTTGTATGATTTAACTCTTTTTAAGTTTGTTAATACTTTTTTTGTGGCCTAGCATAAGTCTATCTTGAACAATGTTCCATGTGCACTTGAAAAAATATGTTTTCCACTGCTGTTAAGTACAGTGTTCTATAGATTTCTGTTAGGCTGATTTGGTTGATAGTGTTGTTAATGTCTTCTATATCCTTGTTGATCTTCTGACTAGTTTTTCTACCCATTATTGAATGCGGGATATTAAAGTATCCAACTATTATTGTTGCATTATCTATTTCTCCCTTCAGTTATATTAGTTTTAGTGTCATGTATTTTGAGGCTCTTTTATTAAGTGCATTTTATCTTTTCCTGCTGAATAGACCCTTTTATCATTATAAAATGTTTCTCTTTGATTCTAATTACAATTTTTGTCTTAAAAGCTCTTTTGTCTGCTATTAATATAGCTATTCCAGTCTTCTTTTGTTTACGGTTTGCATATCTTTTTGCATTACTATTTGTATATATTTTTTCCATCTTTTTACATTTAAACTATTTGGGTCTTTAAATATACTTGTAGACAGTATAAAGTTGAATTATGCTTGTTTTTATCCATCCTGTCAATCTCTGTCTTTTAACTGGAAAGTTTACTTCATTTTTGTTTAATTTAATTGCTGATAAGGAGGGGCTAACTTCTGCCATTTTGCTATTTGTTTTCTGTATGTCATATCTTTTTGTACCTCTGCTCTTCTGTTACTTCCTTCTTTTGTAATAAAAGGATATTTTCTAGGGTACCATTTAAATTACTTTGTTGTTTCTTTTACTATACATCTTTCAAGTTATTTTCTTAGTGGTAGCTCTAAGGATTACAATTAATATCTTAAAACAATGTAGTTTAGATTAATACTAACCTAATTTCAAAACTATTCAGGAACTTTGTCCAATATACTTCCATTCCTTTTGAGCTATTATTGTCATAGAAATTACCTCTTTACACATTTTTAGTCCACCAACACAGTTTTATAATTACTTCTTTATGCAATTGTATTTTAAATAGGGTAGGAGAGGACAAAATTTACCAAAAAGTACACTTATACTATCTTTTATATTTACCTACATAGTTACCTTTTTTCGTGGTCTTTATTTATTTGTGTGAATTTGAGTCATTGCCTAGTCCTTTCATTTCATACTGAAGGATTCCCTTTATTATTTACTGCATGTCATGTCTGCTGGTAAAAATTCTTTCAGCTTTTGTTCATCTGGAAATGTCTTAATTTTTCCTTCTTTTTTTTTTTTTTTGTGATATGCGGGTCTCTCACTGTTGCGGCCTCTCCCGTTGCGGAGCACAGGCTCCGGATGTGCAGGCCCAGCAGCCATGGCTCACGGGCCCAGCTGCTTTGTGGCACGTGGGATCCTCCCGGACCAGGGCACGAACCCACTTCCCCTGCATTGGCAGGTGGACTCTCAACCACTGCACCACCAGGGAAGCCCCTTTCCTTCATTTTTGAAGAATAGCTTTGTCAAATATAGAGTTTTTGGTTGACACTATTTTCCTTTCAGTTCTTTGGCTATGTCATCCCTCTACATTCTGGCTTCCATGGTTTCTGATGAGAAGTCCATTGTTAATCTTACTGAGGATCCCTTGAACATGATGAGTCACTTCCCTCTTGCTGCTTTCAAAAATCTTTCTGTCTTTCAACAGTTAGACTGATGTGTCTGGGTGTATATCTTCTTGGGTTTATCTTACTTAGACTTTGTTGAGATTACTGGATGTGTAGATTAAAGATTTTCATGAAATTTGGGGAGTTTGTGACCATTATTTCTTTTTTTTTTTTTTTTTTTTTTTTTTATTTTTTTTTTATTTTTTATTTATTTATTTTTTTTAACATCTTTATTGGAGTATAATTGCTCTACAATAGTGTGTCAGTTTTCCCTCTACAACAAACTAAATCAGTTATACATACACACATGCTCCCACATCTCCTCCCTCTTGCATCACCCTCTCTCCCACCCTCCCTATCCCACCCCCCCAGGCGGTCACACAGCACAGAGGTGATCTCCCTGTGCTATGCAGCAGCTTCCCACCAGCTATCTAATTTACATTTGATAGTGTATATATGTCCCTGCCACTCCCCCACTTCGTCACAGCCCACCCCTCCCCCTCCCCATATCCTCAAGTCCATGCTCGAGTGAGTCTGTGTTTTATTCCCGTCCTACCACTAACCTCTTCATGACATTTTTTTCCCTTAGAGTCCATATATATGTGTTAGCATACGGTATTTGTTTTTCTCCTTCTGACTTACTTCACTCTGTATGACAGACTCCAGGTCCATCCACCTCATTATAAATAACTCAGTTTCATTTCTTTTTATGGCTGAGTAATATTCCATTGTATATAGGTGCCACATCTTCTTTATCCATTCATCTGTTGATGGACACTTAGGTTGCTTCCATGTCCTGGCTATTGTAAATAGAGCTGCAATGAACATTTTGGTACATGAGTCTTTCTGAATTATAGTTTTCTCAGGGTATATTCCCAGTAGTGGGATTGCTGGGTCGTATGGTAGTTCTATTTGTAGTTTTTTAAGGAACCTCCATACTGTTCTCCATAGCGGCTGTATCAATTTACATTCCCACCAGCAGTGCAAGAGGGTTCCCTTTTCTCCACACCCTCTCCAGCATTTATTGTTTCTAGAGTTTTTGATGATGGCCAATCTGACCGGTGTGAGATGATATCTCATTGTAGTTTTGATTTGCATTTCTCTAATGATTAATGAGGTTGAGCATTCTTTCATGTGTTTGTTAGCAATCTGTATATCTTCTTTGGAGAAATGTCTATTTAGTTCTTCTGCCCATTTTTGGATTGGGTTGTTTGTTTTTTTGTTATTGAGCTGCATGAGTTGCTTATAAATTTTGGAAATTAATCCTTTGTCAGTTGCTTCATTTGCAAATATTTTCTCCCATTCTGAGGGTTGTCTTTTGGTCTTGTTTATGGTATCCTTTGCTGTGCAAAAGCTTTTAAGTTTCATTAGGTCCCATTTGTTTATTTGTGTTTTTATTTCCATTTCTCTAGGAGATGGGTCAAAAAGGATCTTGCTGTGATTTATGTCGTATAGTGTTCTGCCTATGTTTTCCTCTAAGAGTTTGATAGTGTCTGGCCTTACATTTAGGTCTTTAACCCATTTTGAGTTTATTTTTGTGTGTGGTGTTAGGGATTGTTCTAATTTCATACTTTTACATGTAGCTGTCCAGTTTTCCCAGCACCACTTATTGAAGAGGCTGTCTTTTCTCCACTGTATATCCTTCCCTCCTTTATCAAAGATAAGGTGACCATATGTGTGTGGGTTTATCTCTGGGCTCTCTATCCTGTTCCATTGATCTATATTTCTGTTTTTGTGCCAGTACCATATTGTCTTGATTACTGTAGCCTTGTAGTAGAGTCTGAAGTCAGGGAGCCTAATTCCTCCAGCTCCATTTCTCGTTCTCAAGATTGCTTTGGCTATTCGGGGTCTTTTGTGTTTCCATACAAATTGTGAAATTTTTTGTTCTAGTTCTGTAAAAAATGCCAGTGGTAATTTGATAGGGATTGCATTGAATCGGTAGATTGCTTTGGGTAGTATAGTCATTTTCACAATGTTGATTCTTCCAATCCAAGAACATGGTATATTTCTCCACCTATTTGTATCATCTTTAATTTCTTTCATCAGTGTCTTATAGTTTTCTGCATACAAGTCTTTTGTCTCCTTAGGTAGGTTTATTCCTAGATATTTTATTCTTTTTGTTGCAATGGTAAATGGGAGCGTTTTCTTAATTTCACTCTCAGATTTTTCATCATTAGTGTATAAGAATGCCAGAGATTTCTGTGCATTAATTTTGTATCCTGCAACTTTACCAAATTCATTGATTAGCTCTAGTAGTTTTCTGGTAGCATCCTTAGGATTCTCTATGTATAGTATCATGTCATCTGCAAACAGTGACAGCTTTACTTCTTCTTTTCCTATTTGGATTCCTTTTATTTCTTTTTCTTCTCTGATTGCTGTGGCTAGAACTTCCAAAACTATGTTGAATAAGAGTGGTGAGAGTGGGCAACCTTGTCTTGTTCCTGATCTTAGTGGAAAGGGTTTCAGTTTTTCACCATTGAGAACGATGCTAGCTGTGGGTTTGTCATATATGGCCTTTATTATGTTGAGGAAAGTTCCCTCTATGCCCACTTTCTGCAAGGTTTTTATCATAAATGAGTGTTGAATTTTGTCAAAAGCTTTCTCTGCATCTATTGAGATGATCATATGGTTTTTCTCCTTCAGTTTGTTGATATGGTGTATCACATTGATTGATTTGCGTATATTGAAGAATCCTTGCATTCCTGGGATAAACCCCACTTGATCATGGTGTATGATCCTTTTAATGTGCTGTTGGATTCTGTTTGCTAATATTTTGTTGAGGATTTTTGCATCTATGTTCATCAGTGATATTGGCCTGTAGTTTTCTTTCTTTGTGACGTCTTTGTCTGGTTTTGGTATCAGGGTGATGTTGGCCTCATAGAATGAGTTTGGGAGTGTTCCTCCCTCTGCTATCTGTTGGAAGAGTTTGAGAAGGATAGGTGTTAGCTCTTCTCTAAATGTTTGATAGAATTCGCCTGTGAAGCCATCTGGTCCTGGACTTTTGTTTGCTGGAAGATTTTTAATCACAGTTTCAATTTCAGTGCTTGTGATTGGTCTGTTCATATTTTCTATTTCTTCCTGGTTCAGTCTCGGCAGGTTGTGCATTTCTAAGAATTTGTCCATTTCTTCCAGGTTGTCCATTTTATTGGCATACAGTTGCTTGTAGTAATCTCTAATAATCTTTTGTATTTCTGCAGTGTCAGTTGTTATATCTCCTTTTTCATTTCTAATTCTATTGATTTGAGTCTTCTCCCTTTTATTCTTGATGAGTCTGGCTAATGGTTTATCAATTTTATTTATCTTCTCAAAGAACCAGCTTTTAGTTTTATTGATCTTTGCTATTGTTTCCTTCACTTCTTTTTCATTTATTTCTGATCTGATCTTTATGATTTCTTTCCTTCTGCTAAATTTGGGGGTTTTTTGTTCTTCTTTCTCTAATTGCTTTAAGTGCAAAGTTAGGTTGTTTATTCGAGATGTTTCCTGTTTCTTAAGGTATGATTGTATTGCTATAAACTTGCCTCTTAGAACTGCTTTTGCTGTATCCCATAGGTTTTGGGTCGTTGTGTCTCCATTGTCATTTGTTTCTAAGTATTTTTTGATTTCCTCTTTGATTTCTTCAGTGATCACTTCGTTATTAAGTAGTGTATTGTTTAGCCTCCATGTGTTTGTATTTTTTACAGATCTTTTCCTATAATTGATATTTAGTCTCATAGCGTTGTGGTCGGAAAAGATACTTGATACGATTTCAATTTTCTTAAATTTGCCAAGGCTAGATTTGTGACCCAATATATGATCAATCCTGGAGAATGTTCCATGAGCACTTGAGAAAAATGTGTATTCTGTTGTTTTTGGATGGAATGTCCTATAAATATCAATTAAGTCCATCTTGTGTAATGTATCATTTAAAGCTTGTGTTTCCTTATTTATTTTCATTTTGGATGATCTGTCCATTGGTGAAAGTGGGGTGTTAAAGTCCCCCATTATAATTGTGTTGCTGTCGATTTCCCCTTTTAAGGCTGTTAGTATTTGCCTTATGTATTGAGGTGCTCCTATGTTGGGTGCATAAATATTTACAATTGTTATATCTTCTTCATGGATCGATCCCTTGATCATTATGTAGTGTCCTTCTTTGTCTCTTGTAATAGTCTTTATTTTAAAGTCTATTTTGTCTGATATGAGAATTGCTACTCCAGCTTTCTTCTGGTTTCCATTTGCATGGAATATCTTTTTCCATCCCCTTACTTTCAGTCTGTATGTGTCCCTAGGTCTGAAGTGGGTCTCTTGTAGACAGCATATATATGGGTCTTGTTTTTGTATCCATTCAGCCAGTCTGTGTCTTTTGGTGGGAGCATTTAATCCATTTACATTTAAGGTAATTATCGATATGTATGTTCCTATTACCATTTACTTGTTTCGGGTTGTTCTTGTAGGTCTTTTCCTTCTCTTGTGTTTCTTGCCTAGAGAAGTTCCTTTAGGATTTGTTGTAGAGCTGGTTTGGTGGTGCTGAACTCTCTCAGTTTTTGCTTGTCTGTAAAGGTTTTAATTTCTCCATCAAATCTGAATGAGATCCTTGCTGGGTAGAGTAATCTTGGTTGTAGGTTTTTTTCCTTCATCACTTTAAATATGTCCTGCCACTCCCTTCTGGCTTGTAGAGTTTCTGCTGAAAGATCAGATGTTAATCTTATGGGGATTCCCTTGTGTGTTATTTGTTGTTTTTCCCTTGCTGCTTTTAATATGTTTTCTTTGTATTTAATTTTTGACAGTTTGATTATTATGTGTCGTGGCGTGTTTCTCTTTGGGTTTATCCTGTATGGAACTCTCTGTGCTTCCTGGACTTGATTGACTATTTCCTTTCCTATATTAGGGAAGTTTTCAACTATAATCTCTTCAAATATTTTCTCAGTCCCTTTCTTTTTCTCTTCTTCTTCTGGGACCCCTATAATTCGAATGTTGGTGCGTTTAATGTTGTCCCAGAGGTCTCTGAGACTGTCCTCAGTTCTTTTCATTCTTTTTTCTTTCTTCTGCTCTGCAGTAGTTATTTCCACTATTTTATCTTCCAGGTCACTTATCCGTCCTTCTGCCTCAGTTATTCTGCTATTGATCCCATCTAGAGTATTTTTAATTTCATTTATTGTGTTGCTCATCGTTGCTTGCTTCCTCTTTATTTCTTCTAGGTCCCTGTTAACTGTTTCTTGCAAATTGTCTATTCTATTTCCAAGATTTTGCATCATCTTCACCATCATTATTCTAAATTCTCTTTCAGGTAGATTGGCTATTACCTCTTCATCTGTTAGGTCTGGTGTGTTTTTATCTTGCTCCTTCATCTGTTGTGTGTTTTTCTGTCTTCTCATTTCGCTTATCTTACTGTGTTTGAGGTCTCCTTTTTGCACGCTGCAGGTTCGTAGTTCCTGTTGTTTTTGGTGGCTGTCCCCAGTGGCTAAGGTTGGTTCAGTGGGTTGAGTAGATTCCCTGGTTGGGGGGACTAGTGCCTCTGTTCTGGTGGATGAGGCTGGATCTTGTCCTTCTGGTGGGCAGGTCCTCGTCTGGTGGTGTGTTTGGGGATGTTGGTAACCTTATTATGATTTTAGGCAGTCTCTCTGCTAATGGATGGGGCTGTAGACCTGTCTTGCTCTTTGTTGGGGATAGGGTGTCCAGCACTGTTCTTTGCTGGTCCTTGAGTGAAGCTGGGTCTTGGTGTTGAGATGGAGGTCTCTGGGAGATTTTCGCCGTCTGATATTACGTGGAGCTCGGAGGTCTCTTGTGGACTAGTGTCTTGAGGTTGGTTCTCCCACCTCAGGGACACCGCCCTGGTGCCTGGCTGGGGCGCCAAGAACCTTTAATCCACACGGCTCAAAATAAAAGGTAGAATAAATAGAGAGGAAAGAAAAGGAAGGAAGGAGGGAGGGAGGGAAGGAAGGAAGAAAGGAAGGAAGAAATGAAGGAATGAAGCAAGAAAGCAAGGACGGAAGGTGCAGAGGCAGAAAGGGAGGAAGGAAGAGAGGAAGGGAGGAAAGAAGGGGGAAGGAAGGAAGAAAGGAGGAAAGGAGGGAAGAAAGGAAGAAAGAAAGGGAGAAGACAGAGTAGTATAAAGTATAGTTATTAAAATAAAAAATAATTATTAAGAAGAAAAATTTCCTTTTAAAAAACAAAACAAAAACAAACAAACAAACAAACAAACAAACAAAAAACAGAAAAATGGGTCGGTCTAACCCTAGGACAAATGGTGCAAGCAAAGCTATACAGACAAAATCTCACACAGCAGCACACACATACACACCCACAAAAAGAAAAAAAAGGGGAAAATAATAGTATATCTTGCTCCCAAAGTCCACCTCCTCAACTTGGGATGATTCGTTGTCTATTCAGGTTTTCAACAGATGCAGGGCACTTCAAGTTGATTGTGGAGCTTTAATCCGCCGCTTCTGAGGCTGTTGGGAGAGATCTCCCCCTCTCCTCTCTGTTCGCACAGCTCCTGGGGTTCAGCTTTGGACTTGGTCCCACCTCTGCGTGTAGGTTGTCTGAGGGCGACTACCCTTCGCTCAGACAGGACGATGTTAAAGGAGCAGTTGATTCGGGGGCTCCAGCTCACTCAGGCTGGGGGGAGGGAGTGGCACGGGGGCGGGGCGAGTCCGCGACGTCAGAGGCCGACGTGACGCTGCACAGGCCCAAGGCGTGCCGTGCGTTCTCCCGGGGAAGCTGTCCCTGGATCCCGGGACCCCGGCAGTGGCGGACTGCACGGGCTCCCGGGAGGGCCGGTGTGGAGAGTGACCTGTGCTCACACACAGGCCTCTTGGTGGTGGCAGCAGCAACCTTAGCGTCCGACACCCGTCTCTACTGTCCGTGCCGACAGCCGCGGCTCGCGCCCGTTTCTGGAGCTCCTCTACGCGGTGCTCTTAATCCCCTCACCTCACACCCGAGGAAGCAAAGAGGCAAGAAAAAGTCTCTTGTCTCTTCGGCAGCTCCGCGCCCGGTTCTAGGGCTCCTTTAAGCGGCGCACTTAATCCCCTCTCCTCGCGCCCAGGCAGCAAAGAGGGAGGAAAAGGTCTCTTGCCTCTTCGGCAGCTCCAGACTTCTCCCGAACTCCCTCCCGGCCAGCCGTGGCGCACTAGCCCACTTCAAGCTGTCTTCACTCTGCCAACTCCAGCCCTTTCCCCGGGATCCGACTGAAGCCCGAGCCTCAGCTCCCGGCCCCGCCCGCCCCGGCGGGCGAGCAGACAAGCCTCTCGGGCTGGTGAGCGCCGGTCGGCACCGATCCTCTGCGGGAATCTCTCCGCTTTGCCCTCCGCACCCCTGTGGCTGAGCTGTCCTCCGCGGCTCCGGAGCTTTCCCCTCCGGCGCCCGCAGTCTCCGCCCGCGAAGGGGCCTCTAGTGTGTGGGAGTCTTTCCTCCTTCTCGGCTCCCTCCCACTGGCGTAGGTCCCGTCCCTATTCTTTTGTCCCTGTTTATTCTTTTTTCTTTTGCCCTACCCAGATATGTGGGGAGTTTCTTGCCTTTTTGGAGGTCCGAGGTCCTCTGCCAGCGTTCGGTGGGTGCTCTACAGGAGAAGCTCCACGTGTAGATGTATTTCTGATGTCTCTGTGAGGAGGAAGGAGATCTCCGCGTCTTACTCTTCCGCCATCTTTAAGCCGTCTCCTAATCTGCGGGCCTCTGCGCCGGGTCGCGGGTCCTGAAGAGCCGAGAGGTTCGGAGGGACTCTGTCGCCAGCGCCACGGTCAGGGTTGTGGCTGCCCAAGGGCAACTTCTCAGCTGTGAGGTCCATTATTTCTTTAAATATTCTTTCTACCTCCTTCTCTGACCCCTCTTCTCCTGGAACTCCCATTATGTGTATGTTGGTGTGCTTGATAGTGTCTCACAGGTCGGTGAGGCTCTGTTCGTTATTCTTCATTCCTTTTATTTTCTCTTACTCAGACTGGATAATCTTAATTGACCTATCTTGGGTTCTCTGATTCTTTCTCCTGTCAGCTCAAATCTGCTGATGAACACTTCTAGTGAATTTTTCATTCAGTTATTTTACTTTTCAACTCCAGAATTTCTATTTGGGTTTAAAATTATCTCTCTTTTCATTGATATTCTATATTTGATGAGGCATCACGGTCTTACTTGTCTTTAATTCTTTAGACATGGTTTCCCTTAGTTCTTTGAACATATTTATAACAGCTTATTTGAAGACTTTGTCTGGTAAGTCCAATGTCTGAGATTCCTTAGGGAGAGTTTCTATTGACTGCTTTTTTCCCCCTATATATGGGCCATATTTTCCTGTTTCTTTGTGAGTCATAATTTTTCTTAAAAACTGGACATTTTAGATAATATAATTTGGCAACTCTAGATCACATTGTCTCCCATCCCAGGAGTTTTTTGGTTGTCGCTCTTTTGTTAGTCAGTTTGTTTTTGCTGTTCTTTTGTTTAGTGACTTTTCTGGACTACTTCTATTGTATTGCCTCTACTGCATGGCCATGCAATTCTCTACTCAGTTTAGCAATTAGATGATGATTCATCAAATATTTCCTTAAGTGTCTTGAATCAATAATTCGTCCATCCTTTTCCTAGCAAGGCATGTTGGGGGTGGGGATCTGTACTGACTGGGGCATGCCTTCAACACTCAGGCAGGCAGTTTACAACTCTGCCTTAGTCTGTACTTCTGGCTTGCATAGAGCCTTAAGGTCAACCAGAGATTGGAGTTTGGTGTCCTCTCAGGTCTTTCCTAGGCATATACACTGTGCTGCACATACACACAAACTTCCAGATCCCCAGGATTATGTCAGAGCTCTTTAAAGGCCACTGTTGGTCATATTCTTCTCTAGATCTATTTTTTAATTAAAAAATATTTTTTTTTACAAACCATTGTGTTGAGGACTGACTTTCACCTAGATCATTTTTATTTTTATTTTTATGGTTTTGGCTAGGCTCTTGGTTGCCCAAATTATTATAGGTATCTCAGGCAGCTGTGATTAACCAATTGCTGCTGACTGCATTCAACAAATGTTCTGCAGATGGGGCTTGTCCTGTAGAGCAAGCTCTGAGTCAGGTCAAATAATGAAAACACTCTATGAATGGGACTTTCCAGGGAGCTGTGAGGCAGGTTAAATAATGACAATGTTCTGGGGATGGGAACTTCTGAAGAGCGTCAAACTCAGTTTGCTCTCTCTGGTGGCTGTAATGCTGTTGCTGTTTTCTTTACAGCTACTATGCTTGTGAGTTTGCTGTTTTTCAAGGCTACTGTGGAACTGGGGAGAGGGACATGGGAGTAGGTCAAGTTTAAAATGCCATAAAGTGTTCTTATAGAGGTTAAACAGTTTTTCTTGATTATATGACCCTCAGATTACTTCAGGCCTTTGGGTAATTTCCAGATTTCTGAAAAAGTTGATTTTATAATTTTGCCAGTATTTGTGTTGCTTTTATGCTAGAGTGGATTTATAGAAGCCCTCACTTGGACATTCTAGAAGTCCTCACTCAGACATTCTAGAAGTCCCACATGGTTAGCTATTACTTTGTTATTCAAGCTTCTCCTTAGCTTACTTTTTTCCCAATTAATGATGCCTCTTGATTTTTCTATATCAGGCCATACAGACCTTCTGTATTGTTCAAGAGTAGGGATGAGACATATTTATTTAACGAGGCCCTATCACTGGACCATTTACTTTTTTTCCCCAGTACAATCAATGCCACGAATACTCTTTTGAATTATCTTATATATATATTGTAAGTATATGTCTTTAGGTTAAATTCCCAACTGAGGAATAGCTAGTCCAAGAGTATGTGCAGTTCTAATTTTGATTGATATTGCCAAATTGCCCTCAAAATAGCTACACTAATTACACTATCTCTACTACTATATCAAAGTGCCTTTTTCACATATATGTGCCAACACTGAGATTCCTAATTTTTGCTAATTCAATAGTTCAGAAAATGGTGCCTTATTTCATTAATTCACTTATTTATTTATTTATTTTGTGGTACGCTCACTGTTGTGACCTCTCCCGTTGTGGAGCACAGGCTCCGGACGCACAGGCTCAGCGGCCATGGCTCACGGGCCCAGCCGCTTTGCGGCATGTGGGATCTTCCCGGACCGGGGCACGAACCTGTGTCCCCTGCATCGGCAGGCAGATTCTCAACTACTGCGCCACCACAGAAGCCCCACTTATTTATTTTTACATTGGTTTTAATGCTATATATATGATTAAGCAGCTTAGTATAAGGCTGACTCTCTGCTTACCTCATACACATGGTTTGAAAGGTCCTTTGGATTGAAGCTTTGTTATAATGAGCAAGAGGAGAGGAAAAAAATGTTGTAGATGTGGGAGCATCATAGAATATGCCTTATTACCAAGGTGGCTTTTCCAGTGGTTTGCAGAAGCCGTCTGGGGTTAAAGCCATGAATCAAAACCTGCTTTTGCCGTTGTTTCATGGATTTGGATAACTTTACACCATTAAAACGCGTTGTGATTGTTGGAAAAACTGAAGTTCTACACCGTGGAATTTGGCAGAATGACTCAGGATGGTGAACGCAGCTCCCTCTTGTAAATTGCTATGAGGCACTGGTAAGCTCTGATTAGAACTTATAGCTGCTTGTGTACATTTAAGCTAGCTATTGGTGACCTTTTTCTTCCACAACTGCAACTAGAAAGAATTGCACATGTTTTGGGCTCACAAATGTTTTGTAGAGGATATGAAAAGAATACTATTATTCAAAAGTATTGTATGAGAAAAGTATAGAGAAGGAAAGAGTGATGTTTAAAGTGAGGTTACAAAGACAGGGGAAAAAAAATCAAAGGTCTACAATGGAGGGCCTGATATACCTAAATGCCAGGTAAAGTTCACAGAAATTTATTATGACAACTGTAAAGAAAACATCTCCCTTGTCTAGGCTGATGTCTTCAATTACATTTATTGTCTTTTGGGCATTAGCATGGTTTCCAAAAGCCATGCCAAGTTTGGTTAATACATAGCTTATTCTTTTACATCTTCCATATATGGCCATTCCCAGACTATGGATATTGTGCTACAAAATCAGGCCAGTACGTAGAGAAACTGAGTTGGGAGCATGCAAGAATTAGGGGTGGAGGGGAAGATGAGCAGCCCTCACTATGCTACCACCATTAACTCTGTGGTGAACTTGAAAAATTTGCTTAATGTCTCAGTTTTCAAATCTCTTGAGTGAGGCAAGGAAGTAGCATGGAATATGGAAGCATTATAAAAGCATTATGGTGGGTTTTACTATGATCACATACTCTTCAGGGAAATTGAACTTGATCAATTAAGCCTGATAAAGGGCTATACTTTAAATATTTTTTCTCCTCACAATAATTCTGTAATTTTGTGCCTTAGTGAGTAAAATAAAAATCATATAATCACAAAGAAAAAAAAAGCTAGTACTTTCCCTTTTAAATGTAGATAGTTAATATAACATAGTGGTTTGGTGCATGGGCTTTGGAGCCAGACTGCCTGCCTTCATATCCTGGCTCTGTCACTTACAGAGTCTGTGACCTTGGGCAGTGTCTCAGTTTCTTCATTTGTAAAAGAAAAATAATAATATTTCCTACTTCATACACAGGCTTAATGTGAGGATTAAATTACTTAATATAAGAAAAACACTTAGTACTGGGCAGATAGAAAACACTCAGTAAATATTAGCTATTGTTGTTATTATAACAATAAAATTCTCTCCTTTGCCCAGGCATCTAACAAGAGCCAGGAAGGCAAGTAGAGGCAGAGAGCTGGTATGTATGGGAGAAACAAAACCAGAGGCATTCCTACAATCCAACTAGGGAGGTCACGGTTCTGATGATGGTGTTGCTGACATACAAGTCAGAAATTATTCATACTATAAGGGATATGTCAATATTATTCAAAATGTGTTCCTTGAACCACTTGCATCAGAATCACTAAGGGAGGGAAGAACTGATAAAATGCAGATTCCAGAGCTTCATCCCAAACCTACAGAATCAGAATTTCTGGTCCTTGGAACCAAGACTATACTTTTTTTTTTTTTTTTTTTTTGCGGTACGCGGGCCTCTCACTGTTGTGGCCTCTCCCGTTGCGGAGCACAGGCTCCGGACGCGCAGGCTCAGCGGCCATGGCTCACGGGCCCAGACGCTCCGCGGCACGTGGGATCTTCCCGGACCGGGGCACAAAGCCGTGTCCCCTGCATCGGCAGGCGGATTCTCAACCACTGCGCCACCAGGGAAGCCCAAGACTATACATTTTAAACAGATACCCCAGAAACTTCTGATGCAGGGTAAAGTTTGAGAACCACTGCATCAGGCTATGTTTATATATGGTTTGGTCAGAACACAGTAAGCAGCTAGTAACACTGACAATAATGTCAAATGGTAGTAATATTTGAATTCATATTGAGTTTGACCCAGGAGCTGCTCTGACTTCATTTGCTTCTGCTCTCAGGCTAATCTTTTATGTAATTTTGGAACTCAGGTGGCAAGATATCCTGTTTCTGGGCATGATAAACAAATTTTTAATTCCTAGTTCTATAAGGCTTTTGTCAAATAAAAGTTTGACTACTGGCTGTGGCTCTCCATTTTACCAGTAGGGAGCACAGTCAGTCTATTGATCTTAAGCTTGGTATAAAAAAGAAGTCTGAGATGGCCTCTTCTCTATTTTAGTATGGAAATCTTTTCCTGGGGGTTGGATAATAAGAGAAAAGGGCCATTTCTGTGTGGGGTAGGAATGTGACCTTCTGGGTGCAATTGTTCATTTTTCAAAGATGACACAGAATGAAACTTTTAAAATGAAAAGTTTTATATCTGAAAAATGTGGTCTCCTAGACATGCCACTCTATAAAATGAAATAGAGCCCTTCTTTCATGAGAAACATGCCTTCCAATTGAGCACTTTGGAATAGGGTGTGAAATGTAGAGAAATGTGTAAGAAAAATTATGAGATGTTGATTTCTTCTATTTTTGAAAACAACGTGCTTTGGCATGTAGAATTAGACACCTGGAGGGAAATATTTGAAAGCTTGATGAAAGATAAATTTCAATTTTATGTGGTTTGAGGTGTTTTTTTCTCAGCTCCTACAGACCATTTAATTATCACCTAAAAAGAAACTGTAATGACAAGGGTTTGCGGCTTTGGGAAAAAGCTAAAACACAGATCAGCTTTCCCTCTCCTCCTCCCAATCCCCCAAAGACAAAATATCTGAGACCATGAGAGCAAAACCCTCAAACGAAAACCTTTCTCATTGTTTTCTGTACAACTTCTCATAAACTCAAAGGGAATGATTTATTCATGAATAAAATGTAGACATTAGGAAAACAAGTTTTAGAAAAAAATTGGACTGAAAATCAAGACAAGTAGAATTTCTGTAAAAAAAAATCTCTCAAGACTTGAAGTGGGCTTCATTCTTGAGGTGGCTAAACATGACAGTGTGTCAAAACACTTGGGAATGTTGGTTAATATTTATTGAATGCCCACAATGAATGTGCTGTAGGGAATCAGTTTGTGTTGGTTGGCCTGAACACTGTGAATAAGTTTCAAACTAATAATTTTTTTTTCTTTATTTTTTCTCTGGTGACCTAAATAGTCATCGTAGTTTCTCTGAATATAAAGGCTTATGCTCCTGGGATTGGTCTATAAATTGGTTACAGCCTTTTATATCTCCAAAGCCATATTCATTGGGATGATGGATAGGATCCATTGATGGGGTAAAAAATGAAGATTCAGAAAAATAAGTGTGGATTATCGGCTACTTGAAAGCAAAGGGAAATTTCCCTGGGTGACAGTAAAATAGAACTTGTTTTTTCTGGCTTTAGACTCTCACATCTGCTCTGTATATGATGTGGCATGAAATTTACTCTGCTCTACTAGATACGTTTTAATTCCCCAGAATGTAGAAATGAACTTTCTCTAGTCAGTTTGTCTGTCAAAACAAAACTTCTTTGATGAAAAATATTCATTTTATAAAGTTCTTCCTCCAAAAACTGACGAGGAGTTTTGAAAAGAAAAGCCTGTTCCCGTGCTTTTCTTCAAAACAGTGCTCTATTTTGATTCCAAAATAAGAGCTATAGTGGTTTGAAAGTATTTTTCTTCTCTCCTCTTTCCAACCAGTTCTTAATCTCCTTGTATGTCTCCTCCACCCTTTTTCTGGTAAAAATGAAAATCAAATAAAAATCTTGCAAGAGATAATGGTAAATAGAATTATTGGCTTTGTGACATACTACTATCTTTGTTTATAATCTACAGGCTACAGCAAGTGCATTCCATTGTATCAACTTAGATGTGTGGGGTTAGTCCTCAGCAAAATTGTGAAGTAAGCAAAACTGGTTTTGGCTCTCTCCCTACCCTCAGCCTCTTGACCTGTAGTTTCCTGTGGATGCTTTTTCTTAACATGTTCTTTGGTTTCCCCATTAATATATTTTCCCCTTTACTTATGACCACATTCTTCAGAGAAACAAGTCTCATAGACTTGTATGTGATCATATGGGAATGGGTCCTCGTTTGTTAATGTTTTACCACTTTCTAAGTAATATTTGCATTTAACAGAGATTTTGAGAGACAGCAACTTAATGCAAAAAGGAAGACTTTAATAATAGGGATTCTAGATCCTGTAACAAATTACTTTGTGTGGCCAATATTGGCAACTGCATCCCGCAGCATGACTTCTCACTTCTTTCTCTGTAACAGAATCATGATTTCATTTGGTGTGATAATGCGCCCAGGACAAAGACTATTACCAGTCTCCTTTGAAGCTACATTTGGCCATGTGGCTAAGTTCAGGCTGACAACAGGTAAGCTGAAATCTCCCTAAAAAGATAGAGGGTGGCTTTTTGTCCTGACCAGCTTCTTTGTGATGACAATCTGGAATGTAAACATGATGACTAGAACTGGAGTTAGCTCAGATCATGAGTTGTCCTTGAGGATGGAAACCATATACTGAGGATGGTACATGGACTACCTACTTTTACCTTGTTTCAGTTATGTCATTTGGGGATTTTCTGTTATATGCAGCTGAACTTGATTTTAAGGGACAAATATCTTTTGGAAATTAGGGCTTTGTGGTGTTTCTTAGCAAAATCGGTAGGTTAATTCTGAGAAAACCGTCACTGTTGGCTTTTGAAAGAGATAAGTTCTCAGTCTCTGAGAGCATATGGAGAATTCTTGCTCTCCTGAATCCTTCCGAAAAAAAAAATTCTGTCTTATACTTTCTTAATTGTTTAGAGGGCACAGATTTTTTTCATTCCAAATATATTGTGAATGAATAGACAAGAAAGAGGATAACCTATCTGCCGTGCACAGTATCTAGCAGAGTGAAATGTTGGGTTCTTCCTATCTTGTTGATCATATTAGTGTAACAGTTACCCTAGATTGGCATGGCCGTGATAGAAAGACACTCTCACAGAGAGAAGTTGTCTGGAGGAACAGAAAATGTAAAAGGTCAAACACAAACCATTCTGATTTGAACAGGATATGATTTAGTATAACCAAAACATCAAAAGCTATTATTGGGAACATGGGGGATTTACATCACGGTGGTACACCAGACAGATACACAGGGCTAGAACAACATTGCTGTGAAGAGGCAACCCCTACCCCAAGGGATGGATTTCAGTGGACACAGTGAATTTGTGGGTCAACATGCCACTTGGGCCCCTTTGCAAAATAAACAAGCTCAAGTACCTGTGTTCTATTTGTAGCTAGTCACACTGCTGCTTTTTACTCTGTTTCAGCAACTCAACCATAACTAGGGCCTGGACTCTAAATCCCCTACCTTTGGCAAATGTCTTGTTCTTGGTTCACTGATGATTGATATGGGTATGAGCTTGAATTGTGTTTTAGTAGCCAACATCTCTGTAAGACCAGCAGAAACACTGCTGTCAGTGGAAAGTTCAAAATGGCAAATGATAGCACCAGCAGGGAAGGATAAATATAAACAATATATTCATGTAACTGTTAGAGTTCATCTCAGCACTATGGACTCACTGGTGTTTATTTGTTTGTTTTGGTTGAGGGATTTATTGTGGCTTGGTTGATTTCCCGTGGTTCAATGTGCCTCTATCTTTCTGAGCCTCTTTAGCAAGGACAATAGGTTCGAGTGTCAAATAAGTGCATGGAAGAAAAAATAGGCAAATGGGACCCAAATATCAAAGCAGTAAGTATTCAAGTGACTATTCACTCATTAGGCTACAAATGCCAGAGTTGACTATTGATCTGAATTGCAGTACTTGGGTGAGTAGCTTTCAGGCAAATTAATTAAAGATACCAGAGGAGACTGAGAAGCAGGATTTTTGAATGAGCCACGGATAATAATTTTTGTGTGTACATTCATACCTGGTTTTTAATATGGAACCATTTTTCTTTCTTGTTAGGGAACAGCATGTTGTCAGCAAAATTAAGCCATGGAATGAAACTTCTTCAAAAAAGGAAAGCCAAAATGAAATCGTTTTTTAAGTGTATAAATAAAATAGATCCACGCATTTCCTGACAGCCTGAATGAGAAGGTCCATATTTATCTCAGTAAGCTTTCAGCGTTAGACTTTAGGAGCCAAAGTGACAGTTTTGGGCTCAGCCAGACAGTGAGCCTTATATATAAAGACTCAAAATAGATTTCCTTTGCCCCTAGTCCTGCCAAAGAGCCATTTTAGGTGTGCAGGATGGCACTGAGCACACTAATGCATAGTGCCCTTCTGCTGAGTGGGAACAATGGATAACTTCACCTCACCTGACTTATCTTGATTGGAATTTAGATTCCCAAAGAATCTAAAAGGTGATGTGATAGTTCCTGTGATTTCACAGCAGATGTGTTTTTTTGCCTTTTTTTTTCTTTTTTATACATGGAGTCATTGAAAATTGAGAAGAAAATGCAAAAAGCCTGCATTTGTATAAAGGAAATAGATAATTGAGCTGTGGGCCATCATTGATGCTTTTGATCATTCTGGGATTAGAGGAATTCTTCATACTTGTAGAAAACAGACTGTCAAAAGATAAGAAGTACAAAAATGGATTTAAGTAAGATAAATTTCATCCTAAATTTCAACAGAACTCAAGGCCAAGTTTTTGTAATGACATTCTGAAGAGTCTTGTAGCTGTGCTCTCTTTTTCTTCTACCTTCTTCCCTCTCTTCTTTATCATTTCTTGCTTTCAACTAAAAATTTAAAGACCACTTACATGCTTTTGTTACTGTGCTGGGTTCTGGACAGAGCAAAATGGGAGAGAGTATTGGCCCTTTTTAGAAAAGAACTTGCAGGTTAAACTCATATGTAAATGGTATGTGCGTTGAGTGATATATTAACTTATACAGGCATAGAATAAAGTAGCGAAGGCTGAGGTTTCATGTCTAGGTAAAAGGAAAATGGGATTTTTAAATCTCTTCCGATTAGTGAGAGAAAAGTCTGTAAAGGAGGTGGGATGACTGCACAAATAGAGCATGAAGCTAATGTACCTGAGATAAGCAAAGGGGGAGGGTAGGGTAGTGGGAAGATAAAAGGGATGTGGGATGGTGGTTAAGGGTGGTTTGAGGAAGAACTATTTGATTGCTGGTGAGGCCTGATCTTTAATGTAGTAAGTACCTATTATGGACTTTCAGGGAAGGAAATGGCATTCATAAAATCTATGAGTGAAAAATCAACTTTGTGTAAAAGCATTTATTTTCACTTCAGTCTGTAGCCTGGGAACTTCAGCAGGAAGGAGGTTGTAACAGCTGTGCGAAGAAATAACCTGTGGCCTGGACCAGAGCATAAATTGAGGGGTGGTTTAAGAGGACAAGCTGGAAGTATTTGGTGAGCGACTGGAGTGGAGGACAGGGATACATTAAAGCTGGGAGGGAGGGAGACGCAAGAGGGAAGAGATGTGGGAACATATATATATGTATAACTGATTCACTTTGTCGTAAAGCAGAAACTAACACACCATTGTAAAGCAATTATACTCCAATAAAGATGTTTAAAAAAAAGATCAGAGGAAAAAAAAAAACTACTGCAAGGTCTCTGGCCTGGGAGGTCGGAGCTCCTTTGGCATCATTCCTTGTGATGAGAGTCTGGCCTTAGGGAAGGATGGTGGAAGGAACAGAGGAAACTCTAGCTTCAGTGGGGTTGGTCTGAGAGAAGTATAAGGCATTATATAATGAGTCTACTTGCGCATGCCTTGAATAAGGGGCAAAAGTCTATAATGGGAGAGCGATACCATACTTTCTTCTTGTCCAACCTGGCCTAGGCCTATATGAAGTGACAGACTCATGTGTTTGGGTTTGTTCGTTTGCTGTTTTGGTTTCTTTTCCCCTAAGTGTGAGATGATTTGTATTTTTTTAAGCATGTGCTTGTATTTTCTTTTGAAATTCATGGTCTAAGGGGAATCCACATTTTCCCAGTGTGAGATTATGTGGAGGTCAAGGTATCACATTTGAACATGAAATGCTTCCTGAATTAATGTGAGTAGGAACCTTTAGCCCTCACATGTGATATGAAAACTTCTATAATTCTTGTGTGTGTGTGTGTGCACGCACACATATGTATATAGCATGCCATATACAACTGTAGTTAGTTGTGTATAAGTTTTTTATATGGGCTTGTATACTTGGGCATCTTATTTTTCTTGGGCAATAAGGAGTATGCCTTCTACTTCATTTGTATCCCCTACAGAGGGTAGTATATATAGTACAATGTAGACTGCATCAAATTGAGTGTCTCCGGAACTTAAAATTATTGGTCAATCTTAAAAACCAATGTTAAAAATGAAAAATTTATTTAAAAATGATAGAGAACATTGTAAAGTCATACAACCTCAAATTAATCTCCTATCCTTTACATTTTTCTATTTCAACTACAAATTAATGTCCATTATGATAAATGAAGTATTCTAAAATTTTCAGATGTCTTTTAAATCATGAATAAAGAAAGAAAATATTTTCAGTGACATTGCATTGTTAGATATATTTTATTGTGCGCTCATCCTGTGAAAATTGGTAATCTAAGTATGGCATGTATGTTAATTATGAATTAATGACTGGCTAATCTTAACTCAGCCTTGGGCAAATCTGCTTCTATTTGCTTCCTCAACTGTTCAGTGGGGGAAAATGACTCCTGGCCCACAGGCATCTTGAAGATTTTACTCTTTAAAAATGGAGAGTGCCAGACAGATATTTTCATGACACAATAACTTTGAAGTTGAGCAATGAAGGGGCTACCTTCCAATGAAACTAGAAGGGGTGACAGATGGGTATAGCAAGAATTTTGAAACTAGAACTGGCTGGGACTCCAAGTTTAACATTACCCTCTAACTGCTTCTTCTCCTCTCTGCTTTGCTTCTTTTCCTATCCCCAAGCAAAGTATCAGGTGATCAAAAACTAGGCTTTACCCTTCTTTTAAGAAAGTGCCATACTGCTAGTTTCTTGTGGGTTTGGAGGAAAAACAAAATCCCATTTGACTCCTCACTTCAGTAATGTCCTATAATGCCTGTTTCTGTGAATGATATTTATGGGTCTCCATTTTCCAGGTTATTGCCTTGGAAAGTTATGTAACCAGACACTGATCTAAAAGATAAGTCATACCTGAAGTTTATGAAGTATTGAATTTGTCCAAAGTTGAGTTCTTGTTCACAGGAGGAGAGCCTGGGACCCTTTTTGCTAGGTTAGCTTTCTCCTTTGCTGAGTCTGAGCACTTAGAATATTTTAGTGTTGGCCTGTTGTGACTCACTGCCTGTCCAGTGGCTTAAGAGACGCTTAAGCAAGTCCACTATATGTCTCTCACATAATTAAACACTGGGGTATGCACAAAAGGATACATTTTTTATGCATCAGTTATGGGGTCATTTTATCATCAGCCCCTATTTCCACTTTCTCAGTACAGCCTAGTAAAATACAGTATTTGAGAATCCTTATGCTTTGCCCTTTCCTACTTCCCAAACCTGATGAAATGCAAGTTTTCATTGTTGTCTTCCACGTGAGATGGATCTGCTCCATTTCAGTTGCAGGGAATATTCTTAACAAACACTTACCCAGTGTGTTCAGCAGCAATCAGGCCATTGATGATGATGTAGAAGTTTATTAGAACATGAAGAGAAGAATTACCTACAAGTAATTCTGGAGTACTGGCTACCAGGAGCCAAAAGCCTCATAGGCAGAAATTCATTGAATAGCATGCATTTATTATATGTTGGCTGCCAGAAGTTTCAGCACTCGAGTTCAGACTTGCTATTAAACCCTCCCCAGCATGCGGGCCACCCACCAGTTGCAAGGCATGATGACACGACAGATAACCCGCCCTCCTTGGTAGCAGTATGGATACGGGTAGTAACCTAGTAAAGGTTCACAGACGCGGCGGCAGTAGCGGTTGCCTCGACGGCAGTAAATACAACAATAACCTCTCTCATCCAGCATGGGGTCGAATTCTATTCCATTTTCAGTCTGAAAGAAGAAGAAGCCAGTGTTGGAGGGGGCAGGTTCACTAGGAAGACGTCTGCCAAGCAGGGGAGGAGTATAAGACTATAGGAGTTGGGGACTGGTGAGCAATTAAGTTCCTGAGCCTGATCGTGGAGATACATCAATGGATTAGATCACGATTGATTTTAATTTTTTTTAATTAAAAAAATTTTAGAACAACTTTATTGAGGTATAGTTGATTTACAATGTTGTGTTAATTTTTGCTGTACAGCAAAGTGATTCAGTTATACATATATTCTTTTTCATATTCCTTTCCATTATTGTATTTACAGGATATTAACAAGATTGATTTTGAATGAGTCTTCTAGGGATTCCAAGCTTCTTAAAAACTTTTTTCTTAAAACAATGACCATTATCCTTTCAGTGACTTTGATCTGAGGGGTAATGAGTTTTGTGAAGGCTCTTTGTTTTTCCTCTAACAAGAAAAACGTGAACAGAACTCACATAGTCACTGATTGGGAGTTCTTCCTCGCTTGCTGCTTGTCTGGCGTGACGGGTCTTCACCTTCACTTGAGGGACCACCCACTGCTCATTTTGTTCAATGCCTTTTTTTTCATTGGTAGGAAAGTGAAGATCTTCACCATCCTCCTCAAAGTCTTGTAACTCTGAAACTAAGGTAATAAACACAAAGTTGTGATACAACTGCTTTGCTTGGGGAACTAGCATTTGGGGATAGAGATTTTAATTGTGTCTTCCCACTGCCATTATTTAGGCATGAATGGAGCACTTTTCCAAGCTCCTGCAGGTGATATCTTATGGAGATCTAACAAAAGAAATTTGAACATTCCCATGTACATAGACTTCTTTGCTCGTTTGGCATCACTTACTGCTTTGCCTTACTAGCATATTAAATTAAAAACTGAGGTCAGGGGACTTTGGTGTCTCCCACAATGATTTTACTCACAGCAGGTGCTCAGTAAATATTTTTTTGGTTGCCTGGTTTGATTCAGTGCCCTCTGTCCTCCTTCCTCATCCCTTCCCTTTCCTGTCTTAAAAATTTTGAAACCTGGCATTTAGAAATTATCTTAGATTTACAGAAGAGTTGCAAAGATAGTACAGAGTTTCTGTATACCTTTCACCCAATTTCCCCTAATGTTAGCATCTTACATAACCACGGTACAATGATCAAAACTAAGAAATTAGCATTGGTACAATACAATTAACTAAACTACAGACTTTATTCAGATTTCATCATGATTTCCACTAACGTCCTTTAGGAGAAGAATGTTGAAGCAGAAGTTGTAGTAATTGCACTTAGTTGCTTTTTTTTTTGCTGGTTGGGTCTTTGTTGCTGCGAGTGGGCTTTCTCTAGTTGTGGGGAGCGGGGGCTATTCTTCATTGCGGTGCAGGGGCTTCTCATTGCGGTGGCTTCTCTTGTTGAGGAGCACGGGCTCTAGGCACATGGGCTTCAGTAGTTGCAGCACTTGGGCTCAGTAGTTGAGGCTCGCAGGTTTAGTTGCTCGGTGGCATGTGGGATCTTCCCGGACCAGGGATCGAACCTGTGTCCCCTGCATTGGCAGGTGGATTCTTAACCACTACACCACGAGTGAAGTCCCCAGTTGCCTTTTTTTAAGGCCAAAGAGTACTAATAGATGCCCACATTGGTTAGAGCATTCTCTCTTGGGAAATGTAATAATCTATGCTGTCCAGAATGAGGGAGGCCAAATTCTATACTAGGTGGGCAGAATAAGATGTCCAGGGACTTTGCCATCTCTATGGGCTGACTGGAAGTTGAGAGCTGGAGTCTTTTACTCTGGATCTTTAGCACCCAATTACTTTTATACTGATTCCTAAAATAGACACAAAGAAATTTGTATTGCAGTGACTGTCCTATCATCCGGGGAGGATGCCACCATTTGACACAGAAAATCCTTCTTGAGACAACAGAGCATTGTTTTTGCTCTTCTCTCCTCTGTTCTTGTGTTGGGCACACAGTGGTTTGAGCCATAGTCTGGTAGCCCGACTGCAATGAATATAGATGTGCAAAGAGAGACAGATTAGCTTTTCGTTATCACTACTCACATTAAGGTGGCGTTACCTTTGCTGGGATATTTAAAAGCCTGTCAGCATTAATTTATCTGATTTATAACTTGGCTGTGAAAAATTTCCTCCTCACTGGCAGTCAGCATATACAGTTTCATGTAAGAAGATATAAGCTGATCATTTGTTTTCCTAGAAGTGTAGTCTCTGAATGCTGGGAACATTAACCTGTTACTGACTTTGGAAAACAGAAGAGGAGGAGGAGAAGGAGGCCATACCTGCTATTAGAGTGGGATTGATCCAATACATGGTCACATTATCACAAATCTCCAGAATTTTGGAATTTTTAAGAAAGTCTCGGTTTTCAATAGGCTTTTCTGCTGGGACCCAAATCACTGACTGTTCAAAGAAAGTTGTGGTAATTTCTTCATTCTGAGAGAAGAAAGTAGTTCAGGGTGGGGATAGGCAGAGAAATTAATAAAATGAGTGAGACATTATGGGATCCTGGAAAATACCATATTTCAAGTCTGAATAATAATTCCAGTCCCAGAGCTCCCAGTGAAGTAGATGCCCTTGGGATAGTTAACAACTGGTCCCTCCCTCTCCCGTCTAACAGTAGGGCTGCTCACTGAAACAGGAGCCTTCTCTGCTACCATTTCCCTTAGAGTCAGGAAGGCTTTCCATCATTTTCTGAGCCTCCCACTGGGCCATGTATGTTTTAATTTGGGCTTCTGGAACCCTGAGTGATTTACATTTGTTTTCTTTCTTTTAAAGGGATGTTGTGAGTGCCTGCCTTGTTTTAGGTTTACTAGTAGGATTGCAAGCTGAATTTGATCTCAAGCTGAAAAACACTCCTATAATCCAAATTGGTGAAATCACTTAAGTAGCAACAGAACCTAATATTTTGGTTTTACAAGATTGTGTGTTAATGGTATAGTTGTGGTACCAAAGATACTTTGTTTCAAAGTCAGGTCTAACTTGTGACTTCACTGGCCTTACTACTATTTTACTCCTTTCATTCTAGATGCTTAGAATTTGTCTCACAGAATGTTTTTTGTTTAGGTAGCCTCCCTTATATTGTCAAGAATGCCCCCTTCTCTTCTGTTTCTAGTGTTGGAAGTAGTTGTCTTGTATACCTAGCTCTTAATCATTTGTCTCCTGGGCTTTGACATTTTTCCCCTACTCTTAATAAGGCTTTTCCTTTTCTCTTTTGTTTCTTTCTAGCTTTATGATTTCAGTGTTTTTATTCTTTGAAATACGGCTTTGTATAATTTTTCTCCTAGTCACTTAAAACTCTCATCTTAGCTCCTTTGCCCTTGAGTCTGTAAAGATTTGGGATGCATTGAAAGGGACTGTATAAAATGAAGTTGGTACGTTGACTAGCTTTGTTAGCAAAATCAGGGCTATTTATATACCTGCTCTGCATGTTTAACATGTACAAAGTATGGATACAGTGGTGAGGGAAGTGCAGAATAAGAGGGGTTTTGTCATTCAGGACCACAAATTTGTCTCATAAAAAAATTCTGTAGCCTGAATAAAAGAAAATAGGATTTTCTTGAAGATAAAGCAATTTCACTATCATGAGATGAATACTTGTGTTATTTAGACAATCTGACAATATTAACTGAAGAATAAATTAGGGCCAAAATGAGACATTATGGGCCTTTGCCTTTAACATTTTTTTTTTTTTTTTGCCAGGCCACATGTGGGATCTTAGTTCCCCTGCAGTGGAAGCACGGAGTCTTAACCACTGGGCTGCCACGGAAGTCCCAGCCTTTAACTTTTTCAGAAAAATAAATCTTGTGTCAGTTTGGGAAGTCATTGCTGGCTGGCCCTGATCAAATACTTACATTATTTTCTGTAAAAAGCAGCATATGATATTGGATATAATAGATTTTTATCTTCTTGATTCTCCTTTCATCTTACTTTTGCCCCTTATAGTAATCCCTAATATCCTGGAAGTTGTTCTGTTCCTCAGATGCATCCAAATTAGGCTTATTTAAAAGAAAAATCTCCAAAACTTTTCACTTGCCATAGACCTTGGGAGCAGAGCATCGTCTTTGGGGGAAATCTTCTTTTTCTTAGAAATTCTAGGATCCAGGGTCTGTAACTTCTCTGGACATGAGGAGACTAATATCATGTCTGTGGGAGCCAGTGACAACCCTGAGACTTGGGTAATGGAAAGAAAAAAGTGATCCCCATACCACCTCACCCTCCCCAAAATAAGAAAAGTAAAAGAAAAAGATAAATGGGTAGATGAGAAATAACATGGAGAGAGTTGGGCAGGAGAAAAGTGAAAAAGAACCTGGGAGAGACAGAAGAAAATGAAGGAGGTATTTACAGTATATAGAGTGGCCACTGTGCCATTGGCATAATCTCAGTTTAGATTTGCCAGTTAAACACTAAAACAAACCAACCCAACCCAATATTTGTTTCTTCTGGCTACAGTGGAGGTATGCTGTCATAGATAGCAGCATACCATAATTACAGTCAGGATATCAGGGAAAAATTAAGTCTCCTGGGCCTTACCGATGGCTGTATTTTAGGCAATAATCCTCCATCTCCCACTAGGCCTATAGCGGCCATTAAGCAATTGCACTGGTGCCCTAGGTCAGGGGTCCCCAGCCTCCGGGCCTGTTAGGAACCTGGCTGCACAGCAGGAGGTGAGCGGTGGGCAAGCGAGTGAAGCTTCACCTGCCGCTCCCCATGTCTCCCCATCGCTCGCATTACCGTCTGAACCATGCCCTGTCCCTGGTCCGTGGAAAAATTGTCTTCCACGAAACCGGTCCCTGGTGCCAAAAATGTTGTGGACCGCTGCCCTAGGTTACCTCACCATGGCCTGGGAGTGTGCTTTCAGAGAATTTGCATTATACTGTAGTTCTCACCTTCTTTACTTTTGTCTTTCCTAGTGCTATGTTAAAGGTGGATGATTCCATTAGCAGCCCAGCAAAAAATGGTAAGGTGAATGAACTGAAATCTTTTTTTGTTTAATTTTTAATTTTTTATTGAAGTATAGTTGATTTACAATGTTGTGTTCATTTCAGGTATACAGCAAAGTGATTCAGTTATATTATATATATATATATATATATATATATATATATATATATATATATATATATATATATATTCTTTTTCAGGTTCCTTTTTCCCTATAGGTTATTGCAAGATATTGAGTAGAGTTCCCTGTGCTATACAGTAGGTCCTTGTTGGTCATGTATTTTATATATAGCAGTGTTGAACTAAAGTCTTTAGAATAGGTGAATGTCACAGTGTGACAAAAGTGGCAAGGATCCAGGTGGCCTTGGGGCTTTTTTTCAGGACTTTATCTTTGGCTGGATTGGTTTTGTTCCTCCCGCTCACCCCTCTTACCAGAAATCTTTGGTTTGGAAGCAAATGTACATAATGGTTACCCGGGTATAAGAGTACAGCGTTGGACTTAAAAGCATGAACTTTAGGTTTGTTGAAAGGCCTGAGTTCAAGATCCCAATCTGCTCTGCGCTAGCTGTGTAACCTTGGACAAGTCACTTTTTGGTCTGCATCTGAAAATGGGGATGATAATAGTACCTATCTATAGGGTTGTTGTGAGAATCAAATGAGGGTAAAGCATTTAGTACTATGTCTGACACAGAGTTAGCCCCCAATAAATTATGGCTTTTACTATTACTATTATTTTTCTTACATACCTCATCTATTTCTTCCTCTGGTTCAGAAAATTCAGGAATCACTTTAATCTGAGTTTTGATGAAGCATTTTTGAAGACCTACAAAGTAAATGCCAGTGTATCCCTATAAAACAGACAAAAAATAACAAAACTTCCTGAAATAGCCACAATTAATGAGTTTCATGGTTTGTCAGGGCCCCAGGCTGGCAAAATTTGAATTCAAAGGGAAAGCTCTGTCTTATAAATTAAATGGAGGCTACAGGCTATTTTAAACGACTCAAATGTTCTAATATTTTAAGTGGGAAGCTTTAGGGGGAAAATATCCAACTTACATTTTTAAAGTCATGTACTTCCAATGTTTCATCAGTGCCATTTCCACTTCTGAATATTTCAGTTCTGGTCACGGGATCAATTTCCATGTAAATCTTCTTCTTCTCTCCGTTGCTATAGAAAGTGTGCTCCATGTCATATGTCTGGGAGAACAGAGGAACACAAATTCTAAGATACTCAGTATGTCCCTTCATAAGGCACTTTAATTGGGTAATATCTGGGGCACCTTCTTTTTCCAGAGCCTTTGTAGAGAGGTGCCATCTCAGCAGCTTGCCGTTGGGAATTCTCTGAGACTCGAGTAAGCTGTTTTTTGGCACTGGAGCTGATATGGGGATCCCTTCAGAGCCAGTATTTTGTATTCAAGCCAAGTTGCTGAACTAATTACTAAGAATTCCAACAGTTTTCTTGGCAGCCTTGACTAAATAGCAAATGATATTTTGCAAAGCAGCCTGTAAGGTGTTTTCCACTTGTGGTAAGCAGAGGAATCACCAAAAACATATACTGCTTCTTTAAGCTACCACTTCCCTTTCTAAGAAGTCACCCACTTACTCCCTGTGAAATTCACTAGGGCTGAGAAAGAGATTTGAACAGATTTAGAATGCTTAGGCATTGCTCTTTATCTTATCCATCCAGGGATTTAATATTGTCTCAACAGTCTTGGATCTGTACTTTTTAGACTCTGAAAACTCTGAAGACCATTCTCTTTGGTGAACATTAGATGATCATCTTACCCTGACCTCAATTGCTTCCTTTTGTCCTTTAAGCTCCAGGAAACATTTACTGCCTTCCCCTAACCTTTTCTGTTATGGGCTAACCAAATTCATTCAGTTGATTCTTGATTTTTCTTTTCCAAACCCGATTCAGCTGACTTCAAGTTCTCCAGATTCTCCTGAATATAGAATTCAACAGCTGTGAATTGTAATATGCACTATAATATGGAGTCTCCCAAGAAGATCGCCTTGGCAAAGCTGCATATCAGGTTGCTCCTGAGTGGTTGAAACAAAACCCCAGACTCTCTCGTACCCTCTAAAAGAGATAATTTTTCTAAGGACCGAAAGGACCAGTCCCATACTTATAACCGAGGACATGTTTATAGCTAGAAGCAAATAAGTAACCTAAAGGAATTTGTTACCTGTCACAAACCAGGCCAGACCTGATGGTGCCATGTGGAAGTCTATCTTATCCCTGTTGTTAGGAGGCCTTTGGCTATCGAGTTTCTTCAGTCTCATTTTTCCTTATGAAAAACATTTGGTAAACTAAAAGCCTGAAAAAGCAAGTTATCTACAGGGCCATTGTTGCTTTCTAATGATACTGTTCCCAGTGGCAGTCTTGTATTGCTTGTGCTGGGTTGGGGTGTTTTTTAATGTCTGCCGGTATCTGTGACTGAATGTTAGTATAACCTGGTCAAATTTTCCCCACCTCAAGTAGAAAAACAAATTGGAAGGGTTTGTAGAAGCAATATTACTTCAAGTGTGAAAAGTTGATGTAGTCGCTGAATAGGAAAACAAGAGACAATGTCATTTACCTCTTTGCTGCCCTATAGTGCCTTGGACATGGTTAGAGCTGAAGTATATGTTGAATACCTTTTCCCCACCAATGGCAGATTCTCATCTTCCTAAAGAGAGATTTTGAGCATTGGAAAGGTCTTTTAAGAGGCCATATTTTAAAAGGGGAAGGAAAACAGTATTTAGAACTTTCCAGCAACTGCAGAGTTAACACGGCAAGTCTGGCCTGCTTTGTGACAGGTAGAAAATTCCTTTAGACTTGCTATTTGCTTCTAGTTATAAATGTGTCCTCAGTTCCAGCTCTGCAGCCAGCCTGAGAAACTTCTACCTATGGCAACAAATTGAGCTCTCAGTGGGCCTGACCTAGGTAGAGGAGAGAGGCATCTACTTCAGATCCAGTCTTGTCAGATCTCCCGACAGGGGGGAATTTCTTTAGAAATACTATCCATTGTTGAGACAAATGTCGACACCACTAGTCACTGGGGGTGGGGTGGGGTGTTTGTTTCATCAGTAGCACAACTGATGGATTATTGCACGGAAAAATGAGGTTAGAGACTAGGGGATGTTGGAACACTGCCTACCTGGGCAAAAGAGAAAATACAGACTGTATTTTCAATCATTGGTAGAAGACTATGGAACCATACTGGTGACATTTAGGATTTCAGTGTACTTCTGTGGAATGAGTTTTCCTGCACTGTTGGCAATGCACTTCACTTGGACACCTTGCTAGATGAAAACTATTGGAAACTGCCAAGCTCAGCAGATCTTGATTATTTTCAGCATTCTTTCAAAGAGGTTTTTTTTTTTTTTGGTAGGGGAGGAGGGGTCCATTCTGATTGTATTTATTCACTAGCATGTTGCCTTTTTGTTAGTAATGGTAGTGGGATCAGAATGACTTCATTTATATGTAAAATCTGGGTGGGGGGTAGGGAGCTATATATTCACTCAGATGGAATTTCACTATCAAAGGTGCCCTTTTGGAACAGACTGTCCTTTGTCTAGGAAGATTATGCCAGTGGCCCACTTTGGACTGCTTAGTGATGGGTTTGAGCAAATCCAGACATACTGTCTCGTCCGGGTCCCTGTGGAGCACATTGCCTGGGTAATGGCTATGCAAGCTTCACTGGCCCATATGAAGACTGAGCTCATGCCTTTGGCTTCAGAAGTACTTTTCTGTCTACTAAGCTCACTGGCTCAGGGGCTGAGGGTCTTTCTGGAGATGAGGGAATAAATGATTTTGTCCACTCCAGGTGCAAACTAAAGCAGAGAAGGATGACTGGTCTGAGGGAAGTGTGAGTGGGCTCCCAGTAGTTCATCTCAGACTGCCTCCAACTCAGCTTTATTCCAGGAAGGACAGAGCAGGGACAGAGTATGATGAGAATTACACCTCCACCAAACCGGCACATTAGGGCAAGTTAATCTTTGGTGCTTCTAGCTTCCCTTTTCTGTTCTTTTAATATCCTGCCCTCTTTGTACCTTCCTAGCCCTTCCTCCTCTTCCCATCTCCCTCTATTCCTCTGACTCCTGTTTAGATATCTAGGAATCTCATGGTGCTTCAGGTACCTTATATCAAAGAAGAAATCAATCTGACAACTGATCTCACACTAAGGTATTAGTGATGGGTGTTTGTTTAAAAAAATGAGTGCAATACTTAACTCAAAGGAATGAATTACTAATGGTGGTTTTTAAGCACAATGGCACCAGGAATAAGAGGTATATTAAGGGCAAGGGCATCTTTCCAGCAGCACTCAAATGGGTTCCTACTCCATCCACACATAAGGCTGGTCTCAACTATGAAGGACCAGAACACTGGCGTTGGACAGGTAAACCAATGGGTAGAATATGACTCAGAAGTGAAACGAGATAGATACATGGTGAACCCCAAGGAGTGAGGGATGTAAGAAGACCACAATGACAAAACGTGGAGAGAACACAAACTCATTTCTCTTCCCTGCTCAGGAATTCTTTCCTCAGTCCAGTTAAATTCTCCACTCAGGCAGCAAATGAGCCCTAACATCCTCCTTTCACAGTTTGCTGTTTTGTGGCCTCAATTTGTGACAATCTCTGAGATCAGAAAAGAAAGATTTTTATAAAAAGTAAAGCTGCCTCAGACCTCAGTGTGATGGATCTGTTTCGGGGCAGGTAGCTTTAGCTTGTCCTGAAAGGGATTTGAGGACATTTGGCTTAGGTTTGTTTTTTGAAGCCTATGATTAATCGAGCTGTTCTTCTCTCCACTTTCATTTCTTACTGTTTATGAGGTACACTCTCCAAAGGTGAAATACATGCTCAGAATAGCTGGCTAGCAGGTGTTAGGCTGGAAGGAAAGGAAGGGAATGCATTGTACTATATTATTACAACCTAGCCTGTGGGAATTAAAGGGCCTCTGGGTATTTCTTTAACCAACACAAAGCAGACACATTGTTTCTTATGCAAAGTTGGACTCCTGCATCTTCAATCCTGAAAAAAACTGGCATAGGCAGCACAGACATTCCTCTTTTTCAAAAAGAAAAAAAAAAAAAAAACACATTTATTTCATGTCGAACAGCGGTCCCCAACCTTTTTGGCACCAGGGACCGGTTTCGTGGAAGACGATTTTTCCACGGACCGGGGGTGGGGGGAGGATGGTCCAGGCGGTAATTTGGGCGATGGGGAGCCACAGAGGAAGCTTCGCTGGCGCGCCTGCCGCTCAACCCCTGCTGTACCGCCAGGTTCCTAACAGGCCGAAGACCAGTACCTGCTGGGGGTTGGGGAGCCCTGATCTAGATCCTCAAGCTGGCTTGGAAGTTTCTCCCTACCCACTACCCTCACCACTCCTTATTTTTAAATGCAGCTGAAGAATAGTGAAAAGACTGTAGACCAGGTTCTAGTCTTAGCCTCAACTCTGCCACTTACAAGCTGTGTGACTTTGGACAAGTCCCCAAGTGTCTCTGGAGGCTCAGTTCCCATCTTTATCTCTCACCCATTGCCAAATACAATGTTGAATAGTTGACAAAATCAATTTTTAAAAGAATTGAAATGTAGTTGATTTACAATGTTGTGTTAGTTTCTGGTGTACAGCAAAGTGATTCAGTTATCCATATATATAAAAATATATAATAATATATATATATATTCTTTTTCAGATTCTTTTCCCTTATAGGTTATTATAAGATATTGAATATAGTTCCCTGTGCTATACAGTAGGTCCTTGTTGTTTATTTATTTTATATATAGTAGTTTGACAAAATCAATTCTGTTCAGATTTGGCTAACACCTGTCAGGTTGAACCGTTGGACTGCTGGACTGCTACTACCTGTTGATTTCCTGGGCTGCTTTCCCTACAGTAACCCCAATCCCTCTCTCAGCCACTGAAGGACAGCTCCCTTTGAAGACCTAGGTTTTTTCTGGCTGGTACCAAGTAAGCTGCCCAGCAAAGGCCTTAGGAGAATGAAGAGACTGAATAAGAATTTGCCCCTCGTAGCCAGAGTCCTACTCTACATAATCGATGCTGCCCCTTGGCAGCCAAGACCAAGAGCTAGCCCGTGACAGTGGCTGGACAAGGGTGGACTTTGCTCTTTAAATGGTTTGAGAAGAAAATAAAATTAAGTCTTTTTAAAAACGCTGACGTGGCACCATGTGGTGAAGCTCAGTCCTCCTGCTAAGAGATTTCAGCTCCATCTCCATGTCTTCCCTTGAGGGGATGAAATGCTCCTCCAGACCCACATTTTACCCATCAAACTGCTGTGTAGGAAAGCCCAGGGAACTCGGGAAAGAAAGTTGTATCCCCCATGTGCCTAGAGGGGTAGTGAAGAAAGTTGGTCTCTGGCCAACTTAAAGAAATAGGCACAGGAAAGCCCGATCCAGACTTAGCAGGAAAGTGCTTTTTCTGAGCAGAAGATTTTCAGCCTAGAGTGCTGTTGGGCTTGCAGTCTTGAGTAAAACTCTTTTAATGGTCATCTGCAGTTGAGGTGAGGGGGAGGCCGGATGGATGCCCACCTATCCTACCCCTTCTCATCTCATCCTGGTAGTATGCAGAAGTTGAGGAGACATCCCCAGGAATCTGTGGATTGCTGTGTGGGCTTTAGGACTTAGCCTTTCCAAATAGCCCTAAAGTCACCAGGCGGTTCCTATATATGGCAGGAAGGGCAGCATTTCATTAATTTAACTTATTGTTCTTCTGCCTCATTCTACAAGGGATTGGAAGGGATCGGCTACAATGTCTGTGTTACATCTATCAACTGTTGGTTTAAAGGCTGGAATTTTTCTGACTTGTTTTCTCTATGTTGGATGAATTAGCTGGGGAGTTGATTTCCGGATTGTTTCAGGTTCAATGTGTAATACAGGGAGCTTTAAGCAAGAATGTTTCTCTTGGGAATCTGCTTCAAAGATGTCTGGGCAGTCACTGCCTGAAAGTGAAGCCTTGTGATGCTCTCTCAGAATCTCTGGGACTGAATAGGTCCTCTGCTTGGTTGAGAAAGCTAAAGACAGAACTCGATGGACTGGCTTTCATTCAGCTCAAGTGGCTTCTATATGTGGCTGTGGGTTGGGGATCTGTAGCCTGTAAGGGAGTGCAACAGCTATCCCAAAGTTAGTTTTCCTTGTTTCATTTTATTTTCACACCTTTCTCTCTCCCTCTCTCCCTCTCTCCCTCTCTCTCTCTCTCTCTCTCTCTCTCCCCCCGCCCCTCTCGTGTGTGTATGTGCTCCTGCCTGAGATGTGTGAGGAGAGGGAGTCCATCACGGCTTACTCCCCATTTTAGATCAAGAATCTGGATATTTTGTCCACACCAAGGTGGGAGGTAATAGAAGGAGAAGGGGGGAAATTACTGGCATGGAAATGTCAACATCAGATGTGGAATGTTAAATAAACACTTAATTATAAACAGATGTCAAAAAGCAAAATAAAAAGGATGTGTGGCGGAGGCTAGAGGAGCAAATGCTAAGAACTTGGAGAAAGTCCTAGGATGCCAAACACATCACTGTCATCCATAAGCACAGCAGTATCACCGGTTCTCTCCACCAAGGGCTCCAAGAGTCCCCACAGGTCCCACAGGCTTGTAAAGGAAAGTCCAGAAGAGCCTGGGTTTTAATCCGCTAACTGCTGTTTCTTGCCAGGCTATACTCTTTAGGGGACCCTCTTTAATTTGTGCAAGATGCCTGGATCCTTTTCCTCTGCAAATTTTCTTCCAAGACCAGTCTGACTACTCTTCACTTCCCAACAATCATAAGTCAGCTCCGAGGCAGGCTTATTGGCAGCCCTAGCCATTGGAAACAGCAGATGTTCCCTGGGGCTTTTTGTCTGGGAACTAAAGGTAGTGGGCTTAGTGGAGCATCCACATATCCAGCTGGTTCCTCAGTTTGCAGTGGACCCAGCCTGGTCTTGTGGGGAAGGCCAGGACTTAAATATCAAAGGCAATAAATTGTAACTCCCCATTGGAACAGAGAACAAACAACCTTTGTTCATGGTGGAAAAACTTGCCCCAGAAGACACCTATTTATCGTCTTTTACCAGATTACTTTGTAATGATTTTGTTCATTTCTGAGACTCCCTTTGCTAAAAATCACATCCTAAGACAGATTACTTCTTGAGAGATTTGATTCTTGATAAACTTTATTTGGTAGCATACCTCACCTCTTCTGTGCATGCAGTGACTAGGTTTTACATTTGGTTTGAGGAATCACAGTATTGCTCCTTATAATGCATTAAAAAGTGAACTGGAGGGCTTCCCTGGTGCCGCAGTGGTTGAGAATCTGCCTGCTAATGCAGGGGACATGGGTTCGAGCCCTGGTCTGAGAGGATCCCACATGCCGCGGAGCAACTGGGCCCGTGAGCCACAACTACTGATCCTGCACGTCTGGAGCCTGTGCTCCGCAACAAGAGAGGCCGAGACAGTGAGAGGCCCATGTACCGCGATGAAGAGTGGCCCCTGCTTGCCACAACTAGAGAAAGCCCTCACACAGAAATGAAGACCCAACACAGCAAAAATAAATTAATTAATTAATAAAAATTAATGCATTTCAAATATTAAAAAAAGTGAACTGGAGTGAGAAGCAAAGACAATATAATACAGAAGCAGAGGTGACCATGGGCTCTGTTAGTGAGCTTGGCACCTTGCTAGATAAACGCAAGGTCCCCACATAGTCATTTATAGTTGCACCGAGACAAATAGTATTTTAAGTTTAGAAAAACACATAAACTTTTTCAAAATAGAATTTGCAATTCCAATGGCTAAAATAAAACTAGAAAAACCATCTGGCCCCATGTTTAGGCAGACATGTATGGGTGGTCAGAAGGGCTAGCTACCTACTACACCCAGCTAAGAACATTATGGCCATGGAGGATGAAAAGGTTTATTCTCCTCTAACCCATCTGTAATTGTCAAGAGGATCCAAGATTCAATTTGTGGGATAGCATGTTACCTTGGGAATTAGCTAAGTAATTGCAGAATTGGATTGGTATGCATCTTGGCACTCTTATTCATTTGCTGTTTCTTTCCTGATTCCAATTGCTTTGCCCACCTTGCTAGTCTGAATATAGGTGGTTTCTCTAGAAAGACATGTGAACAGTGAGCAGTTCGGAAGCAGAGAGCAGTGAGAGAGATAAGAGAAAGGGCTAACTATAGGCAATGGATGATGCGTGAAATCCTTTCTGGAACAAGGTATAAATAAAAAAGCAAGTAAACAAAGTTTGCTATTCATTCTCCCTCTGACTTAAACTTGATAAGGTAGCCTCTAGTACTAAATGAAAGTGGGTATGGTAGCAGAGGTGAAGAATCCAAAGGTGACTATGCCTCACTTCTCTGTTTTCTTTTGGACACTTGTCCACTTGATTTTCTATTTTCTACACTTCTTCACCCCCTGCCTCTCCTTCCTCATTGATCCATATTTTTTCCTCTCTGCTCCTATCACTTCTTTGGCTCCTAATGGTTCATACCAATCCATTATCTTCTTGTATTTTATCCTCCCTCCTGGATTTTTCCTTTCCCTTCCTACGTCTGTTATCAAATAGAAATGAGCATCCCATGACAACAACTTAATAATAATAGTAGCAACAACAACATCCCACATGCAGAGAGAAAAATGTGGCAAAGCCAGAAAACCATCTTCACAGTTTATAGCTTATACATTTATTAATTCTCTTTCAAATGGAAATTGTTGGCATGAAGGGATTATGATTTTCTTTGGGTCACATCTAAACTTAGCCACTGTGTGTGAGCCCAGGAGTAACAATAACACTAAGGTACACTAATATCAACTACAATGGCCAGCCAAGCTTCACCAAATAACTATAGTATCAGAAGCATTATGAGATATCTGTGATTAATGACTTGGTGTCACTTTTCTACCTTGTAGCATTACTATTTCGGTGGGACACCAATGACTGTGGCTTGTGAGAAGCTGAAAAGCTCTAGGTTTTTCGGTTTTCTTTTTGAGGCACAAATAAACATGAATTCAGGTATGAGAATTGCTCCTTCTGAAAAGGAGTTTGCTGCCTGTCCTCACAGCAGATGCATTAAGTCAGAAACATAATCCCTGAAAAATCCTTTGCTGCTATTTCTTGTGGTTTCTTCTTATGTGGTAGTATAATTACTTTTCCATCAGTTTCTGCCCAGATAATTGAAAGAAAGATTGAAAGTAGTTTTTCTTACAGTAAAAATTTTGCTTCTGCGAGGAATCTTAACTCCTTATAAAACATTATAAAAGAATGGGTAATTCTACATCTTATCATTATTAACAAAAATGCAGAAAACATATTTTTCCTTTGCCAAAATAATTAGGCAAAAAAGAGAGAGCAAACCTTGACTGAGTTTTTCATACCACCAAAAAATATACACAAAAAGAACTTAATGACTTTCATTTTCAGAGTAATATACATGTCAATCACTAATTAAATTCAATCAAACTCAAAACAGAAACACTGGATAATAATGTACATTTACTCACTTTTTTGGGTGTCTCAGGCCAGAAGTGCTTGCCCCCCCAAAACAGGACAATTAGAGTTAGGGTGAGGATACCAAACACCAGTCCACAAATCTTAAGTGATTTACATATCTTCTTGGATTTAGAAGCTTCTGCCTAAGCAAAGAACAGAGAGAATGAAACAATACACAATAGCCCTTAAAATCGCAAGCCATAATTCAAAGTCACTTGATTTCACTTTTTAATGTTCATATTGCAATATGATAAATCTGTGAAGCCATGCTTCTGCTCAAAAGGGAATAAAAAATATGAATCAACTTACATTTAGAATGTGACAGTCCTCACAGTTCTCTGGAGGATTCTTTGCCATGGTCTCTCAGCACACAGCACTCTTTCCCTGCTTTGAGAGGACTAAGAGACCACTGCTGAGGTGGAGTTGCAAGTGAGTCGGCTAACAGATGCCAGAGGAGAAGCTGAATTTATATGGCTCAAATATGTCATACCAGAGCCTGAGGGAGCCCAGGGGGCTCCTGTACTGCAATTTGTTACATAGATATACCCATATATGTATATAACTTCTGTGCACAGAATTCCATCCAGAATGGCAAAGACAGAAGGTTATAATGAAAACTATTGTCCTGGGGATTGGTTTGGAAGGGGACCAAGCCTAGGACACATTGAAATGATTTTTCACTATGAACTTAAAATATCAGTGGCAACACACACTGCACACTCCAGAAATAAGCAAACAAAACAAAGGAATGAAGTTCTAATTTCAATTCCATTTGTGCTAACAAATATTTATTGCAGGCACTGTGCTTGGTGTAGGAGATTCAGGAATGAACAAGGTAGTGCCTTCTTCACTATGTTAAAGCTCTTTGAGGACTGAGATCAATAGGTAGTCAACTAATTATAATCAGAAACAAGATTTAAAATGTTAATTATACATTTTCTTTCTCTCTTCATTCTCTCTCTCTGATTATTTTCCTTTTGTAGGCTCTCTTTCTCAATCTGTTCCTTAATGTTGATATTCCTTATGGTTCTATCTTTGATGATCTTCTCATTCTATATATACACTTCTTGGATGATCTCATCCACTCCCACAGTTTAAAATATCACCTATATATCAATGATTTCCAAATCTGTATCTGTAACTCCACTGTCTTTTGAATTTCAAAGCCATTTGAATATCTCTACCTCGATGGACCTCAGGAATCTCAAAACTCAACATGTCCCACATCAAACTTCTTCTTTTCACAACCCCTTCCCCCAACCTACTTTCTTTCCCATATTTGCTTGGTGGCTGAATTAGTTTGCTAGGGCTGCCATAACACAACAGAAATTTATATTCTCACAGCTCTGGAGGCTAGAAGTCCAAGATCAGGGTTGGTTTCTTCTGACGCCTCTCTCCTTGCCTTGTAGATGGCTTTCCTCATGTTCACATGGTATTCCCCTTCTATGCATGTATATGCCCTAATCTCTTCTTATAAGGGCACCAGTCATATTGGATTAGGGCCTATCTGTACGACTTTATTTTTCCTTAATTACCCCTCTAATGGCCCTATCTCCAAATACAGTCACATTAAAAAATAATGGGCATTAGGACTTCAACATATGAATTTGGGTGGGTGGGTGGGGCACAATTCAATCCATAACAGAGGAACCATTACATACCTAGCCTCCAAAACCAGAAACCTGTGGTTTGTCCTAGACTCTCCTCTCTTTGTCACATTCCCTTATCCAATCAGTGACCAGGTATTTTTGATTCTAAATTCTTAGATCTATCAAAGCCATTCTTTTCTCCCTATATTGACTTTTAAAACCTTAGTTTAGGTTGTCATCTTTTCTGATGAGTCTCAAGTCCATATCTCTAACCCAGGCTGCTCTTAGGGCTCCAGACCCATGGGTCTATCTAACCTGCTAGACATCCCCATTTGGATATCCTAGAGATACCTCAAATACCACATGTTCCAAATGGAATTAATTATCTCTCCTTCCAAATATACTCTTCTTTCTACATTATCTCTCTCACTAAATGGCATGATGATCAGTTTCTAGAATAGAAACCTCCAAATGATCCTTGATTTCTTCCTCTCTTGCCTATTTAGGCCTCCATGCCTAATAAGTTATTAAATCCAGTCAATTTTGCCTCTGAATTATCTTCCCAATCTTATTCTCTCTATCCTCAAGTTCCACTGTCTTAGCTGAGGTTCTCATAGTTACTTTTAGTGTTGCAGTAGAGTCCTAACAGGTTTTCTTGCCTCCAATCCACTTCCTTCAAGATGATCTTTTCTAGGACTCAAATCTGAGGATAATCTCTCCCCTGATTAAAATCCTTATGTGTCTATTCATTGTCTATTAAATCAAAGCTACTTATGGTGACCTCATAGGTACTTCATGGTCTTGACTCTGCTTAATCCCTCCAAGCCTTGATTTTGGACAATTTCCTCCATAGAGGTAGAACCAACTGGGTGTTTTAGCTGGGAAGAGCCATGGAGCATGTATGTGGGACTTCATCCACATCCTAATATCTTGAAGAAAAATAATTTTCTAACTGTTGCTGACATGTTCATGCATGAAATTGATTATGGAAGTTATGAAATATAAGTCATTGCTCTATTTGTTCTACTATTCTTTGGCCAACCTTAAAAAAGAAAAAGAAAGCTGTGAGAGCAATCTTATGAAGAAACCCATGTTTATTGTGTTAGATGGTACTTCCTCAACAATGTTACTCACACTATGCTTCCAATGCCTTCCTTACACCTTATGCTTTAGTGATTCTGAGCAGCCTCTGCTATTTTACTCTACAGGGCATTTTCACATGCTATATTCTTTGCTTGGGTTTCCCTTCCTCCCCTTGTCTACCTGAAAATTCTCATTTAGCCTTTAAAATACTGCCTAGATGTTACCAGCTTCTGAAAGACTTCCCTGATTTCATCTCTGCCGTGTTTTTCTTCTGAGAAGACTTTGAGATCCTTTAAAACATGCCTCATTTGTTAAAAAGATTGAATTAAAATAGAGGTCAAATCAATATGCCATGGAAGCATAGAAGGCGGAGTGATTAAATCTGTTTCAGGAGAGCAGGGAGATGGCAGCAAGAACTCAAAATTTCAGTAGATTGTTCGTTTATTAGCAATCTATGTGGCAAGCACTTTTATAGGGGCTAGATATATATTTAGTAGTGGACAAGACTAACACAGTCCCCGATATTATAGAGCTCAGAGGCTAGTTGGGGAGACAGAAGTTAAACTAAAAGGAAAAAATCCTGTAAATAAATAAAAATATATAAATTATGAAACATGGTAAGAAGGAAATACTTAAGGTGTTATGATAAATAAAAATATATAAATTATGAAACATGGTAAGAAGGAAATACTTAAGGTGTTATGATAAATAAAAATATATAAATTATGAAACATGGTAAGAAGGAAATACTTAAGGTGTTATGATAAATAAAAATATATAAATTATGAAACATGGTAAGAAGGAAATACTTAAGGTGTTATGATAAATAAAAATATATAAATTATGAAACATGGTAAGAAGGAAATACTTAAGGTGTTATGAAAGCACCTAAATTGGATTGGTGGGGGAGTGGTCAGGGCAGTCCATGCTAAGATGTCCCTTAAGCTCAGACCTAAATAATGAGTAGAAGTTAGCCGGTGTAGAGTGGGAAAAGATTATTCCAGGCAGAGGGACCAGCACGTGCAAATACCCTGAAGCAGAAAAGAGGTTGTGATTGGAGAGTAAAAGGGAAGTCAGTGTGGTGATTATATAGTGAATGAGGAGGAGAGTTGCTTGAGATAAGGCTGAAGAGGTAGGCAGGGACCATATCATACAAGATTGTATCTATTAGGACTGTTTTGGGCTGCATGTAACAGAAACCAAGTTACGGTGGTTTAACAAAATAAGAGGTTTATTTTTCTGACATAAAGGAGCCTCAGTGTCAGCAGTTCAGGACTCATACAAGTTTCAGGACCCAAACATCCATCGTTTTGTTCTATGATCCTTTGAGCATGGCTTCCATCTTCATGCTTCCAAGGTGGCTGTTTTACCTCCAGGCAGCAAAAGGAGAGAATGAAAAGGGCAAAAGACATGTGACAGCTAAGTCTGTCTCTTTCCATCAGAAAAGTAACAGTTTTTCTGGAAGCCCTATCCTGCAGATTTTCACTTATCTATTGGTTAGAACTGGGTTGCATGGCCGCCCCTAGCTATAATGTAGCATGAGGAGGTTTTATTTTCAACTCAGCCTATTACTACTCCTAAAAGAATCCTGGTTTTATTATAGAAGGGGAAACATATTGGGTAGGCAGTTTGAAGTTTCTGCCACAAAGGGTGAGGGGTTTCTTAGTTTATTCTAAGAACAGAGGGAATTCATTTAAGGGTTTTTAAGCAGGGGAGATACACAGTTCCTTTTATGTTTATTAGCATCTCTACGGCTGTTGTGAGAAGGGTGAATTGTAAGGGGGCAAGAATTTTTAAAGGTTGACCAGTTAGAAGGTAATTGCAAGAGATTATGGTGGCTTGGATTAAGGAAGTGGTAGTGGAGATGGAGAGAAGTAGACAGATTTGGGAGGTATACTTTAGAGGTAGCATGTACTTGGTGATAAATTCAATACACAGGGTGAGAGAAAGGGAGGAATAAAAAAATGATTCATGTATTTCTGGTTTGTGCATTTGGGTGGAGAGTGGTGCTGTTCACTGGGATTACGAAACATGGAAGACCAGTTTGGGGTGATGAGTATGTGCATGTTGAATTTGAGCTGTTTATGAAGCATGCAAGAGGAGATCTTGTTGGCAGTTGAACATATGTGTCTGGAACTCAGAAGACAGGCCCTGGAGTGGATGTAGAGATTTGGGAGCCATTTGCCTGTGGATGGTATTCAAAGCTATGGGAGTTGATGACATGGTCTAGAGAATGAGTGCAGAATAGAAGGAGAAAACATCTCAAGACTGACCACTGGGGAATCTTCAAGAATTATTTATTTAAAAATATACTTTTAGAATGGTTTTCACATTTTTATTAAAAAAATACATACTCATTATAAAATAAGCAAGCAATATAGAGAAGTGCAAAAAAGTGGGAGAAAATACCTCCAAACCTGCACTAACCAGAAATAACCTTTATTGGGCCTTAATTTCCTTATCTGAATAAAGGAGGATAAAAATAGTAACTATAAGATTGCTGTGATAACTTACTGAGATAATCCATTTAAAGTGCTTACTTTGCAATCTTGCTGATATTAATTGCTCATAAACATTAATTACTAAGATTAATGAATATTATTCTGGATATCACTTTTATTATAAAGGATTGAGAAATGGATAGATATAAAATTTTAATAGAAATAATATACATGCTCTTTTAAGAAGTATGAAATTGAACAGAAGAAAAATAAATCAAAGTGAAAGTAAAGAAATTGATAAACTTCAGATAAATGCTTCTCCCCCCCTCAAGAAATAGTAGTCTCTAAAAGGTTATTTTAAAGTTAAAATCAAAGATTTGGAAAATATAAAGAGGTTATAGTTATATTTTTATCTCCATGTTTCAATTTTTGATAGTGTTAGACTGATTTCTTGGGTAGTTGGTTAAGAACATGGGTTCTGAAGACAGCCTGTTTGGATTAAGATTAGTTCTGCCACTTACTAGCTATAAGGTGGGAAAATTATTTAATCTCTATGTGCCTCATATTTCTCATTTTTAGAATGGGGATTAAAAAGTGCCTACTTCATTGGGTTGTGAGGAATAAAAGAGTTAATACATATAAAATACTTGGCACAGTGCCTGATATATAATAAACTATTATTATAAATATGAGGAAATGAGTTATCATTATGAAATATGATGAAATGCACTTCCCTTCCCAACTCATGATTTTTGTTAGCTATATTATTATTTTTACCTTCTCATAGTTTATAACATTTACATTCTGTTCTCCACCTAGAATTCTCTAAGTTGTTTGGTCTTGCTTCTGTGTTTAAATGAATTCAGTGCTTACCACTACTCGTTTTATCACAGCTACTTTATTTCTGAGTTCTTTGTTTTGATATATCTCTTGGTTGTCTAGATTTTATCAGCTACTAGTTCTTTTTTTTTTTTAAAGCAGCCCTCATGAGTGTTGCATTTCTTGAATTTTGGCATGTTTGAGAATATCTGTCTGTTGAAGGGCAAACAGATAGGACAGAAAATTCTTGCACACTCTTGTTCCCTCAGGAGTTTGTCGATATTGCTCCATTGTCTATGGCATTGTGGGTTACACTGGTCTTTTCACCATGGTCTCTTCCATTCATCCTTTATCTGGATGGATTTCATTGTAGAAATTCCAGTATTAGAAGTTAAATAATGGCGGAGGACACTGAGGTATCAGAAAAGCTAAGAGAACTGTAGGTCTAACAAAGATGGCAGTGGTGAACTCTGTCAAAAGCCTCTGCAAGGTCAAAAGGCTGTTAAAAATAGGGTTTGGGTGAGTGGGTGGAGTGGGGAAGAGCATCTTGGGCTGCAAGAATAACATTAGCAAAGTCATATAGGTCTATAACCCGGCTTTGCAAGGTTACAGGGAGGGGAAGGGTACTCAGGGCAGGCTTCCAGGATAAAGTGACAAAGAAATCAAGACTTGCCAGATGAATAGCCAGGCGAAGATGTCGACAGAGACAGTGTTCCAGGCAGAGGGAAATCATGGACAAAACCTTGAAAATGTGAAAGAGAATGGAATGTTTGAGCAACTGAAAGAATTTTAGTGTGGAAGGAGTGTTTAAATTTTTTTCCATTACAAAGAAGTACATCCTTGCTGGCAAATAATCTATCAAAAGTAGGAAGTAAAAAAATCAAAGTTTTTCTCCATCTCTGCAAGTCCTCAGAATTAACCATGAACACTTTAATGAGCATTATGTTATGTCCCTTACTCTTCAAGTGAAAATTCACACTCACATATACATGTATGTGTGTATGTATACAGTATTAATAAATGTAAAATATATATCATCTTACAAAAACATTCATATTTGTCTGCTACTTGATTTTGCCACTTAGAAATATATCACAGATATCCTTCCTTGTCAATACAAGAACTCTATTAATAGCTGAATAATATTCCATATACAAAGAAATGTACTGTAATTTATTTAATAGTTACCTATTGAGAGACATTTAGGTTACTTCTAGCTTTTTGAGATTATTAAGAATGCTGCAGTAAGCCCACTAGTACATTATAAATATCTTTGCCCACTTCTACAAGCACTTCTGTGGGATAGATTCTTAGTAGGGTGTTTTAGTTTCCCAGGGCTGCCGTACATAACCACAAACTCGGTGGCTTAAAACAACAAAAAATTATTCTGTCACAAGTCTTTTCCTGGCTTCTCATGGCTCTGGGCAATCCTTGGCATTCCTTGGCTTGCAGCTACATCACTACAATCTACCTCTGTCCTCACATGACCTTCTTCCTTCTGTGTGTGGATTCGCATATCTCCAAATCTCCTTTTCCTAATAAGGATGACAGTCATTGGATTTAGGCCGAAAATATTACCTCTCATTTTAATTGCAGTCCTGTTAGTATTTCTTCTGTAGATTGCTTGTTAATATCTCTTGTCCTATTCTACTATTTTTTAAAAAATTGGACCATTTTATTGAGTTATAATTCATGTACCATAAAAATGCACCATTTAAAATTGTACAATTCATTGGGTAGTAGAGTCATTTTCACAATGTTGATTCTTCCAATCCAAGAACATGGTATATCTCTCCATCCATTTGTATCATCTTTAATTTCTTTCATCAGTGTCTTATAATTTTCTGCATACAGGTCTTTTGCTTCCTTAGGTAGGTTTATTCCTAGATATTTTATCCTTTTTGTTGCAATGGTAAATAGGAGTGTTTTCTTAATTTCACTTTCAGATTTTTCATCATTAGTGTCTAGGAATGCAAGAGATTTCTGTGCATTAATTTTGTATCCTGCTACTTTACCAAATTCATTGATTAGCTCTAGTAGTTTTCTGGTAGCATCTTTAGGATTCTCTATGTATAGTATCATGTCATCTGCAAACAGTGACAGCTTTACTTCTTCTTTTCCGGTTTGGATTCCTTTTATTTCCGTTTCTTCTCTGATTGCTGTGGCTAAAACTTCCAAAACTATGCTGAATGATAGTGGTGAGAGTGGGCAACCTTGTCTTGCTCCTGATCTTAGTGGAAATGGTTTCAGTTTTTCAACAAAGCTACAGTAATCAAGACAGTATGGTACTGGCACAGAAACAGAAATATAGATAAATGGAACAGGATAGAAAGCCCAGAGATAAACCCACACACATATGGTCACCTTATCTTTGATAAAGGAGGCAAGAATATACAGTGGAGAAAATACAGCCTCTTCAGTAAGTGGTGCTGGGAAAACTGGACAGCTACATGTAAAAGAATGAAATTAGAACACTCCCTAACACCACACACAAAGATAAACTCAAAGTGGATTAAAGACCTAAATGTAAGGCCAGACACCATCAAAGTCTTAGAGGAAAACATAGGCAGAACACTCTATGACATAAATCACAGCAAGATCCTTTTTGACCCACCTCCTAGAGAAATAGAAATTAAAACAAAAATAAACAAATAGGACCCAATGAAACTTAAAAGCTTTAGCACAGCAAAGGAAACCATAACCAAGACAAAAAGACAACCCTCAGAATGGGAGAAAATATTTGCAAATGAAGCAATTGACAAAGGATTAATCTCCAAAACATACAAGCAACTCATGCAGCTCAATATCAAAAAAACAAAGAACCCAATCCAAAAATGGGCAGAAGACCTAAATAGACATATCTCCAAAGAAGATATACAGATTGCCAACAAACATATGAAAGAATGCTCAACATCATTAATCATTAGAGAAATGCAAATCGAAACTACAATGAGGTTATCGCCTCATACTGGTCAGAATGGCCATCATTAAAAAATCTACAAACAATAAATACTGGAGAGGGTGTGGAGAAAAGGGAACCCTCTTGCACTGCTGGTGGGAATGTAAATTGATACGGCCACTATGGAGAACAGTATGGAGGTTCCTTAAAAAACTAAAAATAGAACTACCATACGACCCAGCAAACCCACTACTAGGCATATACCCTGAGAAAACCATAATTCAAAAAGAGTCATGTACCAAAATGTTCATTGCAGCTCTATTTACAATAGCCAGGACATGGAAACAACCTAAGTGTCCATCAACAGATGAATGGATAAAGAAGATGTGGCACATATTTACAATGGAATATGACTCAGCCTTAAAAAGGAACAAAACTGAGTTATTTTTAGTGAGGTGGATGGACCTAGAGACTGTCATACAGAGTCAAGTAAGTCAGAAATAGAAAAACAAATACTGTATGCTAGCACATATATATATAATCTAAAAAAAAAAAAAGGTTATGAAGAACCTAGGGGCAAGACGGGAATAAAGATGCAGACCTACTAGGGAATGGACTTGAGGATATGGGGAGGGGGAAGGGTAAGCTGAGACAAAGTGAGAGAGTGGCATGGACATATATACACTACCAAATGTAAAAGAGATAGCTAGTGGGAAGCAACTGCATAGCACAGGGAGATCAGCTTGGTGCTTTGTGACCAACTAGAGTGGTGTGATTGGGAGGGTGGGAGGGAGGGAGATGCAAAGGGGAAGAGATATGGGGACATATGTATATGTATAACTGATTTACTTTGTCTTAAAGCAGAAAATAACACACCATTGTAAAGCAATTATACTCCAATAACGATGTTTAAAAAAATTGTACAATTCAGTAGTTTTTAGTATATTCAAGAGTTGTGCAACCATTATCACTATCTAATTCCAGAACATGTTTATCACTCCTAAAAGAAACCCTGTATCCATTACCAATCATTTCCTGTTTATCCCTTTCCCTAGCTCCTGACAACTACTAATCTACTTTTTGTCTCTATCGATCTGTCTATTCCAGATGTTTCATATAAATGAGATTATCTGTATCTGACCTTTTGTGTTTGATTTCTTTCATTTAGCATAATGTTTTCAAGGTTTATCCATGTTGTAGCATGTAGAAGCATTTCATTCTTCTTTATTGCCTCACGATATTCCATTGCATAAACTTACTACATTTTATTTAATCATTCATCAGTAGATGGAAATTTGACTTGTTTCCACTTTTTGGTTATTTTGAATGATGTTGCTGTGAACATTCATGTACAAGTTTTTGTGTGAACATATGTTTTTAAATTCTCTTGAGTATATCCCTAGGAGTAGAATTGCTGGGTCATCTGGTAACTCTACGTTTAACTTTTTGAGGAACTACCTAACGTTTTTGGGCAGTGGCTACACCATTTACATTCCCACAAACAATATTTGAGGCTTCCAATATTGCCACATCCTTACCAAGAATTGTTATTGTCTTTTTTAAAAAAATTGCAGCTATCTTACTGGGTGTGAAGTGGTATTTCATTGTGGTTTCGATTTGCATTTCCCTAATCACTAATAATGTTGAGCATTTTTTCATGTGTTTATTAGCCATTTGTATATCCTTTTAAATGTCTATTCAAATCCTATGCCCATTTTTAAATTGGATTATTTGTCTTTTTATCATTGAGTTATAAGAGATTTAAAAATATATTCTAGATACCAATCCTTTGTTAGGCATATGATTTGCAAATATTTTCTCCCATTCTATGGTTGACTTTATTATTTATTGATCATGTCCTTTGATGCACAAAAGTTTTAATTTTGATGAATTCCAACTTATGTATTTTTTCTTTTGTTGCTTGTGCTTTTGGTGTCATGTCTAAAACTCCATTGCCAAATCCAAGGTCAAGAAGATTTATCTCTATGTGTTTTTCCTAAGAGTTTTATAGTTTTAGCTCTTATGTTTAGGTCTTTGATTCATTTTGAGTTAGTTTGTGTATGTGGTGTGAGGTAGAGATCTAAATTTATTCTTTTGCACATGGATATCCAGTTTTTACAGCACCATTCATTGAAAAGACTCTCTTTCCCATTGAATATCCTGGCACCCTTGTCAAAAATCAATTGACCAGGGGCTTCCCTGGTGGCACAGTGGTTGAGAATCTGCCTGCTAATGCAGGGGACACGGGTTCGAGCCCTGTCTGGGAAGATCCCACATGCCGCAGAGCAACTAGGCCCGTGAGCCACAACTACTGAGCCTGCACGTCTGGAGCCTGTGTTCCACAACAGGAGAGGCCGCGATAGTTGAGAGGCCTGCACACTGCGATGAAGAGTGGCCCCTGCTCGCCACAACTAGAGAAAGCCCTCGCACAGAAACGAAGACCCAACACAGCCAAAAATAAATAAGTAAATTAATAAACTCTTACCCCCAACATAAAAAAAATCTAAAAAAAAAAATTGACCAAAGATGTTTGTTTTTATTGCTGGGCTCTCAATTCTATTCCATTGGTCTATGTCTATCCTTATGCCAGTATCACATTGTTTTGATTACTGTAGTTTCTTTTATATTTATTTATTTATTTGGCTGCACTGGGTCTTAGTTGCAGCTCACAGGATCTTCGTTGCCGCGTGCATGATCCTTGCAGCATGCGGGATCCTTAGTTGCGGCATGCGAACTCTTAGTTGCAGCATGTGGGATGTAGTTCCCTGCCCAGGGATCGAACCTGGACCCCTTTCATTGGGAGCACGGAGTCTTAGCCACTGGACCACCAGAGAAGTCCTGCTTACTGTGGTTTCTGTAAGAAGTTTTTAAATCAGAAATTGTGACTCCTTCAACTTTGTTCTTGTTTTTCAATATTGTTTTGGCTATTATGGGTTCCTTGCATTTCCATATAAATTTTAAGATCAGTGCTTTTAATCTCTGCAAGAAAGGCAGTTGGAACTTTGATGGGGATTTCTTTGACTCTGTAGAGCAATGTGAAAGAATATTGCCTTCTTAACGGTATTGTCTTCCAATCAATGAACATAGGATGATGTCTTTTCATTTATTTAAGTCTTCTTTAATGTCTTTCAATTATGTTTTCTAGTTTCCAGTGTACAAGTTTTACATTTCTTGTGTTAAATTTCATCCTAAGATTTTCTTTATGATACTATTGTAAATGGAATTATTTTCTTAATTTAATTTTGTATCATTCATTGCTAGTGTATAGAAATACAAGTATTTTTTTTAAGTAGTTTTTGTATATTGATCTTGTGTTCTGAAACCTTGCTGAACTTGTTTATTAAGTCCAATAGTTTTTAGTGGATTAGTTAGTTTTTTTTCCACTATAGGATCATGGCATCTGCCAATAGATAGTTTTAATTCTTCCCTTCCAATTCTGATTCCTTTTATTTCTTTCCTTTGCCTAATTTTCATGGCTAGATCCTTTGGTAGATCTATTGGATTTTGTAAATTCAGTTTTGGACAGGCTGTGTTAGAGGTGCTTGAGCATCATTCAAGTAGAGAAGTCAAGGAGATGATTCACTATTCAGGTCAGGAGAGAGATCTGGTCTAGAGATTCAAATTTAGTAGATGTTAACTTAGAGATGTTAAATGAAGCCCCTTGAAAAGTCCCTTGCCCAGGAAGAATGTTTAGAATGAGAAGAGGGCCGGAACCGAAATCAATATCCCATAAGGAATGGAGATAGGAAGAGGATATCACAAAGGAAACTAAGTAGTAACTGCCAGAAAATTAAGAGTTAAATCTTGAGAACCTGATGTCATGGAAGTCAAGGGAAGCAAGAGTTTCAAAAAAGTGGGCATGGTCATTACTTTGGGGGATATGAAATATTTCAAATGCTACCGAAAAGTTTAATAAAATGATGTCTAGGATAGATTAGAGCATGTTAAAATGTTCAAGGAACGAAAATTGGTAAAGGTGATGGTGAAGATGCTAAAGACAGGGGGAATAATCAGCATCCTATATTTATTTCAGTCAGTAAACAGTATCCTTGGATTTGGATTATACCTGAATTTTCTGTGTATTGCTTATTCCTTTTTGATGTGGTGGAAAACTCGCTGTAGAGAACTCTTTGCTTGGAAGACCTTGTTCTAATGGGTCATATATGAACAGGTGCCAGGTAGAAGCAACCTGATCTATTCTCTCTACCCCAGAGTTTCTCAAAGTATACTCTGACTTGCATTAGAATCACCAGCAATACTTTTTAAAGATACGGATTGGTGGGTGTAATTACAGACCTACTGAATAACAATCCAAGAAGTTGTACCCTGGAATCTGTATTTTAACAACTTTCCTCAGATCATTCTCATGCATACCTAAATTGGAGAAACATGGCTCTGGAAGAATCACCTTCTTCCAGTTAGTTATGCTGACTCATTTACTCCAATGTAACAGAGAAGAGACCCACCTACCCAAAAGCGACACTGATTATAGAGACATGAGTTTATTTGGTTGCCTTTGTGTACATGGGTTTGCAGCCTCATAGAATGTTTGCCAAGCATCAAAACATTCTGTTATGTTACCAATGATGTCATTGATGTTTGGCTGAAATAGTGGTGTCCATTCTCTGTAGATTATTGAATCTTTCACTGGTCAGATTCTGTCTTTCTATACTCTTCACCTCTTAAGGTGCTTGCTTTCAGCCCAATCTATATCCCCTTTGATTGGTAACTACATCAACCAACAAAAAAGGACAGCTTAGGGGTGGAAACTGACCATCTAATCAAGTCTTCAGGTTCTCTGTAAAATGACGAGCCTATATCAAATGATATCTAAATTTTTAGGCTGCTAACAGCTTCTCATACTTTTCAGCTTCATACCTCTTTGTATTTTTCTTTGTGCATTATCTTCTGTCCTGACCAACCAGTTAGTCTCTTTTATTTCTTCCCTGTTTACTTCGTGTGATCACTCACAGTGTGATCTTTTATTGATTATAGCATCCAGGAAAGCTGGGACTAAAATGACCTTAGCAGGACTTCCCTGGTGGCGCAGTGGTTAAGAATCCGCCTGCCAATGCAGGGGACACGGGTTCGAGCCCTGGTCCGGGAAGATCCCACAAGCCACGGAGCAAATAAGTCTGTGTGCAACAACTACTAAGCCTGCCCTCAAGAGCCTGCGAGCCACAACTACCGAGCCCATGTGCCACACTGCTGAAGCCCACATGCCTAGACCCCATGGTCTGCAACAAAGAGAAGCTAACACAATGAGAAGCCCGCACACCACAATGAAGAGTATCCCCCGTTCACGCAACTAGAGAAAGCCCGCACGCAGCAAGGAAGATACAATGCAGCCAAAAATAAAATTAATTAATTAATTAGTTTAAAAAAATAAAATGACCTTAGCAATTTTCTACTCCAATCATTATTTTTAAGATAGGAAAACTGAAGGTCAGTCATGAAACAACTTGCCCAAGGTAACACAGCTAGTTCGTGATCCACCTAGAACAAGCACCTGGGTCTCCTGATTCCTTTTCAGGGCTCTTCTTATTGTAGCAGGGATAGTTATCTCCACAGAAGACAAACGAATAATTTTTCATATGTTCTTCAAGCAGGAGCAAATCTGGGGTGCAAAAGGAAGAACTGAAGGAAAATAGTGAGTTTCTTTTAAAGCTTAGCCTGTTAAAGAGATTTAGCTTTCAGCCACTATATTAGTTTTCATTTTTTCCCCCCTTCTCTGCCAGAAACAATAAAATGACTGCTGTGGCACTGAGAGCAAAGCAAGGTATTATACTTAAATCTGAGTTTAAATGATTTACAATTGAGTGGGAAGACTGTCTGGGGTACTGGGTTTACCAAGCTATTTCTGAATGCCACAGGCAAGCCATGTGACCCTCTTGAAATCACAATGAATCTAAGTCCCTCAGTTTCTTCATTTTACAGGGCGGACTCTACTCAGAGTACTTAGGCAGAGACCAATGAGAAAGCAGTGACAAAAAAAGAAAGAAGTTACTTATATTCAAGGGGTATCAACTCTGGGCAACTTAGCGACTGTCTTTTACAAAGGATAAGATTGAGGCATAGAAAGGTAAAAGGACTCCTCACTGCCTCATACTGTAGCTTGATTAATATTCACTTTTGAAAACTTTTAAAAAATCTCCAAGATAAATAGAATACCACATTTTAAAATGGGAGAAAAATCTGGAGTAATAGAAGATGTTTTTCTTCTTACTGATCTTTTTTCTTTCTAAATAAGCCTTTTGGATATTACCAATAGTGTCATTAGAAAGTGAGCATGAAGTAGAGAGACAGGAAAGGAAAGAGATCATTCAAAGAGAATTTGACAAAAGAGCAATGACCGTAGGGAGAAAAAAAACACCTCAGAGAGACGTGGTAAAGTCAAGCAATTTGGGTGAAAAGAACATGTGGTGCTATACAGTAGTAAGTGCCAGGGAGGATAGATGGAAAATAGCATGTGCCTGACCAAAGAGCTAATTTTTTTTTTAACTGAGAACAGTAGGAGATAAACGGGCAGTCTCCAAGGTGCTCTGGAAAATAAATCACAAACATCATCTAGAAACAGCTGACTTAATTCATTCTATTCCTATTACAATAAATCTGACTGGCATATAAAATTCGTGTGCCTGGAAATACTAGCCTGAAAAATTACTTTTGGGCTCTTGCTTGAATTTTTACGTGAATAAAGAAAACTGGGAAACCACCAAAAACACAGAGAACCCAACTATTTCCTTCTCCAGAGAACATTTCAAGGCCCAGATCCAGCCTAGTGTGTGGATAGTAATTGACTATATTAAATAATTAGTAAATTTCAGTTATCCAAAATGAGGAGTCTGCCTTTTATACATGAAGATACAGAACTTCCACTAGAACAGGTACTTGGAGTGCTTTTTCTCATACCGGGGGTGGTTTTTGAATTGACACATCTGTACTTTCTCACCCTGGCTCCCTCCTGTTCAATGCTAAGAGGCTGGCCACAGAACAGAAAAAAATTGAATGGCCCACCCAGGGTTTGGACCCATGCCAACTGATTCTAATGAAAACTCCATTGAAGGGGCTGTAATGGATTCACAAGCCTTAAATTAAAGCTACTGAAAAAGAACAATATATTTTATAACATAAACTTACTATAAACCAGTTCCAATTGATGATAAGCAAATCACTTCCGAGTGGTCAGGCTCTTTTCGTGCATGTTGCTGGGCATTTGGTGGGCTCAGCAAGTACTTACCAAGTACTCTAGGGACTTGTACCCCTCAATTTTGGAAAATTTTCTTGCGCTATTAGATAATTTCATCTCCTTCATTTTCCCTCTTTCTGAACTCTAATTAGGTAGCTATTATACCCCCAGGTTGGCCCTCAAATTTTATTATCGTTTCTCTTCTTTTTTTTATATCTTTACCTTTTGGTTTTACTTTTTTAAAAAAATACACTTTATTTTTTAGAGCAGTTTTAGGGTAACAGCATAAGTGAATGGAAGGTACAGAGATTACCCTTGTGCCCCCAGCCTTCGCATATGCATAGACTCTCCCACTCTCAAAATCCCCCACCAGAGTGGTACATTTGTTACAATTGATGAACCTACATGGGCACATCATAATCACCTGAAGTCCATACTTTACATTAGGGTTCACGCTTTGTGTTTTATATACTTTGGGTTTTGACAAATGTAAATGACATGTACCCACCATTATAGTATTGAACAGAGTAGTTTCACTACCCTAAAAATTCTCTCTGCTGTCCCTGTTCATCCCCCCCTCTTCACTAACTCCTGGCAGCCACCTTTCACTGTCTCTATAGTTTTGCTTTTTCCAGAATGTCATATAGTTGGAATCATATAATATGTAGCATTTTCAGATTGGCTTATTTCACTTAATAACATGCATTTAAGATTCCTCCATGTCGTTTCATGGATTCATGGCTCATTTCTATTTAGTGCTGAATAATATTCCTTTGTTTGGATGTACCATGGTTTATTTATACATTCACCTACTTACGGACATCTTAATTGCTTCCAAGTTTTGGCAATTTTGAATAAAGCTGCTATAAACATCTGTGTGCAGGTTTTTGTGTGGACATAAGTTTTCAACTCCTTTGAGTAAATACCTAGCAGTGCAATTGCTGGGTTATATGGTAAGAGTATGCTCACTTTTGTAAGAAAGTACAAAACTGTCTTCCAAAGTGGCTGTGCCATTTTGCATTCCCACCAGCGATGGATGAGAGCTTCTGTTGCTGTACATCCCGGTCAACATTTGGTGTTGTCAGTGCTCTGGATTTTGGCCATTCTAATAGGTGTGTAGTGGTATTTCATTGTTGTTTTAATTTGCATTTCCCTGGTTGCATATTATGTGGAGCATCTTTTCATATACTTACTTCTCATCTGTATATCTTTTTTGGTAAGGTGTCTATTAAGGTCCTTGACCCATTTTTTTAAAAAATGTATTTATTTTATTTATTTATTTTGGCTGCATTGGGTCTTCTTTACTGCACGTGGGCTTTCTCTAGTTGTGGTGAGCAGGGGCTATTCTTCATTACGGTGCGCAGACTTCTCATTGCAGCGGCTTCTCTTGTTGCAGAGCACGGGCTCTAGGCATGCAGGCTTCAATAGTTGTAGCATGTGGGCTCTAGAGTGCAGGCTCAGTAGTTGTGGTGGACGGACTTAGATGATCCGTGGTGTGTGGGATCACCCCGGACCAGGGCTCAAACCTGTGTCCCCTGCATTGGCAGGTGGATTCTTAACAACTGCGCCACCATGGTAGCCCCTTGGCCCATTTTAAAATCTTGTTTGTTTTCTTATTGTTGTGTTTTAAGAGTCTTCGTGTATTTTGGATAACAGAACTATATCATATACATATTTTGCAAATATTTAGTCTTAGTCTATGGTTTGTCTCTCATTCTCTTTTTTTTAACAATTGCTTTACAATGGTGTGTTAGTTTCTGCTTTATAACAAAGTGAATCAGTTATACATATACATATGTTCCCATATCTCTTCCCTCTTGTGTCTCCCTCCCTCCCACTCTCCCTATCCCAACCCTCTAGGTGGTCACGAAGCACCGAGCTGATCTCCCTGTGCTATGTGCCTGCTTCCCACTAGCTATCTATTCTACGTTTTGTAGTGTATATATGTCCATGCCACTCTCTCACTTTGTCACAGCCTACCCTTCCCCCTCCCCACATCCTCAAGTCCATTCTCTAGTAGGTCTGCATCTCCATTCCCGTCTTACCCCTAGGTTCTTCATGACCTTTTTTCATTTTCAAATGGATTTTTTCTTTACTTTTAAAATTTCTTTTTCTTTTTCTTTTATTTTTGTGTCTCTAATAGTTCTCTATATAAAGGAGTGCTCAATAAATGCTTGTTGATATAATTGGACAAAATAAATGGAAATAACAATACCCTATATGTTTGTAGTGCTTTTAAAACTTATTAAAGCTCTGTTATATCAAGGATTTCATTTGATGCTTGCAGTATCCTTGTAAACAAAGGAGGGTTTGCTTTGTTAACCTCATTTGACAGATGAGAAACCTGAAACATGAGATAAGTGACTTGCTCTAAGTAATACGTGTTGTTGGGAATGTAAATCGATACAGGTTTTTATGTAAAGTAATTTCAACTGGTACCTTTCCTTCCTTCCGCTTTTCCTTTCTTCCTCCTCCCTTCCCTCCTTCCTTTTTCCATTATCTATCTATCTATCTATCTATCTATCTATCTATCTATCTATCTATCATCTGTCAATCTATCTGTCTATATCTATCTTAAAAATATTCTTACTTTTGATCCAGTGAGTCCACTGATAGGAATCGACCCTAAGGAATAATTTGAAATAGATTAGTTTTTGTGGAGGGTTGCTCATCACAATGTTACTTAGTGAAATGTGGAGGCAGCTTAAAATACCCAACAAGAGGGAAGTAGTTAAATACATATGGTAAGCCATACAATAGAATATTTTATTTTTAATAATTTGATGTATTTATTTTTGTATTATTTTTCTCTTTGTATGTATATATGGTTAAAAATAGTAACTCAGTGTTGTGCTGGTATAGGATAGAGGTATAGATCAAGGGAATAGAAGTGAAAGTCCAGAAATATGCCCTAATATTTGTAATTAATTGATTTTGACAAATGAGCAGTGACAATTCACTGGGTCTGCTCAGCGAATAGTCTTTTCAACAAATAGTGCTGAGGCAACTGGCTATCCACATACAAAAGAATGAATTGGAATCCCTTATATTATGCCACATACAAAAATTAACTCATAATGGATCATAGACCTAAATGTAATAAAAGCTAAAAATATAAAACTCTTACAAGGAGACATAGGAGTAAATCTTCATGACCTTGTGTTAGGCAGTGTTTTCTTAGATATGACATCAAGAACACCAGCCATGAAAGAAAAAGACAATCCACAGATTGGAAGAAAATATTTGCAAAGTCATAGGCAGTTGACCCTTGAACAAAGTGAGGGTTAGGTGTGCCCACCTTCTCTGTAGTCGAAAATCCATGACTAACTTCTTAGAGTTGGTCCTCTGTTTATGCAGTTCCTCAGTATCGGTGATTCCATATTCATGGATTCAACCAACTGTGGATCATGTAATACTATAGTATTTACTGTTGAAAAAATATGCATATAAATAGACCTGCACAGTTCAAATTCATTTTGTTTGAGGGTCATCTGTCTATGACAAGGAACTTGTATCCAGAACATATAAAGAACTCATGAGACTCAATGATAGAAAAACAAACAACAGAATTTTTTTTAATGTGCACAGATTTTGAATAAACATTTCTCCAAAGAAGATCTACAAATGGCTAACGAACACATGAAAAGATGCTCAACATCATTAGGCATAAAATAATGCAAATCAAAACTACAAAGTGATACCACTTCATATTCAGTAGAATGGCTATTAGGTGTGATAATAAAAAGATATATAACAACAAGTATTGGTGAGGATGTGGAGAAATTGGGACTCTCATACATTGTTGGTATGTATGTAGAATGGCACAACCTTATGAAAAATGTTTTGACAGTGTCTCAAAAAATTAAACATAGTTTAACCATAGGATCCAGAAATTCCACTCCTACATAGCTACTCAAGAGAAATGAAAACATGTCCACACAAAAACTTGCACATGACTATTTATAGCAGTATTATTTATAATAGCCAAGAAATGGAAAGAAGCCAAATGTCCATCAACTGACAAATGGATAAACAATATGTGGTATATCCATGCAATGGAATATTATTTAGTCATAAATGGAATAACTTACTGATGAAAAAATGTACTAAAATTAGATTGTGGTGATGGTTGCACAACTCTCTAAATATACCAAAAAACATGGAATTGTACACTTTAAATGGGTGAATTTTATGGTGTGTAAATTATATCTCATTACAGCTGTTAACAATGGCATCATAAAATACATGTTTTCTATAAATCACTTTATTTGATTATCAATTTATTATTAATATATTTCCTGCTAATAGATATATTTATACATTTAAAAATATTTATTTGCTATTAATTACAGAAGTAATGCATGTTCATTGGGCAAAAATCTCAAATAATATAAAAATGTCTAACATAGAATATCAAAGTTTTCACATAATCTTGTTATTTCCTCAGAATTCTATTAATAGTAGATACAATGATATATTTAATGGCTGCTTAGTATTCTGTTGTAAGGCTGTACCATAATTTACTGTTAATTCCGTATTATTTTCTAAATGGGAAACAATCTCTAATAAATCCCCCTACTATGAGCATCTCTGTGCATACATTGTGGTGCAATTGCCCAACTATCTTGTTAAAATAAATTCCCATAAGTGTATTTGCTGGTTAAAGTGTATGTATATTTTTAGCTTTAGAATTATACACTGCTAAATTTTATCAAAAAAATATACTAATTTGTACTCTAATCAACAGTGTTTGTGGAGTAGCTGTTCTCCCTTCTCTTTTTCCAACCCTGGTTATTATTATTTTTCTTAAAACATCTTTTCTAGTTTGGTAGGTGAAAATGGTGTCTTATTTTAATTTAAAACTATTTTTGATTATTAGTTAAGTTGAACACTTTTTTCATGGACTTTTGGCTGTTTACATTCCTTTATGAATTGCTTGCTTAAACCCTTTGGTCATTTAAAACATGCAAATATTATCTTTTCCTTCAAGACTATATCCAGTAGAATAATATGCAGACAATAAAAAGGTTTTATGAAAAATTTTTGATGCTTATTTTCAATGTTAAATTAAAAAAACAGAATAGAATACTGTATCTTTTCTACCTGCTCCATTCTGTAAAATATCTTATAAATTAGGAAATACTAAAAAAATTGTAGTTTTAGATACTTTAATGTTCTTTAAACTTTGTACTTTCCCTGTTTTCTATAATGAGCATATATTACTTAATTAAGGAAATCTTTTCTTTCAAAGAACAGAGCTAGTTTGTGGCCAAACCAGGACAAGAGTCTTCATGCTCTCCTGCCCTCTGCCTTGCACATCTACACAGGTGTGGTCAGAGGTAGAAGGAGAACCAAGGGAAGGCAGGGAGAGCCAAGGGTATCAAGAAGATTGTTGTAGGAGGGCAACCTTATTCTTAGAAGATGCATGCTGAAAAACTTAGTGTTCAAGTGTAATGGTATCTGAAATTTAGGAAATGTATGCTGAAGTATTTAGAGTTTCATGAAGTCTGGGGAGAGAGAAGGGAGCGGGGAGAGGGAGAAAGGGGAGGAGAGAGAGGGAGGGTGAGGGCTGGAGAATGGAGGAAATGTGGTGAAATGTTAACCAGTGAAGCTAAGTGAAGGGTATATGGCTCACTGTAGTATTCTTTCAACTTTTTATAGGCTTGAAAGTTTTCAAAATAAAGAATTTGGGAAAATTGTAAAAAAAAAGAAGGGGGTAATCAGCTTGCAAATGTTTTGGAGAAATAAATTAGGATGAGCCCTAGGGAGCAGGAGACCACTGGAACTCTAAAAAAAATGTTGATTTCAGAAGGATCATGGAAGGAGGGGGGAAAAATCAGATTGCAAATGGTTGGCAAGTCAGTGGGAGGTGAGGCAGTCAAGTCAATGCAATTCTGAGGATATGAACAATGGGGAAAAGAGAGATGGGAAATTGGCTTAAGAAGCATTAGAATTTTGGAAACTTTATATTGTTATTTTCACCTCATTATGGATTCCTATTAATATAAAATTAATATTTGACCTTCTATCTCCCCTCCACACATACGGCTTTCCTGATGTATAAAAGGATGAATTAGGAAACCAATAAAAAGAAATAAAATAATAATATGCACAATGCTACCATCTAGAGTATTTGCTGAAAATTACACCCTGTGTTTGACATCAATTCAGGAGACTTGCTCAGAGACTAGGTTAGGGCCTTTGGGTTTCTGTGTTTGTTGCTTTGTGCAAGCCATGTAGGAGGGTAAGCAATATCCTTGGTGAAGCCCAGTGTTTGGGTACCAGTATTTTTACCCCAGAATGAAATATTTTAAATTTCCATGAAGTCCTAAAATTTGATTTCAAACTAAGAAAGCCATTTTGGCAATGCTTTACCTCAATAGTGCTTTGGAAATGAAACAGAAACATTTAGAAGGAGAAGAGGAGGTCAAAGACAACCTTAAGTACACGAATTAAGGGGGTTATTCTGCTTAGCTGGGAGAAAGGTGAAATTATGCTTGAAGTTTATTTTTTGCTTCAGAAAGCTTTATCAATCTTTTTCATTAACCTGAAGCCAAGTGTTACTGGATAATGGTGGAGGTGCACATACGGGAATGCCCTGTCGGGGAAGGGTAGACAGAGTAATTTAGGGTAAGCAAGAGTTGGAGCTTGATGGATATGTAGGATTTCAACAGTTGAAGATGAGGGTGGACAGCAAAAGTTCCAGACAGAGGGATCATTGAGAACAAAGGGAGAAAAGCACAGGGCCTGTTTGGAGAATATGGATCCAGCCCCATATGGCTAGAGTATGAAATTCACTAGGAGAAAGAGTGGGAAAGAAGGTGGGAAAGGTAGATTGGCATCTATATTCCTGTCTTCCTCCAGGCAGAGGTTCACTTTTGAGAGTAGGGGGGGCTTGTCTTTTGTTCCTCTCTAAGGGCCTAATACTTGGCTGGGCATACAGTAGGTGCTGAATAAATTTTGGTGAATTAGACCATTAGCTAATACCATTGTGCACTTATATCTCCTAGCGTTTGGACAGTAGAATGAGGAATGAGAGTGGATGCTTGGATTTAGCTACTACAGGCGTGATGCTGGTGCTTGAAATCAGGCAAGTCCAACTCGCAGCTAACATCCAGAGCAGCACTTCTCAGACTTTAGTTTTAATCACCTGGGGATCTTGTTAACATGACTATTCTGATTCCATATGGCTGACTGGGGTGGGGCCTGGGAGTTTGCATTTTTAACAACCTCTCAAGTGATGCCTATGTTGCTAGTCTGGGGACAAACATTGAGTAGCAAGGATTTAAAGGCCCCCCAACCCCCTACTCCTTGAACTTCACAGACTCCAGACTCCTCAATGATTGAGCACAACTAATGGTTCTTTACTCAGTATAGCTGATGAAAAAGCTCAAATTTAAAGTATCTCATGAAGATATTCTGCCACTAGAATTGCTGAGGTACATTTGGACTGACGGCATCCAATCTATTTCATCTTTTTTCTTTTTTCTACTTTTCTTAGTTAGGTGAGTATTGTTCTACCTGGTGGGACTCAGAATGTAATCTAGTGTATTTTTTAAAAGGCTAAGGCTCGAATCTCCAAATATAGACTTAATCTATTGATTGGACATCCCTTCTGTCTAAATTCCATGCCTGTTTCCTCAATGATTACAAGCCTGTGCATCTCAGGCTGATAGCTCACACAAGGGGCAAACTCTCATCACTGATATTCCGAAAATGATTATTGTTATATGGCTGTGAGGGTCTGTATTAGTAGGAGTGGTCTCCACAATGAAAAGGAAAGTGATGGTAAATTGTTGCATATATTAGTTGGCTTCTGATGAATTTCACAATGCCATCTGGCCACATTTCAGCTGCCCTACAGGGAGAAAGACTGGGGTCCTGAAGATTATATTCTTATCAAGAAAGATGCCCATCTTTAGGACAAGATCAGAGGGGTTTTTTGTTTTTGTTTTTCCAGATATATTTATGGGAAACAGGCCTAACAATGAGATAGTCACAGAGTCTGGAGTCTGGAGACAAAGAGAGGCTGCCTACTTGGCCCTCCACCTGAACCCTTGTCTCTTCTCTTTTCTCAGTGTTTGGGATACCCATCTGCTCAGATTCTCAGTTTGACTTTGCAAGGCCCCTCATCCGCCTAATTTCAGCTGCTGGTTATAGCAAGTTCTGGTCAGCAATTTCTGACCACCTGGGGGTCCACTTTTAAGTGTAGCTGAAGGAAGAGGTTTTCTGCTGATATAAACAAATATGTAAAAGTATATATTAGAATCAAGAAAGCAAAAGGAATTGAGGGAATTTTGCTTTTGCATTTATTTTTAAAAAATATTTGTTTATTTGGCTGCATCAGGTCTTAGTTACGACACACGGGATCTTCGTTGCTGCGTGGGAGATCTTCGCTGAGGCATGCAGGATCTTTTTTAGTTGCAGCATGTGGGATCTTAGTTGCAGCATGCGGGATCTAGTTCCCTGACCAGGGATCAAACCCGGGTCCCCTGCATTGGGAGTGCAGAATCTTAACCACTGGACCACCAGGGAAGTCCCTGGTTTTGAATTTAAATCAATTTTTCTTTCAAGGACTAGAGCAGTTGTTGTGCTCTACACACCCAAAGGGTGTGGGCTGTACTAACGACAGCGCAGCAACCTAAAAACACACTTGTTTTTTGTGAGGAGGGACTGGACTCTTCATAAGCTTCTTCATGAGAAGCTTCCTGCTCAATGTCCTGGAGCGCTTTCCCTATAAAATTCAAGTCTAGAGGAGGCCAGATAAAACAAGCCTTCTGATTCCTGGCTATTTTTCAAATGCAATTCTATTTGATTTGAATGAGGATTCCAAGTGAACGTTAACCCTCCTTCCTTCTTTTCTTTCTTTTCTTCCTGATATACATGTTTAAAATCACAAAAGAGCTACTATGTTGAAGAGAAGTTCAAATACTACAGAAGTGAAGGTTCACCATCCTGCCCCGTTTGGGGATTACCACAATTAATTTAGTTAATATCCATCACCTCACAGTTACAATTTTTTTCTTGCCCTGAGCACTTTCAAGATCTATTCTCTCAGCAACTTTCAAGTATACAATACTGTATTGTTAACTATAGTCACCATTCTGTACATGACATTCTCCAGAACTTATAACTGAAAGTTTGTACCTTTTGACAACCTTTACCCGATTCCCCCACTCTCCACCTTTGGCAGCCACCAGTCTGTCCTCTGTTTAATCTGACTCTGCAGAGTAACAATTATGAACAGATTGGTGTAAATTCACTTTTAATGTTCGTATATATTAAGGTATTTAAATTATTTCGGTTTACAAATTTGGATGATATTTTCTATACTCTTCCATGTTCTTCATTTAGCAATTTATCAGGGATACTTTCCCATGTAAATATGAATAGATTTCCCTTATTACATTGCTCCATAGTATTCCATTGTCATAATCTAGTTAATCATTTCCCCATTGACAGAAATTTCATTCATTTTTTTTCTATATGAATTATGCTACAACAAGTGTGCTTGCACAATGCAAGTTGATTTTGCAGCATAAATTCTCAGAAATGGAAATCTTAGGTCAAAATGTCTACATATTTAAATGTTGACCGATTTTGTTAAATTTCCTTTTAAAAAGGCTGTATCAACTTAAACTCCTACTGCCAATGTATAAGAGAACTTGTTTTCTAGAACCCTTACTAATACTGGGTATTTCAATCCTTTATTTTTTCTGTCAGTTTGAAAACTGGCATTTTGGTGTTGTTTTAATATATATTTCATTCATAGTTGATGAGGCTGCGCATCTTTCCATATATTTGATGGCCATTTATGTTCTTTCTTTTGAAGGATCTACTTCCACCAGGAATTTGCAGAGGGCAAACAAGCCAGGTTTCATGACAGAGCTCTGGTAATGAGAAAGGTGTTTCAACCTATACTTACTCAGAAAAATCAAAAGACAAGTATTTCTTTTTATTAGAAGTACAAATATGCTTCTTTAAATGGCAAACGCTAAAGGAAAGTAGAATGTGTCATTCTGTAAAGATTACATAGACTCGCTCTGTAGTATATTTCATAGACACTAAGGCAATTAAACAGAGGAAAACATAGAGGAATAAGACTGCTGGGGAAGCTAGCAGTGTAATTCTAACCATCCATCCATTTGTTCATTATTCAACAAGTATTTTTGAGCACGTACAATGTGCTAATCACTGAGTATCCAGTGGTGAATGAAGATCCTAGTCTCTGAAATTAAACTAGTTTAAATTTTGGTTCCATCTCTTACAGCTGTGTGATCTTGTAGAAGCTGCTTAATGTCTTTGTGCTGCAATTTTCTCCTCTGTAAAATGGGTATAATAATAATATGTACTGCATAGGGATGTTGAGAGGATTAACTGAGATAATTCAAGTAAAGTCCTATGCACAGAGTTAAGCACCTAACAGAAGTTATATTTGCAATTCTTGACAAATGAGTTGCTGCTTCCTCCCCAAGATTAACTCTGGCGAAACGATGGAAGACAGAGGGAAACAGATTCCAGGAACAACAACAGCAACCATAACAACAGCAACACTGTGAGAAACACCTGGGGATACTGAAAGTTGCCTTGAACTGGTGTGTGTAGCAGTTGTATGGCATCAGTGATAGGATAGGGCAGAAGAAAACTTTTAGAGCTCTACTCCTTCCTTTCCCCTGTGTACCCTTAGTATAATTACTGCTTGCCTTATTCATTGCAGAAATCAGCTGCAATAGCACAAACTGCCTGTGTTAACAGGCTCATGAGTAGATGGGCAATGCAAAAGTCCTGCTGCAGGGAGGAGTTGAGTAGCATAGGGATAGACTAACCAGTTGCCTTCTGGCATTCATTGCTGTGCCTCGCCCCCTCCAAACTCTTAGATATAATGGATTGCAACACAAGGTGACTGACCAGAGGAGTTGCCTCATGGGGTGTCGAGATAGAGGAGTAACAGTAGTTCTGTCATGTCTGGGGCTCTGCACTAGGACTAGACTAAGCCTGGTTTTTGTCCCTTCCTTGATATACATTTATTAGATGCAGTAGCTGATACCCCCAGGAAGCAGGAATTGACATACCTAGACTTCTGAAGGATGGATGACTATTGAAGAAAAAGACAACAAATTGGACAACATATACCATCCAATGCAGAATTATTGGAATAGATTGACTAATAATTTAAAATATATAAGTTAAATATATATAAAGAGTTATGGTAATAGGCTAGTAATATGAAATAAAATAAAGTAACTTTAAAAGGATCAAATGGAAAATATTAGGCACAAAATATATATTTACCTATATGTTTGTTATTTCTGACACTCTTCATTCCTTTGTGTAGACCTGTTTCCATCTCATGTCATTTTACTTCAGCCTGAAAAAATTCCTTTATCATTTCTTCTTAAATATACTTTTATTTTAGAATAGATTTAGATTTACAAACATTTCAAAAATAGTACAGAGAGTTTCCATAGACCCTGCACTGCGTTTCCCCTACTGTTAACCTCTTACATTAGTATGATTTGTCACAACTAACGAACGAATATAGATACATTATTATTAACTAAAGTCCATTCTTTATTTTGATTTCCTTAGGTTTCACCTAATGCCTTTTTTCATTCCCAGAAATCTATCCAAGATACCACCTTACATTTAGTATTCATGTCTCCTTAGCCTTCTCTTGATTTTGGCAGTTTCTTAGACTTTCTCTGTTTTTGATAACCTTGAGAGTTTTGAGGAGTACTGGTCAGCTATTTTATACATCGTATCCCATTTGGGTTCATGTAATTTTTTTTTCTTATGATGAGACTGGTTTATGTGTTCTCGGGAGGAAGACCACAGAGGTAAAGTGCCCTTCTCATCACGTCGTATCATGGGTACATATTATCAGCATGATTTATCACTGTTATGTTAACCTTGATCATCTAGCTGAGGTAGTACTTGTCAGGTTTCTCCATTATAAAGTTAATATTTGTCCCCCTTTTTCACATCGTACTCTTTGGAAGGAAGTTATTATGTGCAGCCCACATTTGAGGAGTGAGGAGTTAGGCTCCACCTCCTTGAGGGGAGACTATCTAAATAAATTATTTGGAATTCTTTTATATGGGAGGTTTATATATTATCCTCCATTTACTTGTTTACTAAATCATTTATTTATACCTGTGTGGACTTATTTTATACTTTGAGTTATAATCCAACACTATTTTCTTTTTCAAATCATTCCAACTTTGGCCATCTGGACCTTGAGGTGATTGCTGTGTCCCTTTGACATGGCTCCATCTTTTTTTTTTCCTAGTCCTTCCTTACTTTCTGGTACTACAGGATGTTCCAGGCTCATCTTTTGCATTCCCAGCTCCATCCCTAGAGAGTTAATCATTTCTCCAAGGAGCCCTGGTTCCTTTTATTGCAGAATTATATTAGAAATCAAGATCTAGGCACTGAATATAACATTTCTTTTTATGCAAGTTTTCTGGTGACAAATTCGCTCAGCGTTGGTTTGCCTGACAAAGCATTTATTTAGTAGTTATTTTTGAAGTCCCCTCTGCCCCGCTTTGGATATAGAATTCTTTTCCAGCTTATATTCTTTCTGACAAGAAGTCAGTATTCATCTTTACCTTTATTCCCTTATTTAAGCTATTCTTTTTCTTCCTCTGGTTGCATTGAGGATTTCCTTCTGTATCGTTAGTTTTCAGCACTTTGATTATGATGTGCCAATTGTGTTTTTCTTTGTGTTTATACTGCCTTAGGTTTGTGGAGACTTTTTGATCTGTGAATTCATAGTTATCATCAAACTGAAAATCTTTCAGCCATTATTTCTTCAAATACTTTCTCTGAACCTCCATTGTGGGACTCCAATTACATATAGGTGAGACCACTTGTGTTAACCTACATGTCACTGAGGCTCTGCTCATCTTTTTTGTTTGTTTGTTTTGGATTTGTATAGTTTCCATCACTATGTCTTCAAATTTACTCATTTTCTGCAGTGTCTAATTTGCTGTCAATACCATCCAGTGCAATTTCCATTTCAAATATATTTTTCAGCTCTAGCACTTTCATTTGATTCTTTCGTATAGTTTCTATTTCTTTCCTTATTATGTCAATGTTTTCCTTTAAATCCATGAACATATTTTAATAGCTATTCTAAAGTTTTTATCTGCTAACTCTATTTTCTCTGTCATTTCTGTGTCTTTTTCTGCTGTTGATATTTCTATTGCTTATGGGTCGTATTTTCCTGCTTCTTCACTTGTCTAGTAGTTCCTTAAAAGGATGCAGGATATTGTTAATGTTTTGTTGTTGAGTGCCTGGATTTTGCTGTCTTACTTTAAAGAATGTTGAATTTTGTTTTGGCAGGCAGTTAAGTCACTTGCAGATCAGCTTGAAACTTTCAAGCCTTGTTTATAAGCTTTGTTATGGTAGGTGTAGGGTAGCCTTTACTGTAGGGCTAGGTTACCCCTATAACTAAGGTGTGATCATTCTGGGATCTCTACTTAAACTCCTGGATACTCAAGAATGTTTCTCCCCTCTGGATGGTTGGAACTCAACATTTCCTAGCCTTGGATAAGCTCTGGGAATTGTTCACCTTACAGCTCCCCAGCAGTTCTTTGCCCATCCTTGGAGTTTCACTCTATGCATGCATAGCTCAGTATGTTTCAAAGACTCAAAGGAATCTCTGTGCCAATTTCTAGAGTTCTTTCTTTGCATAGCTCCCTTCTCTTCGGTAATCTGCTCCACTAATTACAACTGCTTCAGTGTCTGTGAACTCTGATCTCTGTCTCCTCAAACCAGCAAGATCACTGTGTTCTGCTCGGATTTTTCATACCTATACTGTGGTCCAGAAATTACCTCCAGGCAGCAAACTGGGACAATCATAGTGACTGCTTCATTTATTTCCCTTCCTTCAAAGATCATAGTCCTGTATTGCCTGTTGTCTACTGTCTGAAAACAATTGTTTCTTACATTTTTTCCAGTTTTCTAGTTATTTATGGTAGGAGGGCAAGTCTAGTGCTACTTACTCTGTCATGGATGGAAGTGGAAATTCTACTCATAAAAATGTAATAGTTGAAATTAAAAATATGACTGATGGAGTCAACAGCAGGAGGAATGTAGCTAAAGAACAAATTCGTGAGTTAAAGATAAAATAGAGGATCTTTCCCAGAAGGCAACAGGGAAGGATTACGAGATAGAAAATGTAAAAGAAAAGCTTAGGAATATGGAAGATGGAAGTAAAACTTCCAACATCAAATAAAAGGAGTCCAAGAAATAGAGAAAATAAAAAATGGAGAGAAGCAACTGCTTTGAGAAATAACAGAAATAAATATTCTAGAATTGAAAAATGATAAAAGACTTCATGTTAAAAAGTCATAGAGTGCCAAACAGGAGAGAGAAGGAAAATCTATGCTAGATACACTATAGTGAACATTACGAGCATCAAAAACAAAATTCTAAAAGAATCCTGAAAGAACAAGCAGTACAGCTACAAAGGAACAAGAATTAGGTTGATCTCAGACTTCTCAATAGCAACGTTAGATACATGAAGAAAATAGAGTATCCTTGAGGAGATGAATAGGAGAGCTTCACAGGGAAAAAGCCTGGGAGGGAGGGGAAACCAGAAGTACTGAATTGGTAGTTGATCAAGAGCCTCTACAGCCATTGTTTAATGGTACAAAAGGCTATGTGCATATCTTCCAGGGCAGAATATTAGGCATGATTTTCCCACACTGGATCACCTTTCTCTTCTGGAATCAGAAAGAATAATTCCATCTTGCGTTTGTATTATGTTTTGTACATTTCAATTGCTTTAATATTCATTGCCACATTTGAACATTTGTGTCGTTGTGTTCAGGTGGTGTTGTTTGCTCCATTGTATAGATGAGAAAGCTGAGACCCATTAAAGTCATGCCATTGATCATTGACAGAGCCAGAGGCAGACCCAGACTTCTAAGTATCTAGCACACTTATTTCTCTTGTTTTTCAGCATAGTGAAGGAGCATGAAACCTCAGGTGAGTTGGGTGGATTGTGAATTGATTTCTCAAATGGACCTTGGGGGTAGGCATTCTCAAGTGAAAAGGTAACTGTGCCACCCATGAGAAGGCTGTGTTCTGTTGTGTTTGGCTTATGTACCATGATTGTCCTTAGTTCTGAGATATGATCCAATAATGAAAAATAATCTCTTTTCCCTGTTGGAGTTCTTGTTAGTCATTTATGTGAATAGGTTTTATTGGGATAATTATTGTAAATGTGGCACACATGAAGAGTGGCTCCAATTGCATTTTTAGAGCATAAATGTATGTTAATGAATTTCATGGCAACTCACACAAATCTCCTTGTCCTGAAAGCCACCAGCAGGAGAGACATTACTGTCTGTCAGAGAAATGACAGAGAGGAAGAAACACCTTCTTTAATTTTTCCCTCTCTAAATATGAAGTGTCTCTTTCCCATGGAGCTAATAAAGGCTCTTCTTGTTGTCAGCTATACATAAGCATTCTTTTTACCAACTACCCTGAGGTTCTTAAAGCCCCAGTGAAGGAACAAAAAGAGCATAATAATTCTAAGAAACTGGCTGAATGCTAGAGTGCCAACATCTTCCTAATTAGAGGGGAATAGAATCATGAATGCAGCAGTGTGTCAACCCCATGGCTAGTCTTCTCTTTGGTGGAGTGATGAGCTTCAGAGAACCTGTCCTATCAATGGGAATGTGGTCTCCTGCTTTGTGATTATACTTTTGTTTGTGTCTCCATCTGAAAAACATACTCTGTGAGAATCCGGAAAGCCCTGTCTCCAACACACACACACACACACACACACACACACACACACACACACACACACACACACACATTCCTTCTCTAGCAGAACCTTCATGCTATGAGAGCACAAGCCCTTGCACAGCCCACTGAAAATTAAAAGAAAAGGATGCATGGAGCTTGAACTGTATGCTAGGAAATTTCAGAGCCCCACACATCAAAATTGTAAATAAACCAAATACAAAACCTGATCTGATAGTAAAGTCTAAACTGGAGCTCCAAGTGTAAAAGATGGTTGAAGTGGGCCAGAGAGAATGAACAATAGGTAGAAGTGAGCCTGAAAATCTCTTAGGAATAGCTAATTTATATGTTAATACTCTCTGCAATTTTAAGATTTGAATTTTATTCTGTTTTACACTTGAAGCAGTGTTTTTTTAATTTCAATCAGGACCCTTTGGGTATATAATGTATTACTGGAATTAAAAAAGAAAATGTAAAACTTTTGCAGAGTCTGGCTGGCACCCGCTGCATTTGGCATCATCCTTTTGTAAACTCCATGGTTACTTACTTGAGTTACAGGCTGGATTGCTTTTGGTAAGATGGTGTAGCTGAAAAAGTTGGTTTCTGGAGTCCCCAATTTCTGTACTCTGTTCCCTTTTCTCCTTGTGTTGTCTGCCCCACCCCCAGTGTTTCCCAGCCTCCCCCCGCCCCCACCCTTCAGACTTCTAGTACTGCCAATTCTCTTTCTTCCTTCCTATTAAAATGTGCTCTGAGAAGTCGCTCTAATATCAGTCATTTACGACTCAGTATGGATTTAAATCAACTTCCTTCCTTCTCACAGGGAACGTCCCTCTAAACTTTATCTCCAATTATGGAATTAAAGACAGTTTCCCTTCTTAAAGGGATTTCAGGCATCACTGAGTTTGTGGGAAGTTAGATTTTTGGCCAAGCTGACCTTAGGCATCTCAGAAATTGACGGATGATTGTATCACCCACAATACTTAACACAGTGGCTGGCACACCTAGTAGCAGTTCATTGAGGATTTGCTAATTGGATTAAGTGGTTATTTACTCCTCCTACCAATAAGGCTTTGTCTGTTAGGTTTTTTCTTTGGCTTTCAATGTTGCCCAGATGGATATTGTAGGACTTGGGCACATTGTGGATCCTGATATTACACTAAAGTTTGATAATGAAAAAGGTTGCAATATTTGAGAAGATTGAATCTTGAGGGATACGTCAATGAGCAGTCACAGGACAGAATCAGAAAGTTAAACAGACATATATGAATCTTCCAGAATTGAAAACTGTTGAAATTGCTGGAAGATTAGATCATATTAGTCATTTGCTATAAACCTGCTCCACTGTACCTTCAAAGAAGAGTTTATTTCCTGACTGTCAGTCAACTGTGTCCTGATTAGAGGGAGCAGGATCTAAGGAGGTCAGAGTCTGGGCTTTGGAGTCATTTCTGATGTGTTTTTCTTTTGCCTAAATCACAGCAGGAAAAGTGAGTGCAAGGTGGAGAAGAGATTTACATTTTTTTCCCTTATTGCTCACATGAAGCTTATATTTCCATTTAAAATCTTTTCACGGAAAGCTCTTGGAAAACTTGACCCCTGAAGCAAGCATTATTTGGAGAGTTTGGGATGTGGCTTTCCGGGAAGATGTAGGTTTGAATGTCATTAGCAGACAAGCGCTGTGCTGGGCCTCTTGGCTTTTTGCTAGCTGGCGTTTATCCATACACCACTCAGCCTTCTCTGCTTCTGCTACTGCTAGAAATGTCCTTGCTACTGTTCTGACATTCTCGAGTACATTCTCGAACTCTCCTTCATTGTCATCTGGGAGTGGCCCACCCTTTATGCACATAAATCAATTATTGTCATTTTTCCCAAGAAATCCTGGGATGAGGAAGTGGTGGTTGAGCTCAGATGAGAATATTTCTCTAATCTCCATGTCTATTTGTTTGATATAAGGACAATGTCTACCAACTTTGGGGGAGGAAATGGGAAGAAAAATAGGAGTACTTTGCTCTCCCCTTGACAAAGGTAATTACCTTAACCACTTGGTAATATTTCATCCCCCACCTCTTATACTCTCATTCCTAAGAAACCCCAGAGTTCCTCTCCTTTTTAGCCTCATATATTTTTTTTCAATAGGTTAGGGCTACAGTTGTTAATAAGCTCTGGGCCTGTCAAACTAGCCCTTTTCAAGTCTGCAAAATTTGTTTAGCAATTAAAATAAAAGAGATATGAAATCTCATATATTCATGTAAGTGGCTCTTCCTTTCATGTTTTTGCCTGGCTATAACTTGAGATGCTTTTTAACCACAAGCTTTTCATTAGGTAGAAAATGTAATTATTCTCTTAGAGAGGAAGGGCAAAACACTCCCAGTGACCTGTGTAAAGAATCCCTTTAACTAATGACAGCTTCTCTCAAATTAGAGCAAGAGTTATACTGATTCTGAACAATATGAGGGCAGGACAATAAAATCAGAAAAAATTTAAGAATAACATCACTGCCCTAATAAGTAGTTTTCTGCTGTGAAAAGCTTGTAGGCAGTTTATTAAAGGCATTTGGAAATATAAAAACCATTGCATTCTAGGCTCAATAAAGCAAAATGATAATGGCGAACAATCTTAAAGATCTTTCAATAAGAAGAAGGCTTACTGGAATGTCCAAGAAATGTGCAGCATCAGTGGAAATAAAATTTTATTTAATGTGGTTCAAAATCTCATTTCAGTGAGTTTCAAACTAGTAATACAACTTTCTTTAATAAAGACTCTTAATTAACCAAACTCTTTTCTGAATTGTATTTTTGCAGAAAGACACCTATCAAAAGATAACCATGGGCTTCCCTGGTGGCGCAGTGGTTGAGAATCCGCCTGCCGATGCAGGGGACACGGGTTCGTGCCCCGGTCCGGGAAGATCCCACATGCCGCGGAGCGGCTGGGCCCGTGAGCCATGGCCGCTGAGCCTGCGCGTCCGGAGCCTGTGCTCCGCAACGGGAGAGGCCACAACAGTGAGAGGCCCGCGTACTGAAAAAAAAATTAAAAAAAAAAAATTAAAAAAAATTAAAAGATAACCATGTTCCAGTTTTTTTTTTAAACAGCACTTCCAGTGTATTGTGGTTTCACTATGGGTTAAGCACAATCTCTTAAGCTTTTTACAACTACATCACTAGTCTGAGCTGATGCCATCTATGGTTGGAAAGATGACTCCAAGGCCCAGCAATATCTTCAATCTTCAAATATTAAATTTTGTTCACTGATATAACTTACTCTACTGTACTCACTAAGGCAGGAAATTAGACTCATAGGATTTCCAACCATAAATTTTGAAAAATAATAGGGTTTCAGGTTAACCCCCAGTTACCCAGACAAAAAACAATTAACCACAATATTCTATTCTCAGACTCAATGAAGAAAGGATTGGCCATACTGATGTGTCATTGGATTGGAAATAGCCCAAGATGATTGCCCACAGTTTGGAAATAATTTTTGTTTTATAGTAAATTTGTGGTACTAGAAACTGATCTGGGGTGTTTGTTGTTATTCATTATATATAGTCATCCAGAACAGTGGGTGGCTTTAACCCGGTAGGTTCTTTAAAATTTTTTTTTGTCTAAATAGAAGAAAGAATGTGCACCCTGTACATTTTAAAAAATATCAAACCAATATTTGTTGCCAATTGCTCCTGATAATCTGTTTCATTCTTGTCTTGTACTCCTCCTACTCATTGAGTCATTGGGCTTATTGTTTCAGGGGAAGACGAATATGATCTGGAACAAATGTATCATTGCTCAACTCTGAGTTTCAAACTGTAATTTTTTGAGTGCATTGTGAGATAATAGTTTCAAAAGCCAGGCTTTGATGAGAGTAGATTCCTTTTACATACCAAGAGCAAAACGTGATGGTCTGAAAATAGTACTTCACTATAAGCCATTGTGTAGAGATGATGGATGATACCAACATAAGGGAAGTTACTGCCACTCAGGAAACTGAAAGCTGTTTTGGTGCTCAGAGGAGCTTAGAGATATTTGAGAAATAATGTGCTTGGGTTTAAGATGCTGACCTCACATTCTGGGCCACAAAAAGTGCTGGTATTGCCTTTCTTGTTTATAACTCTTGGAGGGGATCAAGTGGTGCCCCATATCAACACAGGGTAGCCACAGTTGAGTAGAAATGGCACCGTGGATATAGTGGGGATATGGTGTACCTGGTCCTGGAGGGCTGTAAAGGAGTTTTTAAATTCTCACATAACCTGGTGGGAGATGCAAGAGTGAAGAAAGGGTAGGTGGATTAGAAGAGGCCTGGGGTCAGGAAGAGGAGGGAACTGAGTGCAGGAACCTCACCATCAGAGTAATGGCAAGGCTCATGGTCATTAGCACAGGGTCCAAGCATGATTCTTCAAAGGCCAGGTGGCCCTGAGATACTGTGTAGTGGATACCTTTGCAAGACTCATGATGACCAAGCGTGGTTAGGGCCATCTCAGCAGAGGTCAGAAAGAAACCAGATACCAAAGTGAAGCACAGAAGTTCCTTCTCAAGTGCAATGAGGCTATATAAGCTTCCCTCTGCACCTTGATGCCATCTTGGGGAAGGAGAAGAGAAGATATTTTGAGAAGATATAGGCAGCCCTAATAGGAAGTTTGAACTTTGATTGATTGAATGTTAACCTGAAAGATACTGGGGAAATTGAGGCTCTAGAGCAAGATGAAATCAGATATAGAAAATTAAGTTTTTTTTTTTTTTTATAACTGGGTCGGAGTGTGTAAATTTGTACTTCCTCTAACAAATGCATCCCCCATTACTTTATAGACTAAGGCGAGGCTCATCTGCCCTTCTAACTCAGCAGCAAGTCTTCCCTTTTATTAATTTTTCCCAAGTCTTCCTTTTTATTTTATTTATTTTTTCCAGCTTTATTGATGTATAAGTGACAAATAAAATTGTATATATTTAAGGTGTACTATGTGGTTTGATATTTATATACATTGCAAAATGATTACCACACTCAAGCTAATTAACACATTCCTCATATCCCATAGTTACCTTTTTTTTCTTGTGAGAACACTTAGGATCTACTCTCTTAGAAAATTTCCAGTATCCAATACAATATTATTAACCATGCTGTGTACATATATAGTCACCAAGCTGTACATTAGATCCCCAGAACTTATTCACTTTGTACCTGAAATTTTGTACCCTTCACGAACATCTTAGTATTTCTCACACACCCCCAGCCCTGGCAACCAACATTCTGCAGTCTGCTTCTGTGAATTTGTCTTCCTTTTCATATATTTACTCTGAGAAATGTATGAAAGGGAATGAGATGACAAGAGAGGAGTTCTCTATTAAATGGCAGATTTCTCTGGAAGTAGTTACACCTTATGATTGTATCAGTTAATACTAAATTATTAGTTAACAAAATAGTTTCCATTAACAACATCTCAGTAGGGGTTTATAGAAAGGGGAGGGGGATAAAGACTAGGTACTTTGGAGAAGACAGCTAAGGAAGAATTAAGTAGTAGGTGTAGTTTTCTTAACATATTTGAGGTTGCTTGGATAGTATTTATCCCGTGGTTCTTTTCCCTTTTTCTTAACCTGCTGGGACACAGGAGAGGTCTGCTCTATACTTCTGGTTATCATCAGGGCAATATTGTGAGGTAGTTAAGAGCACGGACTTTGGAGTCAGATAAGCCTGGGTTCAAATACTAGCTGTGTGACCTTGAACAAGTGACCTCCCCATTTTAGCTTCAGTTTTCTAATCTGTAAAATGGGGAAAATCCTTTGTATGGCAAAGATTTGTTGTGAGGGATAAATACAATCTGAAAACCTTTAATATCTGAGATATGATAGGTAATGCTTGTTCCTTGTCAGCTGTGCTGGACATCTTCCCTTTGCCTCTCCAGATCCATTCCCCACCCTTTTCTATCCTCCTCTGTATTTTGGAAGACTGACTTGTCTTCGACTCCTTCACTAGGCTTACTTTTCCCTCTGATTTCTGTGTGAATTAGACTAATGGAGAACACTAGTGGGAGAGCCAGAGGGAGGAAAGTGAAGTGGGATCTTCGTTGGGATATTTATTGTCCCAGCTTCTTCCCGGGAGGATGCTGTAAGCTGATGAGGTCCCTCAAGGAAAGGTCACAGGAAGCTCTCTCCATGGAACCCTCTCTCCCCTTCTGGGAGCAGATTCCTCCTGTTGCCCTTTCAGGCCTGAGGTGATAACCTCCCCTCATCCCTCCCAGTACTTCATTATCTCTTCTTGTAGTTTACCTCACCTTTGTAAATAGTTCCTTTATTAAACTCTCCTCAAATTACTCAATTTGAGTGTGCATCTTTATTTCTTGCCGAGACCTTGACTGGTACATTTTCTCACCATTTCTAAGTACCTATAACAAACAGAAGGAAGATACATGCATTCAGTCTCGCTGTCAAGGCTTGAGTCAGCAGCCCTGATCTTTTCTTTGAGATGCTGAGTGAAAATAACACCAAACTAATGGTCAGAAGACTTGGGATTTCTCTCTGGTTCTGTCATTAACTCCCTGTGAGCTGGAGCAAGTGACACGGCTCCTCTGTGGGTCTTGATTCTTCAGTAAAATGAAGGGATTGAATTAGATGACTTCCACAGTAGCTTCTAGTGCTTACTCCGCAGTGACTAAAGTTCTCCCTAGTGGAGTTGTAGCAGACATTCCTTTGATGTTAACTCACTTAGCTTTCCATACAAGAAAGGAGAATGATGCATCTCCTGATCATTCTTAAGAAAGAAAGAAAGAAAAAACAAACTCTTAAAAATGATAAGTGATGGGCTTCCCTGGTGGCGCAGTGGTTGGGAGTCCGCCTGCCGATGCAAGGGACACGGGTTCGTGCCCCAGTCCGGGAAGGTCCCACATGCCGCGGAGCGGCTGGGCCCGTGAGCCATGGCTGCTGAGCCTGCGCGTCCGGAGCCTGTGCTCCACAACGGGAGAGGCTACAACAGTGAGAGGTCCGCGTACCGCAAAAAAAAAAAAAAAAAAAAAAAAGAAGTTTTTAAACCTTCTAATCAATCCCTCTGCTCTCAGATTGGCAGATCAGGACTGTTGACATCTGAATGCTTTATTATGACTTTAAGTCCATACTTATAGCACTTCAGCTTGATTTCGTCACAACAGCAGGAGACAGTGGAAGGAGACAGATGATAGGCAGGAAGTGACAGACCAGGAGCTTAAATGGTGATTCTTCCACGTGGCCTTAGCAGGCGTCAAAAGGTTTGGTTGTAGCTATAGTTGTTTGGTTTGAACAGTTTGTGAGCATAGGAAGAGTAGAGAGTGAGGGGAATATTTATGCACATCTGGACAAAAAGAACAATGAAGGCATATAGAAAGGAATATGATAGCAAGGGGATGGTTTGGGAGGAAGGTGTGAGACTGTGTATTGTGATCTATGTTCTAGCCCACTGTGTTGTGTGTTTAATTACGTTATAGGATTTGATCATCACAACAACTATCTGAAGCAAAGATTGTAATAATTTTAAAGAAGAGGAAATAAGCTCAGAGAGGCTGAGAAACTTGCCCAACTTCACCCAGCTTTATTAGTAAGGGGAAAACCCAGCATTTGAACCTAGGCTATAGGTTTAAAAGTCTACACTTTCCAGAGACTGATAAGGGGTGAAGCCATGAATTACATCTGGTGATTTCAGAGCATACAGAGAGTTTAGAATAATTCATTCATGCACTCATTCAAGAAATATTTATTGTGTATCTACTATGTACCAAGCAATGTTCTGTATACTGGGATAAAGTGACTTGTGAACCAGTCAGATGAAATCCCTGCTCATGCCTCCTAGGAGCTTATCTCCTAGTGAATGGGACAATCAACACATACACAAGTAACAAAATGTAATTTTCTGGTAGTCATAAATCTTTTGAAGAAAATAAACTGGGGAGAAATTGATTGGGAAGTGGTCACAAGTGATTTCTCTGAGAAAGTGACATTGAAGCTGAATCTAGAATGACTTAGGAGTTGGCCTGCAAAGATCAGGAATAAAGGGCATTTCTGACAGAGGTACAGCAGGGAAAAGGAGGGAAGCCTGTATAACTGGGGATGGAGGGAGAGAGAGAGAGAGAAAATGAGCATATCATGTAGATCCCTGCAGGTCATAATGAAGGATCTGGCTTTTATTCTGAGGATAAAGGTGAGCCACCAGTGCCCTCAACTACTTTCTCCACCCAGATCTTAATGGGAGAATTTTCTGAGAATAACCTTGATGATTTCGGATCCCAAATGTGAATCTTAGCTACCTCTGAGAAGGATGGAGTTTAAATAATCAATATTCTTCATGACAAAACACTTATTAAATGCCAATTTGTACATGGCACAAGGTTCTAGTTCAGCAGTTGCCATCCCGTGTGTGTGTGTGTGTGTGTGTGTGTGTGACTGTGTGTAAGTGTGTAGAGTGTGGAGGTAGGGGTAGTATGCATGATTACAAGATCTGGAATGTCTAGGAGGTGGATGGCAGTCCTCAGCCCATCTCCTCTCCAACTTCAGGAACCTTAATCATTTTCCTTTGTGCTTGAGGCTATTTCCTGGTCCATCTGCTGGAGTCACTCTTGAATGAACTGCAGATTCCAATGAAAATGAAGGGAAGATTGTTGCATGCCTTTGAATCTTGCATTGGCAAGTCCAGTGAATGCACAGGATGTATTTACATGATGCTGGAAGCATTTACATGATGCTCAAATTGCATAGCTGTGGAGAGGAGATTGTTTATTCAAATGAAGATTGAGAGGGCTGATTTGATTTCCTAACTCAACCCAAGACTATGTGGTGGTATGGCATGTAAATAATTTGCTCACTGATGGAAGGTTTTATCTTTCTATTAAAAAAAGAATGGAATAAGGGGGGGTAGTGCCTGGAGGGAGGCATGAGAGGTTTCTGATATGCTGGTTATTGATCTGGTTGCTGGTTACAAGGATGTGTTCAGTTTGTGAAAATTCAATGAGCTGTACACTTGTGATTTGTGCACTTTTATGTATATGTTATAACTCAGTAAAATGCTACAAAATATGAAGTAAATGAAATACAGCCCTGAAGCCATTTTCAATATAATAAAACCAGGATAGTTAATAAGCCCTGACGAAGGAGTTTGCAGACTTAGCTTCAGTTAAAACTCTTTCACTGACTCACATAAATAAGCAATCAGAATGTGGAGGTTTGAGGTGGCTGAATAAATGACATCCATTCTTTTCTTCCTCCAGTTGTGAACTGATTGAGAGAGACAAAGAGGTAAAGCAGGTAGAGATCAAAAGAACTTTATTTCTAATGGAAGCGCTAGAGAAGGTGGCTTAGATGTGTTTGCCAAGTGGGTTTCTTAATTCTAACCTTCAGAATTAGGCAGAGATACCCATCTAGACCCAAGAAATGCAAGAAAACTGTAGGTCTTGCCCACAAGAGGGATTTTATGTCAGTGGGTAGAACATAGCTCCTTCCCTCTAAAAGTAGATAGGCCACATGTGGTCTGTTCCTGCTCCCAAATCTACCAATCAGAATTCCTTCTCTTGAGGAGGAGGAAATGAGAGGATGTAGAAAAGTCAACAGTCTTAGGCTAATTGATGTTTCTCCACTTGGGAACATGAAGCCAAGAGAAAGGGTGTCCCCAGCTTTCCGCAACTAACAACGGAAACAATCCCAGCCATGATGATGATAGTAACTGCCATTTACTGAGCACTTATGACGGTGAGATACAGGGCTAATGGTTTATCAATATGTGTTTTTACATATATTTTCTAACTGTGTTCTCACAATAACCCCAGGAAGTAGGTATCATTATTACCTCCATTTTATAGATGGAGTAACCTACCCAAAGGTCACACAGCTGGGAAATGGTGGAGCCAGGACTCCAAAAGCCATACCCTTAGAGGCAGAGGTAGCAAGGTAAAGAGTAGAGGTTCTAGCATTGGGCTCCATGATATGAAAGTCAGTACCACTTACTAGTTGTGTGGCCTTGGGCAACCTACTAAACCATTTGTTAGTTTCCACATCAGTAAAATGGAGATATATTTTCCTTCTCTGGGACTCCTTTTCCTTATCTGTGAAATGTATACAGTAGACTAGCACAGTGGTTCTTAAAGTGTGATCCCTGGACCAGAAACTTCAGCATCATCAGGAAACTTGTCAAAAGTGATAATGGTACTGAATTAGAAACTCTAGGGAGGGGTCCAGAAATCTGTGTTTTAATGGGTTCTCCAGGTAATTCTGTTTTGCTAAAGTTTAGGATCCACTGATCTAGATGATCTCAAAATTTTCTTCTAGCTCTGCCATTCTGACTTCTAACTTCAGTGTTTCCTGTTACCCTTTCTTCTTGTCAGGTATCCACCCACTGGAGGAGACACTATTTTAATGTCATGGGAAGGCCTGGAAGTAGGGCTTTAGTTAGATCTGCCTCCCTAACCCAGACTGTGCTGGTGACAGATGAGGGGATAGAGATTAAAGGCGAGCCCCTTAGCCTGAGGTGGGAGTTGGTGTGGGTGGCAGCAGCTGCCAGGAGTGGTTGGGCTAGAGGTGTGGCCTGAGGTTCGGACCCCTACAGAATTAGATTGTGGGACACAGGAGATTGTGTTCTCAGCACTTCTGACTTTCCTGGACTTTTTCTTACTGCCTCTGCTCTTCCCCTAACCCCTAGATGGCCTGGGTATTCTGACTTCCTATGTCAGTGAGACAAGATTTGTCAGAGCAAGACCAAGACCTCAGAAGAAACAGCAGGTTAAGGCTGCAACTTGGAGCAGTTAAGGAACACCTTAAGCATGCCTTTGTACTATGAGGCAGTGGATAACTTCCTCATTAACACCTCAACACAGCTAAGGGATAATATTCAGTAATTACTGTGAAAGGGCTTTTACAAGCTTTAGAAAGAGAGGGTATTATTATTATAAAGAGTATTGAATTAGACCCTTGGGCAGACCATAGGCTTCCAATAAGGCCAATACAGGTGTTTACAGATGTCTACATAGTGTGCTTTGAAGGGTGTCATTAACATCTTAGCACTGATTAATTTGTCAGATAACTAGCTGTTACCTTGGCAATTCAAGCAAGGCCCTGACAGCATGGGACATGGGATAGGAAAATTTTGCCTGGATACTGAGAGTAAGGGCAGGAGGCCTGGAGGGAATTTTGGGGATTAAGTGATATAACATGTGCAAATTACCAAGCACAGTACCTGGCATGCAGAAAGTGCTTAATAAAAGTTAAGGGCATGGGGTACTGGTTAGGGAGAGTACTTTGGAGGAAGGCGGGGGCAATGAGCCAGTGGTTGGCTTGGGGAATGTTGGAAAGGAGGGGGAAAGAGAACGAGGTACACAGGGGTGGAAGAAGCAAGTCAATTTGGCTGACTTGTTGAGGAGTGTAAGAACTGTTCAAAGGCCTTTGGAGTTCTCATGTTGAAAGGCTTAGGAAGGCAATGAAAAAAGGACTGGTTTATTTTGCAGTTAAGGAGGTTATTTTACATCTTTTGAATTTTACTCTCAGCAGCCTTCAAAATGTCTGTGCCACATAGAAATCATGCAGGTCAGTAACCTGTTGGCATGAGAAATTACATTCTTTTTTCTGGACCCTCCTGACAGAATAATAATATATTGCAGCAAAATCAAGAGAATTAACATGAATCACATAGCTTCTATTTTTAAAACTGTGCTTATCTGTATTAAAGAAACCACATTTGGCCCAATGTTTCCCTCAGGTTGAAAAAACACTGGTCGAAACTGGATCAGAGCTTTGTCTCTCACCGTGTGATCTTGCAAACTCACATGCCCAATCCAGGTGTAACTTTCTTTCCTAGAAAACAGATGGCTTCTAAGATCCTGTTCTGGATTTCCAAGTCTTTAGTGCTCGGTAAGCTTGTATACTTACCTCCTTTCTCCCCACCATGTCTCACAACTCCTCCTGCTGCTTTCAGAAGGTGAGGGGAATGCTATAAAATTTGCATACAGACTGTAATCATGAATGCATAAAAAGCAAGGCAGGCTCCAAATACCACTGATCATCATCATCAAACCCTGACACATCCCAGGGAAACAGAACAAGGACTCCAGGAAGGAATTGTGTCCTGATTCTAGATACCAAAATGTCACATTGTGTTGGCCAATTCTTGCAGATGTTGTCAAGCAAGAGACATCAGGAGACGTTAAAAATTCTCTTTGTGAGCTTAGAATGCCAAACATCAGGTTTGCCTCTCTTCAGAGTGACAAACTGGGCTGCAGTCTGGTCCCTTCCTTTTCCCCTTCAACTCTCTGATGTGAGCTGAAGCCAAGGGCAGGGATCCTTGGTTCACCAGCAGTCTTTCATTTGGCCCATCCACGGAGCTCTTCCAGAAATGTCTCTACAAAAGTTACAACCACAACACAGCAGCAGCAGCAGCTTGCTCTTCTCAGTGGGCTGCCTGCACAGCAAATGTGACTGAAAGGAACTCTTTAAATGATTGCTAGGACTTTGCCTGTGAAACTGCATTAAGCTGGTTTAATTGGGAGTGCATCCTTTGTGGAGTCTTTTTTTTTAATAAACTCATTTATTTTTGGCTGTGTTGGGTCTTCGTTGCTGTGCGCGGGCTTTCTCTAGCTGCGGCGAGCAGGGGCTACTCTTCGTTGCGGTGTACAGGCTTCTCTTTGCGGTGGCTTCTCTTGTTGAAGAGCACGGGCTCTAGGTGCGAGGGCTTCAGTAGTTGCAGCGCGTGGGCTCAGTAGTTATGGTTTGCGGGCTCTAGAGCATAAGCTCAGTAGTTGCGGTGCACGGGCTTAGTTGCTCCGCAGCATGTGGGATCTTCCCAGACCAGGGCTCGAACCCTTAACTACTGCCACCAGGGAAGTCCATTCTTTGTGGTTTTTAAATTCACTTTATATTTGTTCCGCTTCCACCTCTCTTTTCTTCACCAAGCCGAATTGTTCTAATTGAGCAGCAGTCCTCTCCCTTGAGATCCTGGTTTCCTCTTTGGCTGTATCCCTGTCCTCCTCGGCCATCTTCCCAGCTGCAAGGCACTTGGACAGAGAGCAGTGTGTAGAGAGTATACTTCTTTATGTCCTGCCTTTCTCCATCCCCACCAACTTTTTCAGAGCTCTTGTTGCTTCTGCCTCTCTCTTCAGCCTCATTTTATATATCTTTGGGATTCTGGAAGCATCACTAAAATCACATGATATATGTGAAAGCCATTTTAGCTTAAAGAAAGAACAGGGTTCACAGTGTCAGATTTCTGAATAAATTGTGATTGGGCTGATGAACCTGAAATAGGCTGGCAAGAAAAGGGCCTTTTAATGTTTTCCTCTATCTGGAATGCCATTCCTAGCCTTCTAAACCCAGCTGACCACTGTATCTACTATTTATGCAAAGCTCAGCTCAGACATCTTTACTTGTTCCAGGAAGGTATCAGTGGACACTGCTCTTGTCTTGTCTCCTCTCTTAAACACCTCTAAAAACAGGTAACATTTTATTGCATACTTCTTATGTGTCAGGCACTTTACATGTATTAACTCATTTAATCCTCACAATCATGCTGTAATATTGGCATTCTATTTTATTTCTCATTTTACAGATAAAGAAACTGAGGCATTGGTTAAGGTATAGGTTAAGCAACTTGCCAAACATTACAGAGTTAGGAAGTGCATTTATGTTAAATTAAGTGGAATTTAAACCCAGGAATTCAGGCTCTAAATCCTACACTCTACTGCCTCTCCCTTCCCTAGGATAGCTAATGTAGCATTTATTGCCACTAGTGTAATTATCCAATTACTTATCTGTATCCACAATTAGGTTGAAAACTCTGTGCAGAGCAGAGGTGGTGTCTTTTTCATTTCTCTATCCCCAGGGCCTGGCACAGAGGTGCAAAATAGATGTTTAATAACTGTTTAATGAATAAATCAATGAATGAATGAATAAATTTTGTTGAAGCAGAAAGTAGAAGACTTTTAGAATCAGAAGACTTGGATTTGTATGCTAGCTGTATGATCCTGGTAAATTATATAGTTCTTTGAGCCTCAGTTTCTTCTTTTGTGCAGCGAAAACTAAAAGATATTTCAAAGTCTTATCCTGAGAATTAAATAAGCTGATGTTAGTGAAACACCTAGAACAGTAAAGGTGTTCAGTACATGGTTTCATTCATTCATATCTATTCATTCATTCAACAAATAATTACTGAGCACCTGATATGTGCCAGGCACTACAATATTTGTGAGGTATTCACAGTGAACAAAACAGACTTCCCACCTTGTGAAGTTACATTCTAGTAGGGGAGGGGAAAAAATGAATGAGTAAACAAGTTAAAAATAAATATAAAATATTTATAAAGTACATAAATAGAGAATAACTGGAGGGCTGCTTTATTTAGAAAGGATGGTTACAAAAGGCCTCTGAGGAGTGATGCTGACATTGAGGTTTGAAGGATGAAGAGGCTAGCCACATGAAGAGCCTGGGAATGATCATTTCATGAGGAAGGAATAGTCAATATACAGGCCTTGAGTTTAGACAGAGGTAAAAGTGTTCAAAGAAGAAAAGGAGACCAAGATGGCTGGCACCTAGTAAATGAGTAGAGAGAGGGGCAGGAAATGAGGTTGGAGAGACAGGCAGAGACCAGATCATTAGGGGTCTTGCACTCCTTGTTAGGGATTTTGGATTAACATAAATGCAATAAGCTATTACTAGGCTGTAAGTGAAGGAGTGGCATAGTGTGATTTATATTTTTAACAGCCCACTTTGGCTGTTGTGTGATGTGTGGATTTTAAGGGGACAAGAAGAAGGGAAACCCGTTAACAGCATATTGAAATAGTCTAGGTGAGAAGTTCCAGTAGCTGCAACTAGAGTGGAAGCAATGAAAATTAAGATAAATGGTCATATTTGAAATACCTTTTAGAGGTAGAACAATCATAACTGGTGAATGGATTGGATATTGGGGATGATGAGACTGGAGGAATTAAGGATGATTCCTAGCTTTGGGTTTGAACAGCTGAGTGGATAGTGGTATGTTTATTGAAATAGGGATGTCTGGTGAAGGAGCAGACTTGGGAGGGAAAACAAGAGTTACATTTAAGACATGTTATTATGGACTGAATGTCTGTGTCTACCCCCACCCACCACCACCAAATTTGTATGTTGAAGCCCAAACACCCAGGGCGATAGTATTTGGAGGTGGGGCCTTTGGGATGTGGTTAATTTAGCTGAGGTCATGAGAGTGGGGCATAAGAAGAGGGAAGAGACCACAGCTTGTTCTCTCTCTGTTTCTCACTCTGTCATGTGATAACACAGTGAGAAGGCAGACATCTGCAAGCTAGGAAGAAGGTGTTTGTCAGGAACCAAATCTGGTGGCACCTTGATGTTGGACTTCCCAGTGTGTGGATTTCTCCAGAACTGTGAGAAATAAATCACTGTGTTGTTTAAGCCACCCAGTCTATGGTATTTTGTTATAGCAGCCTGAGCAGACTAAGATGTTAAATTTGAAATGCCAATTAGATGTCAGAGGATATGTGAAACAAACAGATGTATTATTTTGGATGTCATGGGAGAGGTCAGAGGCGGGGGATATAAATTTATGAGTCATTTGACTATGGTTGGTATTTAATATTATGCAAGTGGATCAGATTAGTGAAGAAGTGTATAGGTAGAGAAGAGAATAATAATAATGATAATAGTAATGATAATAATAATAGCAATGATGATAATAATAATAGTAAACATGTAGATAGTGTTTATTATATGCTAGGTACTGTTCAAAGTGCTTTATATACATTAACTTATTTAATCTTTACAACAACACTGCAAGGTAGGTGCAATTACTATCCCTATTTTACAGATGAAGAAACTGAGGCATTTATAGATTAGGCAAATTGCCCAATTTCACACTAAGTAAGTAGCAGATAGGATTCAAAACCGGAAAGTTTGGCTTCTGAGTCCATTCTCTTCACTATGTTCTTATTTCCTCTTAAGAGAAGAGAACCAGAATTCAGCCCCCGGAGCTCTATCACATTTAGCTGGTAGGAAGAGGAGGACCCAGAAAAGGAGACTGATGAGGAGTAAGTAGAAGAGTGTGATGTCACAGAAGCAAAGGGAATAAAGATTATCAATTAGAAGGAAATGTTTAACCATATTGAATATTTTTGAGCAGTTAAGTAAGAAGAGGATTAGAGATGTTTCCATTGGATTCATCAATATGGAGGTCACTGGCAAGAACAGTTCCTTCCTTAATAGTATTTACCATTTTCTGAAAGAGTCCGCTCTTCAGTCACTACCTTCTTTTCTCAAGCTTGGTGATACCCTTTAGTACTGTCATTTACCGCTTTGGCCATGAATTTCATCTGCCACTAGTTATGTGCAATCAGATCACTTCATTTCCTATGGGATGTATTCTGAGTAGCATTTTATATTTGGACTTTTATCCCACTGTCTTATTCTTAGGGTGCCACAGTCTAGTTTCCTTTACTTTTGTGTGTGTGTGTGGGGGGGTCTTATTTCTTCTGGAGTTATTTTCCTATGTCATCAAAGAAGTACATAAGGGGCTCGTTCCTTAGTCCTACTTTTCTCACTTCCTCAGCTGGTTGACTCAGAGTGCAAAGGGGACAAGATTCCTGGCTGTTTCTGAATGGCAAACTCAAGAGCTATGTCACTAGGCAATTCTAATGTACAGAACTCCTTCCCCGCGCTTGAGTAATTGAGGGACAGTATCTGAAGGCTAAAGCTCCCTCCAGCAAGGATAATGATTCCTGCTAGATGGTTTAGCGTAAGAACAGGTCACATGAGTAGTGCCTCTAATTAACCCCTTGGCAAACTCCAGTCTAGATTCCTTATTCAGGGCACAGTGGTACTTAGATAGGGTGTGATTCATTTCTACCAGTGTGTGTGAACACATTTGAGTACATCAAAAGGAAACTCAGTTTCAGATGGAGTCCTCTTGAACAGTGCTGCCTGGGGTGGGTGGGCAATGCCACACCTCAGCCTCCATAGGAAAAGGCACATGGAGAGGGACCTTCCCATTGCTCTCTGATGAGGAAAAGCAATGCCCTGGATAAGATGTCATAAGCCTGTGATTTCTCCCTTAAGCTGAGGAGAGCAGATGGCAGGAGCACAGCAGGGGCTTGACAAATGCTTCTCACTGCTTCTCACTAAATTTCTCAAAACATGTCAATATTGGCCTTCCCTGAAGATCTCAGTAAAAGCATTGCTTTAAAAGAGAGCATGCACGGAGCTGAGTTCCTGGCTTCCATCTGTCATTCCACATGGATTTGGAGCTCTTAGGGGTCAAGAAGTCAAGGCCCTTCGCTTCTCCTCACAAAAGTGTCTTCTTCCTGTAGAAATGATTCAGGCTAAATAGCTACCACAACACATTAGGGTATTTCATTTGCTTTGTACTTTGACTATTTAAATTTCTTTGTACTTCTTTAATCCTTCAAAATAATGGAAACCCCAGAGTGTAGATAGAGGAAGGGTCAACACTGGCGTTAAAGACACCAGAGAAAAAGAATGAGTTATGAGAGAGAATGTGATCCTCGAATAGTGGAATTGATCTGCAGACTGGTGGGAGACTAAAGAGGCTGGGGAGGGAGAGATCCTGAAGGCAATCAGAGAAAGGGAAATTAGAATGGTAAGAGGAGATGTGGGGCACAAGTACCTTCTAGGAATAGAGATGAGGCAAGAGATGGCCTGTGAGATGATGAAGGACCACATGAGTAAGAACATAAGAACAAGTAAGATACCCACTCTCCACTCCTATCCCTCCTATGGATCTACATTTATTCTACCCTAAACTAAAAGCAAAGGAGTACATGAAGGGAACAGAAGGGAAGGCAAAGGGGCCTTGCCATTAGATCAGAAATAGAAACATCTGAAACTTTCCACTGGAAAAACTTGGCAGGATCAGACCCTCATGAGACCTTAGAAGAATCTCAGTTTAACTCTTATTGGCCTGCATAATGCAAGGGTTTGGTGTGCTTGGAAGAGCTTGCAGTCCCAGGAGAGAAACGTGACCATTAAAAGTTTCTTTCATATGTGGGGGTTGAGGATGGAATAATGCTTTTTTTTTTTTTTTCTGCAAACTACTTCAGACTCGCTGGAAATTTGTGATCATGGTGAAACCTGTCTCGAGGTCTGTTCTTCACCTCTACCAAGTCCCACCCTTTCAATGATGACTTTACCTTCTTTTGAGTTTCCAGGGAGAGTATCTTTTTAATGCCAAGCAATCAGTTTTTATGGGTCTTTCCCTGGAATTTAAGTTTAGAGTTAGATTCTTTACAATAAGGACAGTTTATTGGCCAAAGTTAGACCCAACTCATAACCAATGGATTAGCCAATGTAACAGTTTCAGACTGATGAACACAAGGGGTAATCGACCATAATTTTCCAGAACTTCATCAGTGAGTTGAGCCTCACCCAAAAGGAAGTGGAATATGAAATACTGCTGGAATAGTTTGTCTGGGCTCAGGGGCTTTGTGCCTCAAGAATTAGCTTGAATCTCAAAATTAGCTTTAGACAGAAGAGTAGAAGCCCAAGGGGTAGGATTTCAGGGGTCACATTCCTAATAATATATCACTTCTCCCACCTACTGGCAGATGGCTAAAATTATTTTAAAAGGTGACAGAGCCTTGCATTTCATAATCCTTCTTTGACTCTCTCAATCTTCCTAACAGGGTCCAGGGCCACAGTTACACAGAGGTGTTAGATCCTTGGCCTCTGCCTTTGCGGAGCACAGGCTCCAGATGCGCAGGCTCAGCGGCCATGGCTCACGGGCCCAGCCACTCCGCGGCACGTGGGATCTTCTCGGATCGGGGCGCGAACCCGTGTCCCCTGCATCAGCAGGCAGACCCTCAACCACTGCGCCACCAGAGAAGCCAGATTTTCTTAGCGGAAATGAAGGCTAGAGCACAAGAGTATTGCCTGCTTGAAAGTAGGAGTGGTGGGCACTGGGGAAGTGAGAAAGGAAAGGCTGGAAATGTGAAAGCCAAATTACTGACTTTACAGTTTTGTGAAGGATGACTAGCTTCAAGTAAGGACTTTAGGAAAATTCACACCAAGGCTATGGTAAGATTCTTCTTCAAGCAGCGAACGCTCTCAGCTATTTGCCATGTCAGCACTGTGCCTTTGGAAAGTACTAGAAGTGCTGCAGATATTTTCGCCTGCGAGTTAGAGTGTTTCTGACTTAGCAGTTCTTTTGACCTTCCCTGCAAGCTTGATGAACCCTAGAATATTTTTCTTCTTTCGAAAGTGTCCATTTCTCATTAGTCTGCTTTGATCAGATGTTTCTTTTTTCCAAATTATTGGGTTACTTAAAATTATCCATAGATTTTTCTAAGAAAACAATCTGTTGGGGGTAAATTCTCTTGGGCAGAGTGGAGACATTGCTAGGGATGTACACAAAAATACTTTCCAATTAAGGAGATACCTATGCTTTTCATTTGAGGGGGAAAAGGATTGCAGCAAAGGACAACTGATCTCCAGCTCCAGGCTGGATCTCTTGGGGTGCCATTCATCTGAGCTCTTCTGCCTCTGTAGAGAGGATTTATTGTGGCAGCTGGGCAGTGCTCTTGCTCTGCTGCAGAACAGCAGTCACACAATGAAGATGCAAGCAAGCAAGATGTCTGAAGTTTCTCCTTGTTCTAGCAGACACCATAGACAACTCCATTATTATCTTTCCAGCTTGTTTCACATAAAAAGGTTTTGTTGATTTTCATTTCAGCTGAGCTGGGGTGTAACCAGAGGCAGAGTAGTAGCAGATGCCTGGTCAGAGTTCAAATGGGTGCAGGGGAAACTGGGATGTGTTTGCAGCACTTTTACACTGTACGGCAGCATTTTTACACTGTATGGAGTGCTTGTGTGGAAGAACATGAAAAAAAGAGTGAGACTTATGTATTCCTTTCCAAGTAAAACATTCTCAGCCCATGGGGCATCCCACTAATAAGCTTTAAGCCACCAGCATTGCAGGGGGGTGTGCTGAAGCCAAAAGCCCATCACCAGCTCCCAGAGGACACCTGGCAATCCGGTATCATCTCTTTTATTAACTTGTAAACAGGCCTGAACCATTAGCTGAACTGTAGTAGCAGTAAGAAAAGGACACAGAGGCAAATAGGAGAATATTAGATTAAATACACACACATCACCAGCAATGCTTCTTCCTGTCCTTCAGGTAACTCTTCTTTTAATCTGGTGGAATGATTGGTTCAAGGATAAATTGAGTTGAGGAGTGAACTCAAAGCATTCTAGATTGAAGCCCATGAGGTAGCTGATCCAGAAAAACCTCACACACTGCTGAGGCTCAAATCGCAGTGATTAGTTTAATAAACACTAGGGAGTGTAAATGTTTGGGGCTAAGGAACTAGGTTAAAAATTATGTCATGTTTTTATTGGAATAAAACAATGTTATGATTACATTGAAGGAAAAGTTTTAAAGCAAACAAATCATCCACAAGCCCTGTAACACAGCAGCTATTTTCACTTTTGCATTTCTCTTTCTAGTCTGCAACCAAATGAATAGGCATTTTTTTTTTTTTTTTTTTGCGGTGCGCGGGCCTCTCACTGTTGTGGCCTCTCCCGTTGCGAAGCACAGGCTCCAGACGCACAGGCTCAGTGGCCATGGCTCACGGGCCCAGCCGCTCCGCGGCATGTGGGATCTTCCCGGACCGGGGCAAGAACCCGTGTCCCCTGCATCGGCAGGCGGACTCTCAACCACTGCGCCACCAGGGAAGCCCCTGAATAGGCATTTTAATTAACTATTTTTTAAATTTTAATTTTAATAAAAATTCTATATTGAAGATGCACATGGTTTAATATACATGTACATGGTGAAATGATTACTACAGTCAAACTTGTTAATATATCATCTCCTCACATAGTTACCACTTTTTTCTGTGATGAGAGCAACTGAAATGTACTCTCTCAGCAAATTTCCAGTATTCAGTACAGTATTATTAACTATAGTCATCTTGCTGTACTTAGATCTCAATTGACTTATTCACCCTCCATAACTGCAACCTGCAAACACATTTTTTTCATAGTTGCAACCCAAATGAACATAGATTTTGTGTTCTGCTGTTTTCTTATAGCATCATATCTTAAACATTTGCAATGTCTCCACCTAATTTTCACAGTCTTTATCAAATTTGCATTTTAATTTTTGTGATTATAAGGGTGATGAATGATGACTGTAGAAAATTTGGAGAGTACGACAAAGAATGAATCTGGAAAAGAGCACCCACAATTTCACTATCAAAAGGCAACTACTAAAAACATATTGGCCTATTTCCTTCTAGTCTTTTTAAGATCAATGTACTTTACATAATTGAAATTATACTGTGTGTGTGTATATATATATATATATATATATATATATATATATATGTATCCTGCTTTGTTTTATTAATGTTATATAATAGCATTTCCCTAAGTTTTTTTTTAAATTTATTTTATTTTTGCCTGTGTTGGGTCTTTGTTGTTTCAAGTGGGCTTTCTCTAGTTGCAGCGAGCAGGGGCTACTCTTCCTTGCAGTGTACAGGCTTCTCATTGCAGTGGCTTCTCTTGTTGTGGAGCTCAGGCTCTAGGCGCAAGGGCTTCAGTAGTTGTGGCACACGGGCTCTAGAGCGCAGGCTCAGTAGTTGTGGTGCAAGGGCTTAGTTGCTCTGTGGCATGTGGGATCTTCCCGGACCAGGGCTCGAACCCATGTCCCCTGAATTGGCAGGTGGATTCTTAACTACTGCGCCACCAGGGGAACCCCAGGGGAACCCCCCTAAGTCTTATGAGTTTTTATAAACATACTTTGTGAGGACTGCATCATTTTCCATTGTTTGGAAGTTTCCTTATGTTATATTGTTTTGATGTTTCTCAAATATCAGTGATGCTACAATGAGCATTGTATTAGTTAGGATAATGCAAACTGCTGTAACGAATAGACTGCCTAACATGCAGTGGCTCAAATCAAAGAAATGTTTCAAGGAACGGAATGAGTTCTGAGTCAGGTCATGGTTCTACTTAGTGCAATCATTCAGGAATGCAGATTTCTTCTGTCTTTTTCATTAACTCTGTCACTTGAACATCCATGCTCAGACTCATAGGAAGAGGACATAGAGCAGGGAGGAGGTATGCCTACTTCTTAAGAGCTCTGGGCCAGAAGATGTAGCACACACGTTTGCTTGTGTTTCTTCGTCATACAGCCATTCACAATCAAGTGAAGCTTGAAAATGAAGCATAGCTGGGCAATCATGTGCCTGGCACATCTATTACTATGGAGGAAACAGAAAAGAGATTTTGGGAGACAGCAGCCTGCCACAAACATATTTGTGCACATATGTTTATTTGCATTTCAGAATGTTTTCATTAAGACATATTCTTAGAAAGAGAGACTAAATATTACTCCTTTGAAGCCACAGCTACTTCACTCTTGCTCTCTTATTTTTAATGCATCTCCTGGACAACCTGAATGTCCTAGTTTCTTTCAAGAAGGATCCATGAGTGATGTATTTCCTGAGCTGTTGCATATCTGAGAATTTTTTAATGCTTTCGTATATGAAAGGCAGCTTCTCTAAGTATAGAATTCTTGGGTTATAAAAATTTCCCCTTAAAGGACACGGGGATATAGGTATACATATAGATGATTCACTTTGTTATACAGCAGCAACTAACACAACAATTAAAGCAATTATACTCCAATAAAGATGTTAAAAAAATTTCCCCTTAATACTTCATAGCTGTTTTTCAGCATTGTTTTTCAGCATTCATTCATTCATTCAAAATATTTGAAAAATTTTTCCAGTTTTATTGATATATACTTGACATACAACATTGTATAAATTTAGAATGTACAGCATAATGAGTTGATATATGTATATACTGTGAAATGATTAGCACAAGTTTAACACCTAGCACCTTACATAGTTACAAAGGTTTCCTACACCACCCCCCGTGGTGAGAACTTTTAAAATTTACTCTCAGCAACTTTCAAATATACAATCCAGTATTGTTAACTATAGTCACCATGCTGTACATTACATCCCAGAACTTATTTATCTTATAACTGGAAGGTGACCACTTTCACCTATTTCCCCCACTGCCCCCCCCACTTACCTCTGGCAACCACAAATCTGATTTCTGTTTCCATGAGTTTGTTTGTTTTTTTTGTTTGTTTGATTCCATATATAAATGAGATTATACAGTATTTGTCTTTCTCTTCCTGACTTATTTCACTTAGCATAGTGCCATCAAGATCCATCCATGTTGGCCCAAATGACAGAATTTCCTTCTTTTTATGGCTGAATAGCATTCCCTTGTATAATTCAAAATATTTATTGAGCATCTGCATATGCCAAAGATTGCTACAGATAAGAATATAGCTGTAGACAAAACAGACAAATGTGTTGCTCTTACAGACGGACAAGTGGGTTATACTGGGTTTTACCTATTTTCTCCCAACCCTGAGCCATTATCATCCTGCTATGGGCCTTGAAAGACTGACCCCCTGTGGACTGCTTTACCCAGGCTCCTTTGTTGGCTAGTTTCCATTTTTTTTCTTCGATGGGGGGCACTGGGAGGGGAATAGAGGGCAGGAGGCTAGAGAAGCTGGGGCATTTCTTATTTGTTCCCTTCCTGCTTCTGTACTTCCTCTCTGACAATAGCTACATCTCTCTAGAAATATAGCTCCTTCCAGGAGGCCTCTCTTCTACAGTTCCACTTTTCTCACTGAAATAATCTGGAGCTATTTCTGCTCTTTTCCCTGATCCTGCCATGGGTGTAATGATCAGGGGCACAGCAGGAAAGAGGTGGAATACTCAAAAGGTTTAACTAAGGATAGTTTAATGATGGGACTATTTACAGAATTATGGACAGGGTTAAGGAACCCACGAAGGATAGTGAGACAATCAAGTGTAGCAAGAGCAGGAAGCTGTTACTACTGGTAGGCCTGAATGCACAAGAGAGAGAGGGTTACTAGGGCCAGGTAAGACCTAAAACTATGAGAGAGGGGCTGCCAGATAGGTACTGTCATCATAGGTAGAAAAACACAAACATTACACAAATGATAGGCTGGCTGGGGAGAGGAGACTTGGAGGGGAGTAAGTACTCTGGCCTTACTCTCCTCCTACTTTCAGATGTCCAGCCATTTCTTCCCATTTTCCAAACTCAGCTGGAAACTAGAAATCAAGGAAGCTCAGGTGGTGCAGTCTGTATAGGTCATTTTCCCAGGGCAGTGTAGGGAAGGCAGGAGATGGATCTGGGGGGACACATGGAAACTATCAATCAAAATGGGTTAATACTTGCATTTAATGTGGTTAAGTCTGAGATTTGGTCTTTTGAAATTAGCCCATTTTTTCTTGCTTTGATTCTTATGTGATTTCTTTTTTCTTGAAATTAAAACTTTGCTAAGGCTTTACTAAAATTTGAAGTGAGGGTCCCTCAAATGCAGTAAACTTTTTTTAAAGCTGATTTTTTAATTTTTTGTTTTTTAATTCAGCCTGTTGGACAATTAGATAGGTATATTCAGATGTGGAGAGTTTTAAGGAGTACTTTTTAGAATTAGAGTATGAACTGGAGTCAGTGGCCAGAGATCAGGAAGTGGGATTGTCTGTGGTAGCAGAATGTTTTTCTGATGTCTGGTATAAGGATATCAATTGTGAACATTTTTGAACACTTAAGAGCCAAGGACTTTGGTAACTGCTTTATATATATTGGCTTATTTAATGCTCACAAAACCCTCATGAACTAGGCACTATTATTTTTCTTATTTCACAGGTTGAGAAACTGGTTTTCAGGGAGTTTAAGTAATTTATGCAAGGTCCCACAGCTGGGAAGTGATAATTGAGTTGCTGATCTTCTCAATGTAGTATTTCTACCACTCAAAGCTGGCCTCAATCTATAGCAGTTCCCATTCCTAAACAAAATAGTTGAATTTGCCTAGACCCAGCTTTGAGAAGAAGCTGCAAGAGTGCAGGTAAACTATGTTGTGGATCTTTCTAGATCATGATGGCTCTCATTGTGTTGTTGGAAGGCAGTATACTGGTTAATAGCAGAAGCTTTTTAATCATACTGATAGGAATTAGAAATCTGGCTTTGCTACCTGCTAGTCCTATAATCTTGGGATATTTACTTAATCTCTTTGTCTCTAAGTTTTCTTATCTGTAAAATTGGGGTTTGCATTGAGGATTTAAGGAGTACCTGACATGTATTAAGCATTCAGAAATTATTGTTATTAATTCTGTATGGCTGAGATGGGTCAAGGTAAGCCATGTGGGAGTGGAATTGAAGTCTTTAACATTTGGAATGTTGCTGCAACAGCAGGTAACCATATACATTGTTTTTTTTCCCCTAAGGATACTGACTACTGGAATAGCCTGGAAGGAAAAATGACATAATTTACTGGGATCCTTCTAGTTCAGAACAACTGTTCCCTTCTCTGATGTCATAGGAATCCCTTGGATGGACAAAATATGACTTGGGTATTTCACCTCCGGGCTCAGAAAACACACTTCTCAAGGTTGGTCGAAAGAACTACTTGGGCCAGGGACTTATTTAAAGAAACAATTTGATATGAAGAAGTTATTCAAGCAAAGAGTGATGACATAGGTCAATTTCACTTATGAACACAGATACAAAAATCCCAAATGAAGTATTAACAAATTAAATGCTGCAGTGTATTAAAATAAGAAAACATCATTACGAAGTAAATTTTACTCTGGGAAGGCAAGAATAGTTCAGCATTGCCATCTCTATAAATGTAATTTATAACATTAACATATTAAAAGAAAAACGTAATTGTAACAGGTGCTAGAAAAGCTTTAGATAAAATTCAATACTTAGTCTAAATGAAAAAAACAACAACTCTTAAACTAGGGGAAGAAGGAGACTTCCTTAACTTTCTTAAAGGGTTTCTACTAGAAATATATAGCACATATATGATACTTAATAATGAAATATTTGACACATTCTTATTAAAGTCAGGAAGAAGCCAGAGTTGCTTACTTTCAACCCTACTATCCAACATTATTCTGGAGGACCTAGCCAATACAATTTGAAGAAGAATGAGAAGGAGGAAGAGGAACAGAGAAAGGAAAGAAAGATAATTAGAAAGTACTAATATTAGAAAGAATGGAATGAACTGTTATTAATCACTGATGATAAAATTATATATCTAGAAAATCCATAAGAATCAACTGGCAAACTATTAGAACTAATAAGACAATTTAGCACAGTGGCTAGATCTAAATCAATATACAAACATTAATATCTTTCCAGTAAAAACCAATTAGAAAATAACATGTATAAAGGGTCTAATTCACACTAGCAACAAGACTATAAAAGAGCTCAGAATAAACCTAATGAAACATGTAATAATTTTACATGATGATATCTATTAAAGGTTACCAAATGACATAATAGCATAAAAATAAATGACGGAGAATGCCATTGGATTGGAAGGCACAGAATCTGAAAGATGTAAATATTCTTCAAATTAATCTATAAATTCAATGCAATTCAAACAAAATTCCAAAAGGATACTACAAGAAACTTGACTGAAATTCATTTGGAAAATAAAATGGTCAGGGATTGCCAAGGACATTTTGAAAAGAAGAGAAAAATGAATGATGACTCTCCTTACTCAATATCAAAATATTGCATAAATTTATAACAAAATAGTGTGGATATAGTTTAGGAATATAATAACAGACTAACAGAATATAATTCAAAAATAGACTTTTTTTTTTTTTTTTTTTTTTTTTTTCAGTACGTGGGCCTCTCACTGTTGTGGCCTCTCCCGTTGCAGAGCACAGGCTACAGATGTGCAGGCTCAGCGGCCATGGCTCACGGGCCTAGTGGTTCCACGGCATGTGGGATCTTCCTGGACTGGGGCATGAACCCGTGTCCCCTGCATCGACAGGTGGACTCTCAACCACTGTGCCACCAGGGAAGCCCTAGAATATTTTTAAAAGTTGGAATTTAGCATGTGATAAATGTGACATTTAAAATCAGTGGAACATGATGGACTGTTTCTTAAAAGATTTTGGAGGACAAAATTAAAATTTAATACAGTTACTTTTCTACCATAATCTGAATTCCAGATGGATTGAAGAAATGAAGATAAAATTATCTATATAAGTCTTAGACTAAAATACAAGAGGATAAAGCCTTCATAAGCAAGATACTAAAGTAAACCTAGAAGCCAAAATGGAAAGCACTGACAAATTCAACAACACAAAATAAATTAAAAAGCAAAATAAAAACAAAAACTTTTGAACATATCATCAACGACAAGAACTCACTGAAAGCTAGGTCTCAAGCTAGTGGACTGTACATGCAAATACTTTGTCCTGCATGGAGCTTTAAATATTTGGGGAAAATGTTAATAGCCTTAGTTGGGCATTATTGCCTTATTCCTTAGTGTCTTGCACTTGGTAAGCATCATACAATCACATTACCTTCCTGGCCCTTGTAACTCTTTGAGTTTGAGACTGGAAAAGGTATTTACAACATATGCAAAAAACAAATTATTAACATCCGTAACATACCAACTGCTCTACAAATCAGTACGAAAGTGACAAACAACTCATTAGAAATATGAGCAAAGCTATGAATAGGTAATTCATTGAAGAAGTACTAATGGCCAATAAGCATATGAAAAAATGCTCTTTTTCACTAGTAACCAGGAGAAATAAAAAATGAAACTAAAATCAGAATTTTTGCCCAATATGTTGGCAAAACATTAAAAAGGATTGATAATATGTTGTGTTGATCAGGATGAGGGAAACATATTCTCACACATGATTGGTGGGAATGTAAATCCATATAGCTATTCTGTTGGGTAATTTGGCACTATTATATCAAATTTAAAATGTAAATATAATTTGTTGCAGCATATTCACTTATAGAAACATTTGCACATCTGCACAAGGAGACTTACAGAAGGATGTTTACAGTTTACAGTTCTAGAAGATTGTAAACAACCTAATGGTCCATCTGTATTGGAAAACTTAAATATTGAATAAATTATTGTACCTTCTTGCTATGAAATACTATTCTACAGCTGTAAACAAAATAAGGTAGACCTATCTATACTGACATAGAGAGATCTCTAAGGCATATTTTTAGATGAAAAGAGTAGGTAGCATAAAAATATATTAGTATGATCAAATTTTTGTGAAAAAAAAACAACAACCCAAATTTTATGCTTGTGTTTGCACATGTATAGGAAAAATTCTGGAATGATATACACAAAATCGTTACCATTGAAGTTATCTCTGGAGAGTGGTATAGTATGGAGAGTGATGGTGAAGAGAGGCTTTCAAGTTTATATACATCTGTATGGTTGACATTCTGAATTTTTTAATGAGACATACGTTGCTGACACTTTATGATGAGAATGTATTTGTGTATTACTTAAGTAACTTAAAAAATTTAAAAAAGTAAAGGTAAGAGAATGGATTTGAAAGCTTTTAATGTTCCTTCCCATTGGGAGATGTGAAAGTGTGAACGGATGAGACAAGAAATATAGGAAGTGAGAATAAGGCAAGGTGAAATATTTCGAAGTACCCTGGCAACATATATATATATATATATATATATATATATATATATATAACATCTTTATTGGAGTATAACTGTTTTACAATGGTGTGTTAGTTTCTGCTTTACAACAAAGTGAATCAGTTATACATATACATATGTTCCCATATCATCTCTTCTCTCTTGCATCTCCCTCCCTCCCACCCTCCCTATCCCACCCCTCTAGGTGGTCACAAAGCACAGAGCTGATCTCCCTGTGCTATGTGGCTGCTTCCCTTTAGCTATTTTCCATTTGGTTTTAAAAGCCAGTGAGGGGGGACCTTCAAGATAGAGGAGGAGTAAGACGTGGATATCACCTTCCTACCAAGAAATACATCAGAAATACATCTACATGTGGAAAAACTCTTGAAGAACACATACTGAACAGTGGCAGAAGACCTCAGACTTCCCAAAAAGCAAGAAACTCCCCATGTACCTGGGTAGACAAAAGAAAAAAGAAAAAACAGAGACAAAAGAATAGGGACGGGACCTGTACCTCTGGGAGGGAGCTGTGAAGGATAAAAAGTTTCCACACACTAGGAAGCCCCTTCACTGGCAAAGCCAGGAGAGTGGGCTGGGGGGGAAGCATTGAAGCCATGGAGGAGAGCGCAGCAACAGGGGTGCAGAGGGAAAAGCGGAGAGATTCCTGCACAGAGGATCGGTGCCAACCAGCACTCACCAGCCTGAGAGGCTGTCTGCTCAACTGCCAGGGTGGGTGGGGGCTGGGAGCTGAGGCTCGGGCTTCGGAGTTCAGACCCCAGGGAGAGGACTGGGGTTGGCTGCTTGAATACGGCCTGAAGGGGGCTAGTGCACCACAGCTAGCTGGGAGGGAGACCAGGAAAAGGTCTGGAAATGCGTAAGAGACAAGATACCATTGTTTTTGGGTGCACGAGGAGAGGGTATTCAGAGCACCGCCTAAACCAGCTCCAGAGATGGGTGTTAGCCGTGGCTATCAGCGCTGACACCATAGATGGGCAAGAAACACTAAGGCTGCTGCTGCAGCCACCAAGAAGCCTGTGTGCAAGCACAGGCCACACTCTACACCTCCCCTCCTGGGAGCCTGTGCAGCCTGCAACTGCCAGGGTTCCACGATCCAGGGAAAACCTCCCCGTGAGAATACACAGTGCACCTCAGGCTGTTGCAACGTCACACTGGCCTCTGCCGCCGCAGGCTCACCCCGCATTCCATACCCCTCCTTCCCCCCTGCCTGAGTGAACCAGAGCCCCTAATCTGCTGCTACTTTAATGCTGTCCTGTCTGAACAAAGAACAGAAGCCCTCAGGTGACCTACATGCAGAGGCAGGGCCAAATCCAAACCTGAACCCCAGGAGCTGTGCGAACGAAGAAGAGAAAGAAATTACTCCCAGCAGCCTCAGGAGCATTGAATTAAATCTCCACAATTAACTTGATGTACCCTGCATCTGTGGAATACCTGAATAGACAATGAATCATCTGAAATTTTTTTTTTTTTTTTTTTTTTTGTGGTATGTGGGCCTCTCACTGTTGTGGCCTTTCCCGTTGTGGAGCACAGGCTCCGGACGCGCAGGCTCAGTGGCCATGGCTCACGGGCCCAGCCGCTCCGCGGCATGTGGGATCTTCCCGGACCGGGGCACGAACCCGTGTCCCCTGCATCAGCAGGCGGATTCTCAACCACTGCGCCACCAGGGAAGCCCCTCATCTGAAAATTGAGGCGGTGGACTTTGGGAGCAACAGTAGACTTGGGGTTTGCTGTATGTGACTGACTGGTTTCAGGTTTTATGTTTATCTTAGTTTAGTATTTAGAGCTTATTATCATTGTTATATCTGTTTATTGATTTGGTTGCTCTCTTCCATTTGTTTTTATATATAGATATATATTTTTCCTTTTTCTCTTTTTGTGAGTGTGTATGTGTATGCTTCTTTGTGTGATTTTGTCTGTATAGGTTTCCCTTAACCATTTGTCCTAGGATTCTGTCTGTCTGATTTTTTTTTGTATAGTTTTTTAGTTTAGTTGCTCTCTTCTTTCTTTCTTTTTTCACTATTTTTTTCTTTTTAACTTTTTAATTCTTAATAATTGAAAAGAATTTTAATAACTTTATTTCCTTTTATTTTCTTTCTTTCTTTCTTTCTTTTTTTCTCCCATTTCTTCTGAGCCGTGTGACTGACAGGGTCTTGGTGTTCTGGCCGGGTGTCGGGCCTGTACCTCACAGGTGGGAGAGCTGAGTTCAGGACATTGGTCCACCAGAGACCTCCCAGCTCCACGTAATATCAAACAGTGAAAACTCTCCCAGAGATATCCATCTCAATGTGAAGACCCAGATCCACTCAACAACGAGCAAGCTACATTGCTGGACACCCTATGCCAAACAACTAGCAAGACAGGAACACAACCCCACCCATTAGCAGAGAGGCTACCTAAAATCATAATAAGGTCACAGACACCCCAAAACACAGCACCAGCTGTGGTCCTGCCTATCAGAAGACAAGATCCAGCCTCATCCACCAGAAAACAGGCACCAGTCCCCTCTACCAGGAGCCTAGAAAACCCACTGAACCAACTTTAGCCACTGGGGGAAGACACCAAAAACAATGGGAACTATGAACCTGCAGGCTATGAAAAGAAGACCCCAAACACAGTAAGTTAAGCTAAATGAGAGGACAGAGAAGTACACAGCAGATGAAGGAGCAAGGTAAAAACCCACCAGACAAAACAAAAGAAGTGGAAATAGGCAGTCTACCTGAAAAAGAATTCAGAGTAATGATAGTAAAGATGATCCAAAATCTTGGAAATAAAATGGGGAAAATACAAGAAATGTTTAACAAGGACCTAGAAGAAGTAAAGAGCAAACAAACAATGATGAACAACACAATAAATGAAATTAAAAATTCTCTAGAAGGAATCAATAGCAGAATAACTGAGGCAGAAGAACGGATAAGTGACCTGGAAGATAAAATAGTGGAAATAACTACCACAGAGCAGGACAAAGAAAAAAGAATGAAAAGAATTGAGGACAGCCTCAGAGACCTATGGGACAACATTAAATGCACCAACATTTGAATTATTGGGGTCTCAGAAGAAGAAGAGAAAAAGAAAGAGACTGGGAAAATATTTGAAGAGATTACAGTTGAAAACTTCCCTAATATGGGAAAGGAAATAGTTAATCAGGTCCAGGAAGCACAGAGAGTCCCATACAGGATAAATCCAAGGAGAAACACACCAAGACACATATTAATCAAACTATCAAAAATTAAGTACAAAGAAATAATATTAAAAGCAGCAAGGGAAAAACAACAAGTAACACATAGGGGAATCCCCATAAGGTTAACAGCTGATCTTTCAGCAGAAACTCTGAAAGCCAGAAGGGAGTGTCAGGACATATTTAAAGTGATGAAGGAAAAAAACCTACAACCAAGATTACTCTACCCAGCAAGGATCTCATTCAGATTTGACAGAGAAATTAAAACCTTTACAGACAAGCAAAAGCTAAGAGAATTCAGTATGACCAAACCAGCTTTACAACAAATGCTAAAGGAACTTCTCTAGGCAGGAAACACAAGAGAAGGAAAAGACCTACGATAATAAACCCAAAACAATTAAGAAAATGGGAATAGGAACATACATATAGATAATTACCTTAAAAGTAAAAGGATTAAATGCTCCAACCAAAAGACATAGATTGGTTGAATGGATACATAAACAAGACCCGTATATATGCTGTCTACAGGAGACCCACTTCAGACCTAGGGACACATACAGAATGAAAGTGAGGGGATGGAAAAAGATATTCCATACAAATGGAAATCAAAAGAAGGCTGGAGTAGCAATTCTCATATCAGACAAAATGGACTTTAAAACAAAGACTATTACAAGAGACAAAGAAGGACACTACATAATGATCAAAGTATCGATCCAAGAAGAAGATATAACAATTGTAAATATTTATGCACCCAACATAGGAGCACCTCAATACATAAGGCAAATACTAACAGCCATAAAAGGGGAAAGCGACAGTAGCACAATCATAGTAGGGGTCTTTAGCACCCCACTTTCACCAAAGGACAGATCATCCAAAATGAAAATAAATAAGGAAACACAAGCTTTAAATGATACATTAAACAAGATGGACTTAACTGATATTTATAGGACATTCCATCCAAAAACAACAGAATACACATTTTTCTCAAGTGCTCATGGAACATTCTCCAGGATAGATCGTATCTGGGGTCACAAATCAGGCCTCGGTAAATTTAAGAAAATTGAAATCATATCAAGTATCTTTTCTGACCACAATGCTATGAGACTAGGTATCAATTACAGGAAAAAATCTGTATGAAATACAAACACATAGAGGCTAAACAACACACTACTTAATAACCAAGAGGTCACTGAAGAAATCAAAGAGGAAATCAAAAAATACTTAGACACAAATGACAATGAAAACACAACGACCCAAAACCTATGGGATGCAGGAAAAGCAGTTCTACGAGGGAATTTTATAGTAGTGCAATCCTATCTCAAGAACCAAGAAACATCTGAAATAAACAACCTAACCTTGCACCTAAAGCAATTAGAGAAAGAAGAACAAAAAACCCCCCCAAAGTTAGCAGAAGGAGAGAAATCAGCTATCAGCAGATTTTTCTGCAGAAATTTTGCATGTCAGAAGGGAGTGGCATGATATATTCAAAGTGCTGAAAGGGAAAAACCTGCAACCTAGGATACTACCCAGTAAGACTGTCATTTAGAATCCAAGGAGAGGTAAAAACTTCTTGGAAACACAAAAACTAAAAGAGCTCATCAATATTAAACCTACCATAAAGGGAATGTTAAAGGGTCTTCTCTAAATGGAAAAAAGTAAGAATCTATAGGAAATGGAAAATCCAAAAAGGAAAGGCAAATATATACTAAGGACTAAGGATCTACCACTTAAATGAGCCAGTACAAATATTAAAAGACAAGAAAAGTGTAAAAGCAACTATAACTACAATAAACAGTTAAGGGATAAACATGAAGATGTAAAATATGACATTAAAAACACAAAAGTTTCAGGAGGGGTGTAAAAAATGTATATCTTTTATCAATGGAGAAAGAAGATGTGGCACATATATACAATGGAATATTACTCAGCCATAAAAAGAAATGAAACTGAGTTATTTTAGTGAGGTGGATGGACCTAGAGTCTGTCATACAGAGCGAAGTAAGTCAGAAAGAGAAAAACAAATACCATATGCTAACACATATATATGGAATCTAAAAAAAACCCCAAAAACCAGTCCTGTAATAATTTTGATTTTTAGTATTTTTCTTGCCATATGTTTGACTACATTAACATACCCACCACTTGTATATCTGTTAGTGTTTGCAAAGCACTTTAAAGTGCAACATTTCATTTACTAGTTGCAGCAACAACTGCTGTCCTTGATTTTACAGAAAATGAGTCTTAAGAATGGTAAGTTACTTGCCTAAGGTCACATAGCCTGTAAGTTACAGAGCCATGCTTAAACTCAAGAACTACTTGGATCTATTTTCGTCGGCAATTATATTACAATCTGTGGTCCTTTGGCTCTATGATTTAATTTGATTTTTTCAGCTTGAAAATATAAACATGATTTTGGCTATCTCCTCTTTTTTTAACATCTTTATTGGAGGATAATTGCTTTACAATGGTGTGTTAGTTTCTGCTTTATAACAAAGTGAATCAGTTATACATATACATATGTTCCCATATCTCTTCTCTCTTGCATCTCTCTCCCTCCAACCTCCCTATTCCACCCCTCTAGGTGGTCACAAAGCACTGAGCTCATCTCCCTGTGCTATGCGGCTGCTTCCCACTAGCTATCCCCACTACGTTTGGCAGTGTACACATGTCCATGCCACTCTCTCACTTCATCAAAGCTTACCCTTCCTCCTCCCCATATCCTCAAGTCCATGCTCTAGTAGGTCTATGTTTTATTACCGTCCTACCCATAGTCTCTTCATGACTTTTTTTTTCTTAGATTCCATATATATGTGTTAGCATACAGTGTTTGTTTTTCTCCTTCTGACTTACTTCACTCTGTATGACAGACTCCAGGTCTATCCACCTCATTACAAATAACTCAGTTTCATTTCTTTTTATGGCTGAGTAATATTCCATTGTATATATGTGCCAATTCTTCCTTATACATTCATCTGTTGATGGACACTTAGGTTGATTCCATGTCCTGGCTATTGTAAATAGAGCTTCAATGAACATTTTGGTACATGACTCTTTTTGAATTATGGTTTTCTCAGGGTATATGCCCAGTAGTGGGATTGCTGGGTCATATGGTAGTTCTATTTGTAGTTTCTTGAGGAACCTCCATACTGATCTCCATAGTGGCTGTATCAATTTACATTCCCACCAACAGTGCAAGAGTGTTCCCTTTTCTCCACACCTTCTCCAGCATTTATTGTTTCTAGAGTTTTTGATGATGGCTATTCTGACTGGTGTGAGATGATATCTCATTGTAGTTTTGATTTGCATTTCTCTAATGATTAATGATGTTGAGCATTCTTTCATGTGTTTGTTGGCAATCTTAATATCTTCTTTGGAGAAATGTCTATTTAGGTCTTCTGCCCATTTTTGGATTGTGTTTTTTGTTGTTTTTTTTTTTGTGTGTGGCTATCTCCTCTTGATCCACTGGAGATGAGGAAACTAGGCTTAACATCTTGAGTTTCCCAAGCTTGATAAACAAACTTCCGGTGAATAAGAAAAACAAATTGGAGGTGAAGAATGTCTGATAGCTTTTTACCTGGGTGTTGAAGGGAAGACTCCTCACGTATGACTGAGAAGACTGAGTTACTGTCCATTTGTACATTCTGCTCCCCATCACTGCCATCAGCACACAAACTCTGCTGTTGGGCTTTGACTGCTGCTATCTTTTGTTGAGGCTGGCTCTGTAGGTTAATGCTGCCTGGCCCCTTTGCTCAAGGGGAGGCTTCGTCTTGAATGGTGGAACCCTTGGTGGAGCTAGTGCTTGTGTATTTTTCTTGCCCTTCAGAATTATTTCAAACAGACGCTAAACTCTAGAGCATCCCTAACGTCTTCTTCTGAAGCTTTATAATATGTATAAGATAAATTTTTGGAGTGTTTGCTAGGTTCTAAGTACTGTTCTGTAGTAAGCTTTTTATAAATATTAACCCATGTAATCTTCACAAGAGCCCTAGGAAGTAGAGATTATGATTATCAAATCAGTTACAGATGAAGAAATTGATGCTCAGCAATGTTGAGTAACTTGCTGAAATTCACAATGCTAGTGTGTGACAGAGTTTGGACATGATTCCAAGTCTGTCTGATTTTACAGCCTGTGCTCTTACTCATTATAACCTTCTCAAAAAGCTTCCCCCCATTTAAAGAACTCCTAAAAGAACACTGAAAATATAACACGAAGGTTGAAATGGAATAGTGACAATGACTTTTTGGTATGAATGCTATCTTTTTGACAATGGACAAGAAGCTTCCAAACATGGTTTGAAATATAAACTTTAGAGTCTCCCAAATTTGAGTCATATCTCAGTTCTGCCTCTTCTTTACCCCTTGGTTTCCTTATCTGTAAAATTAAGGTGATAATAGCAGCTACCTTGATAGTGTGGTTCTGAAATATAAATGAGTTAATACATGTAAAGCATTTAGAGCTCTCCCTAGTCTATAGACAGAATTATGTGACAAAGTTCTGTTATGAAGATATAAGAGAAATCTAGAAACTTTGAGACATGACCAAAAATGAAAACTACAGGCCAATATCTTTGATGACTATAGATGCAAAAAATCCTCAACAAAATATTAGCAAACTGAATCCAACAACACATAATGATCACACACTATGATCAGGTTGGATTCATCTCAGGGTCACTAAGATGGTTCAACATATGCAAATCAATGTGTTACACAACAGCAACAGAAGACAAAAGGCACATGATCATCTCAACAGTAGATACTTTGTTGTTTCCTTGGGTGAAGATGAGTCTTATCCAGGTCAAAGGGAGCACTAGGAATGGCAAGACTTTTGTCTACTAGAAAAGAACTGTTATTCACTTGCACCCGTTAGAGCAACATGGGGTGTATTTGCAGCTATTCCTTGTCAGTTATGGCCTTGAGCAGATTCATGGGCCAAACATGTTTGCTTCCTCAGGCACTCTATATAACTTACTCTCTTCCTCCCCACCATGCCTCATTCATACTTTTGACTTGGAGGGAACCAAATACCCTTCACTTCCAGTGAGGTGTCTCTGACTAGTAAAACTCTGACTAGTGCTTTTGAACTCAGCACTAGATGGTTCATCTAAACTCATGGTGGTATTTCAGGCATTAATCTGTGGGCACAAAATGATTATTTGAACCTCAGGGCCTTCAGGTGCCCCTCAAATGATAGCAAATTATCAGTAATGCAAGTCCTTCCTTACCCCAGGCCTGCACATGGTTCAGACTGCACATATTCTATAAAGTTCCCAAGGACCCTTTTTTCTTGGATAGTAAGAAGGAGAGATTTCCCCCCTTGTTCGTAAATGTGATCCAGGAGTCAGGTTTTAGAAACACAGCCTAATCCACATTATCAGTCTGTCAAGAGAATGGGATCCCATTTGGCTTAGTAATTGGTTTTTTTTGTTAACTTTTCAGTGAAAAATTTCCCTTCATTGTAATTAGACCTAGTGATTAGAATCTCTAGACTTTGCTCTTTAAGTACTAGCAAGTGTTAAAATGTCTGGGACTGTGAAGAAAGCTGCAGTTTGAGTTGCTGGTTGAAAGAGAAGTTTGGGCAGGCCCTCAGCCTCTAGGGCTGTTGATTTAGAACAGACATTAGATGAAAAGGTGTTTATAGGGGCCATTAATGAATCCATAGGGGAGACTGAATTATTTCTCTAATAACGTGGTCCATTTATTATTAAGATCATTTGTGGGTTTCTTATATCTTCTAGTTTGTGGGAGAAAGAAAGGAAAAGGAATATTTCTCTCCTTTTTCCTCCTTGGATTTTGGAAAACTGCCCTGATGGAGACATAAAGACTCTAGAGAAGTACAATAGTCCTGTAGGTACGGAAAGGCCCTTTAATGGGTAAGTGTAAGTGATAGACAAATACTTGATGTTATTCATATGTAAAGAGTTCTTATAGATTCATAAGAAAAATACAAACATCACAACAGACAAAAAGACAAATGAGATGAACAGACTGTTTGCACACCCATGCATACAAAGACAGAAAGAAATGAAATAAAAATGGCCAATTGGGCTTTCCTGGTGGCGCAGTGGTTGAGAGTCTGCCTGCCGATGCAGGGGACACAGGTTCTGAGCCCTGGTCTGGGAAGATCCCACATGCCATGGAGCAACTGGGCCCGTGAGCCACAACTACTGCGCCTGCGGGTCTGGAGACTGTGCTCTGCAAGGAGAGGATGCGATAGTGAGAGGCCCGCACACCGTGATGAAGAGTGGCCCCCGCTCGCCGCAACTGGAGAAAGCCCTCACACAGAAACGAAGACCCAACACAGCCATAAATAAATAAATAAAGTATATATTAAAAACAACAAAAAAATGGCCAATAGACACAATATAAAGGACAGTGAACTCATATTCTCTATTAATACCTAACACATTGACAACAATTAAAAATTAAAAACAAATTGTCATAGCCAGTGTTGGATAGCTTAAGGGAGAAACAGTGCTAATGGAGGTATAAATTGCTCTGACCTTTCTAAGGGCAATTTGAGAATACATACCAAAATCTTTAATATGTGCATATCTTTTGACTCACCATTTTCACTGTTAGGTATTTATCATAAGGAAATAATTGAAAATGTTAAAAAAAGATTTAGCTACAAAAACTGTGGCAGCAAAAATTGGAAGCAACTAAATATTCAAAAGTTAGAAACTGGTTAAATAAATTATGGTATAAGCATAGAATAGAAAATTATGCAGCCATTAAAAATCATGATTTTGAAATGAGAAAATGCTCATGATATCATAATATTAAAATAAGAAAATAAGATATGAAGCTGTGTATGCAAAGTATGATCCCAATTTCATAAACAAAACTATATTAAAAGACTAGAAGAAAATACACTTAAATGTTAACAATGATTATCTCTGGGTGGTGGGATGACAGATAATCTTTACTTTCTTCTTTTTAGGCTTTTATGTCTTTTCCAAATTTCATACAGTGTGTATGTACTACTTTTATAATTAGAAAAAACAACAACAGAAACTGTATTAAAAAAGAGATTTAAGTTTGTCTCTGAAAGCTAATCTTTGATTTAAATTTTCTCTTCTAATTTAAACACAGTTGTTTCCTTTCAGAAATGAGGAAAATCATTTTAACTGTCTGGTGAGAGAAATTATATAAAGGCAGTTTTTCCCCCCTGGGGTATGTGGGAAATATCCCAAGATAAAAGTATTCCAGTGCAGTGTATGTGTTCCAGACTGGCCCTTCTTTGAAAGGCTTTATGTTACTTTTTAAAACTGTTTTATCAAGATATAATTCACATACCATAAAATTCACCCATTTAAAGTATACAGTTCAATGTTTTTTAGTATATTGACAGGATTGTGTAGCCATCACCATCTAATTCCAAAACGTTTTTATCACTCTAAAAAGAAAATTAATACCATAGCAGTCACTCACTCCCCACCCCTCCCTCTCCTCAACAACAGGTAACCACTAATCTATTTTCTTGGCTCTATGAGTTTGCCTATTGTGGATATTTTGTATAAATGAAATCACACAAGATGTGAAGTTTTGTGAGCTCTCAGTATAACGCTTACAAGGTTCATCCATGTTTTAGCATGAATCAGTACTTTATTCTTTTTTTTAAATGCAAGTCCACTACTCATGAAAGTCTACTTTTTAAAAAAAATATTATTTAATTTATTTTATTTTTTGGCTGTGTTGGTTCTTCGTTGCTGCATGTGGGCTTTCTCCGGTTGTGGCGAGCAGAGACTACTCTTCGTTGTGGTGTGTGGGCTTATTGCGGTGGCTACTCTTGTTGTGGAGCACGGGCTCTAGGTGCGTGGGCTTCAACAGTTGTGGAACGTGGGCTCAGTAGTTGTGGCACACAAGCTAGGTTGCTCCATGGCATGTGGGATCCTCCCGGACCAGGGCTCGGACCCATGTCCCCTGCATTAGCAGGTGGATTCCCAACCACTGCTCCACCAGGGAAGCCCAGTACTTTATTCTTTATATGGCTGAATAACATTTAATTGTATGGGTATATCATATTTTGTTTATCCATTCATCTGTTGATAGACATTTGAGTTGTTTCCAGTTTGTGGCTATTATGAATAATGCTACTGTGAACACTTGTGTACAAGGTTTTGCATAAAAATATGTTTTCATTTCTCTTGGGTATATAACTAGGAGTGGAATGGCTAAGTCATATGGTAACTCTATGATTAATATTTTGAGGAACTACCAAACTATTTTCCAAAGCAATTGTACCATTTTATATTCCCATATGTTACCTTTCATCCAACAATTCTTACATGTGCCTAATAAATATGTACAAAGATGATCATGTGTAATAGCAAAAAATAGAAACAACCAGATATCCGTAAATAGGGGACCAGTTAAGTCAATTATGGTACATTTAAGTTATGGAGTACTATGCAGTTGTTAAAAAGATGCTATACTATATATATTTTTATTGAGAAAGATATCCAAGACATATTAAGTTGTAAAAGCAAGCTCTAAATCAATATGTATGATATTATTTGTGTAAAATTCAATTATTACATATATGCTTGTATATGCATAGAATATTTCTGGAAGTACACCTAGGAAATTGTTAACATGGTGTTGAGAGTGGGACTAGTGTATGTTGATAGTGATCTGAAACATGGTAAGGGAAGGGAACTTACTTTTCAATTTAAGGCATTGGGTACATCAACTTTTTAAGTCATGTGCTTTATTTTACAATAATAAAATCTTTAAGAAAGTCTGCATTAGTAAAACCTAGCTTTTTCATTGATGTAGACAGTTTGAGTTTCATTATTCATGCAAGTGCAGCAGAAAGGAAATGCATATTTAGTGCTATCAATAGCACCTAATTATATGCAAACCCTCCTCTACATTAGAATTTTTTACTGTTTCATTGGGCCACCTTTTAGGAAATAACTCCTTTTGTTCTTTGGGGTTTTTTTCTAATGCATCCAGATGGGCAAATTTATGTTCTCATGAAACATGTTTCAAGGTAAAATTTATTGCATGTGAACATTTCAGTAAAAGCAGAGTTCTCAAGATTAAAGTAAGAAAGATCAGAGAGACAACCTTGCTGGTATTTGTTGGTAACCAATTTTTGATAAATTGCATTTTCTTAAAAAAGAGTTTGGCAGAACAGTTTGCTATATGATAAAAATCTCTAAAGCCAATTCTGGGTTACAAAAAAAGACTTGAACAGTATTAGACTATGTAACTACACACAGAATTTTTTTATCATCTTTTTTTGAATTTTATTTTATTTTTTGATACAGCAGGTTCTTATTAGTTATCTATTTTATACATATTAGTGTATATATGTCAACCCCAATCTCCCAATTCATCCCACCACCACCAAACCCACCACCCCCTGCTTTCCCCCCTTGGTGTCCATATGTTTGTTCTCTACATCTGGGTCTCAATTTCTGCCCTGTAAACCAGTTCATCTGTACCATTTTTCTAGAATCCACAAATATGTGTTAATATACGATATTTGTTTTTCTCCTTCTGACTTACTTCACTCTCTATGACACACTCTAGGTCCATTCATGTCTCTACAAATAACCCAATTTCATTCCTTTTTATGGCTGAGTAATATACCATTGTATATATGTACCATATCTTCTTTATCCATTTGTCTGTCGATGGGCATTTAGGTTGCTTGAATTACCTGGCTACTGTAAATAGTGCTGCAATGAACATTGGGGTGCATGTGTCTTTTTGAATTATGGTTTTCTCTGAGTATATGTCCAGTAGAGGGATTGCTGGGTCATGTGGTAATTCTATTTTTAGTTTTTTAAGGAACCTCCATACTGTTCTCCGTAGTGTCTGTATCAATCTACATTCCTACCAACATTGCAAGAGGGTTTTATTTTCTCCACACCCTCTCCAGCATTTGTTGTCTGAAGATTTTCTGATGATGGCCATTCTGACTGGTGTGAGGTGATACCTCATTGTAGTTTTGATTTGCATTTCTCTAATAATTAGTGATGATGAGCAGCTTTTCATGTGCCTCTTGGCCATCTGTATGTCTTCTTTGGAGAAATGTCTTTTTAGATCTTCTGCCCGTTTATTGATTGGGTTGTTTTTTTTTAATATTGAGGTGCATGAGCTGTTTATATATTTTGGAGATTAGTCCTTTGTCTATTGATTCATTTGCAAATATTTTCTCCCATTCTGATGGTTGTCTCTTCATTTTGTTTATGGTTTCCTTGGCTGTGCAAAAGCTTTTAAGTTGCATTAGGTCCCATTTGTTTATTTTGTTTTTATTTCCATTACTCTAGGAGGTGGGTCAAAAAGGATCTTGCTGTGATTTATGTCAAAGTGTGTTCTGCCTATGGCTTCCTCTAAGGGTTTTATAGTGTCTGGCCTTACAGTTGGGTCTTTAATCCATTTTGAGTTTATTTTGGTATATGGTATTAGGGAGTGTTCTAATTTCATTCTTTTACATATAGTTGTTCAGTTTTCCCAGCACCACTTATCGAAGGGACTGTCTTTTTCTCCATTGTATATCCTTGCCTCCTTTGTCATAGATGACCATAGGTGTATGGGTTTACCTCTGGGCTTTCTATCCTGTTGCATTGATCTATATTTCTGTTTTTGTGCCAGTACCATATTTTCTTGGTTACTGTAGCTTTGTAGTACAGTCTGAAGTCAGGGAGCCTGGTTCCTCCAGCTCTGTTTTTTTCCCTCAAGATGCTTTGGCTATTTGGGTTCTTTTGTGTCTCCATACAAATTGTGAAAATGTTTGTTTTAGTTCTACAAAAACTGCCATTGGTAATTTGATAGGGATTGCAATGAATCTGTAGATTGCTTTGTGTTATATAGTCATTTTCACAATATTGATTCTTCCAATCCAAGAACGTTGTATATCTCTCCATCTGTTTGTGTCATCTTTGATTTCTGTCATCAGTGTCTTATAGTTTTCTGAGTACAGGTTTTTTTTATCTCCCTAGGTAGTTTTATTCCTAGGTATTTTATTCTTTTTGTTGCAATGGTGAATGTGATTGTTTCCTTAATTTTTCTTTCTGATCTTTCATTGTTAATGTATAGGAATGCAAGGGATTTCTGTGCATTACTTTTGTATCTTGCAACTTTACCAAATTCATTGGTTAGCTCTAGTAGTTTTCTGGTAACATCTTTAGGATGATCTACATATAGTATCATGTCATCTGCAAACAGTGACAGCTTTGCTTCTTCTTTTCCCATTTGGGTTCCTTTTATTTCTTTTTCTTCTCTGACTGCTGTGGCTAGGACTTCCAAATCTATGTTGAATAAGAGTGGTTAGAGTGGACATCCTTGTCCTGTTCCTGATCTTAGAGGAAATGCTTTCAGTTTTTCACCATTGAGAATGATGTTTGGTGTGTGTTTGTCATATATGGCCTTTATTATGTTGAGGTAGGTTCCCTCTATGCCCACTTTCTGGCGAGTTTTAATCATAAATGGGTGTTGAATTTTGTCAAAAACTTTTTCTGCATCTATTTAGATGATCATATGGTTTTTATTCTTCAGTTTGTTAATACGGTGTATCACATTGATTGATTTGTGTATATTGAAGAATCCTTGCATCCCTGGGATAAATCCCACTTGATCATGGTGTATGACCCTCTTAATGTGCTGTTGGATTCTGTTTGCTAGTATTTTGTGGAGGATTTTTGCATCTATGTTCATCAGTAATATTGGCTTGTAGTTTTCTTTCTTTGTGACATCTTTGTCTGGTTTTGGTGTCAGGGTGATGGTGGCCTCAGAGAATGACTTTGGGAGTGTTTCTTCCTCTGAAAATTTTGGAGGAGTTTGAGAAGGATGGGTGTTAGCTCTTCTCTAAATGTTTGATCGAATTCACCTGTGAAGCCATCTGGTCCTGGACTTGTGTTTGCTGGGAGGTTTTTAATCACAGTTTCAATTTCACTACTGTGATTGATATGTTCATATTTTCTATTTCTTCCTGCTTCAGTCTTGGAAGGTTATACCTTTTTAATAATGTGTCCATTTCTTCCAGGTTGTCCATTTAATTGGCATATATTTGCTTGTAATAGTCTCTTATGATCCTTTGTATTTCTGTGTTGTCAGGTGTAACTTCTCCTTTTTCATTTCTAATTTTATTGATTTGAGTCCTCTCCCTCTTTTTCTTGATGATTCTGGCAAAAGGTTTATCAGTTTTGTTTATCTTCAGTGAACCAGCTTTTAGTTTTGTTGATCTTTGCTATTGTTTCCTTCATTTCTTTTTCATTTATTTCTGACCTGATCTTTATGATTTCTTTCCTTCTGCTAACTTTAGGGGATTTTTGTTCTTCTTTCTCTAATTGCTTTAGGTGTAAGGTTAAGTTGTTTATTTGAGATGTTTCTTGTTTCTTGTTTCTTGAGGTAAGATCTTATTGCTATAAACTTCCTTCTTAGAACAGCTTTTGCTGCATCCCATAGGTTTTGGATCATCATTTTTTAGTTGTCATTTGTCTCTAAGCATTTTTTGATTTCCTCTTTGATTTCTTCAGTGATCTCTTGGTTATTTAGTAATGTATTGTTTAACCTCCACGTGTTTGGTTTTTTTTACTTTTTTTTCCCTGTAATTTATTTCTGATCTCATAGCGTTGTGGTCGGAAAAGATGATTGATATGATTTCAGTTTTCTTAAATTAACTGAGGCTTGATTTGTGGCCCAAGGTGTGATCTATACTGGAGAATGTTCTAGGTGCAGTTGAGAAGAAGGTGTAATCTGCTGGTTTTGGATGGAATGTCCTATAAATATCAATTAAAACTATCTGGTCTATTGTGTCATTTAAAGCTTGTGTTCCTTTATTAATTTTCTGTCTGGATGATCTGTCCATTGGTGTAAGTGAGGTGTTAAAGTCCCTACTATTATTGTGTTACTTTTTATTTCCTCTTTTATAGCTGCTAGCATTTGCCTTATGTATTGAGGTGCTCCTATGTTGGGTACATATATATTTATAATTGTTATATCTTCTTCTTGGAAAGATCCCTTGATCATTATGTAGTGACTTTCCATGTCTCTTGTAACATTCTTTATTTTAAAGTCTATTTTACCTGACATGAGTATTGTTACTCCAGCTTTCTTTTGATTTCCATTTGCATGGAATATCTTTTTCCATCCCCTCACTTTCAGTCTGTATGTGTCCCTAGGTCTGAAGTGGGTCTCTTGTAGACAGCATATATACTGGTCTTGTTTTTGTATCCATTCAGCAAGCCTGTGTGTTTCGGTTGGAGCATTTAATCCATTCCCGTTTAAGGTAATTATTGATATGTATGTTCCTGTGACCATTTTCTTAATTGTTTTGGGTTTGTCTTTGTAGGTCCTTTTCTCTCTTGTGTTTCCCACTTAGAGAAGTTCCTTTAGCATTTGTTGTAGAGCTGGTTTGGTGGTGCTGAATTCTCTTAGCTTTTGCTTGTCAGTAAAACTCTTGATTTCTCTCTTGAATCTGAATGAGATCCTTGACAGGTAGATTAATCTTGGTTGTAGTTTCTTCCCTTTCATAACTTTAAATATATTGTGCCACTCCTTTCTGGCTTGTATTGTTTCTGCTGAGAAATCAGCTGTTAACCTTATGGGAGTTCCCTTGTATATTATTTGTCATTTTTCCCTTGTTGCTTTTAATAATTTTTCTTTGTCTTTGATTTTTGTCAATTTGATTACTATGTGTCTCAGCATGTTTCTCCTTGGGTTTATCCTGCCTGGGACTCTCTTTGCTTCCTGGACTTGGGTGGCTATTTCCTTTCCCATGTTAGGGAAGTTTTCAACTATAATCTCTTCAAATATTTTATCCGGTCCTTTCTCTCTCTTCTCCTTCTGGGACCCCTATAATGTGAATGTTGGTGTGTTTAATGTTGTCCCAGAGGTCGATTAAGCTGTCTTCATTTCTTTTCAATCTTTTTTCTTTATTCTGTTCCACAGCAGTGAATTCCACCATCTTGTCTTCCAGGTCACTTTTCCTTTCTTCTGCCTCAGTTATTCTGCTATTGTTTCCTTCTAGTGTATTTTTCATTTCAGTTATTGTATTGTTCATGTCTGTTTGTTTGTTCTTTAAGTCTTCTACGTGTGTTTTCTTTAATTCTTCTAGGTCTTTGTTAAACATTTCTTGCATCTTCTCAATCTTTGTCTCCTTTCTTTTTCTGGGGTCCTGGATCATCTTCACTATCATTTTTCTGAATTCTTTTTCTGGAACGTTGCCTATCTTCACTTCATTTAATGTTTTTTCTGGGGTTTTATCTTGTTCCTTCATCTGGTACATAGTCCTCTGCCTTTTCATTTTGTCTGTCTTTCTGTGAATGTTGTTTTCATTCCACAGGCTGCAGGATTGTAGTTCTTCTTGCTTCTGCTGTCTGCCCTCTGGTGGATGAGGCTATCTAAGGGGCTTGTTTAAGCTTCCTGATGGGAGGAACTGGTGGTGGGTAGAGCTGGGTGTTGCTCTGGTGGGCAGAACTCAATAAAACTTTAATCCACTGAGTTCCCTCCCTGTTTGTTGTTTGACCTGAGGCAACCCAGCACCAGAGGCTACAGGCTCTTTGGTGGAGCTAATGGTGGACTCCAAGAGGGCTCACATCAGGGAGTATTTCCCAGAACATCTGCTGTCAGTGTCCTTGTCCCCACTGTGAACCACAGCCACCCCCACCTCTGCAGGAGACCCACCAACACTAGCAGGTAGAGCTAGTCCAGCCTCCTATGGGGTCACTACTCATTCCCCCAGGCCCTGATGTGCACTGTACTTTGTGTGTGCCCTCCAACAGTGGAGTCTCTGTTTCTCCCAGTCTTGTCAAAGTCCTACAATCAGATCCCACTAGCCTCCAAAGTATGATTCTCTGGGAATTTCTCCTCCCATTGTCAGACCCTCAGGGTGGGAAGCCTGATGTGGAGCTAAGAACCTTCACTCCAGTGGGTGGACTTCTGTGGTATAACTGTTCTCCATTTTGTGAGTCACCCACCCAGCAGTTATGGGATTTGATTTTATTGTGATTGTGCCCCTCCTACCATCTCATTGTGGCTTCTCCTTTGTCTTTGGATGTGGGGTATCTTTTTTGGTGAGTTCCAGTGTCTTCCTGTTGATGATTGTTCAGCAGTTAGTTGTCATTCCGGTGCTCTCACAAGAGGGAGTGAGCACAAGTCCTTCTACTCTGCCATCTTGAACCAATCTGGTCTACACACAGAATTTGATCATTTAAAATGAGTCAGCTGTTGACAGAAAACAGATTTCTGCTTTCTAGAAAAATTTGCATTAAGAACCTTTTGATATGAATCCCTGTGATGGAGGAAGAGTAGGCTTAGAGTAGTTGCCCTTTCTATTAATAGGAAAAAATGGGAGTATTAGCTCTCAAATTAGGAGAGCCACATGAGGTGAATAGCTTGGTGCCCTATGTATAATCAGGATATAACTTGCTTGGTTAAGTATCTTTACAATGGATTGTCTCCATTAGTTCCTTTCAACTTGGTCTATACTCCCTTTCAATTCAATTTTATGAAACTCAGTCAAGTCCCTACTATGTGCCAGGCATTATGTTAATCTCTATGGTAGACGCAATTATGAATGAGATTAAGTTCCCATTCCAAAAGAACTCATTTGGGGGCTATTTGCAACTAATTTATTAAAGTTTGCCCTTTTAGTTTTAATGTATATCTTATATGCACAATACTGATTATGCTTTTGTTGAGGTTTTAAAGGCTTAAGATGTAACTGGAACACTAAGTGGTCTAATTCATCTTAGGGAAACTGTGGAAGTCACCTGGGGGATGGTCCCATGTGAAACAGAAGCATATTCTGTGATGCTGTAGGCAAGAGAATTTCAGGGTGTGTTCCTCTTCCTCTAGCTTTCCTTTCATACAACCTGGTATTCTTCACATCTTAGAAGAGTTGTGTTTCAGCAAAATTTTCTTAAAGTTTTATTAAAGGAATCCTATGTTCCATTGACCTCTTGTAGCAAAAAGGTGAAATATATGCATTTTGACTGAAAAAAAATGGACCCTCATCCCTAATATAGTAAGAGTGGGGTAAACCTATGCCAAGAATTACTACTCCTCCCACACCATGTTAATGCTTCTATTAGCTGTACCTAAACTCAATTCCATTTTATAAACAACTACAACAACAAACCCATTGGTGGAAGTAATTTACAACCAAGAACAACTTTAGGTCTCCTCTAGCCTCCTTTGCTTCATACATTGTTCTTGCTGTAGGACTATCAATCCCTAAAACTTTAACACATATGCTGTTTCTCACAAGACTTGAACATCCTCAGCATTTCTAAATATATATCCAAGATGATTCTATTATTATTTCTGGCACCTTTCACATCACTTGAATTTATAGGCCTCTTTCCAGATAGTTTATGGTGACACCTATACAGTTAATTATGATATTCTTGATTGAGAGAAAATCATACTGTCCACCGGGAGGGACTGCAATGTCTCTTCCTTATTTGGCAGTGGTTGCTAAGTTGCAGCTTCTGTTAATAGAGGGTTCCACGTTCTGCAACTGGTAATGTTAATTAGCTGCCTTATAAGGAGTTGCACATGCAGTACCTCCAGGCCAGGGTTTGTTAAATGACAAAGTTCAAGGGTTTTAAAGATGGATTTGATCATTGTATTAGGAACTTGGTTTGCTGAGGGATGTAACCAGTCTAAATCAAAATGGAAAAATTATATAAGGTGAATGTATTTGACTTGTAACTCTGAGAAAGTAACAGTGGTAATAATTCTCTGGATCTTGTGAATCTTACAGAGGTAATTTTTGGTTAGGAGTCTTCGCCAATGGTAACATGAATTTTGGTAATCAAATGCATGAAGATAGTCTGGGGAAGGGAATGATAAATGGGGGAACAATTTTCCTGCCAAGAATTGCTTTCTCTAGACATGACTCTTCCTAAGTGTGTAAATGTGGTTAAGTTGCCTGTCCTCTCTAAGCCTCAGTTTCCTCTCTCATGCAGTGAAGATGATAAAAATCCTTATCTTGTAGGGTAGTTTTGAGGAAAGTATGTAAAGGAGTCTGTTATAGTGTAAAGCAACTGGAGACAGAGTTTGGGGTTCAAGATGTTTATTAGGGGTCAACTCCTGTAAAAGGAAGGGAGAGGGAACAGAATCAGGCAGGGGAAGAATTCAAGTTAGATGTTAAATTACAGCAAGGCAGCAAAACTTTGGCCAACACTTCAGGTAAATAAAGAAAGACCGTTGCCCATCTGAGGGCCCCAGAGTCCCCTGTTAGTCCAAAATGGTCGGGCCTTATAACTCTGCTTTGACCACTCCCTGTAGCTGGTTAGCAAGGCCTTGGAGCAGGATTTAGTAGGGAAACCTCTGTGTCTACCACAGAAAAGTAGCTGTCATTATAAATGTTCATCTGTATAAGTGTTATGATTTACAGTAGCTATTTCACTGATACCTGGCCAGCTTTATCTGTGTATTTTTCCTCTTAAACACTTTATAGTGTATAGTGAGACACCATATTCTAATCAAGAAAAAGGGACTTGGGGCCTTAACATTTGCTCTTCCCTTTGCCTAAAATGCTCTTTTCCTAGAGTCTCACATGCCTATGATAATAGCAAGGAAGAAAATAAAACCAGAGTGTGTTCCCCTTCTAATCCCCATTTCACTTTCTTTATTATTATTAATATTATTATGATGATTTTCATTGCTCTTCCTAGGAAAAGTCTCCTTAAATGCCAAGTTTCTTAACCTGCAACTCAAGGATCTCTATAATGTGCCCACAACTTACCTATGCACCTTTCCAACTTCTGTATCCCACCAACCTTCAGCAGACAGAGCTCACCACTGTTACTGGAACAAGGTATATTCATTCCTATATTCACCCTTTCCTGATGCCATCCATCCTGCCCTCCTGGCTGCCCTTCTTACATTCAAATGCTCCCCATTCCCAAGGAGGAACTCAAGTGTATGTCCATTTGATGTTGTACTGGTCTATTCTTGCTCAGAGTAATTGCTCCCTCTTTTGAATTTCTAGTTCTTATGCTCAGAACTACTCACTTTATAAAGCCTTTTCATGCCTCTTTTTTCATTGCCATGTATTGTTATTACATTTATGATGCAATATTTATTGAGCATCTTCTATGTTCCTGGCCCTGTTCAAGGAACTGAGGATACAAAATGAACAAAGACAGGCAAGTTGTTACTCTCAAGGGGAATATATTCCAGTGGGTGGAGATTGACAGATAATAAACAAAGGAATAAATGAGATAATTTCAGGTAGTGATAAGTACCATGAAAAATAAAACAGTGAATTAAGGTGTTTCCATAGTTACTATTGCAGGCATGGAATGCTCTAGGGAAAGAGTATTTCAGGCAGAGGGAACAGTAGATGTTTAAGGTACCAAGCCTCCTGATTTTGGTTAGAATATGGAGTCTTACTACTAAAGGGTTTATAAAGAAAAGCACATAAAGTAGGCCACCAAGGCATCTAACTATTGGAATAGCTGAACCTTACAGTGATTGCTGCATACATTCTTTCTTTTGTTTGCTTTATAAATTGCAAAATGTTGTACAAACAGGTTTCCAAAACGTTTCACTTGATTATCACAATCACCCTTCAAGTTTGGTAAGTTGGGTATTATTACCCCCATTTTTTATGAGGAAACAGTGGTCAGATGACTTGACCACAATCCTACATTTAACTGTTTATTGGGTGTGTCTCATTTTCCCCCACACAATGGAAACAAGTCAGGGACCTTGAATTGAGGATAATGGAAAGAACTCTGGATGCAGCCAGATGAGAGTTCGAATGTGACTCTGCCTCTTACTGTAGAGTCTTGGGCAAGTTTTTTTACCCCTTGTGCCTCAGTTTCCTTCTTTGTAAAATAGGGATAATAATACCTCATGAGTTGGTTGTGCAGAATGAAAATGATAATGCATGGAAAGTCACTGGTAGAGCATTTGGCACATTAATAAATGGTCCCACATGTTGTTATCATTACAATGAATATAACAACACAATTATAATAAACATTGGTAAAATAATAATTTTTCCTAAGATCATACTTCTCAGGGAGCTATTTATCCACTTATGCTACAGATATGGCACTATTAGCTATTGGGTGGTATTCTTCCTTGTACCTAAAAAAACCTCCATACATTATTACACACCAGATCACTTGAGTTGCAGTGATTTTGTGAGAGTGATACAAAAGAACCTGGAAATTTATCACAGGGCCTGGTATATAGTAGCCCTTTAATCTTTTAATTAGTGGTTGCTGTTATTTATAAGCCATTATTTCTTTTTTTCTTTTTTTTTTTTTTTTTGGTGGTACGCAGGCCTCTCACTGTTGTGGCCTCTGCCGTTGCGGAGCACAGGCTCCGGACGCGCAGGCTCAGCGGCCATGGCTCATGGGCCCAGCCGCTCCGCGGCATGTGGGATCTTCCCGAACCGGGGCACGAACCCATGTCCCCTGCATTGGCAGGCAGATTCTCAACCACTGCGCCACCAGGGAAGCCCTATAAGCCATTATTTCTATATTCCTTGGTTGCCTAGCATTGTGCTGGGTACACAGGTGTTCAAATAATATCGAGTGAGTGAATGAATAAATGAATTTAAAACACAAAGTGGTCTTGTTCAGTTACAGCTAAAACAGAGCCAAATGAGTTAATACTGGACTTTGTCTCTGACTATATCCCCCTGTCATTTGAACCTACCTGAGAGGAGAAACCATGCCTTCCCTTTCCTTTGTGTCCTACTCCCACCCCATTCCCATTGGTCACTGTGCTTAGTCCAATTCTTTGTACAACATGAGCAATCAATAAATATATGTTGAATAAATTACCAATTCACATTGTCTAGAGGCTCATTTCTAATAGATCAAATTCCATGATACCTCAATGAGTCACACCTGCATTACTGTCATTGTTCGAAGGGGAAACTGAGTCTGAGGGCTCTGGAAATTTGATGATGGAACTTTATGATGCTGGTTTAAATTTGATACTGGGCATATAGCAGGAACTCAACACAGAGTTGTTGAAAAACTTGAATGAATATTGAATTAATGCATCCTTCACTCTTACCACTAGATGCTTCTCTTTGTTACCATATGTCTTAGCAGGGAAGTCCACAATATTCATTTCTTTGTTTTTCAAGTGCTTAGAGCCAAAGGCATTGCTTAGAGGCTCCCTTGGGCAATGACATCTTAGTTGAATGCCATTAGGCAAGTTCCTCAACAAAAGCTATTTGACCTGTGGGTCATCTGATGTTTCATTTTCCCACTATTGTTCTGCCCAAGGCAGCAGGAAACAGAATCTGCTCAGCCTTGGCTGAGTGGGCTTTTGTGCCTGTGGGTGCAGCCTCCTAGAGATCCAGCAGGGTGGGGCTCCACTTCTACCTCCTGAGACAGTAGGCCCTGAAAGTGTGTTGTGATGGAAATTGAGATCTTCCTTGAACTAACAGTGGAACATGGTTAACCCCATTAGGTCTGTGGCTTGAAAACTATAAATAGAATTTGGCTCCCTCCATCTAAAAAAAAAAGCCTTTTGTTGTCAGGATAACTATGTGTTAGTGGCCTGGGTGAGGAGGAGGCAATTCTGTTTAAGGATGTTAGGCATGATTTAAAGGGTTTTCTACTACTTATAATAGGTTTTCATTTTTTGCTGATTGAATTTATTTACATCGTGGCTGTTGTGCAAGCTCCCAGTTGGGAGGGGGTATGTGTGTATGACCTTTTTAACTTTCTAGCACTTTAATGCAGATGAAATTTAAGGGGTGGAGGAGCAAGCAAAACCAACTTAACAACAATGAAATCATTTTCTAAATATGTTTACAATCAAATATCTCTCTCAATAATTTGATTTGTAGGAAATGGCAGAGGGCAGCATTTTATACAGAAGCTTTTCAATAATTCATCCTCATCTCATTGATGTGCAAGCCTTTGGCTAGGTTGGTGAGTACAATAGGTGCTCTGGCACGAGGGAGAAATTCATTTGAGCGCTGAAATTGCTGTATCCCCTGTCTGACCCACCCATCTAACGCTGCTTGTCCCAGTGACTAGAGCCTTTCAACCTTACTAGGCTCCTAGTAAGTTTCCCTCTTACTGGGAGCATTTGGAGATTGTGCTCCCTCCTCATTTAATTTTGTTTGAGATTTATATTTGTACAGTCCCTATTAAGCTACTCATATGATTATACTCTTCTGTAGGAACTTCTGGAAAATTGACACTCTCCAAAATTAGCTTTCAGGGTCATGGAGAAGTGGAAAAGAGCAGGAAGTGGCAATTCAGGGAGAGTCTTCTGCTAGTTGAAAAGATAAGCCTCTCACAGTTATTCAAGGTCAAGTCAACTTGAATACACAGAGAGTAAGTTGACCAGGAGGCATTTTAAATCCTCCAAGCTAGAGCTAGCTTCAAAAGTAGTCTTTTTCCTGGGAACTTACACTCTTGTGGTGGCTCCTCACAGAGAGTCTGTTAAGATGGACTCTCTCTGGTTCTTGTGTGGGGATGGGGGAATCCTTTTCAAGCTAGTTCCTGTTTTTTTTTTTTTTTTTTTTCATGGACAATGGAGCAAGAGGAGTCAAGATAGCTGGAGGAGGTGGGTAAGAAGAAAATGGCATGGTGTGCCCAGTCATCTCTATTAGAGTCCCAGAGTCTTCAGGCAGCAGTGCGCTGAGGCTTTGGCACTGAGCGAAGACAATGATTACCTCCTCCATATAAGAGACAGGAGACATGAAGTTTGCTATTGTGCTGCTGCTGCTTGAAACTTTGTGAAGCCATTGATATGACTTCAATGAACCATAATACTATTGATTTGGTATCAGATCACTGGTAGGCACTTGAGTGACAGCCTGAGTGGATGTGATATTACATTTAAAGTGTCCTTTTGTTTGCTTTCTAGTTGTCAAAACCTTTTGATAGAACTGTGCTGCCAAGTGCCTGTATGGTCCTTATTAGAGATCAAGTGGCAAGAGATGTGCTGTGTCATTAAACAAAATGGGCGGCTCTTGGCCAAATTCTATGGGTCAAAAATGTATATTTGGTTAGCCTGATTTTCTCTGCCCAGCTCTGAGGGGCACAGTGTTGTGCCCTCTTAAGCTGGAGAGAGTAGAAGCAGATCAGCCTTCACACAGCCTCACCCCAATCTTATTGGTGGCTGGGATTCCTGCCATCTCAGCTGCATTCCTGGCTATGCCGGGACTGAGAAAAGGTTTTATTAGGCATGAAAACCCAGCAGGTTGAAAATTATCTTGAGCCATAATAAGAGAAGTGGGGAAAGGATCACTGGAATTAGTCTGACACATTCTCCCAGGTTATAGCTCCAAACCAAGCTTCATATGGGCAAAATATGTGAAGTAGTGCCCCAGTGAGGATGTGAGGTGAGAAAAATTGAGATGTGTGAACTGGTGGAGAACATTCTTTAGCGGATTTCAATCAGTCATTACTTGTTATTCAGTGGTTATATATTGAATACATGCTAGATGCCAGGCATGGTGTTTAGTACTACAGATATATTAGCGAACCAGAATGACATGGTGCTAAAACACAATTTGGTAGGGAGAGAAGGACCAAATGAGTTTAATGAAAAAACATAGATGTAATGATATAAAAATGGACACAGTGCAGTGCAGTGGGAAAGACATGGACTTTGGAGTCTGGTAAGTCTGCAATTGACGTTAAATGAGCTGTTGTTTGTTCTTGAACAAATTATTGATGCTTTTCTTTGAGCCTTAGTTTTTTCCTCTGTAAAATGGTGACAATGATAATATATACCTAAAAGGCTTGTTGCCAGAATGAAATGAGAATATGCATATAGAGGTCTGACTCAGTTCCTGACACTGGTAGGTACTTGATGGCAGTGGGAAAGAGGAGTGGAATAGAGGTGGAGGAAAGCACAGTGACAAGTGCATGGAAGATCGTGAACAAAGTTGAGCATTCATGGCCAGTTAGGAGACTGTTGCAGTAATACAAGTGAGAAATAATGAGTTCCAAGACTACAGTGGTGGCAATGGGGATGGAGAGGAAGGGACATGTGCTTACATTGCAGAGGTAGAACAGGTGGATGTGGGAGTGACGGAGATGCTAACCTCCATGTTTCTGACTATGATAATTGGATGGATAATGGCTCTCGTTATGAATTAGGGAATAAGAGAAGGGGGGATTTAGAATAAATTAAATATGAAATGTCTGTGAGACATCCAAGTGTCCATGAGATGTCCAGTCAGTATGTGATTGGATACATAAGTGCAGAGCTCAGTGGAGAGGTCAGGCCCAGAGATCCAGATTTGGAAATTATCAGCACGTAGATTGAAATTTTAGCTATGACATATTTCATGAAGAGAGAATGGACTGAGAAAGGAAGAGAGTCAAAGAAAGACAGATTCATGGGGCACAATTTGGCAGCCTCATCCTCCAATGTTCAATACTCTTTCTACTTTTCCAGAGAGGGATTTATGGGGTTCTTTATGCCTTTTGTAAAATTTTTCTTTTGTGTAACTGATTTGTGAGTTTTCCATGAAATGCACAGGTAGCTGGCATTTCTATTATGTCTGTATTTTTTTTTTTAGCAGATGGGAACACAAAAGTGTAGGGACCTATGTCAACGTCACCCAGCCAGCACCAAACTCAGGACTCCTTCTAGCCCACATGACCATGTCTATTCCTTCTTTATGGTCCTTTTTGAAATGGATCTGTCTAGTCCTTTGAGTCTGGATATGGCATTGTGAATCACTCATACTTTGATCTCCTCATCTATGATGACATGGGTTGTTATTTAGGGTTGTTCATGTTGGGAGGGGAATGCAAAAGTAGGGAATGGGAGACCTCTATTTTTGAGCATGAATTGTCACTGTAGACAGAGGAAACAAAAAGAAATCTGTGGGAGTTGACGACACCGTACAGTTAGGAAGAAAAGAAAGAGGAGTTGAAGAGAGTAGAGCTGAAATAAGTGAACATGTTGTTGGAATAAAAAGACACTAAGGAAAAAACTGTTCAAAGAACCCAGGGTGAAGTGAGAATCCCAGGAGCCAAAAGACGAAAGTGGAGGAGGCTTTGAGTACATGTGTGCATGACAATAGGCTTGCTTATTTCCCCTTCAGTTTATTCAGTTTGTTAATGAAAGCCTAGCAGCAGGAGATGCGCAGTCCATTTACGAATGACAAGGACCGCTAATCTAGGGTTTACCTATGCTTGCTGGAGGTGAAAGCCCCTGCTACTAAATTATTTCAAGTGAATACAGAGCTCAAGCAGAGATCTAGTTGTCTGTCTGGGCCAAATGTTTGAGCTAATGCTTCAGCCCACGACAGTGGAAGTAAAATCCTGAACTGGATTTCCATACTTGTCTAATACAGACTCAGGCAAGAGCCCAGGATGAAGATTGAAGCCTCTGTTTGTTTAACGAGGCATGCAGAATTTCAAGGAGTTTCATTTCCATGACTGAGCGGCTGAAATGTGACCCCTAATCACACTGTGAGGCTGAGTGCATTTTGTACTGGCTGGTTTCAGAGGGGAAACTTTAACCTTTTTGGCACTAACCTGCATAGACCTCATGCCTTACTGCTCCAGTACTTTTTTCCATCATTCGCAGTGAATCAAGAAATCTCAGCTCCCAGCAACAAGAGGTTAAATACTGGTTGATGCGACTGTTTGCTTGCTTGGTTTTTCTCCTAATCTCAATGCTGGGAGCCGTGCCTGCTTGGCAGCTCTGGATCCCTGGACCATCTCAGAACAACTACAGCCATGAGTCTCCAAGCCACAGCCTCTCCACAGAGTCCTTCTGCTTGGCAGACCTGCTATGGCCTGGTAAATAGGGCTTACCAGCTAGAATCTGCTCTCTGGAAACTGGTCTGAAAGTCTCCCCTCAGGACCCCAACTAACCTGATGCAGACAGACAGGAGGCTTCTGGTAGGACCTATGGGTAAAGGCCTTTGTGGAAAGAATCATTCAACTCCAGACACCCAGATTTTGGAGGTCATATCCTCTTCCTCAAATATTTTTTAACAGTGTTCCCATTGTCAACATGATAAACAATTTCTTACCTATGTGCTTCAGTCCTGGCCAGATTAACACTTAGTGGCTCTAAGTGCTAAAAAGCTTATGATTTTCCCCATATGTAATTCAAAAGTGAAAATATGCGAAACTGTAAAATAAATGTAAAAAGTCCAAAATTATTTTGATTTTGAATAATGATCATCCTGTTTTCTAAATAGCAAATATAATATTATTTAAAATTTTTTGTGGTAAATTTAGATAATCTGGCATTGGCCCCAAGATGTCTCTAACAGACTTAGGGGAGACAGGCTACTTCTGCAGAGTCTACTTGAACTCTATATGCAGAGATTCCATTTTTCAAAGCTCACAACCTCCTTTTCCATCTCATTTTAGAGACTGTTCCAAACAAATATCTCCTTGCAACGTGCTCCAGACTGATCCTAGTGAGCCTACATCCTTACTCAAATTGGCCGTGTTTCTCTTCTGGAAAGTACCAAAGAAATCCCAACTGCACAGACTGGTTTGAGTCATCTGAGCTAACTGGTTCTCTCTTAATGCTTGATTAGAAAAATCAATCTGGTTAATCAAAGAAGAGGATCACTTTGGCACCCTTAAATCTTCAAATTCACATCTTTCCTTGAAGGTGTGGCTTGGCACCCAGCTGTTGTTTGGAAGAACTTATAGCAGAATTTTTACTTTGGTGCCTAATTTTCATATAAAACAATTCTCTCTTTCCTTTGAGTAAAACTATTGCTGAGGTGTAAGTGGTTTAGGCTGAAAGAAAGGATGGATTTTCTCAGGCTTGTAGTGTGGCAGAACAATCCATCATTAAGTACAAAGATGGCCCAAAGGAAACTACTAAAGGGTTAGCCCAAAGGGGTATTCCTTGATTTGTTCTCTGTGTTGCTTTTTTTTTCATTTTAGTGGAAGTAAAAGTATTGTAAATGGGAGGTACACCTTTTCACACAGGAGCACATGGAACACCAACAACCAACTTCACTGAACCACGTAGAGAGATAAAAAAGCCTCCAGCAGAAGGAAGATACAACCAAGAACACTCTGTTTATTTAACTTAACCTTAAAGCGTATTGCTCATTAGCTGTAAATAATGATAAACTTATTGGTATACTTCCATATATGTAGGGTTCAGAGAAATTCAACAGGGCTCACTGTACCATGTATTTACTTGCTAAATGGTTTTGAATACACAGGGAGCTACTTGAAGTAGCCAGAGACTGATCTCATTACCCTGGCCTTGGGTTTATGTTTACTCAGTGGGGACCTAGGGGGAGTGTTTGGATGAATTCTTATTCTGGAAAAACACTACAAACTCTCTGTTTCACTGATTATGGCTCAGTAGGGTTATTTCTATTTAAAGGACAGAATATTTTACTTTTCAAAAGTGATTACCTCTGAAACATCTATTATTTATATTAAATAATGCAATGTATATGTTGGATTGGTTTATAGAAACCCAGACTGTAGTTTTGTAGCATGCAATCTTTTGCTTTCTTATAACTATCCCTCCTGCAGCAAGCAGCCAACAATAACTATTAATGAGTTTGACTCGTAGTTTGAAAGGGGCAACAAACTACCTTGCCATCTTCCAAACTGGTTCTGGAATCACAAATGTGGATGCATACTTCCACAAGTACACACTGTTTCCCTAAAAGGAATATCTTATAACTGTGTGATAGACATGGTGGGAAAAATGATCACTAATTTACTGATAAGGAAACTGAGGCATGGGAAGATTAAGTGACATTCCCAGGGTACTGCCCCCCTCTCCAATTAATTTTCACCTGGAACTAGTGACTGTGACCTTATTTGGAAATAGGGTCTTTTCAGACATAATCAAGTTAAGATGAAGTCATATTGGATTAAGATGGTCTCTAAGTCCAACAGCTGATGTCTTTATAAGGAGAGGGCCGTTTGGAGACACAGAGACATAGAGACCAAAGGGAAGAAGAACAAGTGATGGCAGAGGCAGAGATTGGAGTGATACAGCTACAAGACAAAGAACTCAAAGGATTGCCAACAACCACCAGAAGGTAGAAGAGAAGCATGGAGTAGATTCTTCTCTAGAGCCTTCAGAGGGAGCATGGCTCTGCCGACACCTTGATTTCAGACTTCTAGCTTCCTGAACTGTGAGAGAATAAATTTCTGTTGTTTTAAGTCCCAGCCAGTGGTAATTTGTTACAACATCCCTACAAAACTTAATAAGCCAGGGTTGCATAGGTAGTGTATAGTAGGTCCATGGATGTGGTTAGGCTTTTCTGAACTCTAGTGCAGTTTTTCCAAGACGCCTCAGTGCCTCCCTGTGAGTGCCTCTTCTCCATCCACTCTCATTATCCTCAGTAAAAATAAGTTAGGGAAATCATTATCTTTAAGATTTATGGCATTTTGTGTTTCATGGTGTTGTAATTATGGGGAGGTAGGTAACAGATTTGAATTTTAAGAGGACTGCAGTATAAAAATCCCATAGATGCTGTCCAGAGGCAAAACTTGCTATATTGGGCAATCCACATCGTGTAGAGAACATGTTCCTCCTTTCTGGTTTTCCCCACTGAGACTATCTCAAAACAGAGTTGTAATGAGTACTATCTATCTCTGCTGGTGACCTATGATACAATTATGATAATGATAATGATAAACACTTATTAAGCGCCCACAGTGCAAGGTGTTACTTGCTCAAAACTCATAAAAGCCCTGGTCCCCACTGTCATAGTGTTTATCATAGTATTGGCACAGTGTGGGAGTTGGTATTTTGTGGTCAGTTAATGCTTTATGCTGATGCACTTGAGCAACAGATCACAATCCTTCACACTTCCAAATTTATGTTGTGAGTTCTTCTGCTGTCTCATGCCCTCATAAGGCCACTGTGCTTGGAGACCATAAACATTATAGATTCTGGAAAATTTGGCATTGCCTTAATCATCAAATTATTTGAGCCCACTTTTCTCACCAATTTACTGATGGGGAAACTGAGGAGTGGGCAGATTAAGTGACATTCCCAGGAGTGGTGGGCTGAATGGTGCTCCTTCCCTCAAATTCACGTCTACCTGGAACATTTGAATGTCACCTTATTTGGAAATAGGATGTTTACAGGTGTAATCAAGTTAAGATGAGGTCATACCAGATTAGGTATGTTGCTTTGGTTGTTCTGAATTATTGGAGTTTTATAGGTTTCATTGATTCTAGATTTCCTTGTTATGGCTCATTTAAGCTAGCAGCAGTCCTGTTATGAGGAGCAGCTGGTGATGGTCTCAGAACCACATATATTAGCGTTGGAAGGGACCTCAAGATACCACTGTGAACCACCTGCTTTAGGGTGACTAATCTATCATTGTTTCCATTTTACAGAAGAAGTAATTGAAGAGAATTTCAGTGACCTGATAAAGATAACACATTTGGTTAGTAGCAGATAATATCCAACATTTTTGAGTACTTTATATGTGTCAGGCATTGGGCTAAGGATTTTACATGCACAGCCTCGTTTAATTTCCACAATAATCTTATGAGGTATCTCATTTTAAAGAAGAGAAAACCAAGACACAGAAAGATTAAGTAACTTGACCAGGGCAGTACTGCTAATAAGTATCAGAATCAGGTATCTGAATATACATGGTGTGGGTACCACTGTGACCCCAGAAAGTCTGATTCCAGAGCCTATGCATTTAATCACCATGTTATACTGTTTAATGATCAGAGAGAACCAGGTCCTCTTGCCTTGGTGGTTTAGTGAAGTGGTTCCCAACCATTGTGCAGGGTCTGTGAATCTGTATATACTTCAAGCATTATCTGTAGACTAAAAAAATGTGATCATTGAATGTTTTTAAATTAATATTGATCTTGTTTGGATATACTGTACATTCACTTAAAAGCATTATTGAATTAAGAATGGCTTTGGCAGCTGCCAGGTGTCTGCTCCTCTAGTGTGACAGGGCAAGGAGCTCTTCTCAGCTCCTTGGCTGGGTGGGCAAGTCAGGCTCTAGGGCCAGCAGAAATCCTCGTTTGAGGGTCCCACCAAGTTCCCTGGTCAGAATGCTGCAGCTGAGTGGAGCAGCTGTTTGGGACTAGTGCTCAGGTGATGCAGAAAGACTTCTTGGAATTTGACATGTTATCATTTTGGGACCTTTGGCCAGCTGCTCCTGACTTGGCCAAATGAAGGCTCAGACTGTCCCAGTCTCTGAACTAAAGAGAACCAACACTATTACCATATTTCTCACCACCATGAATACTAGGTATTTCAATGAAGAGTATCAGAAGGACATCTACAAATCTGAGACTGGTATGTGCAAGTTCTGAGGAATGGTGGAATAACCCAATGTATCTGGGTGACCTTTGGAGACAGCTGAGACAGAGCTACAACAGGGCAGTGGCTGACATCGAACTCATAGCCCATCTTCTTCAGTCATGTGGCTGACAGGGTCTTGGTGCTCCGGCCAGTTGTCAGGCCTGAGCCTCTGAGGTGGGAGAGCTGAATTTAGGACACTAGTCCACAAGATACTTCCCAGCCACATGTAATAGCAATCGGCGAGAACTCTCCCAGAGATCTCCGTCTCAAGGCTAAGACCCAGCTCCACTCATCAATCACCAAGCTCCAAAGCTGGATGCCCCATAACAAACAACTAGCAAGACAGGAACACAACCCCACCCATTATCAGAGAGGCTGCCTAAAATCATAGTAAGTTCACAGACACCCCAAAACACACCACCAGAGCGGTCCTGACCACCAAAAAGACAAGATCCAATCTGATCCACCAGGACACAGGCAACAGTCCCCTCCACCAGGAAGCCTACACAACCCACTGAACCAACCTTACCACTGGGGGCAGACACCAAAAACAACAGGAACTATGAACCTGCAGCCTGGGAAAAGGAGACCCCAAACACAGTAAGTTAAGCAAAATGGGAAGACAGAGAAGTACACAGCAGATGAAGGAGCAAGGTACAAACTCATCAGACCAAACAAATGAAGAGGAAATAGGTAGTCTACCTGAAAAAGAATTCAGAGTAATGATAGTAAATATGATCCAAAATCTTGGAAATAGAATGGGGAAAATACAAGAAACATTTAACAAGGACCTAGAAGAACTAAAGAGCAAACAAAAAATGATCAAATTAAACACTAAATAAACAAACAATAAATGAAATTTAAAATTCTCTACAAGGAATCAATAGCAGAATAACTGAGGCAGAAGAACAGATAAGTGACCTGGAAGATAAAATAGTGGAAATAACTACCACAGAGCAGGATAAAGAAAAAAGAATGAAAAGAATTGAGGACAGCCTCAGAGAACTATGGGACAACATTAAATGCACCAACATTTGAATTATACGGGTGTCAGAAGAAGAAGAGAAAAATAAATGGACTGAGAAAATATTTCAAGAGATTATAGTTGAAAACTTCCCTAATATGGGAAAGGAAATAGTCAATCAAGTCCAGGAAGCACAGAGTCCCATACAGGATAAATCCAAGGAGAAACACGCCAAGACACATATTAATCAAACTATCAAAAATTAAATACAAAGAAAATATATTGAAAGCAGCAAGGGAAAAACAACAAATAATATACAAGGGAATCCCCATAGGTTAACAGCTGATCTTTCAGCAGAAACTCTGCAAGCCAGAAGGAAGTGGCAGGACATATTTAAAGTGATGAAAGGGAAAAACCTACAGCCAAGATTACTCTACCCAGCAAGGATCTCATTTAGATTCAACGGAGAAATTAAAAACTTGACAGACAAGCAAAAGCTAAGAGAATTCAGTATGACCAAACCAGCTTTACAACAAATGCTAAAGGAACTTCTCTAGGCAGGAAACACAAGAGGAGGAAAAGACCTACAATAACAAACCCAAAACAATTAAGAAAATGGTAAGAGGAATGTACATATCGATAACTATCTTAAATGTAAATGGATTAATTGCTCCAACCAAAAGACATAGACAAGCTGAATGGATACAAAAACAAAACCCATATATATGCTCTCTACAAAAGATCCACTTCAGACCTAGGGGCACATACAGATTGAAAGTATGGGGATGCAAAAAGATATTCCATGCAAATGGAAATCAACAGAAAGCTGGAGTAGCAATTCTCATATTAGACAAAATAGGCATTAACATAAAGATTATTACAAGAGACAAAGGACACTATATAATGATCAAGGGATCAATCCAAGAAGAAGATATACCAATTGTAAATATTCATGCACCCAACAGAGGAGCACCTCATAAATAAGGCAAATGCTGACAGCCATAAAAGGGGAAATTGACAGTAACACAATCATCGTAGGGGACTTTAGCACCCCACTTTCACCAATGGCCAGATCATCCAAAATGAAAATAAATAAGGAAACACAAGCTTTAAATGATACATTAAACAAGATGGACCTACTTGATATTTATAGGCCATTCCATCCAAAGACAACAGAATACACTTTCTTCTCAAGTGCTCATGGAACATTCTCCAGGAGAGGTCATATCTTGGGTCACAAATCAGACCTTGGTAAATTTAAGAAAACTGAAATCATATCAAGTATCTTTTCAACCACAATGCTATAAGACTAGATATCAATTACAGGAAAAAAAAACTGTAAATATATATATATATATATTTATTTTATTTTTATTTATTTTTTTTGGTGGTATGCAGGCCTCTCACTGTTGTGGCCTCTCCTGCTGCAGAGCACAGGCTCCGGACGCACAGGCTCAGCGGCCATGGCTCACGGGCCTAGCTGCTCCGCAGCATGTGGGATCTTCCCGGACGGGGCACGAACCCATGTCTCCTGCATCAGCAGGAGGACTCTCAACCACTATGCCACCAGGGAAGCCCTAAACTGTAAATATTATAAACACATGGAGGCTAAACAGTAAACTACCAAATAACCAAGAGATCACTCACTGAAGAAATCAAAGAGGAAGTCAAAAATTACCTAGAAAGAAATGACAAAGAAAACACAATGACGTAAAACCTATGGGATGCAGCAAAAACATTTCTAAGAGGGAAGCTTATAGCAATAAGATCCTACCTCAAGAAACAAGAAATATCTCAAATAAACAACCTAACCTTACACCTAAAGCAATTAGAGAAAGAACAAAAAAAACCCCAAATTTAGCAGAAGGAAAGAAATCATAAAGATCAGGTCAGAAATAATGAAAAAGAAATGAAGGAAACAATAGCAAAGATCAATAAAACTAAAAGCTGGTTCTTTGAGAAGATAAACAAAATTGATAAGCCATTAGACTTATCAAGAAAAAAAGGGAGAAGACTCAAATCAATAAAATTGAAATGAAAAAGGAGAGGTAACAACTGACACTGCAGAAATACAAAAGTTTATTAGAGATTACTACAAGCCAATAAAATGGACAACCTGGAAGAAATGAACAAATTCTTAGAAAAGCACAGCCTTCCGAGACTGAACCAGGAAGAAATAGAAAATATAAACAGGCCAATCACAGAACTGAAATGGAAACTGTAATTAAAAATCTTCCAAAACACAAAAGCCCAGGACCAGATGGCTTCACAGGCAAATTCTATCAAACATTTAGAGAAGACCTAACACCTGTCCTTCTCAAACTCTTCCAAAATCCAGCAGAGGGAGGAACACTTCCAAACTCATTCTACGAGGCCACCATCACCCTGATACCAAAACCAGACACTGATGTCACAAAAAAAGAAAAGTACAGGCAAATATCACTGATGAACATAGATGCAAAAATCCTCAACAAAATACTAGCAAACAGAATCCAACAGCACATTAAATGGATCATGCAGCATGATCAAGTGGGGTTTATCCCAGAATGCAAGGATTCTTCAATATATGCAAATCAATCAATGCGATAAACCATATTAACAAATTTAAGGAGAAAAACCATATGATCATCTCAATAGATGCAGAGAAAGCTTTTGAAAAAATTCAACACCCATTTATGATAAAAATCCTGCAGAAAGTAGGCATAGAGGGAACTTACCTCAACATAATAAAGGTCACATATGACAAACCCACAGCCAACATCGTTCTCAATGGTGAAAAACTGAAACCACTTCCACTAAGATTAGGAATAAGTCAAGGCTGCCCACTCTCACCACTATTATTCAACATAGTTTTGGAAGTCTTAGCCACAGCAATCAGAGAAAAAAAAGAAAGAAATGGAATCCAAATCGGAAAAGAAGTAAAACTGTCACTGTTTGCAGATGACAAAATACTATACATAGAGAATCCTAAAGATGCTACCAGAAGACTACTAGAACTAATCAATGAATTTGGTAAAGTAGCAGGATACAAAATTCATGCACAGAAATCTCTTGCATTCTTATACACTAACGATGAAAAATCTGAAAGACAAATTAAGGAAACACCCCCATTTACCACTGCACCACCACCAACAAAATACCTGGGAATAAACCTACCTAAGGAGGCAAAAGATCTGTATTCAGGAAGCTATAAGACACTGATGAAAGAAATTAAAGATGATACAAACAGATGGAGAGATATGCATGTTCTTGGATTGGAAGAATCAACATTGTGAAAATGACTATACTACCCAAAGCAATTTACATATTCAATACAATCCCTATCAAACTACCAATGTCATTTTTCACAGAACTAGAACAAAAAATTTCACATTTTGTATGGAAACACAAAAGACCCCGAATAGCCAAAGCAATCTTGTGAATAAAAAATAGAGCTGGAGGAATCAGACTCCCTGACTTCAGACTATACTACAAAGTTACAGTAATCAAGATTGTATGGTACTGGCACAAAAACAGACATGCAGATCAATGGAACAGGATAGAAAGCTCAGAGACAAACCCATGCACATATGGTCACCCTATCTTTGATAAAGGGGGCAAGAATATACAATGGAGAAAAGACAGCCTCTTCAATACGTGGTGCTGGGAAAACTGGACAGCTACATGCAAAAGAATGAAATTAGAACACTCCCTAACACCATACACAAAAATAAACTCCAAATGGATTAAAGACCTAAATGTAATGTCAGACACTATCAAACTCTTAGAGGAAAACATAGGCAGAACACTCTATGACATAGATCACAGCAAGGTCCTTTTTAACCCACCTCCTAGAGAAAGGGAAATGAAAACAGAAATAAACAAATGTGACCTAATGAAACTTAAAGCTTTTGCACAGCAAAGGAAACCATGAATAAGACGAAAAGGTAACCCTCAGATTGGGAGACAATACTTGCAAACAAAGCAACTGAGAAAGGATTAATCTCCAAAATATATAAGCAGCTCATGAAGCTCAATATCAACAAAACAAACAACCCAATCCAAAAATGGGCAGAAGACCTAAAGAGACATTTCTCCAAAGAAGATATACAGATTGCCAACAAACACATGAAAGGATGCTCAACATAACTAATCATTAGAGAAATGCAAATCAAAACTACAACGAGATATCATCTCACACCGGTTAGAATGGCCATCATCAAAAACTCTAGAAACAATAAATGCTGGAGCGGGTGTGGAGAAAAAGGAACACTTTTGCACTGCTGGTGGGAATGTAAATTGATACAGCCACTATGGAGAACAGTACGGAGGTTCCTTAAAAAACTACAAATAGAACTACCATATGACCCAGCAATCCCACTACTGGGCATATACCCTGAGGAAACCATAATTCAAAATGAGTCATGTACCACAATGTTCATTGCAGCTCTATTTACAATAGCCAGGACATGGAAGCAACCTAAGTGTCCACCAGCAAATGAATGGATAAAGAAGATGTGGCACATATATACAATGGAATATTACTTAGCCATAAAAAGAAACGAAATTGAGTTATTTGTAGTGAGGTGGATGGACCTAGAGTCTGTCATACAATGTGAAGTAAGCCAGAAAGAGAAAAACAAATACTCACACATATATATGGCATCTAAAAAAAAGAAGTCATTAAGAACCTAGAGGCAAGATGGGAAGAAAGACATAGACCTACTAGAGCATGGACTTGAGGACATGGGGAGGGGGAAGGGTAAGCTGGGACAAAGTGAGAGAGTGGCATAGACATATATACACTACCAATGTAGAATGGATGGCTGGTGGGAAACAGCTGCATAGCACAGGGAGATCAGCTCGGTGCTTTGTGACCACCTAGAGGGGTGGAATAGGGAGGGTGGGAGGGAGACGCAAGAGAGAGGGGATAGGGGGATAGGTGTATAAGTATGGCTGATTTACTTTATTATAAAGCAGAAGCTAACACACCATTGTAGAGCAATTATACTCCAATAAAGATGTTGAAAAAAAAGCATGGCTTCTTGTCATGATTCATTTTATTAAATCAGTGACTTCTAAAAGAACAATGCTCTTTTGGGGGAGTCTGAAATATTTTGATCTGGGAAGGAGTTCTTATATTCATGAAGAAGATTATGAACCACAGTTTAGTAGAAAGAGCGCTGAACTTCGAGTCAGGTGGAACTAGGTGTGAGTCTTGCTTCTGTTTTCTTCCTGGCTGAGTGACCTTGGGCAAGTCCCTTAACTATCTTCGCTTCATTTTCCTCACCTGTAAAGTGGTATTCTATAAGTTATCTCAGAATATTGTTGGGAGTGTCAGCTTTAATAGTGTACGTGAAAGTCTTTTATAAAAAATAGAGTTCTCTAGGTACATAATGAGATCATTGTTATTCCTCTGTTACACTCAAGGGATCAAGTTTGGCCCTGGACACTTCTTTATCTCCACTTTTCCTGTGGTCTTTCTGTATACCTTTTAATTTTAAAAACTTTTGTCACTATTGTAATGCTAAGCTGGGGAACAGGTCAAATTCCAAGAAAATAATATCCATCTCTGGCATGAGCTAACTCCACTTTCTAGTCATGCCTCAAATAACTTCTGTGAGATGAAAATTTTATGTGGCAGAGAGGAAAAGAAGATGGCATTCCAGCTCTTCTGTGGTTTGACTTTGCCCTTCTTCTTTGAGTAGGTCAAAGTTATTCTGGGATACCCTACATCATTTTTTCTAGGCTGAGAACTAGGGTTGGAAGAGTGAAGCCCAGCCAAAGAGAGGAGGAACGACTCTGTCTCTCTCTCCTATGTCTCTCCTTTCCTAGCTTTCTAATCTCTTTTGGGTGCACTATTTATTGAAGCATAATTCCAAAAGAACAGGCTAGATCCATATCTGGCCTTTCTGAGTGACATGAAAATATTTTCAGGTCTACTGAGTACACAAACCACTGTGAAGTGGCCAGCCAAGGGCCACTGGTGAATCCAAAGGCCCTGGTGAAGTTGTGTCTAGATGAGAGCAGGGACAAGCTTGAAGGAACCTCAGTTACCACCATGAATCTGTTTTAGTATGACTTGGTCATTGCTGTGACTTTCCATTTCCCCTTTGAGCCTAGTCATTTGTAACTGCTGAGATGCTCCCAGGCTTAGCATGAAAAGGTTTGCCTCCGTTTCTGGAGCTAGAGCTGTGCTGCCACCACCTGGAGTTGGGGGGTATTTCAACAGCAATTCTTACCTCACTCCCAGCAGCCAGTCATCTACAGGCAGAATGTTCAATCTGCTCTCGTCTAAGAAAAAATCATTTTCCCTGGAAGCTTCTTCATTCTTTAGGAGGTGCTCGATTATGGAATGGTGTTTTGTTTCTAAACTATTGAATGAAATTTATAAGTTTGGAAGTAATGAATCTTTTTTTTTTTTTTTTTTTTTTTGTGGTTTGTGGGCCTCTCACTGTTGTGGCCTCTCCAGTTGTGGAGCACAGGCTCCGGACGCGCAGGCTCAGCGGCCATGGCTCACGGGCCCAGCCGCTCCGCGGCATGTGGGATCTTCCCGGACCGGGGCACGAACCCGCGTCCCCTGCATCGGCAGGCGGACTCTCTACCACTGCGCCACCAGGGAAGCCCAGTAATGAATCTTTAAACAGGCTTCTTATACTCTTCACCATCCATAGTTATCCATTATGATTAATGAAACAGTGCATTAGTAACCTGGGTCTGACCAGTGCTAAGGCATGATTAATCTTGTGGCCCAACTGCTCTTCAACTCTTTTTGTTAACCTCTTGCCTGAGGATGTATAGGTATCAAGAGAGACTAAGCGCCTCCTTGTCAATTACACTAGGAGCCCACAGTCAGTGCTTTATAAGCCCTGGGAAGTATGGAAAAGCTCGTTGGCTGCTCTATCTTCTTATCATCAACTTATACTGAGAGCCTTGCCACTTATCTCTTTGGTTCCATCTACACTGTTATTTGGGTGTCACCATAGTCCATCCTCATGTGAGCCTTGGCAGAAAATAAAGATGAACTTAAGTGCTTGATCTGCTACGTTCTTTGTTGTCAAGGAGAGAGGAGGGGTTACCTTTTTATTGATAAGTGAAACCTAGTGCAAAATGGGGATGTCTTATAGAAAGGAGTTGTCTTCTGAACTTTGGAGTTGGTCCACATGTCAGGCCTAAAGCAATTGCATGGGTAGCACCACGAGAGCTATCATTTGCTGGATCCACTCTCAAAGTCAGACTTGCTTTATGTTCACATGGAAGAGGTTGGTTCTTAGTATTGTTCATCTTAGACACATTTAATTTTCATTATGCCAAGGCAAGGCTTAAAGAAAGATGTCATAGGCTTGGAACACACCATACTTCTGGTGTACTCATGAGCTCTGACAGAGGTTGAAACTGTGGGAGTACACAGGAGAGTTCCAGGACCTTCTGTCCCCAAGAGTATGCAAAACATAGCAATACATGGTTTTACAGATATACTGTCAGGGTTCCCAGAATTAATGATTTTCACTTCTACCACTAGGTCTTATACTAACCTCTGCTGCCTGGTGTTTTCCTTTTACTGTGTGATCTTTTGACAAACTTCTTACTGCTTTTACTGAAACTTTCCTGGTCTAAGCGCTAGAAAACATCTTGAAGAAAATCAGGCTTGCTCAACAGGCCATCTCTTGGCATTTTGTGAATTCTTATCAATGTAGACTGCCTTAGTTGGTTATTAGGTCTCATATTAAATGTTACTTTTGCAGAGAGGCCTTTCCTGACCCTCTGTTTTAAAGTTAGTTTCTCCAACCTCTTATTTGGTATAGTAAGAAAACATGCTCTAGAGCCAGATAGATCCATTCCTTGGCTCTGCCCACCACTAACTGTGTTACCCAAGGCAAGTTACTTGGCCTCTCTGCATCCCAGTTTCCTAGTAAAATAGGCATAATAATAGTACATACTTCATAGGGTTACTGTGAGGATTAGTTATGGTACATAAAGCATTTAGAACAGTGCCTGGCTGTCATCATCATCATTCTCATTATCATTTCAGTCCATGTTTGTATCTTTCATATCACTTATTATAACTTTAAATTGTTGTAGGTGTCAGTTTGTCTTTTTTATTTTTCAGTCTCTCTCTCCCACTGTTTTGAAAGTTGTATGAGGATAGAAACCATGTTTGTTTTTGCTTGTTCATTCCCCTTTCCTCAGTGCCCAGCACATAGTAGGAGCTCAATAAATATTTGCCAAGTAAATTAATGATAATTTAAGGAGTATTTTTAAACTGCTCAAATATCTATTTCCTCCAAGCTCTTATTATCATAAAATCTCTTTATAACAAGAAGACTCCCAGATCTCAATCAATAGAATATTTTATTTCAAGGAACATTTGCTACAAACAAAATGCCAGGGCAACACGTTCCAGTCTTCTATGTCAGCCTCTTCCTTTTTATTATTGCCTTTGCCTTATCCAGCTATTTACAACTAGATCTACTAATGAGACCCACCTCTAGGTCCAGACCCAGAGCTCACTTAAATCATTCGAACCGTAACTAAGGCAAAGTGGTTGAGGATTTAGTCTAGGGTATGGAAATTTTGAAGGTTCACATAATTAAATAATTTAAATGTGCTGTGCAAACTGTAAAGACACCTTTACCCTAACATGAACTGTATTCGAGATGTACTCTAGATGTCTGTGTAGCCTCCAAGTCATAGATCCTACTCACTGTACCTTCTGTCACAGCCAGATCTCCTGGAACCAACTAAAGACTCCACCTGTGCATTTTACCTGGAATCATCTGCTGATGGATGGATGTATCCTGTCCTCTTCTTCCCTGAAATATTTTGGGACTTCATGAATTCCTTGGACACAATGCCTTAGACATCCATCTGCCATTGCTGATACCAGCCTCCTCTGAACTGCAATACCTCTGGTCTCAGTGTTGCCACCCATTCTCAGCCTCAATCCTGAGCTCGCTCTAGTTATACTGCCTTGGTATATGTTGTACTGGAATTTGACTTGTGTAAGAATTAGTGAGTTTACCTAAAATGCCGGTAAACTAGAGGGAAGAAGAGGAAGCCAACCTGATTTATTTCCAAGTGAATCACATATCATATAAATGATATTTAGTTACTACCTCATTCAAAACCTTTGATGACTCCACTGACCTCTAGTATAAGGTTCTAATTCTTCATTCTAGCAATCAAGGCCTTGCACAATAGCCTCTACTTACTTTTCTAACCTCATCTCCCATTACTCCATACAAAGCTTCTGTGAGATCCTAGAGGGCAGAAGCTTTCTCTTTTTTACTAGTAGCCTGGCACTTTAAATTGTATCTTTTAGTACACTATAAAAGCTAAAAATTATTGAGTTCTTTACTCTGTGCTAGGCATGTAAAACATGAAGTACTTTACAGATATCACCTCACTTTACAGGCATCATCTCATGTAATCCCCCCAACTTTATGAAATATGTACTACACTAATTTGCCCAAGGTCACCCAGCTAGGAAAATGTTAGAACCAAGAGTTGAACCCAGATCTGTTTAGCCACAAAGCTTGTGCCATTAATAACTACATCATATTACTTCGATGGTGTCTGTAGAAAAAATACTTGAGCCAAACTATACTCTTAATTGTTTGCCTAACACAATGAACTTACTGCAGCTTATGTGCCTCTACAAACACCCTTTCCCTCACCTGAAATATTTTCCCATGGCTTCTAGGTCTTTAGCCACTCCTTTGGACTTAGGTTATTTCAATACTGAGTACTGCTGTTTGGATGCATGATAAATACTTCCTTGTATTTGTAGTTCTACTTTTATGACATAGCTAGCCCCTAAGCCCTTGGAGGGGAGAATTCACGTCTTACACTGTTACGTATTGTCAGTCTAAAGCATCAAGTATAGGAACTTAGATCAATTAAGTAATATTTTCTGTTGGTGATGGCTTAAGTGGGGATGAAAAAATAAATTGAAGTAAGGCTCATGATTAATTACAGTTGGCAAGAGACCTACATTACATAAGGATGTATCAAAACATGAAAGTCCTTTCATGTGCAAATATTAGTTACTGGGATGAGAAAGTGAAGAAACAGGGAAGAAATAGTTAAATAGTCATCATCATATCCATCATCCTTACAAGTAAATCTGCTTCGGAGGTTGAAATATCCTACCACCTATCTTAGACCAATCTATGGGAACTTCCAGAAATCAGAAATTAGTTGCTTAGGCTGGACATAATTATTTTGCATTTATGGAGTAATTTACATTTATGAAACTGCTTTATAATAATTACAGTGTTCACAGGAGATCAAACAAGACTGAACAGGAAACCTGGGAGGAACTTCAAAGGCTTCCTGATGACCAGGGACTGCCTATGGTAGGAAATCTTTGGTTAAACTCTATGTAGATCTCTTTTTCTCAAGAGAGGATCAGATTTCATTGATCTCTATGTTCCAAAGCTGTTCATGAACGCTGCTGCTCTGGATGTGTGACAGCTATTTATTTCTCAGGGAAAAGGGAACTAAATTAAGCATCTTTATTTTACTCTCCTTGGCTAGAAAAATGTAATGCTATATTGGAACAGGTTAATGGTCCACTAAGTAATATTCAGAGCCCTGAGTTATAAAGGAAGAGAGGCCCATGCGTGAATCTTCTCTAATGTATAAGAAAATATGTGAAATTCAGAGTTGTAAATTTTCTTCTGACTCTTGTAGGTGATTACATCTGCTGGGGTTTTAATCTGGTGATTTCACAGACTATGAAGTCAAGTATGGTACTCCATTAAAAAAATACATACATATATATGTATATAATGACATAACTTTCTATTCTCTTTACATTAGGAAGAAGAGTCTGTGGAAGATGTCTTCATATACATTGACACTGAAGAGAGAAACTCTATCTAAATTTTTCCCCCCAGATAGCCCTGATCTCTGTTATGGAGCATGCAATTTGATTAGCTCACTTATATTGCATGACTAACAAAATTATTAATAGCTATAAAATTATTCAGGTCCTTAAAGATGCAGTCGCTATGCTTCTCTCAGTGGTCTCTCACAGCAGCAAATTCTAAGCTGACAAGAAGTTGCACACTGATTTTAATTTTAAATGTATTTTCCATTAATTTAATTGAGCCCACTCTTGCTCTTCTGCAATGGCACCAAGAATCAGAAGGGCTTTCCTGTCTCTCCCACCACACCTCCATGGATGGAAGAAATCAGATGCGGATTTTCTCACTTCTCATCGTCAGGCTGAGCCTGTCTTTTTCACTTTATGGTTTCTTTCTGAATGACCCTGTTCTTGACCCTGGGCATGCAATCTGAGAGCTGCATGGGGGTGGAGTGTGGGGAGGATGTTCTGGAGCTCAGCAGATGGATCCCAAGAGCACAATGGCTTACCAGCCCTTCTGTGATTGTTGCCAAAACGCCTTCCTGTTTTCAAAAGTGTCTTGCCCCCTGCTCCTTTGTTTTGCTCTGCTGGGAGACTGCAGTTCCGATTTTGCTAGGGACCAAAATCTGCTGTTTCAAGGAAATGCAGCTGCTCGCTTTGGTGGGTGACTTGAGAGAGGGAATTTTTCTACGCTCCCTCCCCAACCTCCTTGCTACCCCATCCCCACATGAACTCCACTGGCTGGCTCATCATTTCATAAAACATTGATTTTAGAAGCTGACTATTTGCTTTTGATTGTTTGGCTGGGGCTGCAACGATGTCATTGATGGATCTCATTTTGAGCTATCTCCTGTCCACTCTTTTTGGTCAGTCTTCCAGAACTGATTGCCTCTTCCCCCAAATGAAACTGCACAGCCAAATAGCAAGGCTTTTTCAAGTTCTACTGTTTCCCAGGGCAGAGAACACGCAGAGCTGCCTGGGCCTCAAGCTGGGCCAGCTCTCCTCTAAGACTGTTGGTTCTCTTACCAGCCTATCATTAGGCACAAGACTTAATTTGATCACTGCTGCCTAGCCTGGTATCCCTGAGTAGATATTGCCTGGTACTGATGTCATTGCATTTTGTGATCTTTGCTGAAAGAGACCAGACACGCTCAGCCCAGCTGGTTTCTCCTGTGATTCAGGACACCCTCTTTACTCCTCCCAAGTGACAGCTTTTGGAAGAAAGGTCTTTGGTTCTCTCTGGCCATTCTGGCCTCAGCTGCAGGCAACAGACACAATTTAATATGCTTTCCCTCCCCACGTCCAGTACACCAATATGCAAACTCTCGGACCCCAAATCGGGATGTTTTCCCAGCTGGCAAGCCATTATTTTCTTCTCATTCAAAAAAGGTGCATAATTTCTCTGCCGCTAAGATGATTTTTCTGTCACTTCTGCTCTATCTGTCCCCTTTATGGTGCTCTCTCTGTCTACTTCTGGGATCTCCCTCTTTCAGTTTATTCTCCACTGCCCCAGGGCTTGTCAACCTGAACAGATATGGTGCATTGTGCTGTTAGTGGCATACGTGACATGCCTTTGGTACTTACATTGCTAGCTCAGGTATATAACTGTAGCTGTCAAACTGGTAGTTCTTCATGTTTATTAGTTTTCTTTCTTTCCTCTTAAGTTGACATTAAACCAACTAGTAAGTTTCCTAGTTCAGTGACAAATCAGTCAGTGGAGCAGCTGGAACTCCCAGGGAGCTACACAAGGCCTCTCCTGAGTTTTGGGAGAAGCTTTGGAGGAACCAAGAGCAAACCTAGGCCCAGCCTGGTCACCTAGGATGAAAGAGTATACAACAGGTCGGGGGTCCTCACTGAAATCATCTTTTGCCCAAGATATCTAGAGAAGCCCAGGAAGCTGGCTCATCAGATTGACTTTTGTGTTCCTCTTTTCACCAGCTCTTTGGCTCTTATTGTCTATTTGGACTTAAGGCAAAGGGCTGCTCTAGCGTGGAGTTCACACACTTACCCCAGCTCCATCACTATATATCTCAAAGCCTTGAAGGATCTGATTTGTTTTTTCCAGTCCTGTGGACATCTCCAAAAAGAATCCAACCTCCTATAAAACCAGGCAACCAGATAGATTTTTTTTTAGTTTAGAAAGCTGATCTTCAAGGTCCATCCTGTAAGGCTGATATTTTGATAAGGGGTCTTTCAGCACCATCAACCATTCCTTTCAATGATATTTCTGCATCTTTTCCTGCTCCACTTGAACCACTCCAGAAATAGCAGAAGAGACTTTGAGAGAAGTCTAGGCTGGGATTCAAAAGCCAGCCATGTCTGGAGCTCTAATCTAGGCAGTTACACATGGTATAGGGACCCTTAGAATCTACTTACTAGGTTGCAGTACTAAAATGTGGGATAGCAGTGCAAAATAATGACTTGGCCTAAAAGAGAATATCCCTAGTCTGTACATTTTCAATTGTCTCTTCTTTTTAGCATTCAGTTTATATTTCAGTTGGCTTTTGAGGTCTTATTTGGTGATGATTTTTTTTCAAGTTGTCAAGAAAGCATTTCTTCTGGTGGTAGTGGGGGTGTGGAATGTCACTCTTACCCTCCTCCTTGGGATGAAAGAGGCAGCAGTGGGAAGGATGGGCATGATCTGATCAGAGTGCCTTTGAAAGGAGAGCTTTCTGTTTTCAGAAGTGCTGGTGGTGGGGAACAATAACAGTTGGTATGAGTTTGCACCTAGGAAAATAGCGTTTGGGATCTACTTGGAGAGAATTCACATGAAAAGGTTCAGGCAATAATGCTGTGAGCTCAAATGGTGCTGTCAAAACATCACAGGTAGTCACTGCAGGGTAGTACAGAAGGTGTTAGAGAGCAGTGTCATTTATTGAAATGTATCTGCTGATTTAGCTTTTGCTAATTAAATAGTCCCCATGACGTGTGTTTATGTAGGGACCAGTTATGAGTTTTGTAGCAGCAGGGGTTTGGCCCTTTGGGAAGTGCCATTCCTAATGAGAGGGGTTAAGCATAGAAAGGACTTGGGCATAATCTATTCAGGAATGCTGGTCTCATCAAAATGGGAAGACTTGGACTGATTAATAGCTTTCCGTCTCTTTTTCACCACTGTTCCCTACCTCTCTGTGTTTCTTGGAAAAGGCAAGCATCAGGGTCATGATAGACAACTTTAGCATGTAAGGAACACTTTCTCTACTCTTTGTTTTTCCTGCTACAGCTCTCTGGCTGTCATTATTATCCTTTGTCACAGGGTGGGCTTGGGGGTGGGGCTTGGGAGGAAGAGAGGAAAAAGTAAAAGAGACTCAAAGACTTTCCTTGCCCCCCTTCCCTTATCTTTCTGGTATTTCAAAAGTGTCATAAACATCATCCAGCATGGTGGAAAAGCACCCCACCCCTGCCCAGCAGGCCTACATCCATGGCTGCTTCTCTTAAGGCCTTTCCTTGTGATGCCTGGGAGTATGTGAGCCTGTGTGTGTGCCTGTGTGTGTGTGTGTGTGTGTGTGTGTGTGTGCGCGTGCGCGCGTGCACGTGCGCGTGTGTGCTGGGGGTTGTTAACTAGAAATTGGGCAATCACTTTGGGCAGAAGGGATAGAATATACCTCATCCTAGTTCTTCCATTGCCATTCAGCATTATTTCAGTGGCATGGCTGAAATTTTAAAGATAAAAATATCTTAACAATTTGATTCTGGCCTCAGAACCAAGAGCTGTCTTGGTCCAGAGAGCTGGCCCGGGCTGCACAGCGCTGTAGTTGATACTTAGGGGGGCCTAGTATTTCTCAGCAAAGTTGGATCAAAAATACTGAGGATGGTCACTAGATGTCCCTCTTGTGTCTCTAAAGAGGCTGAGGAGGTGGGGGCTCCCTTCAGGATTGAAGTAAAGGGAAGCTAAGACTGAGGGAACTTTCTTTTTGTTTTTATTAACTACACCCAGAATGGTTTTATTCAATTAATTAATAAATTCCTGATCATGAAGGTGTTTTCGGCTACTCACTTAGTCAATAACATTGTTGCAGTACAATGATCAAGTGTGTCTATGAGCAAACACATTGGTGGAGTATAATGATAAAGTGTGACTATTCGCAAAACATACATTCTGAGAGCAAAGGGCAGCCTTAGGGTTATCTGTAGAAGTTGATTGAGGGGGATGGAAGAACTATTTTTTTGGACGGGAGGTGTTACTATTACTTTGAGCTTGGGGGTGATGGGAAGGTAGGAAAGCAGAGGCACCCGTCCCTGCCTCTTTCCATACCTGGCTTCCACAAAAGTGGTTTAGTATAGCTGGGAGTACTTGGGGTGCTCTACTTGTAAAGGAGGGGTGCATTGAGTGTGAACAGGACCCAGGGAACCACGTGTGATCTCCTTAGCTAAGAGTGCATTTGTCTTTGCAAATGCAGAACAGGTCTTTACAATGTGATTGCACTTACAAAGGTAATGACATTGTACATGAATTGAATTCTCCTATTTATCTTTAAAAGACAGCAGAATATAGACATTCTATTAGCACTCCCCAAGGTAAGAGGTCCTCAGCCCTCTTATCTTGTTGTGTGCAACTTTTCAGATGCCACGGCAATGTTAATCATTTTACCTGAGTAATTCTTCCATTTCTCGTTACCTGGGGGATTGTTAATGGCCGAGACTACTTCTCAGACTCTTTGCTCCCGCTCAATCAAGCCGTGGAGGCGCCAGTTTACTTTTATTGATCAGTGGGTTCCTGACAGCCTTTGCCACAAGGAAGCAGCATCATCCTTTTTTAACTTAAAGGAGAACAGATCGCCTTAAAGTTTACAGCTAAAAGCTTCTAAGCAGAGCATGCAAACATTTTAGTATGCTGCTAATTGTTCTGTGTAAATAGTCCAAGCAATATTTTAGAAAGCTGCCAAACGCCGAACTCATATCCCGTGATCAGATAGCAAACCCATTTCAAATGCCTTTTTAGGCCATTTAATTAGACCAAGATGCACTTCATTCCCACTCGCTGACATCAAAGGTAAACAACTGTGATAAATCAAATGGAGCCCTTCTCTTTACGGAGCGCGTGAGGTGCGCCCGCGTCGCCTGCCATGTTGTCACTCTCCTCCAGAAGGGTCTGCAGAAAACCGGGCGGGCCGCGGGGCTCCCTCGAGCCACAACTCTGCTGTTCATCCGCACCTCTAAACGACCAAATTAAATGATACTCATTGCAGATGCTTCGATTTTCTCCTACATTTTCTGGGCTGAATTGCATCCTAATGTGAGAGAGTGAAACGACCCCCACGCGGAAAGCGGATCAATCTCTCCACGCCCTCCGCTTGGTCTCAGATGCACGTTTAGGGGGTCTCAACCTCACTCCCGAAATAATTCCTTTCTATAGGAGGAAGCTGTCTTCTTCTTCCCCTGCCAAGGTAAAGGCTGCTAAACTTGCTCCTTTTGGAAAGAGAAATATTTTTTTAAAGCAGCTGGGTTGCTCTCTGCAAGAAGATGGCAGTTTTGAGAAAACCTATTATGTGTTCAAATGTCTTTTTCCCTTTTCTTGTTTAATGGTTTTTAAAGGGCAAAAGTGAGTCTCTTTTTAAGCACACAGACTCGGCCAACGTCGCTGGGCTAATTATGACTTTGCTCACCCAAGATTCCCAAATATCCGAGACGACTCACTCAGAAGGGAGGTTTACTCTTCCAGGAATTGTGAATTCAGAAGCCGGTCCCCTCCACCCACAATCTGTGATGATAAAACACCTCAACTTGTTCGGCGAAGTGCTTTTTATTCTTCCCGCCAGTGACCTTAATTAAGAGCCTCAGAACGGGGCGGGGAGGAGTCCCCTCTGTCCCCAGGGCGCCTTCAGTCCAGAAGGCAAGCCGAGTTTGATAGCCCCAGCCACGCTGGCTTTTCAGCACTGGCACACGCCAGCCACTGTCGCCACCACCGCCCGAGCGAAGCTGCCAGCCCCCTAGGACCGAGGCCCCGAAGGAAGGCTGGGGCGCCCAGCACACCGGCGCCGGCTCCAGCTGCCAGCGACTTATGTGGACTGCGCGCCAGCTCCGCAGCTCCTGCTGGACTCGGGGCTCTCCCGGCTTGGCGCGGCGCGGCGCGGCACGGCGCGGCGGCGTCCACTCCACCAGCTCTTCTTAAACGTACAGTTTATTTATAGGGAGCTAAATTCTCCAACGGGGTGGGGTGAGGGGCAACAAAATGTGTCCAGCCCTCTCGGCGGCTCACTCCCTGCGCCACAGATCTCATTTGATTAACAAGGAACAGACAAGAGGGAACCGAACCGGGTCAGGGGCACTGCTTGGGCCGGGGGTGGACGGTGAGCGTAGTGCTGCGTCTGCCGGGGAAGGAGGGCTAGGGGTGACGGTCCAGGAGGATGGCTGCCGTGGTTCTTAGCTGAAGTGAAGAGTCAGCGGCCAAGAGCCAGATGAATGACCACCTCTGGGGCGCTTTCTCCTTTCCGTTCTTCCTTCCACCACCCGAGAAGGAGAAGAGAGAAAGACAGAGAAACTGACTGACAAACCCAGGGCGAAGAGACAAAGAGGGAGGGGGGAGGAGGAGAAAAAAGAATATGAATATGAATATTATATTCAAGATATGAAGATATGTGAGGGAGATAAACACGCCGAGAGAATCAAATCCTGCAATCTCTACAAACATGAGAGGCGCGCAGTTCCTGGGGAGGCTCAGTTGCAGCGCCAGCACGCCCCTCTCCTTGCTCCACCCTGCCTTCTTGCCCCCGCTGGGCCTGCCCGCCTGGCCTCCCCTGACTCCTGCTGCGGCTCCGCGGGCTGGGGTACCACTTGGTCCCGCCAGTGTGTAAGTTTCCGGCTGGCCCCGCCCCGCCCCCTCCCGCGCATTAGCCCCTCCCCAAGCCCGGAGCCCGCTGGGCTGCGCGCTGATTGGCTAACGCCTGGCGTAGCCGGGCTCGGCAGCTCGGGCTTTCTCCGGCTCTCTCCAGACTCCACGGCCAGTAGTTTGCGGCATCGGCAGGAGCAGCAGCAGCAGTAGCGGCGGCGGCGGGCGCAGTGGGTAGACGGATGAGCGGGCACAGACGGTAGCACGGCTCCCGCGCGCCATGCCCCGGTTGCCCGGGGGACACTGGCACCCGCGTCCCTAGCCTGGCGCGGGCCCTTGGCGCGCGCGTTACGCTCCTCGGCGTTCCGGCTGAGCGGATTTATCGGCGATCCGAAACCTCCCACCCCTGCTTGCTCACACTCCCCACTCACACTCCCCACACCACACACTCACTCTTCCTTTCTCTCACACATTCACCCACAGCCCAAGACAGAAAGAGACAGCGAGATAGACCTCCCGAGTGCTCAAGCGCCCGGGAGGGAGTGAGCCCAACGCAGCGCGGCCAGCGCCTCTCCAGGAGGATGGAATCAAGACGCTTCCGCAAGTAAACTTTGGCGGCGACATAACCGTCGACCGTGGCAGCTGCTGAGGCGGACCCCAGCGACATGCAACTGAGCTAGGAGGGCTTCCTACCGCGGCGGCGGCGGCGGCGGCGGCGGCGGCGGCCCTCGGAGCGACACCCCAGCCCAGACTGAGGGAGGAGGAGAAGCCCCTGGTACCTGCGGCGTCGGCCCCGCCTCTCCTGGCCGGTACTGTTGTCGCTTTGCCTCCCCTCCTCCCCATTCCCCGCCCCCCGGGCCATTGGAAAGACCCGGACTTCTATTTTCTTGGACAAATTGCTATCGGCCCGCTTTCACAAACTTGACGTGGAGGCTTGGGCTGCGTTGGTAACTGTGATATTCGAGACGAAAACGCCCGCAGTCCAACTGCTCTGTGGGGGTGGCTCCGTGCCCACCTCCGATCCTGGACACACGCGCCCCTCAAGCCTTCTGAAGCCAACCACAGTGCAAGGGAGCGCGCTCTCATTTTGGCAGCCTCTCTCCCCTCCCCCTTCTTCTGCCGGCCCGGGGAGAGCCATCCCGCTCAGCCGGATACTCTGGCGGCTGCGTCGCTTGACAGCAACTCAAACTCTCTCCTGCGACCCCCCTTTCTCCCCAACAGGCCTCGAAAAGGCCAGCGTGACCCCCCCGGACCCAGGAGGGCGCGTTCCAGGCGGGTCCTGTCTCCGCAGTGATCTAGGAGCACTGGGGGGAGGTCCTTGCGCATGCCAGGTGCACAGACTACGCGATAGCCAGCCCCAGTGCAGGTGCGCCGCGGCGGGCCGGGAAGTGCCTGAGAGGCTGTACCCTCACTGCACTCCCCGCCTTCGCCTCAAGCGCGGTCAGGACTCAGCAGCGCGTCAACCCAGCCGCTCAGACGCCGTCCGACCCGCAGCCCTGCGCTGCTGCGGCCAGTCGAGCCCGGCTAACTTTGAAGGGGGAAAACTGAGTAGCCGGGCTGGAGGGAGGGGGCTCGGGGCCGCGCGGCGCTCCCTCGGCCCCCCGGATCCCCCGGGCCCCCCGCGAGCCCTCGCCCGGTCCACCGCAACCTCAGCATTGGAGCCGGCGCGGGTGTCCCCCCCGCGCCGCCGGGCCGCCCTGGGCGGGACTCCTCCCGCGGCCTCCGGGGCCCCGGGGCGCGCGCAACAGGCGGCCCGAGTCGGCGGGAAGCTGGAGCGCCGGCGGCGTCGGCCTCGGAGGGGTGTGGAGAGGCGAGGCCAGGCAGAGCCCCGCGCAGCCATGGAGTCGCTCCTGCTGCCGGTGCTGCTGCTGTTGGCTGTACTGTGGACACAGGCGGCTGCCCTCATTAACCTCAAGTACTCGGTAGAAGAGGAGCAGCGCGCCGGGACGGTGATCGCCAACGTGGCAAAGGACGCCCGCGAGGCGGGCTTCGCACTGGACCCGCGGCAGGCCTCTGCCTTTCGTGTGGTGTCCAACTCCGCTCCGCACCTGGTGGACATCAACCCCAGCTCGGGCCTGTTGGTCACCAAGCAGAAGATCGACCGTGACCTGTTGTGTCGCCAGAGCCCCAAGTGCATCATCTCGCTCGAGGTCATGTCCAGCTCAATGGAGATCTGCGTGATTAAGGTGGAGATCAAGGACCTGAATGACAACGCGCCCAGCTTCCCGGCGGCACAGATTGAGCTGGAGATCTCAGAGGCGGCCAGCCCCGGGACGCGCATCCCACTGGACAGCGCCTATGACCCGGACTCGGGCAGCTTCGGCGTGCAGACGTACGAGCTCACGCCTAACGAGCTATTTGGCCTGGAGATCAAGACGCGCGGCGACGGTTCACGCTTTGCAGAACTCGTGGTGGAGAAGAGTCTGGACCGGGAGACGCAGTCGCACTACATCTTTCGCATCACTGCGCTCGACGGCGGCGACCCGCCGCACCTGGGCACTGTTGGCCTCAGCATCAAGGTGACCGACTCCAATGACAACAACCCTGTGTTTGGCGAGTCCACTTATTCAGTGACCGTGCCAGAGAACTCACCTCCCAACACGCCTGTCATCCGTCTCAACGCCAGTGACCCAGACGAAGGCACCAATGGCCAGGTGGTCTACTCTTTCTATGGCTACGTCAACGACCGCACTCGAGAACTCTTCCAGATCGACCCGCACAGCGGCCTGGTCACGGTCACTGGTGCCCTAGACTATGAAGAGGGCCATGTGTACGAACTGGATGTGCAGGCCAAGGACCTGGGGCCCAACTCCATCCCAGCACACTGCAAGGTCACCGTCAGCGTTCTGGACACCAATGACAACCCGCCGGTCATCAACCTGCTGTCGGTCAACAGCGAGCTGGTGGAGGTGAGCGAGAGCGCCCCCCCGGGCTACGTGATTGCACTGGTGCGGGTGTCTGATCGAGATTCCGGTCTCAATGGGCGCGTGCAGTGCCGTTTGCTGGGCAACGTGCCCTTTCGGCTGCAGGAGTATGAAAGCTTCTCCACTATCCTGGTGGACGGACGGCTGGACCGCGAGCAGCACGACCAGTACAATCTCACGATCCAAGCGCGCGACGGCGGCGTGCCCATGCTGCAGAGTTCCAAGTCCTTTACCGTGCGCATCACCGACGAGAACGACAACCACCCGCACTTCTCCAAGCCCTACTACCAGGTCATTGTGCAGGAGAACAACACTCCCGGTGCCTATCTGCTCTCTGTGTCGGCCCGAGACCCCGACCTGGGTCTCAATGGCAGTGTTTCCTACCAGATTGTGCCGTCGCAGGTGCGGGACATGCCTGTCTTCACCTATGTCTCCATCAACCCCAACTCGGGTGACATCTATGCACTGCGATCCTTCAACCACGAGCAGACCAAGGCATTTGAATTCAAGGTGCTGGCCAAAGACGGCGGCCTGCCCTCGCTGCAGAGCAACGCCACTGTTCGGGTCATCATCCTCGACGTCAATGACAATACCCCAGTCATCACTGCCCCACCCCTGATCAACGGCACCGCTGAAGTCTACATACCCCGCAACTCGGGCATAGGCTACCTGGTGACCGTTGTCAAAGCAGACGACTACGATGAGGGCGAGAATGGCCGGGTCACCTATGACATGACAGAGGGCGACCGCGGCTTCTTTGAAATAGACCAGGTCAATGGCGAGGTCAGAACCACTCGAACCTTCAGCGAGAGCTCCAAAGCTTCCTACGAGCTTATTGTGGTGGCCCACGACCATGGCAAGACGTCTCTCTCCGCCTCTGCACTCGTCCTAATCTACCTATCCCCTGCTCTCGACGCCCAAGAGTCGATGGGCTCGGTGAACTTGTCCTTGATTTTCATTATCGCCCTGGGCTCCATTGCTGGCATCCTCTTTGTCACTATGATCTTTGTGGCGATCAAGTGCAAGAGAGACAACAAAGAAATCCGGACCTACAACTGCAGGTAGAGCCAACTTTTCTTTCTTTCCTTCTTTGTCTTGGGTAAATAATGTGTATCTGTGTCTCTGTGTGAAAATCCCAGTGCTTTTGTTTCCTATTTAAATGCATACACCCTACTTACAGCGCTTCTTTTTGGAGGGAGGGGGGAGTTTATGTCAGCCCAAATTGATCAATTCTTTTGAACTGACAGTTTTCTGGAAGACAATCATTTACTGTTCGAATGGATTCTGCCACATAATGATGATGAGCAGAAAAGCAATTATCATTTTAAAATTTGCACAGCTGTCTCCATGGAGTTATGGCAGAAAAAAATTAATATGAGAGAGAGAGAAAGACTGATTGATTTTTTAGCAGAACCTTGAAGTAGCACAACTTGATTTGGGGGCTGTAGTGTTTTGGGGACAGGTACTGAAAGGAAAGGGAGTACTGGCAGCTGCCCTGTCCTGTTGTAGAGAGAAACTCTGAAGAAAACCTGTGAGTGGGAGTCTAAGGTAGGAAACAGAGTTGGGGGAAGAGAGAACAGGATTGTGTGGGGAAGCAGGTGATTAGAGTTTTTAGTGTGTTCTTGGCTTATTTTGTATCCAGTCCCCAAACATCTGGCTATGTGAAGTGAAATTCTACCAGTCATCTATATGTTTTCAAATATCTGGTTATTGGGTAGAGACCAAACATCCCAATGAGGAACAGGACTTTTGCATCCAGATGTTTCACTAAAAGTAGCAATCTCCTGGAGTTGATGGTTCTTTCCTCTAATGTGGAACTCTGCTGTGGCCCTAAGAGCTGGTCCTTACCAGTGGATGTCACTATGGGCTATGGTGTTACAGTTTCCCTTGAAATGTGTGCAGAATATGTGTGTGGTATGCCTGAGAGAGAGGGAGGTGGGGGAAGGAGGGAGGGAGGGAGAGAGAGGGGGGGGAGGGAGGGAGGGAGGGAGGGGGAATAGAAATGTGGAAACTGGAATGACACGTAGTAATTTAAAAAAAAATATTTCCTGATAAGCACTTTGGAGGGTCTTGCTGAAGCCCTTCCTTACAATATCCAATTTAGGATAAAACATGTAATTTTTTTTCAGCAGTGTCTCATTGAAATGGTTGAAAAAAAAGTTGTTTCTTTAGTTTGCTGAAAATGAATGATGCTATTTCCAACCAAGGTGTGTGTGTGCTTTCAACACACCTACACATCCAGTGTGTCTTTTGTGCCATCTGTGCTTGCATGTTAATCAGTCAAAATATGTTCCTGTAGGTCCGATTTGTATTTGACATCAACTGAAATGCACACTTCTGTGAATCAGAGCCCCCTGAATATGTAACAGCCATGCAATTATTGTTTCCCTTTTACTATTCTCTGCGTTACACAAGTTAGTAGACAAATGCTAACCACACATGAATATCAATCAGGTGCCATAAAAGAGCAGCTGCAATGCCTCATAAATGCTTTAATCCTGTTGCTAGTGAAATGGCCATGACTTTTCTTTCCTTCAGCTCCGAGTCATTTCAGACGGGAGAAATGGAAATTAATATTACTCTTACCTTTGAAACCTGTGACTGCCAGTGGCAATTTTTATAGGAGAAAAATGAGGGGTCTATAAAATTTTATTTATATGGAGATAATGATAGAGGGGACTCTTTTAAGCCATTTCCTCAGCATAAAGTAAATGCATAAGACCCTTTCCTTGATGAAAAGAAATCAGGTTGAAATAAAGATATTGAAGGCTTTGCCACCTCTTGGTGATGTATGGCTCAAAGTGAGAGCTCTTTCTGGGAGCTTAACAGGGAGATCATTAAACAGGGAGGAGAGCATTTGAAATGAAAAGAAAAAAAAACAAAAAAAGTGAATCTCAGTGCTCTTCAACTTCACTCATAGTGTATTTTATAAAGAGTTCTGTTTCCTGCGCTGGTTTGGGATTAATGAAGTACAGTTTAATTAAATAATTGCTTGATACAGAAAGGGCTGTGCAATTAATGCCTCAGCTGAATAATTGGACGGGGCATTGCCAAACTTACCCATCGTGGGTAAACAAAATGATTAGAACTTCCCATTGATTCTAAACGGTTAGAAAAGAAAATCAACCCCAGTCCTGTGGTCTTTGGGATTTTATCTGCTCCCAAGCCCCAACAGCATCAGCTTGCCCTCACTGCAAGTCTGCCTGAGCACAGAGCGAAAGAGTGAAGGGAACGCAACTGCTCAGCTCTAGGAAGATCCCTGGGGCAGAGCAAGAATGTGCCTCTGGAGATATGCAATCTCCTGGTCTGCTCACTTTTTAGAAACCTAAAGTTTAAGAGCTTGTCTTTCTGTGTATTAAGCAGAGGTTTCTTGTTCTCAGCCTCTGCAGAGCCTCTTCCTGAAATGCATTCATTTATGATACTTGCGAGATGATCTGCACTTGCTGTTTGAATTGGGCTCCCTTTCTGTATTCAGACAATTAGCTTTGTCGAGGGAGAATACAGGCACAGTCTTTGCCTTGTAAAGATCAACCTGTATTATTTATTAACCCTATTGTTTTGCTGATTATTGCTGAGAAATGGAATTTCCAGACAATAAGCTGAATCATTATGTGCAAAGTAATAAATGACTTTGAGAATCTGGCTACATTTAAATGTATTTCTTTTGACAAGTCTCTTAATGCTTGGTGTCTCTGGTGCACGTTGCTGGGTCTGTGTCATTGTTAATTAAATTGAGCTCTTTATGTTCCAGCACAGCTGCTTGTAGGTACACCTGAATGGAGAAGGATGCTGAATGCACTAACCTTTAAATTCCTTTGCAGTAATTGTTTAACTATCACTTGTCTCCTTGGCTGTTTTAAAAAAGGACAAAACAGCAAGTGTCTGCATTTCATCTTGGTTTCTCCCATTAGCGAGGAGCAAGACAAAAAGGCTGAGGAGAAAGTGAGCCTAAGGGGAAAGAGGTAAAAAGTATTTCCCCCTCGTTCAAATGGGTATGGCTATCAGATTTCTTGAGGAGAGGTGGCGGGTGGGGTGGGGAGTAGAAGGGAGCAGGGCTAGGGCGGGGGAAGGAGGGTGTGGAGGAGAGGAGCTGAGGATTTGTCAAAGGACAGGGTCTGATTTGCTCCAGTTCAAAACTGATCAGTTCAGTCACCAAGGAACCTGATTGAGGGTGTTCATCACATGGCAATTGCTTGGAGGAACTGGAAAGGGGATTATTTTTTATTTCTTTTTATCTCCGCTTCTGTTAAGTTAGGACTAGCTTCTTATTTCACCCAGGAGTTCCTTTGGCTTCCAAAAAAGCTCCAGATTTGAGCATTTTCATGCTTTCTCTCCCATAGGCTCAACTTTCCCCGTCCCCATACCCTTGTTAAATGGCCACTCACAATGAGAAATTCCAAATCTAAAGTATAGAAACTTCGTGGGGGGTGTAGTGGGAGGTTACTATGTTTAATATAAAAACTTTACAGCCCTCAGCTTGTTTTCACATGTAGAAAGCACAGGGAGAAACCTGATGATGTAATGCACCAGAATAAGAAGCTGGAGCGGAGATGGGGTGCAACCCTCTGGGGTGCTTAATGTTTATTAATCGATGCATGGTTTGGGAGGGCGTTAGCGATACATGCTGCCTTTTCTGTCACATAGAATCGCTGAGTACTCCTATGGGCATCAAAAGAAATCAAGCAAGAAGAAAAAAATCAATAAGAATGACATCCGCCTGGTACCCCGGGATGTGGAGGAGACAGACAAGATGAACGTTGTCAGTTGCTCCTCCCTGACCTCGTCCCTCAACTATTTCGACTACCACCAGCAGACCCTTCCTCTGGGCTGCCGCCGCTCTGAGAGCACTTTCTTGAATGTGGAGAACCAGAATACCCGCAATACCAGCGCCAACCACATCTACCATCACTCTTTCAACAGCCAGGGCCCCCAGCAACCAGACCTGATCATCAATGGTGTGCCTCTGCCCGAGGTGAGTGCAGCTAAGCGGCTCTGTGAGGTCCTCCCAGGCCTCTTTCCCATGCTGCTCGCTGGACCCCATCAGCCTCTATGGTGGCACATTCCCTGGCAGGGGTAGGAGAACTTCTCTGCCTAAGCCCATTTCCGAAGTCAGGGCTTGCTACCAGTGCTTCTTGGGGCAGAGGGTAACCCCAAATATTGAGCCTTTGTAGGGGTGGATGTTGGGAGTGAGAGCTCAAGGTCTGAGCCTTTGAAATACCTGTATGGTATTCTGGCGTAATACAAATTGTACCACCTGTTGCAAATAGAGTACAACAGTTAAAGTGGCTAAGAATCAACAAGTAGTCTTAAAGATAGATGAGCCCTAGAATGCTCGGGGGCCAGTTTCCTAGTGTGAGAGTGATTCAGCCTCCTGAAGCCCCCTTTTGCTTTTTCTTTGATCATATACGTGCTTTGCTGAGAATATGGATGGGCCGGTTAAAGAGAGGCAAACAAAAATATAAAAAAGCCACATTGCTATTTCTTAATAGCTCTTATGGTGACATTTGACAAATGAGGAGGTTGAAACTGTCACTAATAATGAAAATTTCAGGAATTAACTATGAGTTAGCTCTGTTTCTCTTTACCAGGAATGAATGTTTTCAAATGGAAGCATTTTTTTTTTAGACACTACGTGGTCCGGTGTTTGCTGTCTATTGAAATATTTCAGGGTAGTAGGGTAGTAATGTGGATGATGGTAGGTTGGTGGCTGGGTGGAAGGCTATAAATAACAGCTCTTAAGTTAATTTCATTTTTCCTTGAATTGCTTAAGTCCCTCTTTGGTTGGAAATTTAATGCACTGGGAGGCATATTCGCTCTTCCAGGCCACTAATGAAAGGAATATTACATACTTGGAGAGCACTTCACAACCATTGTCTTCTTTGATCCTTACAGTCAGGTATCTTAATAGGTTGCCCTTCAGTAGATGATGAATGGAGGTCCAGAGATGCTAAGGGACTTGTTCAGACTCACAGGGCAGGGATATCAAGAGGGAGAGAGAGGAAGGACTAGATTGCAGGGCTCTATAACTCTGGCGAGTGCTGCTTCACTGACACTTCCCTGCCTCAGAAATAATTCAGCCTGACATACCTGGGCTGGGATGCATATAAAATGGCCTGATAGTATTTATGTCAATTTCATAGGGCAAAGGGTTTTAGGACCACTTTTATCGACTGCTCCTCCTAGTACCTGAAAAATATTTCTCATCAGAATTAATGGGGCCAAAAAAGCAGTGCTTTTCATGAGAAACTGATGATTTTCTTCTAGCAACAGAGACACCAATATTGTGAATCTATAAATCTATAAATAAAGATTTATTGAAAATCCAGTATTATGCTAGGTAGGCTCAGTTATTATTATGATTGTCAGTGGATACTACTAGGGACTAGACCATAGACTTTCTGGAGGACTACTCATGGACCACCAAGAGTTCAACAATGGAGAGGGGGAGGTAGTGCTATGTAGTGGAATCAGATAGACCATGATTTTGAATCTGGGGGGCATGTCCTGCAATGGTATCCCTCTGAATCTCTGTTTCCTCATCTACAAAATGGGTACATCTGTCATGCAAGGTTGGTCCAAGGAATAATATGACATTATGTAATGTAAGGGGTCTGACACATAGGTACCCCCTAAATCGTAGGTCTCTTCACCAGACAATTGGAGAGTGACTATTGTAATGGCCTGCATACCTGAGTGTAACTCCCTAGGCACTTATAACCAAAGAGGAATTTAGGCTGGTTCTGTATATAAAAGATTTACAAAGTGGTGAGGTTAGCGTATTCATACTGGACTTTTTTTTTTCATACTGGACTTTTAAACAATGGAGGTAAAAAAATGCCAAGGTTTTGGGTTAGGTGCTGACTACTGCTGCCTGTGGAGATGGACAAAAGAATTGAATCCTGAGGGCTTGGTGACTATGCAATCAATTCAAAGTAGTAGAGAAACATAAGCCCTGGTGTCTATGGGATGTTTTGAGGGGGCTAGAGATATATGACTATGTCTGCATGGTTTACTTGAGATCTTGGTGTTCTTTCTGAGATTCTCCTGTGGACAAAATGAAACAAAGTATTGCTTCAGTTATTTAGAAAAGCCATTGAAAGTCTGAATTCTGATCCTATCTCTGACTCACAAAACAAGATATTCTCTTATGTAACAAAGTCATGCAGACCTAGCATCTAGGGCTAGTCAGGGCCAAGACAGCATATATTAGGCACGGTGAGGTTGTGTATTTCCAATATGCAGTCCTGGAGAGTTCAACTGACAAACCCATTCAGAAAGGAGAGAGACCCACTCACAGCAGAGCATGAATCAGGCCATTTAAACCTGCATCTGTCACAAAGTCCTGCATGGGGAAAATGACACTTCTTTTCTTCCCATACCAGAGGCCCTTGAGCATGGACTAGGTAGAATACTTAGGTACAGTGAAATCTGTAGAGGAGTAGGGATGATTGATTCATACATTCAACTAATATTTGTTGTGTGTCTATTCTTTGTAAGGTTCTGTTGTGGGCTCTGGTGTTAGAGAAATGAAAAAGATGTCCTCTGATCTCAAAGAATGCACATTCTAATGGGGGAGATAAGCAAATAGGTGATTTGTGGTATGGAGTGATAAATGCTACTATCAGGTACAATGGGATAGTCTCCATTACTAGGATAATAATATCATAATGTATTTCCTACCTTTTCTTTATATTTTTCCTAATTAATTAATTAATCCATCTAAGAAACCAACAATTATTAAGCAATTGTAGCACAGAGTGTTAAGTGCTACCATGTGATACATATAAGATTCTGTGGAAATTTCTGTATTAAATCTTATTATGTCATGTACATTTTTCTCTATATTATTTCATTAAACCATTTTTATTTGTTCATTAACTCAACCCAGGAGCATTTATTGCACACTTAGAACATGCCAGACACTGTATAACTTGCTGAGGATACAAAAATAAAACACTTGATCCTTGACCCCAGGGAGCTTACAGGGAGACAGACAAGTAAACAGGTCATTTCAGTTCAGGAGAACATCTCTTTACTGAGCATGTTACATTCTTCCTCACCAGACTGGGACCAAAGGTCACTACGCATTAGGTTCCTTTGCTGGGCTACCTTGTGGACAAACTCACTCCCTTCATTAGCTGCAGTGTCGGTTACAGGGCTTACTGGCAATGGCATTACAGAGGAGTGAGAACTGCTTCCCTCACAGCGCTGCATCACACTTTGAAGTTTATCACCATGGCATTAAATCAATCACTAAGCATTGTTTGAGTGTCCACTGTGTGCTCAGCTGTGTGGCAGGTACCATGGGGATCCCAAATAAATATAAGATGTAGCATCTGCCTTCAGAGTTCATAGTCTGGTTGGGGAGCTAAGATCACCCACATGATTTCCCTGTAAGCAACACAAAAGGGTTTCTAACCTCCAGTCACTTTGCAGCCTGCTTAGTACTCTCCAGCTCCTCCTTCCCTGGCAGCGCAGCCATCATTTATATGTAGATTTACTGTTGAGCTCTCAAGTTTGGTGCTGATGTGAGGGTAACTTTTGCATCAGTGTGCAGACCTAGCCACATTTGAACATTGTTGGCTCTAGAAACTGAAGGGAACATGACTTTAAAGGCAGTTAGGTAGGAAAAGGCAAAGGGAATGGAGCACCGAAACATTCAATATTAAAAAACTCAAATTAAAAAATGCCTCACCAAAGAGACTGGATGTTTGACCATTTCACCCCTCCTGAAGACAGGAAGAGGCCCCACCCAAGTCTCTATTACCAGCAGAAGAAATGAGTTGCATTGGAACTCAGCTTTAGAATTATGGAGACCATCTTGCCTGGAATTCTTTGTCTTCATTTACCTGTTCTCTGATGTTGGTCAGGAGATCAGCTGTGTGGATTTTGTGGTTTTGTACACAAATTTGAGGAGGGAACGTGGAGGATGCTTTTGCTGTTTACAGAAGACCTTTGTAGAATTAGTGATGTCAGGTATCTCTTAAATATTTTAAATTGAAGGTGAGGTTTGCATTCTTTGGCATCCTGGTTTATTTAGTCCATAGACTTAGTGTATATGTAAGTGAATGTGTGTGTGTGTGTGTGCACATGCATATGGGTGTATGGGGTGGGGGGAGAGTGAAGAGAGGGGAAAGGAGGTTGAAAAAATAGATAATGGAGAAGAAAGTAAGTAGTTTTGTCAGTTTGCTAAGATTTTTCTAAACTTAGTCCAGTTTTTTTAGAGACTCCTCAGTACGGCAAATAATTTTTCTTCCAATCTTATGGAATGATGGCATGCCTCCTGGGTGTCTCTGTATGCCACAAAGTATTACTCCTTTGTACATCAGCATTCCTGCATTACCTTTTTTGTCACCCAGGCCATGGTCATTGTTAAAGGAAGAAAATGAAACTCATTTCTTCTGCTGGTAATGGGGACTTGGGTGGGACCTCTTCCTGCCTTCAGGAGGGGTGAAATGGCCAAACATCCAGTCTCTTTGGTAAGATTTTTTTTAATTTGAGTTTTTAAATATTGAATGTTTCAGAGTTGACAATTCTAAGAGAGTGATAGTGGGCAAGAGCTTCCAGAATTCTAGTCATAGGGTGCATAGGGATTTAATTCTGGTTTCAAACTCCATCTTGAGCTCTCTCTTCTTATTTTTCCTTCTTTCACTAGCAAACTGTAACATCTTTGATATAAGACATCCTCAGGGTGTGTGCGTGGTCTGCTGTGGTCACTCACAGAGCACTTTCATAAGTAGCAGTGTGGTAGCAGTGGATGAGTTTGCAGGACAAGGATGTATGTGGCAGACCAAATTGAATGCTTCCAATTATCCTACCGAAAGTCTCAGTGCATGTTATCTTAGTGCAAATAATGAAACTAAAACATCAGTTAGGCTTTGAAGAAAAATAAGAAAGAAATAGCATGCTTTGGTCCCTAAAAAGAGTTTTTAAAAAGTTAGGGATTTGCAGTGATCTGAGTGAAACTCTGAGCTAAGGAGCTAGAAAAGCAGCCACAAACCTATCAGGTGTCAGATTCAGAAGTCACTAGAAAATTAATAGGTACAATGAGGCTGGTTAGGATAGCAAGGTAATGACACAAATCACCCCCTCCAATGAAAACAAACCAACAAACGCTTCAGCAAGCAATTTTATTGTACTTTCCTTGTTTTGACAGGGTCTTGGAACCATCTGAGTCTTATCCCTAAGGGTCAAAAGTATCCCTCCGGCTGCAGAAGGAAGCAATGGAAAACAGTGCAGCCCACATCTTTTCAAGGCTCACTCCAGTTTTCTTAAAAATAAAAGGCTCCATTTTTACTGAGAGACAGTCTAGGGCCACCCATTGCCTACATTGCATCTTATTGGCCCGTTTCACATCGAGTCTAAGCAGTGCGTTTCCCATGGGGATCCACTTGCAAGATGTGTTCCAGAATAAACTGTTCCTCTGTCATCTCCATGCAACTGCTGCAGAACTGAGTTAGTTTACATTAGTATTTGCTAATTTATTATTATCATTCCTTATTGGCAATTAACTGGTTACCTTAGAGATCACCTCTCTCCCCATACACCTTCACTAAATTTGAGCTCAGCCAGAGAGCTTGCTAATGATCCTGAGATTTCTCTCCCTAGGGGACTGGAGGCAGGACATTTTCCATAGAGGGTTCTGAGGCTTTGGAATTCCTCTTTTCAGAGGACCACTTGTTTTGGGTCCCAGTAACCCTAGCTGGTTTTTCTCTGTCAGTCAGATTTATAAGGTGGGAGGAGCTGCAGACCTCTCCTCCCCTAACCTTGCGCTAGTTTTTGCTGTGGCTTTGGTATACCATACTCTGAGGCTGAAGCAGTGGGGTTGGGGGATTGCTTGTTTGGAATTGGAAGACTGAAAGAGAATGAAGTCACCTCCTGGCAAAGCTGGAGTCTTTCAATTATGGTGCTGCAGTGGATCTGAGGAGTCTGCTTGGAGTTTGAGATGTTGACCCCTCTGCATGTGTATCTCAGCTTCTAGGGCTTAGGGGAGGCCAAGCTTGGCTGGATCAAGTGTCTCAGATGTGGGTAAATGAAGCCATTTGTACAAGAGGCCTGTGTATAAGAGACGGGAGGCTGGCTCTGGAGCAGCCATTTTCCCCCACTGAGAGGAAGCTTGATTTCTTGATGTGTGACTGGCTGGCCTTTAATGTGAGCCTCATTTACTTCGAACAATTGATAGGCTTGAAGTGAAAGTCCCAGAGGATCAGTTCTTTGTAGAGGGAAATGCTCTTCAAGTTACATTTCCTCTTTGGCTGTTGTGTAGTTAGGAGTGGTTTTTGTGTGGGCTGCATGGGGAGGGTCACTCTGCTTCCAGTGGGTGTACCCAGGCTGCTAGTGCCTTCCTATGTCCCCCCAGGGAACCAGGAGGAAAGTACTGCAGCCTGAAACTGGAGAACAGCTCTGCCAGCTCTAGGAACTTGGGGTCCCATGAGGAAATCTCATTTGCCATCATTCAGCAGCATTCAGGATTTTGCTTCAGGATACTGGTTAGGACCACACAGTGCCACAGCGCTCCTGGAAGAGGTGTCAGAAGGAACCAGTATTTCTACTCTATAATCATGAAAATGGAGTTGCAGAGAAGGCAGATGAGTCGCCCAGGCACACATCATTTGGGGCCAAACTGGGTCCCTTTGGATCGATAGCAGTTCCTCTGTTGCAGTTTCCAAGTGCTTTCTGTCACGTAACAGAAAACTTGATTGGATTCCACAAGAAGACCTGTGGCTATACCTTTGGCCGGTAGTTGTGTTCCTGAAAAGTTGTGCAGCAGGAAAGTGTTTGTTTTGTAAATTAGACCCCATGTTAACCACAGTGGCATTCCGTATAGAAACACAGTGGTGGATTCTTTCATAAAGGAAAGAGCCCTTGTGTACTGTGAATAATCAACTCCTTACCGATTTCCTTTGTAAATCTGGATTTTTCACATATCTTGTTTGCTTAAAGTGCAATTCCTCACATTGGCAAAATTTACAAAGCCTTTGAAAGGTGGGCCAATTCATAATTCCCTTGACTTCTCACTGTTTAGCCTTCCTGGATGAATCTCACTTAATTAAAAAATGTAATTATGCAATATCTAAAATACATGGTGTCCATAGAAGACACATAATATCTCCCAGATTTAACAAATGTTAACATTTCATATTTGCTCCAGATTTTAAAAAATTAAAGGTTACAGCTGTCCTCTTCCCATCCTATTCCTCTCCCTCTATCCATTCTTTGTAAGTCTGTAGCTGGAAGAACAGAAACCCATCAGGAATGTTTTTGGTGAGTTCTGTCTTAGCCTCATGAGCTCGCTTCTGAAAGAGATGGCTCTCATTTTGCAGCCCCAGGTCCTAAAAACTCCCCAAGTCAATATGGGTTTCCTGGATTGAGTAGAGCCTGGGAATTACTTTGGAAAATGAAAAGGCTCTCTTAAACTTGCTTTAAATTCAGCCTTTGGTAGTATATAAAGATGTTAAAAACTTCAGCCTTTGGGGAGGGAGAAAATTACTTTTTTGGAAAGAAAATAAATGAGAGTGAGAGTCAGATAGATTGACAGACAGACAGGAGTCAGGGGCAGCTATCTTGAGTTTTGAGCAGACCATTTGGGATTGAAGCAGGCTTGGTGTGAAGCCTGCATTCTCCTTGAGCTCAGTGTTCATGGACTAGCACTGGGGCTTCTTCATGTCAGATGCTTAAGCACTGCCTTGATGTGCATAGTCTTCGGATGCTCCATTAAGTCTCTGAATGCCAGGGTGGCCAGTTTTCAGCTTCTCCCACCGGGCCACATCTGGCCACTGTTCTGTGGCAAGCTGAACTCCCTCACTGCCACCAGCACTGGTCTTGGCAGTCTCTGCTTTCTGGATTATTTTTGCTCATAAATTTGATTTCCAGAGCATGAAGGGCACTTCATCTCAGATCGTGTAGTTTGCTCTTCTGAACAAAATGGATTCCCTGTGTAAGCTGGTGGGAAGATATGTTAAATCCAAAGACCAGACTCTCCCTTTAGGGGAGTGTGTGTGTGTGTGTGTGTGTGTGTGTGTGTGTGTGTGAGAGAGAGAGAGAGAGAGAGAGAGAGAGAGAGAGAGAGAGAGAGAGAGGAGGGAGGGAGGGAGGGAGGGAGGGAGGGAGGGAGGGAGGGAGAGGGAGGGAGGGAGGGAGGGAGAGAGAGAGAGAGAACATATCTACTTGTCTCACCCACTTATTCTGCCTCTGAGGTGATGGAGCCTTTATGAGCTGGCCTGATTGTATACATATCTATGAGCTTAGCTTCTCAGAGCTCCCCTCCCCACTGTGACACTCTGTTGGTTATTGCCCTGAGGAAATGCTTATAAGCCTCATCACAGCAGGGTGTGACCCCCAAATGTGAGGCCAGGGCACCCCAATTTGATATAGCCCAGGGACAGACATCCTGGGGACTATTTTTAATTGAGAGCTCTGAGTAGGAAGCAGCCAAATAAACATTGCTGTGCATACAACCTAGCTTAAGAAAACCTTACAGGGAATCTCAGTTCCTTGGAAATGATTTTCTGAGTCTCAGCTTCTCTTTCTGTTTTTTTGGGGGCATAATTCTGTTTAAAGTCTTCCTCTTTAATTCACTTGGCTCAAGGAAATCTGGCTTGGGCTGCCTATGTGTACAGGTACTTTGCTATAAAACCATATCTTTTCTGAGTGAGATGCATGAGTAGGGAGACTAGATCAGACTGCACTCATAGGGATTGACTTAACCTTTAAGCAACTTTTTTTTTTATAAATAAAGATGCCTGTAATCTAACATTCATATTTGAAGCTTGACATGCTTGAGGGATACAGGACTCTGGAAATGCAGGGACAAGCAGAGGCATCTGGCTGTAGGTAATGTTGAATGACTTGGAAGACTGATTCCCTTCTCCGTGCTGCCAGGCACAGAGGCCATGGTGAGGACACAGGCACGCTGCCCTCAGAAGACTGTCACTGACTCTGATCTTGCCATCCTGGTCATTTCTTTAATTAGTGCATTTCCATTTTCTCAAGTATAGACTTTCGAGTGATGGAGTATGCTAATGGCAACATTTGTTCCTAAGACCTTAGGGGAGAGAACATGATGGCATTTGTATTAAATAATGTCTTTTTCATAGTGAGATTTTGCCTGATTTTTAAATTGCTAAACAATTTATGATAGTTATGACTCTTTAGAAACAAATCTCAAATGCTATATATGAAACACCAATTTTCTGTGTGGCTTGTGAGCCTGCTAATGGGATGTGTGTCCTTATATCTCTAGGTCACTCTTTCTAATTTTGCCTCTACTGGTAATTCTTTAGAAACGGAAAAAGGTGTGTGCTTTGTTGCAGCAAGAAATACAATAAGGAAATGTCTGAAATGGAAAGAAAGTTAAACTACTTTTGCACAAACTCTATGTAGGGGCCTGATAGAGCAAAATCTTATAAAACTGGTAAAGCTTGGTGTTTGCACATCTGATCATCTAGTGCCCTCAAGAAGTGATCATGGAAGGTGGAGAAAAACTGAACTGCAAGGGTTCATCTGGAACTGCAAAGGTTTGTGGCTGTGCATGGTGTCATATTTGGAGTCAAATATGTGTGTGACACTTGCAATACCTTGCTTTCCTCACCCTTTGAGCCTAGCAAGCTCCATTGGGACAGTTATCCCTAATATGTGTGTCACCCCTAGTCACTGTATTCCCAAAGATAATCTAGAAATCTGTAATTCTGGGATAGGGGAGGAGGAGGTCACTAGCAAAACAGGTGAAACAGAATTAAAAACCTCATAAAAGAGGAGATTTAGTTTATTGAAATCTATACTTAGGAAACCAGACTCCAAGACATTGAGAATTCTGAAAAATCCAAACAGATGCCAAACGGCACCAATCCTGGAACAAACATATAAGGAGACTGGATCAGGGGATCTCCAAGTTCTTTTGCAGTTCTGAGTGTAATTTGAATTTTGCAGTATTGGTTTGAAGGGTTTCATATAACTGCAGTAAGGTTTGAGTCTATGATGACAATGGCTGCTACAATGGCTACCACAATGGTGGTATTGAGACTAAGGGACTTAGCTATGACAGGTAACACAATAGATACGGCCCTTTAGCTTTTACATGAGGGCAAGATATTCTGTGTCTAATGTGAGTTGTATGTACATCAAAAGTAAGTAGCATCCCTATTCAAATGGGTCTCCTTGTTCAATGTGAGTTCTGTCATAAAGGCAACAATGAGTACATTAACCTGGCTTCAGTTAGTCTGTACTTGCTCTAGGGATGAGTAGGAGATACACTTCTCTTGCCTGGCCAGCTAGACCTTTCAGGAGAACACAAATTCGCTTAAGTATAAATTATGTTGATTATCACGCTGCCAAAAAATTCACAGAGCTGTAAGTCACCAACACCTCCTTTTTAAGTTAGATATTCTTGAGAACTGTTTTGTATATCATGATAAATTATCTAACCTTTCAAACTTTTGAAGGCCAACATTATGGAAATAAGCAGCTTTTTATTCCATTCTAAGGTCAGTCTAACTAAATTATGCAACTTCTAATGCAATTGCTTAAAGCTTCAACTTTTCTCATTTTAATACCTTGCAACAAAGATAAATATTTTTTAGCTACTATTCATGCTTAACAATATATTTCCGTGATTGTCATTTTTTGGGTGGCATTTGTTGGCATGAGAGGCAGTTCACCATGGCTTTGCTTATTTTGCTGTTTGCTATAGATAATCAGCAAAGAGCCAGAATTCAATAAAAACATGTATTTTTGTTGTTGTTGTTATTTTTAAATTTCAGGCCATAGGAGGCTAACTGAGCCCTAGAGAATCAATATATAGGGGGCATTTGGGGTTTTTCTTGAGAATCAAAAATGAGGTAGATTTTCTTTTAAAGTATATTTGATTCCAGAATTATTAAATGCAATGCATGTTGGAGGCTGGAGGATTGCATTTAGCAGGATTTGGGGCACTATCTGTAACAAAGCAATCTACTTCTTTCAGAGAGAAAACTGCTATTTCAGGGGAAGGAGAGGTCAGTAGGGGAGCTTTTGGGAAGCTCTGTTTTACTTTTAAGCCCCCTAAAGAATATTTTTCAGGGGCTCCTTGAAGGCAGGGCCAATTCTGTGCAATTCCTTCTGTACAGTGTCAGGTGTTATTCTGTTTTGTTACTCGTGAGTTATATAGTTTCTGTGGTTGTTATTGTGCCCTGATCTTAAAGGGGATTCATTTATTCTAGGTAAAGCCTGGCCCTCTATGTGGATTACTTCCAGACTTTAGTGAATGGACTTACTGTTTAGTTAGTTAGACTTTTTTTCAAAAAGATATTTTGGCTTGAAAATATTCACTGATTCATCCATCCACCAAATATTTGTAGAACATCCTTTATTGACTAGCCAGTACTCAGCTCTGAGGGATATAGGGCAAGTATAAGCAGTGCCTACCCACGTAGCTTATATTGTCATTGAGGAGACAAAATGAGAAGTTAAACACACTTTAAAAAGTCAATGGGGAAACTAAGGATTATTCACTAAGTGGTAACATGTAATTGATTAAAAATTTAAAAAAAGTTTTAATTTCCCACTATATGTCAAAATAAATTCCACATGGCTTAAAGAGTTAAAACTTTAAGATGAAAATTCAAATAATACAATTATTAAAAGAAAACAAATATCCATCTAACCTTGAAACTGAATAGGACTTCAGAAGCATAAAAGCAGTGTAAATGAATGCAAAGAAAAATACCAGCAGCTCTGGCTAAGTAAAATTTAGAAATGTCTGCATGTCCCAAAATATCAAAAGCTAAATAAAAAAATAAACTATAAGCCAGGAAATATTTTCAATTTATATAGCAAAGAACCTATATTTATTATTTCTACAAATATTTATAGAGTGCTTACTGTATGCTTGTCACTATTCAAAGTGCTGGGGATACAACAGTGAACAAAACAAAGTCCCTGTCCCCATTGAGTTTATATTTTTATGGGTACAAATAATAAACAAATAAATATATAGTATGTTAGGTGGTGATATGTAGAAAAATAAGGAATGGTAAAGGGCACATGCTCTGCCAGGAATGAAGGTTCTCTAGGGAGGTCAGGGAAGACATTTTGGATAAGGGGACATTTAAGCAATGCCCTTCAAATATAAAGAGCTCTTACAAATCAATAAGACAAATACTACAATATAAAAATTATGGGACTTCCCTGGTGGTGCAGTGGTTAAGAAGCTGCCTGCCAATGCAGGGGACACGGGTTCGAGCCCTGGTGTGGGAAGATCCCACATGCCGCAGAGCAGTGAAGCCCATGTGCCACAACTACTGAGCCTGTGCTCTAGAGACTGTGTGACACAACTACTGAGCCCACGTGCCACAACTACTGAAGCCCACGTGCCTAGAGCCTGTGCTCTGCAACAGGAGAAGCCATCTCAATGAGAAGCCAGTGCACTGCAACGAAGAGTAGCCCCCACTTGTTGCAACTAGAGAAAGCCCGTGCACAGCAACAAAGACCCAATGCAGCCAAAAATAAATAAATAAATAAATTTAAAAATTATGCAAAGGACACAAATAGGTAATTCATAAAGAAGCTGTACAAATGACCAGTATATGAAAATATTTCAATCTTAATAACCAAATAATAACAATGTAATGCCATTATTAACTTTTAATTATGGACACTATATATACTTATTAAAAAGTCAAGCAGTACAGGAGTGTACAAAATAGAACTGAAGTCTTCACAACTCTCTTTTCACCCATCCATTACCTCAGGGGAGCCACAGACAATAATTTGATGTGCAAGATGTCATTTATTACTTATCAAATTAGGAAATATTAAAAAAAATTATACTGAGCATTGGCAAGAATGTGGTTATCATATGTGGAGTATAATTGATAGAACTGAAATTAATATAATCTTTCTTGGGGTGCAATTTTTCAATATTTAACTGTCCTTGAATATGTAGTGTTTCTTCTTCTGGAAGTTATCCTAAGGAAATAACTTTAGATTTGCTTAGAAATTTATGTTCAAGGGTGTCAATCTCAGCATAGTTTATAGAAATAGAATATAGGAAATATCCTAAATATCATCAATATGTGAATGACTAAATATATCATGGTGCATATATTGCTAGAATACTATGAAGCCATTAAAATAATATTTTGAGGAATATTTAGTGACACAGGAAAATGCTCATGTTATACACTAATTGAAAAAAATAGCAAACAAAACATCTATAGATTGATTCCAGTTGTTTAAAAATACATATGCAGAGAAAATACACTGGAAGGTAAATTACCAAAGTGTTAATAGTTATCTCAAGTTCAGGAAATCAGGTGATTTTTTAACTTTTTTAACTTTTTAAATATACTTTTCTAATTTCCCTATTTTTCTACATTGAACATATATTATCTTTGACATCGGAAAGCAATTACTTTAAAAAGTTAACTACTGGGCTTCCGTGGTGGCGCAGTGGTTGAGAATCCGCCTGCCAATGCAGGGGATACGGGTTCGTGCCCCGGTCCGGGAAGATCCCACATGCCGCAGAGCTGCTGGGCCCGTGAGCCATGGCCGCTGAGCTTGCGCGCCCGGAGCCTGTGCTCCGCAACGGGAGAGGCCACAACAGTGCGAGGCCCGCGTACCAAAAAAAAAAAAAAGTTAACTACTATATTGCACAGTAACTATTAAGGAACAAAGAGGTGGCATAAACAGGATTGTAAGTTATTATGAAGAGGGACAGATCAATTATGCTTTTCAATTTCATTTTTCAGTCAGATTATACCTTCTGAATTTTTCTTCTTATTTTTCCTTTTTGGAGGTCTCTCTCAGACGATAACAGGTATGAAGGTTTATATTTTAAAATAACCCTTTTCTTTACAGTTTACATTTTAAGTGTGAGAAATAATGTTATGAAAAATATTTTTCCTCCTTCATTCTTCTTGCCCATATGTATACTCTTGCAAAAGTAGATTTATTTCACCAGTGTTAGACATCTGGTTCACAAAATTTATTTTTAGAATGAAGGATTTTGAAATAGTAACATTTAACTTTAATCCGTACAGATTTTTAATACTATAAAAATGATGTAGACTTTTTCTAAGGGCCAGTTTTCACAAAATATATTTTTCAGTACCCTTTTCAGGACCAAATAGCCAATTCGAAGGAGAACTTTTTTATACTCCTCAGTATTTGATTTCATGTTTGGGCTTGTTGCCTCTGAGACATAGGATAGCCCTGACAATTTGAAACAATAAAAAGGAGGGAGTTGATGAGTTGGTGGTCACTGAGATACTCAAAATTTCAAATTTCAGCCTTGACTAAATGCACTGTTCTTTTTCCAAAAAAAATCGAATGAGTTCAATCCTTCTAAAGAAATGCTCATTTATTTGATTGCCTCCCCATCTAGTAGCCTAACTTTAAACAGCATAAATACTACAAAACCCAGTATCCATTGGGACACCTTTTAAATGATGGCTATGTAAACTTCTCACATACTAAGTGCTGCACTTAGTATATAAAATGACTATTCAGTGACCCTGTGTAGATATCAGAACTATTTAGATATTGTAAAGAAAATTCTCATTACAAACAAACAAACAAACAGATGGTCCCCCCACCATCCACCACCATAGCTAATAGATGAGAATGTCATCTGTACAATGTTACCCTGATTGTAGATGAAGTGTTTGCCAACTACGGGAAAGCATCTGTGGCCTAATTCTGTAGTCTGTCCCTTGGATAAATGGAGACTATGGACTTCAGTAGAACTGTATTTCTTATATGTGCAGTCATTTAACTAGATGAGTTTCTATTCAAATTGTGTTTTTCATGTTATAACATGGATTATTTGATAGAAATAAATAGCTGTTTCTTTTTTGTGAGTGTGGTCACAGGAAGAAGGGACTAAAAATTAAGGGCAATTAAAGGAAACACAATTACCTTCTCCCAGCCCTCCTCTTTTCTACCTTAGATCTTTAATGAAAAAGTCCTCATTTAAAGAAATACTGAGAATGCTTGAAACAATTATGAGGCAATTCTAAAAAGATTCACATTTTTCCTTCATATGGCTTGAAGATGAGGTTGTTTGGATTATAAAAGAATTCCCAGGAAATTAAACTATTTAATTGATTTTAAGCCAGGATTTGAAAGAAGTTAAAGTGATAAAGCAGAGTGTTCTTCCTGAAAAAATAAAATGTAATACTATGTAAATTTGTATCACCACTAAAGTGAGTATAAATCTCCAGAAGGTGATAAGAAGATTGAAAGCAAGGAATTTTGTTTACTGAATTCTGATCCTATTGGCGGTTGCCTATAGGTGGGGGTTTGGTACTGGCTCTGAAGAAGGCCCTACTAAACACATGCTGCTGCCTGGTATGTGTGTGAAGTTCTGATTCTGAACTTGCCTATGGGCCACGGATAGGTCTAAAGACCTTGAAGTTCTCCCTACCCTCCACTTTCCACGGCTGTTGTTGCCTAGAGCCCAAGAAGAGAATTGATTAGACTTTGTGGCTGAGAAGTTCTTGTTTACCAGTGCCATTATGAGGGAGATTGAGCCACCTAGGGAGATATAGACACACAAAAGCTCCCTGCCACAAATGGTAATCTCACGGGTTAGTATCTTTAAAGACACATCTGTTAATGTCCTGAGTGAATGTAGTATACTAGCTGACTTGGGGAAAAAGTAGTCTGGGGCCACAAGGCTTGTGCGACCTTTGTTCCCCGACGAAGGATCAAACCCACACCCCCTGCAGTGGAGGCGCAGAGTCCCAACCACTGGACTGCCAGGGAATTCCCCCAGTTTATTGTTCTTATTAGTTATGCATTACAAAATCAATTCATTTTCATTGCGAAAACAATGGAAAATAACAAATATTTGAGGAAGTTGGAAAATCATCCATAATTCCACCACTCAGGGGCAACCACCATTAACTTTCTGTTCAGTGCCTGACACAAAATAAATGCTCAATGTAAGTTAGTGAATTAATGAAAAAAATCTTCCATGGTTTTACTGTTTTAAAATTGGAATCACTTTAGTTGAGATCATTCTGTTTCTTTTCCCATCTTTACATTATATCATAGGAGTTTTTTTCTATATCAGTAGAAAATATTTATAAGCAAGATTTTCTTTTAGTGGTTGAACTGTATTCTGTTCTATAGATAGGATTTATTTTACTCAAACAACTTTTAATGTGGATCTTTTAAGTTATTTAAATTTTTGTCATATTATAAATAGCACTGTAATAGATATCTTTATGTATAAATCTCATTGTTATCTCTGATTGTTTCCTTAGAATAAATTCCCTAGAGGTGAAAATGTTTTATCTGAAGGCTTATATATTTTTAAGACTTTTGATATATATATTTCTCCCAGAAAAGTACCAATGTACAGTCCCACCAACAGAGTATAAGAACCCATTTCACTGTACTCACAAAGCGTTATTATAAAACATCATCACCAATCTGATGAAACCATAGGGAAACAGGCAGTCTCATACATTGTTGTATAAATTGGTACCAATTCCATGGAGGACAATATGACAGCGTTCTACAAACTTGCAAATGATATATTTTGACCCAGCAATTATGTTTTTAGGGTATTCATCCTATAGATATGCTTGACCATGTGCAAAATTATGTAAATACAAGATTATTCGTTGATGTATTATTTGATATAGCAAAAATTAAAACAATATGTATGTCAAGCAATATAACCCTTTCAAAAATGAATGTTTTATGTATTGATAGCGAAAGATCTCTAAATATATTGTTAACAAAAGGAAGATTCAGGAAAATATGTAAGCACACTATCATTTGTGTGAAAAAGGAGAGAAAAAATGTACATTTTACATTTTATTGTTTTATATATGCATGAAATTGTATGAAACAATAAACAGGAAATTAATTAGAATAGGTACCTGTTGGGAAAATGGCAAATGAGAGTATAGGGCACAGGAATGGGAGGGAAAATTATTAGTTCCATAGATGAAAATGGGTATCTAATTTTAGTTTAAATTTGTATTTCTTTGATTTTTCAAAAAAAAATCTCCTTTATATCATTTGTTGCAAAGGCTTCTTTTTCAGTGCATTGTATGACTTTTAATTCTGTTTATGCTTATTTTTTATTTACAGTGTTTTGGAATCATTATATAGAAAAGTATATCAGCCTTTTAGTCTGTGATATCTTTTGTTCCTTTTAAGCTATGAAACTTTCTTCCAACCCCGAGATTATATATATATATATACAGTCGTCCCTCAGTATCTGTGGGAGATTGTTTCCGTGGATGCTCAAGTCTCTTTATATGTCATAGTATTTGCATATAACCTACACATCCTCCTGTATACTTTAAATCATCTCTAGGTTATTTATAATACCTAATACAAGTAAATGCTATGTAAGTAGTTGCCAACATGTGGCAAATTCAAGCTTTGCTTTTTGGAAATTTCTGGAAATTTTTTCAAATATTTTTCATCTGTGGTTGGTCAAATCTGCATATATATATCACATTTTCCAATATTCTTATGAATTCATTTTTTCATTACATTTTAAATTCATTAGGGATTTATTGTGGCATGTGGTTGGAGGTGACTGTACAAAAATATTTTTCTAGATGGTTAGTTGTTTGACTTTATATCATTTATTGTTTATTTCTCCTCCTTCCCCACTGCTTTCTGTTGCTTCTTAAAAACATCATATATTAAGTTTTTATATATACTAGGAACTTACCTGAGTTTTTCATTTTTTCCCATTGACCTGTTTGTCTACTTTTGTACTAATACCACACTGATTTAATCACTGATACTTTATAATAGATTTTAATAAATAGTAGGATTTGTTTCTCCTTATTTATCTTTTCAAAAAATACTTAGTTTTTCTGTATTTTTTCAGATAAACTTTGGAATCATGTTAAATTTAAAAATGATTATGTTGGGATTTTGATTGGAAATAAATTTAGGAAGAACTGATGTACATATAATGTTTAATACCTTTTTATAGGAACATGATATAGTTTCATTTAGTCTTGTTTCATTCCATTGTCATCATTAAATTTATATAGTTCTCCTTACATTTCTTGTTAACCTTATTTCCAGCTACTTTATAGTTTTGCTGTTATTTTGATGGGGCTCTTTTCCCCATTACATTTTCTAATTGGAAAGCTGGTAGAGTATGTAGGAGAGCTCTTGACATTTGTAGCTATTTTGCAGCTATATTTTATATCTAGCTTCTTTTTTTAGACATGGTTTTCACTTGGGTGAAAAGTTCCTTTTGGGGAGACAAAAAGGCAGGGCTTGGACTTATACATCTAGGCATAGAATAGGCAGAATAATGGAAAGAGCTTGGATTCTGGATGCAGACTATGAGAATTCTAACTACGCTAGTCTTTAGCCAGTGACTTTAAGGGAAGTTACTCTCTGAGCCTCAGCTTCCTCAGTTGAAAATGAGAATAATACAACCTACTTGATAGATTTTTGTGAGCATTCAATGTGAGTATTCAAGTACCTGACACATAGTAAGCCTTTCATAAATATTAAGTAGCTATTATTATTATCATCATCTCTTTATGCCTAAGAAGGCATCTAATTTGTACCTCTCTATTTGGAAGGAAGCAATCAGATTCTCATGTCCCTAACCATGTACTGTAGAGGGCAACACAATCCAATTTTGAAATTAAGGAAAACTTCCATTTGCCTCTATTTAATTATTACAAATAAATTCCACCCCAGCATACATTTTTTGCTATTAGTTACATGAAGTCCCTTTTGCATGACAATATTTAGTTTTTTCATCAGCGGCTCCTTCAAGGTTTCTCATTGCTCTTTACTATGATACTTATCTCTAGTTCAACTGTGAAGTTGGAGGAGGTCCTACATGTATCAGAGTTAGCTAGATGTGCTGGCAGGAGAGCAAAAAGCTCTTCTCTGATGTTATCTCCTTGTATTTTCTTTCCAGAGTCAGTGGGTATCAATTTAGGCCTTAATCTGGCATTTTTCAACCTTTCTCCTGCGTGACTCTGTGCTGGGCATCTCCATTAGCTAGGAAGCTCTGGAGATGGCAATTTCATGGACCACTGGCTTGGGGTTGTGACTTGCACTTCAATAAATACTGCCCCAAGCCATTTTTCTCCTGTGACCTGCTGCTTCCGCAGACCTGGGCTCTGTTTCAGGGCCACTGTTTTTTCTTCTCTCTTTCATGCAAGTGACTTACAAATGAATTTTAAATAGCCAGTTCATGGTGAGGAAATTTTGAGGTCACGTTCCCAGGACTGTGCTCTGTGCCAGACAGGCCTTCCTTCCACCCAGGAAACCAGTTACTGGTGTCTCTTTTTGAGGGATATTTTATACTCTTTTCTCAATTTTGGGGAAGGAAGATAAGGGCCTAGGACAGGGGCTCCAATTCCACTTTGGCCACTTGGGGACCATTTTATACTTTTGGGAGTTTCAGGGAAATGCCAGGAAGTTAGTGGGGGTGGGGGTAGGAAGGGAGAACAAAGCTTGATTCTCTAGTATAATATTTAATGTGAATGAAAAGTGTGAACCTGGCAAACATGGCTCTACTATGAGTGAATATATTTAATCTGAATGGAAAGTGTGAACCATGGCAAGTATGGTCTCACTCATTCATTGCTGCCAACAAAACAATAGGTAGCCGGGTGCCACTATTTCCTAATCAGGTTGTACATAGCCCTGATACACTAGTTTGCTTTTTTAAATGACTAGATATTGTTCCCTATAGAGTCAGCAGTTGAGAATCAATCACTTTCTGTTTATTTAAGTACAGGCTGATCTTTTTTTCTTTTTTTTTTTTCCTTTCTAGCTTATAGAGTTGTAATCCATGTGCGTACAATTAAAATGATATCCACATACAGCTCAGGGTTTCCTGCGAATTTGTAGCGGCTTTTGTGTGTAAGGAAGGTTGTTGCTTTGCTGTAAACCACAGACCCAGAGTAAACCTCAGCTGTGCTGTAGCTATTTTGGACGACAAGTTTCTAGTTGCTTGTGTGTAATTGCCCATATTACATCATCCTAACCATTGTGAAATGTGCAAAATACAAAGCTTATCTGATGATTCATTTCAGGTGGATAGTTCCTTTTAATGTAATTTTAGAAGTGGTTCCCTGCACAAAGCAGATTCCCCCCTTTGCTCTTGCTTTCTTGTTTAGGCACAATGTAATTTAATGACTGATAACAATGTAGCAGAGAGAAGTGTATTATATACATTGTGCTCCATAACCTTGACAGTCTACCTAAAACATTGTATGGGATGTAGTTTCTCTTGGTGCAAGAACCAAGGGGGAGAAAAATTCCCTCTACATCAAATCAAGTAAGCATGAACCCCAAATGAAATTTAATTTCCCTATGGCTGAGTGGCAGAGGAAAAAAAAATCTGCTTTCAATGACCACAGGAAGCTTGGTTACAAATCACTCACTGGTTTTTCCGGGGTTTCAGTTTGTCAGATTATGCTGTCTTTTGTGATGGTAAATGTGTGCCATACAGAAGACTTTAAAATGTCTCTGTTGGTGGATTGCATTAACCCATCTTTAAGTCAGGTAGGTGAAATTCCACTAAGCTAAGACCTTCTGGCATTTTCTTACCAATGTTAAACATTTGCAGACTAGGTAATAGGTCATGTATACTCATCTATTAGTAGGAAGGGTTTTTTTAAAAAATAACATTTCTCTTTGGCCATGGACTTTATATACTGCATACAGAGTATAATTTGGTGAAAGGCCTTATAGATAATATTTCAAAGTGGAAAAAAAAGATTTCTTAGAACCTAAAAGTCAGAAATAGATCAAATGGGGTTTCCCTGGTGGCGCAGTGGTTGAGAGTCCGCCTGCCGATGCAGGGGACGGGGGTTCGTGCCCCGGTCCGGGAAGATCCCACATGACGCGGAACGGCTGGGCCCGTGAGCCGTGGCTGCTGAGCCTGCGCGTCCGGAGCCTGTGCTCCGCAACGGGAGAGGCCACAACGGTGAGAGGCCCGCGTACTGCAAAAAAAAAAAAAAAAAAAAAAAAAAAAAAAAAAAATAGATCAAATGATTCTAGGCCTTTTTATTGCTGAATAATGGACTATGTAAATATAGTATGTGACTATTAGATCAAATGAGAATACATAGAGTTCAATATTAATTGGTTAAGCATCAGCTGATGGCCTGTTTGCAGGATACAATGAAATTATGTTATCAATATGTTTTATTGATTTCTTGGTTTGCAAAATTAAATAAACATAGCATAAGCACTTGGAGTGGTAAGTTGTAGCAGGGAACAGGATTTTGATTTGGAATTTGAAAACAGAATTAAAGGTAATTGAAGCAGAAAGCAGGCTGTGGCATAAGATTTCTGCCAGCATTTTTTGATGTAACTAAGTATATCTGGGTGTTTGGGAGGAATAAGAACCAAAGAACAGAGATTTTGGGGGAGGTGTTCCAAAATGCTTTTTAAGGCTTATGGCAATATTAGAAAATCCTTTTCTTGAATAGTTTAGCTTGCTTTGCTATGGATATATTCATTTATTTTATTCTATACTTTTTTCCCAGTGTTTTCTTAGTGTTCTAGATACTGGTTAAAGAGCAGTGACCAAAACTGACATAATCCCTGCCTTTGTGGAGTTGGGAGACAAAACCACGAATATAAGATCATAGTGCTATCAAAGAAGGATCATGTTATTATGAAAGAAAATGGGAGAACCTGACCTAGTCTGGGGGATTAGGGAAGTAATATTTGAGTTGACACTTAAAAGATGAACAAGAGTTGGTGATGCAAAAAGGTGTGGAGATGGGGTGATGGTTGAAAGCTGAGAAAAGGAGTAGCTTGTATGAAGACCCTTAGGTGGGAAAGAGCTTGGTGGAGCCAGAATGAGAGGGCCAGGGGAATCAGAGCAGGTGGGTGAGTGGGAAAACATCACATGCTGTGGCTGGTGAGATATGGATCTGGAATGAAACCCTTGGCTGAATTTCAGGGAGTTGTTCTTTCCCCCCAGGTGGTTTGAATCTGACTGCTGATGTCTGGAATCCCACACATAGCCGTTGGTTGAAAAAGGGAAAAGGGGTTGAGGCAGGAGGGTGGTGCACAGAGTCTACTGTGCATTCTGCAGAGAAGAAATTCATTTCAGAGAAGTAGCCATGGAAAGGATTGATTTTAAAGTAAGGAAAGAAGCAGCCTGCAGATAGATTTAGATGGATGGTTTGTAGTTCAAGCCCATTCTGCTCGATGGCCTTTTGTGTTCATGCTGCATCCACACACATTAGTGAGTGGTGTACTGATGAGCTCTGTGACATAGTGTTTGTGACACACTCCAGGCTTATCAAGTTACAGTTACGACATGAATCAGTAGTGTTGAGGCATTATTTATAATTTTATCTTCTTTCTAGGCTGCTCTTGATAGAGAAGAAGGTAAGGAATTCCTCCTTTTCATCTTCCCTCTGGATAAATAGACATCAGGCCCCAGAGAAGAAAGAACTCTTTCTTCCCCTATGTCTAGGCTTCTTTTTCTCTCTTCCCTTTCTGTTCCTTCTTTTTTTTTTTTTTTTTTCTGTGAAGTTCTGCCCAATAGCCAGTAGAGGGCGCACAAATGCACTAAAATGCAGCCTTTTTTCCTCTGGCCACAGTAATTTCATTGTCTTTATCTCTTCATCTTTACATTCCTCAGAGATAGGGATGCATCTTGGCCTTTTCTCTTTTAATATTTTCATCAAGGGTAACCATTTCCCCACCTATTTTGTAAAGGTGGGAAAAAGCTACTGTCTACATTTAAAAAAAAGAGAGAGAGAGAACTGGATTGTTTTCCTGAGATCTGGGAGCAAATTGTGTGTGTGTGTGTGTGTGTGTGTGTGTGTGTGTGTGTGTGCGCGCGCGCGCGCGTGTGTGCGACTGTGACAGATCTCAGAGTTGCTGGTACCCTCTGTGACTCATTTGGGAAGGACTCATTTTGCCAATAACAAGGCAGAAAGTCTGGGCTCCTCTTCTTTGCTTTCCCTGGGTTGTCCTCATAGCAGCTGCCCTGCTTCCTGACATGTCTTAATAATGAGGATGATGTGGCCAGGGGGAGATTCACCTTCTTCCCCAAATATGACCTCTTCATTGAATTTGCTTCTCGCTGAAGTCCAAGGAGGATTGTCTCCTTTTAACCGTGTGCTCTGTTCACTCTGCCCAACGTCAGAGAATCCAGCTGGAGCCTGTCTGCCTCCAACATCACTGGCTGTAGAAAGTGAACCACATATGCCTGTGGCAGTTCTGTGCGTGATGTGTGAGAGGCAGAGGATAGCTAGTTTAAGCTCCTCCGAAGATGTCTTGGCATGGCAGTGCTGATGAAGGTGGAGACTTGTTTGTGTCAATGACATAATCGCAGAAGACATCCAGAGCCCAGCTGCAGGGAGTGAGGAGGTGTGCAGCTTAGTACCGACTTCTGACAAAAGCCCACGCACTTCACATTCATCTGCCCCTAGTGCCAATCTCCTTCTGATGTCTTAACCTGACTTTTGTTCTGCTTTGCTCAAATGGTTCTGGTGTCACAAAGAATTGCTTGGCTAGGGGTAGTTATACTGGCTAGCACATTGATACAAATGCAGGGAGCTTTATAACTAACTACTTTTGTAATAACTCCACACGAGGAATGAACAAGGTTTAGTTTAGCATATTCTGCCTATTGTGAAGCATCAGGCACAGTTATAGCTTTCTCATAAATAATAGTGATAGCTCTGAAAGGCCATTTTCCATGTAAATTTCCTGACTGTTAGCGAGTTTGGAAAAGAGCTGTGTTGAAGAACAGGTTATTTAAAAAGCAGAATGATTTCCCAATAAAATGCTTTTCAGCTTTTCCCCTTGGGGCTCTGGGCTGCCCCCTTGTCTCCAAGATCCACGTGGGCAGATTGCATGTTAGCTTATGAGCCCAGTAGAAGTATTCTTCTTTTCTATGCCAGCATATCACTAATACTTTAAACACAAAGGGCATTTAACACAGTAACTGTTTCTGATGGAGTGAGTGGCGCTGCCAGCTTGCTCTCTCTTGGATGGCTTCTGTACGATGGGAGCAAGATTGGGAGTCAGGCCCAGGCTACTACTCCTTGGTTTGTGTGCTATAAATGAACAACTTAAAAAAAGTGTTTGTATAGTCAGGGTCATTCCTGCCCTTTCTCAATAGACTTGCAATCCTGGGCTGAATACTTATCTGGCTTGGTTTTGTGTCTTTGGAACAAGAGAAACTTCCAGTGAGCAGCTTGGTTAATCACTGTGCTTATTGCCTCTTCCCTGCTATTCCGTATTGGTTTCCTTCTACTCCAGTACATTGGATTTCCAATCACATCAAACCCTATTAGGCTGCCATCCATTCATAGTAGATTAGATTCCCTTACACCTCACTGCCTAGCAGGATTTTCCTCTCCACAATGTGGAGAGTATTAGGTTCCCTTACATGGGTCGCTGCTTGTTAAGTTGTGTTTGGTGCTGCGTAGTATTGAATTCTCTTTCCCATCAGCAGTCACTGGGTTGTTAATTACACACTTGCAGATTCATTTCTCTTGAACCTTCTCTAATGTACAGCTCTCCATGAGGTCTGACCGCACACTTCAGTGCCTCAGGCAGCCCTATCTGCTCACAGGTTCGGTTCAATTCAGCTGTGTGGTATTGAACACCTGTGCATCAGAGTCTGTGCAAGAGGCTGCAGAGTTTACAAAAGTGAGTGGAGAATAATTCTTGCCTTCCAGAAGTTTACAGTCTACTGGGCGAGGCTAGGACAGGGCAGTACATAAGATGAAAAACTATGTGCATGAAGAGTAAGTGTTGGTTTTACCACTTCCCTAGTAACAGTTTATATTTGGCCTAATTAAAGCACCTTAGAAGGCAACTTGTTACTTATAATGCCATTATTGCCACCACTCTGTTCCATAATGAAAAAAAAATTATGAAGCACAATTGAGTGAAAAATGGACATTTTACTGGGCTCCACTGCAGATATTGGCAGAATTGCGATAAAACTCTGGGGTCTCTTAACACACTCAATCCTGCTTCCATATGTACCTAGTATGATATTAGAACTCATGTGATTCTAAGAGATTCCCATCAGGCATAGAGTAATAAAAATTCATATGTAGATTACTTTCTAACAGGCCTTGACATTACATACAGACTAGGGTCTGTGTCTTTTTCTTTTGACATCAAAATATGTACAATTTAATTTATCCCTGGAAGGGAGGGAACCAAAAGGAATGGAAAATGGAGTCAGTCATGGTTTCCCACAAGCAACAGCAAGGGAACAGGTGTTACCAGTTGTGATCTTAATGTTCAAGAGTCTCAACCTGGTGGCAAAATCACAATATGTGTCCCACATTAGTGTAAATATTACCTAATTCCTTCTTTGTGTAGCTCCTCATTCTTTGAACACTCACCACATGCCAGGCACGGTTCCAAGTGCTTCATTGTAGCATCTTAGTAATTGCTCACCATAAATGTACCTTCTCTGCATTTGCTGTCGATAAAAAAAATCCAAGTTTACTGGCAACAAAGGGATGTGTTTTGTATCTCTGCCAACTCAACCAGAGCGCTTCATTAACGCCAAATTTCGAATTTGATGTGAACAGTACTTAGAGCACAGTCTGAAGCCTGAAATGACAAATAGTGATCTCAGAAGGAATGCAGTTTAGAAAAAGACCTAGCCAACAAATACAATTATTTGATATAGGAGTGAAACAAAAAACAAAACTTTGGTCTAATTTTTTTTTCTTTGACACCAAAATATTGTGCCATTTAAAAAAATCCCTGGAAGAGAGGGAACCAAAAGTAAGGCAAAGTAGAAAGAGGAGGCAGGACCAATGTTTTTGCAACTGACTCAATCTTTTCTAACTAGTCAAATTTATAGTGCATCTAAAACCCAGAGTATGATATCTGTATTTCCTATTCTAATTGTGGAGTGTAAAGACGTTTTACTAGTATGGAAAAGTGACAGTGACATTCAGAACTCATTTTTCAAAGATGTGTTACTTTTCAAAGATGTGGACCATAACAGTGTTTCATTAGAATAATAAAACATTGATCTTTCAACTGAAATGCCTTACCTCCTTACTTGACCAAGGTCATCACCAGTTGTCAAGGGGACTTTTCTGAGGTTTGTCCTTACCGCACAGGGCTTAACATGCACATCTGGACGCAGACTTTATTATTCCTGAACACTGTTCCTGAGGCTTTACTGAGATCCTACTATGTGTAACGCAGCATACCTACCCTCTCAAATACTCTTACCAGGGTATGTACTTCCCTAACTCAACTATTTCATATTTCATCCCCTTTTGAATCCAAGACTGTGACCATCACTTATGGATTATGGCTTCAGAGGAAGAGTCGGTTACAGTGTACCCTGCTATTCTTCGGACAGGTCTTAGTTCATAGTACAGTTACCACTTTCCCCCTGTTGCTCCTTTTTAGCGATAAAGACCATAGAGTCAGTCACTGCCTCAAATTTGACCACCTCCTTCCACATTAATAGCACAATGGTGAACATTCTGTACATTGCCTGTGACTCACATAATTACCATGCAAAATGCATCATTCATAAATTGTTTAATGTGACCTTTTGCACAGTAACACTAATTATTATTATCACAGAAGCCCAGTAAACTAGACTGGTAATTATCAGGGATTTATTTGAATGGACAGCTAAGCTATTCTTGGCAAGTTAGTCAAAGCAGTTGTCATGACAGCCATACAAATATGTCTCATGAATTGGGTTAATTAGGGTAATTAATAACTGTTATTTGGCCCCCTTTTCCCAAGGTATTGCCTATGCATTATCAAAAGGGGAGAGGTAAAATTTTAAAAAAAGTTTGCTTTCTGGAAGGCAAAATCGATTTTCCCGTTTCTTCCATAAAGCTTTCTTCTAAGAAAGCTACTTTTTAAATCAATGAAAACCACCCAGCCTCCAAAGGTGACTCCCCTAGAGAAACCCTTATTTTAGGGAATCTTCTCCTACTTTTGGAGGTTTCAGAGCCAGCAAGCACAAGCCACACTGGAAAAAAATGTAGTTAAAAAGAGGAGCTAAATCGTCACTTCCCTGAGGCTGCTGTTTTTCCTTTTAGTCACATGTGAGAGCCCCCAAAGGACCGTCCCTCTGGCTTCCACTTTTGGCAGAGCCCTGCTTTGTTTTTTTTCTCATCTAGAACTTTCTTGCCTTGCTTTCTAGCCTGTTCATTGTATTGGTTTTCTTATTTTTCCCTCACAAGGAAGTTGCCCCTCTGAGGTTTTCCAAGTTTTAATTTTGTTGGAGGCCTTTTAAAAATTTAATGCCTTGGGGACTCTCTAACATTGCCTGGTGGTGGTTTTGCTCTTTTTTCAAAGAAAGGAAAAGGGGCTAGCTCTGAAGAGCTTTCTCCTGGAAGAGTAAGGGGAAAAAGTCCAAGTTTCTTCTCTGTGAATCTCAGCATATTAAGTTGTTTTCCTTATTATAGTGCAAAGAAAAGACTAAGGGAGACGTTAAAAATGAAACCAGTTTTCCCCAATGAGATCATCCTTTCAGAGGATACCATTGTTCGCAACAAGAATTCAAGATTTTTTATTGTGCTTTTGAATAGCAAATCGATTTCCCCCTGTTTTTCCCATAAAACAAGGAGAAGGGATCCAAGGAGGGAAGGGATCTGAGGACATTAATTGGACACTGAATCTACATCAGTTCTTGGGCTTGATCCTTCTTATATTAACTAACGATAGTCACAACAGCCCTTTGAGACTGGAAGCAGTATTATCCTATTTCTACAGATGAAGAAACTGAAGTATTTAAAGGTTAAGTAATTTTCCTGAGGTCACATATAAATCAGGGCTTGAACCCAAGTATCTCTGATCCAAAGTCCTTTCTTCCACAGAAAGCTAGCAGAGTTTTCCAGAAAAGCGAGAGGCTTCTAGTAGTTCTAGTACAAATTCCAGATGCTTCTTTGGCATCTGGAATTTGCTTCTCTGCCTCTTTGGCAATTGAGACTTCTAGGTCAGGGGGCAGCATTCTGGCTGACCCATAAAATTTGAGTTGGGAGACAATTCTAGGAAAAGCTTTTAGTAGAGGGCATTAGGCTAATACTTTAGAAATGACCACAGCACTTTCTTCCCATGTCGCAACGGAATCTCATTACCAGGAAAAGGCAGTTTCCTTCTCTATTTTACCTACAGCTGCCCTGTTAGGAAAGAAAGGCTTTGTGTTGCCTGAAGTGGCTTGGTGACGCTTGGAGGACATAGGACACATGGGAAATGGAGGTGGGTGGGGTCCTCTAGTAAAACAGGACCATGTTCTGACATCTTAGGAAGCCGAAAAACTGACAAAGGGGGCCAGTGTAGGCCCCATTTCTCTGGTGTGCCCTTACAAAATTTAGAATGAGTATCACACATTTACTATTAAATTTTTTTGGTATGTGTAGCCATTTGCCTAGCCCATAAAGAACAGTAATTCATTCAACAAGTAGCTATTGAATACCTACTTCACGCAAGGCAGTGTTTTCAGGGTTCCAGGAAGAGCGGTGAACAAAACAGACAAAAATTCCTAACATCATGGAATTTACATTCTATTAGGGGGAAAGAGATAATAAACAAAATAAATAAGTTAAATATATGATATTTTAGAAGATGGGTGTTATGGAGAAAGACAGAAAAGAGGGACTGTGAGTATTGGAGAAATTTTGCAAATTTAAATAGGGTGGTTAGGTAAGACTTCAGTGAAACCTATTTTTATTCCTTTTCACTTCACACACAGACTCTTCTCCAGCCAGGCCCATAGGTCATTCATTCATTAGTACCTACCCTACCTACTACCTTTGTATCCTACATGGGATATGCATTTAAGAACGAAACAGATATTTCTCCTACCCTTATGGAGCCCAGAGTATAGTACATGAGACAGTAAAAAATGGTTACGCAGATAATTACTTGCAATCATGATAAGTGTGATGGAAAGCAGTACAGGGTACTAACATGTACCACACATGGAGGCCAGGACACAGCTACCAACTCTGTGAGGCTAAAGGCCACACCGACAAACCACTGAACATTTGGTCTCACTGGATTATAGTAGGAAGGACCATGGTGACATGATTACAAAACAGCAAGTCTCATTTGGTTTTGGTTGTATCTAGGGATCCATGAATTTGTGATTTCAAATGTCTGATTGCCATAATTGCATATAGATACCTTCAGCCTCCATCCTAGCTAATTACTGGCATTTGATTTTAAACACACACACATATATACGACTGTATTTTTCTGGAAAACAAATTAATGACTGTTTGATGTTGTGAATTTGTGGGGCTACTAGAAGAACTAACTTAAAAGGAGGAAAAGCTTAAATGAAGTAATGGCTGACTTTCAGAGCAGAGTGCCTATTTGTTTTTTCTTCTCCTTTCATTGTGCCTGCAAAGATTCAAAACCCCCTAAAATGAAAGACTGTAGGATAAAATGCATCCTTTTTATTTTTAAACCATGGAGAGCAAAGTATTTTCATGAAATATTTTATTCTCCTATGAACCAAGGGCTAATATCCTGGAACTGGTACTTTGGCTCCCTAAAAAGACCAACAAGACAAGCCAATTACAGACTCTGAAACATTTTTATTTTTAGTTCCTTGTAATAGCGATTCATTGTCTGCTATGGTACATTAACTGGGAAACAAGTTGAAATGAGAGTTTGGGCACCTTTAGAATAATTGACTATATTTACCAAATTCTTAATAGTGTAGAAAGGCTAGTGGGTGGAGAATAGAAGAGCAAAAGAAGAGGTGAGGGGAATGTGTGTCCAGGAGAGCATGACTTATTATAAAGTTATGACTTTTAAATTGACATCTGTGGAATATAGTTTAGCTAACTTTTTTTCTTTCCATTTATTCTTCAAGTAGACAACAGTTTGGTTATTTATGCTGATTTCTGCCCTTATGTGCTATGTGGTGTTACTTTTTTTTTTATGTTCCCTGCATTGTTGGTACAATTCTTTTTTAAAAAAATATTTATTTATTTATTTGGCTGCACTGGGTCTTACTTATGGCATGTAGGATCTTCACTGCTGCATGCGGGATCTTCATTTGCGATATGTGGGATCTTTAATTGTGGCATGTGGGATCTAGTTTCCAGACCAGGGATTGAACCCAGGTCCCCTGTATTGGGAGCGCAGAGTGTTACCCACTGGACCACCAGGGAAGTCCCCAATTCATTTTTTAAAAATTGAAGCATAGTTGATTTACAATGTTGTGTTAGTTTCAGGTGTACAGGTACAGCAAAGTGATTCAGTTATACATATATAATATATATGTATTCTTTTCAGATTCTTTTCCCTTATAGGTTATTACAAAATATTGAGTATAGTTCCCTGTACTCTACAGTAGGTCCTTGTTGGCTATCTAATATTTTATATATAGTAGTGTGTATATGTTAATCCCAAACTCTTAATTTATCCCTTCCCCCTTCCCCTTTGGTTACCATAAGTTTGTTTTCTGTGTCTGAGTCTGTTTCTGTTTTGTAAATAAGTTGATTTGTATCACATTTTAGATTCCACATATAAGCGATATCATGTGATATTTGTCTTTCTCTCTCTGGCTTACTTCACTTAGTATGATAATCTCTATGTCCATGTGGTGTAACTTTGGTGAGCAGGAGTAATTAGCTGTTTTCAAGTAAAGAGTGCAACAGGCAAGGCTATGACATTCTTCTCCATATCCTTAACTCTGGCAGTCTCCAATTGTCCTCTCTATCTAGGTAACCTATTAGCTGGTAACTCTATTAGCTGGCCTGTTCGCTTTCCTTTTCAGGAGAATTTCTTTTGTTTGGGAATTCTGTTACTTTCCTTTTTGGTCTACTCTTCAGTGGCTCTGCTTGCCTATCTGGTGGTTTTTTTGAAAGTTCCAACCCAATGTCAATCTGGAGTGGGACTGGTAATGCCAAAATGGAAGGAGTCTTCAGGAAGGATAGAGATGTTATGAGGAGAGCAAGTTGGGGTTAAGTGGATTGCTAAAACAGATAGGATCTTAGGCCTCATTAATAAAGTAGAGTTTGCCGATTATGGAAAGGATTAGCTCCTCTGAACTCTTTGCTGCTCAGATTACATCTGGAGTATTACGTTCAATCCTGCATCGCCTTATTTTAAGCAGGACACTGACAGACTAGAGTAAGCTTCAAAGAAGGTTAAGAAACTGATCAAGGAGACCACGTCATTTGTGGAACAACATTTCTATTGCTTCATTATGATGGAGGCAAAAAGTCAATTGCATGAAGCCAACATTATCATTGGTCTGCACTGGGAAAATGTGTTGAAATGAAAATACTGAAACCAAAATGTCCCAAAAGTATAAAACATTCTTCTTCCTAATGTTTGAACTTTGAATTAGTTACTTTGAGTAAAAATATATACTGTTTGAACCCAGTACTAGCTAATTGTTTGACCAGCACAACAGCCTTTACATACTCAGCCTGGAAGATCAGTCTCAGGTATAAGGCTAAAACCTTATGGATCCTTGGGTGATCATGGGGATTTCCCTTCCGCTTGTGGAGTGCTATATTTAATCTTCTCATCATTAAAAAAACACCACAGGCAGAGGCAAGGTCCTAGAAAGGATGGACTGATTGCTACTATGCTGTTTTCCATCTTCTCGACATCCTTTGCAGCTTTGTAGTGGTGTGCTTTTAGTGGAGTTAGGAAGGAGTTAGTATCTTGGAATAACCTTGAATGTTGTTTGTTTTCCTCTTAGGAATATTGAGAAGGTGAGCATGTAGTGGGAAATTTTGAGATTTTCTGGTTTATAGGCTCTTTTTCTAAAAAACACTTCTAATCATCATCATCATCATTGCAAATGACAGATAAATATTAACTTATGAAAACAAATGTTCAAAAGTCAAATTTTATGAAATGGTTGACCTCCATAGGAGCCTCATTATCTTTAGAACACGTAGGGAGAGGTCACTCATACCTTTATTTATTAATTGTCTATCTTCTCATGCCTTATTCATTTATTTTTTAAAGCACAGGGGAGAAAACTTGTGAGGGAAGAGATAAAAGTAATCTTTTGTTTGCACAGAAACACAACGTGTACATTGTTGGCTTAAGGCCTGTAGTAGACAGAAAGTCTGGCTTGAGAGTCATCCAGAGCAGAGACAGTGTTTGTGAACAAGCCAAAATTTCCCTTGTTTCCTCTTGTGACCTTCCCTCACTTTGAGGTACTGGATGGGATCAGGGCTCCAGGGATGGCACTCAGTTACCTGGTGATAGGGAGGAACTACGGTTCCAGCGGTATCTGGAAGGCAAGAGGGTGACCCAAGAACTTTCAGCTTCTTCTGGAAAAAAACGCACAATGTCAGGCAATCAGAAGAGGAAGGGAAAAAGCATAAAATCCACATTCTTAGACTCCATAAAAGGAGAAAAGAAAGTGCTCACTCTGCTCGTCACCAAATGTGCAAGTTTTATGGTAACCTCTTGTAAGGCTGAGAGCAAGTGGGTCAGCCAGGCAAGGAAAGTGAAGGTCTCCACCTGCAGGCTGCTGTAGGAAAGAGCTCCATCTTCTTTCTTACCTCTGACAAGTGGACTAAGTAAGGCACCTTTTAAGAGACTATCCAAGCTAGGGGCGACTTGTCTCTGGACTCGTCTTTATGCAAAGGCTGCAAAACAGAATTTGAAGGTCATGAACATCTGACCACTGGTGAAAACCTTTCCTGGCTCAGAAGTAAGTCTCTGTGGTTTAAATAGCTACCCCTTTAGACATTGATTTTTTGAGCACTTGTACTGAATGTAACTTGTCTTTCAAACTTTACAGAAGAGCCAGCCCAAATCCAGTTGGATTTGTGGCTGTAGGGAAGTTGCTTGCTTTTATTAAGCACGGCTTATGCTCTCTTTCTCTCACACCTGACACTAACACGTAGCTTGCAAAATCAAGAATTAGAGCTAGAGAGAAGAAAACTCTTTCCCCCAAACAAATGATTTCCCTAGTTCCATCCCCCACCTTAGATTGCATGTATCTGAAAGCAGTTCTGATGTCAAGTGTCACCTAGAGGAAACTTCTTCTCTGTTGCTCTCTCCTCTGTGCTCCCACACATATATACCCTTGTCATAGCACTTACAACATGGCATTATAATTCTCTTTACTTACATGTCCCCAACACTAGAAATGTGGATTCCTTGAGGGCAGGAGTGGAATCTGATACATCTCCATACCCTTAGCATCTACTATGGGGCCTGGCACATAGTTTTAATAGTATTTGTTGAATTGAATTAAATTATTTCGGGCCTAAGCTGTGTATTGCTTCCATTTGTTCTAAACAGCAGTCAAGGACAGCCAGGAAGCATGAGGCAACTCTTTTCAGTTGTGGGGAAGGCTCTGAATGATCTTTTTGCTTTTCCTCTATCTCCCCTCCCCCATTACTCCCATCTACCATTTTTCACTGCTGGGTGCTTATAGTTTGTGCAAAGAAAAGTCTTAAACATAGCGCTGGATTCTCTGTGACTTTTACATCTTTCGACCTTGGGCTGTTGGCTTTGTCAGTTTACTCAGCCTTTATTTAGTACAGTCAAATCTGATTAATTGAGACTAACTTGAGGGAAGGCCAATCGGAATTATAGATAGAAAAGAAATGCAATTTTATTACTTTCAAGTTCATAGAGCAATAAGAAGTAGACTAACAAAGCCCTTGCCAGGAAGTTTTGCCAAGTAGAAGTCCTTGGATCTGCTTTAATGAATAAATAAGAATGATGTGCAATTAACATATTTATTGTTTGTAAATTGCTTCTAAAGTGCTTAAAAACAATTCTCTTGAGTAGTTTAAACACTTCCCTTGTAATCTTATTTACACCATAATTTGCCCAGCAAACGTTTTTAAAAATAGATACAGCAGCCTAGCTCTATCAGAATGATCACCAAATGTAAATTAGTGACATCTGAACTACAAAGGTATGACTCCAACACAGGTGAAGCAAGTAAGCCTGAGAATGATGCTTTGAGGAAGTGGGCAGATCAGATTCCTCCTTTCCTGCTTAGTTGTTAGTCACAGAGGCAGGACCTCAGTCCTATTCAGAGAAGAGAAAAGCTCCCTCACCAGGAAGCAACACTTGCTATCAGTCTAGACCCCCTCAGTGGTCTAATGCCTGTTTCCACTGAGGCAGTAAAAATGAGCAAATTTACCTTTTCAATAATTTCAGTATGATCAAACAATCTCCAGTGGGCAAGACTAATAGAAGATACTGTATTTTGATTGCAGTTTATCTCTAGCAATTATAGATGAGCAATTTAAGTGGCAACAAAGCAAGTCATTTGCTAGAATGAGGCTGTATTTCACCGAGCTTTATCATTAGACTTTTTTCGGATCACTCAGCTAAAAACAGTCTGTTTCCTTGGGTGGATCATACATCTTCTTTCTGCAGTACCCTGAGGAACAATTACTTTTCTTAATGATAGGATATTGACAAAAAATGATTTACAGACATCATTTGCACTAAATTTTACGTTTCCCTCCCTTTAGAAATTTTGTTGACAGAATTTACAGCATTAGGTGTTATTCTTTGGGGACCTCTTAGAAGAAATAACAGGAAGGAGCTGGGCAGGTGGAAAGAGATGAGCCCTGGCCTGGGTACCTGAAGAGATGAGTTTTAAACTTATGTCTGGGTTTCTAATAACCAGCTGTGATGCTTTGAGGGTGGTGGTGAGGTTCCCTGGGCCCATTTCTTTGTCTTAAAAATATTGACTGTGTGTGCGTGTGTGTGCATGTGTGTGTGTGTGAGAGAGAGAGAGAGAGAGAGAGACAAAGACAGAGAAACAGAGAGACAGCGAGGGAAGAGAGACACAGAGAGATTAGATACTCTCTAAGATCTTTTTGTGCTTTAATGCTCTCTGAGTATCTGATTCTGTGACGGTCATGAGGCCAAAAGGGAATTTTTCAAAGCCTAGGGCATAGCATGGTCAGACTGCAATAATGATTTCAAGAACCTTTGCAAATGACCACATTTGGCAGAAAAGCAACTGAGGGCTCTATTATGATCTGAAGAAATAATTAATATTGCATAAAAGGATGTATTTCTTTGTAATTTATGAAAGATAGAACTCAGAAGAGACTATAGATTGAAAGCAAAAGCAGTGTTGGCCAACTGGGTTTCCATTTCCTACTGTCTATAAAGTTAGACTGGGTGGAAGTTCCCCTGGTCTGGGAAGCAAGAGTCTCAGGTTCTTGCTCTGACTCTGCCAAAAATTGGCTATTGATTTTGAATTCAAAAACTCTCTGGGCCTCATATTTTCCATCTGTTAAAAAGGGAAGATAATACCTTGCCTATGTACTTCTTAAGATTGTTGTGGTTATTGGAAAAGAGCATAGAGCAAGGCTGTGTGAAAAACAGTCACCATACTGAAACAAGGTGCTATTTAAGAAAATAATTTTTTAAATTGGGCCATTGAGAGACACAGCCCTGCAGGTGTTTCTCACTGTATTAGATTGTAAAAACTTTCTTTAAACGTGTAGATTGTATCATGTTCATCATGACGTGTATTATACACTGGCATCTTAATGTTAATAAACATACCATTCTAATTTTTTAGGTTCACAAGTGATTCTTTGGATGAATGAAAGAGATGGGTTTACAGGGGTAGGAGACAGAAGGGTAGTTTTAACTTAAGCCAGTCCTCCCTACAATCTAAATTCTTGAGAAATGTTGAAAGAAATACAAGTCTAGGAAGCACAGTAGCCATTCTTAAAAGAGTTTTGCAAATCCTTACATTTCATCTATGGAAGAGACAAATGAGCTCTTCCTATCTGATGGACAGGTCTAACATCAGCTGTTAGCTGACTAGCAAGTATTGGGTGAGTACCTGCTCTGTGCCAGGAATGGTGACAGGCACTGAAGATACAGACACTAAAGACGTGGTCCTTGCCTTCAAGGAGTTTCCAGTCTCATGGGGCTGACATATAGGTAATAAAATGTGTTACATGATGTGATAGAGGTAAGTCTACTCCTTATATTTCCTTAGGTCACCAAGGGCATCACATTTCAGAACTGGAGAGTCCTGAGTCACAGGCCAACAGTCTGTCTAAGGCAGCACTGTTCAATAGAACTTTATGGGATGATGGAAATATTCTATATCTGTGCTGTTTAATATGCTTAGCCACATTTGCCTACTGAGCACTTGAAAGATGGCTACTGTGATTGAGGAACTAAAAATTTAACTTGATTTTTGCTAATTTAAATTAAATTACTACATATATCTGTGCTATTGGACATAGTATCTATGCCATTGGACAGCACAGCTCTAAGGAATGGTAGAATGAGCCCACAGTAGGCTCCAGGGTGGTTCTGAGTTGAACTTTCATTTCTTTGGAACTTAGAAGGCCCTGGTCAAGCTGTTCCAGCCCTTTAACCATGTTTTTCTATCCACACACTACACTAGGCTTTGAATGGCTCCTTTCCAGCTGACTGCTCTGAATTATGCATGCTAATGTGCTTTACTTAACCCTGGGATGAGGTTTTCTTTCTTCCTTCCTTCCTTCCTTCCTTCCTCCCTCCCTCCCTCTCCCTCCCTCCCTCTCTCTCTCTTCCTTCCTTTCTTTCTTCCTTTCTTTCATCTTCCCTTTCCCTCCCTCCCTTTCTATCTTCCTTCCTTCCTTTCTTGCTTTCTTTCTTCCTTCCTTCTTTTTTTTATTTTTAATTTTTATTTATTTATTTATTTTTGCAGTATGTGGGCCTCTCACTGTTGTGGCCTCTCCCACTGCAGAGCACAGGCTCCTGACGCGCAGGCCCAGTGGCCACGGCTCACGGGCCCAGCCACTCCGTGGCACGTGGGATCCTCCCGGACTGGGGCATGAACCCGTGTCCCCTGCATCGGCAGGTGGGCCCTCAACCACTGCGCCACCAGGGAAGCCCCTTCCTTCTTTTTAAAAAGAGATTCCATGACAGTTCAATCGTAACAGAGGAAGCAAATGGGGCGAAGGAAAACTAGTTTATAAAGGATTTTAATATGTCTCAAATCTTGCCTTTCACATAATTTCAGATGTTATGAGGTTGTTTCAACTCTCTTTAGATGAGTTGTCTTTCTCTCTCTCTCTCTCTCCACACACACACACACACACACACACACACACACACACACACACACACACATACACACACTCCAGCTAAGGTGTTGAATCAGCAATTAGAGAAGTTGGGTCCATGTATATATATATATTTATCTCTCATGCCAGAAAACAAGACTGTTCACTGCATTATTTCTTTTCCTGATAGTACAGATAGGGGGAGAATGAGATAAAATATCCTAGTAGGAAACCTCAGAAAAATATTGGAAATTTAGTTGCAAATAGAAATGAGTATTCAAGAGAAATCAAGTTTATAACCAGATAATCAGATGACCTGTCATTTGTCGGGCAGTTCACTTTTAGAAAGCACCTGCACATTTATTATTTTATTTGATCCTTATAACAACTCTGTAAGATAGTTAGGACAGGTGCTATTTCCATTTTATAGATTAGGAAATTTCAGGTCAGAGAGGTTCAGTGATTTCTGCAAGGTCACACAGCAATTTTCACCTTGAAGGCTCTGTATTTGGAGGGTTTCTAGGACTTTTCTTTGAATAGTCTGTGTTCTTGTCTAAGCTTAAAACAACCTGCAGAAACAATCACCAGGGTGACTTATGGCCCTAACTGAAGCTGTGTCAACCAGGAACAAGCAATTTTTAATATGGAGACACAAAAACACAACACTCTTTCCCTCACAAAAATTATATGTAATCTGCGTGTACCTGTGTGTGTGTTATGAATGAAGATATGACTGCCCGCACCTATTTGTACTGGTTGAACCCCAAACAAAATCTTTCTTTGTTATCAAGTAGACAGAAGTATTGGGCAGACCAGGATGAGGAGTGAGTGTACCAGAAATGGAGAAAGAGCTGAGAAAACCATAATTCAAAAAGAGTCATGTACCACAATGTTCATTGCAGCTCTATTTACAATATCCAGGACTTGGAAGCAACCTAAGTGTCCACCGACAGATGAATGGATAAAGAAGATGTGGCACATATATACAATGGAATATTACTTAGCCATAAAAAGAAACGAAATTGAGTTATTTGTAGTCAGGTGGATGGATCTAGAGTCTGTCATACAGAGTGAAGTAAGCCAGAAAGAGAAAAACAAATACTCACACATATATATGGGATCTAAAAAAAAAAATGGTCATGAAGAACCTAGGGGCAGGACGGGAATAAAGACGCAAACCTACTAGAGAATGGACTTGAGGACACGGGGAGGGGGAAGGGTAAGCTGGGACGAAGTGAGAGAGTGGTAGTGTATATATGGACATATATACACTACCAAGTGTAAAACAGATAGTGAGTGGGGAGCAGCCGCATAGCACAGGGAGATCAGCTCGGTGGTTTGTGACCACCTAGAGGGGTGGGATAGAGAGGGTGGGAGGGAGGGAGACGCAAGAGGGAAGAGATATGGGGACATATGTATATGTATAATTGATACACTTTGTTATACAGCAGAAACTAACACACCATTGTAAAGCAATTATACTCCAATAAAGATGTTAAAAAAAAGAAACCAATGCAGCCAAAATAAATAAATAAATAAATAAATTTATTTTTTTAAAAAAGAGTATTTGAAAGACTGGCCAGGAGAAAGCTGGGGAGGGAGGACACTAAGAACTGTGTGGAGAAAGCAACATAGAAGTTACTTGTACAGGTTGAGTGGTAGGACTCCCAGGCACGGTACAGTGTTATGTTTCTGACAGCATTAAGGTTTTTTCTTTTTTTTGACAGCTAAGTTTGGAATTGTTCCTGGTTTTTGCTGCTGGGAGTATGATGGGAGAGGGAGGGTGAGGTGTTCCCCCTCATTATTTCTTAATCTTAATGCAGGAGGAAATTGCTCTAGTTGTGTTCACTGCCCTTGAACCTGTCATGTTCAAGCAAGCTAGGGTATTTTTTTTTCTCCCAAATAGTACATCCAGTCAGCCAGTCTTAATTACTTCTATTTCATTGCATTTCCCAGAATCCTAATGAGGTGTGACCTAGTGGTGTGAGCACAGGACCTGCAGTGAGAAATCTTGAATTGTAGTTGCAGATGTGACAGTGCTCCTTTCTAGCAGAGGGCAAGTCTCTTAACTTGTTTTGTCCTGCTGTTAATGGGGTTACTAATATTTATTTAGCTTATAGTAGCAGAATTAACTAGTTAATGTTGGTTAAAAGGGAAAAAAAGAAAAAAAAAAGACAAAAGGGCAAGTTGTTGTGTATCGGGTTCATTTCCAAATGCTAATTCTTTCAGGATGATATTGACAGGAGGCACCTGCTCCGTTTCACTTATCAAGCACCTCCTGGAAGTCTTGCTGGATGGATGAGAAGGAAAATTCTGTGCCATGAGCTCTGTAGAGCTCTGTAGCTCTGTAGCTACCTTCAGGCCCAGCTTCTAACCTGGGTGTCTGTTTTCTGCCCATCTAAGAGTATTCCTCTATCTTATGGTTTCTCAAAGGTTAAGTACATTTTTTTCTCTCTCCTGAAACCCTTTTTAAACTTTCTGAAATTCTTTGTGATAAAAGGTTCCATATACATGCAAGGTGCTTTAGTAATTGTTGTTCTGTTGGTGCATTGCATAACTACATTACAGATTTCTGATACTCTGACAATTTCAAACTGCTCATAGTATTAGCCACTTTTCAAGGTGTAATTACGGATTTACTGTGCATGGTTGTCAGCACTCTTACGTCAGATAGTAGCCTTTTGATTGATCTCTGTTCACAAAATCAGGTCAAATTCCAGCCTACCCTCACCACCCCCACCCTGGCATAAAACAAGAAGGTCTGTAAGGATTTGGGAGGACGGGTAGGCATTTTGAAAGAATGAGTAAACATTTCCGTTACTTCCTTCAATCATTCCTCTTCCTATTGCTTCTCATTGATGCTTCATAAGGTGATGCCGAAGTGTAAGCTTTGTCTTGTCTCCAACACTGATTTGCTGCAATGCTTGTTTAAGTCACTAGAAATTGGAGGTTACTGTGGATTTCCTTCAGTGCCTAATAATTTCAACAAAACCAAATGCCCTTTATTTAAACTCCAGTCATAATTAGAGGGTTGCCAATGTTAAGCAACCGATGGAGTCTGATTTTGAGAAATGTTTATTGTGCCTCATTAAATTTGAAATTAGTATTTAAGATCAGAAGTAAATAATCTGTTTACATTTTGGTAGTGGATGCTCTGTGTGCACACCCTTTCCTCTATGCATCCCAGTGAACTGAGACACCCCTGTGTTTGCCATGGTGGTAATCAAAATAGCTACACCAAAAGAGAACTATGGAGGATTTCATTGACGACAAACAAGAAAATGATCTATTGAGTTGCATCTAATTAGAAAACATTAATATTGGAAGCTAACACATTCACTATTTCTAAGATGGTATATAACTCGGTTGTTTTTTGTCAGCATGATCACACATTGCTTGAGCAACAAGACGGTACAAGGGAAATGAATTTAGAATGGTATGCCAAAGGCTGTTACTCCTTCACTCTTAAATAAGCTTGTGGAGACAACTGGGTTTTAAGTGATGTATAATATAAATAATGAGATTGGGGCTGGAACTGGATTTGGGGGTGTTGTTTTGGCCCACAGGCACAGGGCCACCCACTGCTTTCCCTCCAAATATTCTGAAAGTTTTTCAGCTGGCAAGGCTTGCTCAATAGAAATTGTACTCTGCAGGCAGTCAAGGCTCTGTAGCTGCTAAGTAGTAGAGAATTGAGACCAATGAAATAGAATTTAGCAGAAATGGACCAGCTCAGAGTGCTGGAACTTCTCTAAGCCAGGAGGGCTCAAAGATAGGCTGGATTCAGGAGAGCTCATACTGTGGATCCATGGGCCATTGCTTGTGGGACATCTTATATTGGTTTCTTACTGTCAGTTAGACCAGCTTTACCAAATCATAGCTTCTGAAGTTGAAGCTACCCCTTAAGTCATCACGAGTCATCTTAGGTCACCTTGTAAAGATGGTTGTAAATGCCTCTAAAGGACAATTGAAATGGTTACCAAGGTTGTAGGGAAGAAAGTGGCTCATCCCTGGATCCTTCAGGCTACGTGACTGGGTCCTCCATCTAGGTCTGGAGAACTATCTCCAGTTAGTGTGTGGCAAATTTTTCTTTTGTCTATCTGCTACACTATACTCTCCTGACCCACTCACTGAAAGTAGCCAAGAAAGTCATTCAGAGAAAAATAAGTATAAAGCAGGCTAATCACTTCCCTGATGTTTCCATCTTGTGTTTGCTTTCCATCTCAGTAGTAGGTAATGCCAAGAACAGTGTTCCTGGGGATTTTTCTTGTTTTTGTGACTTGTTCTAGCTGAGTCAGTATTTAATGTTGCTGCAGCACTTAACCTGTGTGTTTGTTTTCTTGGCTGTTTAATGGGGGGGAGTAACAATTGGCACCTGCTTGTAAAGTACTCTAATATTTGGAGATGAAAGGCACTCTGAGCCTGCAAAATAGCTTTAATGTGTTGTAGTTACATATTTGGGGATGGTGATTGGACTTCAGGGTTTGTTCCATTGGTGAATGTGGTTGATGGCTATTTACTTCTCAGGTTGAATTTTGTTTATGTGGGATGAGATAGTATGACTCATGTGATTGGGTTAGTCATTTTATTTAAACTACTTGTATCCACACCGAAGTCTTGTTGATTTTGCATTCCTGTGTAGAATATGCATTAACTGGTTCCTCAGAGCTTTTTATAAGCAGATATTATTTTAATTTTTTTTTTTTTTTTTTTTTTTTTTTTTTGTGGTACGCGGGCCTCTCACTGTCGTGGCCTCTCCCGTTGTGGAGCACAGGCTCCGGACGCGCAGCCTCAGCGGCCATGGCTCACGGGCCCAGCCACTCTGCGGCATGTGGGATCTTCCCGGACCGGGGCACGAACCCGTGACCCCTGCATCAGCAGGCGGATTCTCAACCACTGTGCCACCAGGGAAGCCCAAGCAGATATTATTTTAAAGTGCACTGTGCCCCACAGAGGACTTAGAAAAGGGTCCCAGAGCCTTATTCAGAAGCCTGTTCTTATCTATAATGGGATGGTGCTTAGCCTGGTCATTCAGTAGGCTCTTTGCCTCTGAATTGCGTGGATTCCCGAAGAAAGCTGCTAGGTTTCTCAAGGAGGCCTTTGTAGTAAAATTTGCACTGGGTTGCTCTTCTAAAGTCACAACTTTGACCCAATAAAAGATGAGGGTGGAGAAAAGTGATTTCCCTAAGCTGCCTTTGTCACCTCTAGGTAGTCTGACCACATCAATGGTGCCAGTGGAATTTTAGCAGTGATGACAAAAGGCCACCAAGAGGGGAACTCTTTCAACTTGACTTAGATGTTAACTAAATGGGCTGTGTTTCCCACTGATAGTCCTGTCCTGAAAGCCATTGGAATCCTAGAGTTCCCTTCCACATGCAGAAAAGTAGCTGCCACGCTGTCAAGTCTGTGGCTCAGAAGTCTACAGATAAGGCAAAGCCTTACCTTATTACAGAAATTTTATCTACCCCTGGTTTGGAAACAGTATCATGTGTCACTACTGCCATTCCCAGAGATATGGCAGGACTGATGGATGATGGGCAGGAAGCACCTAACTGTGGCATCTTATCCTTGGCAGTTATATCCAGACTACTGTGTTTTTATAAGGTCATAGTTGAGAGTGAGGACAGAGAACAAACTGTAACTACAGAAGACAGTGGGCAGAATGGATACTTTCTGAAGAAACAAGACCACCTTGACCTAAAAGAATTGGTCACCTGCTTTAACTGCAATAAGAAGCTTCATTCTAAACCTCTTCCGTTTCTTCTCTGGTCTTTCATTGATGGATTCATTACATGAGTACTTGCTAAGTGTCCAGCATTGTGGCAGTGACACTTCAAATGAAAGCTTCCAATCCAGTTGGAGGATGAACTGACATGCTACACACTGAAGTAATCATAGAACCTGAGGAAATGCATAACTACATCACACAGTCTGTACACTAAATGCTGAGAACATGCTAAGCTATGTGGGATGATCAGGAATGTAGACATATTAGAAATGAAGGAAATGAGATATGAGGAAAGTAGAGGACTTGTGTTGGATAACTGCTTAGCTAAAGATTTAATTTAGATTTAGTGCTAAATGTAACAGGGAACGACTGAAAGGGTTCTTTGAGGCCTTGAAAAGAGAAATGCTGTGATGAAAATAGTGGGCGAGGAAGATTATCCACATAACATTTTGCAAAATGGGCTAGAGGAAAAGGCAAATGGAATTGAAGAAGTAGTGACACAAGGTGATGAAAGCTGTTGAAGTAGAGCCAAAAGGTCATATACACATGCTATTTCTAAGAACTTCATAAGTTTTATAACTCATTTGATAGGAGAGGGATGTGGTTTGTATTTGTGATATGGGTTTGTACATGTAACAAATATAAAGGCCAAATCCTCCTATGTACATCACCTACTACCATCAAGCCATTAGGATGCTACTTAGTTCCATAGAGTTGCAGTGTAATTCTCAAAGTTGCACTCCATAACCTGTATACAAGTATATGCATGTGTCTGCATGTGTGTGTGCCTCTGTGTGTGTGTGTTTCATGTTTTTCTGAATGGCTGATGTTTTAACCATCCCCAGCAAGTGGTCTATCAACTTGTGACCTCCTTACCGGTACAGCCTATATCTCTTTTTTCATCCTAAGGGTTTGGTGCATGTGTTTTGAATGGATGAATGAATAAATGAATCAGTGCATGAACAAGACCCATTTTGTTTTAGAATCCTACAATTTGAGGGGGCTCGACGGGAACATTGGCATCATTTGGGTTATTCTCTTCATTTCCTAGATAGATAAATTAAGGCTTCAAGAGGGATCAAGTGATTTATTCAAGGCCATCAATGAGTCAGTGACAAACATGAGGAGGGAATTCAGGTCACCCCACTACACCACCTTGCTTACTATAGTCAAACTGCGTGTGTGTGTGCTCACGTGTGTGTGCATGTGTGTGCATGAGAATTAGTGTTGGTGTGTTCATAGACATGGCTAGTGGAAGTTTATTTAGCTTGTTTTCCAGTTCAGGGTAAATATGAGCTTTCTAGTGATGGCAGCTCTGGAGATGGTGCCTTTTATTCCATCTTTACTAATTCCTCCTCCAGCTTTTGTTGTCTGGATTGATGTCTTTGAATATACATTCTAACTGGAGGCATGTTGGCTTTATTTTTATATAGAATTTACATTTTAATTTTTATGTGTTGAGGATAGTGAGGAAAAAAAATTTGTCAATTCATTTTCTAAAAACGCCTTTGTGAGATGACATTTGAACATCTAAAGCAGCAATCGCTTTTAGAAAAAGGTTATGCATCTTATCATTATTGATCAAGAACCAGCATTTAAAAATCATTTTGCTGTGCATCTGATTTAGGATTCCAGTTTTCCTATTTGTATTGATAAGATGACTGAGTGAAAAATTTAAAAAAATTAGTTGGCAGATCGCAGTTATAATGATTTTCAGTTTGATGGGATTTTTAAAGTGTAATTTAAAATGGCTGTTCATTTTCAAATGAAAACCTTAAGGTTTGATGAATCTTTGTTTTCATCTCAGCATCTGTAACCTTTTTTAACTTTGTAGCATGACCTGGGGATTTGTGCCACTGGGCAAATATTCTAGTCCTGGATATCTGCATTTATTGGGCTTGTTTTTCCTTAGGGCTGAAGTCTCTCCTGGTGATAAATGTGGTGCTGAGATAGTTGCAGTCACTCTTCCAGAGACTAGGGCACAACTCAGTGAACTGTGAAAGTAATGCAAAATGACAATTAAAGTAGGGCATTCTGGTACCTTGGGGGCCTGACAAAGTGGAAGTATTTGACTTCAGATGTGCCAGACTCATTAACATAATAACATACTACCCACCACAAAGTCTCTCTAGAAACCTCCCATATCCAGAAAGGAGCTGCGAGTAGAAAGTAGTTAGCAAAGAGGGCTCCTAAGCAGGTAAAAAAAACAAACAACAACAAAACCCAAAACATTACACAGAAGTCCCTATAGTAAAGATCACGTCATTTCCCTCTCAGAAAAAAAATCTCAGCTCTCTACCCAGAACTTAACTCTCATTTTCTAGACTGTTCTAACAAATATAATTATATAGTTTCCAAGACAGCAGAGTGGAAATATCAAACTTGAAACAGAAGAGGAGCTGCTTTTGATATACTAATAGTACTGAGAAGTAACAATATTGAGTGTTCTATAGCAAGTTGGTGGGAGACATGTGTTAAAAATTAAAGGCAAGAACTCAAAAAACACAGTGCTTTGGGGTCAGTGAGTGTACAGGCAAAACCTGCATGGTACAGTGATTTATGTTTAGAAAGGTTCTTCTAAGGAACCAGTAAGGAACTGTGTGATAACTTTCAAAAAGAAGGCAGAATGGGTAGGATTTTAAATCAAAGTTTTAGTTCTTAGAGGAGAAAGCACTAAGCTATCTAAAAAACTCTTGCTATCCAGAAGTGTTTATTCTTTAGGTTTTCAGAAAATTAAGATTTTATTAAACCTAAACAAAGTGAGGAGTCTGCTCTCAGTGAATCCTTGGATAAGGAATTCTAATTAGAGAAGGGATTTGGGAGAAATATATTAAATGATAGGAAAGTGACTCTTATTTACCACTGAGACAGAAAATAAAAGTTTGCTCTAGACCCATTTTTTTTTCTAATGTCAAAATTTAGGTTTTTCAGAAACAAATATTCTTGTCTCTTTGTTGTGTTCTTGTGTTAACTTGGCTGTCTCATTAGAGATGGGGACATTTCCTAGTGAAATTAATGTGACATTTAGAGAAAATTTCCCCTCTCAAATGTTTCATGTTATTTGCCATTTAGAATACTTAGAGAGGGGATTGGAATAATGTCAAGCAAATTTTGATTAAATAAGGCTAACCAGGAGCCAATACATTCATGCAAAAAAGAAAAGCTCTTCTATTATTTCTTAAAAAGTGTATTTCTGTTGTCATTCTTTATCTTCTATTGAGATCACCTTGACAGATAATCTGACAAAAGAGATCCATCTTCTAAACAGCTGGGCTTGCCTTAGAAAACACAGCACATCAGGTCAAAGCCTGTGGCCCGTCTTTTGCTCAGGAGAGTTCTCCCCTCTGGATGTCTTTTAGAATTACCTGGGAAGCTTTTTAAAAAAATACCAATGCCTGGGTCCCATTCCATGCCAATTACCTCAGAATCTCTTGGAGTAGGACCTTCACAACAGTATTTAAAAAAAAAAATTCCCTGGTTGATTCTAATGTGCAGTTAGGGCTGAGAATCACCGGATTAAGGCATGCAAACTATTCATTAAGAAAAGATTATTTCCTTCTTCAGGGTGGTCTGAGTCTCATTGTCTGCTCTACCTGAAGTGTGAAAAAGATTTACTCTTTCAATGAACAGGAGTTGGGTTTGAGCATACGCCTTGAATCAGTACGAGCAAGAACACTTGATGTTAGTATACCCTGACCCATAAAAGGCCATCTATGGCCAGTTAGCTCAGTTGTTTGGATTATAGTTCTAATGAGGCCAGAATAGTGTATCCTACCCAATTAGAATAATTCTGTTGCATACGTTGTTTCCCTAACGCTAACCAAGCTGCCTCACAAAGAAACCTGAGACTGATTAAAGAGGCAAAAGACAATGGATGACTCAGCATAGTTCCATCCATTATGGGAAAATCAGTTCTAGTAACCTGCCTCATGAACAGTACTTCTAATTGCATGAGGGTGCAGCATGGGCCATCTGTCCATTATGGTTGGTGCTGGTTTGGGGAATGGAATATTTACATCTGAAGGCCAGGACCCATGAGAATGGGAGGGGGGTTTACTCTTTTAGACTACGAAAAAGGAGAAAGATAGGAAGGTGATAAGCTTCAATGATACTCTTGTACCTACAGTGACAGATCATGGCTGGCTTTTCTGCCCAGGTTAACCCATCTGTATATCACAGCCAGGGAAAGAGAATTGTTAAGGTTTCCATAAGCAAGGCTTTTAGACCTGTGTCCTCTTTTAACTCAGTGCCTGTGAGTGGGAATCCTCAAGGTGAGATATATTATTCCATTAGGACCAAGAAGTAGTACAGTCACCAGGGATAAATTTGTATGGTTTTGCTTATTTGCCCAGAGTTCTGGCACCATGCCTGGAGGTCACATCTCCACAGGGCTCCATATTTGATGCACAGTGCACACAGATTGGACACCCTCATATGCAAGTCTATGTAAAATATTCTACTTGAAAACTGGCTTCTTTAACGTGACAGTATCTTGGGATGTTGCTCATGCTTTCCCTGCAAAGCCAGTATCCTCTTTTCTTTTATATCTGTTTATTAACTTTCTTGAAAAAATGATTTAGGAAGTTTGGAGGCTGAGATGGAATGTATGCATGTTACTCTTTTATTGCCGAATGTGGTCAAATCCCCGATCCTACTCAGGGATCCAGGTTCTGTAGAAAGCAGAGGATAAGGGTTTCCATCATTCCCACCATGAGTCATGATAAATGCACTTGAAATTCCCCTTTGGATTTGTGTTCTATTATGTCTATTTTATAGAGGAGGAAAATGAGACATGTAGAAATTAAGTAATTTGTCCCGGGTTGTACAAACTAATAATTAAACTCCTGAGTGCTTAATCAATTCCCTGTTTTATTTGGATAGAACGCTTTTGGGGGGGGGCGGTTAGGAGATTTCCACTTATTAAATTATATATTGTACTGAATATCATAGAAGAGCACATTTACCCAACACCATTTTTGCATTTTACGTTGGTATAAAAATCAGTTCAAGAAGTGCTTGTTGGTTGACTGACTGATGGACAACCTCTTCCAGCATTGTATTCCCCACGCACCTTCAAGTTTGCTTCCTCCTTCTGTAATTATGTTTCCAACAATTTCAGCCTCCATTTTCTTACGACCAAATTAGAAATGAACTGACCCTTTTGATTTTCACTCTCCCAATCCATTCCTTCCAACAGCGCAAAAACTTACTTGTGGTTTTCATTAAAGGGGATTTTATCCTCTAGATAAAAGCAGTGTGGGTGGATATTATACAGCTCATCTTCAAATAAGGGGCATGTGGAGGGCATGGGCATGACTCAGTAAGTACAAGGCAATGATGGGATTTAGTTTTCTTCTCCATACATTCTTCCTTCTTTCTCTCACCTACTCGCCACCCCCATCCCCATTTACTCTAGATACTTAGGGTCCCTATCCTGACTATTGGCTGTTTGGTGCTCATGTGGTAGTTAGATCTGCTATCACTTGTCCTGTTTTCCCCTCTACCAAATTCTGAGCTCCTTGAAACATAAAGCTGCATCTAAGAGCCTAGCGCAGCTAAAGTGCGACACCTAGTCATCAGAAAGGAATGTACTATTTTGTTAGCTCGACAGCTATTGTGTTTCCTTTCTCAGGCACTTTCAGTTGAAGTGATTTCAGAAGGCCCTAAGGAATGGTGAGAATGGTGAGAATTTCTGGTAGATTGGCAGGAGAGTGGAGGAGATGTGTTTAGGCATTTTTCAGTTTATACAATGGTTCAAGGAGAGTAGTACTTCAGTGTTGGAGGTAAGAACCACTTTACTGGACTTTCAGTTACTTCAGTATTGACTTTTCCCTGTGTTCCCCCTTCTAAGGCTGCCCCCCTTCAATCCACCCCCCAACTTCTGGATGCTCATCAGCTGTTAGCCCATCTCTTTCATCTGGCAGGTATTCTGCATTTGCTTTTGTAAAACCATTGCTCAGGCAGTCTGCTGTAACCAGATTAGACAGTAGTATTTTAATGATAGGAACTTGCTATGATAGGTTTGCTTGCAAACTTCATGTTTCACATGAAAGGCTTTGGCACCCCCTGTGGACTGCCCTTCATTCTGTTTTAGGCATAATACTTGTTTGCCTTTATGTCTGTGATAAAACGAAGGCCTTCCTGTATAACCAGTGCTGGGCAAAATGTCTTAAAACAAAGGGAAGTGCAGTTTAAATCCACAGTGATTACCTTGCTTGCATTTCCATATCTATGGAATACATATTTTAACATGTTAATTATCTACTACTAATAAAAATACCTTTGAACTTCCAATCAATTTGATGGGCACAGAATTGTGTCCACTGAGGAATGGGAAGCAATTAGTTTCTGTAAAGATTTTGGGTCATGCTGTAACTTCCCTAAGTGGTTGCAAGGTCGGTAGCCAGGCATATTCTAGGGGATGTTTGTGTCAAGTTCATCTTCATCTGCCTGGGAGAGCTGCCTCCACAGAGCCCCCAGGGCCCCAAGGAGGTGGCAGGCATTCATTAGGCTGTTGCACCACTATGGCCTTGGTTTTTGACTCATTCATTGCCTCTTGCCCAGTAGAAAAATTCCTCCTAAGTAGGAGAGTTTAGCTCTTTTCATGAATCATCTCTGTAACCTTTTAAATCTTTTTTTTCCCCCACTGCAGACTGAAAACTATTCTTTTGACTCCAACTACGTGAACAGCCGAGCCCATTTAATCAAAAGGTATGTTGGTTTGCTTGCCTATTTCTACAACTAAGCTTGATTTAATATAAAAAGCAAAAAGATTAAATATTTTTAATGGTGCTGTTTTCAGATTTTGAAATGAAAATGTCTATCTGTTTATTGTAGAAAATTAGGAAAATTCAGAAAAGCATTAAAAAAAACTAAGTAAAAATCATTGGTAATTCTGCCACCCAGACTCACTGTTGGCATTTTATCATGTTTCTTTACATAACTGTATACAGAAATAATTAACAAAATAAAATTGGGGTCATATTAAAATACAGTTTTATGTGATGATTAAGAAATCTAATATTAAAATTTTCTCCTGTGGAACTTCTAGTGAATTTCAGCATGGCTATTATTTTGACAACTTTGAAATCATTTTAAGGCTATTTTAATGACAGATAAACTAATTCCTTATCTTTAAAAAACTTTATAGATGAGAGAGGGAAAGAAAAGATATTTGCCTAATTCAATAAATCTTGAAATAGAAGTAATTCAGATGAAGCGTTCAAAGTTGAGATTTCTGTGAATGGTTGGTCATAACTCAGTTATCCATGGAGCCACGATGTATGTGAATACAGAGCTGAATACTGCCAAGGAAGATTTCTATCTGGTGCCGTGGGCACCGAGGTGCCCAAGGCAGGCAAGACAAGGGGTTCAGGGAGTCCTCTATGGAGAGAACTTGTGCAGAAAATTTGGTACTGACCATTCAGATGATGCCTTTATTACTGTTTGATGCAAATATCCTCTTGAATGGTCCAGTGGTTATTCTGCAGCTAAAATTGAACTCCGTGTGTGATTGTTAAAATAATAGAAATGAAATAGAGAAGCAAGCAGGGTATATTAGAGCTGCAGTAGAGAAGATCTGAAAATTCTATTATTTGCTGGCTCTAATTCCATAAATTTACATCACCAGAAGTGTAGGATTTGAGGAATAAACTAGTTTGTTGTACAAACAACTTTAATTCAGATCTAATTTAATTCACAATGCTGCAGTAACCCCTGAAAACATGCTAGGTTTATCTGTATCGGTCTGGAATCGCTTGTGACCTTAAGTGTCGATCGTTAATTATCTGAAAATGGATAGTCCAGTATTAACAGTCATAGAATTGTTTGGAAATTTTTGAGGGGTTGGGAGGAATCCATTTTGAATATTTTCTTGGCCCACAGAATACAAACAAAAGGGAAGGAATTCAAAATTATCTGACTGATTTATTAGGAGGGCAAAAGCCCTCATTTTTGTGCACTTATTAGAGTAACCACAGCAGAAATTTGCTTTCTCTCTGCTTCAGAACTGTTATTTCATAGCTCCTTTTTTAAACTTCTGGTAAAAACAGTAACTTACCTTATCATCATAGATCCCTTGGGCTAGCTCTGGGTACTTGGGAATTCTACAACCAGGTTAAACTCATAGCATAAGCCAGATTTTCATAGCATGGCAGAAAGCTAAGACTCCCGGGGACCCTCACCATCTTAGGTCAGACCTGAATATCCAATGAACAAGGCAAACTGATGAGATGAAAACTTATGTTCGAACATTTAGCTTTTGGGACACACGTATTTCCACAGTAGTTTTGGGACTCACTCGAACTTCTGATTTAGATTAATTATTTTATATGTTTTTGTTTGCACACACAGACACACAAAAGGCACAACCTGGACTCAATAGGATCTCGGTGGAAAAATCTCCTGATGTTGCCTGAAATCAAAGATAGTGGCTTTTTACCAGGGACAACCTTGATTAAGAGGAAACATCTGAAAGCTCAGGGACACATGCATTTTTGCCAGGTTCTGTTTTTGGAACCCTGAGGGCTTTAGAAAACCACAAAGTCCTTGGAATTTATAGGATCAGTTGAATTTAGACAAAGCACAATACCTGGAAAGACACAGGGAATCTTGTGTGCTATGCTTTTTGGGGGGACTAACGATTTTAAATGTAAAATGTGTGGAAAATGTTAAGAGAGTAGTGACTAGGTGATAAAACCACACAAACCATGTTCAAATAGCTCACAGTGATGTTTGAAAGGCGTTTTGCTGTATGTGGTTTCTTGAGGATCCATTTACATGCGTGGAAAAAGATCCTGGCCAGGACATTCTGAATATGATTATCAGTTTTAATTTTATTATCAAGTCCTTGTTTCTTTAAATGCCAATCTAATTTCAGGCCAACTTTGAGAACTTTTTTTCTATCCATTTTTTCTTCCTCTATTCACTTTCTACCCATCCAAGGATGCTTCTTGGACCCTTCTTTTTGACATTCTCCAGCAGATGTTAACTGTCCTACACTCAGACTTCTTTTTCTCTCTCTCATCTGTCTACCTAGGGTAAACCAAAGGAAAGCCAGGGGGCAAGGGGGTTCTCCTAGCACAAATCAAATTTGAGAAGGGTGAAGAGTAGATCTGGAAGGGTAACGGAAGATATATGGCACATTCGCCCATAATCTTCTGCACTGAGTAATCTAGCAATATATTTCTGTAGTTTTTTTTTCTTTTTTCCAGAATGTCACCTGTAACCTGCAGGTATACCCAAGGCTTATGTCAGAGTCCAGATTAACAAGCCAAGACAGTTAGGATTTTTTCTGGATGGATTTCCTTCCTGCTATGTTTCCTTACTGTCGTCTCAGAGCAAGGAAAGCCAGCAGTGCTACTTTGCCCCTGCTGCAACACTTTTTCCTCATGCCAGTTTTCTGTGCTGCTGTCTGATATGCACTTCTGCAGTGCTTTTTGAGCAATATCAAGCAGTGCATGTGGCTATAGCGCAAAGAAAATAAAACAGGAAATGAACATGGTACTGAAGCAGTGTGGGGAAAAAAAATGAGCATTGGCTCCTAAACCATGCATAGCGCTTTCCTTTTCCACTTAAATTGTCCTGGGGTTTTGCAGCACCTGGTATGGTGCCTTGTCTATAACAAATGCTGGTACATGTTTATTGAAGGAATGGAGGAAAAAAGTTGAAAAAAACGCCTCAGCATTTTTCCATTGAAAACTAGCATTAAATGTTCCTTTAAACCTGCAATTTCTGGCCTTTTATGTGCATTAGAATCTCCTGGGAGGCTTGTTAAATGCAGAGTCTCTAGCTCCATCCCTGGAGAATCTCCAGTTTTCAGAGGTTCCCAAGGTGATTGTGATACAGGTGGTCCAGGAACCACTCTGAGATCTTCCTTATGTTTCTTAAATATAGTTTCCCTTCTCTTTTGACTTTCACTCTTTTCTCATTCTCAGAAGATATTTCCTGGGTATGTGGTGTGACCTACTAGGAAGATAAGACCTGTTTCCTTTCAGATTTTTCTGTCTTTTGGAAAGATTTCTAATATTTTAAAGGGTAAATATGGGTCAGAATGTTATTAACATTCATTCATCAAGAATTTTCTGAGTAATTATTGTGTGCAGAATCTTGTTCTAAGTTTTCTCAGACAAACTTGTCCCTCTGTTGGCCACCAGAGCAAGTAATAGAAACATTTCTATTTACAATACCATTGCAAAAAGAACCCTAATTTATTGTCCCACAAAAGTTGGTTTATAAGTCGTTCATCTCCCAAGAAGTACACAGGTAATAAAGCAAGTGGAATCAGCATTTTTTATGCCTGGCATAAATTGTTATTTGTTTTGGGTGACTGGCCATTTACCAGGCTGTTTTACAATTTGCAGCATCTTGCTTACTGTCTTAAACTGCCTTACAGAAATCCATTCATTAAGCCACTAAATGTCTTTACAGGATGAGAGAGAGAAAGTGGTACTTAGAGAGTAAGTGATACTTAGTTTGTCAGATGGGCAAACTGAGCTTTAAACAAGTTAACTATTCTAAGGTTTGTGGGAGGGGGTTAATACTCCTTGCTTTTTCTTTAGAGAATATATGACTTATTCTCACCTTACCAGTCCCTTAAGTCCTAGTAGCCAATTCTTCACTATTTTATTATTTCTCTCTTTCTACCTAAAACCCCAAAAGCTCCGAGGTGGTTTATAATATTTAGATGCATATAAAAACGATGATCAAAAATTTATTTTTAAAATTTATTTATTATTATTTTTTTTTTTGCGGTGCGCGGGCCTCTCACTGTTGTGGCCTCTCCCGTTGCGGAGCACAGGCTCCGGACGCACAGGCTCAGCAGCCATGGCTCACGGACCCAGCCGCTCCGCGGTATGTGGGATCTTCCCGGACTGGGGCACGAACCCATGTCCTCTGCATCGGCAGGCGGGCTCCCAACCACTGCACCACCAGGGAAGCCATGATGATCAAAAATTTAAAAGACAGATCCAAAACCAATTACAAGAAGCTAAATAGAGATCCCTGGCATGTAACTCACTGCAGTTAAACATTATATTTTCTTTGAAGCTTTTGAGAAGCCAAGACAGAAAGGTAAGTATACCAGAGCATGTCATTCTCATTTTTTAATAAAGGAAGGATACACATTTAACAGGAGAATGTTTTTCCTGTCCCTGAATTTTAGAAGAAATTAACATAGTGGACAATGTCTGACTATAGTTTATAGAAGATATAGAAACATTCTTTATATATACATTTCCTATATCAATCCTATAAAAAGACTATGGACATAATATTTAATTGTAACTCAATGAAAGCATTACCATATATGGGAGTAATGATCATATTAAACAATAACCATTTACTGAGCATTTGTGTATACCTGGTACTTCATGTGAACTATCTCATTGAGTCCTCAGAATGGCCTCTTGAAAGAGGTTTTAGCAAATGTATTTTATTATTTTATTTGTTTAGGTTTTTTTCTTTTTCTTTCTTTTTTTTCTTTATTGGAGTATAGTTGATTAACAATCATGTACTTAGTTCCCTGACAAGGAATTGAACCTGGGTCCTTGGCAGTGAAAGCATAGAATCCTAACCACTGGACTGCCAGGGAATTCCCAGCAAATGCATTTTATAGACAAGGAAGTCTAGGCACAAAGTCATTAGCTAAAGGCCCAGGTTCTCATAGATGAAGTGGCAGATTATGGATTATCACTTGTTCTAATGATTCCAAGTTCAGTGCTCTTTCCACAACAGTCAGGAAATCTAATATGCTATAGGAATAGAGTTTAAAGAACCTACAGCAGTGGTTCTCACCCGGGAGTGATTTGGCAATGTCTGGAGACATTTTTGGTTGTAACTTCTGAGAGGGGCACTACTGGCATCTAGTGGGTAGAGGCCAGGGGTGCTGCTAAATATCCTACAATGCACAGGACACCCCCCCTCCGCAACCCACAACAAAGAATTATGCAGCCCAAAATATCAATGGTGCCAAGGTTGAGAACCTTGCTCTAAGGAATGGTTAATTGTGTTGTCCTTATTCTTCACCCCTCACCATCGTATATCTCAAGCAAATTTTAGCAACTGCTGAAATGCAGTCAGTTCAGGGTTGAATTCTGTGGTTTAAGGTAATAATTTTGCATTGTGGATTAAAGAAATTTTCACATGCTTCAGATAGCAGAAATGCAGGTCAAAAAATTATTTGTTATAAAAATGTAGGAACCAGTAATACCATCCAGGCAGGTTTCCTTTCTCCTGAGGTGCAGGGGTGCATGTGGGCAGGACCAGATTTTTTTCTAAAAAACAAACTTTGAATCTGTTCATGCTGTGCGATTAGTATTTACAGGAAGCCTCCAAATCTGTGCCATAAAACTAGAGGTGGTGACACACTTTAAAGCATGTGTTTCCATTTGGTCTTAATGACCATAAAAGACTCATAAGATGATTGATTTTTGAATAGAACTGCATCCTGGTGGGTCCACAGGGCTGAGTAGCTGCATGACATAATTTGGAGGAGCTGAGTGAGTTGGCTTATTGAGTGATTTTAGTTTTAATACAGTTGATACTCAGTTATTCTTTCTGAAAATAATTAGCAAACAGGTCAATGCTTCACCCCCTTCTGCCCTTCATTTTCTGACAATTATGGCTTTCCAGTTACTGCCCTTTTGATCTTTTCCTTTTCATATTCAGGGCAGCAAGTATTCTACATCTAGGTTGGTCATATGTTAAAAATCTGCTGTGATTTCCTTTTGACCAAGTGTGGAGAATGACAATGTAGCCATTGTGTCCATGGCATAGCTCTTCATCATAGGTACTGAATGTTCTTATCAAAGCTTCAGAGAGCCAGGCCTGTGGATGTTCAGGGTTGAGCAGATCAAGCGAGTTTGCAGTGTCATCTCCACAGGGCTCCCTTTTCAGAGGTAGAGTAGGTCTGTTGGGACTTGTCCTAATTCACAAGTGTGCCACTCTCCCTTGTTGAGACAACACATTTTCTTGAGTATGCCTTTGCAGCTTCCTCACTGACTAGGGAATGGATTCCCCATTCACTAGGTATTTCAGATGCATAATTTATGGTCCATGGTGGAGCATAGCTGCAGATTCTGTCAGGACATACAAAGTATTAGAAATAGCAGATGGGGCCTCTATGGATGTACCTAATGTATTGTTCTCTATTTCGTGAGAAATGGTGTGGGGTTTTTGGGTAGTATGCTTAGTGCATTGAATGGTGGATTGATTTAATAGGTGCAAGAAAAATTTACACACAAAGTCTTGAGCTGCAAGTTGCCATGTTCTTAGCATAGCTACACTCACAGTTTCCTTAGAGTTCACTCTCTGATTCTCACTTTTGTCTTACTTTCCATGCACGAAGGCTCTCTTCTTCTCAGCTCCTACCTCTCCTCTTTTTCTTTGACTCTGTCCCTCAACCTTTCTTAGTTAAAACTGACCTGAGTTCTCTGATCCTGATAACCCTTTCTATTTGAATTACATTACCTCAATTTCTGCCACTTTCATTTTCACAGTTGGTTAGTAGATATCTTTGGAGAGGTAGTATACATAGTGTTTAAGGGTCCAGGCTCTGCAGCTAGACTGCCTGGGTTTGGTCTTAGATCCGCTACATTTTAACCAGCTGTGTGACCTTGGACAAGTTATTTAACTTCCGTGTGCCTCTCTTTTTTTCACCTGTAAATGTGAATATTAATAGCACCTGTCTCATAGAGTTGTGATTATTAAAATAGTTAACGCATGTCAAGCACTTAGAACAGTGCCTCATGCACAGTAATCCCTCAGTAAACATTAGCTGTTATTATTTTAATTTGATTATATAAGAAGAGAAAAAAACCTTCTGAAATGATGATATTTTTTGCAGGTGGTTGTTTCAGAGTTGTAGCTTCTTCCACCTGGCCCATAGCGATGCAATGAAGATAAGTGAATGAAAGTATTAGCTGCATCAGCATCCAGTAGTGGGAATCTCTCTACAATGTTAAGTTCCATGATCTTTAAACAGAAATTTCTCTTCCTCCTGCCCTGTTGGACAATCCAGTTGCTGTTGGCCTCACCACAGAACTGACATCATCCTGGCTCTGAAAGATTTTTAAAAATCAGATCTATCACAGTTATAAATTATTATTCTTTCTTTAACCCAGCAGCTCCACCTTCAAGGACTTAGAGGGCAACAGCCTGAAGGATAGTGGCCATGAGGAGAGTGACCAGACCGACAGTGAGCATGATGTCCAGCGAAGCCTGTATTGTGACACTGCTGTCAATGATGTGCTGAACACCAGTGTGACCTCCATGGGATCTCAGATGCCTGACCATGGTAAGGGCTGATCGGCTGTAAGTTGCAACCATAGATTCCAAAGAGCCCAGGATGTTTGGAGGCTCACTGCATTACTTTACTGTAATGAGTGTATTTTCCTACAGGGTTTTGAGATGTCCTGACACCTGTCCAGACTCTTCTTCACCCTCCCTGAGTGGATCCCCTATGATCATATAATATTCAGGCATTTAAAAAGCCAACTACCTATACATATTGCATACATACTCATCAATCATAACTGCACTGCACACATAGGAAATTAGCAGATGCCTTCTCACTAGGAATAAATGCCTCTTTTTGCTTTAGTACATGAATTGGACTGATCAGTTGAGTTGCAGAGAACACAGCACTTATGACACCAAAGGAGTGAGTTTTATTTCCATATCAAGTTGGTTAACTTTACCCAGAAAGAGACTCCATTCTCTGAACACGGATTGCATACTCTTTACTGAGAAAAGAGTACAAAACTTCCCATTTTGTATATGGGGCTGTGATGCCAAATCCCTCTAGCTACCATGTAAATGTGTGCCATTGTCCATAGGAGAGACCAGGGTAAGAAAACATGGCTGACTTAATGTAACATTCTGTGCATGTCAAAAATGCTTCAAAGCACATGTCAGGAATGGCATCCTCATGTATGAAGAAGAATCTTTTGGGGAACTCAGCCACACATGCTTTAGCAAGAGGAGCCAAGCATAAACCAGGGTATAAAAACATTAGCAGAGTTCAGCTAAGGCAGAGTGTTCAGATGGACTTGGGCACAAATGTCATTTTCAATGTTCTACTGATGCAAACATGCTAGGCAAACAGCCTGTCTTTTTCAATTAAGAACTATGAATTCAGCTTGGTGTTTAGGCTCAGTGAAGGTTCAGAATGCTTGGCTATGTCTTGAGAGAAGCTAGACGCAAGCTCAGCTGGAAGCCCCACTGCTAAAAGTCTTAAAGATGAGAAAACAAAATATGGTGATTGTGTGCTGGTCTTCAGCTGTTTCATTTCACTGTAAACATCATTAAATGCTTTTGTTTTGGTCTTGTAAATGAATCCAAAGGAAAAGAAAAATGTATGATCCACAAAATAAAATGTTTTCTATGGAGAAAAAGTTAGTGTAGATTCTATTAAATTGTTTAATACATCCCCTCCCCAGCAGATCCAAGTGTCAAAGTCTATAATATATATAAGTCACTACCGATTGTGCACTGCTGCCTTCTCTCATTGGTGAGTGGTGCCATCCTCAGAGATAATATACTTTCTGGGTAACCTTACTAAGACTAAAGATGAAAAAATTAAACATTTATATAACTGAAACAGAGGCTATTTGATTCTCAGAGGATTAGCAACGTGTCACAGGATACAGACTGATATGTATCATTTACTAGTCTTGTGTCTCAAAGAAATGCTTTTTCATTTGTATCAGAAAGGGTTTTAGTTAGATGCTCTCTAAAAATGAAATGACCCCAGGAAAAGAAATAGTCATAATTGATTCTCACTTTGTGCCCGGCTAGAACAACATCTGTTTTAGTTTTTTGTCACATGTCTCTAGGACAATAGTACCAGTGGACTGCAGCTAATTTTTCTGAGGGAGTGTTTCTTACAAAAGGGATATATTGTGTATAGATACTGTAGATTTGTAATAATGAGATTCTAAAGCGAATGTGTGGCATTATCCCAAGACTCTCCTATGTTTAAGATGGGGATTACACACACACACACACACACAAACACACACGCACACACACACAATTTTTTGCTCTTCTGTTTTGGCAACACTTTTACATTTTGTTTCCCAATATTCTATTCTTATCTATGTATCTTCATTTTTCCATTATTCTAGCAGTGGCTAAACCTTGAACCAACCCTCGGGTTTGTTCTTTTCAATTTGGTTGAGTCATTAAAGTTTAGTTACAAAGGGAATTCAGGCCTTGTTTACATCTCTGGCTCTACCTTATGATATCCCAGTACTACTGAGCTTTCCATAATGGTACTTAATTGTATCCCCAATCAACTCTAGGCTAACCACATAGGTGGTGTCACCAGTTTACTTGGGTTGAATATTGCTACCTCAAACAATAGCAATGATTCAAAAATTAACGTTTTCTAGCATTTTCTCAAACTTGGATTCATATAATAAATGTTTTTCATTTTATCCTAAGGCACAGTGGTTGAAAGACAATCACTGACTGATTGCATTTTGATTGCCCCAACCAAACACATCTGTGAGCTGGGTCGGGGGGAGCTATTATGGAATGGCAGAAATCTCTTCTGTCTGGATTATTATCAATCCTGGTATCACTCTCGACAAGCCTAAAACCAGGTCAGTGGGTTGATGAACTGGCTGAGATGAATTTCCTGGTTGCCAGGTGACTGAATTACATTTATCATCCGCAGTGCCTTTGAATTAATATGTCTCAGCTTGTCCCCCATGCTGTAGCTCTTGTCATGGCTTCCCAGAAAAGAAGGTGATGGAACATTCTTTATCCTGTACTTCTACTGGTATATGGCACTTTTTTGCAATGCTATCTCTCTATAGCTCTCAGAGTGCCTTGAGAACAAGTAAGTGTTATCACTCAGCAGATTTTACCACCTGATCTGGTTCCTGATGTGATTTGGTGCTGAGCTGGGGAGTCGCACTCAAATCTTTTAACCATTGTTTTCCCTCCCTGAATTTGAGTTATTTGGTAAAATTACCACCTTCTGGCAGGGACAAAAATTTCTCCCTATGCAATTTCTGCAGACAATCTCTAAGAAGAATAGCCAAAAAGTAGGGTGGTCAGAGATGCCAGAGGCTCATGGGTTTGTTGCACATTTGGGGGTTTCACTGGGCTTGAATCGCTTCCTGTCAGGGTTATTTTTGGATTGAATAGTGCTGGGTTAAGAGGCTTTTGTCTCCTTACTTCTTTGCATGCCCATTTGTGATGACTTGGATATCCCATTATGTATACTCAAATGTGTAGTCCTGATATGAAATTAGAGTTTATAGGTTCATGTCTTAGAACCGTACATACTAGTCCCAAGCCCAACTAATTTGTTTCAAATCACACTCAATCTCTTACCTTATGATTTTAATTATTGATTATAAATTCATCAGCTGAAAAGATGACTCTAATTGCTCTAATATGCACCTAATTTGGAGTTCACTACAACACTGAATTGGTTTCCCCTCCCATGCTAATTGATACCAAATGGAAGCAACATACAGGAATTTGTGATAACATCTAGCTGATTTTGACATCTAAAATCACCAAAATGCAATATAATGATTGCTTTATTTCTGGGAGTGTAGGTTCTTCTGCATGTTCCTAAACTTGTTTATTTGCTAGTTTCATCTCCTGAATATCATTTAACATGTTTGTTGTGTAAAACATGGATTTGAAGAACTTGATCTGTGTCTAATGTAACCACTGTTGCAAATTAGCATTGAAAATGTTCTGTAGACTGCATACTATGCATATTCTAGTTTGAACCACAGGTGTATTAAGACGTTTACAATTTCAACACTCTACCAACAATGTGTAATTTAATTTCCTCTAGGCTTTTAACGAAATTATGATTCATTGACTGAGCATCCTTTCCTTATCCTCTTACCTATCCCCCGACTCACCTCTCACCTCACTAAATTTCCAAACACTCATTTCAATTAATCTCTTAGCAAAATAGTGAGTTCTCAATGGAGAATATTTTGTGACATTGCAAAGCAGTGTGCTACTGGGCTCCAGAAATGGTAGCATGAACCAGATGTTCATAGAGTAATTGAAAATTCCATTTTATCAGAATAGCATTTGCTGTCAAAAAGTTTTATCTTTACTTCAACAAAGAGGTTGATTAGCTCCCCCTGGACCCGAATTAGCATCTTTCAGGCTAGATATACTGTTTTGCAATTCATGGGGTTGTTTCTCTCCTGGTTTTGCCATATAGAATCTTTTAAAGGTGTCTTTAGCCTCTTGAAAATATACCAGGTAAAATGTTTAATTACTTGAACACAGTAATGTATATGTATACAGTGTTTCTATATATATGACTTGCAGGTATTTTTCATCTTGCCTCAGGTATACAGCATTCTAACCAGACAGGAACAATCCATGCATAGATATATATTATTCATTCATTCAGCAATATTTTTGAGTGCCTACTATATGTCTGGCTCTGGGAATGTGTCAACTACTTCTGTTATTGACTGTGAAAGTTATCTTTTTAGCTTTGCTTATCTGGGTTTTACTGGGGTGACCAAGGTCAGTTCAATGATGAAATGAATAATTCTTTCTGATTTTAGAAATAAGAATAGAGCCTGGAACTAATAAAAACCTTATTAATATTGTGCCAATAAAGTAAAAGAAACAATAAAAGAAGACTGTTACACTCAAGATCTTATTTTTAGTAAGAGTATCACGAAAGATTCTTCCTTGACGTTCTAATTTGAACAGTGTCACAATGTTAAACATTTTCTTTTTAAATCCATCTACTCTGAGATTGAACTTCCTGCTTACATTTAGTTACTGTCATTGTAAGATGGTTGGTTTAATCTCTGACATGCCCAGTTACCTTGCTGGTTAAGAGGTACTCAGTGATACTCAATACCCAGTCTCCCTTTCATTCTGACATCCAGGACCTTTATCCATTCTCAGTCTCAGCAATGCCTGGGTAGGTGGGAAGAGAAGTGACAGGTGGATGCTTTTGTTTATTTCAACTACATTGCTGCACCAGATAATTGAACTCCTTCCAAAGCATTATTTACATTTTATTGGCAAGGTAGCTGCTAGAATAAAACGTTGTCTTTAACTAATGGAAACATCCATGCTCTTAGCAGTTGTTTACTAGCATTATTTTGGCCTGGGCCTTTTGGTCAGAGAATTCTTTTAGGACAGCTCTGTTCATCTGCTTTGAAATAAAAGCACTATTCCTTTTCTTAATATAATAATGTTTTCCTGATCCACTTGGAACTTTTAGTTGTCTCATAGTCATTGTCTATTTTAAAAATTATTACTATTAATAATTACCTGTAGTAGGAGATTCATTACTCATCACGAGAATAAATGCCAAGGGCTTTCTCTACTGGTTGACACTAAGAATTTCTATATTTCTGAGCACTCGGAAAGCATTGGAGGATGGGGGCTATATAAAGGGAGCACACTGAACAATTAGGAGTTTCATTCTCTAGGAGTTTATGACCCAATAGCACAAATGGTCCAGTATGGAATAGACTGCATAGGATCAGTGGAAATTAATTAAGATTATTTGAGCTGGAAAGCAAAGTGCATTTCAAAAGACAGTTTGGTGTAATGGGATCCCTTTGTAGGAATAGTGGAAGCCAGGCCCCGACATAGTATGCAAGATAAAATTATGCTCTACGTGGGTGATTTGCTAGGTGAATTTTTTTCCAATTGCTTCATGATGAAGCAAGTTCTGTAGGCCATGATAAGTAGGGACACTGCCAATAGGACAACAGATGAGAAGCAAATCAAATTGTTGTAAAGGGCTAGATCATATGGTTGATTCACATACTCAAAAAGTCCATTGAAATATCAAGATCATTATTTTCTTCGGGTCTCTCAATCTATTTGACATTATTTCTCTCCTGTCATAAGATGGTTAAGGACCATAAATAAACTCCATCAGGATGGGAAAACATGAATCTGAACTTTCTGTTTAAATATTTATGAAGTATTTTTTCTGTCATCTTCCCTTTAACCCTTTTATTATGAAATAAATATGAAGAATTGAGTCATAATTTAAAAAGCAATTTCAGGAATACCAAAATCATGTATTATTCTTGTATTGCATTGTAGGCAAAATACTTGTGAGATGGCTTTCCTTTCTTACTGTAGATGCTTTTTGTCATCCAGGATCAGGTCTTTGCCCCAGGTATTTTTGGTCTCTGTCTTCACCAGATGGCTCATTGCCTGTTTGTTCATTTTGGGCCAAGGAAAGCTAATTTGACACATCCACTTTTGAAATGTGTCTTGACAAGAAAGTCTTTTCAATTTCTATTCCTACCCCAAGGCTTACCGCCAACAAAACTTCAGCCATGGAAAAATCACCAGGCACCAAATTGGAAAAGGTTTGAACTGGCCTTTAGAGCCATCAGAAAAGTTACTTTTTAGACACTTACACATAGCTTAAAGTGGGTAGACAAAACAGATGCTTTTGCAATTGGGCAGAATGGAAACCCCTCCCTGCCAACTAGTTATTCTGCCATGAAGAGATAATACTAAGCAGTTCCCCACGGCTTCTCATAAAGAGATTATCAGTGAGATACCAGTCTCTAGAGTTGTTTTGGAGCAAATCCTTTGGGACTAGACATTTGTGTGCAAGTGACAAAGTCAGAAGGGTGTTGTGGGATTTTAGGTTTTATGGCGAACACTGGACTTCACCCCAAAATGTGCACCCCAAAGATCTACTCTTGTAGTTAGAGGAATAGGTGAGATGGTAGGTAGCAGAGGTGATTTGAAAGGCACTGAATTCAGAAGGGGCCAAAGGAGTTTGTCATAAAATGAACTCTGGGTGAATTCAAAGTTTTGTCTCATTGAGGTGGCCTCATGAAAGACACTTTGTCTTTTGTGGGTTCCTTGTTATCAGAAATAATAATTTTACTCCATTATTCTTCACAATGGTGTAGACAACAAACTTGTAAACTGTTAAATCTGAAATAATAGACAACACCATCTTATTGTTAGTTCTTTTAAATCTTAATAATATCCATTTTCATGGCAAATGAGACTCTTTATGTTCCTGTCTTAGTTGAACAGGGAGATATTCAGTTCGGAAGAAGTTAAAACCTTAAAAACACATTCATCTCCCCCTACCTCAGCTAGCTAAACCTTAGATTCTTTCTAATTTGTGGTTTAGTAACTAGACTCTAAGTCATGCAGGAGTGCAACTGTAATCTACTTTAAAATAAAAGCATAACCTATTATACTGCTTCCCTTTTAATAGATATCTGTAAATAAACACTACTATAATCACCTGGAGAAACTTGGTAACCTTAGTTGATTACAGCAAGACAGCTTCCCAGCCATGAGTTTGCAAATTTAAATCCAGTGTCAGAGATACATTTTTCCAATGTGTGGATGCTTTCGCCACTTCTAAGCTCATATAGTCTCTCCTTTCTGTCCTTAGGTTGCATAATAATAGATGTTTGGCCACTTACTTTCTTCCCTCCTCTTTCACCCTGTGGAATTTCCAACCTGTGTGAACAATAGAATCTTTCCTTTTTAATAGGTGTAAAAGGGGGAAAAGAGGAATGGTAGAGGTTCCAAGATACTCAGACTGGTCAAACTGTTCTAACACATCACCACCTGCTGTTTTTAATCATTAATGCGGCTGTCAGTTGCTCTAATCTGGGAGGTGAACCAAAAGAATGGTTTTGATTTTAATTTAATTTAAAAATCAGCTTATTGGAAAAAAAATGCCTCCAGTTTGTAAGAGTCAGGTTGCCCACTGTTGATAAACTAAAGTAAGTCAGATGCAGAAGCAGAACCATGATTCATATGCAAATGTGAACTATTTTAAATTTGGGGAACTATTATTATTATCATCACTGGCTAGAAAATTTGGTCCTTTTAATTCAAGGACCCATTTTATTTCAGAGACATGCTTCATATAAATATCTGTTCCATTTTTTTTTTTCTGGAAGAAAAACTGATGCACCAAGAATTTGAAAACTTTATTCACGTCAGAACACAAATCAATGGCAAAGTCCAGAGTGAAACCCAAAGTGCAAATTATTTTGCTTGACTCACTGCCCATCAGACTGTACATTTTAGAAGTTGAGTGATTATCTGTGAGTACTCTATTAAGTTTGGGTTTTCTTACACTGGGTGATTTTGCTTAGCGGCAAAATGAGAATTCAGAAATATGGTGTCTATGCACAAATTGGATCTTAAAGACCTGGAGCCAGGCCTTTGTTTGTGCCAACTGTCAACTTAGAAGGTTTCATTATGCCTTTCAGAGCTTCACCAAACACTTTCAGGTTTATAATTGATGTCAACTGAAGTTGAAGGCAAAGAAAACCTGCCTTATTTGACTGCAGAAAATGTTACCTTACTGTTGGGCTCTAGTTAGCTGTAGGGTAGGTGTATCGAATCACACTAGCCTTCTGCTAACACAGCAAGTGAGCACTTCGTGAATTCAGCTGATAATCAATCTAGGCAGCTAATGAGTTTGCAAGCAGACTGAGCTGCTGGAGCTGGCACCAGGAAACCACCATTCCAAACTAACCATCTCTTATTAACCTTTTGGTGTTTCCTGTGTGATGCTAATTAGAGACTCATAAAACCATCTGCTTTGGATCTTTGGTTTAAAATCCAGTTTTCAAAGAAACACAGTCTACTTTAAGGCTTCCATTAGTATGGTGCCCCTCATGGAGGAAAATGACTGACTTGCCCGTTTAAGTAAGGTTTGCTTAATTAATCTCTAATGTTCCAGCAATTAAAATGCCAGAAAAAGTTGCTTCTGTAGTTGGTATAATTTATAATGCTCTCCAGATTCCTGTGGTATTGAAGTGGGTGGCAGATGTTTCTACCAACATTATAGGTTGATGGTCTGAAGGTACCCATTCCCAGGCTGTAGCCCTGTCTGCCAGACTCCCTGTCTGCCTTCTGTGTTGAGCTAAATTCCTCTTGATTGACTAAGGGCATTAGAGGTGTGTTTTGCTTCTTTTCTGTAGGATGATGAGCCAAGGAATGAGCATTGTAGTGTTGCGGGGGGGGGGGGGAGTCTTCTATATTTAAAGAGCTGTTTAAGTCAAAATGATAGGTTATCAACTGGGCCTACCCAACATTCAAATGATTACATTTGCATGATGAAGATGAAGGAGCAGCATTCCTTTCTGCTATTGTCCCCTATCCCACTCCCTCGTTGATAGTTTCCACACCCAGAAATAAGTGTCACTGAGGAAAGAGCATTGTGAGATAAGTGTTCAAAACCTGTTGGACTCATGTCTTCATCCTGTGCTTTTGTTTATCCATCTACAGCACCTTTAACTGCCTCATTTCTCTCTTATTGTTGTAAAGAAAAATTATCTAAAATGAACAACTTACATGATCCTAGGGAACAGAACCTTTAGATGAGGAATTGGCTGTCTATGAAATAAGTGAGATTTGCAAAGTTAGACATTGTTTTATTTAATTTAGAAAAGTGATACTTTTTCTAGAAGCCTAATGTTAATTATGTAGAATCCTTTAGAGATTAAAATACCTATACCAGAAATGCAGACACAGAACCTAATATTCTACCTGCAGCATTACTTAGAGCCCCCTTTGGTATCTTAATATTCCACTTAACATAGAATGTTTGAAGTCCTGAAAAGTCCCCCAAATCATCATGAAAGGGAGTTCATGTTATATCATTTATCTATTACAGCAACCCTGAGAGGGAGACAAGTGTAGAATTTTAAAAAGTTAACAGATGAGTGACAGCCATTTAAAATGAGACTCAAAAAAAAAACCCTAGCTGATTAAGAAAGGTAGACAAGGTTAGAATGAAGAGTTGAGAGAAATGAAATAAGATACAAATATCTGTGGTTGAAAGTAAGGTTGGCAGGGACAGGAGAGGCATAATCCAGACAGACTATCTAGCTAATCCTCATAGGTAAACTGGAGAATTCTAATTGTCATTAGAGTTTTCCAGACAGACAGTGCCCTATCAATTCAAGCTCCAACTAATATAAGCAAGTCCAGCTTCTACCCTGTTCCATTTTCCTCAAGATCGACACCACCAGTCTGCCTGTAAATTTGAAGGCAAGCATAGCATCATAGTGACTACAGATTTTGGAATAAGACAGATCTAAGTTCCATGCTTATCTTTGCTTCTTAATAGCTATTAACCTTACTCAAATTACTTATTCTTTGGAACCCTCAATATTCTCATCTATGAAATAGGAGTAAACATAGAAATTACTTATCAGGGTGGTTGTGAGATGATCCAGGTAAAGCACTTAGTGTTACTTCCTGGAACATAGTAAGTGCTCAAAAATAAAACTTGCTATTATTACTACAGAGATTCAATCAGTGAAATATCTACTTTCCATGATTTCAGGGATACCACTGTCCAGAGCCTCTCATCTGCTTGCTGCTATCTATGATACCTTTAACAGAGGGTCAGGCATTTCATTTTACAATTATAGCTCAAATTTCAAGCAGCCCATGGGAAGAGGGAATGCATTTATTCAAATTCACACTAAGTTGTAAATGACTGCTATTAGATTGTTTCTAAGTTTGGAATTTGGTGTGTGTGTGTGGGTGGTTTCTAGAATATTGAAGACTGAGTCTCAGCAGGTGGGGGGAAGCACAGAAAACGAGTGCCAAAGATGACAACCTCATGAGTTCACCCAGATCTATCAATGTCCAAATGAATGCTGGATAATTATTTGATTTACTTGCTGTGAAATATCTGAATGCTGAAAGGCTGCCTTCACTATTACATCATGTTTCTGAATTAGCCCAGACTTTGGTTTGAGAAATTAAAAGATGTCCACTAAAGGTTCTTATCAATGCTGAAAACTTGGCCTCTGTGCACAGGTGCCAAATAGAATCTTCGAGACAGAGTTTTGGGTGAAGTAGAAAAGAATAGCTTTGTTGCTTTGCCAGGCAAAGGGGGACACAGCAGGCTCATGCCTCAAAAACTGTGTGTCCCAACCCGGGAGGATTTGGTGAGGAGTTTTATAGCAATGGTTCAACAATGGGGTTGCTGATGAGGATCAGGGTGCGTGCAGGGCCTGCACTCCTTTAATCTGGTTTCAGGTGGTCTCCTGATGAGTTTCTCTAGATTATTCACACTGTGATCTTCTCTGGAATGAAGAATGCTATAATCTTCTATTCGTTGGGGGTTTTAGTTCTTTGCAGAGCTCAAAGATATTGTTATGTGTATCCTTGAGGCGGAACCAGGACCCTGCTGTAAGGCTGCACTATTGTTTCTTGGCTGCTCCTCCTTTGTCTCTGCATCCCCTCCCTTCCCTGATTAGCAACTGTTTGAATCTGCCCTTTGGAACTCAGGGAAGGTCATGGAGGCTGGAGTCTATTCCCTACAAACAAGAAATGGGGGACATGGAAAGGCTTCTGTGCCCAGGAGCCCCACAGTGTCCTGCTTGGTTTCATTGTGGAATTTGAAAGAGAGGTCCATGTTAATCTACATTACAAAATGCACATATTCTTGAACACCTGTGGTGAGGCAAGCAAAGTTCTAGTTCTTTTCTGTTGGCATTGACTCTGCTTTGCTTTCCCTCTGCAAAAATGTGCATGTTCCAACCCCCAGGGGCTCTATCCTTCCCTGCTCTCCTTCTCTTGCCTCACTGCTCTTAAATAGCTAATTGGACATCATTTTGATTCTTTTTGTTTGTTTGTTTGTTTGTTTCTACCTCATGCCCAGACTTTCATTAAAAAATAAATGAGGAGATACATTTTTCATTTCTAGTTCTCCTCTAGAAGTCACCCTGCAAAGGATCATTTCTGTTCTTTTTTTCTGCCAATGGACTGAAAAATGCCCAGCTCCTACCTGAAAGGTCATATCTCCTTGTCATATGAATGAGCTCACAGCAGGTTCATGGGGACAATGTCATCTGAGCAATGATGGGAATTTATGTGCCTTTGGATTTCTGCCTCTTTTTCATAATGAAAAAAGTGAATTTGTTAATGATAGAAAAAAACTCAGCCAAAGCCCCTTATAAAATCCTCTCTATATAAATGCCAGGAGAGAGCCGTTCAAATACACAGTTGATAAATGAATTTTCTTTTTCTTTTTCTTTTTACTCATGCCTTGCTTAGAGCTGTTTGTCTTATATTAAGGTAAGTCAGGTAGCTCATCTTCACTGGTTATAGTGTGTTGAATTTAGCTAGCAGGCTGTGGTTTTGTGGCATAAAATGCTTTGGCTTGTAAGGGACCTTATGTTTGTGTTTGCCAATAAATGGAGATGGAGAGAGAGAGAAAGAAAGAATGAGAGAGGGAGAGAGTGAGAACACGTACAGAGACTAGTGTGGAATTAGGGATATGCAAAAAAGATTTATAACACAGGAACACACACTGTGTTTAAAAAAGGCAGATTCTGAAAAACAAAACCAAACTTCCCTAGCTTGAACATAACATTCTATGATCAGTGTAACTGGAAGGGCATAATTTTTGCCTTTCTAAAAATCCAAATCCACATGATATTGCAAAATGCTAAAAAGATGATTATAGCCCTAAAATGATTTAATACCATGTTGCCCAGGGGAAAGAGAATTATAGTTTTCACTCTATTATTTATTCATCACAGAGCCCTGGGTAAGTCACTAACCTCTCAAAATCTTAATTCATATATTTATAGAGAGGCTGATGAGCAATGTTGCAATAATATTGCTAGGATCAATAACCAAAGTGCTATTTATATGTGTATAATACTTTTTCTTGGTACAATATAATTGTGAGTCAGCTATTTTTTTTCTCTGCCCTTTTCCTGTTTGACCTTTTGACCTGAGCACTTTACTATCAACACAATCTAGTTTAGCAGATAAACACTGACCTGAGAGTCAGGGGATTTGGGTTCTCATTATATTCCACAAATTCATAGCTGTGCAACTGTATGCAAGTTACTTGTCCTGTCCAGTCTTTGGGTTTCTCATCTGTAGAACAGAGGCTATTGGTAGTACCTACCTTATAGGGTGATTGTAAGGATTAAATGAGATAATGCACGTAAAACACTTAGATAAGTACCTTTTTTATAGTAGACACACAAAGAATCATTGTGGTAAGATGAAGCTAATGAAATCATTCTCCTTCTTGGCTTACTTCCCCTCTTCACTTATCCATGTCTCTTTCTTACTTTAAAATCCTCTTGGGCAAAATTTAAGTCCTATAAGAAGCCATTCTTGACTGATCTCTCCTTTATTTGGTACCTCTTCAACAACTATATACACAGTTTATTATCACATTAATTTGCATTTTACCTATTTTTTTTTAATGTAAAATGAGAGGGTTGGTAATTGTTAGGACCTTTCAACTTCCAAGCTCTTTTTATTCTGCATTTTGGGTTCTGGGCACAATCTTTTTAGATTCCTGAGCACACAGCCATTTGCCAATGGATCTGTAATGAGTGCCATACTCAAGTTAACAGACGGTATGGTGTGCTTGCTTTGAGGGGTAATTGCTCTTTCATCTTAATTTTCTCCCTTTGGCGTTCCTTTCTAGGAAACTGCTCAATGGCAATGTCATGAAGCATGGGGTGAAAATCAAACTGAAGTAGCAGGTCACTTGTCTATTTCAGGAAAAATTACAGTTAAAAAGTAAGGATCAGTTTAGCTCTACCAAGGGAGGGGCTTTTCACCCTAGTATTAAAGGCCAAATAAGTCTAAGGACACAATGAACTTAGAATGTCTGTTCATTCCTCTTTTCCTAAGCAAGTTGGCTATACCTAGTTGATAACTGTCTTCATTTTCCTTAAACAATGTTTAAGACTCCTCCTCCTTGGCTACCATGTCACACCTCTCACAGTCAATCTGTTCTTCTTAAAATATAATACTCTAAGCCAAATCCAGTGTCCTTTCTTCTATGGGATCAGTTGTAAACTGCTCACTTTACTATAGCCTTTCCCTCCCCCTCCTCCTCTTCCCTCCCCCACCTTTTTCCCTTGATGTTTCTTATTTAGTTCTTTCTCCAACCCTCCCCCTTTTAAACTCAGCCTAATTCCATCCTCTTTTCTTCTAGGCACAGCTTCTCTTTCACCATTATATTTTTATGAAAAACAGAGATATTTTCAATGACATCGAGTAAGAATTGTTTTGGTTGTAGTGGTTCAGTGTTCCTTTGTGGGAGATTTTTATGGCTTCTGTTCATTTAGTAGAGTTGCCTTCTTAATTACTTTTCCCCTCCTCCCACACAGCTCATAGCACACTCCTATGACTAGAGAAGACCTGTAGGAACAAATGTTGCTTAGTTCATTGTTCTGAACACTACCAAACAACAGATGCCAGCCACCAATGTTTGATCCCCGGGGCAGTTCTCATCCACCCCATTCTACAGATGCCAGAGGTGAAATGATTTACTCTAAGACAGGGCAAGGATCAGAAGAGAGTTTGTGTTTCCTGGATTTGTTATGTGACTCCAGGGCATTGTTCTGTTTTTCCATTTGAAATCTCAAAGGCTATTGGGCTGGCAGGAAGTTTTCATTCCTGTTATGAAAGGGCTACCTCCTCCAGTTTAGAAGAGATGTTGCTTAGGGAAATTGCAGCAGAATATGGCAGTGAAACCAGAAAGATCAGGGAGTCAGAAGCATTACTATGAGGTTGAAGGAAAGAAATGTTGTGCCTAACTAGCCCAGGGGGCATGTTTGATAGTACCTGGGTGTGTCTACAGTATATCTGTATAGATATTGGCCTTTCACTTTGTTTCTTACATTTTGCTCTTTGAGTTGGTCTGCTGTGTAATCTGTGTCACTGGCAATTCCATTGATCACAACACTTCAGTTGAATCACAGCTTGAGTCTTCTTGAAGTTTCCTTCCCTCTAACCTTGATGATTTCTTGCTCATGTTGGGGCTTGAGAAAATGCCTGATAAAATTCAAATCTTTAGCTTCTGTTCCCCTCATCATTTCCTCTGATTTGGGCTATTTTGGGTCAAATGTTTTCATTAAGATAAATGTCCTAAGTTTTATCATATGGTTTCATTCTTTTTCACTTATTGGACTGCAAGCTTGCTGAGACCCAATCATTCTAGATTGGCTTGTTCTTTGTGGTACTGTATGGGCATTTTGGTGATAGTCTTTTCTCAAAGATGACCTAAAAAATATTTTCCACATTGTTAAAACACCCTGTGATCATTCTTCACTAGAGTCTGTCATACAGAGTGAAGTAAGTCAGAAAGAGAAAAGCAAATACCATATGCTAACACATATATATGGAATCTTAAAAAAAAAAAAGGTTCTGATGAACCTAGGGGCAGGACAGGAATAAAGATGCAGACAGTAGAGAATGGACTTGAGGACTTCCCAGTATTTATTAAGGTGTTTTCTATTTTTTTCCTTTTTATTGTGGTTTTTGTTGTTTGGGGAAAAGCCCTGATTCAGGCATCTGGATTCAAGTCCTGGATCTGTTACTAACTCCATTTGTGATCTTAAGCGACTGACTTCCTCATTTTGAGCCCCAGTTTCCTCATCTGTAAATGAAGAGTTTGGACTGGAATGATTTGTAGGGCTCATTATTGCTGACACTTTATGACTCTTCAATTTTCATTTAGTATGAAAGGATTATTGGGGAAGTAGAAGGCATGTTGGCTGGATTTTCCTTTGTATTTCTAAAGACCAAGCCAGAATGGGAAATATGACTCAGTCATGGGACTTTGGGTTGTAAAAATCCTTCCATCGTGGCAAGTGAAATTAGGGTGAAACATTGGTGAAGATAGCTTGTATTAAACATTCTGAGTTTCTTCCTTGTCTTTGACTTTTGTTTGCATGTGTTTAGCTTAACTCTGCTTTCAAGTGCGTGCATTTTTGTGAAAATGGTCCTCCTTTCCTTTTACAACCGATTCATGTTCTCATCTTCCTTCTCCCTTACTGAATCATCGATTTCTGAATAGTTTGCAATTTTCAACTTAATTAGGTCTTTCCCCTAAGTGAAGAACACAGCTGTTCCCTCTCTGATGTTTTGGAAGCTGCCTCTGCCTTTCCCAAAATGGAATGATTAGCTCTTTCTTTCAATTTCTTAGCTGTTCATTAGTTCAGGACTACTAGCCCATCTCCTGGTGATGGAACTCCCAAATCTGATGACCAGAGTTGTCCCCTTTGGTGCCTTTCAATCTTTGGGGGTCTTAATTCACATGAAATGGGGATTTTAGCAATCTTTCAGAGCTCCACTTGCCTCATTATCTCCAGTGATTCTGTTGTTCAGCCTTTTGAGACGCTGATTCATCTATGAGGAGAACCTAGGCCAATGTCTCTAATGTGGTTTTGATGGAGAAACAGAGGATAAGAAAGATCCTAAATATACTTTGTCCCTGAATTAAATGGCTCTCATTTGTCCATTTCACAGATTCTCCACTTCAATTCCTAAGAAACCTTCTTGCCCATTGGTTTTTTTTTTGTTTGTTTTACTTTTATGTACGCCTGTATTTTAGAAAGAGATTGCTGTTTTTCCCTAGGTGCTTTGATGTTATCTGCCCCTCTGGCCTTTAATTTTATGATGACTCACTTCCACTGTTAACTGTTGGGAATTGCACTTATCATAGCTTGCCCTTACATCTAAGATATCAAGTCAGTTTCTCCACTCCACTCCATCTTACCTCTCACATTATGTTCCCTGTTAATCAACTGAAAGCGTTTTGTATTGTCAGTTTAGTACTGTCGTTCCAAATGTGTGTGGTGCAGCCTGTTTTTGCTTTCCCGCCCCAAGTGCCTCATTCAATTTAATTCCTCATACTTAGCATATTAGGCATCTTGTCAATATTTCCTTTCTGAGGTCTATTTTTTAAAATTTGAATGCATTCTGCGTGTGTGGTTTTTTTTTTTTTCCCCCTTAAGTGATGAGCTCTACTGCAGCAGAGAGTCAGAATTAGCTCTGTGCCTAGGAGGAAAAAAAGCACAGAGGGAAAGAGCATTGCTCACATTCTCAGAAGGAGTATGCAAGGGCGAGCCCTTGGCAAAACTGTGTCTATTGTGCCACTATATCTGTCTTCTCCTTCCCCTCCATTTGGGAACACTGGCATCTAATACTCCCCTTGGGTTTTCTTAGTTTCTGTCACCACTCAGGGCCCTGCATTCTCAGGCTTTGTTTCCTACTTCCCACATATGAACTTATCTGTTTCACGTTCCATTTCCCCAAGGTCCTAATTATTCCAAGGGATCTGCTAAACTTATTGGTCTCTCTTTCCAAATAGCATTTGATATCTTAATGTGATGATAATACAAGGGAATAATTAATGGTGGCATTTGGGCCACCAAGGCAGCCTGATGAGGGTGATCTCTTTAACATGGGATCTTTCCCAGCATCCCTTCCTTTATATCCCACCAGTAGTTGGCTACATGGTCTAAGGATAAGGCCCGCTTGGATTCCATCTATCCCAAAGATTTAGAGCTTCTTGACCTAAACATGTATGGAGTTCTTCCTTTGTGCCAGGTACTCTTTAGCTTGGTTTACGTGCATTTTTACTTTTAACCATCCCAACAACCCCAGGAGGTCAGTGGGGGTTATTCCTATTTTACAGATAGAAGAAAAAAACCTAAGGCACAGAGAATAATTTTAAGTAATTTCCCGATAGGGCTATTAAGTGGTAGAGCTGGGACTTGAACCAGGCAGTCTTGCTCCAGAGTCTACAGTCTACACTCTATGCTACACTGCCTCTGGGAGAGAGGGATGGTGCCTTTTTCAAATGCACACTTCACTGAGAGAAGCTGGCTTCAGGTGTGCTGCAGGGTGGTAAGCTTCCCTTTGGCAAGGAGCAGATTAAGTCTTGAGTTGCTCCAGTAGATCTGACTTACATACACCTCATTCTATCTGGAGAGAAGCTTGCCTTTGGACACAGTGCTGCATCAGAATGGTTTGCCTTTGCTTTTCTGTATCCCCAAAATTAGCAATGCTAAACATTTTCTTCACCAGTCCCTATGACTTTAGGTCCTCAACAGGAATGGTTGTCAAATGCCCAGGACCAAACTTACACTCTATCTGTTCTCTACTTTTGGAGCTGATGGAGCTGTGTGGAGGGTTTTCCTTGGTGTTGGCCAGCAGGAACATGACAAACTCAGGGTGGAGGCTCTGTGAAGGGGAGAGCAGACTCACTCATACTCTCAAGGGCCGGAATGGCTAGAAACTGTGCCTCACTAAGGTAATGCCAGTCTCTCCACTAGAAGTAGTTTTTCAGTGTAGTCACACAGTGAATTGTTTTCTGACATGAATGGTTGTGTTTCCTGTTATTACTGCTTTTCCTACTGGGCTGAACTTGTATTGGCTGCTGCTTACTTACTAGCAGACATAAAGCCTCACACCTGTGGGATGCGGCAGGAAGGGGAGTTTTCTTTCCTGGTAGACATTACCCCAGTGCTGGGAATTTAATACATGCATTTATTCTTCTTTAGATAAACAGGATTAAATCTAGAATGAAGCAGAGAGCAATCTTAAGCAGTCTGCATTTTGTATGATTTTCAGGGTCTGCACAGTTCCAGCTGTGTAAACATGATTGAAGAACTTAGGTATTATCTAATAGAGGAGGATTGCAATTTGGGAGAGGCCCACCATGGCTGGGCTGGAGCCAGACATTCTTCTACCCACTCTAGTCCACACCCTGTGAGGTTGGCTTGCTCAGCTCCTAGAGTCAGAAGTGAAGATGGGGCAGCTGGTGTTAATTATATTGTCTTATAGCTTCTTATCAGTAGGGGATGAAAACTAGGCAAAGGTTAGGAAAATCTAAAGACACATCCTCAAATATGTTCCAGTTATGGTGCTAGGAAACAAAGAAATGGAAGATGTTGGACAAAATAAGGAACGCTCAAAGATTAAATATGACAGTGAAAAGAAAATGTCTAGTGAAATTGTAGCTGCATTTATATTCAGTTTGATTCTCTCCATGTTCACTGGAAGCAAAGGCAGAAGAATATTGCCTTTGGAAAGAACTGATTTGTTCTGATATCTGGACTCAGTTTTACTCCTGAGATTTGTTTAAATAATGACTAGCTCAATAATGCTAAAGGCTTTTAATATATGATCACTATTATTGAGAAAGGAGCTGTGGTTTCCCCATCGCAAATACAAATATTATGGATTATCCAATTTTTCCATCCCCACCCTCCACCCACAATTATGTACAAAGTTGGCTCTGCTCAGTTCAATAGAGTCTGGGATCTAGTAATTGTTCTATCCCTCTAAAGAGGCACATGTACATGCATATTCCTGAGCCCCAAGGTATGGGCTTTCTGAAGAGATGCCAGGTTTCCATGCCTTGGATTTTCCAGGTTATTCTTGGAGGAGGGTCAATGATAGTTAACACAAGGCAGTTGGCTTTCCTCTGGATATGAATGTCAGGATATGTTCCTATGTTCACTACCCTTTAAATGCACTGGGATGCTGTTGCATTTAGGGATAACTCAGTTAGATTCATTCCTGATACAACTAGCTATTGAAAAACTGTTTTCCTGAGCAGCTCACTTCAAAGTAGTATCTCTGAGATGGAATATTCTTTTATAGGATGGGAAGCCTCTGGTTTGAGAAGAAAAGATAATTTGATAGAGCACTGAGTTTGAATCATATGGGAAGTGTTCAAGAATAGAAAGGGAAGGAAAATTCAATAAATTAACATTTGATGCAATATTAGGATGTTAGGGAAATAAGAGACCCACTAGAGAGTTCTAGGCTATAACGTATACACATGCATTCCTTTGTTCACTAGCTGTGGGAGTCTGAAGAGGCAGAAACAGGCCTCCAGACTAGCAGCAGGGCATATGAGAACCCCTACATCTTCCATCATATTTAACCAGGGATGGGAGGGGTAATCCTGTCAATACTGTGCATGTGGTGCCCTTGGAACTCGAGACAGGGATGCCTATTAGTGTTATGCTGAATGCTGTAATTGTAGCATGGGCAGAGCATCCCATAAAACTTAGCTCCTGGATACTTGTCTGAATCATTAGGTATGAGAATTATGGGTGCTATAATAGCACTGGAATTCCTGAAGCTAAAAAGGAAACACATTTGGCTTGTACTTCACCTATAGTCACTTACACTTAAGTTATTGATAGTTGATTGGGATCTGTAGACTGCTGGGCTTGTACCTTGGGGCTTCTAAGCATATTTGATGGGTGGAACAGACAGGGAGACTGTAGATTTTGGCAAACTGTAGTTCCCCTTAGTCAGGCTGACTATATCTGACATTAGAGGTTCCAACTCACCAAGATGAAGCTTACCACTTCTCTAGGCCTTGGCTGATGGCCCAATGATACCAACGTGAAGGACAGGAGAGGGCCAGTGTTAAATTAGACTGCGTTTCCAGTGAGCATTTGCTCACTGGAGTGGTTCACTGAATACCTTTCTGATTTTTTTTGGCAGACATAAAATTCACAGCAACTTTTTTAGAATTTGAGGGAATTGTAAGTCTTAACATTTTACTTTACAATAAATGTTAACCATTCACTCTCCTAATAGGGAAATGTGGGCTCTTTTATAGGGTGTGCAGACTATGTAGTTGTACAGATAATATTCCTCTCCTCAAGTTTTTCTTGTAAGGGGTTCTGGTAACATATCTGGCTAAGGAATTTCCAGACACAGTTGTTTCTAATATTCGGAGGGGCCCCCACAGAACCATCAGGCTTACTCTGAAGATTCCTTGGTGGGAAGTGGGTAATGTCCCAGGGAACAGGCCTTTTTCATATTGGTGGATTTTCTGTCAGAGATTTGACCACTGCTGTTATTTCTGATTGCCTCCCTGTAGCTTCCCTGGAGGTGTGAGTTTCTAGGCAGAAAGATTTGATGTGATGAGGAAAGGCTACAAAGCTAAAGGAAGAGAAATGAAGTCTGAGCAGAATGGTAAGACAAGAAGATATTTTGGGCAGGGCAGAGATGTGTTGAATACTATGGAATGGAGACAAGGGAAATGAGATGAGAAAAGAGGAATGAGAATTAATTCATGAGAGCACTTATTATTTATAGGTGGGAATAAAAAGTCCATTGAACTCCAGGGGAACCTTCCTTTATGCAATGCCTGTGAATATGTTAAACATTTTGTGAAGGCAATTCCATCTTAAATGCAATGGGGGAACCGACAACCTACCTTGGAATATTCTATCTGGTGCATAATCAATCTACTCTTTCCCTGCCTTGGACAGTCTTTGGGGTGTGGTCAGAAGAAAGTAAATAGAACAGATGAAAGATTTCCTCTCAGGACAGTTCCAGAGCTTCCTTAAACAAAGGCGAGATGTCAACATCCCCTTTTACTCTCCAAACAACCTTTCTGAGAACCATCTTGGCAATTCTCTGGCTTCCGCACAGTTCCTAAGTAATTTCTGAAACACTTAGGTACCCTGATTAGTTTTACTTTTGAAAATAAAACTTGGTTTGTGTTTTAAAAAAATCATCTGGACAGTCTGTGTCTAGTTGGGTGGTGCAGAAGAAAGGCGAGCTCTTGTATCAATCTTTATTCCCTCTGTAAACACAGATGACCAGAAGGGAAGGCTGTTATTAATGGTAATGCAGACCAGAAAAATGGCTATTATTTTCAGTCTGTTGAACAGTACAAAAATGCTTCTCAAGCACCGTGTTCACATGTTTCTTTTTATTAGCCATCACACAAGGAATTAGACTCATTTCAAACCGTTCGTTTTCCCACTCTTGTCTCCGTAAAATCATTACTCATGAGTGGTTTCTTTGTTGAAATACCGCTGACCTCCCATATTGGAATGGATAACAGGGTGTTAAACATATAAACCTTTCAGTTTGCATAAACTCTGGAAGAAGGGGGACAAAGATTCCTCAGGAGAACAAAACCATGCGTCAATGTCTTTGTTACTGTCCTATAAGTATCTCATCCAGGAAGCTAATGTCAGCATTACAATTCTGTGTTGTGTGTGTGATTAGTAACAGCAGAGAGCTCATTGATTGCCAGCAGGAGGTTTTAAAATATAATTCTGCATCTGCCCCGTTCTTTACTCCTTTCCAACCCTTTTCTAAACCCTGCCCCCAATCCAGGAGCATTAGGATAGTTAAAAGAATTGTGTCACGTCTTCATATGTGAGCAGATGATGATCCTTAGCTCTTCAGCTAGTCACCATTTGCATTTTGCCAAAGCTGATTATTTTATCTGAAGTTTTAATAACAGCTAGATTATTTGCTTTTCACTAACTGAGGGAAGCGAAGAAAAAAAGATTGCAAAGTGGAATTAAGGGGATAAGAAAGCTCTAGGGCCAAAGAAGTCTTTTTCTTTCATTATTTCAATTTACTCTTAGAATATTTTTATGCTAGAGTCCAACATCTTATATTAAACAAGTCTACACCCTCCTTCTCTATAACTGCCAAATTGGAATCTCAGAGAATATAAATCATGCAGGCTTGAATGAAGCATCAAATTCTCTACTCCCAGTGCTGTCTTGTTTTCTGAACATAGAATTAGACTCCTCAGGGCTTCTTAAGCCACAGCATGACATTCCTTCATTAGCCCCATGTTTCACAGACCCAGTCATGAAAGATGGGTATTTTAACCAACAAGGGGCAAATGAAATAAAATTGGAGTTCAGAAGAGTCAATGTTTTGGAAAAACAGATTATTCCAAGGGTGTAAAGATACATGATCTGTACTAAATGGACAGAGCATTTAAATTTACCAGACTGGTTTTTAGTAATCTTTTGATTTGTTCCATTTGATTTTTTCCAGCTTTATTGAGATATGATTGATATATAATGCTGCATTGTTTTAACTTGTGAATGGAGATGAGTATTCAGGATGATGAGGACTGGTAGGGGTGCTGGTAAGTGTGTGTGTGTCCATGATAGAATTTTTATGGCCATAATTTAGGATTACTATGCATCAGCTCTTACACAGATTTTTCTAGAGCCATGTCAGAATGTCTGAACTCAGGTCATCTCAACCGAAAAGCTTCTGCTACTTCTGTATTCAGAGTTCAAGCCAACTCAGAAAAAGCCCTCACAGCTGTGGCCCAAAGAGTTTCTAAGACTTCCTCAATGCTTCAGATGGAGCAGCCATTCTTTCTTTCCAAGGAGAGTTAGACAAGCTGAAGGTCAAGGAGTCATGCTGGAACCACCATGTGCTAAAGGTGTAAAGGAGTTTTTCTTCCTAAAATGAGCAGCAGGACTAGCGTCTCATGCTTTCAAATGATCAAGCTTCCTCAAAGAATATATTAATTGGCCTTGCTTCTGAATTTGTCTAATTGCTTTTGAGGCAGCACCCTGAAAAATACAGCTTGTTTTTTCATACTAGTATGATTAAGTGGACAACTGGAAAAAGAATAATTCTAAGTAATTCTAAGGAAAAGAGCAAAAGAATAAAAATGAGCATTGTCCGTGAAAGCTGGATAATGACAAGTAAACATAGAAGGTGGCGTTTGATCCCTTCAATTTTGGTATTCATTATTCTTAGTTATAATTCATAAATTCCAGCACAAATGTTAGGCATGCACCTCTGTGACATATTTGCATTTATTTTAAGTTGATTTCTACCTGGTTTTGCAAACAAGGATTTCATGATTTTGGTTATTTCTCACTCTCCCTCTGCTGCTATTTTGTCTTTTTCACATACTGGCTTCTATCCCTTTCACACTATCTCCATCCTCCATCTCACTCCCCCGTCCAAGATTCATTCTCTCTCTCTGCCTCTCTCTCTCTCTCTCTAATGTTTTAGGAAAAAAAAAAATTTCTAACATGGAAAAGTGACATTTGAATAGATTCCCCTAAGGCAATCAATTTACTTTTAATTTGTCTGGAATGAAGCTTTTCTTTGTTGCTATGTGGAAGGATTGAAACTGCTGTAAAATTTATTAGCTTCCAGGAAGATATTTGAAATGAATATTTTTTAATGATTGTGCTGTTTGCTGTACCCAGAAGCAGTATCACTGCAATTACAGTATTCCAGATGGTTGCTGAAGTTATGCTGAAATATCAAGATAAGGCTAGACTTTTCTATGAGGCTTTTGTTGGCAATGAATAGTCCAACCTGGGTAGTTAATAGATATTAATCCCTCTGACACTTATTTGCTTCCAGTGACTATTTCTAGTGATTCTTACCTATCTGATGACATGACACGCACTATCTTTTTGAATCATTGCAAGAAACAGTGATTGGTTTACTGAACACTTTATTTTTCAAATGGGAAGGAAGTGATTGGAGAATTACTAATGTTGTTTCTTAGCTTCCCCACCCAGTAACAAGAACATTTTGGCAGTTGAGAATCTTTAAAGAATTTAGAAGTTACAGCTGCAAAAGTTTTCATTGACTCATGTCTAGCATTGCCTGTTCCACAAAACTGAATGTCCTGGGACTTGACTGAAGGAAGTGTCAGTTCCTGTTAAGAAGAACACCAGCTGCTGGGGGCCATTTTTTCCCCACCAACATTAAATTTTCACTCAAAAAGGGAAGGTTTTTTTCTTGGCTAACATGGCCTGCCCCTCCTGCTTTCCGTACCAGCCTTATTTGTGACATCCTCACTACGTATTATGTCCAATACCCAGAAACTTACGACCAGCATAAAAGTGGCTTTTTCTCTCATGCTAATGATGTGTCAGCAATTTCCTTAGTTTCAAGGAAAGAGTGAAACTAAGTTGGCCATAACATTAAGTTCAGTGCTACTTACAAGCATCATCTAAAGGCTCTGTCTTCACGGTGGCTTAACTACCTGTAGAATGTGTGAAACGGTCTGTCTGTTTTTCATCTACACAAAATTAAATGGCTGGTTTGAACTCTTCACAGAAGTGATGAGGTGTTGTAGGTGTCCAATGGATGTAGGCTAAAGGACTTAATTCCGTGGACATTGTAAAATGAAACTCTCTTTTCTCAGAGTTGCAGTATCTCAATGTTCCTCCTTTGGGGGAATAGTTCAGTGGCCTTCTGTGACACCTCATAATTTACTTGTAAAGCTTTTTCAAATGGTTTCGAAGCACCTCTGTGAAGTCCAGAACTTTGTCAGATAATTTGCTCCACCATAGAAGCCAAAATACAAAGATTCTAGTATAGCCAATCTTTGCTTATCTCAGTCACTGTCAGCCCCTCTTATTTCTCAGTCTCAATTTTCCAGGCAGCCCCAGCTTCATTTCTTTACTCCCCATGCATCAACACAAATGATTTATACTTATACACATCTTGAAATTTCTTCTTTATGGATTGAATTGAATTGAGCCCCAGTACAAAAATGAAAACTCCAGGAACTATTGTGATTGCCCAAATTGCAACTTAGATTGTATGACTGTACATGCTATACTCTCATCTATCATAAAAACTAAATTCTCAACCACTTATACTTTAATATGTTTTAACTTTGTCTCTTCGACCAGCTCAGCTCTGAAGATTCCATTGAAGATAATTCAATTGCTTTGCATTCTGGAAGGGGCATCTTTTTAATCTATTTGCATGTTGCACCAGGAGTAAGTGAATTTCAGGTGCATAGACCGTGAATGAGGGGAGAGACCTTTGTGCCATTTGGCATCACAGAGGCCAAATATCGGGTGGTACTTGCTAACTGATGCTGATCTGTCAAATGGTGTGGTCTAGGACAAGGTTGGGATTCATCAGTCTTTTCAGCCATCCTCTTTATTGCAAGCTACAACTAAACTTCACAGAATTCTTGCCGTTTAACTAATTAGCCATCCTGAAAATGCCAACCTATGCTGATCAGGGCTGACTTTTCTCTCTGTCTCCTCTCTTTTGGCAACATACCTTTGCCAGTCTCAGGAATGCTGTTCCTATATGCTATCCCCCACCTTGCCTTTCCTGAGGTATCTCTGCCTCCAGACATTTCTAGTCTTTCTTACCCCCATCAAACTCTCCTCTCCTGGTACCCTTTACCCAGGGCTTTGCTCTATGACCAAAGGAAATCTGATGATATCAGTTTGATAGTGGATCCTCTTATTTTAACAGAGACTTTTAATACCTGTATCCAGATGAATGAAAAATGTGGGAATTTCTCTCCATGTTACAAGGGCTGGTTTTTGTATACTTCTTTGGCATCTGTCAAATAATACCACATAAGCATTTTGAATGCCAATCACAATTTTGGCATCCTACCCCTTCTGCATGTTATCTGCCTGGCCATAGTGCTGTAGGTAGGGCTGCTAACTAGCAGGAGGCTAGGGAACAGGAGAACAGAAAGAAGGCATTAGGGAGAAACCAAAATGGCAGAAGATGCTGAAAGAAAGAGAAGAGAGTGAGAGACAAGGAGCTGTTTATAGTGTACATAATTTGTGATTTACTTCTTGTCACACTGGAATGGCTGCAGGATAGCTTGGTGTCATTGGTTCACAAGTCTCTAGAACTGCCCCAGCCTTTACTGGTGTGCCCTTGAATATTTTACAAATGGAGCTCCATCTTTACTTGCTGAAACTTTGGGTCCTTTAGGAAGTGAGTGTAAACTCCTCCCGGAATTACAGCTGGAAGAGGGGAAGGCTTTGGAAAGTTGTGATTTTGCAAAGTCCAGAGCCCTTATTGAATTTTTGCTAGATGCTCAAATGGTATCTAAATACCCAAAAGAAGCTTAGCCCTTAATATGTCAATCATATCAAAACTAAGATGGAATATCTGAAGCCTAGATAGTGCTTCCTGCTCTCTTTCCTTTCTTCCCTCTTCCTTCCCTCCCTCCCTTTTCCACTGAGCCCGTTGCTACTCATTTGCATTGTTAAGTTACAGATAACGGATGGATGTTCTTTCTCCTGACTCTTTGCAGACCTTAAAATGCTTTTAAGAATTATTTCCAGGATAAGTCTTTCCTTTGGTAATTCCCAGGCATATTTGACTTGAGCAGTAGTCTCTCGATGGGTATTTAAATTAGTTTTGCCAGGAAGAGTCAGCATCTGCGGTGGGTATTTGGACAACAGATTAATTTCATAAAATAGAAGCTTCTGCTTATTGTGTTGTTAACTTATGAGTACAGGCCCCATTAACTATTGTTAGAATTAAAAACTCCAAGGTACATGGCAAATGTATTTTCAACTGGACATTAGAGCATAATAGATCTCTTTAAGATCTGTATATAGTGTGCAGGAAACCACTCAGAGGCCAAGATGACGTTTGACTTCAATGTTTCTCAAGTGTTCATTTACTTTATTGCCTTCAGCAAAGCTACATAGTTTTCTTTGCAGGTTTCCTTAGTGTTTCTACTAAATAGAATATACTGGTTATTTCCACTTTTAGGAGTTGTATTAGTGGCACAGTATCTGGTGTGTTGACCAAGATTCTTTGTTCTGTTGCCATCACTTTTTTGGGTATCTTTTTCATTCAGTTAAATTAAACTGTTATTGAGTACCTGCTTTCTGCTGGGCCCTTTGCTAGGTTCTGTGGGCATGGGAGGGAACAAAACAGATATAATATTTGCTCATTTAGAGTTTACAAGCTGGCATTGAATAGAGATATTAAACAAGTAACTACAAGTATGATGAGTGCTATATAGGAGGTGGTATGGGACCTACCTTAATCTAAGGAATCAGGCAAGGATTCCCTGAGGAAGTTACATTTAAGTTGAAACTTTAGGGGTAATGTATCAGATATGAATAGTGTTCAACTGCTGGTAATAAACATCCCCTTCCCTCACTAAGGGAAAGAAATCAGTGAATGAAATAAGAGAGAGGCTTAGTTTTCCTCTTATTTAAAAAAAGTTCATGTCTAGTGAGGTAGGTTTACAATATCTTCAGTATCCCAAAGTCCTTATATGTTTTTACTCTACTATTCATAGGCACATGGCTTCCATCCTTAGAGTTGCCTCATGGTAATAAGATGGATGCTGTGGCTCCATCTATTATGTCTCCATTCCAGACAGGACAAAGCAGGGAGAAATAAGGACAAACGTCCCCCAGTTAAGTCAGCTCACCTCTTTTAAGGAGATTTCTTGACATCCTGCCTCCATAACATTGACCCACTCTTAGTTACATGGCCACTCCTATCTATAAAGAAGACTAGAAAATGTAGTTTTTTAGCTGGCACATTGCCAGTCCTAACAGAAGTGGGGTTCTGTTTCTAAATGATTCACTTTATTATAAAGCAGAAACTAATACACCATTGTAAAGCACTTATGCTCCAATAAAGATGTTATAAAAGTAGATATGGATGTTTGGTAGGCAGTTTGTTATGTCTGCTTCAGATGAGTAGGAGTTAGCTAAGTCAAGAGGGGACACTTCTCAACAGTTATGTTTTATTGATTAGGTGCATGTGATCAATTTTAACAGCATTTAACCTCTTCATAATCTTTGCCACGATCCCTTCTATTGTATCTTACAAAAAATGGCCCCACTTTGGTCTTAGATTATTTTGTTTATGGGGTGATGCAGGGTAAGCTAAGTGGATATATATGAGTACAATCCAGGAAGCTTTTCTGATTTACACATCACTTGCTTCCTAGTTATGTTACTGCTGCTACTTAGAAGTAGCTAACTACTTGAGCTCTCAGGAACTGGAACTCATTTTAACTTTCCATTTCTGCCTCATTGATTGCAGATCACTTCTGAGGAGGTAACACATTGCTCCTGTAATTCTTACCTTGAACTACTTTTGGGTTGGAGTTTTGTCTCTGATCATTGGGATCTTTGAGTTAATACACCAAACTCTGAATCATGGTAAAGAGCTGCCAGCATTATTGAACACATCCATTGTGGCTGAACATCCATCTATAAAAACCCAACAGAGCCTCTCAACCCTTCTATTCCACCAAGACTTTGAAAGTTTTAGCAAAGTCTGAGATGGTGTTTTCATCATTTTCTTTTTTTACTTTGGTTGGGACCTTGGGTAGGCTGTTTCTAGTGTGTGGAAGCATATTGTTTGCCCACATCTGAAGAGATAGCAGTTTCACGTCCTGAGGAGGGTAGTAATTGCTGCAAAAAGTTTTGCTATTATCTGCACAAAGTAACATATTCTGTTCTTTTTCTATTTGAATTACTTCCTTATCCATCATGACTTAGGCGTTGTGGCCTCTTATGCCTCCCATGTTCTCATAAGACTGATGCTTTAAGATTTATTTACTTTTTCTTTTGGCCAGAGGTTTTGGGAGTCTCTTACCAAAGTCTCTAATGACAGATTGTGACCAAAAATATATTTATTACTACCTAGATTGAAGAAGCTTTATTTTTTCTCTATATATTGTTTATTTATTTTTTTGCCTAAAATAATCTGATCTGTTTTGAACTAAGGAGTTCCATGGACTCAAGATTAGTGTCCTCTTCCAAACATATGCACTCTCTTCATTTATTTATTCATTTATTTGCAAATCCTAGGAACAAGTTCAGAAGCAGGGAAAACCAATTTGCAAATTCATCATTCACCCCTAATCATGTGTGTATATGAATTAAAGACACCTGCTTTTATTCATCTGTACATGTTAGTGTGTTTAAATTTCCACAACTCTGTGTGGATTTAGTCTTAACATTTTGCTTTGCCTAGGCTCAGGGTAAAACTTTCAGAGAAAGAGGTAGCAAGGTATAGAGTCACAAATAGGCTCATAAGAGGAATCCTAGCCGGGAATTAGTGAATTGTTAGCTTACCTCTATTTCAGCTGGAGCCAGCATCTTGACAGTGAATTTGTGACAGTACAAAATGTTTCCTGTCTAGTCGCATAGCTGCATTCCCAGCCGCAGTACTACATGATGGCAGGCACATAATCTCTAACAGTTCTAGGCAATTCCAGAAGTCATCTATTTGCTTTTTTACATCTGGTTTGTCATCATTGCTATTCTTAAGGGACTTTGTGTTGTGACTTTCTAACTTTTGTTTTTTTTAACATCTTTATTGAAGTATAATTGCTTTACAGTGTTGTGTTAGTTTCTACTGTATAACAAAGTGAATCAGTTTTATGTACACATATATCCCAATATACCCTCCCTCTTGAACCTCCCTCCCACCCTCCCTATCCCACCTCTCTAGGTGGTCACAAAGCACTGAGCTGATCTTCCTGTGCTATGCAGCTGCTTCCCACTAGCTATCTATTTTACATTTGGTAGTGTATATAGGTCCATGCCACTCTCTCACTTTGTCCCAGCTTACCCTTCCCACTCCCCATGTCCTCAAGTCCATTCTCTACATCTGCATCTTTATTCCCGTCCTGCCCCTAGGTTCTTCAGAACCTTTTTTTAAAAGATTCATATATATGTGTTAGCATACGGTATTTGTTTTTCTCCTTCTGACTTACTTCACTCTGTATGACAGACTCCAGGTCTATCCACCTCATTACAAATAACTCAGTTTCATTTCTTTTTATGGCTGAGTAATATTCCATTGTATATATGTGCCACATCTTCTTTGTCCATTCATCTGTTGATGGACACTTAGGTTGCTTCCATGTCCTGGCTATCGTAAATAGAGCTGCAATAAACATCTTGGTACATGACTCTTTTTGAATTATGGTTTTCTCAGGGTATATGCCCAGGAGTGGGATTGTTGTGTCATATGGTAGTTCTATTTGTAGTTTTTTAAGGAACCTCCATACTGTTCTCCATAGTGGCTGTATCAATTTACATTCCCACCAGCAGTGCAAGAGTGTTCCCTTTTCTCCACATCCTCTCCAGCATTTATTATTTCTAGAGTTTTTGATGATGGCCAATCTGACTGGTGTGAGATGATATCTCATTGTAGTTTTGATTTGCATTTCTCTAATGATTAGTGATGTTGAGCATTCTTTCATGTGTTTGTTGGCAATCTGTCTGTCTTCTTTGGAGAAATGTCTATTTAGTTCTTCTGCCCATTTTGGATTGGGTTGTTTGTTTTTATTATATTGAGCTGCATGAACTGCTTGTATATTTTGGAGATTAATCCTTTGTCAGTTGCTTCGTTTGCAAATATTTTCTCCCATTCTGAGGGTTGTCTTTTGTTCTTGTTTATGGTTTCCTTTGCTGTACAAAAGCTTTAAGTTTCATTAGGTCCCATTTGTTTATATTTGTTTTTATTTCCCTTTCTCTAGGAGGTGGGTCAAGAAGTATCTTGCTTTGATTTATGTCATAGAGTGTTCTGCCTATGTTTTCCTCTAAGAAATTTATAGTGTCTGGCCTTACATTTAGGACTTTAATCCATTTTGAGTTTATTTTTGTGTGTGGTGTTAGGGATTGTTCTAATTTTATTCTTTTACATGTAGCTGTCCAGTTTTCCCAGCACCACTTATTGAAGAGGCTTTCTTTTCTCCATTGTATATTCTTGCCTCCTTTATCAAAGATAAGGTGACCATATGTGTATGGGTTTATCTCTGGGCTTTCTATCCTGTTCCATTGATCTATATTTCTGTTTTTTTGTGCCAGTACCATACTGCCTTGATTACTGTAGCTTTGCAGTATAGTCTGAAGTCAGGGAGCCTGATTCCTCCAGCTCTGTTTTTTATTCTCAAGATTGCTTTCACTATTCAGGGTCTTTCGCATTTCCATACAATTGTGAAATTTTTTGTTCTAGCTCTGTGAAAAATGCCATTGGTAGTTTGGTAGCGATTGCATTGAATCTGTAGATTGCTTTGGGTAGTAGAGTCATTTTCACAATGTTGATTCTTCCAATCCAAGAACATGGTGTATCTCTCCATCTGTTTGCATCATCTTTAATTTCTTTCATCAGTGTCTTTTTTTTAAAACATCTTTATTAGAGTATAATTGCTTTACAATGGTGTGTTATTTTCTGCTTTATAACAAAGTGAATCAGTTATACATATACATATGTCCCCATATCTCTTCCCTCTTGTGTCTCCCTCCCTCCCACCCTCCCTATCCCACCCCTCTAGGTGGGGTCACAAACCACCAAACTGATCTCCCTGTCTTATGCGGCTGCTTCCCACTAGCTCTCTATTTATGTTTGATAGTGTATATATGTCCATGCCCCTCTGTCACTTTGTGCCAGCTTACCCTTCTGCCTCCCCATATCCTCAAGTCCACTCTCTAGTAGGTCTGCGTCTTTATTCCCTTCTTACCCCTAGGTTCTTCATGACCTTTTTTTGTTTTTAGATTCCATATATATGTGTAAGCACACAGTTTTTATTTTTCTCTTTCAGACTTACTTCACTGTGTATGACAGACTCTAGGTCTATCCACCTCACTACAAATAACTCAATTTCATTTCTTCTTATGGCTGAGTAATATTCCAGTGTATATATGTGCCCCATCTTCCTTATCCATTCATCTCTTGATGGATACTTAGGTTGCTTCCGTGTCCTGGCTATTGTAAATAGAGCTGCAATGAACATTGTGGTACATGACTCTTTTTGAAATATGGTTTTCTCAGGGTATATGCCCATTAGTGTGATTGCTGTGTTGTATGGTAGTTCTACTTTTAGTTTTTTAAAGAACCTCCATATTGTTCCCTATAGTGGCTATATCAATTTACATTCCTACCAACAGTGCAAGAGGGTTCCCTTTTCCACATCCTCTCCAGCATTTATTGTTTGTAGATTTTTTGATGATGGCCATTCTGACCGGTGTGAGATGGTATCTCATTGTCATTTTGATTTGCATTTCTCTAATGATTAATGATGTTGAGCACTCTTTCATGTGTTTGTTGGCAATCTGTCTATCTTCTTTGGAGAAATGTCTATTTAGGTCTTCTGCCCATGTTTGGATTGGATTTTTTGATATTGAACTGCATGAGCTGCTTGTAAATTTTGGAGATTAATCCTTTGTCAATTGCTTCATTTGCAAATATTTTCTCCCATTCTGAGGGTTGTCTTTTGTTCTTGTTTATGGTTTCCTTTGCTGTGCAAAAGCTTTTTGGTTTCATTAGGTCCCATTTGTTATTTTCATTTTTATTTCCATTTCTCTAGGAGGTGGGTCAAAAAGGATCTTGCTGTGATTGATGTCATAGAGTGTTCTGCCTATGTTTTACTCTAAGGGTTTGATAGTGTCTGGGCTTACATTTAGGTCTTTAATCCATTTTGAGTTTATCTTTGTGTGTGGTGTTAGGGAGTGCTCTAATTTCATTATTTTACATGTAGCTGTCCAGTTGTCCCAGCACCACTTATTGAAGAGGCTTTCTTTTCTCCACTGTATATTCTTGCCTCCTTTATCAAAGATAAGGTGACCATATGTGTGTGGGTTTATCTCTGGGCTTTCTATCCTGTTCCATTGATCTATATTTCTGTTTTGTGCCAGTACAATACTGTTTTGAGTACTGTAGCTTTGTAGCCTAGTCTGAAGTCGGGGAGCCTGATATCTCCAGCTCCATTTTTCTTTCTCAAGATTGCTTTGGTTATTCGGAGTCTTTTGTGTTTCCATACAAATTGTGAGAATTTTTGCTCTAGTTCTGTGAAAAGTTCCAGTGGTAGTTTGATAGGGATTGCATTGAATCTCTAGATTGGTTTGTCTAGTCATTTTCACAATGTTGATTCTTCCAATCCAAGAAGATGGTGTATCTCTCCATCTATTTGTATCATCTTTAATTTCTTTCTTCAGTGTCTCATAATTTTCTGTATACAGGTCTTTTGTCTCCTTAGATAGGTTTTTTCCTAGATATCTGATTCTTTTTTCTTGCAGTAGTAAATGGGAGTGTTTTCTTAACTTCACTTTCAGATTTCTTATCATTAGTGTCTAAGAATGCAAGAGATTATTGTGCATTAATTTTGTATCCTGCTACTTTACGAAATTCATTGATTAGCTCTAGTAGTTTTCTGGTAGCATCTTTAGGATTCTATGTACAGTATCATGTCATCTGCAAACAGTGACAGCTTTACTTCTTTTCTGATTTGGATTCTTTTCTTTCTTTTTCTTCTCTGATTACTGTGGCTAAAACTTCCAAAACAATGTTGAATAATAGTGGTGAGAGTGGGCAACCTTGTCTTGTTCCTGATCTTAGTGGAAATGGTTTCAGTTTTTCACCATTGAGCACGATGTTGGCTGTGGGTTTGTCATATATGGCCTTTATTATGTTGAGGAAAGTTCCCTCTATGCCTACTTTCTGGAGGTTTTTTTTAATCATAAGTGGGTGTTGAATTTTGTCGAAAGTTCTCTGTGCATTTTTGAGATGATCGTATGTTTTTTTCTCCTTCAATTTGTTGATATGGTGTATGACATTGATTTTCATATATTGAAGAATCCTTGCGTTCCTGGGATACACCCCACTTGATCAATAATATGGACACAAATGTCACTGAGTGTTGTTTGATACTAAAATGATAAGCAGCAAGTCACTGCCGTTGGTAAGGATTTAAGTAAATAAAGAGATCCAGATCTAAACCAGGAGTGAGACATTGTGAGTAAATGAGTCTTTCAGATTCAAGTCTTCACTTGCATTGGGTAAGAGCAGTGTACCTAATATGTACACATAATTAACCAAAGAAAATTGCATATTATTCTAGCTCCCAAAGGGCTGAGGTGGGCTTAGTGAGATTGGTGTGTAGGCTTAGACCGATTGCGTTCTTGGGGGTGCTGAGTGAGTTTACCTTTTTCTCTTCCCAGAGAGTGATCTATTCATTTAGGCAGTGGGTAACCTGAAAGCAAGCACTGTCTTTGCAGAGAAGCTTCTGAGATGACTGAGTTCCCTGATCTGGTCTTTCTCAATTCATAAGATCTTAGAGGTATCTACCTCTGGGGTCTCTGCCCTCTGTGTATGCTGGGGATCCAGGTCTCCTTATGTTGTTCATTTGAAGCAGCCTACCATAGGGAAGGAGCACTGTATGTGGATTTGGGGTGACACATGAATGGCCATTCTCTTAATGAATTGTGTTAAGAAAAGAACTGCCTCTTCAAATTTTAAGAGAGCTACTTGAAACTAAAAACTTAAAAGAAACTTAAGAGAACTTTATGTTGAGCCTATTGAGAAGATTCTACTAGATTGTCATTCATCACTGTTTTGCTCTGGGAGTATGAGCAAGTGACCTGTAATATCAGTCTGAAGGTCAGCTGGGATTTCCTCTGCATAGCTGGTCACATGGCTGTGGTTCCATGGCTCAAAGGTTAAGGCCTCTAGGCCTCTGTGCCCTAAATTGTGGACAAAAAGGACAGGGATCCCACAGCCTTCCAGACATTTTTTTCTTTTCTTTTTTTTCTGACTTCCAGGGAGCTCACTCAGAGTTATAGAAATGGAAGTTAGTTATTGAACTGTTCCCCCACTTGCACCTCCTTACTCCCCACCTCCAAACAAACACTCAAACTAATTCTTTAGAGCTATTACTTGGATAGTTATGAGATAAGCCTCAGAGGAAATGTTGAGGAAGTCGCATCTTTTGGGGAAACTCTGAAGGTGTGAATTCTGTCCTACTGGAGGGATATCGGGGTCTCCTGGGGAAAGCACTAGATTTGGATGAAATTGAATGTGGGTGGATCAGCTATAGACTCTTCCACTCATAATGTTTGGGTCTACACAAAGTGTTTCCCAAGTATATCCCAACATGTTTCCCATACTTTCATACTTTCTGCCTTCCAGGAACATATGTGTATTTTTTTTTAAAAAAAAAATTTGTTGGAGTATAGTTGCTTTACAATGTTGTGTTAGTTTCTTCTGTACAGCAAAGTGAATCAGCTATATGTATACATATATCCCCTCGTTTTTGGATTTCCTTCCCATTTAGGTCACCACAGAGCATTGAGTAGAGTTCCCTGTGCTATACAGTAGGTTCTCATTAGGTTATCTATTTTATACATAGTATCAATAATGTTTACATGTCAGTCCAAATCTCCCAATTTGTCCCACCCCACCCTTTCACCCTTGGTATCCATATGTGTGTTCTCTACCTCTGTGTCTCTATTTCTGCTTTGTAAATAAGATCATCTATACCAATTTTTTCAGATTCCACATATATGCGTTAATATACAATACTTGTTTTTCTCTTTCTGACTTACTTCACTCTCTAAGAACATATGTGTTTTGAATAATGATAAGTTATCAGATGGCAACACTGAGAGTTTTCAGGGAAGAGGCAGAGAAAGGGCTTTTGACAAACCCTCATTTTGCAGAGGTGGCCAGGCAACCCTGACATGGAACTGCTGGAGATTGCAGAAGCATTGTCCTGTGTATGGGGAAGGCACTTATCTTCTTGGTGATAATGCTCATTTGCTATTTGGTTGTACCTCTGCAAAATTCTGAAAGTTTCATTCTTCAGTACTGAAAGGGGGCTTAAACTGGCCATCTTAAAGATAAGTTGGCAAATTGTGTCCAGGTACATTGAAGGAGGTCTTACCTTTGGTTGGCCTTTCCATACTTTAGACTAGGTTAAAGGCCATTTCCAGAGTTGTGTTGAAATCCGGACTCAGCCTGGATTAGGCCCTAACGTTTAGCTGCTTCTAACACTTTTTCTCCAAATGATGAAGTATACACCCAATTCAACCATTATTTCTTGAGCCCCCTCCCAAGTGCCCCTTTACCAAAATAACTTTCGATGATTGAGGCAAAGCAGTGCCTCTTTGCTCCGTCATTTACTCTTTAAAAAAATCAAGAAATAGACTAAAACACAGAAATACAATTGTATAAGGAAGTGTGTTATATATAGACTAATATCAGGCAAGACCCTGAATTGCAGACTTCTTCTTGCAAAAAAAAAGCAGTCATAGCGCATATTTATAACTTTTTTTGACATGTACTTTTTTGTCCTTGTGATCTCTTGTGGTCTCCACACCTCCTCCAGTCCTGCCCCAAGGATTACTATAAATGTTAAGCTGCTAATATTTTGATGTATTGTGCAATGTGATGAAAATTTTCATTAGGTCATCCTCATGCAAGAATGTAACAAATATAAATTGATCTGGAAAACTAGATCTGTAAACCAGACATTAACAGTTTCACAGTGGACAGGTAGACGTTAACCCTGGGTCCATGCTTTAGTGAAGCCCCTGTAGAAAGCCTTTCTGAGAGCCAAATTAAAACCTTAACTCTGGGCTTCCCTGGTGGCGCAGTGGTTGAGAGTCCGCCTGCCGATGCAGGAGACACTGGTTCGTGCCCCGGTCCGGGAAGATCCCACATGCCGCGGAGCGGCTGGGCCTGTGAGCCATGGCCGCTGAGCCTGCGCGTCCGGAGCCTGTGCTCCGCAATGGGAGAGGCCACAACAGTGGGAGGCCCGCATACCGCAAAAAATAAACAAAAAAGAAAAAAAAAAAAACAAAACCGTAACTCTAAATGAACCGATATGAAAAGAGCAAAGCATGTCTTGACAATAATTATGAATTCTATTTGCTGAGATCTTCTGTGATAGGGTTAAAGTAATCCATGAAAGAATTATTTTAAGAAATATGACCCTAATGAAACTGCAGATAAGAAAGATAAGGAGGGATGGCTAGTTGAGTACAATTAAATGATGTTCAATCTATGAGTGATGTGTGCATAAGGCCAATTGAACCTTCTGGGTCACATATAAGGAAGAGATCTCAATATATTCCTTCTGATGGGAAATGAAATTATGTAGATGGTTTAGTGAGGAGATTGGCTGGTGGGACTGGTGGTCAAAAAGAAGTGACGTGATTGGGTTTTCAAAGAAAGCATGTTACTAATCTAAAATTAAGCATTGCATATCATTAACAGGTAGGGTGGGAATGTGGTTGACAGTGCAATTGCTGAAAAACATGGCCAAGACTTCTCAGATATAATGACTGTTGGATTCCCTGCTCTGCCTCTACTCCCTCTTCTGCTGGAACCAGTTTCAAACACAGTTGATTTTTAACAAGAGTTGTTGATAAAAATGCTGACTCTCAGCACCTTTACAGTCAGGATAAACTTCTTAAAAATATATTTTTTCATCACAGTGTGTTTCCCTTTAGGTTTTTAGTTTTGTCAGCAGTGGAAACAGCAACAAAAATACAAATAAAAAAGGAGGGGAGAGTATTGAGGGGGAGATCTGCAGCTTTAAAAAAATCCAATTCTTCACACTTGTCCCAAAAGGCAATAAAGGACTATCTAAAAGTATCTTTTCCCAAAAGGGCCTGTGGGTACCTAAGAAACCAGAACACTGGGGACTAACAATGATTGCTGGGAAAAGCTGATGAAATTGACATTTTATTTTCTCCAAACAGATCAGAATGAAGGATTTCATTGCAGGGAAGAATGCCGGATTCTTGGCCACTCTGACAGGTGCTGGATGCCCCGGAACCCCATGCCCACCCGCTCCAAGTCCCCTGAGCATGTGAGGAACATCATTGCACTGTCCATTGAAGCTACTGCTGCCGATGTTGAAGCTTATGATGACTGCGGCCCCACCAAGCGGACTTTTGCAACCTTTGGAAAGGATGTCAGCGATCACCCAGTTGAGGAGAGGCCCACGCTGAAAGGCAGGAGGACTGTTGATGTGACCATCTGCAGCCCCAAAGTCAACGGCGCTATCCGGGAGGCAGGCAATGGCTGTGAGGCTATTAGCCCTGTCACCTCCCCTCTGCACCTCAAGAGCCCTCTGCCTACTAAGCCTTCTGTGTCTTACACCGTTGCCCTGGCGCCTCCGGCCCGCGATCTGGAGCAGTATGTCAACAATGGCCCTTCTCGTCCCTCTGAAGCTGAACCCCGTGGAGCTGATGGCGAGAAAGTCGTGCATGAGGTCAACCCTATTCTGAAGGAAGGTCGAGACAAAGAGTCTCCTGGCGTGAAGCGTCTGAAGGATATCGTTCTCTAAATCAGTCTTGGGGAAGAAGAGAGAGAAACCATGCTGGCTAGCAAAGAAGCAGGAGCTGATCGTTTTAATTGCTCACCAATGGTTGGTTCTTGAGTGGCTGTATTTCAGAGCTTTCCCTAAATGTATTGTTTATAAGTGACTATCATTTTGTGACAATCCTTCTAGTTTCAACAGGCAGCAGGGGTGTTCCATTGAAGCAAGTTAGCTTTGGCTTGAGTTGTTCATGGGGCCTTGATGTTGGGGAAACAGAGACAAATTCAGTTGTGAAAAGTATTATGTATTAAGTGTTTGGATTTATATATTTTTGTATGTCAAAATTATGATAAAAATTACCATTGTTTGTGGAGGATTACATTTAAAAAAAGCAAAAAAAAAAAAAAAAGCTCTGGACACCTTTAATAGGCTCGCAACTGTTTTGTAGTGTAGACAAGTTAATGGTCATTTACTGTGTACTATTCATTGATTCAGTGATGTGAAATCAAGCCCCCAAATGGTTGTTTCTGAAGCTCGAGTACTTTCCGATGCCGCTACTTTGCTGTGGACATCCCTGCTTTAAGAACCCTTTTGCTAGCTGTGCTATTGTCATATTTGATGTTGCAAATTGCTATGTGTGTGGTGATGGCAAAAGGCTTTTAGAAGTTGGTATTTTCTTCTTAAAAAACTAAAATAAAACTACAGATAAAAACAAAGTGCAAACAACTGAGACAACAAGTGAATGAGTAACACCACACATATAGATTGAGTACTTGGAGGATACTCACTCACAGAGTCTACCCACGGAGTGGTTGCTCACCACGTTGCAGGGTATTTTTCCTGACTTTCAGTCTTCTGCCCAGATCCATGATAGATCATTGCAGAAAGACATTTTTGGATATTCTGCTATCTAATTTGCAGCTGTCAGAAATACTGTGCTGAAAGTTTTATGAGATCAATTTTTCTAATTTTCAGGCCCTGAACAGGAAAGTTGCTCCTGAAGTTATCAGTTTCCAGGCTTAAAATTCCTTATCTCCAATCATCTAAAACTCAAAAAGACTGAATCTATTTTGACTTCTAAATAAGCATCTTTTCAGACACACACTTCCTGATTCAGTGTTTCCCTGTCACAATTAGAATTAGACTGCGAAGCATGTCATGGGCTAGAATTGAGAACTCCATGTTGCTCTGTATTGTAGGATTATAAATAGGGGTAGAGTAAGCAGTACAAAGTGTACATTTAGGAAAAGACAGGTAACAGCATCATTAATTCAATTACTGTGCCTTCTAAATGGAGACACTTGGACACTTGAACTCGTCTTTTTATGACTAACACTTTTTTTTAAATTAAAAATGTGAACAGGAAACTATTAAAAATGCTTTACGTTTAGCTAACTCTTTGCTGTAGGCTAGGAATACACCTTTTTATTAACAAGTTTGTTACACACATTCTTTTTTTGTTTGTTTAACATTCCTTGAACTCCCCTGTTTATTAACTGTCTATTAATATTCACTAGCCAACATAGTATTCTTGCAGCCTAAGAGTTCATTATTTAAAAATAAACAAATATGTCACCTTTGCTCTGCCTTGGTCTTAAAAGAGTTGTTTCTAGAGAAACAAGTTTTGTGCTTATGTTCTCATTTGTTTCATTTTTTGAAATTCAAGAATATCCAGCAAAAAAAGGCTTAGAGGTTAGAGCACTAAGAATGCAAAAGAGGATTTATTTTCTTAAATTTAGGTAGATAAGTCTGCTCTTTTAAATGTTTTAGTTATTTTTGCCTGAGTTCCTGGCTTTATACATTACTAAGAATATTTTCTTTTGCAGGAGGGAGGGTTTTGGGGAGGGTGGGTAAGGCAGTGGGGATGGGGTTACGTACGGGAGAATATTTCTGAAAAAGAAGTTATAATGAAGCTACAAATTCATCCTTATTTCTTATTCAGTGCTGAATACTACCTCATGCAAAATATTGGTGTGGCTGCAAATTTCCCTCTGAAACTGACACAATTAGAAATAAATTACCATAGCATCTTCATTTTGGCTCATTTTATTCTATTGCTTTTTTCCCCTTTGATTCATTTCATTTTAGTAGTAGATTTTGAATTAGGTATTTATTTCTGTTTGCAAATGAATAGACTATTTGATTAACACATTAAAAATTAATTTTTTTCCATTTAAGTTATGATGGCTGCCTGTAGAATTTAGACTCTTCCTCACCTGATCCATCCTGATACCATGTTGTTAGCTACCACCTCAAGGTCGCTTTCAAGTCAGATTTGACAGTTTTTGTATGGGTGTATTTCTTATTATGCTCAGTCAGAATGAGGGAGCTGAAAAGATTGTGGCAAGTGGGAACATTCAGTGTTATGTGGCTATTGAGCCAGAGGGGCCACTGGCTGCCATGTCTCTACACTAACCATTTTAAACCAGTCAAGTTTAAAATGGTTAGTATAGCAGTGACATTGATTATGCTTTTCTCTTGTGTTTTTTTCGTCCAATTTTTTTCCAGAATTCAGTTGTAAGTGATAGACCAATCCTTTTTCCTTCTCAAAATACTTTTGTTCGCAATGGGCAGCCAGACATTTTTTTTGGCTTCCAAATCCTTTATTGAGCATGTTCAGAGAATTCCCTTCATTAAGAAAATATCTTTTTTTTCCTTCTACAGTTGTTTGATGTGTACATCCTCCCAGAAGCACAAGTGCATCCTAGGAGGGCTTTGTAAGCTGGTTTTATAGGCAGGCTGTGGCTGCAAATAGGAATTTTGTGCAAGGATCCTAAATTTCTCTTTTGGCTCATGTTTTTCTCCCCTTCTTTTGAGCATGTCTGATGAAAAGCCACAAAGGCCAGAGGGCCAAATATTCTCTTCTTTTCCTCTCTAAACATGTTACACATTTAAATATGAGGCAGCAATTTCAGTTCCTAAATTGTAGGGAGTTCTATTCCATTTATTCTGATGTCCCTTTTGGGGAGGAGTTGGTGTTGAGACGTGACTTGCTTTACTAATAACTGTTTTGGGCACGTCCCTGAGCAGTTGAATGTTTTCATGCAATATAAAGGTTTTAGTTTGCATTGATTGATTGCTTTTCCCCCAATATGGGAATACACTACATACAAGGAATAGGAAGAAGGGAGCCATGCTGTGTGGAGTCTCTTTTTTCTTTTCTCTATACTGACTAATCTATGAACCTGTTCAGAAGGAAACTTACCATCCCTTTGATTCTCTCAAAGCCAGTAGAGTAAATTATGGCCCACCTTATTGCCCAAATAGGTAATGGGCCAAGGGACCCTGCAGTTCCTGATTTTCAAAGTGTAGTCCCTGGACCAGCAACAGCAACATAACATGGGAACTTGTTAGAAATGGTAACTCTCCATCCTCATGCAGAACAACTGAAGCAGAACCTCTGGAGGTGGGACCTAGCAATCCATATGGATCAGATGCCCATTAAAGGTTGAGGACTAGTTAAAGCACGGGTTGATGGGCCATGCACTTAGAGTTTCTGGTTCAGTAGGTCTGGAATGGGGCCTGAGTCTTTGCTGATTTCAAAATTCCCAGGTGATGCTGATGCAGCTGGTCCAGGGACCACACTTTGAGTATCACTGCTCCAGTGTAAACCTGCCTAATAGAGCTAATTGCACCTAAGGGGCCCATGTAAACTGATTAGTTGGTGACCCGCTGACAACTAATCAAAAATATTAAAGGAATACAACTTAGAACTCTGAAAATTGGAACCACCCAGAGTGTCATCCCAAAAGTGTTACTTCAGCATACAACTGATTGTCTGAAGGGAATTCAGTTGAACTTTTCGTATATCTCTATCGTATTAACAAGCAAAACAAAAGCAGTTCACTTGAAGCAGCAAGGATAAAGGGCAGTTCTGGGAGAGGCAAGGGTGTAGCGATAGCTTGACTGTGCATTCAGGGTGGGAAAAGGATTATTATTGTACATAACAGAAGTTCTGGCTGGGATTCCAATTCACTTTATGGGGATCATTTTGATGTTGAATGTTCCCCCAAAGCATCCTGACAAGTCTGGTCCACTTGGCTCTTTACCCAGGGTAATAAGACCCTGCCTTTGAAAAACTGGCATAAATGAGCTTAAGAAGTCCATTGTATACAGTCCTAGTGTTTGCCTTCTTGGTAAAATTACATTTAAGGATGTCATTTCATGAGTCAAATTGTATCTGCTGACACTGAAGTGTATTGAGATGTTGTTCTTTAGTTTAAGTATGTAACAAAGTAATATTCAAAGGGGATGTGTGGGGGTGGGGCTGGGACTGGGTGGCTTTATATTGATATGGAATATTCCAGAGCAAAACACATTGTCCTAATGAAGTTATTGCAGCTCTCTTTGTTTTCTTGTGAGGCTGGAATTGGCCTGTGGGTCACATGTTGTGCAAAGTGAATTAATTTCCAATAGAACTCATATTGCTTTTGTAAAACAAAGAAAATCAACCACCTTGTCTGAAATATATATCGTAAGGCGCTCTTGGTAAAGAACAACCCACAAAAACTTGATCTTGATTGGAAAGCACCGTAGGTCATTAGGGAAAACTGATGATGCTGATTGTTGCTCCAGCTGTGTTGGCAATTAAAGATGACCTTGTTACTAACTGAAAGTTGCTGTCAACCTTAGCAAACAAACCAGCTAACACCATTACAGCACTGGTTAAGTATTTTTACTGGCACTGGCTGGCGTTCAGCTGAGGAAGGCTAGGATACAGACTTTAATGACCAAGAGCCAGACTAGCTCGAGCTAGAAATTCAGCAACAAATACCTCCTTGTGCTATTTGAATGCTAAGGTATTAGTTGCAAAAGGCTTACGCCTTCGCTCCTCTAGTGAGGGGAATGAGCCTGATGACACTATTACTGTTTACGTGTCAAACCAGGGTGGAAATTTAGAGGGATGCAAGTACAGTATGTCTCATTAAGCAGTCTCTGTTGCTGACTATATGAAGATGAAATTGTTGTATATGCTGATCTGTATGTTATGTACATTTTCACAGTGATTGAATCATTGTAAAAATAAAAAGACAAAAAAGAATCACCACTCTATTTTATGAAGATGATAAAGCAGCTTTATTAAATTATTACAGTTATGTTTTAGACGGTGTTATCTGCCACATTGTTTCCTTTTATCTGGTGGTTCTCTGTTTTCCCCTTAATGTGTTTTCTCTGCTTCAAAAATTTAATGCATTTTAGTATTAAAGGCTATTATGGAAAAATGATTGTTTGGTGAAATGTGTCTCGGAGCGTGTTGGTTGGCTGGGGAGTGAGGGTGACTGTAAGGCTCAGGAGGGAGCCAGCCCTTGGTGGGCTCACTGATGTTCAGACCCAAAGGATTTCTTTCACCTTTTTCATTTCACACAATCACCAACTCTCCAACTAAGAGGGGATTCTTCCTTCAGCCAGGCTCCAGTCATTTCCTCAGTACCTCTGTCCTTCCCACCCCAGTCAATACCGTTTTCTGAGGAGGGAGACCCATTCATATCCGGAGTGGTAAACGACTTTCCTGGGTGGTACTTTACACAAGAGCACTAAAACCGTTCTTTAAAATAAACCATTGCAGGCCAACTTCACAGTGGGTCTTCTCTGAAGAATTAATTTTTAAAAAGGTGAGAAATAGTAGAGGCTGACAGCAGGGGAAAAGAGAGTTTAAAACAAAGATGACCTGGCTGTCCCTTTGATGCCTTCAGGTTTGAAAGAAGCAACAGAAGAGGCTCTGACTTTGCACATAACAAGGCTGCAGTGAAAGCCCTGACAAGCTTTCTTTATCCAAACTATTATTCTCTGAGACTTAGCACTTGCGCTGTAAGTATTCATTCTGGCTGCAACTGGCAGGAAAAAAAAAAAAAATCAGAGTAGAGGGAAAAAAGGGAGCATGGCAGACCATTTCCAAATACTGCCTTTAGTGGTTAAAGGCTAAGTTGCTTCAGCATGACCTACTCTCTCTGGACAATTAAAAAAAAATGATCTCAAGGAAATCCACTGCTTCCCTGGACCTCCATCTTCCTGTTATTGCTACCAACATGTATTAAATTGAGATTGCATCTTATTTCCCAGAATTAGCCCTAAAGCCGCAATAGCCAGCTATTTGGTGCTGCAGTTTAGCAGGTGTTACATCAGAAAGCAAACATAGACATGGGGGGACACACAAGTCACATACACTGGTATAGGTGCAGATGTTCACACAGACTCACAGATGTTCATAAAGGTGTATTGGAGGGAGGCTGGTCTGTCACTTGCTTGGAGGGCATTATGTCTTAGAAGGCCATTATGAGTGCTTCCGGGTTAGTCCACACTAAGAGGGCAAAGAAAAGTTTTTTGACTCTCTTCCATCTACCTTTTGTTTTTTGGTCCCCAAAGAAATGGAAACTCCTCCTTTAAAATTAGATCCTTCAAAGAATGAGCAATAAATAAATAAATAAATAAATTCTCATGTAATGAAGGGCATTCACATATGCAACATAGGTATATCCAAGGTCATGGACCAGTACTGTGTACCTCTACCTAACATGGGAGAGTGACCAGATTAGAGGCATAACTTCAAAACTATTCAAATGTATAAAACACAATAAAACAAATCATTAAAATAATCCCCTCTTCAGTTTGGTTAACAGAGTGTTTTTGACTTACCTCAAATGTGTCACTGGTTTGCTGTGCTGGGAGTCAAGAAACCATGTTGGGAATTGATGCCTAAGAGGGTGTTTTCTGATAGGAGGTGACAGCTGCTCCAGGAACAAAGATAGCACTAACCATTTTTACTGTTTTGGTTTGGGGGTAGAGATATGCCTGAGAGAGGAGCATCTTGGATGCACTGCCATGGCTTGTAAGGGGATGAGACCCTTAACCCCCAAAACAAAATTCTCCAGGATGGAAGCAGAGAGGTGTCCTCTTAGAGTTTTGGGTCCTTAACCTTCCTTCATGTTGGCAAATGACCTAGTTGCACATGTCTGACATTGCATTCTTGTACTGCTTTTGAGGTGGAGAAGGAGGATAGGCAGAAAGTGATACAAGATTCTCTCCATTACATGCAATTCCTGGCTCACTGGCTGTAACCCCATCCCACTCCCTCAAGGATCAGTGCACTGCAGGGAGTCCATTGGGCCCTGTTAGGAACACCTACTGTTTCTGCCTGGAAGTGAGGCGGGAGCTGGGCTAATGGTCTCAACACTTCCCTACTTTCCTTTTCTGTGTGTTTTTGTGTCTTGACTTTCCTCAGGTGCCCAAAGCCTGAATTTCTTTTAGCTGTCTAGGTTTTCCAGTATACCCCATCTCCCCAACCAGAGGTCTCATCTCTCTTGTAAGGGTTTCCCTACTTCCCTTTCCACTTTATCTCTTAAATTTAGCTGAATCCCATCTCTTCTATGTTTTTTCTCTGCTAGGGTTTAAGGGAGTCAAACATTTATTGAGCACCTATTATGTACTAGATGTTTTGCAAACATCATCTCATTTTATCCTCACAGTGACTTTATGTAGTAGATGATGCTATCTCCATTTTATACACAAGTAAATTGAGGCTTAGAGAGCTTAGGAGACTTGCCCAAGGTCACACAACTACTAAGTAGCAGAGCTACAATTCAAAACCATGTCTATCTACTTAGAAATTATTACTCTTCTCAACTACTATTTTTAAAAAAAATTAATTTATTTAATTTTGGCTGCATTGTGCCTTTGTTGCTGCACACGGGCTTTCTCTAGTTGCGATGAGCAGGGGCTACTCTTCGTTGTGGTGCATGGGCTTCTCATTGCGGTGGCTTTTCTTCTTGCGGAGCACAGGCCCTAGGCACACAGGCTTCAGTAGTTGTGGCATGTGGGCTCAGTAGTTGTAGCACACAGGCTTAGCTGCTCTCAGTGTGTGGGATCTTCCAGGACCCGGGCTCGAACCTGTGTCCTCTGAATTGGCAGGCGGATTCTTAACCATTGCGCCACCAGGGAAGACCTCAACTACTCTTAAGGGACAAATAATCAACTTGGTAAGTTCTTCCTTACAAGAGTATTAACAATGGATGCTAATATCTTAAGGTATTTATCCATCTGAAATATTGACATTTTAACTGAGATTTTTGTGAACTCAGTGTTACGGTCCAAAGAAGTGATTGCAGCAGTGGGATTTTTAACCCAGGGGGCTTTTGATCAGCCTCACAGGCAACTCCCTACTCCTTCTATATCCAGTACCTGCCTTTCAAGTCGCATTAGTCATGCACGACACAACTATGGCTCCTTTAAGAGTCTGTGCGCACTAGCTAGTCAATAGCCCTTGAAATGAAGGTCTGGTAACCCTATGTTCATCTGTCCCTCTGGATTTCAAGCAATCTGTCAAGGATGTATTCATGTGTGTTACAGGTCAGCACAGCTGGAGTTGATCCCAATATATGTTCACAACAGGCCTTGGTGACTTTTTTAGGTCTAAAAAGTTGGTTGAAAGTGAGGTAGGTTGAAGGCTAAAACCGGGTGGTAGTGAGGGTGGGGATGGGTGGCATACTTGAAAAGAAATTGAAACCCAGGCTATTGCAAAGAAAGATATCAAGGAGTCAAAAAAATTAGCTGAGAAAAGTGGCTGCATCAGTTGTGGACACTTGGATACCAGAGGCCTAGGAATTTGTTCCTATGCCTGCCTCATTGTTCAAGTGGGGTTGAAGAGGTGTTGATAGGCCCCCAAAGGCCCTTTATCTGGTCCCTCTTAGTCAGCAAGGGCCTTAACACGGAGCTAAACTAGGAAGTGAAGTCAGACAAAGAAAAATGGGAAGGGAGGAGAGGAATGATCCCAATTACATGCATGAAGTTTTTGGTAATGAATATACCAGGTTCCCCAAAAGGAGGCCTTGATGTAAAGAATTTAAAGACAAACCCATTTTAAAATTCCTGTTATTGAAATGATCTTGTCCAGTTCGCCTCAGTGGTCCAGAACTTAGTCTGGGATATAGTTCTTTAGGATTTTGTATGTCAGAATTGAGTTACAGGGAATGCTATGCATTGAGATGTTTTACCAACACTGTTCTAGCATTCATTTTTTTTTCCTTTTAGCAGAAAAATATGGAGTGTCAGAGACCAAGACAGAGGCATTTTCTGTCCCCAAATTAATACAGGGGAGCTTTTCCCCAAATATCGGATAAGCTTTCCTCTACCACCTCTGTGATCCAGGCCACAGCATCCCTCATCTGAATGACTGAAATAGTCTCCTAATTTGCCTCCTCTCATCCACCCTGCCTCTATTTATCACATTCTTCACACTGTAGCCAGAAAGATAGTGCTAAAACAAAATGCTGGTTAAATCACAACTCTGCATAAAACCTGTCAATGGTTTTCTTAGGATGAAGTCCAAACTGCTTAATATGGACAAGAGTGCTTTTCAATTTGGGGGGATTGCACCCCATAGTAAAAAATGCATTTTGCATGATGACTCAGTATCACATGCACACATAACTAAAACAAGCATTTCACAAACAATTATGCTTGTTACCTGCAATACACTCAGATATTTTCTATTCAACTCTGTATGCCAATGATCAGCAAACTTCCGTAAAGGATCATATGGTATATATTTTAGCCTTTGTAGGCTGGATGATCTCTGTTGCAACTACTAAACTTTACTGTTGTAGTGGTGTGTACAAGTACTTTTGTTTACAATTCCCAGGACTTTGTGCATTCCCCAAAGATCCCCCAGTTTTCACATGCAGAGCAACTCACACCCAATCCCGAGTAGTAAGTGCTCTAACTAGAGATATTTCAGTATCATACAGTGCCTTACTCATAGGCCCAGATCTTGAGAAGCTCCATACCTGTGTCCCCTTTATATGTCATATTTCTTATTTTCTATATTTCCTCCCCTCGTAGTACAAATGAAGTGTTTATCTAACCTCAATTAGCAGGCAATGAGTTAGAAAATAATTTTCATGATCACTAAAGAGAGAAAAAAACCCCAATCAAAACAAATTCTATCTCTTTTCTCTTTTTCTTTCTCAATATATACAATGGTCACATCTATGTATGCAAATAAGTACATACATATACATGACAAGTAAAGCACAGTTTAACATAAATTCAATCTCTAAGCCAACTTCACAAAATGAATCTTTTCAAAGAATACAACTCAGAGGAAGAAAGAGACACTCTTGTTTCATTGCACATTAGCTTGAATTTTCAGATGATGTTACCTACACACTTCACAAGTTTTGAGGAGAATATTGAAGCTTGAATCTTATAGTTAGCTGTATAGTTTTTTCCTACATTTTTTTCTCTCATTTTAGTGCTTATCATGTGTCTGAGAAATTGAGCTAGCTGTTTTCCTCTTCAGCCTGTCTCTGTCTTTCTTCTTTCTTCAAGGATTAATCCATCTCTGAACTTCATAAGAAATCTAGCTGTGTCTACCCTCCTTCTCTCTGAGCCTCATGTACCATAACTCTACTTCTGCAACCCTAGGCCCATTGCACATAGCACAAGCTTTGAGGGGCCTCAGAAAGCGTTACCTCTGAGTGCTAGCTGAGTACCAGACTTCTTGAAGAGTGGTTTGACAGTGGGATGGACATTGGGGAGAATAAGTGGAAGACTCTTGCTACAATTTAGGCATGAGGTATGAGGACCTGAATTAGGACAGTGGCAGTGATACTAGAAAGAAAACTTGGCAGATCTTATTATGTGATTGGTGGTTAAAGGGCAAGAATGAGAAAAAAAAGAGTTGTTAAACGGGAGAATTTATAATGGTCTGATTATAGGAAAATGATGATATAATACTACTTCCTACCCTATCCTTCAACCTACAGTCCCACCAACACCAACACACACCCACAGAGATATATATGTACCTACTGTGGTTTCTGATTCATTCATTTAGCCGACAAATACTAATCGAGCACTTACTATATGATAGGTAGTCTGTTAGGTGCTAGGGATATACTAATGAATAACATAAACAAAAATCTTTGCCCTTATGGAGTTTACATACTGTGAGGAATACAGACAATAAATAAGATAAATGAGTGCAATATATGTTATGTCAGATTGCGATAAATGCTAAGGAGAGGAAAACAATCAATCAGGGAAATAAGATACTCTTGGGTGTTACTGAAACTTTAGTTAGGGCAGCCAGAGAAGGCCTCACTGAGAAAGTAATTTTTGAATAAAGACCTAAAGAAACTTAATTAGTAGCCACATGTGTATCTGGTCCAGAGATAGGCAGCATATTCAGGTTTGAGCAGAGAAGTAATCTGGCTCAGAAATGTAACAATATCACTCTGACTGATGGACTGCAGAGGGTCAAAGTCAGAGGCAGAGGGACCAATTAGGGGGCTACTACAATAATCCAGGCCTGATAAAATGGTAGCTTGAATCAAGGTGATGGCCATGGAGAGGGTGAGAAGTGATCCAACCTGGATACATTCTTCACTGACTCTTTGTAGCCAAAAATGAGGATATCAATATAAATAAATAATAACGGCTGGAGAGAGGCAAGAACAATTGTAAAATGCTGGGGAGGTAAGAGGTCCTGGTAGGTGAGACAGAATAGGCAACGGGGAGTGGAGGAAAGATAATTGTGAGAAATAAAATTAGGGCCATGTGGGAGAGAAAAAGCAGGCAGTTAGAATGTGTTTAAAATCAGTTTTCAATATCAGATGTTTCTGATTATACAGACTGCACAGTAACCAGGCCTTTTGCAGTGTCTATCACCTTCTAAGGTAACGTGATTTGCAGCATTTTGAAATAATGAAACTTCTTTTTTTATATGTATAGATTAGGGAGATGCTTGTTCTTCTCTAAGATAAATGAGGTAAAAGAAAATTCTAATTGGCCCTGGGAAAAGTAATTAATGGGTCAGAACAGTCCCATCCATTTGTTTTTATTTGACCAGTATTCCCTGCATGAATGGATATAGGCAAAATCCCCTCTCTTCTCTGCTCTCCAATCATCAAATGTATGATGCTACTTCTGGAGTTCAGGACCATCTAGACAACTTAGAATTCCTTCCTGTTGGTAGAAGCCTGGAAGCAGAGTAAGAAATACCTGAAAATTATTTGGGCCTTGAATTTTTTAATTCTATTATGAAAAACTTCAAACATACATAGTGGTTGAGAGAATAGTATAATTAATTTGATATCCACATCATACAGCTTTAATAATTGTCAGTACACTTGGGCTTTATATTTCACAGAGAATAAAGGAGAATTGGAACCCTGGGTAGACTGTGTCTTTTGGAATGCTGACATTTTTATTTCCCTGCAATCAGAAGATTCAGAGTATAGTCTGGTCCAGAAATAGGAGACATCTCCAAGTTTTGCAGACTGAAGGACATCCAGGGGCAGATAGAAGGAAAATGATAACTTTTAGAATTAGGAAAAATCTACTAAGGAAAAGTACAATGCCCTGAGCTGCTGGTGGAGTGCAACCCTCTAGAGGTTATGAGGTTGGCATCTAATGGTTAACTTTTCTCTCCCCAAAGTTTTCAGCTCAGTTTACTCATTCTACTTGGGGTGTTTCCTCCTTTTCTTTTGACAAAGCATGAGCTCATTGTTATATTTCAGCATTAAAAATCCACAGGAAAAGTAATTTACTTTGCAAGTAGTTGTTTTTCACTCACCACATTTTTTTTTTGCAGCATGTTGACTTTTAAAAGTTCAAGCTCTTTTTTTGTTGAAAGATGTAAGGTCTTTACAGTTTACTGTAGTGTTTTCTCATAGGAAAAAATGTCACACTTAACTTTGCACCATCTTCAGTTTTCTCATCCCTGAAACTTGATTGCATTGGAGACAAAAAAGCTGTGTGTATGTGTATTTGTGTGTTTGGGTGTGAGTGTAGTTATGTGAGTGTGTGTGTTTGGAGAAGGGTGCTTAGATGGTTCTAGGATGGGGTAAGTGGGGGGGGGTACCTATAAAAGTTTACTTTCTTTTGACCAGTAATTGTTGCCAATAAGTGATCCAACTGATAACACTGTTATACTTTGGCTTACAAAATAGCCAGTTTAGAGACCTTCAAGATGGAGGAGGAGTAAGATGTGGAGAGGACCTTCCATCCCACAAATACATCAGAAATACATCTACATGTGGAACAACTCATACAGAACACCTACTGAATGCTGGCAGAAGACCTCAGACTTCCCAAAAAGCAAGAAACTCCCCACACACCTGGGTAGGGCAAAAGAAAAAACAGAGACAAAAGAATAGGGATGGGACCTGCACCAGTGGGAGGGAGCTGTGAAGGAGGAAAGATTTCCACACACTAGGAAGGCCCTTCGTGGACGGAGACTGCGGGTGGCAGAGGGGAAACCTTCAGAGCCGTGGAGGAGAGCGCAGCAACAGGGGTGCAGAGGGCAAACAGAAAGATTCCTGCACAGAGGATCGGTGCCAACCAGCATTCACCAGGCCGAGAGGCTTGCCTGCTCACCCGCTGGGATGGGCGGGGGCTGAGAGCTGAGGCTCGGGCTTCAGTCAGATCTCAGGGAGAGGACAGGGGTTGGCTGCATGAACCCAGCCTGAAGCGGGCTAGCGTGCCACGGCTAGCCGGGAGGGAGTCCGAGAAAAAGTCTGGACCTGCCGAAGAGGCAAGAGACCATTGTTTTGGGAAGTGCAAGGAGAGGGGATTCAGAGAACCGCCTAAATGAGCTCCAGAGACGGGTGCGAGCCACAGCTATCAGTGTGGACACCAGAGGTAGGAATGAAATGCTAAGAATGCAGCTGCAGCCACCAAGAAACCTGTGTGAAAGCAAAGGTCACTGTCCACACCTCCCCTCTCAGGAGCCTGTGCAGCCTGCCACTGCCAGGGTCCCGTGATCCAGGGACAACTTCCCCGGGAGAATACGCGGCATGCAACATCACACCAGCCTCTGCCACCACAGGCTCGCCCCACATTCTGTACCCCTCCCTCCCCCTGGCTTGAGTGAGACAGAGCCCATTAATCAGCTGCTCCTTTAACCCCGTCCTGTCTGAGTGAAGAACAGATGCCCTCAGGTGACTTACACGCAGAGGTGGGGCCAAATCCAAAGCTCAACCCCAGGAGCTGTGAGAACAAAGAAGAGAAAGGGAAATCTCTCCCAGCAGCCTCAGGAGCAGCGGATTAAATCTTCACAATGAACTTGATGTACCCTGCATCTCTTGAATACCTGAATAGGCAAGGAATCATCCCAAAATTGAGGTGGTGAACTTTGGGAGCAATTGTAGACTTGGAGTTTGCTTTCTGCATCTAATTTGTTCCTGGTTTTATGTTTATCTTAGTTTAGTATTTATAGCTTATTACCATTGGTAGACTTCTTTATTGATTTCATTGGTCTCTTCCTTTTGTTTTTATATACACACATATATATATTTCCTTTTTCTCTTTTTATGAGTGTGTATGTGTATGCTTCTTTGTGTGATTTTGTCTGGATAGCTCTGCTTTTACCATTTGTCCTGGGCTCTGTCTGCCCGTTTCTTTTTTTGTATATTTTGTAGTGCTTGTTATCATTGGTGGATTTGTTTTTGGGTTTTGTTGCTCCCTTCTTTCTTGCTTTTTTTTATTACCTGTTGATTTTTTATTTTTAATAATTTTAAAAATATTTTATTTTAATAACTTTCTTTTCTTTTCCTTCTTTCTTTCTCTTTTCATTCATTCTTTCTTTTTTTCTCCCTTTTCTGCTGAGCTGTGTGGCTGACAGGGTCTTGGTGCTCTGGCTGGGTTGCAGGCCTGTACCTCTGAGGTGGGAGAGCTGAGCTCAGGATATTGATTCACCAGAGGCCTCCCGTCTCCACATAGTATCAAAAGGCAAAATCTCTCCCAGAGATCTCCATGTCAACACTAAGACCCAGCTCTGCTCAATGACCAGCAAGCTACAGTGCTGAACAACCTATGCCAAGCAACTAGCAAGACAGGAACACAACCTCACCCATTAGCAGAAAAGCTGCCTAAAATCATAATAAGGTAACATACACCCAAAACAAACCAGGGGATGGGGTCCTGCCCACCAGAAAGACAAGATCCAGCCTCATCCACCAGAACACAAGCACCAGTCCCCTCCACCAGGAAGCCTACACAACCCACTGAACCAAGTTTATCCACTGAGGGCAGACATCAAAAGCAACAGGAACTATGAACCTGAAGCCTGGGAAAAGGAGACCCCAAACACAGTTAAGTTAAGAAAAATGAGAAGAAAGAGAAATACACAGCAGATGAAGGAGAAAGGTAAAAACCCACCAGACCAAACAAATGAAGAGGAAATAGGCAGTCTACCTGAAAAAGAATTCAGAGTAATGATAGTAAAGATGATCCAAAATCTTGGAAATAGAATGCAGAAAATACAAGAAACATTTAACAAGGACATAGAAGAACTAAAGAGTAAAAAGCAATGATGAACAACACAATAAATGAAATTTAAAATTCTCTAGAAGGAATCAATAGCAGAATAACTGAGGCAGAAGAACAGATAAGTGACCTGAAGATAAAATAGTGGAAATAACTACTGCAGAGCAGAAGAAAGAAAAAAGAATGAAAAGAACTGAGGACAGTCTCCTAGACCTCTGGGACAACATTAAACTCACCAACATTGGAATTATGGGCATCTCAGAAGAAGAAGAGAAAAACAAAGGGACTGAGAAAGTATTTGAAGAGATTATAGTTGAAAACGTCTTTAATATGGGAAAGGAAAGAGTCAGTCAAGTCCCAGAAGCACAGAGAGTCCCACAGAGGATAAATACAAGGAGAAACACAGCAAGACACATATTAATCAAACTATAAAAAATTAAATACAAAGGAAAAATATAAAAAGCAGCAAGGGAAAAACAGCAAATAATATACAAGGGAATCCCCATAAGGATAACCGCTGATTTTTCAGCAGAAACTCTGCAAGCCAGAAGGGAGTGGCAGGACATATTTAAGTGACGAAAGAGAAAAACCTACAACCAAGATTACTCTACCCAGCGAGGATCTCATTCAGATTCGATGGAGAAATTGAAACCATTACAGACAATCAAAAGCTAAGAGAATTCAGCACCATCAAACCAGCTTTACAACAAATGCTAAAGGAATTACTCTAGGCAGGAAACACAAGAGAAGGAAAAGACCTACAATAACAAACCCCAAACCATTAAGAAAATGGTAATAGGAACATATATATCATAACTACCTTAAATGTAAATGGATTAAATGCTCCTAACAAAAGACATAGAAAGGCTGAATGGATACAAAAACAAGACCCATATATATGCTCTCTACAAAAGACCCACTTCAGAACTAGGGATGAATGCAGACTGAAAGTGAGGGAATGGAAAAAGACATTCCATGCAAATGGAAATGAAAAGAAAGCTGACGTAACAGTTCTCATATCAGACAAAATAAACTTTTAAATAAAGACTATTACAAGTGACAAAGAAGACAAGACAAAATGATCAAGGGATCAATCCAAGAAGAAGATATAACAATTGTAAATATTTATGCACCCAACTTAGGAGTACCTCAATACATAAGGCAAATGCTAACAGCCATAAATGGGAAATCTACAGTAATACAATCATAGTAGGGGACTTTAACATCCCACTTTCACCAATGGACAGATCATCAAAAATCAAAATAAATAAGGAAACATGGGCTTTAAATGTTACATTAAACAAGATGGACCTAATTGATATTTATAGGATATTCCATCTCAAAACAACAAAATAAACTTTCTTCTCAAGTGCTCATGGAATACTCTCTAGGATAGATCATATCTTGGATCACAAATAAAGCCTTGGTAAATTTAAGAAAATTGAAATTGTATCAAGTATCTTTTCTGACCACAATGCTATGAGACAAGGTATCAATTACAAGAAAACATCTGTAAAAAATACAAACACATGAAGACTAAACAATACACTGCTAAATAACCAAGAGATCACTGAAGAAATCAAAGAGGAAATCAAAAATTACCTAGAAACAAATGACAATTAAAACACGATGACCCAAAACCTATGGGATGCACCAAAAGCAGTTCTAAGAGGGAATTTTATAGCAATACAATACTACCTCAAGAAAGAAGAAACATCTCAAGTAAAAAACCTAACCTTACATTTAAAGCAATTGGAGAAAGAAGAACAAAAAACCCCAAAGTTAGCAGAAGGAAAGAAATCATAAACATCAGATCAGAAATAAATGAAAAAGAAATGAAGGAAATGATAGCAAAGATCAATAAGCTAAAGATCAGTAAGCTAAAAGTTGATTCTTTGAGGAGATAAAATTGATAAGCCATTAGCTAGACTCATCAAGAAAAAAAGGGAGAAGACTCAAATCAATAGAATTAGAAATGAAAAAGGAGAAGTAACAACTGACTCTGCAGAAATACAAAGGATTATGAGAGATTACTACAAGCAACTCTATGCCAATAAAATGGACAACCTGGAAGAAATGGACACATTCTTAGAAAAGCACAGCCTACCGTGACTGAACCAGGAAGAAATGGAAAATATGAACCGACCAATCACAAGCACTGAAATTGAGAGTGTGATTAAAAATCTTCCTACAAACAAGAGCCCAAGACCAGATGGCTACCCAGGAGAATTCCATCAAACATTTAGAGAAGACCTAACACCTATCCTTCTCAAACTCTTCCAAAATATAGCAGAGGGAGGAACACTCCCAAACTCATTCTACGGGACCACCATCACCCTGATACAAAACCCAGACAAGGATGTCACAAAGAAAGAAAACTACAGACCAATATCACTGATGAACATAGATGCAAAAATCCTCAACAAAATATTAGCAAACAGAATCCAACAACACATTAAAAGGATCATACACCCTGACCATGTGTTTATCCCAGGAATTCAAGGATTCTTTAATATACGCAAATCAATCAATGTGATAAACTGTATTAAGAAATTGAAGGAGAAAAACAATATGATCATCTCAGTAGATGCAGAAAAAGCTTTTGACAAAAATTCAGCACCATTTATATTAAAAACTCTGCAGAAAGTAGGCATAGAGGGAACTTTCCTCAATACAATAAAGGCAATATATGACAAACCCACAGCCAACATCGTCCTCAATGGTGAAAAACTGAAACCATCTCTACTAAGATCAGGAGCAAGACAAGGTTGCCCACTCTCACCACTATTATTCAACATAGTTTTGGAAGTTTTAGCGACAGCAATCAAAGAAGAAAAGTAAATAAAATTAATCCAAATCAAAAAAGAAGTAAAGCTGTCACTCTTTGCAGATGACATGATACTCTACATAGAGAATACTAAGGATGCTAGCAGAAAACTACTGGAACTAATCAATGAATTTGGTAAAGTAGCAGGATACAAAATTAATGCACAGAAATCTCTGTCATTCTTATACACTAATGATGAAAAATCTGAGAGGGAAATTAAGAAAACACTCCCATTTACCATTGCAACAAAAAGAATAAAATATCTAGGAATAAACCTACCTAAGGAGACAAAAGACTTCTATGCAGAAAACTATAAGACACTGATGAAAGAAATTAAAGATGATACAAATAGGTGGAGAAATATACCATGTTCTTGGATTGGAAGAATCAACATTGTGAAAATGACTCTATTATCCAAAGCAATCTACAGATTCAATGCAATCCCTATCAAATGACCACTGGCATTTTTTACAGAACTAGAACAAAGAATTTCACAATTTGTATGGAAACACAAAAGACCCCGAATAGCCAAAGCAATCTTGAGAATGAAAAATGGAGCTGGAGGAATCAGGCTCCCTGACTTCAGACTATACTACAAAGCTACAGTAATCAAGACAGTATGGTACTGGCACAAAAACAGAAATATAGATCAGTGGAAAAGGATAGAAAGACCAGGGATAAACCCATGCACATCTGGTCACCTTATTTTTGATAAGGGAGGCAAGAATACACAAAGGAGAATAGCCTCTTGAATCAGCAGTGCTGGGAAAATTGGAGAGCTACATGTACAAGAATGAAATTAGAACACTTCGTAACACCATACACAAAAATAAACTTCAAATGGATTAAAGACCTAAATATAATACCAGACCCTATAAACTCGTAGAGGAAAATATGGGCAGAACACTCTATGATATAAATCACAGCAAGATCCTTCTTGACACTCCTCCTAGAGAAAGGGAAATGAAAACAAATATAAACAAATGGGACCTAATGAAACTTAAAAGCTTTTGCAGAGCAAAGGACACCATAAACAAGATGAAAAGGCCACCGTCATAATGGGAGAATATATTTGCAAATGAAGCAACTGATAAAGGATTATTTCCAAAATTTACAAGCAGCTCATGCAGCTCAATATCAAAAATTAGACAACCCCATCCAAAAATGGGCAGAAGACCTAAATAGACTTTTCTCCAAAGAAGATATACAGAGTTCCAACAAACACATGAAAGGATACTCCACATCACTAATCATTAGAGAAGTGCAAATGAAATCTACAATGAGGTATCACCTCACTCCAGTCAGAATGGCCATCATCAAAAAATCTGCAAATGATAAATGCTGAAGAGGATGTGGAGAAAAGGGAACCCTCTTGCACTGCTGGTGGGAATGTAAATTGATACAGCCACTATTCAGAACAGTATGGAGTTTCCTTTATTTTATTTTATTTTATTTTATTTTTAACATCTTTATTTGAGTATAACTGTTTTACAATAGTGTGTTAGTTTCTCCTTTACAACAAAGTGAATCAGTTATACATATACATATGTTCCCATAACTCTTCCCTCTTGTGTCACCCTCCCTCCCACCCTCCCTATCCCACCCCTCTAGGTGGTCACAAAGCACAAAGGTGAACTCCCTGTGCTATGTAGCTGCTTCCCACTAGCTATCTATTTTATGTTTGGTAGTGTATATATGTCCATGTCACTCTCTCACTTATTCACAGCTTACCCTTCCCCCTCTGCATATCCTCAAGTCTATTCTCTACTAGGTCTGTGTCTTTATTCCCGTCTTACCCTTAGGTTCCTCATGATATTTTTTTCTTAGATTCCATATATATGTGTTAGCATACGGTATTTATCTTTCTCTTTCTGACTTACTTCACTCAGTATGACAGACTCTAGGTCCATCCACCTCACTACAAATAACTCAATTTCGTTTCTTTTTATGGCTGAGTAATATTCCATTGTATATATGTGCCACATCTTCTTTATCCATTCATCCGATGATGGACACTTAGGCTGATTCCATATCCTGCCAATTGTAAATAGAGCTGCAATAAACATTGTGGTACATGACTCTTTTTGAATTGTGGTTTTCTCAGTGTATATGTCCAGTAGTGGGATTGCTGGGTCATATGGTAGTTCTATTTGTAGTTTTTTAAGGAACCTCCATACTGTTCTCCATAGTGGCTGTATCATTTTACATTCCCACCAACAGTGAAAGAGGATTCCCTTTTCTCCACACCCTCTCCAGCATTTATTGTTTCTAGAGTTTTTGATGATGGCCAATCTGGCCGGTGTGAGAGGATATCTCATTGTAGATTTGATTTGCATTTCTCTAATGATTAATGATGTTGAGCATTCTTTCATGTGTTTGTTGGCTATCTGTATATCTTCTTTGGAAAAATGTCTATTTAGATCTTCTGCCCATTTTTCGATTGGGTTGTTTGTTTTTTTGTTATTGAGCTGCATGAGTTGCTTATAAATTTTGGATATTAATCCTTTGTCAGTTGCTTCATTTGCAAATATTTTCTCCCATTCTGAGGGTTGCCTTTTGGTCTTGTTTATGGTATCCTTTGCTGTGCAAAAGCTTTTAAGTTTCATTAGATCCCATTTGTTTATTTTTGTTTTTATTTCCAATTCTCTAGGAGATGGGTCAAAAAGGATCTTGCTGTGATTTATGTCATAGAATGTTCTGCCTATGTTTTCCAATAAGAGTTTGATAGTGTCTGGCCTTACATTTAGGTCTTTAACCCATTTTGAGCTTATTTTTGTGTATGGTGTTAGGGAGTGTTCCAATTTCATACTTCTACAGGTAGCTGTCCAGTTTTCCCAGCACCACTTATTGAAGAGGCTGTCTTTTCTCCACTGTGCTTCCTTCCCTCCTTTATCAAAGATAAGGTGACCATATGTGTGTGGGTTTACCTCTGGGCTTTCTATCCTGTTCCATTGATCTATATTTCTTTTTTTGTGCCAGTACCATACTGTCTTGATTACTGTGGCCTTGTAGTATAGTCTGAAGTCAGGGAGCCTGATTCCTCCAGCTCCACTTTTCGTTCTCAAGATTGCTTTGGCTATTCGGGGTCTTTTGTGTTTCCATACAAATTGTGAAATTCTTTGTTCTAGTTCTGTAAAAAATGCCAGTGGTCATTTGATAGGGATTGCATTGAATCTGTAGATTGCTTTGGGTAATAGAGTCATTTTCACTATGTTGATTCTTCTAATCCAAGAACATGGTATATTTCTCCACCTATTTGTATCATCTTTAATTTCTTTCATCAGTGTCTTATAGTTTTCTGCATACAAGTCTTTTGTCTCCTTAGGTAGGTTTATTCCTAGATATTTTATTCTTTTTCTTGCAATGGTAAATGGGAGTGTTTTCTTAATTTCATTCTCACATTTTTCATCATTAGTGTATAAGAATGCGAGAGATTTCTGTGCATTAATTTTGTATCCTGCTACTTTACCAAATTCATTGATTAGTTCTAGTAGTTTTCTGGTAGCATCCTTAGTATTCTCTATGTATAGTATCATGTCATCTGCAAACCGTGACAGCTTTACTTCTTCTTTTCCTATTTGGATTCCTTTTATTTCTTTATTTTCTCTGATTGCTGTGGCTAGAACTTCCAAAACTATGTTGAATAAGAGTGGTGAGAGTGAGCAACCTTGTCTTGTTCCTGATCTTAGTGGAAATGGTTTCAGTTTTTCACCATTGAGAACAATGCTGGCTGTGGGTTTGTCATATATTGCCTTTATTGTATTGAGGAAAGTTCCCTCTATGCCTACTTTCTGCAGGGTTTTTATCATAAATGGGTGTTGAATTTTGTCAAGAGCTTTCTCTGCATCTATTGAGATGATCATATGGTTTTTCTCCTTCAGTTGGTTGATATGGTGTATCACGTTGATTGATTTGCGTATATTGAAGAATCCTTGAATTCCTGGAAAAACCCCACTTGATCATGGTGTATGATCCTTTTAATGTGCTGTTGGATTCTGTTTGCTAGTATTTTGTTGAGGATTTTTGCATCTATGTTCATCAGTGATATTGGCCTATAGTTTTCTTTCTTTGTGACGTCTTTGTCTGGTTTTGGTATCAGGGTGATGGTGGCCTCATAGAATGAGTTTGTGAGTGTTCCTCCCTCGGCTATTTTTTGGAAGAGTTTGAGAAGGATAGGTCTTAGCTCTTCTCTACATGTTTGATAGAATTCGCCTGTGAAGCCATCTGGTCCTGGGCTTTTGTTTGTTGGAAGATTTTTAATCACAGTTTCAATTTCAGTGCTTGTGATTGGTCTGTTCATATTTTCTGTTTCTTCCTGGTTCAGTCTTGGCAATTGTGCATTTCTAAGAATTTGTCCATTTCTTCCAGGTTGTCCATTTTATTGGCATAGAGTTGCTTGTAGTAATCTCTAATAATCTTTTGTATTTCTGCAGAGTCAGTTGTTACATCTCCTTTTTCATTTCTAATTCTATTGATTTGAGTCTTCTCCCTTTTTTTCTTGATGAGTCTGGCTAATGGTTTATCAATTTTATTTATCTTCTCAAAGAACCAGCTTTTACTTTTATTGATCTTTGCTATTGTTTCCTTCATTTCTTTTTCATTTATTTCTGATGTGATATTTATGATTTCTTTTCTTCTGCTAAATTTGGGGTTTTTTTGTTCTTCCTTCTCTAATTGCTTTAGGTGCAAAGTTAAGTTGTTTATTCGAGATGCTTCCTGTTTCTTAAGGTATGATTGTATTGCTATAAACTTCCCTCTTAGAACTGCTTTTGCTGTATCCCATAGGTTTTGGGTCGTCGTGTCTCCATTGTCATTTCTTTCTAAGTACTTTTTGATTTCCTCTTTGATTTCTTCAGTGATCACTTCGTTATTAAGTAGTGTATTGTTTAGCCTCCATGTGTTTGTATTTTTTACAGATCTTTTCCTGTAGTTGATATCTAGTCTCATAGTGTTGTGGTCAGAAAAGATACTTGATATGATTTCAATTTTCTTAAATTTGCCAAGGCTAGATTTGTGACCCAAGATATGATCTATCCTGGAGAATGTTCCATGAGAACTTGAGAAAAATATGTATTCTGTTGTTTTTGGATGGAATGTCCTATAAATATCAAGTAAATCCATCTTGTACAATGTATCATTTAAAGCTTGTGTTTCCTTATTTATTTTTATTTTGGATGATCTGTCCATTGGTGACAGTGGGGTGTTAAAGTCCCCTACTATGATTGTGTTACTGTCGATTTCCCCTTTTATGGCTGTTAGTATTTGCCTTATGTATTGAGGTGCGCCTATGTTGGGTGCATAAATATTTACAATTGTTATATCTTCTTCAAGGGTCGATCCCTTGATCATTATGTAGTGTCCTTCATTGTCTCTTGTAATAGTTTTTATTTTAAAGTCTATTTTGTCTGATATGAGAATTGCTACTCCAGTTTTCTTCTGATTTCCATTTGCATGGAATATCTTTTTCCATCCCCTCATTTTCAGCCTGTAAGTGTCCCTAGGTCTGAAGTGGGTCTCTTGTACACAGCATATATATGGGTCCTGTTTTTGTATCCATTCAGCCAGTCTTTGTCTTTTGGTGGGAGCATTTAATCCATTTATATTTAAGGTAATTATCGATATGTGCGTTCCTATTAACATTTACCTAATTGTTTCGGGTTGTTCTTGTAGGTCTTTTCCTTCTCTTATGTTTCTTGCTTAGAGAAGTTCCTTTAGCATTTGTTGTAAAGCTGGTTTGGTGGTGCTGAACTCTCTCAGCTTTTGCTTATCTGTAAAGGTTTTAATTTCTCCATCAAATCTGAATGAGATCCTTGCTGGGTAGAGTAATCTTGCTTGTAGATTTTTTTCCTTCATCACTTTAAATATGTCCTGCCACTCCCTTCTGGTTTGTAGAGTTTCTGCTGAAAGATCAGATGTTAGCCTTATGGGGATTCCCTTGTGTGTTATTTGTTGTTTTTCCCTTGCTGCTTTTAATATGTTTTCTTTGTATTTAATTTTTGACAGTTTGATTATTATGTGTCTCGGCGTGTTTATCCTTGGGTTTATCCTGTATGGGACTCTCTGTGCTTCCTGGACTTGGTTGACTATTTCCTTTCCTATATTAGGGAAGTTTTCAACTATAATCTCTTGAAATATTTTCTCAGTCCCTTTCTTTTTCTCTTCTTCTGGGACGCCTATGATTCAAATGTTGGTGTGTATAATGTTGTCCGAGAGATCGCTGAGACTGTCCTCAGTTCTTTTCATTCTTTTTTCTTTCTTCTGCTCTGTAGTAGTTATTTCCACTATTTTATCTTCCAGGTCACTTATCCGTCCTTCTGCCTCAGTTATTCTGCTACTGATCCCGTCTAGAGTATTTTTCATTTCATTTATTGTGTTGCTCATCGTTACTTGCTTCCTCTTTATTTCTTCTAGGTCCTCGTTAACTGTTTCTTGCAATTTGTCCATTCTATTTCCAAGATTTTGAATCATCTTCACCATTGTTATTCTGAATTCTCTTTCAGGTAGAGTGGCTATTACCTCCTCATTTGTTAGGTCTGGTGTGTTTTTATCTTGCTCCTTCATCTGCTGTGTTTTTCTGTCTTCTCATTTTGCTTATCTTACTGTGTTTGCGGTCTCCCTTTTGTAGGCTGCAGGTTCGTAGTTCTATCTATTCTTGGTGGCTGTCCCCAGTGGCTGAGGTTGGTTTAGTGGGTTGAGCAGGTTTCCTGGTTGGGGGGACCAGTGCCCCTGTTCTGGTGGATGAGGCTGGATCCCGTCTCCCTGGTGGGCAGGTCCATGTCTGGGGGCATGTATGGGGATGTCGGTAGCCTTACTGTGATTCTAGGCAGCCTCTCTGCTAATGGATGGGTCTGTAGACCTGTCTCGCTCTTTGTTGGGTATAGGGTGTCCAGCACTGTTCGTTGCTGGTCCTTGAGTGAAGCTGGGTCTTGGTGTGGAGATGGAGGTCTCTGGAGATTTTCGCCATTTGATATTACGTGGAGCTGAGAGCTCTCTTGTGGACCAGTGTCCTGAGGTTAGTTCTCCCACCTCAGAGACACAGCCTTGACACCTGGCTTTTGGGAGGTCTCAGGTCTTCTGCCAGCGTTCGGTGGGTGTTCTATAGGAGAAGTTCTAGATGTATTTCTGATGTATCTGTGAGGAGGAAGGTGATCCCCGCGTCTTACTCTTCCGCCATCTTCTCGCTCCCCCCTGGAGTTTCCTTTAAAAACTAAAAAGAGAACTACCATACAACCCAGCATTCCCACTACTGGGCATATAACCTGAGAAAACCATAATTCAAAAAGAGTCGTGTACTCCAATGTTCATTGCAGCTCTATTTACAATAGCCAGTACATTGAAGCAACCTAATTGTCCATCGGCAGATGAATGGATTAAGAACATGTGGTACATATATACGATGGAGTATTACTCAGCCATAAAAAGAAATGAGAGTGAGTTATTTGTATTGAGGCAGATGGACCTATAGTCTGTCATACAGAGTGAAGTACGTCAGAAAGAGAAAAACAAATACCGTATGCTGACACATATATATGGAATCTAAAAAAAATGTTTCTGAAGAACCTAGGGGCAGGACAGGAATAAAGATGTAGACGTAGAGAATGGACTTGAGGACATGGGAGGGGGAAGGGTAAGCTGGGATGAAGTGAGAGAGTTGCATGGACTTATATACACTACCAAATGTAAAATAGGTAGCTAGTGGGAAGCAGCTGCATAGCACAGGGAGATCAGCTCAGTGCTTTGTGACCACCTAGTGGGGTGGGATAGGGAGGGTGGGAGGGAGATGCAAGAGGGAGGAGATATCAAGATTTACATATATGTGTAGTGATTCACTTTGTTGTAAAGCATTTATATTCCAATAAATATGGTTACAAAAAAGTTATTTTAAATAGAAAAAAAAATAGCCAGTTTGACACAAAGTACTCACTAGTGTGGTTCTATATGGGAGGGTCATGCTCATTGGCCACAGTCTGGCCCTGTGGGGAGTGATGTTGAGGACTGGGCTGGGCTCCAGAAACGGCACCTGGGTGCTGCTTGATTTGAGCATATGGTAGTTTTTCACTTACTGTTTTTAGATGACAGGTCAAATATTTGGCCTGGATCAATCCCTTCTGAAGTTTCCAAAGGCAGCTGAAGATGTTTTAAATCTCTCCCAACACTTTGTCAGGGAGCTGCATCTGGCTTTGATAAACCAAAGAGTAACGTGATTAGAAAAGCAGCATCAGTCAGAAGGCAGTGAGCACCAGAAGACCTTCCTATCCGGGACACTTTAAGAATGAGAATCCCACATTTGGAAACCTCAAGGAAATAAACACACATTCTTGGGTTGCCACTTAGTTGTGGTGGTGGCACTTCCCAGTGAGGCATTCCCTGGCTGCCCTAACTAAAATTTCAGTAACATCCTAGACATTTACTATCCCCGTTCCCTGCCTGATTTTTCTTATAATTTATCACAATCTGACACATTATACAGATGATGCCTAGTAATGTGACACAAGTAAGAAAGCATTGCAGGGGCTGAGGGCTTTCATTGTTTTATCTGATAATCAAAAGGAGGTGAAATCCAAAGAGGTCTCAGAAAAAGAGTCTTTATATGCAAATTGGCCCTATCTGACCTCTATAGACACAGCTGGCCTTACAGGGAGCAGCTTCCCACATGAGGCCTCAGAGATTGCACATTATAGAATAATATTAACCACCATTTGTTGAGTATTTAGTATGTGCTGGGCACCATCAAAATGAAATATATTTATTCTCATTTAGTCCATCTTACATGATAGCAAGATAGTTCCTATTATCATCAATCCCATTTTGCAGATGAGGAAACCGAGGCTTGGAGAGCATTTACTTGATTCATGTTCAAACAGCTATCAAGTACCAGAAGTGAGATTCAAATACCAGTAACCTTATCTGAAAACCTGTGATTTTAACCAGCATGTTACATTTTATTTCCTAGCTGAAAGGTACCTTAGTGATCATTCAACTCCCTAATTTTACAGATGAGGAAAATGAACTGCAGAGAAGGGAAATGATGAAGCTATACGATCCATAGCTCTACGAGGGCAGGGATCTTAAGTTTGCTTACAATTGTAGGCACTCAATAAAATAATATTGACTGAATATAGAATAAATCAGCAAAAGGGAAGGCTTGAATTATAGATCTGAGTTCTCTTACATGTCTAACGTTCTATTTCATTTGCTCCACAGAAACTTTTCTTAATTACTATAGGTATTTACACATGTATGTATATGACATAGGTGAAGGAGGCCAGGGGTATGAAAGGTCAAACTTCAATAACTTCACAGTTTCTAATGAGAGAGGGCTGGCCTAGACTAGAAGGACATCATTCATTCATTCACTCTGCTAATACATCTTGAAGGCTTAACCTGTGCAAAGCACTATACTAGGCTCCAATGGTAGAGATGTAAATAATAGCTAACCTTTATATATCTGTACAGGATCTGTTCGAGGTGATTTTTATCTAACCTTTCAGCATATTTGTACTGAGCACTTACTGTGTGGCAGGTATGTTCTGGGCACTGGGCTTACATGGTTGAAGAAAACAGACAAAGATTAATGTCCTCATGGAACTTATACTCTATCCTTCTGACACATTTATGAGGTTAATTCTATCTTTAAGCCCATTTTATAGATAAGGAAGCCAAGACACAGAGAGATTAATAACCTGTTCAAGATTTCATTGGCAGGAAGTGCAGAGACAGGTTTACACCCAGGTAGTATGGTTCCTAAGACTGCTTTCAATTATTGCATTCTACTATCTTTCAAAGAGGAATAAGAGTCTTTGTATTCAAGGGACTCATGGACTATCTGGAGGCACAGGCAGGAAAATTATCAACTGTAAGACAACAAAAACAGCAGGAGCTGACAGTTATTGAGTGCTTACTCTGTTCCAGTCTTTGTGTTAAGAGTTTGACTTATTTTCTTTCATTTCACCTTTCTAACAACCCTAAAGGATAGATTACATTATGAACCCCATCTTACAGATGAAACAACTGTAGGATTCCACATTCCATGTCCTTAGCTACAGTAATGTAGTGCTCTCCAAATAAGTATTTAAAGTACATTACCCAAGTACACGAACACAGTCCATCTTACAGAATAACAAAGTTGTAACCTTCCCTCTCACAGCCTTTGTTTTGCTACTTTCAAGCAGCTAATATCATTTTATGATCTTTGGTAGCTTGTTCATACTGTAGGACCTATATGCTTCTCTTTGAGGGTCTCTGAAAGCCACCTAAGTTAGCTGCTCAATTTCTTAGATATTGCTGTCCTGATGTCTCTAGAAGGTCTGCTAAGTTTGGGCTGGTGCTGCAGGCTAATTTCATAGTAGCATTTTGTAGGGCCTTTCAAAACTGGTACTCTGTTCTAGTGGAAGAAACAGCATGGTATAGTGGCTAAATCTGTCATCTTTAGATTCATGCAGCCTAGAGTTTAAATCCAGTCTACTGCCTCTTTCAGGCTTGGCAAGTTACTTAATCTTTCTGTACCTTAGTTTCCTGGCACTGAAAGCAAATTCTTCTAGAGGCTGTAAGAGGAGGGAAAAGTCTATATTGAAGGATTAGGAGAAATACTTATTTTTTCAGGGCCCTATGTGTTTGTGTGTGCCTGTGAGTGTGAAAGTATAGACTCAGTCTCCCTGTTCCCAATCTCTCCAGCCCAACTAACTACTATATAATAAAGTATCTTTGCCATTCATTCAGCCATCTTTTATAATTTTCCCTTTAGAAAGTATAATAGAATCACTCATAAAACTGTATTTCATGCCCATCCTAGTAATGAGTTCACTCTTGATCACATTTGTTAAAGTGAATATCAAATAATGATTTGCCACTATTGTCAAATGTTAGCCAACTTTATATCCACCTCTAGTTATCATGTATCAGTTAGGCATTAATATTTATTGCTAGATATTAGCAATTTTACAGAGTTTTGCTTAAAATGTTTGGTGCCTCACAATCTGTTGGCACAAAAAGTGTAACAGGGCTTCCCTGGTGGTGCAGTGGTTGAGAGTCCTCCTGCCGATGAAGGGGACACGTGTTCGTGCCCCGGTCCAGGAAGATCCCACATGCCGCGGAGCGGCTAGGCCCGTGAGCCATGGCCGCTGAGCCTGCGCGTCCGGAGCCAGTGCTCCGCAACGGGAGAGGCCACAGCAGTGAGAGGCCCGTGTACCACACACACACACCAAAAAAAAAAAAAAAAAAAAAAAAAAAAAAAAACCCAAACCTTCCTATATGTCAATTTCAGCAACTTCAGCATGATTCTTTCGTTGAAAGACCCAAGGCTCAGATAGTTACATGTTTCCTTGTACTGTACACATGGAAAGACCACAGTTCATTTGTATGTGGATGCATTCATAAGAATTGAATGATAGAATCATGGCTATCACATATGGAAAGAAACTATCAGGTCAATTAGCTCACTTCCTCCTAACCATGGTAGCACTGTTCCTTCAACAATCATTCTGGCCTTTGTCCAATTTCACTTTAAAGGAAAAGCATTTGCAAAATTCCCTTTCACATAAGGCCATTAGCCTCCTGATTGTAATATGCTTTTTTTTCTTTCCTCTCCCCACCTTTTTTTTGGTCAATAGTTCTCTTAAGATAATAAGATCCATAATGTGTTAAATTGCTTAAAGACCTAAAAGTAAAACCTTATTATAATATGAGGGTGGTGCTAAAAGAATATTGTGTGTTAGTAACTTTCCATTATGTTAACTTCCTATTGTGCCCAGAAGTGGAAAAAGCAGAGCCTTTTAACAATACAACTAGTTTCTTTAACAGCTTCACTCGAAGACATGTATTCTGAGGGTTAAATTTAATACAATATATTCATATTCTGAAAATGACAGTCAAAATGTGATTTGGGGGTTCTTAAACTTTGTGCCAAAGTGTCATTCTTATCTGTAACAGGAAAGGGTAATATATTTAATATATTTAGCTTTGTACCTATGGCTGATGGGCTAATGGACACTAGAAATATGTAGAGGGATAGGCTTAGATAAGAGAGGCTAGTGATTCATGCCCGCTTATCAAATGCTGGTTCATTCAGAGTTATGAATAAGCCATGATAAATACAGTGCTATGATTTGTAGGCTGAGCATCAATAAAAGAAGATGAATATGAGTGGTGAAAAAAAATAAGCAATAACCAGAAGAGATCCAAACTTACTGTAAGTAAAAGATATTTCATCACTCCCCATTTCGTGTCTCTGGAAAGAAGACATTTTTAACTCTTTTATTTTTTAAGCAATAAAAATTAAAACAAGGGGATGGAAAATAATACTACAATTGTACCTTAAATATGTGTAAGCCCTCCCGGAGGTACAAAAAATTTTATATTACTCAAAAGTCACAAAATCTTGATTGACCACCTACTCTGTGGAAGGCACTGCTAGGTGCTATGGGAAGAAAAAATATGTTTATAATTAACTTACACGTAAAATGACAGCCTTTAGAGTCATGTCCAATATGCTTCTTCTTCACATCCTCTTTATATTTTATATTTTTGACAATTCATTAACATGTGGCAGTCTGCAATATCAAGGAAGACTAAAGAGACTGCTTTACAGAAACATTTTAACCTAAAGAGCCACATAACTCTGCATGTAATTATGAAGCCCAAAGGACATGTTTCAAGGCAATAGCACTCCTATGACTGACTCATCCTGTAGGGCTAACACTAGAAGACATCAAAAATGCAATGTGTGTGAGTTTCCAGATGTGTAATAACCAGAGTTATCAGATCTGAGTTTGAGTATAAAAAGGGATGCTATGGTGTTTGCTGTATTCTGTCAGGTGTCTGTGGTCTCATAACTTAATGCTCTAATCGTTTGTGTGATAGAGTCTTTTTTATCCCACTTGGTACATGATATTTTAGTAATGTGTAGATGGTAAAAGATATTTAGACATAAAGTTTGGAATATCAAAGCTTTTTGGCATTGTGCGTGTGTGTGTATGTGTGTGTATTAAATTTTTTTGAATAGAAAGCATCAGGTTTCTTCAAGGGATTCTTTTCACTCATTTTTGACATTTCTGATTGTAAGCAAAGCAAAGGATCCAATCTGCCTTGCACTGGGCCTACTTTGAAACTGGCTCTGGGCTTTTCCTTTACTTGTGTAGAATGTGTGTGTGTGTGTGTGTGTGTGTGTGCGTCCACATACGTGCGCATGCATGTTTGTGTGTGAAGCATCTGGGGATCAATTAATAAAGGATGGGGAGAAACTCAGTGTGTAAGAACAACTCTAGGAGGATAAATCCTAACTTTCTTATTATAGGTTAAGAATGGTGGTGTTCAGTTAGAATTGCCGTCATTAAAAAGTCTACAAATAGTAAATGCTGGAGAGGGAACTCTCTTACACTGTTGGTGGGCATGTAATTTGGTGCAACCACTATGGAAAACTGTATGAAGGTTCCTCAACAAACTAAAAATAGGGTTGCCATATGATCCAGCAATTCCACTCCTGGGCATATACCCAGACAAAACTCTAAACCGAAAAGATATATGCATCCCAATGTTCACTGAAGCACTATTTACAATAGCTAGGACATGGAAGCAACCTAAATGTCCATCGACAGATGAATGGATAAAGAAGATGTGGTACATATACACAATGGAATACTACTCAGCCATAAAAAAGAATGAAATAATGCCATTTGCAGCAACATGGATGGACCTAGATATTATCATACTAAGTGAAGTAAGTCAGAAAGACAAATACCATATGATATCACTTATATGTGGAATCTAAAATATGACACAAATGAACCTATCTATGAAACAGAAATGGAATCACGGACATAGATAACAGACTGGTGGTTGCCAAGGGGGAGGTTGGTGGGGGAGGGAAGGACTGGGGGTTTGGGATTAGCAGATGCAAACTAGTATATACAAGATAGATAAACAACAAGGTCCTACTGTATAGCACAGGAAACTATATTCAATATCCTGTGATGAACCATAATAGAAAAGAATATGAAAAAGAATATATATATATGTATAACTGACTCCCTTTGCTGTACAGCAGAAATTAAACACAACATTGTAAATCAACTATACTTCAATTAAAAAAAAAGAATCATGATGCTCATCAGTAAAGGACATAGCCAACATTATCAGGTACTTCCTGTGAACCAGGCTTTGTTTTAATCTCTTTACATGAATTCTCTCACTGTAACTCTGTGACGGAGGTAATATTATTACCTCCATTTTCATTTGAGGCAACTGAGGCCCAGAGAGACTAAATAACTTGCCTACCAACTCACAGTCTTAAGTGGCAAAGGTGTCGTACTTAAGCAATCTGGCTTTAGAATCCGAGAGAGTAACCACTTCACTAACCTCTCCCACCCTTGCAACACACCTGAGAGCGATGTGGCCTGGTCATCGGTATTTAAAAATAAATCTCCCCTGAGGATTCTGATGAGCTTCCAGGGTTTAGAATCTCTGTCTAAGAGCAAGTTGACCTCATTTGCTCTTGAAAAAGAGCCAGCACCCAGGTCTGAGGGAAAAAGGGAGGCAGACAGCAGAGCTGCTCATGAGCCATCAGATGATAAATACCCACCATATGGTCAAAATGCTTCCTAGTGAGGGAAGCAGACACTTTGCGTATGAAATGCACTGTTTATTTTCTTGTGTGGTAGTTTCAGTTCAAATTAAATGTTTCACATCAGACAAGGAGCTAATAACAAATGATCTCCTCCCTCAGCAGTGCAGTAACAAATATGTAGTAATTTGAAAGCTGGAAAGAAAATTATTACTCCCAAAGATGCAATAAATATACGATATGTTTAGAGAGTCATTTGATGAAATGAACACTGAAGGTGCTGCTAGCAGTACTTCTGCTTAAGAAAAAAATCTTAGTTAAAAAAAAGAAGCATTTAAAAATGCTGTCTGATCTGTCAACATTTTGTTAACATGTAATACCGTAAGGACACAACTTAGAAGTAGAATCTTCAGTGAAGCAAAAACTCATTCCTTCTTCACATCACAGGAGAGGAAACTAGCAAGTAGAACAACCAGGCATAAAATTTTGCAGTCTAAAAGCAACTTAGTAAGATAGGCTCCTTCTGTCCCCTTTCTTAATTTGGTCTTTGAAAAGGGCAATGGCCAAACGCTATGATTCTCTTCAGGGAGGCATCCTGTTGCCTGCCCCCAAGATCCATTTTCACTCTGCTCTCTTAGCACTCACAGTATTCTGGGAGATCTGCTATTTTTCCTCTCACTGCCAGGTTCCCTGTTTCAAGGACTCCAAGGAAATCAGGCTCAATCCCCTATATCCAATTGCTTTAGGCCCTGATCTAAAACATTAGCAGAGGCATGAAAAAAGTCCAAGGCCAGGACTAGCTCCTGCTGTTAGCATCTAGCCCCTAGGGAGAGGCCAGGGTCAGGTCTCTGCAAAGGGACTTGTCTTCTTAATGCTTGCTGTAGCCAGCCTTATACTTCTTGGAGCTTAGAAGTCAGGATACTACAGTGGAAGGCAGCACCACCCTGTATTGAAATTGGGGTTTCACCTTACATTAAAAATTTTGAAATATGTATAGATTCTCAAGAAGCTGCAAAAAATATACAGGGAGGTCCCATGAAGTGTTCACTCCTCCTTCCCCAATGTTATAATCTTGCTAAACCATGAAATTGACATTGGTACAATCCACAGAACTCTTTCAGATTTCATCAGTTGTACTCATTTGTGTGTGTTCGTGTGTGTGTGTGTGTGTGTGTGTGTATAGTTTTATGCAATTTCATCACATATGTAGCTGTCTTGATTGTTGTAGCTATGTAGTAGGCCTTAACAGCAGGAAGAGTGATTTCTCCTTCACTGTTTTTTAAGAAAAAAAAGTCCTCTCTTTATTTTGTCCATCCTTTTTCTTATGTCATTCTCATTCCATTCAAAAGTGTACTCATCAGCAACTTTTCCTAACCCCAGATTGGCTAGTCTGAATGGAGCTAGTACCTTCTGGGAATGGACAGAGGAAGCAGTTTACACTGGGGGATTGCCAGGTGCACAACTTAGGTTTTCCTTGGGGAAGAGAATGAGGCAATTGAAGTATATATTTGGTTTGCTTTACTACTAACTCTTTAGAAACGTACTCCCAAACATCTCAGCCCACAGGCATCACCAAGAAGAGTTGTCTGATTACTGCCTCTGTGTTTTTTTGTTTGTTTGTTTTTTCTATTATGGGGAAGCTGAAGACCACAGGGGTTAAACCATTAGCCTAATTAAAAAACAAAGCAGAGCAAAACAAAACAAAACAAAAAACCTTCTAACTTTCTAATTGGGTCAAGTGACAGTTCAAGGAAAAATTACTTCCTGGTGAAGTGGTATGATTTGAGTGCACCTAGGTGTCCCCAGCCTCTAATGTTTCTCCCCAGTAGATGACTACTGATACACCACTTCATCCCTTTAGCATAAGCTTTTAAGTCCCTATAACATGCAGGCATCTTCAGGAGGGCTGATGCTTTCAACTTTTTGATACTTTACATCTTAGTATGAGTCTGTACATTTCACCATTTCTCAAGGATGGATTTTTATGGGGGAAAGCTTATGAATGTGCTGGGCACTAGAAACTTGAGAGAGCCAGAAAAAGGCCCAGAATGGAGAGGTCAAGGTTTCTGAGGACAAACTTGGCTCTGATTATAGTGCTTTCTAAAGCTGACTTCTCCTTAGCCTCTCAGCTTTCTGAGCCAACTGCACAATTATCCTCCTCCTTTAGTTAGATGATTATCATTATAAAAACAAAACAAAAACAAGTCAAAAGGCAGAAACTTCCAGTTATAAGATAAATACTAGGGATGTAATGTACAACATGATAAATATAATGAACACTGCTGTATGCTATATATGGAAGTTGTTGAGAGTAAATCCTAAGAGTTCTCATCACAAGAAAAAATATTTTTTTCTGTTTCTTTAATTTTGTATGTATAAGAGATGATAGATGTACGCGGGCCTCTCACAGTTGTGGCCTCTCCCGTTGCGGAGCGCAGGCTCCGGATGCACAGGCTCAGCGGCCATGGCTCACGGGCCCAGCCACTCCGCGGCACGTGGGATCTTCCCGGACCGGGGCACGAACCCGCGTCACCTGCATCGGCAGGCGGACTCTCAACCACTGCGCCACCAGGGAAGCCTCAGAGATGATAGCTTTTGACTAAACTTATTGTGCTAATCATTTTTATGATGTATATGAATCAAATCATTATGCTGTATACCTTAAACCTATACAGTGCCCTATGTCAAATATATCTCAATAAAACTGGAAGAAAATAAATAAGTAAATAAGTTATGATATTACCAAAAAAAAAAAAAAACCCACAGAAAACAAAAGCAAAAGCAAAACAAAAACCTAGCTCTGTCTTTGTTCTTTCTATGCTGTATGTTCTAGTGATGATTTGGCTATTCTCAGTTTTGTTTGAGGAAGTTTGAAATAGGACACTTGGAAGGCTGCCATATATGTGAAAGGAAAGACCCCATTTAATACACCCAACCAATTGAATTCTGTTTAATTCAATTTGATTATATGTGGTTCAGTTCAATTAGATTCAATTCAACATTTATTGCATGCCAAGCAAATGCCAGGCATTGAGCTCTGGTGCTGAATGTGTGGCTTAAGCCAATACAGAATCATTTCTGTGACATGGTACTGACACCCAAGTCGGTCACTCCACTCTCACCAGGACAGAAAGTCATCTTTAAAAAAAAAAAGACAAAAGGCAGCTAGGTTATCAACTGAGGATGACAGAGATATTTCTGAATGGAACTCACATCTCCTTGAGTCAAACTGCAACATGCTCCCTGGAGGATGAGTCCATAATTTCTTGGCTTTGCCTTGTCTGACATGTTAGCAGTGGATCAGAGGGCTGCTGAGAGAAGTGGGCTGGGACATGATAGTCAGACCAAGATAGTATGATAATGGTACATTCAGCCCCAGAGAAAACATCTATTATTGGGATTTATTCCTGAAAATGCTTGTAGGTTGATGCCTCCATTACAAGCCTCACACTCTTGATTTCACTGAGCTGCATCACAGAATGCCCATTATGTTTTAAAAGAGATGCAAGCTTGTGCCGACTTTATGTCAAGCTGGGTAAATGCAAATGGGTTTGAATCTTAAAACACCTTCAGTGACTCCTCCTGTCAGGTTGATCTATTGTGTTGCCTGGATAACACAACAGTGGCCTTGCTTTGGAAAATGATGCGAGCTAGTTCTTGGATCCAGTTAAACTTTGGAAGCTGATAAAGGAATTCAGATCAAGCAGAAGTGAACTTCTACATCACATACCTAACAGCTTTAAATTTTTTCTCGGACTGGTTCTCAGAAGTCAAATACCCTCAAGTACAGAGACTTGAGGCAAAGTCATCTCCTTCAGGCAGGAAAGTCATGTAGCTAGGCCCGGATGGATAGCCACTGTGACAATACTGGCAAGTAGGCAACTAAAATTTCATAGGGACCTGCAAAGTATTTCTCACAGTATGCGGGCAGAACTAGTGGAGGGGGTTTCCAGGACACTTTCCTGGTCCTCAAAACACAGGTGGTCACCTGAGAGAAGCACTCATGGCAGAGCTGCACATCTTTCCCTCCTGGCAAACTCTTCTGACATAGAGTGGTGAGCCAGTGAGGTCAGCCTAAATCACACTTTGGGACATGCCACTGACAACTGCGTGGATGTGAGGGAGGTGGGGTGAGAGGCAAGTGTGAGAAATATGTCAGATCTTGATGCACAAAGATTTATAGCATGTACTACACTCTTTGTAAATTGAGAGGCACCTTAGTAGTAAGGAAAGTTAAAAGCAGGCATGATGACTGATTTAATGGTCTATTAAGCAAGATCTTCTAAGCTGAGGTTTCCAAAGCAGGCATCTCTTGCTTGTTCTTTAATAAGCCTCTTACATCTTATGTTTATGAAACCCAGAGGCAGTGGGAAAGTACCTCACTTCTTGCCCACCTCAGATGTAGCTCAGTGATTGGAATGTTGTGGGGTACAGACCCAGAGGCAGGAAATACCATGGGAAGGAGAACTTCTAGTCAACTATTTCTACAATCATATCAGATTATTTAGGAGCCATTTTAGACTTTTGAGGATTTTCTAGTTTATTGTTTTTTGCCTCTTCCTGTCTTCTGGGGATTGCTTCCAGGGTAGGAATAAGGGAAGTGTGAATCAGTAAGATCTGTAATATGTCAGCATCATTGATCAAAAGGTTTAGTGGGAACATATGGAAAAAAAAATGTTTGGCTTCACTGATAATCAAAGAAATGCAAATTAGAACACTAAGACTTTCCCCCCATCAAAATAGGAAAGGAAGAGAAATGAAAATACTAGAGCCAAGGAAGGTATAATGAAATAGGCACATTCAAATGGTACTAGTGGGAATAGAAATTGATACAACTCTTTTGGAAAACGATTTGACAGAGTTTATATTTTTGATGCAATAATTTAACTTCTGGGAATCTCTATAACCTAAGTAAATGATATTAAGTAGGTGAAGTTTTAAGCACAGATATGCTCATTGTGGCTTATTTCTTTTTGGCCAAATATAGGATACAACCAAAATGTATGAGAATGTGGGAATATATTTAAGTACATTATGGCATATCCACACGATGTGCTATTAGGCAGTCATTTAAAGATGTGCTTACAAGGAGCTTTTAATAACATGGGGAAATACTTATGTTGTAAAGTTAACTGGAGAAAAAAACACAAGACTTTATTTAGAGAGTGAACACAACTATATTTTAAAATATGCATGTAAATGCACAGTAAAAACGATGGAAGGAAATGCAACTGAACAGTAAGAATGGTTGAGTTTGGATGGTGGTGCTATAAATGATTTTTTTCCTGATTTTATTTTATTTTATTTTTTGCATTTTTTCAAATTTTGTACACTGAACATGCTCTACTGTTTTTTTTTAACATCTTTATTGGAGTATAATTGCTTTACAATGATGTGTTAGTTTCTGCTTTATAACAAAGTGAATCAGCTATACATATATGCTCTACTGTTATATTGGGAAATTTTTGTTCAAAAAATATTCAGTGGAGGTTGGGGTGGGAATTGAAAATACTAACAAAAATGAATTTGAGAGATTATCCAAGGGTACTATTTAGCCGTGTTCTCCCTATTTCTGTTTAGCTCAGAGAGTTGAGGAGTAGTTATATTTAAGTCTCAGGCTATGTGACCCTGTACAGTTCATTTTACACATTCTTCTGACTCTGTAAGTGGCTTTGTCTTAGGCTTTATATGGGAGAAAAAAATACTGATAGCTGTCCTTTATTGGATGCTTATTATATACTGGACATTAGGCTGAGCTCTTGACATTTATAATTTCATTTAATCTTCACAAAAACTCTCTAAGGTAGTTTATGTTATTATTATACTCATTTTACAGACATGAAGGCTTAGAGAGCTTAGGTAACAATCTAAAACATACAGCTAGTCAACAGAAGACTAAGAATTCAAACCCATATCTGTCTTAATTATTATATATGACACAGTTCTTAGTTTCAGAAAGTGGGTGAATAATAAGAACTATGAAAAATGTTTCAGGTTGGACACTTTTGCCTGAAGATACAGAAAGCTCTACTGACACTGGTTTAAGCCGTAAAGTCACTATATGGTTACTTACCATCAAAGCATGGAAGTAGGTGATTTCAGGGGTGTTTCTGAACAAGAGGATCCATGGACACTGGGTAACCATCCCTGGAATTCTTCTGGCATCTTCTCAGAGTTTGAAGATGGCTACAGAAGTATTAAAGATCATGTCCTCACATGCAGGTATTCTAGGCAGGGAGAAATGGAAGGGGCTCTAACTTTTTGCAGAGTTTTCTTTCTATTATGGAGAAATCTTTCACAAAACCTCTACATCAAATTTCTACGTACCTCTCTGTTGGAAGATAATTCTCCAGCGGTCATTTGCATTTCAGCATGTCTTGTGTGCAAAGACAATAACTACCTTTGTTCTGGATTATTTCTTTCAAGGACGTTTGTGTAGTAAATAGCTTGGAAGATAGAGATAATGTCTTTTTTCAGGGCAAAGGGCAGGCCTGCGTACTGACCATTATAAATGATCTGTGCTTCCTGAACTCAGGGTTCTTCTCCTGTAACCTAACCCACTGAGTCTGCAGTCATTGTGCAGCTCTCTTTTTATCATCCTGTGTAAAATGGGGACTCTGATCACTAATGCTGTTGTGAGTTATGCAGTCTTTGTCTCTGGCTCAGGAGTTGTGTGTCTTCTGCCAGCATCCATAACACTGGCAGCTTAACTTGTTAGCTTGTAAATAGGGTAAAATCTCAGATCCTTCCCTGTTCTTGACAGTCTCATTGGTCAGATTTTTTTTTCATATGGGCACTCCTAGCTGTGAGAGAAGCAAAGCTAGAGATTATATGGCAAAGGAAAGTGGAATAATCATATTTGGCTTAGGTAAATTAGAATTCATTCCCTGGGGCTAGGCACATTGCTCCACCGACCCGGGTTTCTTTTGGCAAGAAAGTAGAGGAAATATTTGTTGAGAAGGCAACAGTGTTTGCCATTAAAAAATGACCATCGTAAAGGAAGAATGTGACATGTATTTTGGGGCAGTATAAACAGAGGACTCTGTAGCTTCAAAGAAAAGAAGACATTTTGCTTGAGAGCTTGGGTTTAGAGAAAGCTTCATAAAGGAGGTAATACTTTATATGTGCCATGAAACATAGAATTTTGACAGACTGTGATGAGGATGGCTAAGCTGGTAAGAAGATGCTCCAGGAAAAGGAAGAGCATGAGTCAAGGTATACTCTGAAGAAAACACATGGCATATTCAGGGAGCAGTAGAGATGAGTTCATTTTTATCCTAAAGTCCAGTCTTTTAAATAGCCCAGGGAGTAAAGATGGAATACTGGGGTTTATAATGACCTCTGTGAATTTGGAAAAGTCCTTTAGTCATTGTCCCTTAGTGGTGCCATATGCAAGATGAAACTGGGTGTTTAATTTGCAGAGTCATGGCACATAATAATATGAATAGTGGTTCTGGAGTTACATGGACGTAAAATGGCCAAAATATATTATTACTATAGTTTATACAATTAAAAGGGCAAATCAGTTGAGAACTGCCATTAAATAGCCTACACTATAGTAATCCCCATCCTACGGTGAGCAGAAAGATACATACTAGGAATCAGAGGCCCAATTTGAGACCTAATTTACTCCCTCTCTTGATTCAATTTCCTCATCTATAGAATGAGGGCTTTGAATTAGGGCTTATCAGGTCTGATATTTTATATATTTCTAGATGAGGATAATAAACCCCAATCATATCCAGAGTGTACTCCTGATCATGCCCACTTCTCCTACTTAGCACATATACATATCACATGCTGGCAGGATGATGCATAGACATGCTAAGACATGAACTTTGATCCCACTAAATATTTTCATTTCAAACTCATCTTGATGCTCTGCCTCCCTTGTGGATTTAATTTGTAGTTTACCCCCCATATATGTCAAATCATTCTGCAGTGAATTAGGTCAAGATGGGACTAGTAACTGAAAGACCCTCAGTTTTAGAACTGGCATTTCAGTTAACATCTGCTGGGTTAGCTCCTTCTTCTATGAATTCCATTAGGGTGAAAGCTTATTTCTAGAATTTTTCCTATCTGCTATTTTGAATGCCCTATCAAATGCATTATCAATTTGTGTGACCCGTGATGGCTCCATAACTCATCTCACAGAGGAATTACGGTGAGACCGACCTCATGCAGAGAAATCTCCATGTCATCAGCCTTCATTTTAGGGCTTCTCTTTGTCATCTCCTTCAAAAACCTGTCACTGTGGAGTGTTCCTTTAGTGCAAAAGGGCTGGAAGAAACTCCATTTGTTTGGAGCCTGTCATTCTTTATGCACTCCTTTGTGATAGACAGAAAAAGGCAGTAGGCAAGGAATCTTGTTCTGAGAGCATAGGATAGAAGGCAGTGAGAAATGCATCCAGTAAAGAAGTCAGAGCTGCCGTGGAGATTCTTGTGTCTCAGTGGTTACTGCACCTTGGTTCTCATGGGAGATTGACAGCCTCAACAATTAGCAATGCCAGTCCCCTTCTAGGCACAGCTGATAGGGAAGGATAGAACACATGATTACAAGGGGCTTGCTACCCAGCTGAAGAAAGGAAGATTTTTTTTGATAGCAAATGACTCATAGTTACATTTGCAAATTATCATACAAATGAATGCAAATTCATATGACCCAACTAGAATAGGAATGGGCTGTGGAAGCCCAGGATGGAGAGGTGATCACAGTGAAGGAGGGTTAAAAAGAAAAGGCTTCATAGAAAACAAACTTATGGTTACCAAAGGGGATAGTTGGGGGGCAGAGAGGAGAGATAAATTAGGAGTTTTGGATTAACATATACACACTAGTATATATAAAACAGTTAAACAACAAGGACCTACTGTATAACACAGGGAACTATACTCAATATCTTGTAATAACCTATAATGGAAAGGAATATGTAAAATAATATATATATATATGTATAACTGAATCACTTTGCTGTATACTTGAAACTAACATAACATTATAAATGAACTATACTTCAATTTTAAAAAAGAAAAAAGAAAAATCTTCCCTGAGGAGGAGAATTTTAAACTGAGTTTTGAATGAAGGAAACCCATACCACACACACAGAATGCTCCTGGCGCCATTCCTTTATGCAGTATTTATTTGGCATCTGTTGTAGCACAGCACTATGTAGGGTGCTTTGGGGGATACACAGAGGTACAAAGCTCCAGCTCTGCCTTCCCCCAGGAGCTTCAAATCTGTTAAGGGGGTTCACTTCTTCCCCAGTCCTGATGTTTCCTTCCATATGGAGTGACATCCCATTAGGAGAACATTCTGGCCTCTCTCTGCCCCCTCATCTCCTCCTCTCCTGAGGAGAAGATGTGACTGCTCTGATTGGTGTGTTTGAGAGAAACTGCTGGTCAAGTGTAGCTCAGCTGAGCCCTCCAGCTTTGTTTGAGAGCCCTGTAGCTTGTGTCTTTATTTGAGACATATTCTGGTCTGCTCCTGCATGCCTGAAGTCGCATAGGTGCAGGTCCTCACCGGAGGACTGCTGACTTCCGGTGCCACTTGTGATGGGGTTAACTCTATCAGGTTCTGGGGTTCAGATATTAGGAAATTCACCCAAGCTATGTCCTTAACTCTAGACTTCAGCAGTAAAAAAAAGGTGATATTTTGATTTTCGTCAGTCTGAATTCATTGTCTAGCAGGCGATTGACTCAGAATTCGAAGGAGTGCTATTTATTTGGCCTCCTCTCCCCACCCCCACCAAGGTCTAATAAGAGTTGTGAGACAAGACCATATATAATTATAAGAAAGGGTGAATGTGATAAGTACCATAAGTGTGACTTGGCGCCTTTAAGATTCTTCTCTTCACCCTTCAAAGCCTGTTACCAATATAGAAAAGGAGTACCTTTTGAGACGCTCAACATTTACAGAAATGGTTGCAGGCTGGCCACTTTTCAGTTGCTTTCAGCTGTCTCTTGACTTCCTGGTTGTTGACTTTCAACACTTCCTCTCATTTTTAGTCCTGGCCTCTCTTCTGAGTCCCTGACTTGACATCTCCACTTGGATGTTGCACAGGTTACTCCAACTTTACAGGGACCAAAATTGAATCCATGAGTCCCCAGTGTTCCACCCCAACCTGTACCTCTCCCAGTTTTCCTCATCTCAGTGAATGGCACCACCATCCATCCAGTTGCTCGAGCAAAAAATCCTTGTGTGATCTATCAATATATTTGTGTGGTAGGTTGGTAAATGTCTGCCTCTCTTAAGTATCATCTCTCTCCTTTATTTATGTAATGTAACTAACTACTGGATCTCTCAGGGTACCAGACACATAGTGGGTACTCAATAGACATTTGCTGAACAAGTATATTTATAAACCCCAGTTCTATCCTTTTCAACCTGCTGCAGCAGTTTATTTGGATTTGAACCTTTGATTTTTTTCCCCTTGAATTCTACCATCATGTTGCCCTTTTCTCGCTAAGACTAAAACATGCTTTCGTCTTAGGGCAATATAGATAGATTACTTTGGGAATTCAGAGGAGGGGGCTAGGATGGGAGTATTATGGAAGGTTCATGGAGAAAGAATAATTTGTGATGGGCCTTGAAAGAAACAGGGTTTCAATATGTAGAGGAATGGAGGCAAGAGAATGAGATATTTCTGGTGGAGGAAGTCACTAAGAAATGTAGAGGTAGAGCAGCACTGAGTATTTTGGGAACATGGCCAATAGACTGACCTGTGAAGGGATAGAATGGAGGCTACCATTGGAAATGTAGGCAACGGCTGGTCTGTGGAGAGAAACTGCTTAAAATCATCTAGGAAACATGAATCTGCACAGTAAAAGAGTGCAATACGAGCTCTTCACTAAAACTGTTAAACTACAAATGAAAGCTGCATAGACAGAGTAAGAAATTGAAATCTGTTCCATTAGGTTATGACCAATTTCCTTGTGAGATAACTGTGGCTGAGTTTTAGAGAATTTCACAGAAATATGCTCCTTTTGACAATGTTCATATTTCTTGTAAAATTCTTCATATCTTCAATATTCTCTTGGATTTGCTGTGAAATTCTGCAAGTGCAATCAATCCCCTTGTCATCTCATGAAAACGCATGTTTCAGGCTCATCGGTTCTGTGGGCACTCCAGTTCTCCCCTAGATTCCAAGGACAAATAAAGCCTGACCTAAAGACAGTGGAAATGACTTGTCAAGAGGGAGGGGCTTATTCTTTTGGGGATTTTTCAGTCAAGGAGCCTCTACTGGCCTCAGCACCAGGGAATAATTAGTGGGTAATGTAGAACAGTGTGAGAAATTGTTCAATTTCAGGAAGAACAATTGCTGAAGAGAAAATTGATCCATTTTCCCAGTTTCCCACTTGAACACATTTGTGCTGGCTGCTTGCTTTTATGAATTGGAGGCCACCTAGCAAGTTGCTGCTTTTAGCAGTGATTATTTCACCAGACTTATTTACATATCTATTTCATTTTTTCAGAAATGCTTTCCCTTTTGGGTGGGGTCCACTGGGACTGAGGATGTTCCTGAGACTACTGGGCCTGGGCATGTTGTATATGAGTACAAGGAAGGAATGTCTTCCTCACTTCAGCCTGACTTAGGAGGGCTGAAGAGCTACCTTCTAAAATGTGAAGAGTTGTTATGTGGGAAAGTGAGTAGACATTCTTTGGAGCTCCAGGGGACAAATCTAGGACTAATGGGCAGAAGTTATTAAGAGGCAGACTTTGGTTTAGCATGGGTACTCTGTCAAAATCAGAGCTGCTTAGAAAGGATGGGCTGACTAGCCAGGTAATGACCTTCATTTCCCTGAAAGTGTTGAAATAAGGGTCAGATGGTAAACTGTTAGGGATATGGTAGAGAGAATTCCTACATTGGTTGGTGGGAGGTTGGATAACATCAAAGATCCCTTTCCGAGTTCTGCTTATCTATGAATTCTACTGCCTATCTATCGAATTTGACCCATGTTTTTAGACCAAGGCCTATTCTCATTTTCTGCACAAGGCCTTATACAGCACTCATCTCTTCTCCACACTTGACGGCAACAATTTATGGACTTACGTTGTTAGTCCAGGTATCAAAACAGCTGTCCCCAGATATATAGAACACACACACACACACACACACACACACACACACACACACACACACTCCATATTTCTTACAGATGATATGTACAACAGCCTTCTCTAACTTTTAGCCCATTCCTGAATTTTACCATAACCTTACTCCCCACCCCCATCCATTTGGCAATTAATGGTGGAGTGAGATCCAGAGAAAGGACAAGGATATCTATTTCACACATTATTACTTTGCACTAACCTTGTTCCAGATCCTGTCTTAGGCATCAATGAACAAAATACATCAGTGAACAAAATAGAAAAAGATCCCTGCCCTTGTGGAGTTTACATGTATGTAAAGTACCAGCACATAGGTAACACTCAATCTATATTAACTTCCTTTCTTTTCAAATCTCCTCAGTTAGTATGGTATTAAAGAAGTCAGATTTATTGAATACCTACTATGTTCTGTGATCTTATTCAATTCTTGAAACAACCCCAAGAAGTAAATCTTCTCATCTACATTCTTGTCAGAAAAACAGAGGGTCACAAGGTTAAGTATTTTATCTAAGACCAAACTATAAGTAGCACAAGTATAATTTGAATATAGGTCTGTCTGATTTCATACTCATGCTCTTTCATTACGCTGCTTCCAAGAAGCATAATATTTCTTGGTTATTCTATGGCAGGTAACTCTCAACACAACTGAAGATCATCTTTTGTAAAATGAAATTACGGTCTCTAAAGACATGACCCTCATACTTCAGGCTGCATTAAGAATCACATAGGGTGGGAGGGAGGGAGACACAAGAGGGAAGAGATATGGGAACATATGTATATGTATAACTGATTCACTTTGTTGTAAAGCAGAAACTAACACACCATTGTAAAGCAATTATACTCCAATAAAGATGTTAAAAACAAAAAAGCCATCAGAAATAAAAATCTGAAAAGAAGTATAAATTCAAGAAAAAAAAAGAATCACATAGGAATGTTGATAAAAGTGAAGATGTAAGAATTCAAATGAGCCCAGGAACTTGCATTTTAACAAGTACATAGCTGCAAGTAATTTTGATGTCCACAGGCCATGCACCATGCTTTGAAGGACTTAATGTCCTTTACAGCTCTAACACTTTGTGCTTCTATGAGATTTTAACTAGTCCCAATTTTGTTATTTATAATGCATAAGAGCACTTCTGGGATTCATTAGCAGTCAGTGTAGTCATTATCATCAACTCCACAACCATCTCCAGCACCATCAGGTACAGTTATCTTTCATTTGTAAGCCACTTGATTGATGTATTGTTCTTTCTGGGGAACACCTGTGGAAAGGGTGGCCTGTCCTCCTCTGCTGATACTTCCTGGCTGACGGGCTGGCTGGCTAGTCCACACAAAATCAACAAAATCAAAGAGTTCTAAGGTGGGCTTTATAAAGGTACGTTAAGGTACAATTAGTGACTTGTTTTAGATCATATACCTTGAGAATAATCAGTGTTGTGGATTTGGACTATTCAGCCCCACTGAAGGTCTGGTTTTTCCAACTCACTGAATTTCCTTTCCTCTCCGTGACCATGGTGCTACCTCCCACTACTTTTGAAAATGTTGCTTTAGTTGGACCCACTATTGACAAGAGAAGCTTTGTGCTTTAGGGCTTAAGTGTGGAACCTTTTCATTTCAAGAGTAAGGCTGATTGGGTACCAGCAGTGGGCAATAGAGGGTTTCAATAGCTTTATCTTGGAATTTACATGCTCTTCCACTCAGCAACATTATAAGAGGTTAGAATATCCCTCACATCATCTTAGTATGGTTCTGGGCCCTCAATATACAATAGATTGATTTTTCACTATAATCATAGCTAACATGTATGGATTATTTGCCATGTGCCAGCCACTTTACTAAGTGTTTTACATGCTAATCATCTTGTTTAATTCTCCTAACGACCCCTGTAGGTACTTTTAGGGTCTCCATTTTACAAATGAGGAAACTGGCTCGAACTCAGAGCTTAAGCAACTTGCTCAAGTGCACACAGCTAGGAAGAGGTAGGGTCAGGATTTGGATCCAGTCTAATGAAAGACCTTTCACCTCTGTGCATTATATGCTTTATGAAAACAGAAGGGCAATATCTTAGGGGAGCTTGAACATTTGGATCTTGTATTAAGGGTTTACAGGTTAAGTTGGAAGAGAAAGAGATTTAAGTACGTTTGAGTTTCTCAAAGCATAATTCTTGCTAACATATGTCTGTTATCTTTTCTTCCTTTTTATATTAATAAATCTTTTACATATGTCTGTGCACTTGGTAAATAGCTAATGATAATGGCTACCACCTGTATTCCTCAAAAAAGGACTGAAAGTTAGAATGCAATTACAATTAATGTGCGCGAAAATGAGAATTGTCAATTAACACAGAGTATTACAGTGCAGAATGTAATGTGGCAATGCATTCAGCATAGAAATAAGCATCACTGGTCCCCATTGAAGAAGCTGTAGCCTCGCAGCCACTTTGTCCCTCATCTCTATATGGGCAGTACCTCTAGAAGCAGCCAGAAAACACAGTAGCTCAGTGCTTGCTTGAATCTCAGCCTTCCCCACTCCTCTCCTCTTCACTTCCCTGTACTTATGCCATGGAGCCCTATTCCTTTTGGCATTTATTATTGTTGCTATCATTCTTATTATCTAACTTTTTGTTGTTGTTGTTGAAAAAATGATTCCTGTTCATGTAAAAATTCAAACTGTAAAGAAAGAACAAAAGGCGAAAAATAAAATCCTCTTCCTTCCCCACCTCTACACACTCTGTAGCAGTCAGTAGTCACTTGAGTTTTTCATATATCTTTCCAGAAACTTTCTATGCAGATATAATATTTAGGCACATATATAAACTCATGTGTAGCTTTTAAAAATGTTGATATTAGCATAGCCTTTGTCAATTTGATGGCTAGAAAACATGGTATCTTAGTTTTGTTTTGCATTTCTTTAATTATAAGTGAGGTTGAATATGTATTTGTATGTTTATTGTGATTTGCATTTTTTATTTTCTGAACCGTTCATTTTCTATCTTTTTCTTATTGAATTTTAATAGCTCTTTGAATATGAGAGAAATTAGCTTTTTTTTCCTGTCATATATAGCAAATACTTGTTCTTAGTTTGTCATTTGTCTTCTGTTTTTTTTTTTTTTTTCCCTTTTAAAAAAAATTTATTTATTTATTTATATATTTTTGGCTGTGTTGGGTCTTCTTTCTCTAGTTACAGGGAGCGGGGGCTACTCTCGTTGCAGTGTGCAGGCTTCTCATTGCAGTGGCTTCTCTGTTGTGGAGCACAGGCTCTAGGCGCACGGGCTTCAGTAGTTGTGGCACGCGGACTCAGTAGTTGTGGCGCACAGGCTTTGTTGCCCTGAGGCATCTGGGATCTTCCTGGACCAGGGCTCAAACTCCTGTCCCCTGCATTGGCAGAAGGATTCTTAACCACTGCTCCACCAGGGAAGTCCAAGTTCCTTTCCTTTTATTTATTTATTTATTTATTTATTTATTCATTTATTTTAACTTTTTATTTTATATTGGAGTATAGCCGATTAACAATGTTGTGATAGTTTCATGTGCACAGCAAAGTGACTCAGCCATACAAATACATGTATCCATTTTAAAATAGGTTATTTGATTTTTCTTGTTGAGTTGTAGGCATTATTTATATAATTTGGATATTAATCCCTTATCAGATATAAGATTTGAAAATATTTTCTCCACTTCTGTGGGTTGCCCTTTCACTTTCTTTTTCTTTTTTTTTTTTTTAAACATCTTTATTGGAGTATAATTGTTTTACAATAGTGTGTTAGTTTTCCCTCTACAACAAACTGAATCAGTTATACATACACACATGCTCCCACATCTCCTCCCTCTTGCATCACCCTCTCTCCCACCCTCCCTATCCCACCCCCCCAGGCGGTCACAAAGCACAGAGCTGATCTCCCTGTGCTATGCAGCAGCTTCCCACCAGCTATCTAATTTACATTTGATAGTGTATATATGTCCCTGCCACTCCCCCACTTCGTCACAGCTCACCCCTCCCCCTCCCCATATCCTCAAGTCCATGCTCGAGTAAGTCTGTGTTTTATTCCCGTCCTACCACTAATCTCTTCATGACATTTTTTTCCCTTAGAGTCCATATATATGTGTTAGCATACGGTATTTGTTTTTATCCTTCTGACTTACTTCACTCTGTCTGACAGACTCCAGGTCCATCCATCTCATTATAAATAACTCAGTTTCATTTCTTTTTATGGCTGAGTAATATTCCATTGTATATATGTGCCACATCTTCTTTATCCATTCATCTGTTGATGGACACTTAGGTTGCTTCCATGTCCTGGCTATTGTAAATAGAGCTGCAATGAACATTTTGGTACATGAGTCTTTCTGAATTATGGTTTTCTCAGGGTATATTCCCAGTAGTGGGATTGCTGGGTCGTATGGTAGTTCTATTTGTAGTTTTTTAAGGAACCTCCATACTGTTCTCCATAGCGGCTGTATCAATTTACATTCCCACCAGCAGTGCAAGAGGGTTCCCTTTTCTCCACACCCTCTCCAGCATTTATTGTTTCTAGAGTTTTTGATGATGGCCAATCTGACCGGTGTGAGATGATATCTCATTGTAGTTTTGATTTGCATTTCTCTAATGATTAATGAGGTTGAGCATTCTTTCATGTGTTTGTTAGCAATCTGTATATCTTCTTTGGAGAAATGTCTATTTAGTTCTTCTGCCCATTTTTCGATTGGGTTGTTTGTTTTTTTGTCATTGAGCTGCATGAGTTGCTTATAAATTTTGGAAATTAATCCTTTGTCAGTTGCTTCATTTGCAAATATTTTCTCCCATTCTGAGGGTTGTCTTTTGGTCTTGTTTATGGTATCCTTTGCTGTGCAAAAGCTTTTAAGTTTCATTAGGTCCCATTTGTTTATTTGTGTTTTTATTTCCATTTCTCTAGGAGATGGGTCAAAAAGGATCTTGCTGTGATTTATGTCGTATAGTGTTCGGCCTATGTTTTCCTCTAAGAGTTTGATAGTGTCTGGCCTTACATTTAGGTCTTTAACCCATTTTGAGTTTATTTTTGTGTGTGGTGTTAGGGATTGTTCTAATTTCATACTTTTACATGTAGCTGTCCAGTTTTCCCAGCACCACTTATTGAAGAGGCTGTCTTTTGTCCACTGTATATCCTTCCCTCCTTTATCAAAGATAAGGTGACCATATGTGTGTGGGTTTATCTCTGGGCTCTCTATCCTGTTCCATTGATCTATATTTCTGTTTTTGTGCCAGTACCATATTGTCTTGATTACTGTAGCCTTGTAGTAGAGTCTGAAGTCAGGGAGCCTAATTCCTCCAGCTCCATTTCTCATTCTCAAGATTGCTTTGGCTATTCGGGGTCTTTTGTGTTTCCATACAAATTGTGAAATTTTTTGTTCTAGTTCTGTAAAAAATGCCAGTGGTAATTTGATAGGGATTGCATTGAATCGGTAGATTGCTTTGGGTAGTATAGTCATTTTCACAATGTTGATTCTTCCAATCCAAGAACATGGTATATTTCGCCACCTATTTGTATCATCTTTAATTTCTTTCATCAGTGTCTTATAGTTTTCTGCATACAAGTCTTTTGTCTCCTTAGGTAGGTTTATTCCTAGATATTTTATTCTTTTTGTTGCAATGGTAAATGGGAGTGTTTTCTTAATTTCACTCTCAGATTTTTCATCATTAGTGTATAAGAATGCCAGAGATTTCTGTGCATTAATTTTGTATCCTGCAAATTTACCAAATTCATTGATTAGCTCTAGTAGTTTTCTGGTAGAGTCTTCAGGATTCTCTATGTATAGTATCATGTCATCTGCAAACAGTGACAGCTTTACTTCTTCTTTTCCTATTTGGATTCCTTTTATTTCTTTTTCTTCTCTGATTGCTGTGGCTAGAACTTCCAAAACTATGTTGAATAAGAGTGGTGAGAGTGGGCAACCTTGTCTTGTTCCTGATCTTAGTGGAAATGGTTTCAGTTTATCACCATTGAGAACGATGCTAGCTGTGGGTTTGTCATATATGGCCTTTATTATGTTGAGGAAAGTTCCCTGTATGCCTACTTTCTGCAAGGTTTTTATCATAAATAGTGTTGAATATTGTCAAAAGCTTTCTCTGCATCTATTGAGATGATCATATGGTTTTTCTCCTTCAGTTTGTTGATATGGTGTATCACATTGATTGATTTGCGTATATTGAAGAATCCTTGCATTCCTGGGAAAAACCCCACTTGATCATGGTGTATGATCCTTTTAATGTGCTGTTGGATTCTGTTTGCTAATATTTTGTTGAGGATTTTTGCATCTATGTTCATCAGTGATATTGGCCTGTAGTTTTCTTTCTTTGTGACGTCTTTGTCTGGTTTTGGTGTCAGGGTGATGTTGGCCTCATAGAATGAGTTTGGGAGTGTTCCTCCCTCTGCTATCTGTTGGAAGAGTTTGAGAAGGATAGGTGTTAGCTCTTCTCTAAATGTTTGATAGAATTCGCCTGTGAAGCCATCTGGTCCTGGGCTTTTGTTTGCTGGAAGATTTTTAATCACAGTTTCAATTTCAGTGCTTGTGATTGGTCTGTTCATATTTTCTATTTCTTCCTGGTTCAGTCTCGGCAGGTTGTGCATTTCTAAGAATTTGTCCATTTCTTCCAGGTTGTCCATTTTATTGACATACAGTTGCTTGTAGTAATCTCTAATAATCTCTTGTATTTCTGCAGTGTCAGTTGTTATATCTCCTTTTTCATTTCTAATTCTATTGATTTGAGTCTTCTCCCTTTTATTCTTGATGAGTCTGGCTAATGGTTTATCAATTTTATTTATCTTCTCAAAGAACCGGCTTTTAGTTTTATTGATCTTTGCTATTGTTTCCTTCACTTCTTTTTGATTTATTTCTGATCTGATCTTTATGATTTCTTTCCTTCTGCTAAATTTCGGGGTTTTTTGTTCTTCTTTCTCTAATTGCTTTAAGTGCAAAGTTAGGTTGTTTATTCGAGATGTTTCCTGTTCCTTAAGGTATGATTGTATTGCTATAAACTTGCCTCTTAGAACTGCTTTTGCTGTATCCCATAGGTTTTGGGTCGTTGTGTCTCCATTGTCATTTGTTTCTACGTATTTTTTGATTTCCTCTTTGATTTCTTCAGTGATCACTTCGTTATTAAGTAGTGTATTGTTTAGCCTCCATGTGTTTGTATTTTTTACAGATCTTTTCCTATAATTGATATCTAGTCTCATAGCGTTGTGGTCGGAAAAGATACTTGATACGATTTCAATTTTCTTAAATTTGCCAAGGCTAGATTTGTGACCCAATATATGATCAATCCTGGAGAATGTTCCATGAGCACTTGAGAAAATTGTGTATTCTGTTGTTTTTGGATGGAATGTCCTATAAATATCAATTAAGTCCATCTTGTGTAATGTACCATTTAAAGCTTGTGTTTCCTTATTTATTTTCATTTTGGATGATCTGTCCATTGGTGAAAGTGGGGTGTTAAAGTCCCCCATTATAATTGTGTTACTGTTGATTTCCCCTTTTAAGGCTGTTAGTATTTGCCTTATGTATTGAGGTGCTCCTATGTTGGGTGCATAAATATTTACAATTGTTATATCTTCTTCATGGATCGATCCCTTGATCATTATGTAGTGTCCTTCTTTGTCTCTTGTAATAGTCTTTATTTTAAAGTCTATTTTGTCTGATATGAGAATTGCTACTCCAGCTTTCTTCTGATTTCCATTTGCATGGAATATCTTTTTCCATCCCCTTACTTTCAGTCTGTATGTGTCCCTAGGTCTGAAGTGGGTCTCTTGTAGACAGCATATATATGGGTCTTGTTTTTGTATCCATTCAGCCAGTCTGTGTCTTTTGGTGGGAGCATTTAATCCATTTACATTTAAGGTAATTATCAATATGTATGTTCCTATTACCATTTACTTAATTGTTTTGGGTTGTTCTTGTAGGTCTTTTCCTTCTCTTGTGTTTCTTGCCTAGAGAAGTTCCTTTAGGATTTGTTGTAGAGCTGGTTTGGTGGTGCTGAACTCTCTCAGCTTTTGCTTGTCTGTAAAGGTTTTAATTTCTCCATCAAATCTGAATGAGATCCTTGCTGGGTAGAGTAATCTTGGTTGTAGGTTTTTTTCCTTCATCACTTTAAATATGTCCTGCCACTCCCTTCTGGCTTGTAGAGTTTCTGCTGAAAGATCAGATGTTAATCTTATGGGGATTCCCTTGTGTGTTATTTGTTGTTTTTCCCTTGCTGCTCTTAATATGTTTTCTTTGTATTTAATTTTTGACAGTTTGATTATTATGTGTCTTGGCGTGTTTCTCTTTGGGTTTATCCTGTATGGAACTCTCTGTGCTTCCTGGACTTGATTGACAATTTCCTTTCCTATATTAGGGAAGTTTTCAACTATAATCTCTTCAAATATTTTCTCAGTCCCTTTCTTTTTCTCTTCTTCTTCTGGGACCCCTATAATTCGAATGTTGGTGCGTTTAATGTTGTCCCAGAGGTCTCTGAGACTGTCTTCAGTTCTTTTCATTCTTTTTTCTTTCTTCTGCTCTGCAGTAGTTATTTCCACTATTTTATCTTCCAGGTCACTTATCCGTCCTTCTGCCTCAGTTATTCTGCTATTGATCCCATCTAGAGTATTTTTCATTTCATTTATTGTGTTGCTCATTGTTGCTTGCTTCCTCTTTATTTCTTCTAGGTCCCTGTTAACTGTTTCTTGCAAATTGTCTATTCTATTTCCAAGATTTTGCATCATCTTCACCATCATTATTCTAAATTCTCTTTCAGGTAGATTGGCTATTACCTCTTCATCTGTTAGGTCTGGTGTGTTTTTATCTTGCTCCTTCATCTGTTGTGTGTTTTTCTGTCTTCTCATTTCACTTATCTTACTGTGTTTGGGGTCTCCCTTTTGCACGCTGCAGGTTCGTAGTTCCTGTTGTTTTTGGTGGCTGTCCCCAGTGGCTAAGGTTGGTTCAGTGGGTTGGGTAGATTCCCTGGTTGGGGGGACTAGTGCCTCTGTTCTGGTGGATGAAGCTGGATCTTGTCTTTCTGGTGGGCAGGTCCTCGTCTGGTGGTGTGTTTGGGGATGTTGGTAACCTTATTATGATTTTAGGCAGCCTCTCTGCTAATGGATGGGGCTGTAGACCTGTCTTACTCTTTGTTGGGGATAGGGTATCCAGCACTGTTCTTTGCTGGTCCTTGAGTGAAGCTGGGTCTTGGTGTTGAGATGGAGGTCTCTGGGAGATTTTCGCCGTCTGATATTACGTGGAGCTCGGAGGTCTCTTGTGGACTAGTGTCTTGAGGTTGGTTCTCCCACCTCAGGGACACCGCCCTGGTGCCTGGCCGGGGCGCCAAGAACCTTTAATCCACACGGCTCAAAATAAAAGGTAGAATAAATAGAGAGGAAAGAAAAGGAAGGAAGGAGGGAGGGAGGGAAGGAAGGAAGAAAGGAAGGAAGGAAGGTGCAGAGGAAGAAAGGGAGGAAGGAAGAGAGGAAGGGAGGAAAGAAGGGGGGAAGGAAGGAAGAAAGGAGGGAAGGAGGGAAGAAAGGAAAGAAGAAAGGAAGAAAGAAAGGGAGAATACAGAGTAGTATAAAGTATAGTTATTAAAATAAAAAATAATTATTAAAAAGAAAAATTTCCTTAAAAAAAACAAAAAACAAAAAACAAAACAAAAAACAAACAAACAAACAAACAAAAAAACAGAAAAATGGGTCGGTCTAACCCTAGGACAAATGGTGCAAGCAAAGCTATACAGACAAAATCTCACACAGCAGCACACACATACACACCCATAAAAAGAAAAAAAAGGGGAAAATAATAGTATATCTTGCTCCCAAAGTCCACCTCCTCAACTTGGGATGATTCGTTGTCTATTCAGGTTTTCAACAGATGCAGGGCACTTCAAGTTGATTGTGGAGCTTTAATCCGCCGCTTCTGAGGCTGCTGGGAGAGACCTCCCCCTCTCCTCTCTGTTCGCACAGCTCCTGGGGTTCAGCTTTGGACTTGGTCCCGCCTCTGCATGTAGGTTGTCCGAGGGTGACTGCCCTTCGCTCAGACAGGACGATGTTAAAGGAGCAGTTGATTCGGGGGCTCCAGCTCACTCAGGCTGTGGGGAGGGAGTGGCACGGGGGCGGGGCGAGTCCGCGACATCAGAGGCCGACGTGACGCTGCACAGACCCAAGGCGCGCCGTGCGTTCTCCCGGGCGAGCTGTCCCTGGATCCCGGGACCCCGGCAGTGGCGGACTGCACGGGCTCCCGGGAGGGCCGGTGTGGTGAGTGACCTGTGCACACACACAGGCCTCTTGGTGGTGGCAGCAGCAACCTTAGCGTCCGACACCCGTCTCTACTGTCCGTGCCGACAGCCGCGGCTCGCACCCGTTTCTGGAGCTCCTCTACGCGGTGCTCTTAGTCCCCTCACCTCACACCCGAGGAAGCAAAGAGGCAAGAAAAAGTCTCTTGTCTCTTCGGCAGCTCCGCGCCCGCTTCTAGGGCTCCTTTAAGCGGCGCACTTAATCCCCTCTCCTCGCGCCCAGGCAGCAAAGAGGGAGGAAAAGGTCTCTTGCCTCTTCGGCAGCTCCAGACTTCTCCCGAACTCCCTCCCGGCCAGCCGTGGCGCACTAGCCCCCTTCAAGCTGTCTTCACTCTGCCAACTCCAGACCTTTCCCCGGGATCCGACTGAAGCCCGAGCCTCAGTTCCCGGTCCCGCCCGCCCCGGCGGGTGAGCAGACAAGCCTCTCGGGCTGGTGAGTGCCGGTCGGCACCGATCCTCTGCGGGAATATCTCCGCTTTGCCCTCCGCACCCCTGTGGCTGAGCTGTCCTCCGTGGCTCCGGAGCTTCCCCCTCCGGCGCCCGCAGTCTCTGCCCGCGAAGGGGCCTCTAGTGTGTGGGAGTCTTTCCTCCTTCACCGCTCCCTCCCACTGGCTTAGGTCCCGTCCCTATTCTTTTGTCCCTGTTTATTCTTTTTTCTTTTGCCCTACCCAGATATGTGGGGAGTTTCTAGCCTTTTTGGAGGTCCGAGGTCCTCTGCCAGCATTCGGTGGGTGCTCTACAGGAGAAGCTCCACGTGTAGGTGTATTTCTGATGTCTCTGTGAGGAGGAAGGAGATCTCCACGTCTTACTCTTCCGCCATCTTTAAGCCGTCCTGTCTTCTGTTTTTTTAATGGTAATTTTTTTGTCATACAGAAGGTTTTAATCTTTTTTTTTTTTTTTTTTTTGCAGTACACAGGCCTCTCACTGTTGTGGCCTCTCCCATTGTGGAGCACAGGCTCCGGACGCACAGGCTCAGCGGCCATGGCTCACGGGCCTTGCCACTCCGGGGCATGTGGGATCTTCCTGGACTGGGACACGAACCCGTGTCCCCTGCATCAGCAGGCAGACTCTCAACCACTGTGCCACCAGGGAAGGTTTTAATTTTTATGTAGCTTTATCAAATATTTTCTTTACAGATTCCAGGTTTTATATTTTTATTTGCAAAGTCTTTCTCATTCATCATTATTTCAAAATTTCCTTCATGATTCCATCTACCCCTTTTTCTAAAACTTTTTTTAATGTTATTTAAAAAGTAATATTGAGGGACTTAATGTGACCTAGATACCATGAGAACCCTCTAGGAGGGTTCTGGAAATATTAGATAAATTATAACAGTGTTCTATTAAGTACATAACTTAGCTATCAAGAAAGTAAAGAATATTGGTAGGATTCAGAAACAAAGAGGGAAACTCAGAGGGTAAGCATATACTTTATGATATGGATGCCTTAGAGAGAGGTGGAGGGAGTATCACACTCAGTAGTCTAAAGGCTTGTGTTATAACACCTATATGGGGAAAAGAGATAAAACCTTGAGTCAGTGCAAAGTGCTTCTCACAGAAAACCAGGAATCTGAAGGGCTACAACCTCAATGAAAGTGTGGAGTAGAAAAAATTGTATGCAATAATACATAGAAATAACAAGGAAACCTATCATTGTCCAGGATCTGGGTGAGGAAAAGTTCTGTCCTGAAAATTTGTAACAATGGATGATGTCCTTCATATTTTATTTACACTACCTGCAGGGTTTAGGAACTCACAAGCCAAGGATCTAACCTAAAATTGGTTCCAGGTAAAATTGATTCTAGTGATAAAAACAGGTTGCAAAAGATTTTCACATATAAAGTCCTGCTGCAGAAGAGCTCACAACCCAAAATTACATGAAAAAAAATATCATCGTGAATAACTGAAAATACAACAAAAATCAGGATTAGAATCCCCAAAACATCACAAAATAGCACAATATGATAGAGTCCATGAAATTAGAGTGTTTAAAATCATTACAGAAATAAGAGAAAGAGTTGAAAACATTAAAGAGTAATAAGAGGGCTTCCCTGGTGGTGCAGTGGTTGAGAATCCGCCTGCCGATGCAGGGGACACGGGTTTGTGCCCCGGTCTGGGAGGATCCCACATGCCGCGGAGCGGCTGGGCCCGTGAGCCATGGCCGCTGAGCCTATGCGTCTGCATTTTTTTTTTTTTTTTTTTTTTGTGGTATGTGGGCCTCTCACTGTTGTGGCCTCTCCCATTGCGGAGCACAGGCTCCGGACGCACAGGCTCAGCGGCCATGGCTCACGGGCCCAGCCGCTCCGCGGCATGTGGGATCTTCCCGGACCGGGGCACGAACCCGTATCCCCTGCATTGGCAGGCAGATTCTCAACCACTGCGCCACCAGGGAAGCCCGAGCCTGTGCGTCTGGAGCCTGTGCTCCGCAACTGGAGAGGCCACAACGGTGAGAGGCCCGTGTACCACACACAAAAAAACAACAAAACAAAACAAACAAAGAGTAATAAGAAACTATGCAAACAGGCAGATTATAAATAATAAATGGCATTTCCAAAGAGAAAATAGAGAGACTGAGAGAGAGGCAAATTCAAGGAAATGGTGGTTATGAATTTTTCAGCATTGATGAAAGACTTGAATCCACATTCTGGAAGTGCAATGTATCCTTTGCAGGAAAAATAGAAATAAATCTACACTTACTTTTATCACAATGAAACTACAGAACACCAAGGACAAAGAGAAGAGCTTAAAAGGCAGCAGAAAGAAAGGACAATTTATCTGCAAGGAATGACAATTAGTCTGACAACAGAATTCTCAATAACAACAATAGAAGTCAGAAGAAAGTAGAATAATGTCCTCAAAGTGAGGGTTAAAATAATGAACAGTACTGAATTCAGAAAAAGGGAGTGAGATGTAAGAAGAGCTGGCAAATAAGAAATTAGTAAGCATGAGTAAATCTAACAAACATTTACTCTATAAAGCATCAATACTTATCATGACTAATTTGGGAGATGTAGAAGTAAGAATTAAAAATACTGACATTAGTAACATATAAGATGGGAGCAAGGTAATTGGATTTAAAGGGTTCAGCAAGGTTACAAAGATCAACTGGGAACATTTGTTTGTTTTATTTTTTAGATTCCAAATATAAGTGATAACATACAGTATTTGTCTTTCTCTGTCTGACTTATTTCACTAAGCATAATACTACTCAAAAAATCAATTGGGAACAGCATTGCATTGAGGAGATGGCAATTCCTCCCAAATCATTCTAAACTCCAATACAGTTTGAATCAAACTTGACGGAGTGTGTGTGTGTGTGTGTGTGTGTGTGTGTGTGAAGCTGCAATAACAAAATTACCATAAATGTAGTGACTTAATACAATTTTATTATCTTACAATTCTGTAGGTCAGAAGTCTTAGATGGGTCTTATTGGGCTATGACCAAAGTGTCAGCAGTACTGTGTTCCTATTTAGAGGCTCTAGGGAAGAATCCATTTCCTTGGTTTTTCCAGCTTTTAGAGGGTGCCTGCATTCCTTGGCTCATGACCCCTTTTCTCCATCTTCTAAGACAGCAAGGTTGCATCTCTCTGACAATTCTTCTGTAGTCACATCTATACAAGGACTCATGTGATTCAACTGGACTCACCCAGTTAATCCAGGATAATCTCTCCATGTAAAATTGCTTAATCACATGTGCTTTAATCACATCTACAAAGTTTGTTTTTTACCATGTAAGGTAACATATTTACAGGTTCTAGGAATTAGGAAATGGACATCTTTGGGAGGCCATTATTCTGCCTACCACTATATATTTATATCTATATCTATATCTGTATCTATATCTATATCATATCTATATCTAGATCTATCCACACACATACATATAGATATACATACAGCTTTATATGTATATATACATTTTTTTACATTTAACAACTGATAATGAACACTTTTTATAACATTGAATATTATTTGAAAATATACTTTCTAATGACTACATTGTGCCCAATTATATGGATTATAATATACTATTCTATTAATTCCCTTATTTTAACATTAATATTATTTTAATAAAAAAATCTGCAAGGATATCTTTTTATATATATGAGTCTCTCATTATTTCTTCAGGAATTACTTGATCAAATGTGTCAAATGTTTTACTCTTTTTTTTTTTTGTGGTACACGAGCCTCTCGCCGTCTCAGCCTCTCCCGTTGCGGAGCACAGGCTCCGGACGCGCAGGCTCAGTGGCCACGGCTCATGGGCCCAGCCGCTCCGCGGCATGTGGGATCTTCCCGGACCGGGGCATGAACCCGTGTCCCCTGCATCGGCAGGCGGACTCTCAACCACTGCACCACCAGGGAAGCCCTGTTTTACTCATTTTGAACACTAAAGCTAATTTTCAAATCACTTTCCTGAAAGGATTTATCAATGTGGGCTCTCACCAATTAGAATGAGTATATCCATTTCCTCATACTTTTACCAACACATTACACGATTTATAAACAAACAAAAATCTCTGTCCGTTTTGTGTGTGATATTACCAGTCTTTCTGTTATCAACAGCTGCTTTTAGAAGTTTGCTCAGACGTTATGTAACTACAGGTTTCTATTGGCCTGATCCATAGATTCATGAAAGCAAAGCTGCAACTCCCAGAGATGAAGGGGAGCCGATTTTTAGCCTTAGAGGAGTCAACCAATTCACACCGAAGATCTTCTTGTTAAATCTACTAGACATGTTTCCCACCTCTTCTGTCCTTATTTCGGCGAGTTGTAAGACATTTGTAAATACGAAGGTAGGAATTTATGAGGTTTGTTGTATTTAGCAGTTGTTTAATGAAGGATAATTCAGGTTTGGGCAGAGAAAGAACTTTCTGTTTAGAAAATTGAGTTGGACCTGTATTACATTTTGGGATGGTTATTCCTGGATTTAAAACAAGAAAAGAAAAGCAGAGTATTGAGAAATGTGTATTCAGAACGATGGGGTAATGAATATTTACTTAACATCTTTGTGTGAGTCAGCATTCTAATAAGAAATGGCACACTCAAAGGGCAACTGTAGAGAGATTGATGAAGGGAGTATTTGCAAAGGTGTGAACAGGGTTAAGGGAACTAACAAGGGACAGTGAATTGCCCTGAGACTAACAACTGTAGGAAGTGATTACCAGTTTTCACTTGATGGGACAAATCGTGCTACTGAAAACTGAAAAGGAGATTCATTATGAGAGGGTCACCTGATAGGAACTTCCAAATCACAGCCTGGGAGAGAGGGAGTAGATATCTTTAATAACATAGTTGTTTCCATCTGCTTTTTCTCTTTAGTACCATGTGGTTCAGAAAAGAAATCAGCAAACTATGGTCCATGGTCCAAATTTGGCCTACTACCTGTTTTTATTTGACCTGTAAATTAAAAATGGTTTTTACATTTTAAAATGGTTGAAAAAAAAACTCAGAAGAATATATTGTGGCACATGAAAACTTCATAAAATTCAAATTGTAGGGTCCATAAATAAACTTTTATTGGAACAGAGCCACCATCATCATTCATTTATGTATTGTCTAATGAGGCTGCCTTCACACTACAATGGCAGATTTGAGTGGTAGTCGCAGATTGAATGGCACACAAAGCCTAAACTATTTACTATCTGGCCTTTCTAAGAAAAAAGTTTGCTGACACTTGGTTTAAAACCACAGAATCAGTCATTTAACAAATAATAAATGCTAAGGTGCTTCCTGAAGCAGAACTCAGGAAACACCTTAGTCCTATGGTTTTCAAGTTTCCTTTCATTTGTTGAACACCCTCTTCAAGTGAAATATTACCTATCCCTCAAGTTAATATAGATAAAAATGGAGCTGCTCTGATTGGTCTGTAATAGGGAGAGGTGTCCAAGCATCTCACATGACTGGCTTTCTCCTTGGTCTTCCCTCTTGCCTTCTCTCATGGCAGTTCTTGAGGTACTCATTGCTTTATAGGTATGTGAAATCAAAGGTCTCCATGGAGCATCATTTGAAAATTACTGGTCCTTTTCATTCATTTATTTTTACAGAGCAAGAGAAAGACCCAGAGAAATTAAGTGATTTACCCAAGATGATCCAGTGGTATGTCTGAGACTGTCACCCAAGTATATGGATTTGAGTGTGTATGGGGCAAAGTGGTCCTGATATCCATACAAATAAAATTTGTGAACAGGGTCAGCCTTCTCTGTAGATGAAGTTTCTTCTGACCAAAGTTAATGTAGACTGTCAATACTGGAAGTGCAGTTACAGGTCATCTAGTTCAAAGCTTCCATTGCATAGAAGAGAAAATATAAGGATAAAGTAATCTTGTCAAGATTAACCAGAGGATTGCTGAAAAAGCTAGAATTTTGGCTTCCATTTCAGTGACATTTGCTTTAGATGAGACTGTCTTCTACCTCACTCTAGGTATGTTTATCTTTTTTCTTTCTTTCTTTTTTTTTTGCGGTACGCGGGCCTCTCACTGTTGTGGCCTCTCCGGTTGTGGAGCTCAGCGGCCGTGGCTCACGGGCCCAGTCGCTCCACGGCACGTGGGATCTTCCTGGACCGGGGCACGAACCCATGTCCTCTGCATCGGCAGGTGGACTCTCAACCACTGCGCCACCAGGGAAGCCCCTAGGTATGTTTATCTTTGAAGGCAAGTTGTCAGCTTAAATTCTCTTTCAAAATATGAATAAGCAGGTAAGTAACATATTAGCATTTCATTTAATAGAAATCACCAAGTTTTTATCATCTTTGGTATAGCATCAGGTGACTTGGTAAGGGGTTGACTAGAAGGGGAGAATTAGAAAGCTGCTTCGTTAGTCAGAAGCTTGCATTACATGTAAGGTTATGAACTAAGAATGTTTAAGCCAGATCTTAATTACTCAGGAATAACTCTCCAGACTTCTGACAAGCCACACCACAACTTCTTTCTGCTGCCTAACTTCTGGGTATCTTACTGAAACTTTGATAGCTGCTTGATGTATGGTAAAAGCATTGGTGGGAGAAATTATAATAATTGGCTCAGTACATGTCTTGTTGCCATCTGTGGAGGTATATTTTCTCCATTAGCATGGCCATTGAAGAAAGCGCTATTTAGTGCTTTTCCAAGGAGACACATGCTATGGGTAATTTAAAGATCGTCTTTGCCAATAATCCTCTTTGCAGCACAGAACTGAGGATGTTTACTGGTCGTACATATCTAGGTGCATTTTTCTATATCCTGAAAGTTACGTTGACTTTGAGCAACATGATTTCTTAATGTTAACAAACAGGGGTAATTTCTTCTTCCTTAAGGATCAGAATAACCACTCCAATTTTGTCAGAACTGTTGGGACAATTGCATTGCTTCCAACTATTCTGGAGCCAGCCTTGAATTGTTGCCAAGTGGCTGCTGGTTGATCATGTGGCCTTTACTGGAATAGTAGGTACTTTGATCAACCTGGCAAGTTTCTTTTCTGAAGATGCTGAAAAGATTACCAGGAAAATGCCTACTGCATGACTGGGTGGTATGTTGTCTCTTGATTCAGAAAGATTTCTATTGGATATATGCTGAGAGAGGGTCAGATGTAATGCAGGCTGCATTATGGATCCACAGAACTTTTCAGTTTCTTGTAAGAAAGGTTGGATGGCCTGTCCTCCAACTCTAGCAATCATGTTGGGACTGAAAACTTGGTTCATGGACATTCAGTAGGAATGATTTTCATCTTGGTGTAAGTTAGCTTATTGGCCATGGAGTGAGCTGTTTGGGAAACTTCCTGGGGGAGAGACAATTTCCTTTTCCTCTGGAGATCACTGGATCTTCAATGGAAAGTTTTTGCCTGTTATATATACTCTTGGCAATATGATAATGCAGTCCAAATGTTTACATACTTTTTATTCTGTGCAGTGACAGTTGTCTTTCTTAATCAGTAGTTTTACATAATTAAAAACATCATAAACCTAAAATTAGAGATAAGTTAAGACAGACTTGTGTTCTCTTTGGAGAACATCTGGCTATCTTTGAACCATCACCTGACTTCTCCTGAGTTAAGCAGTAGCCCAACTTGATTCTCCTCTGTCAGCAATTAGACTGTCACAGCCTCTATTTATTCAGCTATGTCTGGAACTAAATCCACCATCTGAATTCTATTCTTCATGATTAGGGTGATCAGACATGCTGGTTTGCCTGAGGACTGTTTTACCTGCTGTTCTAGTGTAATTATTAATAGCTGCCACACTTACCCTAAAATGTCTCAGTTTGAATGATAAAAACTATATGGTTATCCTTTGACCATGACCAAGTAACCAAATTTTGAATATCCCCCATATGTCAAGTACTGAGCTGGCTGCAGTTCTATGGGGCCACTTTATAACAAAACACTCTGTTGATTCTGGTCACCCTTTCCTTCAATGCATGGCAGAGAGGAGCAAAGAATGACAAGTTGACAAGTTGTAGAGTCACTGGCAAGAAACTTTACTACACACTAGCTTTATAGATAATTTTCACTGCCTTGGAACAGGGTAATTCATGGAATCTCTTTTTATTTGTTCTAATATTGCTTACATCCTGAAGTACAACTTTGGTTTCCGAGGCTCTGCATTGAGAAGGAGTCTCCTGATCATCTCATATATCTTTGAAACATGACATTAGAGAACCACTTTTCTGCCTATTTCACTCCCAGTACTTCCTCACTCCAGGTTTCTGATGTTCTTTTTTCATTTGGAAAACTCCTTGGACAAGCCATGAGGCTAATGTCCTACAACCTTTTAGAGATTCTCTTTAGGAGAAACATTCTCAACAACAGCAAAACTAGGCTTGATTTGTCACCAATACAGCCAGGGAAAACTTGACTTGAAGCTCTGTTTTAAAAAATATGCTATGTTTTTCTCAGAACTAGAACAAAAATTTTCACAATTATTATGGAAATATAAAAGACCCTGAATAGCCAAAGCAATCTTAAGAAAGAAAAACACAGCTGGAGGAATCAGGCTTGTGGGCTTCAGACTATACTACAAAGCTACAGTAATCAAAAAAGTATGGCATTGGCAATAAAGCAGAAATATAGATCAATGGAACAGGATAGAAAGCCCAGAGATAAACACACACACATATGGTCACCTTATTTTTGATAAAGGAGACAAGAATATACAATGGAGCAATGACAGCCTCTTCAATAAGAGGTGCTGGGAAAACTGGACAGCTACATGTAAAAAAATGAAGTTAGAACACTCCCTAACACCATACACAAAAATAAACTCAGAATGGATTAAAGACCTAAATGTAAGGCCAGACACTATCAAACACTTAGAGGAAAACATAGGCAGAACACTCTATGACATACATCACAGCAAGACCCTTTTTGACCCACCTCCTAGAGAAATGGAAATGAAAACAAAAATAAACACATGGAACCTAGTGAAACTTAAAATATTTTGCACAGCAAAGGAAATCATAAACAAGACAAAAAGTCAACCCTCAGAATGGGAAAAATATTTGCAAATGAAGTAACTGACAAGGATTAATCTCCAAAATTTACAAGCAGGTCATGCAGCTCAATATCAAAAAAACAAACAACCCAATTCAAAAATGGGCAGAAGACTTAAACTGACATTTCTCCAAATAAGATAGATTGCCAACAAACACATGGATGGATGCTCAACATCACTAATCATTAGAGAAATGCAAATCAAAACTACAATGAGGTATCACCTCACACTAGTCAGAATGGCCATCATCAAAAAATCTAGAAACAATAAATGCTGGAGAGCGTGTGGAGAAAAGGGAACCCTTTTGCACTGTTGGTGGGAATGTAAAATGATACAGCCACTATGGAGAACAGTATGGAGGTTCCTTAAAAAACTAAAAACTAGAACTACCATATGACCCAGCAATCCCACTACTGGGCATATACCCTGAGAAAACCATAATTCAAAAAGAGTCATGTACCACAATGTTCATTGCAGCTCTATTTACAATACCCAGAACATGGAAGCAGCCTAAGTGTCCATTGGCAGATGAATGGATAAAGAAGATGTGGCACATATATACAATGGAATATTACTCAGCCATAAAAAGAAACGAAATTAGTTATTTGTAGTGAGGTGGATGGACCTAGAGTCTGTCACACAGAGTGAAGTAAGTCAGAAAGAGAAAAACAAATACCATATGCTAACACATATATATGGAATCTAAAAACAAAAAAAGGTTCTGAAGAACCTAGGGGCAGGACAGGAATAAAGATGCAAACGTAGAGAATGGACTTGAGGACACAGGGAGGGGGAAGGGTAAGCTGGGACGAAGTGAGAGAGTGGCATGGACATATATACACTACCAAATGTAAAATAGATAGCTAGTGGGAAGCAGCCACATAGCACAGGGAGATTAACTTGGTGCTTTGTGACCACCTAGAGGGGTGGGATAGCGAGGGTGAGAGGGAGATGCAAGAGGGTGCAGATATGAGGATATATGTATACGTATAGCTGATTCACTTTGTTATAAAGCAGAAACTAACACACCATTGTAAAGCAATTATACTCCCATAAAGGTGTTAAAAATATGCTATGTCACACTCACACCCCCCCACATGCATGCAGACACACAAAACCCAAACAAACAATAAAAGCTTATTTCTCTTTTGGGCCTCCAAGAGTAAACTGGGGCAATTTTTTGAAGACTCCTTTAAATCACGCAAATATAGATCCTTCTTGTGTTAGTGGTAACTTTTTTTTTTAATTTTATGCAATAAATTTCATGCCAATGACCTATCTTCCTCAGTTGGTAAACTCAGCTTATACAGGGTAGCTCCAAAGTATAGAAAAGATTTCTTAAAAACATAAACCTTTGCACCTACGTGAGGTAGTGGTTATCACTGTGGATTAACAGGGATCTGTGGCTACCACAGTAAGGGCAAGCTGGGTAAACTCTTCAGTGTGGTACTGAGAAAGGCAAGATTTCATGTTGAGGGTAGTGATGTTTAAGGCAGACAATCCTAGGATCCCAAAATGCTTTGGGGAGGAGGAATGGGTAGAATTCCCAAAGGAATCCCTTGGGTAGAAGGAAGTTCTGCTCCCTCTGCGCTCTCTCTCTCTCTCTCCCTCTTGGGGTGTGTGTGTGTGTGTGTGTGTGTGTGTGTGTGTGTGTGTGTGTGTGTTTAAAATATCAGCCATAGTTGAATCCTCCAGTTTTGGAGGTGGCCAACATTTGGACATTGTAGGTTGAAGCTTATTGGAGTTTGGATGAGGGGGTAAAGAGACCCCCCACGTTTTAACAGATTCCTTCAACATCTCTTGGAGATGCTTCTGAAATGACTGCTCAATACCTTGTTTCTTAAGACAAAACTTTGAATGTAGTTCTAATGATACATGGCAAAGCCTGGACAAAAAAAAGGGTTACAGGATGCATAATCCTAGGAGTTTTAGAGCTAGAAGGGATCTTAGAAACCATGTAATTGACTTTTGATTGTAATCTACCATTAATATTAAAAAAATCAAAACATGAGAACTGATAGAGGCTTGCTAACCAGATTTTGTCAAGTAGAGATATTGTTAAAGAAAAATATTACCATTTCTATTATCACCATATCAGAAAACAATGACCTTTTTGTCTAATACCAATAAGTCCATAGTTTCAAAAATTAAAAATATTAGCTTAATGCAAAACTTACTACATTGTCTTTATCTCATTTTTACTCAGGAATGAGATAAACATTTTGCTCAGGACTGATAAATATTTTGTCACTGACTGGTACCTGTCTATGGACTACCATTTGGGAACAAGTGATTTAGTCCAACTACATTCATTTCACAGTTGAATAAAGTGAGACCCAGAGAGGGAAAGTGATTTGCTTAGGGACCCACAGCTGGTTAGTGACAGAGTGAGGTTAGAATATGGATCTTATGAGTTTGGTCAATTATTCTCTGCAGTCCTGGCATAGAACATGAAGTGAGGAGAATTTTTTTCCTTATGAGACTCCATATATTATGACAAAATTAAAAAACACACATTTTTATTTTCTTAAAGCAGATGCTACTGCAAACTCTACCTTAAGAAATTTGTCTGGAGCAACTTACATAAGTTTAGGGCTGTGTCTGTCTATTTAAAGAGATGAAGGTGATTTGAGATACATAGCGGGTTGCACTGATTTGATTTATTCTTCCATTATCCAGTTGACTTTACAAGAGTAAGCAGAGGGAGAAGTTAAATACAAAGAATGACTTATTAAGTCGAAAGGTTGTGAAAATTGTTTAAATTGTATTAGTGTCTAAATATGAAACCTTGCCAGGCACTTTAGCACAATTTTTAAAAATCTACAGTTGTTGGCCAGGCTGCCTCTTCACATTGCTTCAAATATTTGTGTTGCTTTAGAGTCAGTCAGTGAATCCAATTGCTATGTGGAGCCTCAAATACACATATTTACATTGTATAACAAGTTACTCTATGTGTGCCACCTTTATCTCAGAAAATCACGAAGAGGAGAAATTGAAGGGGCACATGCCCTCACTTTATTATCAGTATTCACACCACAACCTACAGATCACTGGGGTCTCAGCTATCCAAAATTTTCAAACCCAAGACTAGATTATGTGGCCAACCATGTACACCTAGATACAGATTAAAAGGTGACTGGGATCAGAGAGTAGAGATGGACTTGGGGAGGCATTTCTTTTCAGAGTAGTCTGTTGCCTATATGATAGTATATGAAAGATTCTAGAAAGAGTTGTATGTTCTCAAATTATGGTAATTCTGTCCCTGAGTGGCTCATTCCTTTGGGATAAGAAGGTATTTGTTCCCTATCAGTGGATCTCTCTCCCAGAAGGGAGGGAAAAAGACACAGCATCAGCTCTTAGCACTTCAGTCTGGAAGATTTTTTTCATAGCTTTTCCAAGGAAAAGTAGCAAAGAAGTTACCAAAGTAGAGGAAGGAGAGGGAGGCCCAAGGGGGGATTGCCTGAAAGGGGAACACTATAGGATGCTGTGATAGCTGTCTTCATCAGCATATGTATAGGAAGAAGAAATTGGGACCCTGACTGGGGGTTATGAGGGTAAAGGAGAGAGTTCTTAAAAGAGGCTACAAATGCTTTATGGGCACCATCCATCTTAACTAAATGGTTTCCATTATCTCAACACTGGAAGTTCCTTGTACTCACTCATATTTACAAGCAGGGAGAGGAATAGGACTTAATCAGAATGACCAAATGTCTTGAGCCATAGGAAGGGTTATGTGATCTTGTAGTGAGAGTGAAGGTGGGTGGTGTGAGGAGTAGTGTTGATATTGATAGCAATAGAAATCTGCCAAAGAAGTAGTTAACCTCTTATTCATAAGCCAGTGGTTGGATGATGGCTGGTGTTTTATATCAATAGTTTGAGAAATACTTTTACACCTTAGAGTTTATGATACACTATCTAATTTAATTATTACTTTATGTGATAGCTAAGGCAGGCATTATTATTCTTATAGATGAGAAAGCCGAGGTTAATTAATTTCAGATGACTAAGGTCAAAAGACAAACTGCGTCTAGAATCCAGGTATTCTAAATCCAAACCCAGTGTTTTTCTAGTAAACATTGCGGACATTCAGTTTTCTGAAACTTCTTAATACTTTTTACAATTCAAGGATTCATTTATTCACTAAACATTTGACAACCTACTCTGCGTAAAATTCTGTGCATAGAATGCACCCTCACAAAAGTCTTATATAAATACTGTCTGAAAAAATGAGTAGTAATTGCGAGAGGAACGGGATAAGCTAGATGATTTAGGAATTCAGAGAAATGGAAGGATATAGAATCATAGCATATTTACAACATGGAGGCATTATTCAGACCATCTCCTCCAACAACTGACTCCAAAATTAATTTTCCCTGTCACATCCCCGACAGTGAATGTTCAGTTTCTGTATAAACTTTTCCAGTAATGCGGGGGGTGCTCTTTGACTCATAAGGCAGTCTGTTGCATTGTTCCACTGCCTCAACTATAATAACGTTATAATATCATTTCTAGAATTGTCCTCATGTAATATTCTGCTGGATGGTTTAATTTATTTTTTCAAGAACAGTGGTTCTCAACAATTATGGCGGGTGGACATGGTGGATTACGTGTGTATTAGACTCATTGGTGGGACTTCTTCAAATTATATATGCCCCGTACCACTCCTTACCTCTTGTTTCTTTCCCCCTGCCCAGAGAAGCTGCTATATTCCCTGACCCCAGATTTTCTGTTCTCAGTACACATGTCCCATGGTCCTTCAGCTATCTATCATATATTGTACACTTTCATCATTCTGGTTTATCTATTCTGAACTTAATCTAGTTTGTAAATGATTCTCTTAAAATATTGAAAACAATACCACAGATGTGGTTGGACTGGAACAGTGTACTGTGGGACCACTGCGTTTAGTGAACTGGACAAAATACTTCTCCTAGTGTAGTTTTTAGGTTGCACTTGCATCTTTAGCAGTTACATCTCACGGCTGGCTCATATTGATCTTGAGGCCAACTAAAATCCCCAGGTCTATTTCACAGCTGTCTAGACTGGTCTCATCCTATCCTGTACTTGGGAAATTGATATTTTGAACCTGAATGCTGGACTTAGAGCATATTTGAGTTAAATTGAATCTTTTGGGTGTAGGCATTTTATTCTGCTTTATTGAGATCATTTTGAATCCTGATTTGGTTATCCATCCTATTGACTATTCCTTCTAAGCTTTATGTAATGCTCACATTTATTTAGGTTTGCCTTCTGTATTCATTCAGGTGGTATAAAGCTTTCTGTTTAGGGAGGGATAGTGGGGATTAGAGAATGCTTCATGGAAGAGGTAGATTTGGGTTAGGGTCCTGGTGGGAATTCCCTTACTCTCCAAGGACATGAACTTTTCCCGATTGAAAGTCTGATATGAGAGCTATTTGTTCATTCACTCATTCATTTATTCATTCATTAATTGAATATTTGTTGATCTCCCATCATATCCTCAACACTGTTCAATGTACTGAGGATAAAGTAGTGAGCATGACCGACATAGTAATTGCACTTAAGAACCTACGGTTTGGTTGGATGACTGTAAAATCCAGCTCATAACTACTACACTATATTGCCAGAGAAGGTTAAACTTCCAAATCATAAATTTACTCTTTTGGTATCTTTCATATCTATGGAAGTTCTAATATAGTAATATTCAATTTAATTCAACTCAACAAATATTTATTTACTAGGCAGTGTGCTAGGTACTAAGATATAATGGTGAAAAAGAAACACATTGTCTCTGCTTTACTGAGCTTACATTTAGTACAGATGATTAGGTAAGCAATAAGCAATTATAATGCACTCTGATGTGATATGTTCTCTGACAGGAATAGTGTATGGTGTTGTGATCACATGTAGCAGTATCAACTCACCCAGACTTGTGGAGAGTGAGTGGTCAAGGAAAACTTTTTGAAAAAATGACATTTTTAGACTAGACCAGAAAGATGAGTAAAACAAGTGAAGTAGCAGGTAAGAATAAACTAGGCAGATAGAATAGCTGAGGTTAAGGCTTGGAGGAATGAAAGAGTACAGGACATTGGGACAACTCGAAGATGTTCCTCAGGCTGGAGCAGAGAGTGAGGGGCTGGGGATTGCTTGTTATGTCGATTTGGTCTTCCTACTGTTTGGGGTACTAACTTGTCATTTGACAGACCCTTTATATTTCCAGAGAGCTTCTATAAAAGACAGATTGCTACTTGTGCACGGTGCTAAAGCTTTGAGGGGTGTCATCAAAATGACTTCCATTTTCCTAAAGGCTTACTGTCTATGGTTGCAGCTGTAATAAAATTAAGGAACTCCCTTGCATTTCCAAGTACCAAGTACTTTATACTTTTCTTCAAATGTTTCCTTTAACAGATGGGATATTTTTTAAACATAGTTTTATAAATTGGCCATTTGACTCAATCTTGCTAAGCTGTTTGACCCTGGGGATGAAGCTCATTCTTTATAAGCACTGCTTCTGCTTACCTTATTGAAATAAAAACTTTGCAATTGCTTTATGGCAAACATAAGTTTATTGCAATTAAAAATAAATGATAGGTATGACTTGCAGTACATGCACACTAAATATTTCAGTGGGAGGGCTAGGAACTCAGGTTTTCATACGGCATGAGGTAAGTTAACCTAACAATTTGATTCTTTGCAAAGTGTTTGAAAGGGAACAGATCTTTCTTTTTTAAAGGCTACTGTGAAGGAGACTTAAAAGTTTGAGATGTGACTCAGTGAAGAGGTTCTCAGAGAGCACGGCTATAAGAAATGATTCTGAAATTTGGGTAGATGCTTAAGGCAGTTAAATTGAAAGACTGATTAAGTGTATTTGGGATTTTGGGAGAAAAATCTTATGTTCAGTTAAAAAAATCTGAGACTCATTTCTCTGAGGATTCTTTGCCCCTGCCATGGCACTTTTGAAGGTCTTTTAGAATCTGAGGCCATATTAGCTGGTAAGTCTTATAGCTGGAACATATCTTGTGGGACACTACGGGGTAGATGTCACAGTTGTGTTTGTGCTAGAATGCTAAGTCAGGCATATCTCCAAGAAGAAGAGAGAGAATTCCTTTACTTTATACATGAAAGTATTAAATAATATACTAACAATGATAGTGAAGGTTTATCAAGTGCTTAATATATGCCTGGCACTATGCCAGATACTTTACATATATGAACTCATTTAATCCATTCTACAGTTCTATGAGGTATTTACCATAGCATTATTACCCTCATTTTACAGGTGAGAAAACAAGGGCCTAGAGATAAGTACATTATCCAAGATCCCACTACTAGTAAGTGGTTGAATTGGGGGTCTTTCCAGGTCTTTCCTATGCTAAAACTCATGTTGGTAATCGTTATGTTGTCCTCTCATCACCAAATCCCAGAGAGAGGTGATCTTGAGATGGTGTAGAACATTCTTGTTGTCAATAGGTCAATAGTACTGCTGAAAGTCATCAGTTCTTTCCTCTGCCTCTCACATAGCTGAGAGGAAGCACTTCACATTGGAAAGGGCATAGGCTTTGAATTCAAACAGACCTGGTCCAAGCTTTGCTGTATAACTTAATGTGTGAATGTGGGTAAGTGATTTAACCTCTCTAATTGTCAGCTGCCAAATCTATAATATAAAGATCCTGATGTCTACTTTGCATGGTTGCTGTAAGGATTAAATGCAACAAGATAAGCAAAATGTCTAACAACACAGACCCTGGTGAATCACAGGTCCCCAGTAATGGCGGCTGTCTCAGTAATTATAAATGGTCCAGTTAGATTATTGAGTTGTCAGATGTTCTGGTGATGGGCACTTAACATCTTTATCCATAGACGAGGGGATAAAAACAGCAACAGCAGGTAGCTCTTTAAGCATGTCTAACTAATGTGTGGCTTCCAACCTCTCCTACTTCTAACTGCTACATCCAATAGATTACTCTTAATGTAGGTAATAGAAATTGATATTCCTAAGTTGTGGTATTAACCTAAACTCAATTAAAGCGCCATATTCCATTACTGCACTCCTCCACCCATTTGTGATTGCACACCGCTTGACTAGATGCCAGTTTCCTTGGCTTTGTTTCAAAGCAACACATTCCACACATGGAAAGCAAACTGCAGTGCAGAGGGAGACATAATGAGAAGTTACTTGTCGGTTCAGAAAAAACAGAGTATCCTTAATTTATATCCCATTCACACTACACAACCATTTGTTCAGTAAAATCCTCTGCTACATTTACACTATAAATTATTTGTTGGAAACTTGAACTACAGAAAGAAGCTGAGTTCAATTGCTTTAAATTCAATAGCAGCAAACCCACTTACTTTCACTCTTTTGTCTGGGAAAGTAAATCCTTTTGTATAGTGCATTTCCCACATAGTCAGAGTTTGTTGGTTATTTATGTTTCGATGTTGGATTTTCATCCCCCTGCTTTTCACCAGAAGCAAGTATAAAGCCGCAATCATGAAAATAATGAGTACAGATACATGGTCCATCATGTCTGCATTATGACTCTTTGACCTATTCAAATAAAGCTCCAGGGTTAATTTCTTTACACACAATTTTTGATTTTTCCTCTTTGGTCCTACATATGCTAAGAATCAGTATTGTTACACAGCCCTGCCTTCTGTGTCCTCTGAGGTTTGAATATGATGAATAAAACAAAAGAGAGAGAAAAAGAAGTTGAGGGTAAAGGTCCCAGGAAAAATAATCTCAAGGTGATTCACATAGCTGAGCCCTAGAGGAAGAACCTGGCTCCCACCTGCACAAACACTGACAATTGTTTGGAAAATGTCACCAAGTCGAGGGTATTTAGAAAGAAGAATGACAGAAGGTTTATTTATATCAGTCAACAAAAGGGCTTGGAAGGTTCTGAAATTACCCTCACCCTTTGAAATTAGTCCCAAAGAAAAGGACATGTCCCATTTCTCAGTGGAGGTTTTATGCCAGGAAGCATAAAATCTATCAAGAAACAAAATAGTTATGAGATTTCAAGGGGGTAATGCATTTGAGCACCTAGCACAGTTCTTGGCCAAGCACATGCTCAACAAAGGTTAAGAATCCAATTAATAAGGACTTTGTGTGAGCACAGCATTATGCTAAAGGGTTATCAAGAGGCTTAGGGTATTGTCTTAGTCCCCAGAGCTTATAAACGGAGCAAGACAGGACCCACAAATGAAGAGAGAAACAGCAATATGAGGCAGTGTAGGTAAGTGTCAAATGATGGATGCAAAAAATTAGGAAGTAAGTTAGCATTTGCTGAGTATCAACTACATGCCATTGATTCCTCACAACAATCATAAGAGGTTGGTGCTATGATTATTTCCATTTTACAGATGAGTAAATTAAATTTTAGAGTAGTAGAGTGATTTTGTCTTGGTCACACAGGTAATAAGTGACATATCTGAGATTTTGATCCCTGCTCTCATTTCTATACCGATCTTCCTCGACTTACCATGGGGTTATGTCCCAATAAACTTACTGTAAGTTGAAAATATTGTAAATCAAAAATGCATTTAATACAGCTATTCTACTGAACATGATAGCTTAGCCAACCTACCTTAAAAGTGGTCAGAATACTTACATTAGCTTACAGTTGGACAAAATCTTCTAACACAAAGCCTATCTTACAGTAGAGTATTGAATTTCTCAAGTAATTTATTGAATATTGTACAGAAAGTGAAAAACAGAATACATGGATACAGAATGGTTGTAAGCGTATTGGTTGTTTAGCCTGTGATCGCATAGCTGAGTGGGGGCTGTGGCTCACTGCCACTGCCCCTCATCATGAGAGAGTATTGTACAACATATTGCTAGCTTAGGGAAAGATAAAAATTCAAAATGTGAAGTATGGTTTCTACTGATTGCATATCTAGCTTTCATGCCGTTTTAAAGTCAAAAATTGATAAGTCGAACTATCTTAAGTTGGGGACCATCTGTATTTGTTCTATAGAATGTACTATGCTCTTTCCTGTGGACAAACAGAGAGAGACCTCTTCATCCCTCTTGATCACTTATTATTTTCTATATCTCTGTTAAATCTTTTAGATAAAAAAAAATCTTTTATATATAGCATATCATTGTAGTATAGAGGTTAAGGTCATAGACTGCTTAGGTTCAACTCCTTTCTCCACCCACCAGCTCTGTGACTTTGGGCAAGTTACTTAACCTCTCTGTGACTCAAAAGTAAATGAATTAATATATGCAACATAGTTAAAAAAGAGTTTGGCACATTTTAAGTCGAATATAAGTTATGGTTATTATTTTTATTATTTAATTCTTATAAATCTCTATGAAATAGAGACTATGGTGATGTTCACTATACAGATGAGGCAGCTGAGCCTTGGAGAGATGAAATAACTTTTTCAAAGTTACCTTGTAGTAAATTCTGGAGCTGGAATTCATATCCAAGCTTGTATAACCCCAAAACTTTGTTTTATTTTTTTCTCTCTGTGCCACAATACTTCTTAAGTGCCATAACTGCTCAAGAGAGGGAGAAGTGTAAGTGAGCTGAAGGCTTCATTGAGGATGTGGGACTTGAGGTTAGAAAAGGATAATGAGAAATAGAATCTGTGTAGGAAGCTTGGATTAAGGAGGAAGGATAGTGTGTATTGAGGGGAGGAGGAGGGAAGACCAAACATCTTTCTTTCCAGAAGACTCTTGAGCATGAGGAAATCCAATCCTGCCATTAGTGACATAAGAGCAAATGCAGACCCTCTCAAGGGAGCCTCTCCTACAGCTGAGTCACAAGGAAGGCCCTGAGGGCAGGAGGCAACCCTCACCTTCCCAAGAGGAATCAATCAGAGGAAAGCTGTAAATTAATCTGAAAGTAATCGCCTAGAAGGGTATGCCTGGAATTCTAAACTTGAGTTTGCTGCAGCCCTGTCTGCCTCCAGGTAGCGCCTATGAGCATGACCCCTGCAGATGATCATAGGGCAGAGGAATTTCCAGAGGAGAAACTAGCACTGGGAGCACCAAATTAGGGAGAAAAGAATCTAATTGCTTAATTGAAAATTTATAAAAATATGTACAATTATAAGTCCATTACATCGTGAGGCACAACCCCCCACTGGAGAACGATTTAACTGTCGCTTGTTTCCCGCTCTGCATAGCTGAGTCTCCTGGGAGCCATTGCTTTAGTAGTTTGGCTGTCTCAGCTGCTACTGTGCCTCCTCATTTTCCTCCATTCCTGAGTGGTGTGACTTGGGAAGCCAACCATGTCTTTTTTAAAGCCTGTCAGTTTGCCTATGTAGCTGGTAAGTGCTGGTGATTTATGTCTGGGAGTCTGTTTAACTGGGATTTCTGCCTGCCTGAAGCTTCTAGTGGTAATAGCCCTCCTAATTAACTCTGTTATTCTTTATTCCTCAGGTGCTCTGGGCTTCCTTTGAAACTTTCCCAACTTTGGATGACTCAGAGTTTTAGAGAAACATTTTCCTGTGTAGGAATTTCACTTGGGCTCCGTCCAGTCTTTCAAGTCTCACATCAGCACCTGCACCAGCATGCACTTTGTACTGAACCCCAGTGTTTCAGTAGAGAATTGTCTCAATGTATCACAATTACACAGACTTGAGCTCAATGTCTCTGTGGCAACCTACGGGGAAATTCATTGGCTCAAGAGCTTATCAATGGACTTAATTTACCCCGTGTAAAGAAAGTGTACCTGTGCCATTTGACTGTTAAATGGATGGTGTGCTGAGCTGAAGCAATGAGACTCTGAATGAAAAATTTCCCAAGAGCAAAAGAGGAAAGTTCTGAGCTAGCTTTGCAAACAAAGTGCCTCCCTGTACCTCCGAGACGCAGTTAGGAGCTGGTTTGACATAGATTTAGAGAGAAAACTTATGCCATGTCACTACCAGGTATGATTTCCTGACTATGGGGGTTGTTATCAATTACATATGGAACAGGTACTGCTATAACTTCAGAGTGCTCTACACTGACTCGGCAGAAGGCAAGTGAACTTTCATGTAAGCTGTTCCAGGATACTTTCCCATGATTCTTGATCAGTGAATGGATGGAGTGAGATAATTCTATTGTAACAAAATAATCAAGGGAAGCCTGAAGGTCATGTTACCTTACTGAGATCTTGGTAACATGAGTAAGTGAAGCAAAATTTATTTCCAGTAGATAAGACCTATATATCTCTGATTCACTAGGGTTCAGTACCCATGCCATGTTTGTATTCTTTTATCCAGGGTCTGGTTACTCCCACTAGGTTTTTGAAGCACAAACTAAGAAGTGTAAGGCCCTTTTCGGTGTTTTGTTCTCATCACTTTGCCATCTTTACTGTAGTATGTTGTTCTGAATCCTTGGTATGTGTGCGGAAGCTCACGGAAGGTTCACATACTCTGCTAAAGTCATCTCTCTTCTCTTGGTCTCCATACACTACTTAGTAAAATGGCGGTGATGCCCACTGATATTACTATGTTATACTCTGAGGGACAAAGAAACCTTGGTTCTTTAAGTATGATGAGCGAGACAGACAAAAGCTGTTTCTGGGGACAAAGTCAGATTGTAACAGGATGAAGGGTTAATTAGGAGGGGGAAAAGTAGAGTGGAGTTGTTGATCAGAGACACTTGGAAGGATTGTTGTGTACCTGTGGGGGGGTATTTATTAGGATCTAACTTAGTTTGGAGACTGATATTTCAGAGCACCAAGAACAATTGTTCGATTTTTAAAAATCTAGTTATGGTCAGTGGCCCAAATGTAGGAATAGAGAACATAGGTGATTGGATTGATTAAAGGGTAAAGATTTGCAGGACAATTTTGGTAGAATTGCCTATGGGGGCAATGGATTTAAAGGTATTGGCAAAAGAGTGTTTAAAGATTGAATCACAACTTGAGGCTGGGGAGGGAAGAAAGTGAAGCCAAAATGGACCAATAAGCTGATGAAAATAGAAGTCTCACAGGACTGGGGAACTCAGTGAAAATGAAGAACAGGAGGAGTGGGAGTCATTGAGTGAATTTATCAAATAAAAGGTAGTACTCAAAGAAAGAGCTGTTGGCATTTAAGTGTTCTGAAGTGGAGCAGTTCTGGTGAGAGATGAAGTCCAGCATGTGGCCCTGGGAGTATGTTTCTGAAATGGGATGCAGGAGAAAGTCCTTGTAGTAAAAGAGGTCAAAGAACTGTGGGCAGCAGTGTTGGGCTTGCAGTGTGATTAAGATACATAGGTTAATGGCTAGAGTTGAGGTAGAAAGACCCACTGAGACTGTGGTACCAAAGACCATGGAGAATGTGGGTGGGTGGTGTAGGGGGTAAGAGAAGACAGTGATGAAGAAAGAGAGAAAAACATATATCCTGATCCCTGAGAGAGAAGTGTCTTCTGTAAGAGAGTGGAAGGCAGCACTGTGAGGTTAGGGTAATTAATTGTTAAAATATTTTGGCTACTCTAATGCCCAGAACAGAAACTTCTAAATTAAGCGAGAGTGAGGTAGGGAAAAGATTTGGTGGTTTGTGAGAGTCTCCTTGGAAAACACTAGGTTCAATGTTCACACTATAAACCAATGCAATCATTATCCTTGCAACTATTGATGTAGAATGTAAGAGTAGAATGATTTTCAATGGTTCCTCATGCTGGTCCTGTGGGATAAGGGAGTTCAATCATTCCCATTTACAAAGGAGGGAGTAGACAATAATTTTGTGGTCAGATTTAAAACAAAGTTATTGACTGAACTCCCTTTAATTGGCTATCACTTGCTAATTGGCTGATGATGTACAGGCCCCTTAAAACTCCCAAGAGAATTTCCAGGAATCCAGGCTGCACAGAAGTGATAAATGATAACTTGAATAACCTTGTTTCTTTGCTAAGGGCAGCCACTGGTCAACTCTATAGGACTGTTACCTGGGCCTTTTTCCATTACTTCTACTTCAGCACTTTGAGATGTTTGCATCATCAGTGATTTTGATCATTAGAACAAAAGTGACTTACTATTTGTATTTACTTTTTACTTATTTATACCCAAGGATACTGTGAATTTAGATGTTTAGATGATAAGCATTTATATTTGATGTACATAAAATAGTGTTGTCTCTCTTGTATCTATCTATTTAACACCTTCAAAAGTATCATATTCCTTCCTTTGTTGAATTTATTAACATTTCCCTATGCTGTCAAGGAAAAATTTTCCATTTCCAGAACTCACTATGGATTTTACATCAAGCTGTGGATTTAGGCACTGGCAGGATCAAGCTATTGGAAAAATCATGTCTTGGACAATTAACAAAGCTGTATAGTTGTGATGCTGAGAAGTGTGTAGAGAATGCTGGAATGGACTGTCTATTCTAGAGGTTTCTCTGTAGCCAGCTATACTTAAAGGTTATTTTCTTCTTTTCTAAGAGGGGGCATTGTTTTGGTCTGTTTCTCATATTCCTTTCTTTCTCTTTTTTCTTGTCTTTTATCTGTTGTCCTTTAGATCAGACAAACTATCTAAAATACATAATCATCTCATTTGTAGGCAAATGACTCTGACTCAAAGTTGTTGTGAGTGGATATATATTTTTAAAAAGACTCTAAGCTTGCTCTGAGATGGGGGAATTTGTTTTCTGTAGAGTTCATCCATAGAGCAAGTGCTGTCATGCAGTGGTGATATTTACAGTGCTTGGCTGGATGAGAACATGGCTGCTCCTCAGTAGTGTTTTCTATTGATATAAATTGCTAGAATTCAGGCTTTGCCTGCACTCAGGCACTATGTAGTTCTATTTGGCAGATGCATCTGAAACCCTTAATATTTTGGAGAACTTTGGAGTTGAAGGGAGCCAACAAATTCCATTAAATCACCTCTTAATTGGATTCTCTTTCTACTCTCTCCCAGTCAATTCGCTGGGTGTTTTTGGGATTGTTCCTGAGTTGGTTCTCTATTTTTTTCTCTAGTAAAGCAGCAGGATTTTCTCAGGTTCCCTCTGAGGATTTTACTCCCTAGTTTCCTCAGTGTTTTCTCGGGTGAGACTGTGACAGATGCCCACAGGAGTCCTCAGATCGAGGGAGATGAGGTGCCTCTTCACACCTCTCTGCAGTTTCACACTTTCACATGGATGCTTCCTTGAACACCCACACCCCATCTGTTCTTACATCAGCCCCGTATCATTATTAATAGCACGTTTACCCTAAATTTTCTTTATTGGAAAGTTACTTGCACATTGCTGCCTCTTTCTTCTCAGGTAGATTGAGGGAGCACTAGGGAAAATCTTTCAGATGTTGGTACCTCTGAAATTTGATCTCAGAGATGCATTCAGGTATAATAATACACTTCCCAGTATACTTGCCTTTCAAGAAGGTGATAAATGTGCCAGATGGAGAAGAGCACTGGAGGATCTTGTGCTGTTTTTACTCAGAGGTGTCTCCTGGGTTACCTTGGTTCATATTTGATGAGCCAGATAGCTTGTTACAAAGTTCCCTTTAGGGAGGGCAGAGTCATCATGAAATGTTTAGGTGTGGTAGGAGCCTCATAGGCTGATGGGCTGATTCAGTGTGTTTACTTCTTACATTTGGTCCTGCTGTGATCTCAAGGCTTAGTGGGTTTAGATTTGCATTGGTAGCTTGGGCCCTTTATCATCATCAAAACAAATACAGGCAATATTTAGTGTTGTATGCTGAATCTTCCCATTAAATACCAGTTTGAATCAACCTGTACTTCTAGGTCAAGTTTCTATAGTATTGCTTTCTGTGCCTTTTGACACTTCAGAGAGAGCTACTGACTGTTTTGTTTTATCTGTCTTTACTCTGTGCTAAGCTCCGTACCCAGCCCCACAAATATCCCCATTTCATCAGGTCTCCAGGGAGTTTCACTTTTCTGCAACACCTTTAAACACTCTTCTCCTCAATTTAATCTTCTTGATTTAAAAAAAATACTTTAAATATGATAATTGTAAAGAAAATATTTACTTTGATAAATTGATGTTCTACTCAAACACACATTGCTAGGTTTTTGGACAACTGTATTACAAGCTATAAAATTGAACTTGGAGATTCAAGATGGCAGAGTAGTAGGTGGATATGGAGTTCATCTCTCTCCACGGATGCATCAGGAAGACATCTATAGATGCAACAATTCTCACAGAACACCAGCTGAAAACTAGCAGAAGACCTTGGATGACAGAAAGGACTATAAAGATCCCTGCATAACTGGGTAGGATGGAAAAAAGAAGGGAGAAGGAAGAGGATAAGAAGTGGGATGGGATCTGCACCCAGGGGCGGGGGAGCTGAAGCAGAGGAGAGACTCCCGAATTCAGGGAAACCCCCTCTCTGATGGGGAAACCCCCTCTCTGATGGGAACTCAGTTGGGAGAGAAGGGAAGCATTTGAGACTGTCAGAAGAGGATGAAGCAGCCTATCTGTGGCAGACGGGACAGAGTGAGAAATACACAGATGGTCCATACCTCAGCCCTATGTGCCCTGGAATGGGACGTGTGTTCACAGGTGTGCAAGGGGGCTGGGAGCTGGAGGGTGGGGATTGGAGAACAGGCCAGAAGCGAAAACTGCTATTGGCTGTGGGGAGACAGACTGAGGGGATGGGAGGGAGAAAATCTGCAGTAGGGAATGCTTATAGATGAAGACAGGACTGCCATGGAAGCAGGGTACTACTGCTGAGTCACATGCAGGCAGAGGAGCCACTACTGTAACCTCTCTCTCCCCACATGCTGGTGCCTGCCTATGACAACAAAAGAAGCACCCTCATTGCTGGCTCTCATGTGCTGTCTGCCAAGCAATAAAAAAAAACCCTCAGAGCTGGCCCTCATGCGCCAGCTGAAGGGCAATTAAAAAAAGGCCCTTGTGTGCCATACACCAGGAGCCAGAAAAGTCCCTCACTAGGGCCATATCTCTTGCGCCTATGGCTGTTGGCTTCCCTGCACATTTGGCGCCATTGGGGCCCCCATGATCCAAGCAGCCATACCACCTCTGTGCCCGTTTCTCACAGGGGCAGACCCAAGAGCTCCAAGGCAGCCTCAGGACCAGACTCCTGTGGGTGGACCACACACAAAGGTGGGGATAAAACCAAGGCCGAATCCCCGGAATGGGGTGACTAAGGAAGATGATTGAAAATCTTTCCATCAGCTGTACAAGATGCAGATTAAATCCCCATGATCAACTAGGTAGACCCTGCATCTATGGAATATCTAAGTAGATAATGAGTATTACCATGAATGAAAATGGTCTAGCTCTGGCAGCTGTGGACTTTGGGGGCAAGCACACACAGGAATTGGGCCAGATAATAGTATGAGTGGTCTCCACAGGGCCCACAGCAGGTCCAGAGACCAGGCCAGAGGCAGAGGTGAGCCTCTTGGGGAGGTGGTAGTGGGCTGTGGCTCATGGCATGTGCAAGGACACTTACAGCTGAGACCCCAGGGAAACATAATTATTACCATTAATTTTATGATATTTTGATTCATTCTGTTGTTGGCTCTGGCTTTTATTTATTTTTTTGTTTCTTTTTCTTTCTTTCTTTATTTCATTTGTTTGTTTGTTGTAGTATTAGTATTTTTAAAGTTTATTTAGTCTTTTGGGATCTCTGTGTTTTATAACATATTTTTTAAAAATCTTTTTATGTATTTCTATTTTTACTTTGCTTTTCTGTTTTTCTGTGTTCTTTTCCCTTATTTTTTCTTCTTCTTTTTCTTTAATATACTTTATTTATTTTTATATTTCCATTTCTACTTTGCTTTTATGTCATCCTTTATTTTCCCCTTTTATTTTGTTTTATTTTATTATTATTTTAAAAATAATTTTTATCAGTTTGTTCTGTTTCCTTGCTTTATTCTTCAGTTGGCACACTGCTTTCGTTTTGTTTTTAGGTTGTGTGTTTTTGTTAGTTTTAATCCTAATTGTTTGATTTCATTTTTGAGTTCTTCTATGTGTCTGGTTGTTCTCTTGCTTTTTCAAAATTTGGCTCTGTTTTTGTTTCTTTCACGTGTGTGTTAGTTACCTTGTTTCTGTTTTTGTCTCTTTGATTTTGTTTTTACCATTTCTCAGGTTTTGTTTGTCCTTTTTTTCTCTTTAACATATTTTCTATTTTATTTTTAAAAATATTTCTATTTCTACATTGCTTTTCTGTAGTTCTGTCTTCTTTCTCCTTTTTAAATTTTTTATCATTTTTGTCAGTTTGTTTTGTTTCTTTGCTTCATTCTTCAGTTGGCACTCTGCTTTGGTTTTGTTTTTTTGGTTTTCTGTTTTTTTCAGCTTTCTATTTAATCGTTTGATTATGTTCTTGGGTTCTTTTGTTTGTCTAGTTGTTCTCTTGCTTTTTGATTTATTTGGTTCTGTTTTTGTTTCTTTTGTGTGTGTGCATGTTTCCTTGTTTCTGTTTCTGTTTGTTTGATTTTAGTTTTTATCACTTGTCTGGGGTTATGTTATTCTTTTTTATTCCCCTTTACTGCTGGGATGAGTGACTTGCTGGGTCTTGGTCTCTTGACCAGAAGTCAGGCCTGAGGCTCTGCAGTGGGCACACCGAGTCCAGGACGTGGGACAGTTAGAGAATTCCCAGCCCCAGGGAAGATTAATCACTGACCACTCTCACAGAGGTCTCTATCTGAATCCAAAACCCAGCCCCACCAACTGCCAGCAGCTCCCAGTGTTGGATGCCTCACACCAAACAACAAACAAGACAGAAGCACAAATCCACCAATCAGCATACAGTCTACGTAAAGTCATACTAAGCTCATAAACACTCCAAAACACACTAATTGATGGGGCCCCGCTCATCAGAGGGAAAAGAATCAGCTCCACCCACCAGAACACAGGTACCAGTCCCTACCATCAGGAAGCCTATGCAAACCACTGGACAAACCTCACCACCGGGGGCAGAGAACAGAAGCAAGAGGAGCTACAACCCGGCAGCCTAGGGAAAGGAGACCTCAAATACTGTAAATTAGACAAAATGAGAAGACAGATAAATACCTTGCAGGCAAAGGAGCAAGATAAAAACCCACAAGATCAAATAAATGAAGAGGAAATAGGCAAACTACTTGAAAAATAATTCAGAGTAATGATAGTAAATATCATCCAAAATCTCGGAAATAGAATTGAGAAAATACAAAAAACGTTTAATAGGAACCTAGAAGAGGTAACGAGCACACAAAGAGTAACAGACAACACAATAACTGAAATTAAAAAAACTCTAGAAGGAATCAATGACAGAGAAACTGAGGCAGAAGAAGGGATAGGTGAGCTGGAAGATAGAATGATGGAAATAACTGCTGCAGAGCAGAAAAGAAAAAAGAATGAAAAGAATGGAGGACAGTCTCAGAGACCTCTGGGACAACATTAAATACACCAACATTTGAATTATAGGCATCCCAGAAGAAGAAGAAAACAGGAAAGGTTCTGAGGAAATATTTGAAGATATTAGAGTGAAAAACTTCCCCAGCATGGGAAAGGAAATAGTCGAAGTCAAGGAAACACAGAGAGTCCCATATAGGATAAACCCAAGGAGAAAGAAGCCGAGGCACATATTAATCAAACTAACAAAAATGAAACACAAGGAAAGAATAATAAAAGCAGGAAGGGAAAAGCAACAAATAACTTACAAGGGAATCCCCATAATGTTAACAGCTGATCTTTCAGCAGAAACTCTACAGGTCAGAAGGGAGTAGCAAAATATATTTAAAGTGATGAAAGGGAAAAACCTACAGCTAAGAATACTCTACCCAGCAAGGATCTTATTCAGATTTGACAGAGAAATCAAAAGCTTTACAAACAAGGAAACATTAAGAGAATTCAGCATCACCCAACCAGCTTTACAACAAATGCTAAAAAAACTTCTCTAGGCAGGAAACACAAGAGAAGGACTTACAAAAACAAACCCCAGACAATTAAGAAAATGGCAATAGGAACATACATATCGATAATTACCTTAAATGTAAATAGATTAAATGCTGCAACCAAAAGACACAGACTGGCTGAATGGATACAAAAACAAGACCAATATATATGCTGTCTACAAAAGACTCACTTCAGATCTAGGGACACATGCAGACTGAAAGTGAGGGGATGGAAAAAGATATTCCATGAAAATGGAACTCAAAAGAAAGCTGGAGTAGCGATACTCATATCAGACAAAAAATACTTTAAAATAAAGACTGTACAAGAGACAAGGAAGGCCATGATATAATGATCAAGGGATCAATCCAAGAAGATATAACAATTGTAAATATATATGCACACAACATAGGAGCACCTCAATACATAAGGCAAATGCTAACAGCCATGAAAGGGGAAATCGACAGTAACACAATAATAGTAGGCAACTGTAACACTACACTTACACCAGTGGACAGATCACCAAAAATGAAAATAAATAAGGAAACACAAGCTTTAAATGACACATTAGACCAGATGGACTTAATTAATATTTATAGGACATTCCATCCAAAAATAACAGAATACACATTCTTCTGTGTTTTCAACAGAATACACATGGAACATTCTCCAGGGTAGATCACGTCTTGGGTGATATGATCTGTCAAGCCTTGGTAAACTTAAGAAAATTGGAATTGTATCAAGCATCTTTTCTGACCACAATGTTATGTGACTAGAGATCAATTACAGGAAAAAAACATGTAAAAAATACAAACACATGGAGGCTAAACAATATGCTACTAAACAACCAAGAGGTCACTGAAGAAATAAAAGAGGAAATCAAAGTACCTAAAAACAAATGACAATGAAAACATGACGACCCAAAACCTATGGGATGCAGCACAAGCAGTTCTAAGAGGGAAGTTTATAGCAATACAGTCCTACCTCAAGAAACATCTCAAATAGCAACCTAATTTTTTATCTAAAGCAATTAGAGAAAGAAGAAAAAAAAAAAACTCCATGTTAGCAGAAGGAAAGAAAACAAAAAAGGTCAGATCAGAAACAAATGAAAAAGAAATGAAGGAAACTATAGCAGAGATCAATAAAACTAAAAGCTGGTTCTTTGAGGAGATAAACAAAATTGATAAACCATTAGTGAGACTCATCAGGGAAAAAAGGGAGAAGACTCAAATCAACAGAATTAGAAATGAAAAAGGAGAAGTAACAGCTAACACTGCAGAAATACAAAGGATCTTGAGAGACTACTACAAGCAACTATATGCCAATAAAATGGACAACCTGGAAGAAATGGAAAAATTCTTAGAAAAATACAACCTTCCAAGATCGAACCAGGAAGAAGTAGAAAATATGAGCACATGAATCACAAGCAATGAAATTGAAAGTGTGATTAAAACTCTTCCAACAGGACTTCACTGGTGGTGCAGTGGTAAAGAATTTGCCCGCCAATGTAGGGGAAATGGGTTCGAGTCCTGGTCTGGGAAGATCCCACATGCTGTGGAACAACTAAGCCCATGCACCACAACTACTGAGCCTGTGCTCTAGAGCCCGCAACCCACAACTACTGAAGCCTACTTGCCCGTGCTCTGCAACAAGAGAAACCACCACAATGAGAAGCCCACACACAACAATGAAGACCTAATGCAGCCAAAATAATAAATAAATAAATAAATGGAAAAAAATCTTCCAACAAACAACAGCCCAGGTCCACAAGGCTTCACAGGCAAATTCTATCAAACATTCAGAGAAGAGCTAATACCTATCCTTCTCAAAGTCTTCCAAAATATAGCAGAGGGAGGAACATACCCAAACTACTTCTAAGAGGCCACTATCACCCTGATACCAAAACCAGGAAAATATATCACAAAAAAAATTACAGGCCAATATCACTGATGAACATAGATGCAAAAATCCTCAACACAATGCTATCAAACAGAATCTAGCAACACATTAAAAGGGTCATACACCATGATCAGGTGGGGTTTATCCCAGGAATGCAAGGATTCTTCAATATATGCAGATAAATCAGTGTGAAACACCATATTAACAAACTGAAGGATAAGAACAATATGATAACCTCAATAGATGCAGAAAAAGCTTTTGACAAAATTCAACACCCATGTATGATAAAAACTCTCCAGGCCTAGAGGGAACCTACCTCAAAATAATAAAAGCCATATATGAAAAACCCACAGCCAACATCATTCTCAATGGTGAAAAACTGAATGCATCTCCTCTAAGATCAAGAACAAGACAAGGGTGCCCACTCTCACCAATATTATTCAACATAGTTTTGGAAGTTTTAGCAATGGTAATCAGAGAAGAAAAAGAAATAAAAGGAATCCAAATTGCAAAAGAAAAAGTAAAACTGTCACTGTTTGATACTATACATAGAAAATGCTAAAGATGCCACCAGTAAACTACTAGAGCTAATCAATGAATTTGGTAAAGTAGCAGGATACAAGATTAATGCACAGAAATCTCTTGTATGCCTATTCACCACCAACAAAATATCAGAAAGAGAAATTAAGGAAACACTCCCATTTACCACTGCAACAAAAAGAATAAAATACCTAGGAATAAACCTACCTAAGGAGGCAAAAGACGTATATGCAGAAAACTATAAGAAACTGATGAAAGAATTCAAAGATGATACAAACAGATGGAGAGACATACCATGTACTTGGACTGGAAAAATCAACATTGTGAAAATGACTATGCTACCCAAAGCAATCTACAGGTTCAATGCAATCCCTATCAAACTACCAAGGGCATTTTTCATGGAATGAGAACATAAAATTTTACAGTTTGTATGGAAACACAAAAGACCCCAAATAGCCAAAGTAATCTTGAGAATAAAAAACAGAGCTGGAAGAATCTGGCTCCCTGGCTTCAGATTATACTACAAAGCTACAGTAATCAAGACAGTATGATACTGGCACAAAAACAGAAATATAGATCAATGGAACAGGATAGAAAGCCCAGAGATAAACCCACACACATATAATCACCTTAATTTTAATAAAGGAGGCAAGAATATACAATGGAGAAAAGGCAGCCTCTTCAATAAGTGGTGCTGGGAAAACTGGACAGCTACATGTAAAAGAATGAAATTAGAGCACTTCCTAACACCATACACAAAAGTAAACTCAAAATGGCTTAAAGACCTAAATGTAAGGCCAGACGCTATAAAACTCTTAGAGGAAAACATAGGCAGATCACTGTATGACATAAATCACCTCATGATCCTTTTTGACCCACCTCCTAGAGTAATGGGAATCAAATAAAAAATAAACAAATAAGACCTAATGAAACTCAAAAGCTTTTGCATAGCAAAGGAAAACATAAAGAAGATGAAAAGACAGCCCTCAGAATGGGAGAAAGTATTTGCAAATGAAGCAACTGACAAAGGATTAATCTCTAAAATTTACAATCAGCTCATGCAGCTCAATATCAAAAAAACAAACAACCAGTCCAAAAATGGGCAGAAGACCTAAATAAACATTTCTGCAAAGATATACAGATTGCCAACAAACACATGAAAGAATGCTCAACATCATTAATCATTAGAGAAATGCAAATCAAAACTACAATGAGATATCATTTCACACCAGTCAGAATGGTCATCATCAAAAACTCTAGAAACAATAAATGCTGGAGAGGGTGTGGAGAAAAGGGAACCCTCTTGAACTGTTGGTGGGAATGTAAATTGATACAGCCACTATGGAGAACAGTATGGAGGTTCTTTAAAAAACTAAAAATAGAATTACTGTACGACCCAGCAATCCCACTACTGGGCATGTACCCTGAGAAAACCATAATTCAAAAAGGTACACGTATCACAATGCTCATTGCAGCACTACTTACAATAGCCAGGACATTGAAGCAAATGTCCATTGACACATGAATGGATAAAGAAGATGTGGCACATATATACAATGGAATATTACTCAGCCATAAAAAGGAATGAAACTGAGTTGTTTGTAATGAGGTGGATAGGCGTATAGTCTGTCACACAGAGTGAAGTAAGTCAGAAAGAGAAAAACATATAACAGATGCTAACACACACATATGGAATCTCAAAAAACAGTACTGATGTACCTAGTGGCAGGGCAGCAACAAAGACACAGATGTAGAGAATGGGCTTGAGGACACAGGGTGGTAAGGGGAAGCTGGGAAAAAGTGAGAGAGTAGCACTGACATATATACACTACCAGATGTAAAATGGGTGGTTAGTAGCAAGCTGCTGCATAGCACAGGGAGATCAGCACGATGCTTTGTGATGACCTAGAGGGGTGGGATAGGGAGGGTGGGAGGGAGGCTCAAGAGGGAGAGCATATGGGGATATATGTATACATATAGCTGATTCACTTTGTTGTACAGCAGAAACTAATACAACACTGTAAAGAAATTATATTCCAATAAATATATTTTTAAAAAGATGTACAAGCAATGGCATAAAAACAAAAAAACACAAAAAAATTGAAGGTGTTCTCTTTTATATCCATCTTTTCTTATCTTTGATTCCTCTTTCCCCCCTTGCTCTCTTTCTTTACCCTCTCCCCACCCCCACTCTCCCTTTCTTATAGTGTTTAGCTGGCTCTTTTCCATACTTTTTCTGGTTCTCTTTATTGCAAAAAGATTGTACTTGCTTGACTAGGTTATAAGCCAGCAAATATGTGAAGCAAAAGATAAAGCATTTTTTAACCTGCATTCTCCTGCTAATGTCCCTCTATCTAGAAGTGTTTCAAACGCTTCCAAATGTCTGTTTTTACATTGGTAGTTTCCTTTGTGTTGTCATATCTTGACACCTTCTCCATGATGTGATCTCGATTGCACCACTGCTCTCCCTTCAGGGCACTTATGTTTCCTCTCTACATTTCTTTCTTTCTTTCTTCCTGCAGTTTAACTGAAGATCTGAATAAGACACCAAACCTAATAACTCAGAAAGATTTATACTCTCTTCATGTCTTCGATATTTTCCCTTGGATTACTATGAAAATCTAGAATCTTTTCAACAAAACACAAGGCCAGATTTCAAATGACATCAGCCTTAAGGGAATCATCAGCCTCTAATAGGAAGCACTGACCAGTCTCCTACACTTTATAAGATTAGCTTTGATATAAATAATAATTTGTGTATTCAAAGTTGGGGGTGTGCTGAAGAGACATAATCTGCTTTCAAGGTTAAAAAATAAACTTAATGAGCAGAAAAGAAAATCCTCTACTTAGATGGTAGTTCAGTGATTTTTAATCTTGTTTTGACTTTTGAAGGGCTGCTTTTTCTAATATGTCTGGCTTGATAATAAAGAATAGAGTATCTCATAATGATATAGAAGAGCCTTGGGGATCAGAGTGTAGGTTCTGTTGTCACCATAGGTCTCTGTTCAAATCCCAATTCTGCAACTCTCTAGTTGTGTAATTTCGTGCAAGTGAGTTACCTATCTTCCCTTAGTCACAGTTTCCTCATCTGTAAAATGGGAATTAATTATAGTTCCTCATCTCATAGGGTTGAGAATTATATGGGTGAAAATATACAAGTACATATGTGTGGCATGTATATAATTGATACATGTTAGATGTCATGTTTATAATAATTTTATAGATACCTCATAGAGGTTACAGTACATTATAATGCAACTAAAGTATGCTGAAATTTGTAATTGAAGTTATGATTCAGATTTCAGTAGGGTGTCTTTCTTGTGAACATGATAATAAAATTCTCAGATCCGTGGCTGGTTGCCTGTGTAACAGATTTTCTCCATCTGAAGCTTCTTGTGATCTTGGCCTTGTTAACTCAGTATGGCCTTGTCAACTCAGCATGCTTTCCAGATGTGAATTTCCAGCACTCAGTCTCTCTTAGATTGTGTTAACTTTCTATGAGTGAGAAGGACTTTCTCTCCCACCCCCACCTTTCTTATATGTATGTGGAAGACCTAGCATCGGCAATTATTTCTGGATGGCCTGTAGCATGGTCCTTTGAGGGATTGTTTTAGGGGTTTAAAGAGCTTAATGTAGACTTAACAATGTCCATTGTTACTTCTGATTTTATAGTCCAGTCAACATTTTCTCATTATGATGCATTTTCTAGTATCTTTAATGAGAAAATGGATCAGATTTGGATCAGAATAACCATCACCATGGAAACAGTAGTGTACTGAGAAGCACCTACTATAATGTCTTGATTGGTTTTCTGCTTGGAAATTCTCAAGGTGCTAAACCTCTAGGCAGCCTTTATGTCATGGCCTTACACCCTTCAGGTATTAAGGCCACAAGAGGACGGCTTAAAGATGGCGGAAGAGTAAGACGCGGAGATCTCCTTCCTCCTCACAGAGACATCAGAAATACATCTACACGTGGAGCTTCTCCTGTAGAGCACCCACCGAACGCTGGCAGAGGACCTCGGACCTCCATAAAGGCAAGAAACTCCCCACATATCTGGGTAGGGCAAAAGAAAAAAGAATAAACAGGGACAAAAGAATAGGGACGTGACCTATGCCAGTGGGAGGGAGCCGAGAAGGAGGAAAGACTCCCACACACTAGAGGCCCCTTCGCGGGCGGAGACTGCGGGCGCCGGAGGGGGAAGCTCCGGAGCCGCGGAGGACAGCTCAGCCACAGGGGTGCGGAGGGCAAAGCGGAGAGATTCCCGCAGAGGATCGGTGCCGACCGGCGCTCACCAGCCCGAGAGGCTTGTCTGCTCGCCCGCCGGGGCGGGCGGGGCCGGGAGCTGAGGCTCGGGCTTCAGTCGGATCCCGGGGAAAGGGCTGGAGTTGGCAGAGTGAAGACAGCTTGAAGGGGGCTAGTGCGCCACGGCTGGCCGGGAGGGAGTTCGGGAGAAGTCTGGAGCTGCCGAAGAGGCAAGAGACCTTTTCCTCCCTCTTTGCTGCCTGGGCGCGAGGAGAGGGGATTAAGTGCGCCGCTTAAAGGAGCTCCAGAAGCGGGCGCGGAGCTGCCGAAGAGACAAGAGACTTTTTCTTGCCTCTTTGCTTCCTCGGGTGTGAGGTGAGGGGATTAAGAGCACCGCGTAGAGGAGCTCCAGAAACGGGCGCGAGCCGCGGCTGTTGGCACGGACAGTAGAGACGGGTGTCGGACGCTAAGGTTGCTGCTGCCACCACCAAGAGGCCTGTGTGTGAGCACAGGTCACTCTCCACACCGGCCCTCCCGGGAGCCCGTGCAGTCCGCCACTGCCGGGGTCCCGGGATCCAGGGACAGCTTCCCCGGGAGAACGCACGGCGTGCCTTGGGCCTGTGCAGCGTCACGTCGGCCTCTGACATCGCGGACTCGCCCCGCCCCCGTGCCACTCCCTCCCCCCAGCCTGAGTGAGCTGGAGACCCCGAATCAACTGCTCCTTTAACATCGTCCTGTCTGAGCGAAGGGCAGTCGCCCTCGGACAACCTACACGCAGAGGCGGGACCAAGTACAAAGCTGAACCCCAGGAGCTGTGCGAACAGAGAGGAGAGGGGGAGATCTCTCCCAACAGCCTCAGAAGCGGCGGATTAAAGCTCCACAATCAACTTGAAGTGCCCTGCATCTGTTGAAAACCTGAATAGACAACGAATCATCCCAAGTTGAGGAGGTGGACTTTGGGAGCAAGATATACTATTATTTTCCCCTTTTTTTTTTTTCTTTTTGTGGGTGTGTATGTGTGTGCTGCTGTGTGAGATTTTGTCTATATAGCTTTGCTTGCACCATTTGTCCTAGGGTTAGACCGACCCATTTTTCTGTTTTTTGTTTGTTTGTTTGTTTTTTTGTGTTTTTTTTTTGTTTGTTTGTTTTTTGTTTTTTAAAAGGAAATTTTTCTTCGTAATAATTATCTTTTATTTTAATAACTATACTTTATACTACTCTGTCTTCTCCCTTTCTTTCTTCCTTTCTTCCCTCCTTCCCTCCTTTCTTCCTTCCTTCCCCCTTCTTTCCTCCCTTCCTCTCTTCCTTCCTCCCTTTCTTCCTCTGCACCTTCCATCCTTGCTTTCTTGCTTCCTTCCTTCATTTCTTCCTTCCTTTCTTCCTTCCTTCCCTCCCTCCCTCCTTCCTTCCTTTTCTTTCCTCTCTATTTATTCTACCTTTTATTTTGAGCCGTGTGGATTAAAGGTTCTTGGCGCCCCAGCCAGGCACCAGGGCGGTGTCCCTGAGGTGGGAGAACCAACCTCAAGACACTAGTCCACAAGAGACCTCCGAGCTCCACGTAATATCAGACGGCGAAAATCTCCCAGAGACCTCCATCTCAACACCAAGCCCCAGCTTCACTCAAGGACCAGCAAAGAACAGTGCTGGACACCCTATCCCCAACAAAGAGCAAGACAGGTCTACAGCCCCATCCATTAGCAGAGAGACTGCCTAAAATCATAATAAGGTTACCAACATCCCCAAACACACCAACAGACGAGGACCTGCCCACCAGAAGGACAAGATCCAGCCTCATCCACCAGAACAGAGGCACTAGTCCCCCCAACCAGGGAATCTACTCAACCCACTGAATCAACCTCAGCCACTGGGGACAGCCACCAAAAACAACAGGAACTACGAACCTGCAGCGTGCAAAAAGGAGACCTCAAACACAGTAAGATAAGCGAAATGAGAAGACAGAAAAACACACAACAGATGAAGGAGCAAGATAAAAACACACCAGACCTAACAGATGAAGAGGTAATAGCCAATCTACCTGAAAGAGAATTTAGAATAATGATGGTGAAGATGATGCAAAATCTTGGAAATAGAATAGACAATTTGCAAGAAACAGTTAACAGGGACCTAGAAGAAATAAAGAGGAAGCAAGCAACGATGAGCAACACAATAAATGAAATTAAAAATACTCTAGATGGGATCAATAGCAGAATAACTGAGGCAGAAGGACGGATAAGTGACCTGGAAGATAAAATAGTGGAAATAACTACTGCAGAGCAGAAGAAAGAAAAAAGAATGAAAAGAACTGAGGACAGTCTCAGAGATCTCTGGGACAACATTAAACCCACCAACATTCGAATTATAGGGGTTCCAGAAGAAGAAGAGAAAAAGAAAGGGACTGAGAAAATATTTGAAGAGATTATAGTTGAAAACTTCCCTAATATAGGAAAGGAAATTGTCAATCAAGTCCAGGAAGCACAGAGAGTTCCATACAGGATAAACCCAAAGAGAAACACGCCACGACACATAATAATCAAACTGTCAAAAATTAAATACAAAGAAAACATATTAAAAGCAGCAAGGGAAAAACAACAAATAACACACAAGGGAATCCCCATAAGATTAACATCTGATCTTTCAGCAGAAACTCTACAAGCCAGAAGGGAGTGGCAGGACATATTTAAAGTGATGAAGGAAAAAAACCTACAACCAAGATTACTCTACCCAGCAAGGATCTCATTCAGATTTGATGGAGAAATTAAAACCTTTACAGACAAGCAAAAACTGAGAGAGTTCAGCACCACCAAACCAGCTCTACAACAAATCCTAAAGGAACTTCTCTAGGCAAGAAACACAAGAGAAGGAAAAGACCTACAAGAACAACCCGAAACAAGTAAATGGTAATAGGAACATACATATCGATAATTACCTTAAATGTAAATGGATTAAATGCTCCCACCAAAAGACACAGACTGGCTGAATGGATACAAAAACAAGACCCATATATATGCTGTCTACAAGAGACCCACTTCAGACCTAGGGACACATACAGACTGAAAGTAAGGGGATGGAAAAAGATATTCCATGCAAATGGAAATCAGAAGAAAGCTGGAGTAGCAAATCTCATATCAGACAAAATAGACTTTAAAATAAAGACTATTACAAGAGACAAAGAAGGACACTACATAATGATCAAGGGATCGATCCATGAAGAAGATATAACAATTGTAAATATTTATGCACCCAACATAGGAGCACCTCAATACATAAGGCAAATACTAACAGTGATAAAAGGGGAAATCGACAGCAACACAATTATAATGGGGGACTTTAACACCCCACTTTCACCAATGGACAGATCATCCAAAATGAAAATAAATAAGGAAACACAAGCTTTAAATGGTACATTACACAAGATGGACTTAATTGATATTTATAGGACATTCCATCCAAAAACAACAGAATACACATTTTTCTCAAGTGCTCATGGAACATTCTCCAGGATTGATCATATATTGGGTCACAAATCTAGCCTTGGCAAATTTAAGAAAATTGAAATCGTATCAAGTATCTTTTCCGACCACAACGCTATGAGACTAAATATCAATTATAGGAAAAGATCTGTAAAAAACACAAACACATGGAGGCTAAACAATACACTACTTAATAACGAAGTGATCACTGAAGAAATCAAAGAGGAAATCAAAAAATACTTAGAAACAAATGACAATGGAGACACAACGACCCAAAACCTGTGGGATACAGCAAAAGCAGTTCTAAGAGGCAAGTTTATAGCAATACAATCATACCTTAAGAAACAGGAAACATCTCGAATAAACAACCTAACTTTGCACTTAAAGCAATTAGAGAAAGAAGAACAAAAAACCCCCAAATTTAGCAGAAGGAAAGAAATCATAAAGATCAGATCAGAAATAAATGAAAAAGAAGTGAAGGAAACAATAGCAAAGATCAATAAAACTAAAAGCTGGTTCTTTGAGAAGATAAATAAAATTGATAAACCATTAGCCAGACTCATCAAGAATAAAAGGGAGAAGACTCAAATCAATAGAATTAGAAATGAAAAAGGAGATATAACAACTGACACTGCAGAAATACAAAAGATTATTAGAGATTACTACAAGCAACTGTATGCCAATAAAATGGACAACCTGGAAGAAATGGACAAATTCTTAGAAATGCACAACTGCCGAGACTGAACCAGGAAGAAATAGAAAATATGAACAGACCAATCACAAGCACTGAAATTGAAACTGTGATTAAAAATCTCCCAGCAAACAAAAGTCCAGGACCAGATGGCTTCACAGGCGAATTCTATCAAACATTTAGAGAAGAGCTAACACCTATCCTTCTCAAACTCTTCCAACAGATAGCAGAGGGAGGAACACTCCCAAACTCATTCTATGAGGCCAACATCACCCTGATACCAAAACCAGACAAAGACGTCACAAAGAAAGAAAACTACAGGCCAATATCACTGATGAACATAGATGCAAAAATCCTCAACAAAATATTAGCAAACAGAATCCAACAGCACATTAAAAGGATCATACACCATGATCAAGTGGGGTTTATCCCAGGAATGCAAGGATTCTTCAATATACGCAAATCAATCAATGTGATACACCATATCAACAAACTGAAGGAGAAAAACCATATGATCATCTCAATAGATGCAGAGAAAGCTTTTGACAAAATTCAACACTCATTTATGATAAAAACCTTGCAGAAAGTGGGCATAGAGGGAACTTTCCTCAACATAATAAAGGCCATATATGACAAACCCACAGCTAGCATCGTTCTCAATGGTGAAAAACTGAAACCATTTCCACTAAGATCAGGAACAAGACAAGGTTGCCCACTCTCACCACTCTTATTCAACATGGTTTTGGAAGTTCTAGCCACAGCAATCAGAGAAGAAAAAGAAATAAAAGGAATCCAAATAGGAAAAGAAGAAGTAAAGCTGTCACTGTTTGCAGATGACATGATACTATACATAGAGAATCCTAAGGATGCTACCAGAAAACTACTAGAGCTAATCAATGAATTTGGTAAAGTTGCAGGATACAAAATTAATGCACAGAAATCTCTGGCATTCTTATACACTAATGATGAAAAATCTGAGAGTGAAATTAAGAAAACGCTCCCATTTACCATTGCAACAAAAAGAATAAAATATCTAGGAATAAACCTACCTAAGGAGACAAAAGACTTGTATGCAGAAAACTATAAGACACTGATGAAAGAAATTAAAGATGATACAAATAGGTGGAGAAATATACCATGTTCTTGGATTGGAAGAATCAACATTGTGAAAATGACTGTACTACCCAAAGCAGTCTACAAATTCAATGCAATCCCTATCAAATGACCACTGGCATTTTTTACAGAACTAGAACAAAAAATTTCACAATTTGTATGGAAACACAAAAGACCCCGAATAGCCAAAGCAATCTTGAGAATGAGAAATGGAGCTGGAGGAATTAGGCTCCCTGACTTCAGACTCTACTACAAGGCTACAGTAATCAAGACAATATGGTACTGGCACAAAAACAGAAATATAGATCAATGGAACAGGATAGAGAGCCCAGAGATAAACCCACACACATATGGTCACCTTATCTTTGATAAAGGAGGGAAGGATATACAGTGGACAAAAGACAGCCTCTTCAATAAGTGGTGCTGGGAAAACTGGACAGCTACATGTAAAAGTATGAAATTAGAACAATCCCTAACACCACACACAAAAATAAACTCAAAATGGGTTAAAGACCTAAATGTAAGGCCAGACACTATCAAACTCTTAGAGGAAAACATAGGCAGAACACTATACGACATAAATCACAGCAAGATCCTTTTTGACCCATCTCCTAGAGAAATGGAAATAAAAACACAAATAAACAAATGGGACCTAATGAAACTTAAAAGCTTTTGCACAGCAAAGGATACCATAAACAAGACCAAAAGACAACCCTCAGAATGGGAGAAAATATTTGCAAATGAAGCAACTGACAAAGGATTAATTTCCAAAATTTATAAGCAACTCATGCAGCTCAATAACAAAAAAACAAACAACCCAATCCAAAAATGGGCAGAAGAACTAAATAGACATTTCTCCAAAGAAGATATACAGATTGCTAACAAACACATGAAAGAATGCTCAACCTCATTAATCATTAGAGAAATGCAAATCAAAACTACAATGAGATATCATCTCACACCGGTCAGATTGGCCATCATCAAAAACTCTAGAAACAATACATGCTGGAGAGGGTGTGGAGAAAAGGGAACCCTCTTGCACTGCTGGTGGGAATGTAAATTGATACAGCCGCTATGGAGAACAGTATGGAGGTTCCTTAAAAAACTACAAATAGAACTACCATACGACCCAGCAATCCCACTACTGGGCATATACCCTGAGAAAACTATAATTCAGAAAGACTCATGTACCAAAATGTTCATTGCAGCTCTATTTACAATAGCCAGGACATGGAAGCAACCTAAGTGTCCATCAACAGATGAATGGATAAAGAAGATGTGGCACATATATACAATGGAATATTACTCAGCCATAAAAAGAAATGAAACTGAGTTATTTATAATGAGGTGGATGGACCTGGAGTCTGTCATACAGAGTGAAGTAAGTCAGAAGGAGAAAAACAAATACCGTATGCTAACACATATATATGGACTCTAAGGGAAAAAAATGTCATGAAAAGGTTAGTGGTAGGACGGGAATAAATCACAGACTTACTCGATCATGGACTTGAGGATATGGGGAGGGGGAGGGGTGGGCTGTGACGAAGTGGGGGAGTGGCAGGGACATATATACACTATCAAATGTAAATTAGATAGCTGGTGGGAAGATGCTGCATAGCACAGGGAGATCACCTCTGTGCTGTGTGACCGCCTGGGGGGGTGGGATAGGGAGGGTGGGAGAGAGGGTGATGCAAGAGGGAGGAGATGTGGGAGCATGTGTGTATGTATAACTGATTTAGTTTGTTGTAGAGGGAAAACTAACACACTATTGTAAAACAATTATACTCCAATAAAGAGGTTAAAAAAAAAAAAAAAAAAAAAAAAAAAAGGCCACAAGAATCTTATCTTACAAGTGTCTGGGTTGTGAGAGCACTTTATTGTCTTGTTGATGTTTGTCTTTGAAACTTTAGATTTGTTGGCTCTGACAAAGCATGTTAGTGGATAACTGACCTTTGTTAGAATTCCAGACGACACTTGTTTGTTTCAGCTAAAAATAACACCTTGACATCCTTGATTCTATTTTGAGAGGTTTGATCTATCTTCTCTCTTTTCCTCTCTCTCTCTCTCTCTCTCTCTATCTATCTCTCATATGTTGTACCATAGCTCTTCTCAAATTTTAATATACATTAATCTGAGGTGGAGCCAGAGATTCTGCATTTCTAACAAGATCCCAGGGTATTCTGATACTGCTGCTCAATGGACAACACTCTGGTTAGTAAGTAAGGGTGTAACAGATGATGATGGTACTTCACCCATGTTTCATGATACTCACTTCTACACACTGGAGGTTGCTTACTGCTAACAATTTTGAATCTCCGTTGAGGCTTTTTTTTTTTGCTTGTAGGAGCACTTGTTCTATATGCAGGGCAAGTGTGAATTGCCAGAGGATTAGTGGCCCTAGAAGCAGTCCTTAACCAATGTCTGATCGGAATTTCATGGATAAATATTCCTGCTTCATTGTCTCTCCGTAGGGAAAATTTTCTCCAGAGTTCCACACCAAGACTGAGCATCTGTTGCCACATTTTACTGATTTCTTTTCCTTCCCTGTCTCATTTACCCATTCTTCTATGAGTGTTTACTGGAAGCAGTCCCCCCACAAACTTATTGCACTTGAATTTTATCTCAGGGTAAGTTTGCTAAATATATATATTTTTATTTTCTTAGCCTGGTTACTTGAGAGATACAATCTTTCCCTTAGACATTACTGTATTTGACTTGATAAGTCAAATTATGTTAACTGATCATTCATAGGTTTGGCCTTCAAATGTCTGGTGATAAGACTCCATATTAAGGAACATAAGGAATCTCTGAGTTAGAGTTCACTAGTTCTAGCAATTCCATAGGAACATTCTACTACTGGCTTTCAGTACTTGGTCCAAATCCAGTCAACTTCATGACATCAGTTTGGAGAGAATATTTTGGAAAAAATATTTAAATGCAAGAGAATGATTAATTTTAATTAATCTAAACTCAGTGTGTTTCATGTCAACAAGGATACTCATGAATTGAATATATTGCACACATTGGAAAAATAAAATCCTAAATGAGTCTTTATGGGTAACTCTTGGCCAGCTGGATTGTTACTCACAAAGGTGACTTTTGTACTAAAAAATCCCATTTGAGTCCCAGTTTAGTATGCAACTGTCACTAAAGTCACTAACAGTGTAACTGCATAGCATCCTCCCAGAAGAGCTTCTTTAGTCTAATGGAAATTTGATAATTAAACATTAACGTTCTGCAGAGGTGGTCTCCCACTTTGCCCATATTTGGAGCTCCCTGTTATTTTACACTGCTGTAGGGATTGGGGGTGGTAGATTACCAAGCTTTGGATGCAGAGCCAGCCTTATTTTACCAAGGGTTACCTAGACAAGTAAGTGCTCAAATGTCTGTTTTGACTATCAATGATAGCATCCAGTGAAGTTTTGTGGACCCCTTAAAACCTTTATGGCACCTACACACTTATGATGAAAAATCTGAAAGTGAAATTAAGAAAACACTCCCATTTACCATTGCAACAAAAAAGAATAAAATATCTAGGAATAAACCTACCTAAGGAGACAAAAGAGCTGTATGCAGAAAATTATTGGGCTTCCCTGGTGGCACAGTGGTTGAGAGTCTGCCTGCCGATGCAGGGGACGTGGGTTTGTGCCCCAGTCTGGGAAGATCCCACATGCCACAGAGCGGCTGGGCCCATGAGCCATGACTGCTGAGCCTGCGCATCCCAAGCCTGTGCTCCGCAATGGGAGAGGCCACAACAGTTAGAGGCCCGTGTACTGCAAAAAAAAAAAAAAAAAAAAAAAAAAAAAAAAAATGAAAGAAAATTATAAGACACTGATGAAAGAAATTAAAGATGATACAAATAGATGGAGAGAAATACCATGTTCTTGGATTGGAAGAATCAACATTGTGAAAATGACTTTACTACCCAAAGCAATCTACAGATTCAATGCAATCCCTATCAAACGACCACTGTCATTTTTCACAGAACTAGAACAAAAAATTTCACAATTTTGTATGGAAATACAAAAGATCCCGAATAGCTAAAGCAATCTTGAGAACAAAAAACGGAGCTGTAGGAATCAGGATCCATGACTTCAGAGTATACTACAAAGCTACAGTAATCAAGACAGTATGGTACTGGCACAATAACAGAAATATAGATCAATGGAACAGGATAGAAAGCCCAGAGATAAACCCACGCACATATGGTCACCTTATCTTTGATAAAGGAGGCAGCAATGTATAGTGGAGAAAGGACAGCCTCTTCAACAAGTGGTGCTGGGAAAACTGGACAGGTACATGTAAAAGTATGAGATTAGCACACTCCCTAACACCATACACAAAAATAAGCTCAAAATGGATTAAAGACCTAAATGTAAGGCCAGAAACTATCAAACTCTTAGAGGAAAACATAGGCAGAACACTCTATGACATAAATCACAGCAAGATCCTTTTTGACCCACCTCCTAGAGAAATGGAAATAAAAACAAAAATAAACAAATGGGACCTAATGAAACTTCACAGCTTTTGCACAGCAAAGGAAACCATAAACAAGACCAAAAGACAACCCTCAAAATGGGAGAAAATAGTTGCAAATGAAGCAACTGACAAAGGGTTAATCTCCAAAATTTACAAGCATCTCATGCAGCTCAATAACGAAAAACAAACAACCCAATCCAAAAATGGGCAGAAGACCTAAATAGACTTTTCTCCAAAGAAGATATACAGATTGCCAACAAACACATGAAAGAATGCTCAACATCATTAATCATTAGAGAAATGCAAATCAAAACTACAATGAGGTATCATCTCACATCAGTCAGAATGGCCATCATCAAAAAATCTAGAAACAATAAATGCTGGAGAGGGTGTGGAGAAAGGGGAACACTCTTATACTGCTGGTGGGAATGTTAATTGGTACAGCCACTATGGAGAACAGTATGGCGGTTCCTTATAAAACTACAAATAGAACTATCATATTACCCAGCAATCCCACTACTGGGCATGTACCCTGAGAAAACCATAATTCAAAAAGAGTCATGTACCAAAATGTTCATTGCAGCTCCATTTACAATTGGCAGGATATGGAAGCAGCCTAAGTGTCCATCATTGGATGAATGGATAAAGAAGATGTGGCATGTATATACAGTGGAATATTACTCAGCCATAAAAAGAAACGAAATTGAGTTATTTGTAGTGAGGTGGATGGACCTAGAGTCTGTCATACTGAGTGAAGTAAGTCAGAAAGAGAAAGATAAATACTGTATGCTAACACATATATATGGAATCTAAGAAAAAAATGTCATGAAGAACCTAAGGGTAAGACGGGAATAAAGACACAGACCTAGTAGAGAATAGACTTGAGGATATGCAGAGGGGGAAGGGTAAGCTGTGAATAAGTGAGAGAGTGACATGGACATATATACACTACCAAACATAAAATAGATAGCTAGTGGGAAGCAGCTGCATAGCACAGGGAGATCAGCTCTGTGCTATGTGACCACCTAGAGGGGTGGGATAGGGAGGGAGGGAGACACAAGAGGGAATAGATATGGGAACATATGTATATGTTTGACTGATTCACTTTGTTATAAAGCAGAAACTAACACACCGTTGTAAAGCAATTATACTCCAATAAAGATGTAAAAAAAAAGCATAAAAAACCTTTACAGCGAAGCTATAGCTAAAGTTGTAAAGTTAAACCTTTAGCTTTGTATAACACTCTTCAACTTTTAAAGTACATTCTCTCATATTATCTTATGTAAAATACCTTTATATTTTAGACAATTAAAAATTCACTGAATGTTGACGTTAACAAGGGATGAATGGCCAAATTGAAATAGTACCTTTTTTCCTCATTCTACCACAGTAAGCCTAAGCCTCAAGATAGCTAGGTTGATGAGGTATCAGGGGAAAAACCTCAAGGGTCATGCTTAAACTTTGGTTTAAGCTTCTCTCCTGGCTGTCATTCATCTAATTTTATGCCCAGGCTCATCAAACCCTAGTAACCTTTGAGAGCCTATCCGTAACCCCAACCCATCCTTTAGCTCTCAACTGCTGTGGTGACGCCAAAATTTATCTACAGGAAGAGCTCCAGGGAAAATTATCTACTGGTTGAGAGTTAGGAGACTTGTCTTAAAACTGTGTTTAGCAGTATACTCTTTTTAATTAGATCGTATGTTACATATCAATTTTCAAAATTGCAAAATCTTCCAAAGACATTTTTGTTCCAATAATATGAGATTTTCTTCTTATTCTTTTCTAATTTTATTTGGAGTGCCTTGGGGAAATGCTTGCCCAGGCCACCTCTTTGGAGACATCATGAGCAACCTCAAGTCTTAATTAGTTTGCCAGAAGCTGTTTTTCATTTTAGATCCATGTGTGGTTGGACAAGCTTATTAATCCCCTGATTTCTGTTTCCTGAGAAGCCCACTGCTGCTGTTCATTGAGAGGTTCTGGACCACTTAACAAGGCATGCATCTCTCAATTACTCTTTTTCATCAAATTTGGCTTTTTGGTTTAAAGGAGGAACTTCTAAAAAGACCATTTGGATCCTCCCTCCTTCTTGTGTTCTTAGGTTGGCCTTCTAGTAAACTTTTATCAAAGCACACACATTTCTGGAAAGCCTGTAAACGATCCTCTTCCACATCCATGTGCAGGGCTCCCTTACATCACCAACTCAAGATTTTGATGAATATTTTGTGAATTGAAATGAGAAACGTCTTTCTTTCACTGATTCTTAGGACACATTCAACAGAATCTGATTACAAAAAAAGAGTTGTTGCCCAATTGTCTTGCTTGCTAGGACAGATGCTTGGAATACCAATATAGAGGCAAATAGACCCATTTACCAGTATATTGCAAACAGTGCTCTCTCTATAACCAATGATACTGTTAAGGAAGTGTTGTAGAACCTTTGGCTTTTGTATTTTCATGATATACATAAATCCCAATGGATGGTTTATGTAAGAATTATGATTTCAATTTTTTTCAATATCACTCAACTATATAGGAGTTTGGTACACTGCTCGGCAATGGTGCTGGGGATTTCCCCCACTTTCTTATGTAGATGAAGGAACAAAGATTAAGGAAGCGACTTAAGAGCACATTATTAAAAGGCCAACTTACTGAGCACACAGTTGGAGCTTAACATTTCCTTGCTGAAATGCCGGAAATTGCTCTTCAGTTTAGAAATCCCATTGAATAAACCTTTTGTTTTGTACCTGTTCCATCACTGAAAGATCCACATATGTTGCCAGACACATTCTGAAGAGTATTTCTTTGTTTTAAATGCCCACAACAATCAAATGTAAAAAATCTCCACAAAAACAATACAGAGGTTATCATTTTAGAACTCATCCATGTGGAAATTAGGCATTACTCTGGCTATGCTTTTCAAATCATTTTGAAAAGGGGTAAGGAAGAGTGTGCACTCACAGCCACATTTCTTGGTTTCTCCTTGATTGTATACTCTTTTCTGTACCCCAAGAATCAGTGGAGGAGCATGTTTTTGCTCTTTTTTTTTTTTTTTTTGGGGGGGCCTCTTACTGTTGTGGCCTCTCCTGTTGCAGAGCACAGGCTCCGGACACACAGGCTCAGCGGTCATGGCTCACGGGCCTAGCCGCTCCACGGCATGTGGGATCTTCCTGGACCGAGGCACGAACCCGTGTCCCCTGCATCGGCAGGCAGACTCTCAACCACTGCACCACCAAGGAAGCCCCTGCTCTTTCTTATGTCACAGTTCCCCTAGCCCTCCTCAAAAGTCATTGCAGCTTCCTCCAAAAAGAAGCTAGTTTGAGAGAGAGTTGCAATGTAGAGAATGAGGGAAAGCTGCACCTTCCTGGAATGATGGTAATAAACAATATGGTCCCTGTTTTTTGACAGAGTTCAGAGGAGATCAGAGCAAGGGTTGATCGGGGCAGTGACCTTGTGTGAGTCCCTGAAATGTGCCCCAATTTGATAAATTACCATGGTTTTATATAACATTATGGATTTGTCAGAATTTGATCATTTTGCTGCTCCAAGAATCAAACAAACCACTACCACAATAAATAGTCCTTTTGAAAGCAAGACTATTCTTGGCAATATAAACAGGTGCAACGAGGGCAAGATTCTTCAGTGACTCCACTCATTATAGCAGCCAAACAGATACATTACTTACCCAAGACTTCCTCTGTTCCTTTGTGCTGTTATAGCCAGATCTTGGACTGTTTAATAACATGAATTATTACACTCTAACATTTTCTTGGAATCCCATCAGCAGTGCAATAAAGACTCCTGTGCTGCAGAAGGTGAGGTAATAGCTCAGGATGCTTTATTTCATGTTCAGCATCCCTTCAAAAGAAAGAGAAAATATTAAAAACAAAGTACAGCAATAGAAATGATTGGCAAACTGAGAAATATCTAGAAGAGAGAAGATTTAAACACTCTAGAGTGTTTCCATTTTGAAAAGAGAGGAGGGATTGGGGGAGACAGGAGGGAACATGATTAACGGTAGAGGGATGGCAGAGTGGTACCTTTATTTACACTTTCCTATGATGCGGGAATAAGAGAATGTTTTGTGAAATTAAACAGCAACTATCCTGGAAAAAAAGCTTAAAGCCATGTGTCACATGAAATAAATGAGGGTATTTATGTTACCCAGCATGTCAACACATTTTTTTTTCCTTTTGGTAGGTTTTCCTTAGGTAAATTAAATGCCATGAGCAGATACAGTAGCAGGGCTAAACTTACCAGGGCCATTAATCTTCAAGCCTCAGGGTGGTCAATTCATGCTTGAAGTGGTCAAACCAGAAAATTTCCTCAGTAGACTCAGTCCTTTCTAGGAACATTTCATCTCCCATAGGAACTTGGTAACAATAGGACCCTGCTATATTTTCTTCATACCATTATTCTCAACTTGGAATTACTATATTTATTTGTTTACTGTTCATGTGCACTAGACTGAAAACTCTATGAAGTTGTGGATCACATCACTGAGGTTCACTGCTGATCCCCCAGCACACAGTAGGCCTTCAGTAAATATTCACTGAAAGATTGAATAAATAATGAGTGATCACTATATATGGTGGCATAAGACTGCCGTTGCACTATATTGCAGTAAAACACAAATATGTTTCTTTATCACCTCTTAGGTGCACCTGCTCAAAATATTCTGAAATTTTTTAGTAAAAGGCACAAAAAAGTACTTAACACCTGCACAAGTGTATCTTGGAATTAATAAAGTATAGTGAGGGAGCTGTCATCACACCTCTTACAATCATATTTTCATCTGTCTTGTGTGTTGGCAACTGGAGGCTGGTAGGCAGTATTTACCAATGAACAAACTCATCATCACCAAACTTGTTTTGGACAATCTGTTTTGCACCTTTAAAAAATATTTTAGAAAGAGGCACACATCTGCATTTGTTCATTCAGCTGTAATTCTCTTTCACCAGGCCAGGTTCAACAAAAGGCAAGGGGGAGATGTTTTTTGTTCTTTGAATTTCAATGATTAAACAACCATTTCTATTGTCTGCTTTTGAGTCTTAACAAACATTGTAGCTACAGTCATAATTACTAGATTTCGGTTTTGTTCTGCTGAACCATTTTTATTGAAGAATGCCAAGCACAGCCAAGATTATATACAAACATTGAATTTAAATAATTTAACTCCAGAATTCAGTAGACAAAAGGAAAACATTAATAATGAAAAAAAGGCAACTAATTTTCCCCTTGGCATTTGCATTTTGTCACTCACAGTCTCATTCTAAAATCATGCCAAAGTTATCATTGTTTCTCGTGTGTTAATATGAGAGCTACTTGATTTCCCAATGAAAGATTTTAATGATCCATTTTCATTGTTTCATTACAAGGAAAATTAAGAGCATTTGTTGTGCGTGCTCTCACTCTTATAATTTCCTCCTCCTGCTTTTTATTACAAATACCAAAAATGTGCGCTTATCTGTTCTGACATCAACCAGAATGGGACTGGACCACACAGCAAACATAGTGGCCTCGGTTTCTCCCTTCACTTTAGGAGAGTCTTAAGATTGTCTTTGGAGCTAATGATAGCGTAGAACTTGCTTTCTGCCCTATCTATGCCCCTTTTCCTGAATTTTTAAGATAGAATGTTTCTGAAGAATTGATGGGCTGTATGGTGGCTGAAAACTACCATTTATTGGCTGCTTACTATTGCATGCATTCTTTTCATATAACACCCCATTTAAAGCTCATAGTGAACTTATGTGGTAGATACTATCTCCATGTATAGATGAGAAAACTGAGGTCTAGAGAGGTAAAGTGACTTGTCCAAGGTCAGAGTCAATAAGTGGTGGACTGGGATTAAAATTCAAATTTGTTGCCAAAGCTCATGCCCCTAACCACTATGTATATATAAAAGCATGGTTTTTATATGTCCTGGGAAGTCAATGCCTAGAAGCAGGTCTTAGAAAAAGCTCCATAAATGGAGCTTACAAATATAGATTTTAAATTGGAGGACCTTTGCTCATCATCTCTAGCTGCCTGCCCAGATGAGGGCTATTCAGCTGTACAAACATATGGATTCAACTTTTGACTTTAAACTCCTTAAGTAATTCAACCAAGAGATTCCCTCTATAGCTTTATAATAGTGTATTCACCAACCACTAAGGGAAGAATCAGACACAATATGACTCTTATTGATTAAGCACTCTATACAAACTGAGAAATGGTTCAGAATATGGAGTGCTAACGTTTTCATTTAGATACCTAAAACAAGTGCTTAAGTGCACAAGAGCCTATTTCACTGCCCCGTGAGAGACTGTCACTGGATCTGAATGGCTGAAGTTGGAAAAGATTATGGATAATATGTTCATGGGTTCATTTGTAAGAAAAGTTATACGGTGCTAGGTAGCAAGAAGAAATACAAAAGGCAATGAGAGGAACTAAGTTTAGAAAACACATAAAAACACACAAAATGCATTAATCAATTTTTATAAAACACATTGACACCATCAAGACATTGAGACGTTAAGAAGATTCAATACAAGGGATCAAGTTCAGGGACATAAAGCCAAAAGAAGTTCCTGTCAGAAGACAGGGAGTAGAGATAACAAAAGGAAACTGAAAAGGGAGAAGTATCCTCTGGAAAGTGAAAAGAAGACAAGGTAGGATTAAAGCGTTAAATTAGTTTTCCTCAATTTAAGTGGGAAAGGAGCTATAAGTTTACAGACTAGTGTATGTGCTGTACTGTCTTGATACCTCTGTAGGTGGGTAGTGAGGTGCTATATCATGGTGAATAAGACTGTGGTGGGGAGGAGGGGGGAAGAATGTGGGATCTAGCAGCAGAGTCCCTCAGATCATATCATAGTTCTGTCATTTACTAGCTGTGTGACCTTGGACAAATTACTTTACATTTCTGTGCCTCATTTTTCTAATCTGTAAAATGAGAACATCAATAGTATTTATCTCATTGGATTGTTATAAGAATTAGGAGAAATAATATCATTAATGATTAATCACTTAACACAGTGTCTAGCACACAGAAAGAGCTTAATAACTGCCAGCTGTTTTCTGTTTTACATTTTTAGCACTATGCGGTCCATATGTCTGTATCATTGTTAACCATAGTAGTGTATTTTGGTGGTGAATTCTGTGAGGGCTGGGTCTGGAAGAGCTGCCTATTATTGCAAAATACCCTTTTCATGAACTTTCTTTTGAACTTTGGTGAATGGGATTTATTTGCCAAGAGGGTGAGGACAGAGTTGACTGTGTTTGGAAAAGGGTTGGACTATTAACATGGAGACTTTCAGGTCATAAAACCCTGGGTTTCTTTTGTGGTTGTTTACTCTTTTCAATACATTAAAAAAAATCCCTACTTCCTTTCTTCCCCCTAACTTTGATCCCAGTCCAGGATGTATTTCTCTTATACATCTAGAGGCATCGAGAAGGGATTTGTGAAATAGGCAAGGAGACAAGAGAGGCAAGCCAAGCTGAGCCTACAGTGCTTGCAGGGAGCCATGATGGCATTGATGACTTCAGCACTAGAGGAAATCTCCAGCTTCTCTCACTGTTTGATGGCTTTTTGCATGGTTGAAGAATAAAACCCAATCTGTCATATAACTAACTGAATTCCTTTTAACGGCTTAATTCTACACTCGTGCAAACCAAATTCCTTATGGTAAGTTTAATGTTTATTCCAGATGTTAGTCCTGAAAGCAAATAATTTTCTCTGGAGTGGAGGTCCAATCCAGAAAATGGAAATAAAATATTGACTTGATATGGTGCTAATGAGTCAGCCTAGAGACCTTCATGTACTTGGTGTTTAGCAATTGTAATGGTCAAAATGCATAGCGAGTAGTGTCTAAGAGTTGTTTGAATCAGTTGAATGAGAGTCTGAAAGCTCAGGGTTAATTGTTCCATTTTATGGATAGAGATGTTGATATTTAAAGCTCATAGGTCCAAAGCTGACTTAGCCTGATGAGTGCACATTGCTTTACCTGAATCCAAAAATAACATGTTAAGTTAGTTTGGAGCTTCTAGTGGTCCAAGGCTGGGAAGGCTACAGATATGGTCAGGTTTCGCTATTGAGACTTGTTTCCAAGATTCAAATGTTCCTTTTTGCATCCCAGCTCAGTTAAAAGTGAATTAAACAATGGCTTCCTGTTATTATTGACTGGCTACTGACAGCTGTCAGCCATAAACTGGCAGCTTTAGATAACAGAGGGAAAAAAACTTTTATGTAGCAATATTGTGATTTATAAAAAGGCCTCCTCAGCTACTGCATGACATCTGGGACTCATACTTACCTTGATGTCTTTGGATTGTTTAACATGGGGGTCTCAATGAAAGTTTAAAAATACATTCGTGCTTTGTTTTTTCAATAAAACGTTGATATTGAATTGTCTTCCAAACCCAATATACTTTATTTTTCTAAAATATTTGGAAGACTTATGAAACAATTTGTGTGGGTGGTTAAAAAAGCACTGGCAATAACAACATAAACCCACATTCATGTTGATAAAAGCCCCACTCCTATACCAGTTTTTGGAAGATAAGATTGCTATGTGCCTATGAGTCAAAAGTTGGGAACAATACTCCACCCATGTGGGTGTAACTAGAGGCCAAAGTCACTAAGTGTATTAATGGGGATGTCTGGTCTTTTTGGAATGCTGACTGATCCAAGAACCACCTGGTTTCATAATTGCATTAGTCCCCAAACCATACTTTTTATAACTAACCTGAATATATGTTCTATCCCAAAGAAATATTTATTACCTTAGTATTCTGTGTAACTATGACACTGGTGCTTCATACATTGGTAACAAAGTATTTGAAATGTATGTGGTTGGTGGTTTGTCATGGACAAAATTTTGATCATCCAATCTAATGTGTCTCCTCTGTTATTATCTATCAAAGATATGTTTACATATAACACTTAGAATTATCTGATACTATGTTATATATTTGTTTATGGTTTCATGATCTTTCTTACCCACTAGTCTTTAAGCCACACAAGGGCAAGGGATCCTGTATGTTTTGTTCTCCATTTTCTTTTTTAACACCCAGCACAGTGCCTAGCACATAGTAGGTACTTGATAAACATTTGTAGAATGAATAATGAATGAACTGATTTATAGCAAAGGTTCCCTAAGGTGCTGTCACACCAAACATATTTGGATTATATTCTATGCTCAAAATCAATATTTGTCCAAAGTATGAGATGATTTACAATTTAGTCTCTGATTATTTCAGCTCCTGTCAGATTGGTGTGACTCTCATAGGACTGAATTATACTCCTGTCTATTGAATATACAGAACAGAATTTGTATCCCTAAATAATAATCATGAGTTGGGAATCTCCTTTAGAACATCACTTTCAGAGAGTCACAAATCAAAGGTAATATCATTTCTTCAGGTCCCCATCATGTCTTTGACCCTAGCTATATTCTGTAGCTTGATCACACATGTGATTCAAGCATAGCTGTAAATAATTATGACTGGTCTCACAGGACAAAGGTTTTCTATCAATGAGATTGCTTTGTCATTTGTTCAATTACTTTAATTAACTAATTAATTAATTATCTATTAGTGTTATTTTCCTAAAGTATTTAAAAAAATTTTTTCCATGTTGTTACCAGAGTGATTTGACTAAAGCAGAAATCAGATTCTCACTTCTTTCAAAAACATCATTATGGCTCCCCATCACCTACAAAATAAAGCTTAAACTTCTTAGCATGTCATATGTTCTGGAAAATTTTCATTTGGTCTTGTAGATTTATGGTCCTCCTTTCTCTCATGAGCTATGCCTGGGAAGGGTGACCCCATATAGACTGCATAGATAGAATTTCTTGCTCTCTGGCTTCCAGCTGGATTTGGTTAATGAGAGGCTTCAGAAGGAGATTGGAGAGGGTACTGAGAATGTGGTTTTGATATTTATTTCCCTGGCTCCTTCCCTGGAAGGTTGCTGGGGTTGGCTTCATCCTTTTACTGAATGTTTCAACTCTTGCTAGGCCTTCTCCATACGTTGCCCCTTCAAATCTTCATGGTAATAACCACCTACTGTTATTTGCACCAGAGTTCTGCCGCCGTTGTTGCTTGTCCTAAACCCTGTACAACACCTTTGTAAGTAATCCCTTTATCGAACTCTTCTCAAATTACCCAATTTGAGTGTGCCATCAGTTGACTGCCTGGACTCTTACTGATATGGCATATAATGTCCCTTTTAATCCACTCCTTACCTACCTCTCTCCTCTTGCACCTTATATTCCAGCAATGACAAACTACCTGAAGTTCCTAGAAGGCTGTTACATGCCCCTGTACTTTTGCACACTCTACTTCCTCTGCCTGGAATGTTTATCCATCTTCCAGTCTTCCTAGAATTCTCCAACTCAACATGAAAGACTTATCCTGAAAGTTTCTCTGGTGCCCCAGTTCCAAGTTAGGCATTCCTTGTCACTGTGACACTACTTGTACTAACGTACCTATTATTATAATTCTCTGTCTTCATGTCTATATCCATGGCTAGATGATGAACTGCTTGGGCATATGAACTGTGCACTATTCATCTCTGCAACTCCAGAGCTTGATATAGTGTCTAGTGTTATGTCTGTTCAATCAGAGAGCATTGAGTATTGAACGAGTACTATACCCTACATTGATTTCACCCTATAGACCCCAATAATAAAATAGAAGAAAATTCAGAAAATAATGGAAATGGGAAATTAAAGCATTTGGTGAAGTACCTTTACATATTATATTTGTTTCTACATATATGCACTGCCATCTTCTCTGGATAGGGAGAAGCTATACTCTCTTTACTCTATGTATTCCATTGTGACCATTGTGACCTTACCATTGGGGTTTTGCTGCTTTGCCCTTCAAAAAATAAAACAAAAAATCCAAATTTTACTTTCTCATAAATTAGTTCTTACTGCATTGCTCATGGAGCATACACGGAAATAATACCAGTTTTTAAGGGTATCTATTTAACTCAGGAGCTGGAGAAATGAACTCAAGATAGCATTAAGATTTCACTAAGTGAACCATGATGCAGACCCAGGTCAATACCCTATTTATCACTGAAAGTCTATAGAACCCCACTCTAACTGATGGGTCACCAGAGATTATGGTTAACTGAAAGCCAGTGTCCAATAATCCTAAAATATTTGAATATTTAACATTTCCAGTACACAGTTATCCATTAAATAGCCAAGCTTCCTTTAAAGAAGGCTTAAAGAATAATTCAAGTAAGTATTTGTGTTATTATTTCTATGGTAGAATTTTGTATTCAGAAAGACTGTCATTCAAAAGCAAGGATAGGGGCTTCACTAGTGGTGCAGTGGTTAAGAATCTGGCTGCCAATGCAGGAACATGGGTTCAAACCCTGGCCTGAGAAGATCCCACATGCCATGGAGCAACTAAGCCTGTGTGCCACAACTACTGAGCCTGTGCTCTAGAACCTGTGAGCCACAACTACTGAGCCCATGTGCCACAACTACTGAAACCCGTGTGCCTAAAGCCCGTGCTCCACAACAAGAGAAGTCATGACAATGAGAAGCCAGTGCACCACTACAAAGAGTAGCCCCTGCTTGTCGCAGCTAGAGAAAGCCCGTGCACAGCAATGAAGACACAACACAGCCAAAACAAACAAACAAACAAAAAACAAAACAAGAATAGAGAGGATTTACACTCTTTATTCTGAGAGTCCCTTTTTGACCATTGTAACCATATCACTGGGGCTTTCCTGCTTTGACAGTCAAAAAATAAAATAAAACACACCAAATATACAATTACACATGCAACAATTTCCTCTGAGAAAAATCTAGAAACTAGCTGAGTGAGTCCTACACATAAGACAAAGAAAAAATAATACCCACATCAAAATGGAAAGGTTGAGACACACTCTCACCATAAGCCCCTCTCCCAGCACAGCACCATACAATCAGGAAGGAACCCCCAACTCCCAGCTTCTCCCTGAGGAGAGAAAGGTTTGGACCACATGTCTAGTGCCCCAACTTTTAAGGCTCATGCATGACTGATGGGCCCCCAAAACATCTAGCTCTGAAAGTTAATGGAGCTTGTGTCAATGAGTCCCACAAGACAAGAGAAAATGAAGAAGGAATTCTTAATGGGTGTGTGAGCACTCACATTGGCTATCCTCCCAGAGCTCAGTGTAGAGGGAGCACGCAAAACACCCATCTCCCAGTCTTTCCCTGGATGGAGTTTGACTGCATACTTTACAATCTGCTGTCTGAGAGTCTGGCCTCTAATTAGCATACATCCATGTGCAGACTGCTATCTTCCATGGAGCCCAAAAGAGCTGATGGGGATATCCCCCACCTTCTCCTTCAAGTTTGCTCCAATGGTAAAACCAGGTCACCAACATCTCCCTGGAAGGAGCCTATATACACATCTGGTGCCCCAGCTTTTGCAGCTGCCACCCAAGGGAAGGGCCCTCAGAATGTCTGGCTCTCATAGTCAGTGAGGCTTGCATTCACAAGTCCCCCATGACTATAATAAAAAAGCAGTTTTTAAATGGTCACACACACACACCCAAGGCTATACACCCAGGCTCAGCATAGAGAGAGTAGGAAAAAACTCTTATCTTCCAGTTTCCTGCTGGGAGGGGTTTGAGTGCAATTTTTATAGATGCTGCCCGAGGATCTGGCTTCTAATTAGCCTGCATCTAGGTGCTGACTGTGGTGTCCCCTTTGGGATACCAGCAGGTCTTGGCACACCCTAAACTACTGGGATGGCCAATCACAGTGGTTTGAGAGGCAACCAGGAGTTCAGGTCAGGCTGATTAATGAGATTCATCTCCTACATGAGACCAGACTGTCAGGACTGGCAGAGTTGGCTATTTTATCTAATGTGAAGAAACAAATTCAGAGGGTCAAGAAGGATGAAGAAACAAGGAAATATGTTCCCAACAAAGGAAAAGGTAAATCTCCAGAAACCAACCTTAATGAAACAGAGATAAGTGATTTATCCAGTAGAGAGTTCAAAATAATGACCATAATGGTAATGGCTCACTGAGGTAAGGAGAGTAATGCATGAGCAAAGTGAAAATTTCAACAAAGGGAAAACTTTTTTAAAGTACCAAACAGAAATCATGGAGCTGAAGAATAATAGAACTGAAAAATCCAATGGAGGAGTTCAACAACAGACTAGATGAACCAGAGGAAAAGATCAGCAAACTTGAAGACAGGGAGACAGGGCAGTGGAATTCATCTAAGCAGAGGAACAAAAAGCAAAAAGAATGAAAAAGAGTTGAGGGTAGTTTAAGGAACTTATGGGATACCATAAAGTGAACCCATATACACATTACAAGGGACTGAGAAGGAGAAGAGGGAAAGGGGCAGAAAGCTTATTCAAAGAAATACTGGCTGAAAACTTCCCTAACCTGGAGAAAGAAACAAACATCCAATCCAAGAAGCCCAAAGAGTACCAAACAAGATGAATCTAAAAAGATCCATACAGAGACACAATATAGTAAAATCATCAAAAGTCAAAGAGTATCTGAAAAGCAGTGAGAGAAAAGCAACTTATTATGTTCAAGGCAAACCTCATAAGACCATCAGCAGATTTTTGAAAAGAAACCTTTCAGGGCAGACTAGAATGGGAGAAAATATTTGCAAATGACATATCCAATAAGTGATTAATATACAAAATATACAAGCAACTCATACAACTCAATAGTAACACACACACACACACACACACACACACACACACACACACAAATAACCCAACCAAAAATAAGTAGAGTCTGAATAGACATTCCTCCAAAGAAGACATACAAATGGCCAACAGGTACATGAAAAGGTGTTCCATATCATATCACTAATCATCAGGGAAATGTGAATCAAACCATAAGTGAGATTTCATCTCACACCTGTTAAGATGTCTATTATCAAAAAGACAAGAGATAAATGCTGATGAGGATGTGGAGGGAAGAGAATCTTTATACACTGTTGGTGGGACTGTAAACTGCTACAGCCATTATGAAAAATAGTATGGAGGTTCCTCAAGAAATTAAAAATAGAACTACCATATAATCCAGCATCAATTCCACTTCTGGGTGTGTATCCAATGGAAACAAAATCACTATCTCAAAGAGATATCTGTACTCCCATTTTTACTGCAGCATTATTTACAATATCCAAGGTGTAGAAACAACTTAAGTATCCATTGACAGATGAATGGATAAAGAAAATGTGGTATTATTCAGCCTTTATAAAGAAGAAAATCCTTCCATTTGTGACAACATGGATGAACCTGGTGGGCATTATGCTAAGTGAAATAAGCCAGACAGAGAGAGACAAATACTGCATGATATCTTTTATATATGCAATCTCAAAAAAAATAAGGGCAAGCACATAGAAACAGAGAGTAGAATGATTGTTGCCAGGATGTCTGAGAGGTAGGGAAAATAGGGGCAGGTTGATAAAAGGGTACAGACTTTTAGACATAGGATGAATAAGAGCTGAGGAGCTGATGTATAACATGGTGATTGTGGGTGATAATACTGTGCTGTATAAGTTTATATAATTGTATTGAAATTTGCTAAGAGAATAAAACTTAATTTTTTTCACCAAAGAAAGGTAGATGTAGGAGGTAATTTATGTATTAACTCAATGGTGAGAATTCTTTCTCAATGTATACATATATCAAATCATCATGTTGATAAGTCAAATATTTTATAACTTTGTCAATTTATACATCAATAAGAGCAAAAAAAATCCAAAATGCCTAAATTTGTGACTGTAAAGTGAAGTATTTAAAGGCAGGAAAATCAATAAATGTTGAATTAAGTACTTGTGGTAGGCTGAATAATGGCCTCCTAAAAATGTCCCTAACTTAGTCCTTGAGGTCTGTGAATACATTAATTTACATGGCAAAAGGAAAATTGCAGTTTTGTTTAATTTAAGAATCTTGAGATGAGGAGATTATCCTGTATTAGGCTTGAGGTAATCACAAGGGTGATTATAAGAGGGAATCAGGAGATGAGAATGAATACTAGCTGATGTAGGAAGGTTGGAGGGTGGGTTGCCTCCAAGCTGGAAAAAACAATGAAACAGATTCTCTCCTAGATCCTCTAGGAGGAACACAGGCCTGTTGATACCTTGATTTTAGCCCAGTGAGACATACTGTAGACCTCTGACCCTCAGAACTGTAAGATAATAAATTTGTGTTATTTTAAACCACTAAGTTTGTGGTACATTGTTACAGCAGCAATAGGTAACCAGTGCAGTACTCATTATGGGTCCAGCACAGTGAACATGGTATGTGCTAGAAATGCTCTTTCTCCGTATCTTCATATAGTCAAGACTTACCTACTTATTATTGCAGTTACAATTCAAATAACACCTTCTTTTTTAGGAAGTCTTCCTCATCTCACACATTTTTATAGTTTCTCAACTTAGCTAGCCCTTTATCTAAAGGATGTTTTTGGGTTCTGATTGCTTTTTGCTTTGTATTATAGTTATTTGTGTATATGTTTTATCTTCTCAATTAGACTGTAAAGTTTCTGAGAACAGAAGTTCCATTTTATATATTTTGCATCCCATAATCCCCTCCCCACCACCCAGGCAGTGTGACTTGCATATAAGAAATGCCTGGAAATATTAGCTGAATGAGTGTTTCGTTAGAAGGAAAATTAGCCAAGAACATGATGAAAATAGGCATCCTGAATTGGGCAATGTACTGGTCTTTTGCATCTTAAATATGTGTGTTGAATTTGCATCTTGATTATGAGTTTTTCACATAGATTTGATTCCTGAATGGAAGACTTCTGCATTTTACAATAAGCTTCATCTTGTTTGTTTACACAGACAAATACTTGTGGATGGGTCAACCCTTCTGACACCCTGGAAATCCAGTTATACACCAGGAAAAATTGGTTGACAGGGGAACTTATGTAGAAATAAGCTAATGAATATTAAGTGCTTAGTATATTTGAGGAAAAGTATTAAGAACATTTTTATAGATTGATTAAGCAGAGATGTAAAGCACAGGACTTGTCCTTAAGGAACTTACAGTTCAAATGAGAAGACAAAGTTTTGTTAATTTCACCTCAATGTTTATATCTTAATTAATGTGTTTCTTTACCATAGGGTCATTTAGAAATCCTTGTTTCTCTTGCTTTCTGTAGTTGGAGACAGATTAATTTTTTATGTTTCCAAACATTCTTACCCTCAACTCAGCTAACATCATGAGTACTCAGATGTTTTAATAAAAACTTGTTTCCTTAAAAATAGGTGAAGTCTCCAGACCTACATAATAAAATCTTTATTTACTAAAACTGGCCTCTATTGTGTTTTGGTTTGTTTTGGGACTTCAAGTGAGACAAAGGGGAAGGACTCTTTAACTTCTAAATTGTATTCCACAACAGAGCTATTCTAAAAGGAAGATGGCAGTGAAGTATATGAGAGTTCTGTCAGCTTCATAAGATAGAGGTGAAGGAAACAAGAAGTAGGTGTATTAGTAAGGGTCCTCAAGAGAAACAGAACCAATAGGGTAGATAGATAGATAGATAGATAGATAGATAGGCATAAGAGGAGACTTACTGTAGGACTTGGCTTATGCAGTTATGGAAACCTAGAAGTCCCACAACTTTCCATCTGCAAGATGGAGAGCCAGGAAAGCCAGTGGTATATTTCAGTCTGAGTCCCAAGGCCTGTGAACCCAGGGTGGGGGAGCAGCAGTGTAACTCCCATTCTGAAGCAGAAATTGTGAGAAACAGGAGAGCTGATGTCTGAGGGCAGGAGAAGATGGGTGTCCCAGCTCAAAAAAAATAAAAAAGCAAATTTGCCTTTCCTCTGCCTTTTGTTCCATTTTGGCCTTCAAAGGATTGGATGATGCCCACCATTGTTGAGGGTAGAACTTTTAATTCACTCTATTGAATAAATACTAATCTCTTCCAGAAACACCCTCATAGACACACCCAGAAATAATGTTTTATCAGCTATTTGGGCCTCCCTTAGCCCAGTCAAGTTGACACATAAAATTAACCATCACAGTAGGTAAATGTGTCCCTGGAAACCAATCTGTAGGGAAGTGCTCAGGTTTTTAGGGATAAATACACTATGTAAGAGAGTCAAGTGTGAATCTATGGACAATCCACTTGCTCCCACCACCTTAGAGTATCCTGGATGGTATTCTTCTTTGTGTCCTTGCCTTTTCTAGTTATTTTTTTTTACTATAGTTGCCAGATATAATAAAGGTACTGGGTCAGAAATCATGTCTCATTCACGATCCTCTTTTATTGCCAACTAGGTACTAATTTCTATTGTAGAATTTCAAAATGTATCAGTGGCTATTCATTTATTTTTGCATGTCTAGTAGCCAATGCTCTAGGAGCTGAGTATAAAGATGGAACATGTACCATCCTTGCTCTGGTGGGGCTTACAATCTAAAAAGGGAGATGTATATTTAAAAAACTGGGGCTTCCCTGGTGGCACAGTGGTTGAGAATCCGCCTGCGGATGCAGGAAACACGGGTTCGTGCCCCGGTCTGGGAAGATCCCACATGCCACGGAGCGGCTGGGCCCGTGAGCCATGGCCGCTGGGCCTGTGTGTCCAGAGCCTGTGCTCCGCAACAGGAGAGGCCACAGCAGTGAGAGGCCCGCGTACCACCAAAACAAACAAACAAACAAATAAACAAAAACTGATTCACAAATAAATGCATAATTACATGGGACTTCCCTGGTGGTCCAGTGGTTAAGACACCATGCTTCTACTGCAGGCGGCTCAGGTTTGATCCCTGGTCAAGGAACAAAGATCCCACATTCTGCGTGTCATGGCCAAAAAAACCAAAAAAACCCCAAATAAATGCATAATTGCTAATTGTGATAAGTGCAATGAAGGACAAGTGAACATGTTCTGAAAGAGAGTAATGATGGGGGTTGTGGTACCACTTTAGATAGGTTGACTGGGAAAGGCTGTTCTGGGGAAGTGATATTTCAGCTGAGGTCTGCTACAAAGGAGTCTGTTATAAAGGAAGGATGACTGGCCTAGGGTATTCCAGGCAAAGAATGCAACATGTGTGAAGTATCTGAGATGGGAAAAGCTTGTTATGATCTAGGACCTGAAAGAAGGCCACTGTGAGTGGGCCATGTTAGTGAGGTTTTGTAAAAGGGCTAGAGTGATAGGCAAGGACTGGATCACATAAGACTGTGTAGGCCCTAGTAAATATAAACATGTGAATTTTATCCTAAATTGAAAGAGAAAACACTGGAATTCTTCAAACAAGGGGCAACATGATTTATATTTTAAGGATGACAGTCTGTTCTATAGAAAATGTAGTATGGGGGGAGAAAGAGAAAACAGAGATATGTCATTTAAGAGACAATTTGAGTTGTGTAATAGAGAGAGATGATGGGAATTTGAACTAGAATGATATTAGGGAGGGAAGGAAGGGAAAAAGAGAAGCAATTATGAGATTTTAGTGGAAAAGGAGGATATTCTTTTCTCACTTGTTTGGGAAGCTGATACAGAGAAAATTTGAGGATGGCAGATCAGCTTGAGGTATCATTCCTTACCATGACACATGAATATTCCCATCTACTTAGTGCAGGGCCCAAGTTGGGTGAGACTCCAGACACTCAACCCAGTATTGGTCTTGATTTGTTGGGTAGCTGTATTAATATAGACTGGTATGTCTTCTGAGAATCCACTGAGGTCTGAGGATTTTGAATGTATCTAGTGGATAATGATAAATAGTGGTTAAAAAAGTTAATTATTTTTAATCTGGATGGATTTCCTTTAAACATTTAGCTAAAAATCTTGATTTACTAAAGAATTGTTAATGTTTGATTAATGATCAACCTATTAAATGTCTACAAGTACTCAGATTATACCAGGCACCACTGCGGACATCAAAGTGGTGTACGATATTGTTCTGGCTGTGTAACAAACCATTTACCAAAGCAGGGCCTTAAAACCATAAAAAAAAATTTATTTTGCTCATAAATATGAAGGTTGACAGGACTCAGCTAGGCATTTATTGTCAGGTCTCTAGTTGTATCAGAGCTGTGATTATAGTCAGGTCGCAGTTGGAGTTGGGGTTATCTCAAAGACTTCTGCACTCTATGTCCTGCGCTATGTTGGGAAGCCTGAAACAACTGGTGTGCTTTGGGTATCTCTATTTCTCTGTGTAGCCTCTCCATTTGGTCTCTCCACATGGTGGTCTAACAGTAGCTGGACTTCTTACATGGTGGGTAAAAGATCCTATAGTGAATGTCCCAAGAGGAAGCAACAGAAACCTAACCTAAAAAGTTACCTCTGTTGTATTATGTTTGTTGAGGCAGTCACAAAAGCCCATGCATGTTCAAGTGTAGGGACCTTAAACTCCATCTCTTAATGGGAGGAGTGACACAGCATTTGCAAATGTGTGTCATTATCACCAAAGCTAAGATCCCCTATTAAAAAAAAAGCTCTCAGATTTTAGTTGGGCATGACTGAAAGATGACAGCACTGGAAAGAATTGTGCATACTTTATAAACATATGTATACTTAGTAACACTTCATTATTAGAAGATGTAAGTTATACATTTTTTGGCAGTGATTTACTCTGTCTCAACTTGCAGCTCCATAAAAAAACTGAAGATTATCTAGTTATTGTATTTATCAAATTAATTAAAACAGTTACTTGTGAAGCTATCTGGAAGGGAAACATCTCCAATTCAGTGAGTTAATCATACACATTTGGACAATATTTTGTTTTTCATAGTCTATTACAAGGATAGCCACCATCACCAAACACCACAGGCATTTACATTGTTTTATTTAGCTAAAGTAAGAAGTTGCAGTGTTCTGGATATTTTTCTTTAGTAAAACATGTGTAATATCAACAGTACTAATAAATAAGCACAGAGAGTTGAGAAGAATGGTGGAAGAGTAAGATGTGGAGATCACCTTCCTCCCCACAGATACATCAGAAACACACCTACACGTGGAACTGCTCCTATGGAATACTTATTGAACATTGGCAGAAGACCTCAGACCCCTAAAAGGCAAGAAACTCCCCACGTACCTGGGTAGGGCAAAAGAAAAAAGTAAAAACAGAGACAAAAGAATAGGGACGGGACCTGCACCAGTGGGAGGGAGCTGTGAAGGAGGAAAGGTTTCCACACACTAGAAGCCCCTTCGAGGGCGGAGACTGTGGGTGGCAGAGGCGGGAAGCTTCGGAGCCACGGAGGAGAGCACAGCAACAGGGGTGCAGAGGGCAAAGTGGAGAGATTCCCGCACAGAGGATCGGTGCCGACCAGCACTGACCAGCCCGAGAGGATTTTCTGCTCACCAGCCGGGGCAGGCAGGGGCTGGGAGCTGAGGCTTGGGCTTCAGTCAGATTGCAGGGAGAGGACTGGGGTGGGTGGCGTGAACACAGCCTGAATGGGTTAGTGCACCATGGCTAGCTGGGAGGGAGTCCGGGAGAAGTCTGGAACTGCAGAAGAGGTAAGAGACTTTTTCTTGCCCCTTTGTTTCCTGGTGCGCGAGGAGAGGTGATTAAGAGCGCTGCTTAAAGGAGCTCCAGAGATGGGCACGAGCCGCGGCTATCAGCGTGGACCCCAGAGATGGGCATGAGATGCTAAGGCTGCTGCTGCCATCAACAAGAAGCCTGTGTGCGAGCACAGGTCATTCTCCAAACCTGCACTCCTGGGAGCCTGTGCAGCCCGCCACTGCCAGGGTCACAGGACCCAGGGACAACTTCACCGGGAGAACGCACAGCGTGCTCAGGCTGGTGCAACGTCACACTGGCCTCTGCTGCTGCAGGCTCGCCCCACACTGTGTACCCCTCCCTCCCCTTAGCCTGAGTGGCCAGAGCCCCTGAATCAGCTGCTCCTTTAACCTCGTCCTGTCTGAGCGAAGAACAGATGCCCTCAGACGATCTACACGGAGAGGTGGGGCAAATCCAAAGCTGAAACCCAGGAGATGTGTGAAAAAAGAAGAGAAAGGGAAATTTCTCCCAGCAGCCTCAGGAGTAGCAGATTAAATATCCAAAATCAACTTGAAGTATGCTGCATCTTTGAAATACCTGAATAGACAATGAATCATCCCAAATTGAGAAGGTGGACTTTGGGAGCAAGATATATTATTTTTTCCTCTTTTCCTCTTTTTCTGTGTGGATGAAAGGCTCTTGGTGCTCCAGCCAGGAGTCAGTGCTGTGACTCTGAGGTGGGAGAACCAACTTCAGGACACTGGTCCACAAGAGATCGCCCAGATCCATGTAATATCAAATGGCAAAAATCTCCCAGAGATCTCCATCTCAACACCAAGAACCAGCTTCACTCAACGACCAGAAAGCTACAGAGATGCTCACCCCATGACAAACGACTAGCAAGATGGCAACAGAACCCCACCCATTAGCAGAGAGGCTGCCTAAAATCATAATAAGGCCAGAGACACCCCAAAACGCACCACTAGATGTGGACCTGTGCACCAGAGAGACAAGATGCAGCCTCATCCACCAGAACACAGACACCAGTCTGCTCCACCAGGAAGCCTACACAACCCAATGAACCAAATTTAGCAACTGGGGAGAGACACCAAAAACAATGGGAAGTACGAACCTGCAGCCTGCAAAAAGGAGACCCCCAAAACAGTAAGATAAGCAAAATGAGAAGACAGAAATACACACAGCAGATGAAGGAGCAAGGTAAAAACCCACCAGACCGAACAAATGAAGAGGAAATAGGAAATCTACCTGAAAAAGAATTCAGAACAATGATAGTAAAGATGATCCAAAATCTTGGAAATAGAATAGAGAAAATGCAAGAAACATTTAATAAGGACGTAGAAGAACCAAAGAGGAAACAAGCAATGATGAACAACACAATAAATGAAATTAAAAATACTCTAGAAGGGATCAATCGTGGAATAAATGAGGCAGAAGAACGGATAAGTGACCTGGAAGGTAAAATAGTGGAAATAACTACTGCAGAGCAGAATAAAGAAAAAAGAATGAAAAGAACTGAGGACAGTCTCCGAGACCTCTGGGACAACATTAAGTGCACAGATATTCGAATTATAGGGGTCCCAGAAGAAGAAGAGAAAAAGAAAGGGACTGAGAAAATATTTGAAGAGATTGTAGTTGAAAACTTCCATAATATGGGAAAGGAAATAGTTAATCAAGTCCAGGAAGCACAGAGAGTCCCATAGAGGATAAATCCAAGGAGAAACACGCCAAGACACATAATAATGCCAATAAAATGGACAACCTGGAAGAAAAGGAGAAATTCTTAGAAATGCACAACCTGCCGAGACTGAACCAGGAAGAAATAAAAAATATGAACAGACCAATCACAAGCACTGAAATTGGAACTGGGATTAAAAATCTTCCAACAAACAAAAGCCCAGGACAGGATGGCTTCACAGGAGAATTCTATCAAACATGTAGAGAAGAGCTAACACCTATCCTTCTCAAACTCTTCCAAAAGATAGCAGAGGGAGGAACACTCCCAAACTCATTCTATGAGGCCACCATCACCCTGATACCAAAACCAGAAAAAGAAGTCACCAAGGAAAAAAACTACAGGCCAATATCACTGATAAACATAGATGCAAAAATCCTCAACAAAATACTAGCAAACAGAATCCAACAGCACATTAAAATGATCATACACCATGATCAAGTGGGGTTTATTCCAGGAATGCAAGGATTCTTCAATATATGCAAATCAATCAATGTGATCGATATCAACAAACTGAAGGAGAAAAACCATATGATCATCTGAATAGGTGCAGAGAAAGCTTTTGACAAAATTCAACACCCATTTATGATTTAAAAAAAAAACCCCGCAGAAAGTAGGCATAGAGGGAACTTTCCTCAACATAATAAGGGCCATATATGACAAACCCACAGCCAAGATCGTCCTCAGTGGTGAAAACTGAAACCATTTCCACTAAGATCAGGAACAAGACAAGGTTGCCCAGTCTCACCACTCTTATTCAACATAGTTTTGGAAGTTCTAGCCACAGCAATCAGAGAAGAAACAGAAATAAAAGGAATCCAAATCAGAAAAGAAGTAAAGCTGTCACTGTTTGCAGATGACATAATACTACACATAGGGAATCCTAAAGATGTTACCAGAAAACTACTAGAGTTAATCAATGAATTTGGTAAGGTAGCAGGATACAAAATTAATGCACAGAAATCTCTGGCATTCTTTTTTTTAAAACATCTTTATTGGAGTATAATTGCTTTACAATGGTGTGTTATTTTCTGCTTTACAACAAAGTGAATCAGTTATACATATACATGTGCTCCCATATCTCTTCCCTCTTGCATCTCCCTCCCTCCCACCTTCCCTGTCCCACTGCTCTAGGTGGTCAGAAACCACCTAGCTAATCTCCCTGTGCCACGCAGCTGCTTCCCACTAGCTATCCACCCTAAGTTTGGTAGTGTATATATGTCCATGCCACTCTCTCACTTCGTCACAACTTACCCTTCCCCCTCCCCATATCCTCAAGTCCATGCTCTAGTAGGTTTGTGTTTTGTTCCCGTCCTACCCCTAGTCTCTTCATGACATTTTTTTTCTTAGAATCCATATATATGTGCTAGCATATGGTATTTTTTTTCCTTCTGACTTACTCCACTCTGTATGACAGACTCCAAGTCCATCCACCTCACTACAAATAACACAGTTTCATTTCTTTTTATGGCTGAGTAATATTCCGTCGTATATATGAGCCACATCTTCTTTATCCATTCATCCATTGGTGGACACTTAGGTTGCTTCCATGTCCTGGCTATCGTAAATAGAGCTGCAATGAACATTGTGGTACATGACTCTTTTTGAATTATGGTTTTCTCAGGGTATATGCCCTGTAGTGGGATTGCTGGGTCATATGGCAGTTATATTTGTAGATTTTAAGAATTCTCTATACTGTTCTCCAAAGTGGCTGTATTAATTCACTTTCCCACCAACAGTGCAGGAGTGTAACCTTTTTTCCCCACCCTCTCCAGCATTTATTATTTCTAGATTTTTTGATGATGGCCATTCTGACCGGTGTGACAAGATATCTCATTGTAGTTTTGACTTGCATTTCTCTAATGATTAATGTTGTTGAGCATTCTTTCATGTGTTTGTTGGCAATCTGTATATCTTCTTTGGAGAAATGTCTCTTTAGGACTTCTGCCCATTTTCAGATTTGATTGTTTGTTTTTTTTGTTATTGAGCTGTATGAGTTCCTTCTAAACCTTGGAGATTAATCCTTTGTCAGTTGCTTCATTTGCAACTATGTCTCCCATTCTGAGGGTTGTCTTTTGGTCTTGTTTATGGTATCCTTTGCTGTGCAAAAGCTTTTAAGTTTCATTAGGTCCCATTTGTTTATTTTTATTTTTTATTTGTTTTTATTTTATTATTTTTAATTTTTTAATTTTTGTTTATATTTCCATTCTCTAGGAGGTGGGTCAAAAAGGACCTTGCTGTGATTTATGACATAGAGTGTTCTACCTATGTTTTCTTCTAAGAGTTTGATAGTGTCTGGCCTTACATTTAGGTCCTTAACCCATTTTGTGTTTACTTTTGTGTATGGTGTTAGGGAGTATTCTAATTTGATACTTTTACATGTACCTGTCCAGTTTTCCTTTGTCTGTCCAGTTTTCTTTGTCTGGCTTTGATATCAGGGTTATGGTGGCCTCATAGAATGAGTTTGGGAGTGTTCCTCCCTCTGCTATCTTTTGGAAGAGTTTGAGAAGGATAGGTATTAGCTCTTCTCTACATGTTTGATAGAATTCTCCTGTGAAGCCATCTGGTCCTGGGCTTTTGTTTGTTGGAAGATTTTTAATCACAGTTTCAATTTCAGTGCTTGTGATTGGTCTGTTCATATTTTCTATTTCGTCCTGGTTCAGTCTCAGCAGGTTGTGCATTTCTAAGAATTTGTCCATTTCTTCCAGGTTTTCCATTTTATTGGCATACAGTTGCTTGTAGTAATCTCTAATAAACTTTTGTATTTCTGCAGTGTCAGTTGTTAGGTCTCCTTTTTCATTTCTAATTCTATTGATTTGAGTCTTCTCCCTTTTTTTCTTGATGAGTCTATCTAATTGTTTATCAATTTTATTTATCTTCTCAAAGAACCCGCTTTTACTTTTATTGATCTTTGCTATTGTTTCCTTCATTTCTTTTTCATTTATTTCTGATCTGATCTTTATGATTACTTTCCTTCTGCTAAATTTGGGGTATTTTTTTCTTCTTTCTCTACTTGCTTTAGGTGCAGAGTTAAGTTGTTTATTCGAGATGTTTCCTGTTTTCTAAGGTAGGACAGTATTGCTATAAACTTCCCTATTAGAACTCCTTGTGCTGTATCCCATAGGTTTTGGGTCATCGTATTTCCATTGTCATTTGTTTCTAGATATTTTTTGGTTTCCTCTTTGATTTGTTCAGTTATCACTTCATTATTAAGTAGTGTATTGTTTAGCCTCCATGTGTTTGTATTTTTTACAGGTCTTTTCCTATAATTGATATCTAGTCTCATAGCATTGTGGTCAGAAGAGATACTTGAAATGATTTCAATTTTCTGAAATTTACCAAGGCTTGATATGTGAGCCAAGATATGATCTATCCTGGAGAATGTTCCATGAGCACTTGAGAAAAATGTGTATTCTGTTGTTTTTGGATGGAATGTCCTATAAATATCAATTAAGTCCATCTTGTTTAATATATCATTTAAAACTTGTGTTTCCTTATTTATTTTCATTTTGGATGATCTGTCCATTGGTGAAAGTGGGCTGTTAATGTCCCCTACAATGTTTGCATTACTGTCCATTTCACCTTTTATGGCTGTTGGTATTTGCCTTCTATATTGAGGTGCTCCTATGTTGGGTGCATAAGTACTTACAATTGTTATATCTTCTTCTGGATCGACCCCTTCATCATTATGTAGTGTCCTTATTCATCTCTTGTAATAGTCCTCTTTTAAAGTCTATTTTGTCTGATATGAGAATTTTTACTCCAGATTTCTTCTGATTTCCATTTGCATGGAATATCTTTTTCTATCCCATCACTTTCAGTCTGTATGTGCCCCTTGGTCTGAAGTGGGTCTCTTGTAGACAGCATATATATGGGTCTTATTTTTGTATCCATTCAGCCAGTCTATGTCTTTTGGTGGGAGCATTATTCCATTTACATTCAAAGTAATTATCGATATGTATGTTCCTATTACCATTTACTTAATTGTTTTGTGTTTGTACTCGTAGGTCTTTTCCTTCTCTTGTGTTTCTTGCCTAAAGAAGTTCCTTTAGCATTTGTTGCAAAGCTGATTTGGTGGTGCTGAACTCTCACAGCTTTTGCTTGTTTGTAAAGGTTTTAATTTCTCCATCAAATCTGAATGAGATCCTTGCTGGGTAGAGTAATCTTGGTTGTAGGATTTCTCCTTCATCATTTTAAATATGTCCTGACACTCCCTTCTGGCTTGCAGAATTTCTGCTGAAAGATCAGCTATTAACCTTATGAGGATTCCCTTGTGTGTTATTTTTTCCCTTGCTGCTTTTAATATGTTTTCATTGTATTTAGTTTTTGATAGTTTTCTTAATATGTGTCTTGGCATGCTTCTCCTTGGATGTATCTTGTTTGGGACTCTCTGTGCTTCCTGGACTTGATTGACTATTTCCTTTCCTATATTAGGGAAGTTTTCAACTATAATCGCCTCAAATATTTTCTCAGTCCCTTTGTTTTTCTCTTCTTCTTCTGGGACCCATATGATTCGAATGTTGGTGCATTTAATGCTGTCCAGGGGTCTCTGAGACTGTCCTCAGTTCTTTTCATTATTTTTTCTTTATTCTTCTCTGCAGTAGTTATTTCCACTATTTTGTCTTCCAGGTCACTTATCCGTCCTTCTGCCTCAGTTATTCTGCTATTGATCCCATCTAGAGTATTTTTCATTTCATTTATTGTGTTGCCTATCGTTGTTTGCTTCCTCTTTATTTCTTCTAGGTCCTTGTTAACTGTTTCTTGCAATTTGTCTATTCTATTTCCAAGATTTTGAATCATCTTTACTATCATTATTCTGAATTCTTTTTCAGGTAGACTGCCTATTTCCTCTTCATTTGTTAGGTCTGGTGTGTTTTTATCTTGCTCCTTCATCTGCTCTGTGTTTTTCTATCTTCTCATTTGGCTTATCTTACTGTGTTTGGGGTCTCCTGTTTGCAGGCTGCAGGTTTGTAGTTCCCTCTGTTTTTGGTGGCTGTCCCCAGTGGCTGAGGTTGGTTCAGTGGGTTGAGTAGGTTTCCTGGTTGGGGGGACTAGTGCCTCTGTTCTGGTGGATGAGGCTGGATCTTGTCTTTCTGGTGGGCAGGTCCACGTCTGGTGGTGTGTTTGCGCATGTTGGTAGCCTTATTATGATTTTAGGCAGCCTGTCTGCTAATGGATGGGGCTGTAGGCCTGTCTTGCTCTTTGTTGAGGATAGGGTGTGCAGCACTGTTCGTTGTTGGTCCTTGAGTGAAGCTGAGTCTTGGTGTTGAGATGGAGGTCTCTGGGAGATTTTTGCCATTTGATATTATGTGGAGCTGGGAGGTCTCTTGTGGACCAGTGTCCTGAAGTTGGTTCTCCAGATCAGACACAGCCCTGTCTCCTGACTGGAGCACACGAGTCTTTAACTGACACAGGTCACAATAAAAAGAGAAAAAATAGAAAGGAAAAAAGAAAGGAAGGAAAGAAATAAGGAAGAAAGGAAAGAAGAAGGGAAGGAAGAAAGGAAGAAAGAAAGCCAGAAAGGAAGGAAAGAAAAGGAGGAAGAAAGAAAGAAAGGAAGAGAGAACGAAAGAAGATAAAATAACGTAGGATATAATAAAATTATTAAAATAAAATATAATTATTAAGAAGAAAAATTTTAAAAACTAAAAAAAAAGAAAAAAAATGGGATGGTCAGAACCCTAGGAGAAATGGTGAAAGCAAAGGTGTCCAGACAAAATCTCACACAGAAGCACAGACATACACACTCACAAAAAGAGAAAAAGGGGAAAAATTAATATATCTTGCTCCCAGAGTCCACCTCCTCAACTTGGAAGGATTCGCTGTCTATTCAAGTATTCCACAGATGCCGGGCACTTCACGTTGATTGTGGAGCTTTAATCCGATGCTTCTGAGGCTGCTGGGAAAGACCTCCTCCTCTCCTCTTTGTTCGCACAGCTCTTGGGGTTCAGCTTTGGACTTGGCCCCTCCTTTGCACGTAGGTCACCCAAAGGCAACTGCTTTCGCTCAGACAGGTCTGGGTTAAAAAGGAAGCTGATTCAGGGGCTCTGTCTCACTCAGGGTAGGGGGAGGGAGGGGTACCTTTGTGGGGTGAACCTGTGGTGGCAGAGGCCGACGTGATGTTGCACTAGCCTGAGGCAAGCCGTGTGTTCTCCTGGGACAGTTGTCCCTGGATCCTGGGACCCTGGCAGTGGGAGGCTGCACAGGCTCCTGGGAGGGGTGGTGTGAAGACTGACCTGTGCTTGAACACAGGCTTCTTGGTGGTGGCAGCAGCAGCCTTAGCGTCTCATGACTGTCTCTGGTGTCCGCGCTGATAGTCACAGCTCACACCCATCTCTGGAGCTCCTTTAAACTTCATGCTTAATCTCTTCTGCTCTCGCACCAGGAAACAAAGAGGCAAGAAAAAGTCTCTTGTCTCTTCAGAAGCTCCGTGCCTGTCTCTGGAGCTCCTTTAAGCAGCGTGCTTAATCCCCTTTCCTTGCGCACCAGGAAGCAAAGAGTGAAGTAAAAGTCTCTTGCCTCTTCGACAGCTCCAGACTTCTCCTGGACTCCCTCCTGGCTAGCTGTGGTGCACTAACCCCTTCAGGCTGTGTTCACGCAGCCAATCCCAGTCCTCTCCCTGCTTCCATCCAAAGCCGAAGCCTCAGCTCCCAGCTCCCACCTATCCCAGCCCAAGCCTCTTGGGCTCGGCTGGTGAGTGCTGGTCGACACAGATCCTCTGTGAAGGAAACTCTCCTCTTGTCCCTCCGAAGCCTGTTACTACACCTTCATCCATGGCTCTGAAGCTTCCCTCTCTGCCACCCACAGTCTCCACCTGTGAAGGGACTTCTAGTGTGTGGAAACCTTTCCCCCTTCACAGCTCCCTGCCACTGGTGCAGGTCCCGTCCCTATTATTTTGTCTCTGTTTTTTTCTTTTTTCTTTTGTCCTACCCAGGTACGTGAGGAGTTTCTTGCCTTTGGGGAGGTCTGAGGTCTTCTGCCAGCGTTCAGTGGGTGTTCTATAGAAGCAGTTCCATATGTAGATGTATTTCTGATGTATCTGTGGGGAAGAAGGTGATCCGTGTCTTACACTTCCACCATATTCTTATCTACCACCCTCTGACATTCTTATACACTAATGATGAAAAATCTGAGTGAAATTAAGAAAACTCCCATTTATCATTGTAACAAAAAGAATAAAATATCTAGGAATAAACCTACCCATGAAGACAAAAGAGCTGTATGCAGAAAATTATAGGACACTGATGAAAGAAATTAAAGATGATAAAAATAGTTGGAGAGACATACCATGTTCCTGTATTGGAAGAATCAACATTGTGAAAATGACTCTGCTACCCAAAGCAACCTACAGATTCAATGCAATCCTCTGGCATTTTTTACAGAACTAGAACAAAATATTTCAAAATTTGTATGGAAACACAAAAGACCCCGAAATGCCAAAGCAATCTTGAGAGCTAAAAATGGAGCTGGAGGAATCAAGCTCCCTGACTTCAGACTATACTACAAAGCTACAGTAATCAAGAGAGTATGGTACTGGCACAAAAACAGAAATATAGATCAATGGAACAGGATAGAAAGTGCAGAGATAAACCCACACACATATGGTCACCTTATCTTTGATAAAGGAGGAAAGAATATACAGTGGAGAAAACACAGCCTCTTCAATAAGTGGTTCTGGGCAAACTGGACAGGTACATGTAAAAGTTTGAAATTAGATTACTCCCTAACACCATACACAAAAATAAACTCAAAATGGGTTAAAGACCTAAATGTAGGGCCAGACACTATCAAAATCTTAGAGGAAAACATAGGCAGGACACTCTATGACAAATCACAGCAAGATCCTTTTTGACTCACCTCCTAGAGAATGGAAATAAAAACAAAAATAAACAAATGGGACCTAACGAAACTAAAAAGATTTTGCACAGCAAAGGATACCATAAAAAAGACCAAAAGACAAACCTCAGAATGGGAGACATAGTTGCAAATGAAGCAAATGACAAAGGATTAATCTCCAAAATTTATAAGCAACACATGCAGCTCAATAACAAATAAACAAACAACACCATCCAAAAATGGGCTGAAGACCTAAATAGACATTTCTCAAAAGAAGATATACAGATTGCCAACAAACACATGAAAGAATGCTCAACATCATTAATCATTAGAGAAATGCAAATCAAAACTACAATGAGATATCATCTCACAATGGTCAGAATGGCAATCATCAAAAAATCTAGAAACAATAAATTGTGGAAAGGGTGTGGCGAAAAGGGAACACTCTTGCACTGCTGGTGGGAATGTAAATTGATACAGCCATTATGGAGAACAGTATGGAGGTTCCTTAAAAAACTACAAATAGAAATAGCATACGACCCCGCAAACCCACTACTAGGCATATACCCTGAGAAAACCATAATTCAAAAAGAGTCATGTACCAAAATATTCATTGCAGCTCTATTTACAATAGCCAGGATATGGAAGCAACCTAAGTGTCCATCAGCAGATAAATGGATAAAGAAGATGTGGCACATATATACAATGGGATATTACTCAGCCATAAAATGAAACGAAACTGAGTTACTTTTAGTGAGGTGGATGGACCCGGAGCCTGTCATACAGAGTGAAGTAAGTCAGAAGGAGAAAAACAAATACTGTATGCTAACAAATACATATGGAATCTAAGAAAAAAAATGTCATGAAGAGACTAGGGGTAGGATGGGAATAAAATACAGACCTACTAGAGCATGGCCTTGAGGATATGGGCAGGGGGAAGGGTAAGCTGTGATGAAGTGAAAGAGTGGCATGGCTATATTTAAACTACCAAACGTAGGGTGGATAGCTAGTGAGATTCAGCTGCATGGCACAGGGAGATCTGCTAGGTGGTTTGTGACCACCTACAGGGGTGAGATAGGATGGTGGGAGGGAGGGAGACGCAAGAGGGAAGTGTTATGGGAATATATATATATATATATATATATATATATATATATATATATATATATATATATATACCTGATTCCCTTTGTTGCAAAACAGAAACTAACACACCATTGTAAACCAATTATACTCCAATAAAGATGTTAAAAAATTTAAATACAACGAAAACATATTAAAAGCAGCAAGGGATAAAAAACAAATAACACACAAGGGAATCCCCATAAGGTTAACAGCTGATCTTTCAACAGAAACTCTGCAAGCCAGAAGGGAGTGGCAGGTAATATTTAAAGACATGAAAGACAAAAACCTACAACCAAGATTACTCTACCCAGTAAGGATCTCATTCAGTTTTGGTGGAGAAATTATAAACTTTTCAGAGAAGCAAAACCTTAGAGAGTTCCTCACCACCAAACCAGCTTTACAACAAATGATAAAGGAAGTTCTCTAGGCAAGAAACACAAAAGAAGTAAAAGACCTACAATAAGAAACCAAAGACAATTAAGAAAATGGGGAGAGGTACATAAATATCAATGATTATCTTAAATGTAAATGGATTAAATGGTCCCACCAAAATACACAGACTTGCTGAATGAATACAAAAACGAGACCGATATATATGCTGTCTACAAGAGACCCACTTCAGACCTAGGGACACATACAGACTGAAAGTGAGGGAATGGGAAAAGTTATTCCATGCAATTGGAAATCAGAAGAAAGCTCGAGTAGCAAATCTCATGTTAAACAAAATAGACTTTAAAGTAAGGACTATTACAAGAGACAAAGAAGGACACTACATAATGATGAAGGGATCGATCCAAGAAGAAGATGTAACAATTATAAATATTTATGCACCCAACATAGGAGCACCTCAATACACAAAGCTAATACTAACAGCCATAAAGGGGGAAAGCAAGAGTATCACAATCAAAGTAGGGGACTTTAACACCCCACTTTTCCCAATGGACAGATCATCCAAAATGAAAGTAAATAAGGAAACACAAGCTTTAAATAATACATTAACCAAGATAGACTTAATTGATATTTATAGGACATTCCATCCAAAAACAACAGAATACACATTTTTCTCAAGTTCTCATGGAACATTCTCCAGGATCAATCATATCTTGGGTCATAAATCAAGCCTTCATAAATTTCAGAAAATTGAAATCATATCAAGTATCTTTTCTGACCACAATGCTATGAGACTAGATATCAATTACAGGAAAAGATCTGTAAAAAATACAAACACATGGAGGCTAAACAATACACTACTTAATAACAAAGTGATCACTGAACCAATCAAAGAGGAAACCAAAAAATACCTAGAAACAAATGACAATGGAGACACGATGACCCCAAACCTATGGAATGCAGCAAAAGCAGTTCTAAGAGGCAAGTTTATAGCAGTACAATCCTACCTTATGAAACAGCAAACATCTCAAATAAACAATCTAAACTTTCACCTAAAGCAATTAGAGAAGGAAGAACAACAACAACAAAAACCCCAAAATTAGCAGAAGGAAAGAAATCATAAAGATCAGATCAGAAATAAATGAAAAAGAAATAAAGAAATGATAGCAAAGATCAATAAAACTAAAAGCTCGATCATTGTGAAGATAAAGTGAATTGATATTCCATTAGCCAGCTCATCAAGAAAAAAAGGGAGAAGACTCAAATCAATAGAATTAGAACTGAAAAGGGAGAAGTAACAACTGAAACTGCAAAAATGCAAAGTATTATTAGAGATTACTACAAGCAACTGTATGCCAATAAAATGAACAACCTTGAAATAATAGAAAAATTATTAGAAATGCACAACTTTCTGAGACAGAACCAGTAAGCAATAGAAAATATAAATAGACCAATCACAAGCACTGAAATTGAAACTGTGATTAAAAATCTTCCAACAAACAAAAGCCCAGGACAAGATGGCTTCACAGGAGTATTCTATCAAACATATGGAGAAGAGCTAACACCTATCCTTCTCAAACTCTTCCAAAATATCGCAGAGGGAGGAACACTCCAAAGCTCATTCAATGAGGCCACCATGACTCTGATACCAACACCAGACAAAGATGATCCAAAGAAAGAAAACTACCGGCCAATATCACTGATGAACATAGATGCAAAAATCCTCAACAAAATACTAGCAAACAGAATCCAACAGCACATTAAAAGGATCATACACCATGATCAAGTGGGGTTTATTCCAGGAATGCAAGGATTCTTCAATATATGCAAATCAATCAACGTGATACACCATATTAACAAACTGAAGGTGGAAAACCATAGGATCATCTCAGTAGATGCAGAGAAAGCTTTGGACAAAATTCAACACCAATTTATGATAAAAGCCCTTCAGAAAGTAGGCATAGAGTGAACTTTCCTCAACATATTAAAGGCCATATATGACAAACTCACAGCCAACGTCATCCTCAATGGTGAAAAACTGAAACCATTTCCACTAAGATCAGGAACAAGACAAGGTTGCCCACTCTCACCACTCTTATTTAACATAGTTTTGGAAGTTTTAGCCAAAGCTATCAGAGAAGAAAAAGAAATAAACGAATCCAAATAGGAAAAGAAGAAATGAAGCTGTCACTGTTTGCAGATGACATGATACTAAACATAGAGAATCCAAAAGATGCTACCAGAAATCTTCTAGAGCCAATCAATGAATTTGGTAAAATAGCAGGATACAAAATTAATGCACAAAAATCTGTCACATGCCTATACACCAATGATGAAAATCTGAAAGTGAAATTAAGAAAACACTCCCATTTACCATTGCAACAAAAAGATTAAACTATCTAGGAATAAACCTACCTAAGGCAACAAAAAAACCTGTATGCAGAAAATTATAAGACACTGATGAAAGAAATTAAAGATGTTACAAATAGATGGATAGATATACCATGTTCTTGGATTGGAACAATCAACATTGTGAAAGTGACTCTACTACCCAAATCAATCTACAGATTCAATGCTATCCCTATCAAACGACCACTGTCATTTTCCACAGAACTAGAACAAAAAATTTCACAGTGTGTATGGAAACACAGAAGACCCCGAATAGCTAAAGTGATCTTGAGAATGAAAAATGAAGCTGGAGAAATCAGGCTCCCTGACTTCAGACTATACTACAAAGCTACAGTAATCAAACAGTATGGTACTGGAACAAAAACAGAAATATAGATCAATGGAACAGGATAGAAAGTCCAGAGATAAACCCAAACACATATGGTCACCTTATCTTTGATAAAGGAGGGAAGGATATCCAGTGAAGAAAAGACAGCCTCTTCAATAAGTGGTGCTGGAAAAACTGGACAGGTACATGTAAAAGTATGAATTTACATCACTCCCTAACACGATACACACAAATAAACTCAAAGTGGATGAAATATATAAATGTAAGGCCAGACACTATCAAACTCTTAGAGGAAAACATAGGCAGGGCACTCTGTTGCATGGTTCACAGCAAGGTCCTTTTTGACCCACCTCCTAGAGAAATGGAAGTCGGGACAAGAGTGAACAGGTGGAACCTAGTGAAACTTGGGAGCTTTTGCACAGCAAAGGAAACCATAGGCAAGACCAAAGGATGACCCTCAGAATGGGAGAGAATGTTTGCAGATGAGGCAGCTGAGAAAGGATTGATCTCCAATATTCATGAGCTGCTCATGCAGCTCAATAACAAAGGAACACGCAACCTGGTCCAAGAGTGGGCGGAGGAACTAGGTGGACGTTTCTCCAAAGAAGATATACAGGTTGCCAAGAGGCACATGAAAGAATGCTCAATGTCGTTAGTCATTGGAGAGATGCAAATCAAGGCTACAGTGGGATATTATCGCGCACTGGTTGGAGTGGCCATCAACAAAAAATCTGGAAACAGTGGATGCTGGAGAGGGTGTGGAGAGGGGGGAGCCCTCTTACACTGTTGGTGGGAATGTAGATTGATGTAGCCACTGTGGGGAGCAGCATGGAGGTTTCTTAAAAAATTAAAATTGAGCTACCATGTGGCCCAGCTGTCCCACTGCTGGGCATGTACCCTGGGAAAACCATAATTCAAAAAGAGTCATGTATCAAAATGTTAATTGCAGCTCTGTTTGCAGTGGCCGGGGCGTGGGGGCAGCCTATGTGTCCATCATCAGATGAGTGGATGGAGAGAATGTGGCACATATATACAATGGAATATTGCTTGGCCATAAAGGGAAATGAGGTTGATATATTTGTGGTGAGGTGGATGGACCTAGGGTCTGTCATGAAGAGTGAGGTAGGTCGGAGAGAGAAAGACAAATACCGTGTGCTAACACATATATATGGAATGTAAGAAAAAAAAAGGAAAAGGTCATGAAGAACCTAGGGGTAAGATGGGAATAAAGACACAGACCTACTAGAGAATGGACTTGAGGGTATGGGGAGGGGGAGGGGTAGGCTGTTACAGAGTGGGAGAGTGGCATGGACATTTATGCACTGCCAAACGTCAGATGGATAGCTGGTGGGGGGCAGCCACATAGCACAGGGAGATAAGCTTGGTGGTTTGTGACAGCCTGGAGGGGTGGGTTGGGAAGGGTGGGAGGAATGGAGATGCAAGAGGGAAGAGATATGGGAACATATGTATGTGTATAATTGATTCACTTTGTTGTGTGGCGGAAGCTAACACACCATTGTGGAGCTGTTGTACTCCAATGAAGATGTTAAAAAAAATAAGCACCAACACTTTAAAATTTTGAATTGCTTTAATTCTGTGAAATGAACATTAATAAACAAAGCCAAACAATTTCATCCATAAAAGAAATTGTTATTTAACCCAGAATTCTTCTTCCTCTTCCTGGTTATTTATGGTGTGGAAAAGATCACTGAGCTTTTTTTCTTTTCCAATTCACAATAAATTTAATAACTGAGAATAAGTCAAGCTGGTGAGGGGCATTCTTTCTATTCTTTCTGAGCTGGTGACTATTGTTTAATGCAAAACAAAACAAAACAAACAACAAATGTTTGGAATGATTTTTTGGCAGTTTCTGATAACTCTAGGTACAGAGGGAGTATCTGCTACTGGATGACTTAAAAACCTCAATGAAAATAATATATTTGAAAGACTCTGTATTCGTTTTGAAATATTATGGTACTATGGAGGGATGATTACTTAATGTTCTGTTAGAATAAATTTCTATTTGACAAGTAAGCATCAACCTTAGTGAAGAAAACTGAGAATGGCCATGGTGCACCAGAGCTTGGAGGATGGCCACCCCCAGCTTCACCTTTTACAAGTGTACCTGTCTAAGAAGAAATGATGGCAAAATACTCTAACCTTTCCTTGGATAGTCATAACATGTCACTGACTGTGTTTGGTGTCTCCATCATTGTGTTATAGTTTAACCAAAGAAGTTAAAATCAAAATATCAGCTGGTGGGACTTTCCAAGATGGTGGAGGAGCAGGAGGATGTGGAGTTCATGTCTCCTCACAAACATATCAAGACTACAACTACAAATGGAACATTTCTCACAGAGCATCTGCTGAACACTAGCAGAAGACCTTAGACATTAGAAAGGACAGAAAGATCCCCATGTTACCAGGTAGGATGAAAGAAGGAAGAAGGGAAAAGGAAGAGGAGAGGAAGCAAGATGGGACCTGCACCCCTTGTGGGGAGCTGAAGGAGAGGAGAGGTTCCTGTATCTAGGGAATCCCTCTCCCTGGCGGAGAGATGAGCTGGGACAGAAGGGGAGCTTCAGGGGCTCAGAGGAGAGCCCAGCAACTGGTCTGTGGCAGGCAGGACAGAGTGGGACCTGCACAGATGATCCGTGCCACATCCCTGCATGCCCCAGATGGAGACAGGTGTCTGCAGGTGCACACGGGGGCTGGGTGCTGGAACATGGGGTTTGGAGAGCTGAGCAAGGGAGGGAACTGCTGTTGGCTGTGAGGAGATAGCCTGAGGGGATGGGAGTGAGGAGTTACATAACTGGGAATGCTTGCAGAGGGAGTCCAGACCACCACAGAAGTGAAGTACCATCACTGAGTGACACACAAAGGATGAGGCTGCATTGCAGCCTCTCTCCTCATGTGTCAGCCCTTGCCTCCACTGGTACTAGGGAGGACTCCCACCATAGCTGGCTTGTGTGCCCCTGCCATTGCCACCTACCCACTCCTGCACCACCACTCCCAGCCTGGGCAATCCACTTGCCAGAGTCTGAAATGCCTCCATAGCTCCCACAGCAGATCTAGGTTCATGACTACTGCAGTCCCGGAACGTGACCTCAGTGGATCTACACTGGTGGCCTGGTGAAAACAACACATGAGAGTCACCAGGGCCAATTGCTGGCATACCCACTGTTAAGGCACGACTGAGAGCAGTGCCAACAACAGTGTACTTTGTAAGCCCACACAATGGGCAAAAAGAGAAATAATAGAGCACATTCACAGGTGAACATCTCCAGAGGAGGAATACTCAGTGCCTCTTCTCCCAGTGGGAGTGCTCCAATTCCACCTACCTTGCACCACAGATCAAAAACACAATTAAGAAACAGATCTGTGGGTTTCTACTCCAACAACTAAGGAGGAGACCCCACCCCTGACAGGGCAGTGACAACCACAGAGCAAAAGGGAAGTCCTGCTCAATATCCAGGGCAAGCTCTAGTAACCACAACCCCAGTCAAACCCACTATCAAGGAGATAACGGCACAAGCCTCTGGACGAAACTCACCCACCAGAATGCAGACACAAAAAGCAAGAGGAAAGAAAGCACTAGAACTGCTTAAAGATGGCGGAAAAGTAAGACGCAGAGATCTCCTTCCTCCTCACAGAGACATCAGAAATACATCTACACGTGGAACTTCTCCTATAGAACACCCACCGAACACTGGCAGAAGACCTCAGACCTCCCAAAAGGCAAGAAACTCCCCACATACCTGGGTAGGGCAAAATAAAAAAGAATAAACAGAGACAAAGAATAGGGACGGGACCTACACCAGTGGGAGGGAGCTGTGAGGGAGGAAAGACTCCCAAACACTAGAAGCCCCTTCGTGGGCGGAGACTGCAGGTGGCGGAGGGGGAGGCTCTGGAGCCGCGGAGGACAGCACAGCCACAGGGTGTGGAGGGCAAAACGGAAATATTCCCGCAGAGGATCAGTGCCGACCGGCACTCACCAGCCCGAGAGGCTTATATGCTCCCCCACCAGAGCAGGTGGGGGCCGGGAGCTGAGGCTCGGGCTTCAGTCGGATCGCAGGGAAAGGTATGGATTTGGCAGAGTGAAAACAGCCTGAAGGTGTAGTGCGCCATGGCTGGTCGGGAGGGAGTCCAGTTTAAGTCTGGAGCTGCCAAAGAGGCAAGAGACCTTTTCTTAGCTCTTTGCTTCCTGGGCGCAAGGAGAGGGGATTAAGAGCACCGCGTAAAGGAGCTCCAGAAATGGGCGTGAGCCACGGCTGTCAGCACGGACAGTAAAGACAGGGGTGGGACGCTAAGGTTGCTGCTGCCGCCACCAAGAGGCCTGTGTGTAAGCACAGGTCACTCTCCACACCGGCCCTCCCGGGAGCCTGTGCAGCCCGCCACTGCTGGGGTCCCGGGATTCAGAGACAGCTTCCACGGGAGAGCGCGTGGCGCACCTTGGGCCTGTGCAGGGTCACGTCAGCCTCTGCCACCGTGGACCCGCCCTGCACCCGTGCCAATCCCTCCCCCCAGCCTGAGTGAGCCGGAGCTCCCGAATCAGCTGCTCCTTTAACATTGTCCTGTCTGAGCGAAGGGCAGATGCCCTCGGACGACCTACACGCAGAGGTGGGACAAAGTACAAAGCTGAACCCCAGGAGCTGTGCAAACAGAGAGGAGAGGGCGAGGTCTCTCCCAGCAGCCTCAGAAGCGGCAGATTAAAGCTCCACAATCAACTTTAAGTGCCCTGCATCTGTGGAAAACCTGAATAGACAACGAATCATCCCAAGTTGAGGAGGTGGACTTTGGGAGCAAGATATACTATTATTTTCCCCTTTTTTTCTTTTTGTGAGTGTGTATGTGTGTGCTGCTGTGTGAGATATTGTCTGTATAGCTTTGCTTTCACCATTTGTCCTAGGGTTAGACTGACCTGTTTTTCGTTTTTTTAATAGAAATTTTTCTTCTTAATAATTTTTTTTATTTTAATAACTATACTTTATCCTACTTTATTTTGTCTTCTCCCTTTCTTTCTTCCTTTCTTTCTTCCCTCCTTCCCTCCTTTCTTCCTTCCTTCCTCCCTTCTTTCCCCTCCACCTTCCTTCCTTCCTTTCTTGCTTTATTCCTTCCTTCATTTCTTCCTTCCTTTCTTCCTTCCTTTCCTCCCTCCCTCCTTCCTTCCTTCCTTATCTTTCCTTTCTATTTGTTCTCACTTTTATTCTGAGCCCTGTGGATTAAAGGCTCTTGGCGCCCCAGCCAGGCACCAGGGCTGTGTCTCTGAGGTGGGAGAACCAACCTCAAGAAACTAGTCCACAAGAGACCTCCCAGCTCCATGCAATATCAAACCGCAAAAATCTCCCAGAGATCTCCATCGCAAGAAAAAGACCCAGCTTCACTCAAGGACCAGCAACGAACAGTGCTGCACACCCTATCCCCAACAAAGAGCAAGACAGGACTACAGCCCTATCCATTAGCAGAGAGGCTGCCAAAAATCATAATAAGGCTACCAACATGCGCAAACACACCACCAGACGTGGACCTGCCCACCAGAAAGACAAGATCCAGCCTCATTCACCAGAACAGGGGCACTGGTCCCCCCAACCAGAAAACCTGCTCAACCCACTGAACCAACCTCAGCCACTGGGGACAGGCACCAAAAATAGATAGAACTACAAACCTGCAGCCTGCAAAAGGGAGACCCCAAACACAGTAAGATAAGCAAAATCAGAAGACAGAAAAACACACAGCAGATGAAGGAACAAGATAAAAACACACCAGACCTAACAAATGAAGAGGTAATAGCCAGTCTACCTGAAAGAGAATTTAGAATAATGATGTTGAAGATTATGCAAAATCTTGGAAATAGAATAGACAAATTGCAAGAAACAGTTAACAAGGACCTAGAAGAAATAAAAAGGAAGCAAGTAACGATGAGCAACAAAATAAATGAAATGAAAAATACTCTAGATGGGATCAATAGCAGAATAACTGAGGCAGAAGGAAGGATAAGTGACCTGGAAGATAAAATAGTGGAAATAACTACTGCAGAGCAGAAGAAAGAAAAAAAGAATGAAAAGAACTGAGGACGTCTCAGAGACTTCTGGGACAACATTAAACACACCAACATTCGAATTATAGGGGTCCCAGAAGAAGAAGAGAAAAAGAAAGGGACTGAGAAAATATTTGAAGAGATTATAGTTGAAAACTTCCCTAATATAGGAAAGGAAATAGTCAATCAAGTCCAAGAAGCACAGAGAGTCCCATACAGGATAAACCCAAGGATAAACACGCCGAGACACATAATAATCAAACTGTCAAAAATTAAATACAAAGAAAACATATTAAAAGCAGCAAGGGAAAACAACAAGTAACACACAAGGGAATCCCCATAAGGCTAACATCTGATCTTTCAGCAGAAACTCTACAAGCCAGAAGGGAGTGGCAGGACATATTTAAAGTGATGAAGGAAAAAAACTTACAACCAAGATTACTCTACCCAGCAAGGATCTCATTCAGATTTGAAGGAGAAATTAAAACCTTTACAGACAAGCAAAAGCTGAGAGAGTTCAGCACCACCAAACCAGCTTTACAACAAATGCTAAAGGAACTTCTTTAGGCAAGAAACACAAGAGAAGGAAAAGACCTACAAGAACAACCCAAAACAATTAAGTAAATGGTAATAGGAACATACATATTGATAATTACCTTAAATGTAAATGGATTAAATGCTCCCACCAAAAGACACAGACTGGCTGAATGGATACAAAAACAAGACCCATATATATGCTGTCTACAAGAGACCTACTTCAAACCTAGGGACACATACAGACCGAAAGTAAGGGGATGGGAAATGATATTCCATGCAAATGGAAATGAGAAGAAAGCTGGAGTAGCAATTATCATATCAGAGAAAATACACTTTAAAATAAAAACTATTACAAGAGACAAAGAAGGACACTACATAATGATCAAGGGATCGATACATGAAGAAGATATAACAATTGTAAATAGTTATGTACCCAACATAGGAGCACCTCAATACATAAGGCAAATACTAACAGCCATAAAAGGGGAAATCGACAGTAACACAATTATAGTAGGGGACTTTAACACCCCACTTTCACCAATGGACAGATCATCCAAAATGAAAATAAATAAGGAAACACAATTTTAAATGATACATTACACAAGATGGACTTAATTGATATTTATAGGACATTCCATCCAAAAACAACAGAATACACATTTTTCTCAAGTGCCCATGGAACATTCTCCAGGATCGATCATATATTGGGTCACAAATCTAGCCTTGGCAAATTTACGAAAATTGAAATCATATCAAGTATCTTTTCTGACCACAATGCTATGAGACTAGATATCAATTACAGGAAAAGCTCGGTAAAAAATACAAACACATGGAGGCTAAACAATACACTACTTAATAATGAAGTGATCACTGAAGAAATCAAAGAGGACATCAAAAAATACTTAGAAACAAATGACAATGGAGACACGACGACCCAAACCCTACGGGATACAGCAAAAGCAGTTCTAAGAGGGAAGTTTATAGCAATACAATCATACCTGAAGAAACAGGAAACATCTCGAATAAACAACATAACTTTGCACCTAAAGCAATTGGAGAAAGAAGAACAAAAAAACCCCAAATTTAGCAGAAGGAAAGAAATCATAAAGATCAGATCAGAAATAAATCAAAAAGAAGTGAAGGAAACAATAGCAAAGATCAATAAAAGTAAAAGCTGGTTCTTTGAGAAGATAAATAAAATTGATAAACCATTAGCCAGACTCATCAAGAATAAAAGGGAGAAGATTCAAATCAATATAATTAGAAATGAAAAAGGAGATGTAACAAGTGACACTGCAGAAATACAAAAGATTATTAGAGATTACTACAAGCAACTCTATGAACCAGGAAGAAACAGAAAATATGAACAGACCAATCACAAGCACTGAAATTGAAACTGTGATTAAAAATCTTCCAACAAACGAAAGCGCAGGACAAGATGGCTTCACAGGAGAATTCTATCAAACTTTTAGAGAAGAGCTAACACCTATCCTTCTCAAACTCTTCCAAAAGATAGCGGAGGGATAAACACTCCCAAACTCATTCTATGAGGTCACCATCACCCTGATACCAAAACCAGACAAAGATGTCACAAAGAAAGAAAATTACAGGCCAATATCACTAAGGAACATAGATGCAAAAATCCTCAACAAAATACTAGCAAACAGACTCCAACAGCACATTAAAAGGATCATACACCATGATCAAGTGCGGTTTATTCCAGGAATTCAAGGATTCTTCAATATAGGCAAATCAATCAACGTGATACACCATATCAACAAACTGAAGGAGAAAAACCATATGATCATCTCAATAGATGCAGAGAAAGCTTTTGACAAAATTCAACACCCATTTATGATAAAAACCCTGCAGAAAGTAGGCATAGAGGGGACTTTCCTCAACATAATAAAGGCCATATATGACAAACCCACAGCCAGCATTGTTCGCAATGGTGAAAAGCTGAAACCATTTCCACTAAGATCAGGAACAAGACAAGGTTGCCCACTCTCACCACTCTTATTCAACCTAGTTTTGGAAGTTCTAGCCACAGCAATCAGAGAAGAAAAAGAAATAAAAAGAATCCAAATAGGAAAAGTAAAATAAAGCTGTCACTGTTTGCAGATGACATGATACTATACATAGAGAATCCTAAGGATGCTACCAGGAAACTACAAGAGCTAATCAATGAATTTGGTAAAGTTGCAGGATACAAAATTAATGCACAGAAATCTCTTGCATTCTTATACACTAATGATGAAAAATCTGATAGTGAAATTAAGAAAACACTCCGATTTATCATTGCAACAAAAAGAATAAAATATCTAGGAATAAACCTACCTAAGGAGACAAAAGTCTTGTATGCAAAAAAGTATAAGACACTGATGAAAGAAATTAAAGATGATACAAATAGGTGGAGAGATATACCATGTTCTTGGATTGGAAGAATCAACATTGTGAAAATGACTCTATTACCCAAAGCAATCTACAGATTCAATGCAATCCCTATCAAATTACCACTGGCATTTTTTACAGAACTAGAACAAAGAATTTCACAATTTGTATGGAAACACAAAAGACCCCGAATAGCCAAAGCAATCTTGACAACGAAGAATGGTGCTATAGGAATCAGGCTCCCTTACTTCAGACTCTACTACAAGGCTACAGTAATCAAGACAGTATGGTACGGGCACAATAACAGAAATATAGATCAATGGAACAGGATAGAAAGCCCACAGGTAAAGCCACATACATGTGGTCACCTTATCTTTGATAAAGGAGGAAGGAAACACAGTGGAGATAAGACAGCCTCTTCAATAAGTGGTGTTGGGAAAACTGGACAGCTACTTGTAAAGGTATGAAATTAGAACACTCCTTAACACCACACAAAAAAATAAACTCAAAATGGGTTAAAGACCTAAATGTAAGGCCAGACACTATCAAACTCTTAGAGGAAACCATAGGCAGAACACTCTATGACATCAATCACAGCAAGATCCTTTTTGACCCATCTCCTAGAGGAATGGAAATAAAATCAAAAATAAACAAATGAGACCTAACGGAACTTAAAAGCTTTTGCATAGCAAAGGATACCATACACAAGACCAAAAGACAACCCTCAGAATGGGAGAAAATATTTGCAAATGAAGCAACTGACAAAGGATTAATCTCCAAAATTTATAAGCAACACATGCAGCTCAATAACAAAAAAAAAAACCACCCAATCCAAGAATGGATAGAAGAACTAAATAGACATTTCTCCAAAGAAGATATACAGATTGCTAACAAACACATGAAAGAATGCTCATCATCATTAATCATTAGAGAAATGCAAATCAAAACTACAATGAGATATCATCTCACACCGGTCAGATTGGCCATCTTCAAAAACTCTGGAAACAATAAATGCTGGAGAGGGTGTGGAGAAAAGGGAACCCTCTTGCACTGCTGGAGGGAATGTTAATTGATACAGCCACTATGGAGAACAGTATGGAGGTTACTTTAAAAACTACAAATAGAACTACCAGACGACCCAGCAATCCCACTACTGGGCATATTCCCTGAGAAAACCATAATTTAAAAAGAGTCATGTACCAAAATGTTCATTGCAGCTCTATTTATGATAGCCAGGACATGGAAGCAACCTAAGTGTCCATCAACAGATGAATGGATAAAGAAGATGTGGCACATATATACAATGGAATATTACTCAGCCATAAAAAGAACTGAAACTGAGTCATTTATAATGAGGTGATTGGACCTGGAGTCTGTCATGCAGAGTGAAGTAAGTCAGAAGGAGAATAACAAATACCGTATGCTAACACATATATATCGACTCTAAGGGGAAAAAAATGTCATGAAGAGATTAGTGGTAGGATGGGAATAAAACACAGACTTACTAGAGCATGGACTTGAGGATATGGGGAGGGGGAAGGGTAAGCTGTGATGAAGTGAGAGAGTGGCAGGGACATATATACACTACCAAATGTAAATTAGATAGCTAGTGGGAAGCTGCCACATAGCACAGGGAGATCACTTCTGTGCTTTGTGACCACCTAGAGGGGTGGGATAGGGCGGGTGGGAGGGAGGGTGACACAATAGGGAAGAATTATGGGAACATATGTATATGTATAAGTGATTCACTTTGTTGTAAAGGAAAAACTAACACACTATTGTAAAACTGTTATACTCCAATAAAGATGTTTAAGATAGTTTAAAAAACAAACAAACATAATGAAGCAAGAGGAACTACAATTCTGCAGCCTGCAGAAAGGAGACCACAAACACAGTATGCTAGACAAAATGAGACGACATAGAAATATGTTGCAGACAAAAGAGCAAGATAAAAATCTACAAGAACAACTAAATGAAGAGAAGATAGGCAACTTACCTGAAAAAGAATTCAGAGTAATGATAATAAAGATGATCCAATCTCACAAAAATAATGGAGGCAAGGATCGAGAAGGTACAAGAAATGTTCAAAAAAACCTAGCAGAACTAAAGAACAGAGATGAACAATACAATAATTGAAATGAAAAACACACTAGATGGAATGAATAGCAGAATAACTGAGGCAGAAGAAAGGATACATGAACTGGAAGAAAGAATGGTAGAAATCACTGCCACAGGACAGAATAAAGAAAAAAGAATGAAAAGAAATGAAGACAGTCTCAGAGACATTGGGGACAACATTAAACACATTAACATTTGAATTATAGGGGTGCCAGAAGAAGGAGAAAAGAGAAAGGGCACAAGAAAATATTTGAAGAGATTATAGTCGAAAACTTCCCTAATATTGGAAAGGAAATAGTCACCCAAGTCCAGGAAGCACAGAGAGTCCCATACAGGATAAACCCAAGGAGGAACATGCCAAAACACATATTACTCAAACTAACAAAAATTAAATACAAAGAAAAAGTATTAAAAGCCACAAGAATAAAGCAACAGGTAACATACAAGGGAATACTCATAAGGTTATTAGCTGATTTTGCAGCAGAAACTCTTCAGGCCAGAAGGGAATGGCAGAATATATTTAAAGTGATGAAAGGGAAGAACCTACAACGAAGATTACACTACCCACCAAGGATCTCATTCAGATTTGATGGAGAAATCAAAAGCTTTACAGACAAGCAAAAGCTAAGAGAATTCAGCACCAACAAACCAGCTTTACAACAAATGCTAACGGAACTTCTCTAGGCAGGCTAAAATAAAAGAAGCCATAACTAGAAACAAGAAAATCACAATTGGGAAAGCTCAATGATAAGGGCAAACATGCACTAAAAGCAGGAAACAATCCATACACAAATATGATAACAAAATCAGCAACTGTGAAGAGAGTACAAATATAGGAAATGGGAATTGCATTTGAAATTATGAGACCAGCAACTTAAAACAAAACTTGTATATGTATAGACTGCTTTATCAAAACCTCATGGGAAATGAAAACCAAAAAGTACAATAGATATACACACAAAAACGAAAAAGCAACCCAAACACAACACTAAAGATGGTCATCAAACCACAAGAGAAAAGAACAAAAGAGGAAGGGAAGATAAAAGACCTACAGAAACAAACCCCAAACAATTAACAAAATGGCAACAGGAACATACATATCAATAATTACTTTAAATGTAAATGCATTAAACCCTCCAATCAAAAGACATAGACTGCCTGAATGGATATAAAAACAAGACCCATATATATGCTATCTACAAGAGACCCACTGCAGACCTGGGAACACATACAGACTGAAAGCAAAGGGATAGAAAAAGCTATTGCATGCAAATAGAAATCAACAGAAAGCTGGAGTAGCAATACTCATATCAGACAAAATACACTTTAATATAAAGACTGTTACAAGAGACTAGGAAGGACACTACATAATGATCAAGGGGAAGATATAACAATTGTAAAAGTGTATGCACCCAACACAGGAGCACCACAGTATATAAGGCAAATGCTGACAGCCATAAAATGGGAAACAGACAGTAACACAATAATAGTGGGGGACTTTAACTCTCCACTTACACCAATAGAGAGATCATCCAGACAGAAAATTAAAAGGAAACACAAGCCTTAAAGGAGACATTAGACCAGATAGACTAAATTGATATTTATAGGACATTCCATTAGAAAGCAGCAAAATACACTTTCTTTTAAAGTTCACATTGAACATTCTCCAGGATAAGTGACATCTTTGGTCACAAATCAAGCCTTGGTAAATTTTTAAAAATTGAAATCATATCAAGCATCTTTTCTGACCACAACTGTATGAGATTAGAAATCAATTAAAGGAAAATAAACTGTAAAAAACACAAATACATGGAGGCTAAACAATATGTTACTAAATAACCAATGGATCACTGAAGAAATCAAAGAGGAAATCAAAAAATACCTAGAGACAAATGACAACAAAAACACAGTGATCCAAAACCTATGGGACAGAGTGAAAGCAGTTTTAACAAGAAAGTTTATAGCAATACAATCCTCAAGAAACAAGAAAAATCTAGGGACTTCCTTGGTGTTGCAGTGGTTAAGAATCTGCCTGCCAATGCAGGGAATACTGGTTTGATCCCTGGTCCAGGAATATCTCACATGCCACGGAGAAACTAAGCCTGTGCACAACAACTACTGAGCCTGTTCTCTAGAGCCCATGCACCACAACTACTGAGCCTGCACACCACAACTACTGAGCCTGCACACCACAACTACTGAAACCCACGTGCCCTATAGCTCATGTTCCACAAGAGAAGCCACTGAATGAGAAGCCTGTAACAAAGAGGAGCCCCACTCGCCACAACTAGAGAAAGCCCATGTGCAGCAATGAAGACTCAATGCAGACAAAAATAAATAAATAAGTAAAATAAATAAATTTATAAAAAGAAGAAACAAGAAAAATCTCAAATAAACAACCTACCTTACACCTAAAGCAACTAGAGAAAAAAGAACAAACAAAACCCAAAGTTAGTAGAAGGAAAGAAATCATAAAGATCAGAGCAGAAATAAATGAAATTGAGATGAAGAAAACAAGAGCAAAGATCAATGAAACTAAAAGCTGGTTCTCTGAGGAGGTAAACAAAATTGATAAACCTTTAGCCAGACTCATCAAGAAAAAAAGGGAGAGAACTCAAATCAATAAAATTAGAAATGAAAAAGGAGGAGTTACAACGGACACTGCAGAAATACAAAGGATCCTAAGAGACTACTACAAGCAACCATATGCCAATAAAGTGGACAACCTAGAAGAAATGGACAAATTCTTAGAAAGGTACAATCTCCCAAGACTGAATCAGGAAAAATTAGAAAATATAGAGACCAATCATAAGTACTGAAATGGAAACTGTGATTAAAAATCTTCCAAAAAACCAAAGTTGATAAAATGGCTTCATAGGGGAATTCTATCAAACATTCAAAGAATAGTTAACACCTACCCTTCTGAAATTCTTCGAAAAATTTCCAGAGGAAGGAACAATCCCAAGCTCATTCTATGAGGCCACCATCACCCTGATACCAAAACCAAGGACATCACAAAAGAAGAAAATTACAGGCCAATATCACTGATGAACATAGATGCAAAAATTCTCAACAAAATACTAGCAAACTGAATCCAACGACATACCAAAAGGATCAAACACAATGATCAAATGTGATTTATCCCAGGGAAGCAAGAATTTTTCAATATCAGCAAATCAATCAATGTGATACACCACATTAACAAACTGACAAATAAAAATGATATGATCATCTTAATAGATTCAGAAAAAGCTTTTGACAAAATTCAGCACCCAGTTATTATAAAAACTCTCCAGAAAGTGGGCATAGAGGGAACCTACCTCAACATAGTAAAGGCTATATATGACAAACCAACAGCAAACATCATTCTCAATGGTGAAAAACTGAAAACATTTCCTCTAAGATCAGGAACAAGACAAGGATATCCACCCTCACCACTATTATTCAACATAGTTTTGGAAGTCTTAGCCATGGTAATCAGAGAAGAAAAAGAAATAAATGGAATCCAGATTTGAAAGGAAAAAGTAAAACTGTAACTGTTTGCAGATGACATGATAATATACATAGGTAATCCTAAAGGTGCCAACAGTAAACTACAAGAACTCATCAATGAATTGGGTAAAGTTGCAGGATACATAGTTAATACACAGAAACTACTTGCATTCCTATACATTAACAATGAAAGATCAGAAAGAGAAATCAAGGAAACAGTCCCATTTACCATTGCATAAAAAAGAATAAAATACCTATGAATAACCTTACATAAGGAGGCAAAAGACCTGTACTCAGAAAGCTATAAGATATTGATGAAAGAAATAAAAGATGACACAAACAGATGGAGAGATATACCATGTTCTTGGATTGGAAGAATCAAAATTGTCAAAATGACTATACTGCCCAAAGCAATCTACAGATTCAGGGCAATCCCTATCAAACTACCAATGGCATTTTTCACAGAACTAGAATGAAATTTTAGCAATTTGTATGGAAACACAAAAGACCCTGAATACCAAAGCAATCTTTTTTGATTTTTTTTTTTTTTACTGTAAATTTGAGCATTAAATATGGTAAAAATTGTTCTGGCAGAAGGCCATAAAGTGTCCTATTTTTTTTTTTTTTGAATATTTTAACATCTTTATTTGAGTATAACTGTTTTACAATAGTGTGTTAGTTTCTCCTTTACAACAAAGTGAATCAGTTATACATATACATATGTTCCCATAACTCTTCCCTCTTGTGTCACCCTCCCTCCCACCCTCCCTATCTCACCCCTCTAGGTGGTCACAAAGCACAGAGGTGAACTCCATGTGCTATGCTGCAGCTTCCCACTAGCTATCTAATTTACATTTGGTAGTGTGTATATGTCCCTGCCACTCTCTCACATCGTCACAGCTTATCCTTCCCCCTCCCCATATCCTTAAGTCCATGCTCTAGTAGGTCTGTGTTTTATTCCCATCCTACCACTAATCTCTTCATGACTTTTTTTTTTTTAGATTCCATATATATGTGTTAGCATACGGTATTTGTTTTTATCCTTCTGACTTACTACACTCTGTATGAAAGACTCCAGGTCTGTCCACCTCATTACAAATAACTCAGTTTCATTTCTTTTTATGGCTGAGTAATATTCCATTGTATATATGTGCCACATCTTCCTTATCCATTCATCTGTTGATGGACACTTAGGTTGCTTCCATGTCCTGGCTATCGTAAATAGAGCTGCAATAAACATTTTGGTACATGATTCTTTTTGAATTATGGTTTTCTCAGGGTATATGCCCAGTAGTGGGATTGCTGGGTCATATGGTAGTTCTATTTGTAGTTTTTTAAGGAACCTCCATACTGTTCTCCATAGTGGCTGTATCATTTAACATTCCCACCAACAGAGAAAGAGTGTTCCCTTTTCTCCACACCCTCTCCAGCATTTATTGTTTCTAGAGTTTTTGATGATGGCCAATCTGACAGGTGTGAGATGATATCTCATTGTAGTTTTGATTTCCATTTCTCTAATGATTAATGATGTTGAGCATTCTTTCATGTGTTTGTTGGCAATCTGTATATCTCCTTTGGAGAAATGTCTATTTAGTTCTTCTGCCCATTTTTGGATTGGGTCATTTCTTTTGTGTTATTGAGCTGCATCAGTTGCTTATAAATTTTGGAAATTAATCCTTTGTCAGTTGCTTCATTTGCAAATATTTTCTCCCATTCTGAGGGTTGTCTTTTGGTCTTGTTTATGGGATCCTTTGCTGTGCAAAAGCTTTTAAGTTTCATTAGATCCCATTTGTTTATTTTTGTTTTTATTTCCATTTCTCTAGGAGATGGATCAAAAAGGATCTTGCTGTGATTTATGTCATAGAGTATTCTGCCTATGTTTTCCAAAAAGAGTTTGATAGTGTCTGGCCTTACATTTATGTCTTTAACCAATTTTGAGTTTATTTTTGTATATGGTGTTAGGGAGTGTTCTAGTTTCATACTTCTAAAGGTAGCTGTCCAGTTTTCCTAACACCACTTATTGAAGAGGCTGTCTTTTCTCCACTGTGTTTCCTTCACTCCTTTATATGATAAGGTGACCATATGTGTGTGGGTTTACCTCTGGGCTTTCTATCCTGTTCCATTGATCTATATTTCTGTTTTTGTGCCAGTACCATACTGTCCTGATTACTGTGGCCTTGTAGTATAGTCTGAAGTCAGGGAGCCTGATTCCTCCAGCTCCATTTTTCATTCTCAAGATTGCTTTGGCTATTTGGGGTCTTTTGTGTTTCCATACAAATTGTGAAATTCTTTGTTCTAGTTCTGTAAAAAATGCCAGTGGTAGTTTGATAGGGATTGCATTGAATATGTAGATTACTTTGGGTAATAGAGTCATTTTCACAATGTTGATTCTTCCAATCCAAGAACATGGTACATTTCTCCACCTATTTGTATCATCTTTAATTTCTTTAATCAGTGTCTTATAGTTTTCTGCATACAAGTCTTTTGTCTCCATAGGTAGGTTTATTCCTAGATATTTTATTCTTTTTATTGCAATGGTAAATGGGAGTGTTTTCTTAATTCCATTCTCACATTTTTCATCATTAGTATATAAGAATGCCAGAGATTTCTCTGCATTAATTTTGTATCCTGCTACTTTACCAAATTCATTGATTAGTTCTAGTAGTTTTCTGGTAGCATCTTTAGTATTCTCTATGTATAGTATCATGTCATCTGCAAACAGTGACATCTTTACTTCTTCTTTTCCCCTTTGGTTTTGTTTTATTTCTTTATTTTCTCTGATTGCTGTGGCTAGAACTTCCAAAACTAGGTTGAATAAGAGTGGTGAGAGTGGGCAACCTTGTCTTGTTCCTGATCTTAGTGGAAATGGTTTCAGTTTTTCACCATTGTGAACAATGCTGGCTGTGGGTTTGTCATATATTGCCTTTATTGTATTGAGGAAAGTTCCCTCTATGCCTATTTTCTGTAGGGTTTTTATCATAAATGGGTGTTGAATTTTGTCAAAAGCTTTCTCTGCATCTATTGAGATGATCATATGGTTTTTCTCCTTCAGTTTGTTGATATGGTGTATCACATTGATTGATTTGCATATATTGAAGAATCCTTGCATTCCTGGAATAAACCCCACTTGATCATGGTGTATGATCCTTTTAATGTGCTGTTGGATTCTGTTTGCTAGTATTTTGTTGAGGATTTTTGCATCTATGTTCCTCAGTGATATTGGCCTATAGTTTTCTTTCTTTGTGACATCTTTGTCTGGTTTTGGTATCAGGGTGATGGTGGCCTCATAGAATGAGTTTGGGAGTATTCCTCCCTCTGCTATCTTTTGGAAGAGTTTGAGAAGGATAGGTATTAGCTCTTCTCTACATGTTTGATAGAATTCGCCTGTGAAACCATCTGGTCCTGGGCTTTTGTTTGTTGGTAGATTTTGAATCACAGTTTCAATTTCAGTGCTTGTGATTGGTCTGTTCATATTTTCTATTTCTTCCTGGTTCAGTCTTGGGAGGTTGTGCATCTCTAAGAATTTGTCCATTTCTTCCAGGTTGTCCATTTTATTGGCATAGAGTTGCTTATAGTAATCTCTAATAAGCTTTTGTATTTCTGCAGTGTCAGTTGTTACATGTCCTTTTTCATTTCTAATTCTATTGATTTGAGTCTTCTCCCTTTTTTTCTTGATGAGTCTGGCTAATGGTTTATCAATTTTATTTATCTTCTCAAAGAACCAGCTTTTAGTTTTATTGATCTTTGCTATTGTTTCCTTCATTTCTTTTTCATTTATTTCTGATCTGATCTTTATGATTTCTTTCCTTCTGCTAAATTTGGGGTATTTTTGTTCTTCCTTCTCTAATTGCTTTAGGTGCAAATTTAGGTTGTTTATTCGAGATGCTTCCTGTTTCTTAAGGTATGATTGTATTGCTATAAACTTCCCTCTTAGAACTGCTTTTGCTGTATCCCATAGGGTTTGGGTCGTCGTGTCTCCATTGTCATTTTTTTCTAAATAATTTTTGATTTCCTCTTTGATTTCTTCAGTGATCACTTCGTTATTAAGTAGTGTATTGTTTAGCCTCCATGTGTTTGTATTTTTTACAGGCCTTTCCTGTAATTGACATCTAGTCTCATAGCGTTGTGGTCAGAAAAGATACTTAATACGTTTTCAATTTTCGTAAATTTGCCAAGGCTAGATTTGTGACCCAAGATATGATCTATCCTGGAGAATGTTCCATGGGCACTTGAGAAAAATGTGTATTCTGTTGTTTTTGGATGGAATGTCCTATAAATATCAAGTAAATCCATCTTGTATAATGTATCATTTAAAGCTTGTGTTTCCTTATTTATTTTCATTTTGGATGATCTGTCCATTGGTGACAGTGGGGTATTAAAGTCCCCTACTGATTGTGTTACTGTCGATTTCCCCTTTTATGGCTGTTAGTATTTGCCTTATGTATTGAGATGCGCCTATGTTGGGTGCATAAATATTTATAATTGTTACATCTTCTTCATGGATCGATCCCTTGATCATTCTGTAGTGTCCTTCTTTGTCTCTTGTAATAATTTTTATTTTAAAGTGTATTTTCTCTGATGTGAGAATTGCTACTCCAGCTTTCTTCTGATTTCCATTTGCATGGAATATCTTTTTACATCCCCTCTCTTTCAGCCTGTAAGTGTCCCTAGGTCTGAAGTGGGTCTCTTTTAGACAGCATATATATGGGTCCTGTTTTTGTATCTATTCAGCCAGTCTGTGTCTTTTGGTGGGAGCATTTAATCCATTTCAATTTAAGGTAATTACCGATATGTATGTTCCTATTACCATTTACTTAATTGTTTTGGGCTGTTCTTGTAGGTCTTTTCCTTCTCTTATGTTTCTTGCTTAGAGAAGTTCCTTTAGCATTTGTTGTAAAGCTGGTTTGGTGGTGCTGAACTCTCTCAGCTTTTGCTTTTCTGTAATGGTTTTAATTTCTCCATCAAATCTGAATGAGATCTTTGCTGGGTAGAGTAATCTTGGTTGTAGGTTTTTTTCCTTCATCACTTTAAATATGTCCTTCCACCCCCTTCTGGCTTGTAGAGTTTCTGATGAATGGTCAGATGTTAACCTTATGGGGATTCCCTTGTGTGTTATTTGTTGTTTTCCCTTGCTGCTTTTAATATGTTTTCTTTGTATTTAATTTTTGACAGTTTGATTATTATGTGTCTGTGCGTGTTTATCCTTGGGTTTATCCTGTATGGGACTCTCTGTGCTTCCTGGACTTGATTGACTATTTCCTTTCCTATATTAGGGAAGTTTTCAACTATAATCTCTTCAAATATTTTCTCAGTCCCTTTCTTTTTCTCTTCTTCTTCTGGGACCCCTATGATTCGAATGTTGGTGCGTTTAATGTTGTCCCAGAGATCTCTGAGACTTTCCTCAGTTCTTTTCATTCTTTTTTCTTTCTTCTGCTCTGCAGTAGTTATTTCCACTATTTTATCTTCCAGGTCACTTATCCGTCCTTCTGCCTCAGTTATTCTGCTACTGATCCCGTCTAGAGTATTTTTCATTTCATTTATTGTGTTACTCATCGTTACTTGTTTCCTCTTTATTTCTTCTAGGTCCTTGTTAACTGTTTCCTGCAATTTGTCTATTCTATTTCCAAGATTTTGCATCATCTTCACCATCATTATTCTAAATTCTCTTTCAGGTAGACTGGCTATTACCTCTTCATTTGTTAGGTCTTGTGTGTTTTTATCTTGTTCCTTCATCTGCTGTGTGTTTTTCTGTCTTCTCATTTTGCTTATCTTACTGTGTTTGGGGTCTCCCTTTTGCAGGCTGCAGGTGTGTAGTTCTATCTATTTTTGGTGCCTGTCCCCAGTGGCTGAGGTTGGTTCAGTGGGTTGAGCAGGTTTTCTGGTTGGGGGGACCAGTGCCCCTGTTCTGGTGGATGAGGCTGGATCCCGTCTGCCTGGTGGGCAGGTCCACGTCTGGTAGCATGTATGGGGATGTCGGTAGCCTTACTGTGATTCTATGCAGCCTCTCTGCTAATGGATGTGTCTGTAGACCTGTCTCGCTCTTTGTTGGGTATAGGGTGTCCAGCACTGTTCGTTGCTGGTCCTTGAGTGAAGCTGGGTCCTGGTGTTGAGATGGAGATCTCTGGGAGATTTTTGCCATTTGATATTACGTGGAGGTGAGAGGTCTCTTGTAGACCAGTGTCCTGAGGTTTGTTCTCCCACCTCAGAGACACAGCCTTGATATCTGGCTGGAGTGCCAAGAGCATTTAATCCACACGGCTCAGAACAAAAGGGAGAAAGAAATAGAAAGGCAAGAAAGGAAGGAAGAAAGGAAGGGAGGGAGGAAGAAAGGAAGGGAGGAAGGAAGGAGGGAATAAAGAAAGGAAGGGAGGGAGGAAGAAAGAAGGGAGGAAGGAAGGAGGGAATAAAGAAAGGAATGGAGGGAGGAAGAAAGAAAGGGAAGAAGGAAGGAGGGAATACAGAAAGGAAGGGAGGGGGGAAGAAAGGAAGGGAGGAAGGAAGGAGTGAATACAGAAAGGAAGGGAGGGTAGAAGAAAGGAAGGGAGGAAGGAAGGAGGGAATAAAAGAAGGAAGGGAGGAAGGAAGGAAGGAGGGAAATAGGAAAGAAAGGAGGGAAAAAAGGAAGAAAGAAAGGGGAGAAGACAAAATAAAGTAGGGTAAAATACAGTTATTAAAATAACAAAATAATTATTAAGAAGAAAAATTTCTGTTAAGAAAAAAAAAAAAAAGGTCGTTCTAACCCCAGGACAAATGGTGAAAACAAAGCTACAGAGACAAAATCTCACACAGCAGCACCCTCGTACACACTCACAAAAAGAAAAAAGGGGAAAATAATAGTATATCTTGCTCCCAAAGTCCACTTCCTCAACCTGGGATATTTCGCTGTCTATTCAGGTTTTCCACAGATGCAGGGCACTTCAAGCTGAATGTGGAGCTTTAACCCGCTGTTTCTGAGGCTGCTGGGAGGGACCTTCCCCTATCTTTGTTCACACAGCTCCTGGGGTTCAGCCCTGAACCTGGCCCCGCCTCTGCGCGCAGGTCGTCTGAGGGCATCTGCCCTTCGCTCAGACAGGGCGGGGTCAAAGGAGCAGCGTTAACGGAGCAGCTGATTCATGGTCTCTGGCTCACTCAGGCGGCGGGGGGGGGGGCACGGATGTGGGGCGAGTCTGAGGTGGCAAAGGGCGGCGTGACGCTGCACCAGCCCGAGGTGCACCACACGTTTTCCCGGGGAAGCAGTCCCAGGATCCTGGGACCCTGGCGGTGGCGGGCTGCACAGGCTCCTGGGAGGGCCAGTGTGGAGAGTGACCTGTGCTCGCACACAGGCCTCTTGTTGGCGGGAGTAGCAACCCTAGCGTCCCACACCCGTCTCTGTTGTCAGTGCCAACAGCCGCAGCTCACGCCCGTTTCTGGAGCTCCTTTATGTGGTGCCCTTAATTCCCTTTCCTCATGCCCCAGGAAGCGAAGAGGCAAGATAAAGTCTCTTGTCTCTTCGGCAGCTCTGTGCCCATTTCTGGAGCTCCTTTAAGCAGCTCGCTTAAACCCCTCTCCTCACGCAGCAGGAGGTAAAGAGGGAAGAAAAGGTCTCTTGCCTCTTCTGGCAGCTCCAGACTTCTCCCGAACTCCCTCCCAGCCAGCCGTGGTGCACTAACCCCTTCAGGCTGTTTTCACTCTGCCAACTCCAGACCTTTCCCTGGGATCTGCCCGAGGCTCAGTTCCCAGCCCCGCCCACCGCTGCGGTTGAGCAGACAAGCCTCTCGGGCTGGTGAGTGCTGGTCGGCACTGATCCTCCGTGCGGGAATCTCTCTGCTTTGCCCTCCGCACCCTGTTGCTGCGTTCTCCTCCGCGGCTCCGGAGCTTCCCCCTCCGCCACCCCCAGTCTCGGCCCGCGAAGGGGCTTCTAGTGTGTGGGAACCTTTCCTCCTTCACGGCTCCCTCCCAGTGGTGTAGGTCCCGTCCCTATTCTTTTGTCTCTGTTTATTCTTTTTTCTTTTGCCCTACCCAGGTACCTGGGGAGTTTCTTGCCTTTTGGGAGGTCTGAGGTCTTCTGCCAGCGTTCGGTGGGTGTTCTATAGGAGAAGTTCCACGTGTTGGTGTATTTCTGATGTATCTGTGAGGAGGAAGGTGATCCCTGTGTCTTACTCTTCTGCCATCTTCTCACTCCCCCCCCCCAAAGCAATCTTGAGAAGAAAAATGAAGCTGGAGGAATCTGGCTCCTTGACTTCAGACTATACTACAAAGCTACAGTCATCATTACAGTATAATGGCAGAAAACCAGAAATATATGTCAATGAAACAGGATAGAAAGTCCAGAGATTAACCCACACACCTATGGCCAATTAATCTATGACAAAGGAGGTAAGAATATACAATGGAGAAAAGACAGTCTCTTCAATAAGTGGTGCTTGGAAAACTGGACATTTAAAAGAATGAAATCAGAACACTTCCAAATACCATACAGAAAAATAAACTCAAAATAGATTAAAGACCTAAATGTAAGGCCAGATACTATAAAGCTCTTAGAGGAAAACATAGGCAGAACACTCTTTGACATAAATTGACACAAGATCTTTTTATGATCCACCTCCTAGAGTAATGAAAATAAAAACAAAAATAAACAAATGGGACCTAAATGAACTTAAGAGCTTTTTCCCAGCAAAGGAAACCATAAACAAAATGAAAAGACAACTGTCAGAATGGGAGAAAATATTTGCAAATGAAGCAATGGACAAAGGATTAATTTCCAATATATATAAACAGCACATGCATCTCAATTAAGAAAAAACAAACAACCCAGTCAAAAAATGGGTGGAAGATCTACATAGACATTTCTCCAAAGAAGACATACACATGGTTAAAAAGCACATGAAGAAATGTTCAAGATCACTAATTATTAGAGAAATGTAAATCAAAACTACAATGAGGTATCACCTCACACTGGTCAAAATTGGCCATCATCAAAAAATCAACAAACAATAAATGCTAGAGAGTGTGGAGAAAAGGAAACACTCCTACACTGTTGGTGGGAATGTAAATTGGTACACCTGCTGTGGAGAACAGTATGGATGTTCCTTAAGAAATTAAAAGATGAGCTACCATATGATCCAGAAATCCCACTCCTGGGCATATAGCTGGAGAAAACCATAATTTGAAAAGATACATGTACCTCAGTGTTCATTGCAGCATTATTTACAATAGCCAGGACATGGAAGCAACCTAAATGTCCATCAACAGAGGAATGGATATAGAAGATGTGGTACTTATATATAATGGAATATTACACAGCCATACCTCTTTATACTTGCATCTCCCTAATTGGAGTTAAGTGTTTTGATGAAGGGTAGACTGAGGTGAAGCAGTAGCTCTCATTATCTGCTTGACATAAATTATATCTCCAACTATTTAAAAAGGATAAAGCATGGAAAAGGCTATGAAGGGCCCTGGGTGGCAGGTAAGTGCACTTGAGACAGATGTGTTAGAGAAGTTGCTTCGAAGACATAAATCCATCCTTAGCAGTTGCCTGGTGGTAGGGTGGGGTGGGGGGCTTGTTTATCTCTGCAGTGAGGTGTCAGGGATGAGTTGCCAGGCAGGAAACTCACTTGTGTCCCAAGTTTAGAATGGCATGCTGTGTTTGTTAATGTCACTGGTTCCTTTTCAACTGCCTTCCCACCTTTCTTGAGTGGAAGCCTCTGACTGCCACTAGAACACCAAGCAACATGACAAATGATCTACCAGTGTTTTCCTGTTAGTCCTGTGTAGTGAGGATTTTGCTGATGGATCAGGCCCCAGAAAGTATTAGAAAAGCAGCTTTTTTTTTCCTTCTGAATTCTTATCACACTTTGTACTTTTCTCTAGTAGAGCAATTACTGTGTTGTGTTATAATTATTTGTATCTGTGTCTGTCTTTCCCAGTAGACTGTAAGTCCCTTGATGGAAGGGACTTTGTCTTATTAATCTTTGTATACCCAGGGTCTAACACAGTTTCTGGCACATAGTAAAAACTCAATAAATGATTGTGGACTGAATGAAGGAATGACTGAGAAAAGTGTTAGGCTCTGAGGCCAAACAAAGACCAATGCTTGTTTTTTCATAATAATTGACTTCCTAGGGACTAAGAAAGGGCTCCCAGTTTTTGTTCTATGAGACATGCAGGTATCAGTGCCCTATCTCTTTGGAGAGGAGGGATATTTCTGGACAGTCATTTTCTCCAAATTTCTACCAGAGTGCATTCATTGGAACCATCACAATGTAATGAGTCATTTTTTTTATATTTGTGTGATTTCCTCCACTAAACAGTGAGTCCAATGATGGAGGGTAAATACTTCTGGTTTTGCTCACCATCACACCCCAAGGATCTAATATAGTGCCTAGCATAGAGTAGGTACTCCATAAATGAATGAATGGCTGGACACACTAAAATGGCTTCCTTTATTCATGCAGGTTTCATTTTTTTGCCTTTTCTGGAATAATATATATATATATATATATATATATATATATATATATATATATATATATATATATATATATCAGTGTTCTCAGCATTACCCTGAGAAACTTTCTTCAGGTTCTTTTCAGAAAGTTTTAATACAATTTCTTCTATTTTTTGACCAGATTATTGATTTTTAAAAAAAGATTGTCCATCGCCAAATGTAACATGTTGGCTTTTAAAGTGCCCAAGTTTAGAAAAATCTGCAGTTTTGATTTCAATAGAGACTATCTGTTAATTTTTAAAGGAGTGAGTGTTTGGCTGCTGCACAGGCTTCTCTCAAGGGGAAAGGCCTTTCGAGTGACACTTGGTAATTTAGCCTTTAAGGTTAATGTTCATCTTCTCTCTCTATTGAAACTTCTGGGTAGGCAGTGCAAATAGATTATCAGGTAGTTTTAAAGGTCATGTGCAAAGGAAAAAAATCTTGCACTGCTCATGAAAATGTTCTTAGTAATCAGTGCCTGCTTATGGGAGGAGGGGGCTGAGGGACCCTCTCAGCTCATCTATTTTGTCTTTGCTTCCAGGTCACTTTGTGATAGATGTTGAGTTGGTAACAGCCCAGCCTGGAACAGGTAGCTAGCTATGGACATCTCTGTTTTCTACATTAGTAAAGTCAATAAGTTAAAAAAAAAGAAAAACAACTTTAATTTTCTCTTTTCCTTTTCAACCTCTGCTCTCTATCTCTGGGGGTGAGTCTGACAGAGATAGGAGCAAAGAATAGACTCCTCTATTGACAGTCGGCAGCATTGGTCAAAACCACCTTTCATAGAAGGAGGCAGAATAAGGATGGTGGAATGCTCAGCTTTTTCCCCTGCTATTACTTTTCATTTCAGCCTGTGACAAAGCTATGCCCCTGTCTTCTCTCTGGCCTGTTGCAACCCTCTATGGAATGCATGAATTGAGCCCTGCTCACAGGTCTGACCACATCCTGAATCCCCCCATAAGTGGATCTCGAGATTCTCAAGGGAAATGAAAACTTAATCCACCACTCCAGTTCCCAGCTGAGACCAGTGCCTTAGCTTCCTTTGAGACTTCACTGAATTATTGGTCTTTTTCTTTCTCCTCCTTCTTTCTCCAAGCAGTAAAAAGTATGGGTTGCAGCTGCTTGGAGGATGAAGGAAAACCTCAAATTTTTAAAAATGGTAGCTCTGAGGCAGGCATTTAGGAGTGACTCTAATAGGTCTTTCAGAAGAATGAACTGTACCTTCAGGCTTATTGCGGTCACCCATTGAGAGAGAAATCACAGAATGAGTCTGCAATAATGATAAAATGAAGAATGCATTCCTCTGCAGTGCATCAATAGCTGTTTTGCATATAGATTCAGTAGTAAGATAAGAGCTTACTTTGTATTCTGTTTTATTATCTGCTTCTGAGAATATAGCAGCAGGTTTGGGGGGTTATATTTTAGAGTAAAAGTTATGTTTTCAAAATCCTATTGATGACTACATCCTCTCCCTTCACTCACCCTCTCCCTGCCTTGCCTCTCCCTTCTTCCCTGAGTCATTGCTGGAGTTCTTTCCAATAAGGGAGAGTTGTTTTGTTCTTGTTGTTCCTATGTTCAACTTATTTTTGTTTTCTAGAACTCTGAGTAGTCTTCCATTTTTACTTTTGAATGGGAAATTTTTGGCAGGCGGTTATGAGAGACAAAAGTAAAGTGCTAGGGATGGCTGAGCAGATTAATTTCCAAAGATTCAGCTCAGAGAAGAATGTAGTTTTGCTTGAAATTTTGTTTAATCTTGCAAAAATGAATTCCACATCTCATGGCTACAGATTTGTTTTTGAGATGATGACTAACCTGGGTACACCAGGGCCTCTTTCATGACATTTAATTTTGAACATCAGAGTAGAAAGGCTTGAAGACTGGAAATAGGAGAAAAGTAAAGAATTGAAGTTTTGCTTAGACTTTTAAGTCCCAAGTTAGCTTTTATTAATAACATGAATTTTATGTTTGAAAATAGAGGAGAGTGAGTCCTTTATCTTTGAGGAGTCTTGCAAGTGGTATTTTCAAGTATGCCAAGCATAATCATAATAGCAGCTACCATGTTTTGGATATTTGCAATGTGAAAGGCATTACATATACATACTTATATTTATATTCTAATTTTCATAAACACAATAGCACTGCAATATATATATTGTCTCTATTTTGCAGATGAGGAGACTAAGGCTTAGCAAGTTTAACTGACACAAATAATATTGTCCAGTTATAAGTGGTTGAATTGTTGCACTCTTAGTTCATGATTTTTCAACTATCCATTACCACTTTTCATATGAATAAGTGAGAGGATTTAAAAGGTCATTTTGTCCTTCAGTTGCTACTGTCCTCTCCCCATATGCCATGCAGAATTGGCTTCAGGGAAACTGAAAATAGCTCCATGAATGTGGAGTTTGTTCCAGGGCTTCTATATTCCAGGGAAAATGGATATTTTTCTAGATTAGGTCATCTTTTGGAATCAAAATTTAGCATCAAATTTGGGTAACATACTGCAAGGATACTCCTGAGCATCCAAGGAACAAGCATAACCACCAGGAGGTGATATAAAGACCAGCTGTCCCCGGATCCTTAATATGGAAGAGTCTCCTAACATGCCCCCAAATATATGCTATGGGAGCCTGCATTTATATCCAAGGAGTGGAATACCATCAATCCCTCAGAATCACCTATAGAAGAAAGCTAAAGACTGTAAAGCCAAAAACATCCCTCTGAAGTTACTAACATGATCAGTTTTAATATGAACATTGTCATGGGATCTGTACAATAAAGGTAACTTTAAATCTTATTACAAATATTAAATCAGTGTATATATAACTGTTTCTCTTCCTTTTTCTTCCTTTCTTCCCTCCTTCCTTCCCTTTTCCTTTCTTCCTTTTTCTTTCTTTCTTTCTTTCTTTCTTTCTTTCTTTCTTTCTTTCTTTCTTTCTTTCTTTCTTTCTTTCTTTCTTTCTTTCTTTCTTTCTTTCTTTCTTTCTTTCTTTCTTTCTTTCTTTCTTTCTTTCTTTCTTTTCTTTCTTCTCTCTTTCACAAATGTTGACATGGAAGGCACATAGTTTAAATCCCAAGTAGGAAGTGGAGGCCAGTTCATTGAATTTACGTCTGATATTTCAGGAATGATATTGATCCTGAAATACACAGTGAAGAAAAACAAATTAGAGGTTAAAACAGAATACATTGAGAAAACATATTTTCTCAGTTCATCTTTTTCTAGGTATGTCATTAAAATATCATGACTTCATAAAAAATAGTATCCTTTACTGTGGCTACAGTATCTAAAGAATAAGGTAAGTTAAATTTCATTGATCCTTATTAATCAGCTTTATTGAGATATAATTTACAGTAGTAAAATTCACCAATTGTAAGTGTACAATCTGATGAATTTTGACAAATGTATACTGTTGAGTGACTAACACCATGATCAAAATGTAGAAATTTTTATCAACTCAAAAAGTTCCATCTTGGGCTTCCCTGGTGGCGCAGTGGTTGAGAATCCGCCTGCTGATGCAGGGGACACAGGTTTGTGCCCCGGTCCGGGAAGATCCCACATGCCACGGAGCGGCTGGGCCCGTGAGCCATGGCCGCTGAGCCTGCGCGTCCGGAGCCTGTGCTCCACAACGGGAGAGAGGCCACAACAGTGAGAGGCCCACGTACCACAAAAAAAAAAAAAAAAGTTCCATCTTGTCATTTTGCAGTAAATCCCTTATCTTCAACATCAGCCACTGCTTTCTGTCACTACAAATTTGTTTCTTCTCAAATTGCATATAGATAGAATCATACAGTATATATATATATATATATATATATATACATGTAGTCTTTTGTGTGTAATTTCTTCCATCTACATTGTTACATATATCAATAGTCCATTCATTTTTTGCTAAGCAATATTCCATTGAATTAATATAATATAATATAATATGTTAATCTATTTACCAGTTGATGGACAGTTGGATTGTTTCCACTTTTTGGCTGCTATGACTAATGCTGCTATGAACATTCAAGTATAATTTTTGATGTGTGCATGTGTTCTCATTTCTCTTGATTATTAACTTGGAGTGGAATATCTAGATCAAAGGATAAGCATATGTTTAACATTATAAGAAACTATATTATAATTGTATGATTTTACACCAGCACAGGTAATTTGAGAGCTCCAGTTGTGCAACACCCTAACAAACACTTGGTATTGTCAGTCTTTCATTTTAGCCTTTCTAGTGAGTGTGTCTGGTATGTCATAGAGATTTTAAATTTGTAATTCTCTTATAGTTAATAATATTGAGAATCTTTTCATGTGCTTCATTTGCCATTTTAAAATATTCTTTGGGGACATGTTTATTCAAATCTTTTGTCAATTTTCTTATCAGGTGGTCTTATTTTGAATTACAAGAAATATTTATAAATTTTGCATACAAGTCTTTTGCCAGATATATGTTTTGCAAATATTTTCTTCCAGTCTGTAGCTTGCCTTTTCATTTTCTTAACACTGGCTATTGAAGAGTAGATATCTTTAACTTAAGTAAAGTCCAATTTCTTTTTTTTTTCTTTTATGATTTTTGCTTTTTGTATTTTGTTTGAGAAATTTTGGTCTAATTCAAAGTCTCAAAGATTTTCTCTTATAGTTTCTTCTAGAGGTTATATAGTTTTAGGTTTATGTATGGGTACATGATACATTTTAAGTAAAGTTTGTATATGGTGTGAGGTAAAGATCAATAATTTTTGTATATAGGTATCTAATCATTTCAGTATAATTTGTTTAAAAGAATATCCTTTACTCTTTGAATTTCCTTGGCCCTTGTTGAAAATTAATTAACCTATGTGTGGGAATGTTTGTGGGCTCTATGTTCTGCTACACTGATATACTTGTCTATCTTTTCACTGATAACTACAGTCTTAATTATTACATCTTTATAGTGAGTTTTGAAATCAAGTAGTTTAAATCTTTTAATTTTGTTCTTATTCAAAATTGCTTTGAGTATCCTAATTGCTTTGTATTTCCATAAAAATGTCATAATCAGCTTGTCATGTTCTATAAAAAACTGCTGAGATTTTCATTGTGATTGTATTGTATCCATATATAATTTCAGTAGAATTTATACTTTAACAAAATTGTGTCATCCATTCATGAACATGGTATATAACTCCATTTATGGAGGTCTTCCTGAATTTATCTGAGTGATATTTTATAGTTTTTAGTGTTCTTAAACTTAGGGGGAAAGCATTCAGTCTTTCTCAGGTAAGTATGACATTAGCTGTAGGTTTTTTGTAGATGCCTTTTATCAGGTTGAGAGTTTTTATCATCAGTGGATGTTTTATTTTGTCAAAAAATTTGTTTGCATTAACTGATATGATCATGTGATTTTTCATAAGACTGTTAATATGTTGGATTATATTGATTGATGCTTCAAATTTTGATCTACCTTTGCATTCTTGACATAAAACCCACTAGGTTTTGATGTATTATACTTTTAAAAGTAGTACTGGACTCAGTCTATTAATATTTTGTTTAGGATTTTTAGATCTATGTTCATGAGGGATATTGGTCTATAATTTTCTTTTTGGTGTGTTGTCCCTGTCTGGTTTTAGTATTGTAATAATGCAGGGCTTGTAAACTGAGTTGGGAAGTAATTCCTCTACTTCTATTTTCTGGAAGATACTGCATAGTATTGAAGATATTTCTTCTTTACATGCTTAGGAAAATTCACCAAAGAAAACACCTGGACCTAGAAATTTCTTGCTTTTTAAATTTACTACCAATTATATTTCACTAATAGGTATAGGGTTATTCAAGTTATCTACTTCATTATGGGTGAGTTTTAATAATTTATGATTGCCTAAGAGTTGAACATTTTGATCTAAGTTGTTAATTTATGTGTGTAGAATTGTTTACAATATTTCCTTATTATCCTTTTAATATCTGTGCATTCTATACTGATATTCCATTTTCCATTTTTGATATTGGTAATTTGTGACTTCTCTCTTTTTTCTATATCAGTAATTCTTGAGATTTACCAATTTTATTGATCTTTTAAGAGAAACATATTTTCAGTTAATTGAGATTTTCTGTTGTTTTTTTGTATCGAGTTTATTGATATCAGCTCTTATCTTGATTATTTCTTTCCTTGCTCTTGCTTTGGGTTTATTTTGTTCTTCCTTTTCTAGTTTCTTTAGGTGGAAACTTAAATTATTGATTTGTGACCTTTTTTTATTTTCTAACATAATCATTAAATGATATAAATTTTCTTCTAAGCATTGCTTAACCATGTCTCACAAAATTTGATATGTTGTATTTTAATTTATATTAAGTTCAAACTTAGCAGTGTGTTGTTGAATATTGAATTGATTACATATATTAACTTTATACTTCTGTTTTAGATTTCTAGCTTAATTACACCATGGTCAGAGGGGACATACTTTATATGACTTCAATTTTTAAAAATTTGTTAAGGTTTGTTTTATGACATAAGATGTGGTCTATCTTGGTGACTGTTCCATGTGTTCTTTAAATGACTGTGTATTCTGCTATTGTTGAATGGAGTATTGTATAATTGTCAATTAGTTCAATTGTTTGATTGTGTTATTCAGTTCTTCTCTATTCTTGCCAAGTTTATCTCTACTAGTTCTATCACTAACAGAAGAGTGTTGAAGTCTTCAACTATAATTGTATATTTGTCTGTTTCTCTTTTTGATTTGGCTTGTTTTTGCTTCATGTCTTTTAAATGTCAGTAGTTAGATATATATGGATTTAGGATTGCTATAACTTCTTGGTGAATTGACCCATTCATCAATATGTGATGTCTGTTTTTATCTTTTCATTTTGTTCATTCTAAAGTCTGCTTTCATATTAATATAAGCACATTGACTTAATTTATGTTTGTATGGTATATATTTTCTCTTTAACATACCTATATCATTATATTTGAAATTATTGTAGATAGCATTTAGCTGAATCATATCTTTTTCATCTTTTCAAGTAAGTTCTTTTAACTGCTGCTTTTATATCATTTATATTTGATGTAATTTCTGATATGTTTGCATTTAAGTCTACACTGTTTCTCATTTTCAGCCCTCTTTTTGATTATTTGTACAGTTTTCAGTGTTCCATTTAAATTTATATATTGTGTTTTAACTATATATCTTTGTATCTAGGAATTACAAAATACATACTTAACTTTGCACAGTACATTTAGAATCAATATTTTACCATGTCAATTGGAATGCAGAAACTTACCAACATCTATTTCCCTTTTCCTTCCTCCTCTATGCTACAGGTGTCTTTTTCTTAAAAACAAATTTCTTGAGATATGTTTGACATATAACAGTGTATAAGTTTATGGTGAACCACATATTGATTTGATACACTTAAATATTGTGAAATAATTATTACTGTAGCTTTGGTCTACACTTCTATTATCTTACATAGTTACTATTTCTTTTTTTGTGGTGAGAACATTTAAGATCTATTCTTTTAGCAACTTCCAAGTATATAATACAGTATTATTAACTATAATCATGCTGTACACTAGATCCCTCAAACTTACATATCTTATAACTGAAAGTTTGTACACTTTGACTAGTATCTCCCTTATTCCCCAACCCTTAGCCCCTGGTAACCAACATTCTACTCTCTGTTTCTATGAGTTCAGCTTTTTTATATTCCACATAAAAGTGATATCATTCAGTATTTATCTTTCTCAGTCTGACTTGTGTAACTTAGTAAGATGCTCTCAAGTTTGATCCATTTTGTTGCAAATGGAAGGATTTCCTTCTTTCCTGTGACTGAATAATATTCCATTGTATATATGTATATATTGCATCTTCTTTTTTTTTTTTTTTTTTTTTTTTGCAGTACGTGGGCCTCTCAATGTTGTGCCCTCTCCTGTTGTGGAGCACAGGCTCTGGACACGCAGGCTCAGTGTCCGTGGCTCACGGGCCCAACCACTCCACAGCATGTGGGATCTTCCTGGACTGGGGCACGAACCCATGTCTCCTGCATTGGCAGGCAGACCCTCAACCACTGTGCCACCAGGAAAGCCCTATTGCATCTTGATGCATTCATCCATTTATGAACACTAAGAGTGTTTCCAAATCATGGCTATTGTGAATAATGCTGCAATGAACAAGGTAGTGAAGATAGGTCCTTGAGATCTAATGAAATTTCATTTGGATATATATCCAAAAGTGGAATTGTTGTATCATATGGTAGTTCTATTTTTAATTTTTTGAGGAACCTCTGTACAGTTTTACATAGTGGCTGTACCAATTTACCTTTCCACCAACAGTGGACAGGGGTTCATTTTTCTTCACATCCTCACAAACACTTGTTATCTCTTTTCATTTTGATGATAGGTATTCTAACAGGTGTGAAGTGATATCTCATTGGAGTTTTGATTTGCATTTTCCTGGTGATTAGTGTTGTTGTGCATCTTTTCATTTACCTGTTACCATTTGTATCATATTTGGAAAAAATGTTTATCTAATAACTATGTCAATTTTAAAAAATCAGATTGCTTTTATTCTGCTACTGAGTTGTATGAGTTTTTAAAAAAATATATTTTGTATATTAGTCCCTTATCAGATGTATGATTTGCAAATATTTTCTCTCATTGGGTAGGTTGCTTTTTTGTTTTGTGGATTGTTCCTTTTGCTGTGCAGAAGCTTTTTGATTTGATGTAGTGCCATTTCTTGATTTTTGCTTTTGTTACCTGTAATTAAAAAAAAATTATTGGCAAATAGTTGCTTTACAATATTGTGTTAGTTTATAGTGTACAGTGAGATGAATTAGCTATAATATACAAATAACCCTTTCTTTTTGGATTTCCATCTCATTTAGGTCACCACAGAGCACTGAGTAGAGTTCCCTCTGATATACAGTAGGTTCTCTAGTTGTGTATCATTGCCTGTACTTTTGGTGTTATATCCAAAAAATCACTGCCAAGACCAATGTCAAAGAGTTTATCCCATATGTCTTCTTCTAGGAATGTTACAGTTTCAGGTCATATGTTTAAGTCTTTAATACATTCTGAATAAATTTTTTTGAATGGTGCAAGATAAGGGTCCAAATTTATACTTTTGTGTGTGGTTATCCAGTTATTCCAGTATTTATTGAAGAGGCTATCCTTTCCCTATAGTGTACTCATGGCTATCTTGTCAAATATTAGTTGACTGTATATGGAAGGGTTTATTTCTGGACTCTTGATTCTGTTCCATTGATCTTTATGTCTATATTTATGCTAGTACTACATTATTTTGATTACTATAGCTTTGTAGTATAGTTTTTATGAAATTTTAATTTTATATTGGAGTATAGTTGATTAACAATGTTGTGTTAGTTTCAGGTGTACAGCAAAGTGATTCAGTTGTACATATACATGTATCTATTCTTTCTCAAATTCTGTTCCCATTTAGGTAATTACAGAATATTGAGTAGAGTTCTCTGGGCTATACAGTAGGTCCTTGTGGGTTATCTATTTTAAATATAGTAGTGTGTATATGTCAATCCCAAACTCCCAATCTATCCCTCTCCCCCACCATTCCCCCCTGGTAACCATAACTTTGTTCTCTATTTTGGGTCTGTTTCTATTTCATAGATAAGTCCATTTGTATCAATTCTTTTTTAGATTCCACATATAAGCACTATCATATGATACTTGGCTTTCTCTGTCTGAATTACTTCAGTTAGTATGATAATCTCCAGGTCCATCCATGTTGCAGCAAATGGCATTATTTCATTCTTTTTAATGGCAGAGTAATATTCCATAGCACATATATACCATATCTTCTCTATCCATTCCCCTGTTGATGGACATTTAGGGTGTTTCCATGTCTTGGCTATTGTAAACAGCACTGCAATGAACTTTAGGGTATATGTAAGCTTTTGAATCATGGTTTCCTCCAGATATATATGCAGGAGTGGGATTGCTGGATTATATGGGAGCTTGAATTTTAGTTTCGTAAGGAACCTCTACACTGTCCACTATAGTGGCTGTACCAATTTACATTCCCTCCAACAGTACAGGAGGCTCCCCTTTTCTGCACACTGTCTCCAGAATTTATTGTCTGTAGATATTTTGATGATGGCCATTCTGACTGCTGTGAGATGATATCTCATTGTACTCTTGATTTGCATTTCTCTAATAATTAGAGATGGTGAGCAAGTTTCATGTACCCCTTGTCCATCTGTATATCCTCTTTGGAGAAATGCCTATTTAGGTCTTCTGTCCATTCTCTGATTGAATATTTTGTGTGTGTGTGTGTGTGTGAGTGTGTGTGTTTATTTATTTATTTTTTAATGGCTTTATTTGAGTATAACTGTTTTACAATAGTGTATTAGTTTCTGCTTTACAACAAAGTGAATCAGTTATACATATACATATGTTCGCATATCTCTTCCCTCTTGCATCACCCTCCCTCCCACCCTCCCTATCCCACCCCTCTAGGTGGTAACAAAGCACAGAGGTGAACTCCCTGTGCTATGCAGCAGCTTCCACTAACTATCTAATTTACATTTGGTAGTGTGTATATGTCCCTGCAACTCTCTCACTTCCTCACAGGTTACCCTTCACCCTCCCCATATCCTCAAGTCCATGCTCAAGTAGGTCTGTGTTTTACTCCCATCCTATCACTAATCTCTTCATGACATTTCTTTTTCTAAGGTTCCATATATATGTGTTAGCATACGGTATTTGATTTTCTACTTCTGACTCACTTCACTCTGTATGACAGACTCCAGGTCTATCCAACTCATTACAAATAACTCAGTTTCATTTCTTTTTATGGCTGAGTAATATTCCATTATATATATGTGCCACATCTTCTTTATCCATTCATCTGTTGATGGAAACTTAGGTTGCTTCCATGTCCTGGCTATCGTAAATAGAGCTGCAATAAACATTTTGGTACATGACCCTTTTTGAATTATGGTTTTCTCAGGGTATATGCCTAGTAGTGGGATTGTGGGGTCATATGGTAGTTCTATTTGTAGTTTTTTAAGGAACCTCCATACTGTTCTCCATACTGGCTGTATAAATTTACATTTCCACCAGCAGTGCAAGAGTGTTCCCTTTTCTCCACACCCTCTCCAGAATTTATTGTTTTTAGAGTTTTTGATGATGGCCAATCTGACGAGTGTGAGGTGATATCTCATTGTAGTTTTGATTTGCATTTCTCTAATGATTAATGATGTTGAGCACTCTTTCATGTGTTTGTTGGCAATCTGTATATCTTCTTTGGAGAAATGTCTATTTAGCTCTTCTGCCCATTTTTGGATTGGGTTGTTTGTTTTTTTGTTATTGAGCTGCATGAGTTGCTTATAAATTTTGGATATTAATCCTTTGTCAATTGCTTCATTTGCAACTATTTTCTCTCATTCTGAGGGTTGTCTTTTGGTCTTGTTTATGGTATCCTTTGCTGTGCAAAAGCTTTTAAGTTTCATTAGATCCCATTTGTTTATTTTTGTTTTTATTTCCATTGCTCTAGGAGATGGGACAAAAAGGATCTTGCTGTGATTTATGTCATAGAATGTTCTGCCTATGTTTTCCAATAAGAGTTTGATAGTGTCTGGCCTTACAATTAGGTCTTTAACCCATTTTGAGTTTATTTTTGTGTGTGGTGTTAGGGAGTGTTGTAATTTCATACTTTTACAGGTAGCTGTCCAGTATTCTCAGCACCACTTATTGAAGAGGCTGTCTTTTCTCCACTGTATATCCTTCCCTCCTTTATCAAAGATAAAGTGACCATATGTGTGTGGGTTTACCTCTGGGCTTTCTATCCTGTTCCATTGATCTATATTTCTGTTTTTGTGTCAGTACCATACTGTCTTGATTACTGTAGCCTTGTACTATAGTCTGAAGTCAGGGAGCCTGATTCCTACAGCACCATTCTTCATTCTCAAGATTGCTTTGGCTATTCGGGGTCTTTTGTGTTTCCATACAAATTGTGAAATTTTTTGTTCTAGTTCTGTAAAAAATGCCAGTGGTAATTTGGTAGGGACTGCATTGAATCTGTAGATAGCTTTGGGTAATAGAGTCATTTTCACAATGTCGATTCTTCCAATCCAAGAACATGGTATATTTCTCCACCTATTTGTATCATCTTTAATTTCTTTCATCAGTGTCTTATAGTTTTCTGCATATAAGTCTTTTGTCTCCTTAGGTAGGTTTATTCCTAGATATTTTATTCTTTTTGTTGCAATGGTAAATGGGAGTGTTTTTTTAATTTCAATCTCAGATTTTCCATCATTAGTGTATAAGAATGCCAGAGATTTCTGTGCATTAATTTTGTATCCTTCTACTTTACCAAATTCATTGTTTAGCTCTAGTAGTTTTCTGGTAACATCCTTTGCATTCTCTATGTATAGTATCATGTCATCTGCAAAGAGTGACAGCTTTACTTCTTTTTTTCCGCTTTGGATTCCTTTTATTTCTTTTTTTCCTCTGATTGTTGTGGATAGAACTTCCAAAACTAGGTTGAATAAGAGTGGTGAGAGTGGGCAACCTTGTCTTGTTCCTGATCTTAGTGGAAATGGTTTCACTTTTTCACCATTGAGAACAATGCGGGCTGTGGGTTTGTCATATATGGCCTTTATTACGTTGAGGAATGTTCCCTCTATGCCTACTTTCTCCAGGGTTTTTATCATAAATGGGTGTTGAATTTTGTCAAAAGCTTTCTCTGCATCTATTGAGATGATCATATGGTTTTTCTCCTTCAGTTTTTGATATGGTGTATCACGTTGATTGATTTGCGTATATTGAAGATTCCTTGCATTCCTGGGATAAACCCCACTTGATCATGGTGTATGATCCTTTTAATGTGCTGTTGGATTCTGTTTGCTAGTATTTTGTTGAGGATTTTGCATCTATGTTCATCGAGATATTGGCCTGTAGTTTTCTTCCTTTGTGACGTGTTTGCCTGGTTTTGGTATCAAGTTTATGGTGGCCTCATAGAATGTGTTTGGGAGTGTTCCTCCCTCTGCTATCTTTTGGAAGAGTTTGAGAAGGATAGGTGTTAGCTCTGCTCTAAATGTTTGAAAGAATTTGCCTGTGAAACCATCTGGTCCTGGGCTTTTGTTTGTTGAAAGATTTTAAATGAAAATTTAAATTTCAGTGCTTGTGATTGACCTGTTCATATTTTCTATATTTTCCTGGTTCAGTCTCAGCAGGTTGTGCGTTTCTAAGAATTTGTCCAATACTTCCAGGTTGTCCATTTTATTGGCATACAGTTGCTTGTAGTAATCTCTAATAATCTTTTGTATTTCTGCAGTGTCAGTAGTTATGTCTCCTTCTTCATTTCTAATTCTATTGATTTGAGTCTTCTCCCTTTTTTTCTTGATGAGTCTGGCTAATGGTTTATCAATTTTATTTATCTTCTCAAAGAACCAGCTTTTAGTTTTATTTATCTTTGCTATCGTTTCCTTCATTTCTTTTTCATTTATTTCTGATCTGATCTTTATGATTTCTTTCCTTCTGCTAAAGATTGCTTTTATTTTTGTTCTTCTTTCTCTAATTGCTTTAGGTGCAAAGTTAGGTTGTTTATTGGAGATGTTTCCTGTTTCTTAAGGTAGGATTGTATTGCTATAAACTTCCATCTTAGAACTGCTTTTGCTGCATCCCATAGGTTTTGGGTCGTTGTGTCTCCATTGTCATTTTTTTTCTAAGTATTTTTTGATTTCCTGTTTGATTTCTTCAGTGATCTCTTGGTTATTAAGTAGTGTATTGTTTAACCTCCATGTGTTTGTATTTTTTACAGATCTTTTCCTGTAATTGATATCTAGTCTCATAGCATTGTGGTCTGAAAAGATACTTGATATGATTTCAATTTTCTTAAATTTGCCAAGGCTAGATTTGTGACCCAGTATATGATCTATCCTGGAGAATGTTCCATGGGGACTTGAGAAAAATGTGTATTCTGTTGTTTTTGGATGGAATGTCCTATAAATATCAAGTAAATCCATCTTGTATAATGTATCATTTAAAGCTTGTGTTTCCTTATTTATTTTCATTTTGGATGATCTGTCCATTGGTGACAGTGGTGTGTTAAAGTCCCCTACTATGATTGTGTTACTGTTAATTTCCCCTTTTATGGCTGTTAGTATTTGCCTTATATATTCAGGTGCACCTTTGTTGGGTGCATAAATATTTACAATTGTTATATCTTCTTCATGGATCAATCCCTTGATCATTATGTAGTGTCCTTCTTTGTCTCTTGTAATAGTTTTTATTTTAAAGTCTATTTTGTCTGATATGAGAATTTATATTCCATCTTTCTTCTGATTTCCATTTGCATGGAATATCTTTTCTCATTCCCTCACTTTCAGTCTGTATGTGTCCCTAGGTCTGAAGTGGGTCTCTTGTAGACAGCATATATATGGGTCTTGTTTTTGTACCCATTCAGCCAGTCTTTGTCTTTTGGTGAGAACATTCAATCCATTTACATTTAAGGTAATTATTGATATGTATGTTCCTATTCCCCTTTTCTTAATTGTTTTGGGTTTTTTGTATGTCTTTTCCTTCTCTTATGTTTCTTGCTTAGAGAAGTTCCTTTAGCATTTGTTGTAAAGCTGGTTTGGTGGTGCTGAACTCTCTCAGGTTTTGCTTGTCTGTAATGGTTTTAATTTCTCCATCAAATCTGAATGAGATCCTTGCTGGGTAGAGTAATCTTGGTTGTAGGTTTTTCTCCTTCATCACTTTAAATATGTCCTGCCACTCCCTTCTGGCTTGCAGAGTTTCTGCTAAAGATCACCTGTTAACCTTATGGGAGATTACCTTGTGTATTATTTTTCCCTTACTCCTTTTAATGTTTTCCTTGTATTTAATTTTTGATAGTTTGATTAAGATGTGTCTTGGCATGTTTCTCCTCGGATTTACCCTGTATGGGACTCTCTGTGCTTCCTGGACTTGATTGACTATTTCCTTTCCTATATTAGGGAAGTTTTCAACTATAATCTCTTAAAATATTTTCTCAGTCCTTTTCTTTTTCTCTTCTTCTCCTGGGACCCCTATAATTCGAATGTTGGTGTGTTTAATGTTGTCCCAAAAGTCTCTGAGACTGTTCTCAGTTCTTTTCATTCTTTTTTCTTTATTCTGCTCTGCAGTAATTATTTCCACTATTTTATCTTCCACCTCACTTATCCGTTCTTCTGCCTCAGTTATTCTGCTATTGATCCCTTCTAGATCTATTCTATTTTTAATTTCATTTATTGTGTTGCTCATTGTTGCTTGCTTCCTCTTTATTTCTTCTTGATCCTTGTTAAATGTTTTTTGCATTTTGTTTATTCTATTTCCAAGATTTTGTATCATCTTTACTATCATTATTCTGAATTATTGTTCAGATAGACTGCCAATTTCTTCTTCAATTTTTAGGACTGGTGGGTTTTTATCTTGCTACTTCAGCTGCTGTGTGTTTTTCTGTTTTTTTCATTTTGCTTACTGTGTTTGGGTTCTCCTTTTTGCAGGCTGCAGGTTCATAGTTCCTGTTTCTTTTTGTGTCTATCCCCAGTGGCTAAGGTTGGTTCAGTGGGTTGAGTAGGTTTCCTGGTTGGGGGGACTAGTTCCTCTGTTCTGGTGGATGAGGCTGGATCCTGTCTTTCTGGTGGGCAGGTCCACATCTGGTGGTGTGTTTGGGGATGTTGGTAGCCTTATTATGATTTTAGGCAGCCTCTCTTCGAATGAATGGGGCTGTAGACCTGTCTTGCTCTTTGTTCGGGATAGAGTGTCCAGCACTGTTCGTTGCTGGTCCTTGAGTGAATCTGGGTCTTGGTGTTGAGATGGAGATCTCTGGGAGATTTTTGCCATTTGATATTGTGTGGAGCTGGGAGGTCTCTTGTGGACTAGTGTCTTGAGGTTGGTTCTCCCACCTCAGAGACACAGCCCTGACGCCTGGCTGGAGCACCAAGAGCCTTTAATCCACATGGCTCAGAATAAAAGGGAGAAAAAATAGAAAGGAAATAAAGGAATGAAGGAAGGATGGACAGAAGGAGAAAGGAAGAAAGGAAGGAAGAAAGAAAGCAAGAAAGGAAGAAAGGAAGGAAGGAAGGTAGGAAGGAAGGAAGAGAGGAAGGAAGGGATGAAGAAAGGAAGGAAGAAAGGAAGGAATGGAGGAAGGAAGAGAGGAAGAAAGCAAGGATGGAAGGAAGGAATAAAGGAAGAAAGGAAGGAAGGAAGGAAAGAAGGAAGGAAGAAAGCAAGAATGGAAGGAAGGAAGGGAGGAAGGAAGGGAGGAAGGAAGGGAGCATGAAAGGAAGAAAGGAGGGAAGGTAGGAAGGAAGAAAGGAAGGAAGGGAGGAAGAAAGGAAGGAAGGAAGGGAGGAAGGAAGGGAGGATGGAAGGGAGGAAGGAAGGGATGAATAAAGGAGAGAAGAAAGGAAGGAAGAAAGACAAGAGATACAATAAAGTAGGATAAAATAAAGTTATTAAAATAAAAACTAATTATTAAGAAGAAAAATTTTAAAAAGAAAACAACAAACAAAAAAAAAACCCATTTTGGTCAGAACCCTAGGACAAATGGTGAAAGAAAAGCTATACAGACAAAATCTGACACAGCAGCAAACACATACACACTCACAAAAAGAGAAAAAGGGGAAAATAATAATATATCTTGCTCCCAATGTCCACCTCCTCAACTTGGGATGATTTGCTGTCTATTCAGGTATTCCACAGATGCAGGGCAGTTCAAGTTGATTGTGGTGATTTAATCTGCTGCTTCTGAGGCTGCTGGGAGAGACCTCCCTCTCTCCTCTTTGTTCGCACAGCTCCTGGGATTCAGCTTTGTACTTGTCCCTGCCTCTGTGCGTAGGTCGTCCGAGGGCGTCTGTTCTTCGCTCAGACAGGATGGGGTTAAAGGAGCAGCTGATTCGAGGGCTCTGGCTCAGGCTGTGGAGGAGGGAGGGGCCTGGATGCAGGGCAAGCCCACGGCTGCATAGGCTGGCGTGATGCTCCACCAGCCTAAGGCGTGCCATGCATTCTCCCGGGGAAGCTGTCCCTGGATCCCGGGACACCGGCAGTGGCAGGCTGCACAAGCTCCCGGGAGGGAAGGTGTGGAGAGTGATCTGTGCTTGCACACAGGCCTCTTGGTGGAGGCAGCAGCAGCCCTAGCATCCCACGCCCATCTCTGGTGTCCACGGAGACAGCCGCAGCTCCTGCCCATTTCTGGAGCTCCTTTAAGAGTCTTGCTTAATCCCCTCTCCTCTAACACCAGAAACAGAGGCAAGAAAAAGTCTCTTGTTTCATTGGCAGCTCCAGACTTTTCCCGGACTCCCTCCCGGCTACCCATAGTGCACTAACCCCTTCAGGCTGTGTTCACGCAGCCAACCGCAGTCATCTCCAGGCTTCAGACTGAAACCCGAGCCTCAGCTCCCAGCCCCCACCCGTCCCGGTGGGTGAGCAGATAAGCCTCTCTGGCTGGTGAGTACTGGTCGGCACCGATCCTCTGCAGAAATCTCTATGCTTTGCCCTCCACACCCTGTTACTGTGCTCTCCTCTGTGGCTCTGAAGCGTCCCCTTCTGCCACCCGTAGTCTCCACCCATGAAGGGGCTTCTAGTGTGTGGAAAACTTTCCTCCTTCACAGCTCCCTCCCACTGGTGCAGGTCCCATCCCTATTCTTTTGTCTCTGTTTAGTCTTTTTTCTTTTACCCTACCCAGTTATGTGGGGTGTTTCTTGCCTTGTGGAAGGTCTGAGGTCTTCTGCCAGCGTTCAGTGGGTGTTCTATATGAGCAGTTCCACGTGTAGATGTATTTCTGATGTATCTGTGGAGAGAAAGGTGATCTCCACATCTTACTCTTCTGCCATCTTCTCTCCGATCTGATTCTTTCCTTCTACTAACTTTCCATTTTGTTTGTTTTTCTTTCTCTAGTTACTTTAAGTGTAAGCTTAGGTTGTTTATTTGAGTTTTTTATTGTTTCCTGTGGTAAGATTGTATTGTTATAATTTCTCTTAGCACTACTTTTGCCGTGTCCCATAGGTTTTGGATCATCATGCTTTTGTTTTTATTTTTCTCTAGGTATTTCTTGATATCCTCTTTGATTTCTTTAGTGAACCATTACTTGTTTAGTAGCACATTATTTAGCCTCCAAGTGTTTGTGTAATTTTTTAGTTTTTTTCTTGTAGTTGATTTCTAATCTCATAGTGTTTTGGTCAGAAAAGATGCTTGGTATGATTTCAATTTTCTTAAATTTACTGAGGCTTGCTTTCTGACACAGTATAGGATCATTCATGGAAAATGTTCCATGTGCACTAGAGAAGACTGTATTCTGTTTCTTTTGGATGGAATCCTCTATAAATATCAATTAAATCCCTCTATTCTATTGTTGCATTTAATGTCTGTGTTTCCTTATTGATTTTCTATCTGGATTATCTGTCCATTGATGAAAGTGAGGTGTTAAAGACCCCCCAGTATTATTGTGTTACTGTAATATCTCCTTTTATGGCTGTTAGTATTTGCCTTATATATTGGGGTGCTCCTATATTGGGTACATATATATTTACAATTGTTATATCTTCTCTGTGATTGATCCCTTGATCATTATCTGGTGTCCTTCTTTGTCTCTAGTAACAGCCTTTATTTTCAAGTCTATTTTTGTCTGAGTATTGTTACTCCAGCTTTCTTTTGATTTCCATTTGCATGGAATACATTTTTCCGTCCCCTCACTTTCAGTCTGTATGTTTCTGTAGATCTGAAGTAGATCTTTTGTAGACAACATTTCTATGGGTCTTGTTTTTGTATCCATTCAGCCAGTCTATCTCTTTTGGCTGGAGCATTTAGTTCATTTACGTTTAAGGTAATTATTGATATGTATGTTCTTATTGCCATTTTATTAATTGCTTTGGATTTGTTTTTGGTGGTCCTTTTTCCTCTTTTGTTCTCTTTTCTTGTGATTTGATGACTAACTTTAGTGTTGTGTTTGGATTCCTTTTTCTTTTTGTGTGTGTGTATCTATTGTAGTTTTTTGCTTTGTGGTTACCTTGAGATTTTGTTATAACAGACTATATATAAACAAGACTGTTTTAAGCTGATGGTCTTTTAATTTTGAATGAATTTCCAATATCCTGCATTTGCACTTTCCTCACTATTCTTGGTTTGATATCATATTTATGTGTCAATTATGTCCTAACTTTATTGTATGTTTGCTTTTACCCATGAGATTTTCCATTTGTAATTTTCTTGTTTCTAGTTGTGGCCTTTTCTTTTTTCATCTAGAATAGTTCTTTTAGCATTCGTTGCAAAGCTGGTCTGGAGGTGCTGAATTCACTTAGCTTTTTCTTATCTATAAAGCTTTTGATTTTTCCATCAAATCTGAATGAGAGTCTTTCTGGGTAGAGAATTCTTGGTTGATGCTTCTTCTGTTTCATTACTTTATATATACCCTGCTACTCCCTTCTGGCCTGTAGATTTTCTGCTGAAAAATCTGCTGATAACCTTACGGTAATTCCCTTGCATGTTTTTGTTACTTTTCCCTTGTTGCTTTTAATATTTTTATTTGTCTTTAAGTTTTGTCAATGTGATTACTATATGTCACAGTATGTTCCTCCTTGGGTTTGTCATTCCTGAGACTCTCTGTGCTTCCTAGACTTGCATGACTATTTCCTTTCCCTTGTTATGGAAATTTTCAACTCTTATCTCCTCAAATATTTTCTCAGGTCCTTTCTCCCTCTTTCTTCTTCTGGGACCCATATAATGCAAATGTTGGTGCATTTAATGTTGTTTCAGTGGTCTCTTAGACTGTCCTCATTTCTTTTCATTTTTTTTCTTCATTATTTTCCATGGCATTGATTTCCACCATTCTGTCTTCCTGGTCACTTATCCATTCTTCTGTCTCAGTTATTCTGCTATTGATTCCTTGTAGTGAATTTTTCTTTTCAGTTATTATATTGTTCTTCTCTTTTGTTTGTTCTGTGCTTCTTGTAGGTCTTTGTTAAGCTTACCTTTATCCTCTCAATCTGTGCTTCCATTCTTTTTCTGAGATCTTGGATCATCTTTTCTATCAGTACTCTGAATTATTTTTTGTGTAAATTGCCTATTTCCACATCATTTAGTGGTTCTTCTGAGGTTTTTGTCTTGTTCCTTCATCTGGGACATATATCTCTACTGTCTCATTTTTTCTAAATGTCTGTGATTGTGGTTTCCATTCCACAGGCTGCAGGGTTGTAGTTTTCTTGCTTCTGGTGTCTTCCTCCTGTTGGGTGAGGCTGTATAAGACCCTTGTGAAGGCTTCCTGGTGGGAGGGACTGATTACTGTCTACTGGTGGCTGGAGCTGTGTCTTGTCCCTCTTCTGGCCAGGGCCGTTTCAATGTGTGTGTTTACCTCGCAGCTCTGTACTCAGGAAGACTTTAGGTAGCCTGTCTGCTGATGAGTGGTGCTATGTTCTTGCTCTGTTGGTTGTTTGCCCTGAGATGTCCCAGCAGCACTGGTACCTACAGGCTGTTGGGTCAGGTAATGTCTTGGTGAGAAAATGGTGGCTGTCAGGAGGGCTCACGCCAAGGGGTACTCCCCAGCATTACTGTCACCTGTGTCTTTGTCTCCACAGTGAGCCACAGCCATCCCCTGCCTCAGAATGAGACCCTCCAATACTATTAGCTAGATCTGATCCAGTCCCTTATGAGGTCACTGCTTTTTTCTCTGGGTCATGGTGTGCACGAGACCTTGTGTGTGCTCTCCAGGAATGAAGTTTCTATTTCCCCGAGTCCTGTGGAATTCCTGTAATCAAAATCTGCTGGTCTTCAAAGGCAGTTTCTCTGGGGGATCCTTTTCCTATTGCCAGACCCCCAAGCTGAGGAGCCTGATGTGGGGGTCAGAACTTTCACTCCTGTGGGAGAACTTCTATGGTATAATTATTTTTCAGTTTGTGGGTCACCCACCTGGTGGTAATGGGATTGATTTTTATCACAGTTGTGCCCCTTCTACTGTCTCGTCATGGCTTCTTCTTTGTCTTTGGATGTAGGATATCTTTTTTGGTAAGTTCCAGAGGTTTATTTTTTGATTGTTTTTCAGTAGTTACTTGTTACATGTTATATAGCTGAGCTCACATCCTTCTACTCCACCATCTTGTCTCCATCTTCTAGGATTTTGTAAATGGAACATCACAGACCAGTTACATTGTTACTCTAGAGCTGCCAGCAGCCTTGCCAAGAAAATTCACCTCATTCATGTGTGAAGCAGATCCTTCTGGCATAGGCCCACCCTGGAGATGCTTTGTCCCTGAGTATCTGCCAGGATCACTTCAGAAACTGAGCAAGGCAGCATCCCAGAATGGAATGTCTAACAGAGATGCTGCTGGAGAAGAGAAGCACATGCTTCCAGAGTCTTGGTCTGTGTAGTACAGTTTGAAGTCAAGAAGCATGATACCTTCAGGTTTGTTCTTCTTTCTCAGGATTGCTTTGGCTATTTTCTGGTTTCAAACAAATAAAATTAAATAGTAAAGATAAACAAAATTGACAAACCTTTAGCTACACTAAGAAAAAAGAGAGAAGACAAATGAATAAAATCAGAAATGAAAAAGGAAACTTTATAACTGATACCACAGGAATACAAAATATCATAAAAGACTACTGTGTACAGTTATGCACCAACAAATTTGATAACTTAGAATAACTGGATAAATTTCTGGAAACATATGACTTACCAAGACTATATATCAAGAAGAAATAGAAAATCTGAACAGACTAACAATGAGTAGGGAGGTTGAATTAGCAATCAAAAACCTCCCAACAAGGAAAGCTCAGGACCAGATGGTTTCCTTGGTGAATTCTATCACTCATTAAAAGAATTAAATGCAATCCTCAAAGTCTTCCAAAACGTTGAAGAAGAGGAAACACTCCACAAATCATTTTATGAAGACAACATTACCCTGATACAAAAGCCAGATAAGGACACACTACAAAAACAAACAAACAAACAAACAAATCAAAACCACACTACAGGTCAATATCCCTCATAAATATAAATGTAAAAATCCTCAACAAAATATTAACAAACTGAATTCAATTGCACATTAAAAGAATCATATACCATGATCAGTTGGAATTTGTCCCTGGCATGCAAGGATGGTTAAACATATTATCTCACATTAATAGAATGAAAGACAAAAGATATATGATCATCTCAATAGATGAAGAAAAGGTATCTGACAAGTACAACATCCTTTCATGATTAAAAACTCTCAACACACAAGCTTTAAATGATACATTACACTAGATGGACTTAATTGATATTTATAGGACATTCCATCCAAAAACAACAGAATACACATTATTCTCAAGTGCTCATGGAACATTCTCCAGGATAGATCATATCTTGGGTCACAAATCTAGCCTTGGTAAATTTAAGAAAATTGAAATCGTATCAAGCATATTCTCCGACCACAATGCTATGAGACTACATATCAATTACAGGAAAAGATCTGTAAAAAATACAAACACATAGAGGTTAAACAATACACTACTTAATAACAAAGTGATCACTGAAGAAATCAAAGAGGAAATCAAAAAATGCTTAGAAAAAAATGACAATAGAGACACGACGACCCAAAACCTATGGGATACAGCAAAAGCAGTTCTAAGAGGGAAGTTTATAGCAATACAATCATACCTTAAGAAACAGGAAGCATCTCGAATAAACAACATAACTTTGCACCTAAAGCAATTAGAGAAGGAAGAACAAAAAAACCCCAAATTTAGCAGAAGGAAAGAAATCATAAAGATCAGATCAGAAATACATGAAAAAGAAAGGAAGGAAACAATAGCAAATATCAATAAAAGTAAAAGCTGGTTCTTTGAGAAGATAAATAAAATTGATAAACCATTAGCCACACTCATCAAAAAAAGGGAGAAGATTCAAATCAATAGAATTAGAAATGAAAAAGGGGACGTAACAAGTGACACTGCAGAAATACAAAAGATTAATAGAGATTGCTGCAAGCAACTGTATACCAATAAAATGGACAACCTGGAAAAAATGGACAAATTCTTAGAAATGCACACATGCCGAGACTGAACCAGGAAGAAACAGAAAATATGAACAGACCAATCACAAGCACTGAAATTGAAACTGTGATTAAAAATCTTCCAACAAACAGAAGCCCAGGACCAGATGGCTTCACAGGCGAATTCTATCAAATATTTACAGAAGAGCTAACATCTATCCTTCTCAAACTCTTCCAAAAGATAGCAGAGGGAGGATCACTCCCAAACTCATTCTATGAGGCCACCATCACCCTGATACCAAAACCAGACAAAGACGTCACAAAGAAAAAAAAAACTACAGGCCAATAGCACTGATGAGCATAGATGCAAAAATCCTCAACAAAATAAAAGCAAACAGAATCCAACAGCAGATTAAAAGGATCAAACACCATGATCAAGTGAGGTTTATTCCAGGAATGCAAGGATTCTTTGATATATGCAAATCAATCAATGTGATACACCATATCAAGAAACTGAAGAAGAAAAACCATATGATCATTTCAATAGATGTAGAGAAAGCTTTTGACAAAATTCAACACCCATTTATGATAAAAACCCTGCCGAAAGTAGGCGTAGAGGGAACTTTCCTCAACATAATAAAGGCCATATATGAGAAGCCTACTGCCAAAATCATCCTCAATGCTGAAAAATTGAAACCATTTCCACTAAGATCAGGAACAAGACAAGGATATCCACACTCACCACTATTATGCAACCTAGTTTTGGAAGTTCTAGCCACAGCAATCAGAGAAGAAAAAGAAATAAAAGGAATCCAAATAGGAAAAGAAGAAGTAAAGCTGTCAGTGTTTGCAGATGACATGATACTATACATAGAGAATACTAAGGATGCTACCAGAAAACTACTAAAGCTAATCAATGAATTTGGTAAAGTAGCAGGATACAAAATTAATGCACAGAAAGCTCTGGCATTCTTATACACTAATGATGAAAAATCTGAGTGAAATTAAGAAAACACTCCGATTTACCATTGCAACAAAAAGAATAAAATATCTAGGAATAAACCTACCTAAGGAGACAAAAGACCTGTATGCAGAAAACTATAAGACACTGATGAAAGAAATTAAAGATGATACAAATAGGTGGAGAAATATACCATGTTCTTGGATTGGAAGAATCAACATTGTGAAAATGACTCTACTACCCAAAGCAATCTACAGATTCAATGCAATCCCTATCAAACTACCACTAGCATTTTTTACAGAACTAGAACAAAAATTTTCACAATTTGTATGGAAAAACAAAAGACCCCGAATAGCCAAAGCAATCTTGAGAACGAAGAATGGAGCTGTAGGAATTAGGCTCCCTGACTTCAGACTATACAACAAAGCTACAGTAATCAAGACAGTATGGTACTGGCACAAAAACAGAAATATAGATCAATGGAACAGGATAGAAAGCCCAGAGATAAACACACACACATATGGTCACCTTATCTTTGATAAAGGAGCAAAGGATATACAGTGGAGAAAAGACAGCCTCTTCAATAATTGGTGCTGAGAAAACTGGACAGCTACATGTAAAAGAATGAAATTAGAACAATCCCTAACACCATACACAAAAATAAGCTCAAAGTGGGTTAAAGTCTTAAATGTAAGGCCAGACACTATCAAACTCTTAGAGGAAAACATAGGCAGACCACTCTATGACATAAATCACAGCAAGATCCTTTTTGACCCATCTCCTAGAGAAAAGGAAATAAAAACAAAAATAAACAAATGGGACCTAATGAAACTTAAAAGCTTTTGCACAGCAAAGGATACCATAAACAAGACCAAAAGAGAACCCTCAGAATGGGAGAAAATAGTTGCAAATGAAGCAACCAACAAAGGATTAATATCCAAAATTTATAAGCCACTCAGGCAGCTCAATAACAAAAAAACAAACAACCCAATCCAAAAATGGGCAGAAGAACTAAATAGACATTGCTCCAAAGGAGAGATACAGATTACCAACAAACACATGAAAGCATGCTCAACATCAGTAATCATTAGAGAAATGCAAATCAAAACTACAATGAGATATCATCTCACACCAGTCAGATTGGCCATCATCAAAAACTCTAGAAACAATAAATGCTGGAGAGGGTGTGGAGAAAAGGGAACACTCTTGAATTGCTGGTGGAATGTAAATTGATACAGCCACTATGGAGAACAGTATGGAGGTTCCTTAAAAAACTACAGATAGAACTACCATACGACCCCGCAATCCTACTACTGGGCATAAACCCAGAGAATACCATAATTCAAAAAGTCATGTAGCAAAATGTTCATTGCAGCTCTATTTACAATAGTCAGGTCTTGGAAGCAACCTAAATGTCTATCAACAGATGAATGGATAAAGAAAATGTGCACATATATACAATGGAATATTACTCAGCCATAAAAAGAAATGAAACTGAGTTATTTGTAATGAGTTGGATAGACCTGGAGTCTGTCATACAGAGTGAAGTAAGTCAGAAGGAGAGAAACAAATACCGTATGCTAACACATATATATCGATTCTAAAAAAAAAAATGTCATGAAGAGATTAGTGGTAGGACAGGAATAAAACACAGACCTACTAGAGCATGGACTTAAGGATATGGGGGCGGGGAAGGGTAAGATGTGACAAAGTGAGAGAGTGGCATGGACATGTGTACACTACCAAATGTGAAACTGATAGCTAGAAATAAGCAGCTGCATAGCGCAGAGAGATCAGCTCTGTGCTTTGTGACCACATAGAGGGGTGGGATGGGGAGTGTGGGAGGGAGGGAGATGCAAAAGGGAAGAGATATGGGAACATATGTATATGTATAACTGATTTGCTTTGTTGTAAAGCAGAAACTAATGCACCATTCTGGAGTGGTTGTACTCCAATAAAGATGTTAAAAATAAATAAATAAAAATAAAGATACAGACTCTCAACAAATTGGGTGTAAAATTAACATACCTCAACAAAAAATAACAAGCCCACAGCTAACATTACACTCAGTGGTGAAAGTTTGAAAGCTTTTCCTCTATAGGTGTCTTATATATCACTTTTATATACATTTAAAACCCCATCAATCAAACAATGTTATACTTTTTGGTTTGAACTATCACACATGTTTTATAGAAGTGAATAGAAGAATAGTTTCCTACCTAGTTATTTACCATTTATATTGCTCTCCTTTATTATTTATGTCCCAATTTTTCTTCTGTTAGTGTTTCCCTGTTTTACTTGAATAGCTTCTTTCACACATTTTTTAAGAACATTCCTGCTGGTAATGAATTACATTGTTTTTCTTTTATTAAAGAATATCTTGATTTCTCTTTCATCCCTGAAGGATAATTTTGCTGGATACAGAATTCTAGGTAGACAATATTTTCCTTTTAGTACTTGAAAAATATGTTGCTACTTCTTGTCTCTTCTCTCTTGATTTCTAATGAGCAATCATCATTTACGTGAATTGTTGTTCCTCTCTAGATAATGCATCATTTCCCTGTCTACTTTCAAGATGTTTTTCTGTCTGTGGTTGTCAGTAGTTTGATTATGATGTACCTGAGGGTAGATTTATTTTGGTTTATCCTGTTTGGGATGTCCTCAGCTTCTCGAATATACAGATTTATGTGGTAGGCAGAATAATGGTCCCCCAAAGATGCCCATACCCTAATCCCCAGTACCTGTGAATATATGTTAAATGGGAAAAGGTTCTTTGCATTGGAATTGAGATTTTTAATCAGCTTACTCTAAGATAGGCTAAATGGGACCAACGTAATAACATGAGACCTTGAAAGTGGAAGAGGAAGGCAGGAAAGTTACTCAGAGAGATGCAGCAGAAAAAATATGTTATTGTGATGTGGCAGGAGGGGAGGAGTCAGAGAAATTGAAAGCATGACAGGAATTTGACCTGCATTGCTGATTTTGACAGGAGCCATTAACCATGAGCCATGAGCCAGGGAATGCAAAGAACAATGCCTGGCTTACAGTCAGCAAGAAAATGGGGACCTCAGTCTTACATGAAGGTGAATTCTGCCAACAACCTGAATGAGCTTGGAAGTCAGTTCTAACCCAGAGCCTCCAGATCAGGTTGGTTGATACATTGATTTTGTCTTTGTGAGATTCTCATTGGAGGAAAAAAAAGAGCCATGCTGTACCTGACTTCAGACCTATACACAGATATGGGAGATAATAAATTTGTGGGTGTTTTGCTTTTTTAACGTCTTTATTTGAGTATAACTGTTTTACAATAGTGTGTTACTTTCTGCTTTACAACAAAGTGAATCAGTTATACATATACATATGTTCCCATATCTCTTCCCTCTTGCATCACCCTCCTTCCCAACCTCCCTATCCCACCCCTCTAGGTGGTCACAAAGCACAGAGGTGAACTTCCTGTGCTATGCGGCAGCTTCCCACTAGCTATCTAATTTACATTTGGTAGTGTGTATATGTCCCTGCCACTCTCTCACTTCGTCACATCTTACCCTTTCCCCTCCCCATATCCTCAAGTCCATGCTCAAGTAGGTCTGTGTTTTATTCCTGTCCTACCACTAATCTCTTCATGACATTTTTTTTTCTTACATTCCATATATATGTGTTAGCATACGGTATTTGTTTTTCTCCTTCTGACTTACTTCACTCTGTATGACAGACTCCAGGTCTATCCAACTCATTACAAATAACTCAGTTTCATTTCGTTTTATGGCTGAGTAATATTCCATTGTATATATGTGCCACATCTTCTTTATCCATTCATCTGTTGATGGACATTTAGGTTGCTTCCAGGTCCTGGCTATCGTAAATAGAGCTGCAATAAACATTTTGGTACCTGACTCTTTTTGAATCATGGTTTTCTCAGGGTATAGGCCTAGTAGTGGGATTGTGGGGTCATATGGTAGTTCTATTTGTAGTTTTTTAAGGAACCTCCATACTGTTCTCCATAGTGGCTGTATCAATTCACATTCCCACCAGCAGTGCAAGAGTGTTCCCTTTTCTCCACACCCTCTCCAGCATTTATTGTTTCTAGAGTTTTTGATGATGGCCAATCTGACCGGTGTGAGATGATATCTCATTGTAGTTTTGATTTGCATTTCTCTAATGATTAATGATGTTGAGCATTCTTTCATGTGTTTGTTGGCAATCTGTCTGTCTTCTTTGGAGAAATGTCTATTTAGTTCTTCTGCCCATTTTTGGATTGGGTTGTTTGTTTTTTTGTTATTGAGCTGCATGAGTTGCTTATAAATTTTGGATATTAATCCTTTGTCAGTTGCTTCATTTGCAACTATTTTCTCCCATTCTGAGGGTTCTCTTTTGGTCTTGTTTATGGTATCCTTTGCTGTGCAAAAGCTTTTAAGTTTCATTAGGTCCCATTTGTTTATTTTTGTTTTTATTTCCATTTCTCTAGGAGATGGGTCAAAAAGGATCTTGCTGTGATTTATGTCATAGAGTGGTCTGCCTATGTTTTCCTCTAAGAGTTTGATAGTGTCTGGCCTTAAATTTAGGTCTTTAACCCATTTTGAGTTTACTTTTGTGTGTGGTGTTAGGGAGTGTTCAAATTTCATAATTTTACAGGTAGCTGTCCTGTTTTCCCAGCACCATTTATTGAAGAGGCTGTCTTTTCTCCACTGTATATCCTTCGTTCCTTTATCAAAGATAAGGTGACCATATATGTGTGTGTTTATCTCTGGGCTTTCTATCCTGTTCCATTGATCTATATTTCTGTTTTTGTGCCAGTACCATATTGTCTTGATTACTGTGGGCTTCTAGTATAGTCTGAAGTCAGGGAGCCTAATTCCTACAGCTCCATTCTTCGTTCTCAAGATTGCTTTGGCTATTCTGGGTCTTTTGTTTTTCCAAACAAATTGTCAATTTTTTTGTTCTAGTTCTGTAAAATTGCCAGTGGTAATTTGATAGGGATTACATTGAATCTGTAGATTGCTTTGGGTAGTAGAGTCATTTTCACAATGTTGATTCTTCCAATCCAAGAACATGGTATATTTCTCCACCTATTTGTATCATCTTTAATTTCTTTCATCAGTGTCTTATAGTTTTCTGCATACAGGTCTTTTGTCTCCTTAGGTAGGTTTATTCCTAGATATTTTATTCTTTTTGTTGCAATGGTAAATCGGAGTGTTTTCTTAATTTCACTCAGATTTTTCATCATTAGTGTATAAGAATGCCAGAGTTTCTGTGCAATAATTTTGTATCCTGCTACTTTACCAAATTCATTGATTAGCTTTAGTAGTTTTCTGGTAGCATCCTTAGTATTCTCTGTGTATATTATCATGTCATCTGCAAACAGTGACAGCTTTACTTCTTCTTTTCCTAATTGGATTCCTTTTATTTCTTTTTCTTCTCTGATTGCTGTGGCTAGAACTTCCAAAACTAGGTTGAATAATAGTGGTGAGTGTGGGCAACCTTGTCTTGTTCCTGATCTTAGTGGAAATGGTTTCAGTTTTTCACCATTGAGAACAATGCTAGTTGTGGGTTTGTCATATATGGCCTTTATTATGTTGAGGAAAGTTCCCTCTATGCCTACTTTTGTGTTTTTTTTTAATCTGCTGAATCTGAGGTAATTTTTTATAGCAGCAACAGAAAACTAATGCTGTGTATCTTTCACTAAACTTGGGTACTTTTTGTTGTTTATTTTTTCAATTTTTTTTAGCACTACATTCTTTCTCCTTTCTTTCTTGAGTCCTGATGACACAAATGTTATACTTTTTGTTATTTTCTCATAGGTCTCTGAGACTCTGTTTATTTTTAAAAATATTTTCTCCTCTATTGTTCTTATTCAATTATTTATATTGATGTCTTCAACTTCATTGACTATTTCTTCTGTTATCTCTGTTCTCCTATTGAGTCCATCCAGTAAGTTTCTTCATTTCAGTTTTGGTAGTTTTCAGTTTTAAAATTTCCTTTTTGTTTTTCTTTGTATAAGTTCTATTCATTTGCTTATATTTTCTGTTTTAATAATTCTTTCAAGAGTGTTTGCAGTTACTCAGTTGAGCATTGTTAATTGCTGCTTTAATGTCTTGTCAGATAATTCCAACATTTGTGTAATCTTAACCTTGCTGTAAATTGACTGTATTTTTCCATGCAGTTGAGATTTCTGTGGTTATTCAAATGCCAAATATTTTGTATTATTTATTGGACATTAGGAATATTAGGTTAGGAGACTCTGAGTTTTATTTAAAATATTATGGAGAATGTTGATACATTTTTTTCTAGCAATTGGTCTGGTTAGGTTCAGATTACAATTCAACCTACCTTCTATGTGCTTAGATTGGAATGCCAATTCAATTTTTGATGTTATTTGACTCTTCCCCATGTGTATGCTACCCAGTGATCAACCTGGAACATGGGTGGATGTCCATTCATTCGTTTAGTTCTCAAAGCCTGTATTATGCTATTTAGGACAATATCCATACACATGCAGGTCAGGACCGTGCTCAGGAGTTCATAAACTATTTTGTGGGTTGTCTTTCCTGAGCTACTCCCACTCTACTATGTCCTTGATACTTGCTGGTTCCGTGGTGCTCCTTTAAAAATTTTTCCAGCCAGAAACCTCCCACAGTTACACTGTCTCTGGGGATAAGCTGTAGGAAGACAGAGAGAAGAAAAATCACAGCATTGGGGTTTGGTCTCAACCTTCTGTATTCATAACTGCCCCCCACCAATGGAGAGAAAGTTACCTGTCTCTGAATTTTGGTTTCTGCTCACTCATCTTGCTGGCTGCTATAAATCTTGCTGCTTTCACTACAGTACTGCCTGCAAGCTGGGATGGGAGAGAACAGAGAAAAAGGATAGAAAAATACCTGGAGATTTTCTCAACTCTCTGTGAGCTTTACTTATTATCTTTCCTGCTCCTTGAGCCGGGCTTCTCTTGATGCCTCTCTGCACCACAGTGCTCAGTGCTGGATTTCAGACTTCACTGAGTTGAAACTGGGAGATATTGAAGGAAAAAAAATGGTAAATTGGAGAAATTTGTAAACTGGCAAAAACACCACTGGTTTAGTTTTACTTTAAATTCTCCTTCAATCTACCTGCTGTTACTTAATTTTCTGAGTCCTCATATAGCTGGTCCATGAATTCTGTTCAGGTTTATAGTTATGTTCAGATGGTGAAAATGGTGGAATGTGCTTATCCCATGTTACCTGAAATGAGGTACTTATGATCCCTTTAAATATCTGAAGGATTTGGTGTGATGTCTCGTCCTTTATTTCTGATAATGGTAATTTGTGTCTTTCCTCTTCTTTTCCTTGCTGAGTCTAGGTAGAATTTGATCGCTTTTATTGATTCTTTCAAGAAATCATCTTTTAGTAGAATTGATTTTTCTCTGTTATTTTTTGTCTTCTCATTCATTCATTTCTTCTCTTTGTTATTTTCTTACTCTTATTTACTTTAACTACTCTTCCTTTTCTGGTTTCTTAGGAAGCTTAGATTAACTGATTAGAGATTTTCTTTTCTAATATAAGTATTTAATGGTATAAAACTTTTTTCTAAGTACTGCTTTAGCTGCATCTCACAAATTTTGATATGTTGTATTTTTTATTTTATTCAGTTAAAAATAACATAGTTTCCTTCTGACTTCTTCCTTGCCCCAATGGATTACTTCTAAATATATTTAATTTTTAAAGACTTTTCAGAAAATCTTTGTTATTGATTTCTTAATTACACTGTTGTCAGAGGACACATTTTGTATGATTTCATACTCTTAAATTTACTTAGACTTGTTTTATGGCTCAGAATATGGTCTATTTTGTGAATATTCCATGTGCATTTGAAAAGAATATGTATTTTTCTATTGTTTAGTGCAATATTTTATAACTACCCATTAGGTCAACTTGGTTGATAGTATTGTTCAAGCCACCTATATCCTTACTGATTTTCTATCTACTTTTTCTATTGATAATGGAGATAAGAGTATTGAAATATCCAGTTGAAAATATTATTTTATCTCCTTTCCTTCAGTTCTATTTGTTTTTGCTTCATTTATTTAAAATCACTGTAATTATATACATACACATTTAAGGACTATTATATCTTCTTAATGAATCAATACCTTTATCATTATAAAATGCCCCTCTTTTATATCCTAGTGATATTCTTCTGAAATCTAATTTGTCTTATATTCATATAGCTACTGAAGCTTCAGTTTGATTTGTGTTTGCATGGTACATCATTGTATGTTTTACTATTAGTATAACTATTTCTTTATATTGAGTTCCTCCATGTGGTCAGGTCTTGCTTAATTATCCAATCTGGATATCTGTCTTTTATTTGGAGTGTTTAGACCATTTGTATGTAGTATAATTATCAGTGAAATTTCACTTAAACCTATCATCTTCCTATTTTCCTTCTACTTGCTCTTCTCTTCTTTATTCTATTTGTCCTCCTCCTGCCTCTTGTGGATTATGTATTTTTTAAAAAATCCACCTTATTTACACTTTAAAAAAAAGCTATACAGCTTTGCTTTTTTTTAGTAATTTCTATAGTGTTTAAAATATGCAATTTATATTATCACAGTCTATCTTAAAATAATATTATATCATTTTATGTATTATATTAGAATCTACAAGGGTATACTTCTATTTCTCTCTCATACTTTATGCTATTGTTTTGTACATTTTTCTTTTATTTATGTTGTCACACCCATAATATATTGCTATTTTTTCTTTATACAATCAATTATCTTATAGGGAGATTTAAAATGATAACATATATTTTCTATTTACCTATATTATCATTTCATTCTTCATTCTTTAGATGGATACAAATTTCTATCTGGTATAATTTCAGCTGGCTGAAGAAGTTTCTATAACATGTTCTGTAGTACAATTTAGTGATGATGGATTCTTCCAACTTTTGTTTATCTGAAAAAGTCATCATTTGACCTTTTTTTTTTTTTTTTTGTGGTACGTGGGCCTCTCACTGCTGTGGCCTCTCCCGCCGCGGAGCACAGGCTCCAGACGCACAGGCTCAGCAGCCATGGCTCACGGGCCCAGCCGCTCCGCGGCACGTGGGATCCTCCCGGACCGGGGCACGAACCCGTATCCCCTGCATTGGCAGGCGGACTCTCAACCACTGCGCCACCAGGGAAGCCCCATTTGACCTTTTTTTAAACCTGTTTTCTCTGGGTATAGAAATCTAGGTTGACACTTTGTGTTTGTTTGTTTGTTTTCTTCTAGTGCTTTGATAATGTCACTCCATTATTTTCTGTCTTTTATGGTTTCTGACTAGAAGAGTGATGTCATTCTTATCTTGGTTTTGTGTGTGTGTGTGTGTGTGTGTGTGTGTGTGTGTGTGTGTTTTCTCTGGACTTTCTATGAGGTTTTTAAAAATTATCACTAGTTTTCAGAAATTTGATTATGATGGGCCTTAGTATGGTTTTATGTTTCTTCTGTTTGGGATTTTTTTAACTTCTTGGTTCTTTGCATATATGATTTTAATAAAATTTGGAAATATTTTGAACATTGCTTCTTCAAATATTTTCTAACCTCCCTCATTTTCTGGAACTCCAATTACACATATATTAGATTACTGATTTTGTTACATAAATCACTGATGATCTGTTTATTTTCCTAGTATTTTTGCTCTTTGTCCTTTATTTTGTATAGTTTCTATTACTATGTCTTCAGGTTCGCTTATCTTTTCTTCTTCAGTGTCTAATCTGTATAATTCAGTCTACTGCCTTTTTCATTTCTAAAAACATATCATTTTGTCCTTTTTATACTTTCCATTCTCTTTTTTATGTTCATGGTTTCCTATATCATCTTGAAAATATGGACTATAAATGTAAACATCTTTGTCTGCCAATACCATCATTTTCTGTCAATTCTGGGTGTGCTTCTATTGATTAACCTTTTTTTCCTGGTCATGGGTCATATTTCTCTGTTTCTTTGTAAGCTTAGTGAGTTTTGATTGTAACACAAGTTTGCCAGATCTTGTGAATTTTATATTGTGGAGTGCTGGGCTTTGTTTTACTCCTTTAAATAGTCTTGGGATTTTTTTCTTCCATACAGTTAGGTTACATGGAATCAGTTTGATCATTTTGAATCTTGATTTTAAGCTTTGCTAGTTTGTGTATAGAGCTAATTTAACTACAATACTAAATCAATTCCTTTCTAAGGACTTTATCCTATGATCCTTTCATCACAAGGTCTTCCTATTCTTGCTGGTGGAGATATAAACTATTGCAGCCCTATGTAGACTCCAACGATTTTTCAGTTATTTATTTCTAATGAGTTTTGTAGTGAAATTAGAAGTAGATTCTTACATTCATATTCAAATGTTATGTGTCAAGCACTGACCTAAGCATTTTTTCATTCTTTAATTATCTCTTACCTATTTTCCTTATTATTAATGTTTCACAATATGTTCTTATAACTAGCATTCTCATTTACCATACCAATAAGGAAATGAGTGATGCTGGATTCCTGACTCTTATAGCCACTTTCCTCCCTAATGTGTTTCTTGGACAGGATCAGAATATTGGAAAATACAGTCATGTGAGAGTTTTGTTCTTCAATTAAAACACTGAATTAATGAATATTCAATAATTTCCTCTAAGGAAAATACAGAGTTAAGTGCCTGTGAGCCTCTGGTCACAACATTTTTGTCAAAAGACCAACATATAACCTTCTTTTATATGTATTTCTATTTAAAACACCTTATTTAATATATATTGTTTATTTATTAACATTGAACTAATGGCCAATAGCACTATAACTCATACATGAACAAAGCTTATATAACACATTTTTTTTTTTGCATAAGGCACACCACAGCCTTCTTAAGCTTAGGCACACTAGACAGCACCATGGGACTATGTTTGGGAGCCATATAAAAGAAGTGAAATTACTAAAAAAGAAGCAAAAAATGTGGCATTAAATATAACATGGGATTCTTTACAGTATGAGATCTGAAACAAGAAGGCAGGATGTCACCTTGTTCAACCTCAGCAGGGAACATGTTTACGGGAGATGAACTTTTCACGGTTCTGTGCATGTACATGTCTGCAAATGACTGCAAAAGCTCTGTGAATATTGATTTTAGGTTTACAAATAAATTTCAGTGAGTGGGCAAATGTGAAAATATGGAATCTGTGAATAATGTGTATTGGCTCGTATTGATGTTTGACTTGTTTCTTTCCACTTATCTATTCTTACTTGATAATGCTTAAAGGCTATACAGCTTGGAAGTTGGTACATTCCCAATTCCAGTGACCTCTTTATAAGACCTAACCAAAGAACTATCTTCACCATAGAAAACTCAAAATTCCAGGAGGTCATACTAATTGAAATAGAGTTGGGGGCTCTTGCTTCAGAATTTTATGGTATACTACCTATTTTGTAGCATAGGCAGTTTCTTCTGGTACTGACTAGTTGGATGTGCCTTCCCTCAGTCTATTTATTCTTGACAGAAGGAATATAGCCCACATGGTATGCATGGTATCCAAATATACTTCACATCACTTTGGACTAATTATATATTTTACTTCTGTAATCAACCTTTTTAGTGTCTAAATAAAGTGGATTTTGTTTGTATCTATCATTAAAAAGTATATGGGCTCATCAGGGTCCTTTTTTTTTTCAGTAGACTAGTTACTTTTACCTGACAAAGCCTATTAGCCTCTTTCATCTCATGAAATTCTTTAGGGTTAAGGAAATAGTTATGTGTTTTTCTGTCTGTGTTTTAAGAAAGGTCACTTTGAGATTTTCTTTTTGGCTTTTTCTGGCTGTGCTGTCTGTCTGTCATGTCACATTAGACTTTTTCAAGGATCATGCCATGCTTGACACTGTGAAGAGACTCAGTCTATCATGAAAATAAAGCCCCTACATGTGAAAATGGAAAAAAAGAGTCACTTCGTTGAAAAACAGGTCAAAGAGGTAAAAACTGTTATTTGAAAATACATCTTGAATCCAAGAAGCAGAGTCCAGGGAGGGTAGCCTTGACACAGTTTTCACTAGAGGCTTGTCTTGAGAGGCCAAGGGGGAGATATTTTCTATAAGAATGGTACATTTGGGTTTATCTTTCCCTAGTCTTTTGGACAAGGCAGGGAAAATATGGAGTGATTCATTTAAATAGAGTTTGTTCCTTTTTGAGCATAGAGTTCCTTGCACCTGAAGGCAAAGCCTCCCAGTAAACCAGACTACAGGGACGTGCAAACTTCAAAGTGCCTTGAGAAATGTAGAAGCAGTACTGAATGAAAATGTTCAAAGTCTTGAAGAAAACTTTGTGAAAAGTTATTTTTGTGTGCATGTTTCTCTCCAAAATATATTAATAATAATAATAATAAAATATATTATGGAATCTAACCTGGTATGCCATTGATTCTCTGCTCCCTATCTCATCCTCTAAATGAAGTGTCATTTGTAGATATATGTATTTCTCCTTTCTTCTTTACCTCCAAGATCAATAACATACTTTTGAGTTTCTGTACCTAGATTTCCTTTTCTCTAGTTCTCTCCTTGATTTTTTAGAGTTTACTTTTGTCTTTTCTTCTTCATGAAACTTCTTCCCTACACTTAGAAAAAAAATCCCTCTTTTGTCCATGTCAAGAGAGTGCTTTTCTGTGCTCATCCTATTTGATAGTCTGCTGTCCCAGATGTCAGCTGTCCCTTCCCGGGGTTCTTCGAGTTCATGCTCTCTCAGTATTCCTCTCAAGGCAGAGAGCCTTTCCATCATTGTCTTCTTTCAGCTGCTCCCTTAGAATGCTTCAGGTTATTTCCTCCCTAGTTTTGACTTTGCTCTGAGCCTTTTAAAGCACTCACCTTTACCTTCATCAACGTCTCTTTCTCTCCACTGACTTTTCCCCCTTTACCTATAAACAAGCTCAGCTCTACAAGCCCTTTAAAGTCACAATAATAAAAAACCTAACCTAACCGAGCTCCTAATTTATCTTTGTCATTCTTACTAGCAACCATTCTGTTTCTTTCTCTTTTTATCATCAGAATTTTCAAGAGTAACATACTCTTGTTACTGAGATTTTCTTTATTTTCAGCCTATCTTCTGTTCCCACCATTCTAAAAACCTTTTCTTGTAAAGTCTCCTAGTGACTTTGAAATCATCAAATTTAGTGGCTTATCCCACTCTTTCTTCTCTTCCTCACTCCTTCTGCAACTTTGTCATTCAAAAATAAAATAAAATAAAATAAAATATATTTAAAAAAAGAAATGAAGGAAGTGAAAAACAAACAAACAAAAAAACCTTCCTTGGTGGGTTATTTCAAAAGGTGTAAAGTAAAAAAGTAAAAGTTTTCCAACTGTGTTCTGGATTCCTCATTTCTAATCCCAGGAAGTAATGACTGCAACAGTTTATTGTATATCCTTCCAGAAATTTTCTGTGCATAATCAAACACCTTTTAATACAAACAGGGTCATATTATGTATAATCTGTTATGTGATTACTTTCTCCACTTAAAAATAAGTCTCATAGTCCATTCTATATTGGTATATACAGATTTACCTCATTTAAAAAATGACTGAGTAGTCTTCCCTTGTAAGAATGAATTATGGCTTATTTAATTGGTTTCCTATTGATAGACATTTTGGTTGCATCCACATTATTGTTATCACAGTGTTGCAGTGAACATACTTATGGAAGCAAATGTATTTGCATTTGATTGTTTGTGTAATATATCCATAGGATATATTTCTGGATTTGGAAATGCTATCAAGCTTCTTCTCTCTCTATTAAAATATGTACAGTTTCACTAATAACATAACAAATATCCATGTAATCTCTATATTAATACATAGAACATTTGCCTACCTTGTATTCCTCTTCCCTACATACTCCTCCATCCCCATCCACCAAGTAATAACTAATTTGAATTTTGTGTTAATCATCTGCTTGCTTTTTTTTAAGAAAAATCATTTTATCACATATATGGGAAGCTTATACACACATTTTTACATAAATATATTGCTAGTTTTATCTGTTTTTCTTTAATCTTTATATAAATGGAATCAAACTTCTATAACTTGCTTCTACATTATGTTTGTCTAATTTATCCATGGTGATATGCCCAACTACTCCATCTTAGAAGTCTTTTCTCTATCAGCTTTCTATCATCCCAAGTCTCTTCTTACTTTGTTCAAGTTTTCTCTTTTGTTTTTCTCCCTGATTTCTTCCCATCTCTTCAGTGTAGTTCTCTGAATTTTACTCCCCTGTGCTCTGTTTTTTATCTCAATTTCCACTAAGTGACCTTATCCCTTTTTTATATCTTCTATTCTCTTATTCATGTGGATGACTCCCACATTTATAGTTCTGCTTCTAACCTCTTTCCTGAGCTCTAGACTATCATCCTTAACATTATTACTTGTTTATCTTGTGATAGTACTTTAAATTATATTGGATTCAAGTAGCATTTAGTGGAGACATATATATATATATATATATATATATATATATATATATATATATATATACATATATATATATATATATATATATTTTTAAATTCCAGACTCTGTGCTAGGTGCTGAAGATTGACAGAAAAATAAAACATGGTCCTGCATTTTAATAGGAAAAACAGATGTACAAACCTGCACAAAGGTTTATGGCTTTCATGAATTTACTGTATATTCCTAGATTAACTCTGCCTATTAAATTTCCTACTTCTGTAATAACACCATCATTTTCTTCCTCACCCAGGCTTATCTTTGCCTTTCTTCTCCCTGAGCCTTATTCCTCTATTAGTTTTGACCTTTTCCCTCACGTGCCACATGAAGATTCAGTCACCATATTTTATCAATTCTTCACTCTTATGTTTTAACCCTCTCACTGTTGTGGCCTCTCCCATTGTGGAGCACAGGCTCCGGAAGTACAGGCTCAGTGGTCATGGCTCACGGGCCCAGGTGCTCTGTGGTACGTGGGATCTTCCTGGACCGGGGCACAAATCCATGTCCCCTGCATCAGCAGGTGGACTTGCAACCACTGCACCACCAGGGAAGCCCAATCCTTCTTTTTTTCACCCTTAACACCACTTTTCAGAGATCTTCTCTCTTCACACTGAACCTGTTACAAACATTTATTTTTCTTTCAACCTCAAATTCATTGTGTAAGCTATATGCTGTTCAAACTTTACCGTATTCAGCTCTTAATATTATTGTTACTCATCCACTCAAAAACCTTCAAGAGCTACCTGCTGTCTATTGAAGCAGATCCAAATTCCATAATCTAACATTTAGGGCCATCTATAGTCTAACGCTAAGCTTTCTCTTCTCTTACTGATTCCCGTGAGAGGATTTGCAAAATCAAATGATCATAGGCATCAGGCAGGTAATGCCAATTAGTGGGTCTAGTTGAGTGAGCACTGTGGCAAACTGGGAAGAAAATTTTCCACCTACAGTTTATAATTCATGGCTAAGCTGATTATTGCTATGTGGAACTTGCAAGCCCGGTGTTGCCAGAGTTTTCATTATTTCAAGAAAAGATATAAATTCAGATTTTTATATGAAATCTTTGCATTTTTAGATATTGGCAACCACTTAAAAACAAACAGTTCTGTCAAAAGAACACATGGCTGAGGGCTGCCAGTCTATAACTTTTGCCCTATGTATATCTAGCCAGGCTGGTATTACCATTTGTATTCTCACCTCTATTCTGCCTACTTAGAATTTCTTCAGCCATTCTCTCAGTTTATCAAATCTGTTATAACCCAGATCTTTTGAGAAGGTTTCCCTGGCCAGAAAACCTGACTTTCTAAGGCACTTATTGTCTCTTTCAATCATCTGGCATTTAAAAATGATTTATATTGTCAATTCTATTTTTTTCGTGTTCCTATGTTTCTTAGAATATTTTTATAATTATACAGACAATAAGCGTACATTATATAAAATTTGAAGTGTATAATAAAGTATCCAACTTAAACAATAGCAACCTATTGTCCTACTATTAAGTAATAAGCACTGTGAACATAATTATATTTTCTTATTTCTTTGTCGGAAATGTGGAAGATATATTTCTCTTTCTGTCTCGATCTTTACCTCTATCTCTATCTCTCTCCATCTATCTCCAAATTGCCTTTCCTAAAGATTGTACCAGTTTACATTCCTATAAACAATGTATGAGAATACCTTTTCTCCATCACTATTCTCAACACTAGATATTTCCACTGTTTTTAATCTTTGCAGAGTGAGAGGAGCTCAAGAAAGACAATCCATAAGATTGTTTATGAACTCTTGGGCGTAGCCCTGACCGGCATATACATTGATTTGGGAAAATGGTAGATCATTGTCTTTTTTATTGTAGTAAAATATGTGTAATATTTGTCATTTGTACATTCGTAAGTGTAAAATTTAGCGGCATTAAACATATTCACAATGTTGCATAACCAATGCCACTATATCTCCCCCACAATTTTTTATCAACCCCAACATAAACTCTGCCCATTAAAAAATAACTTCCATGTCTCCCTACCCCTCAGCACCTGGTAACTTTTATCTACTTTTTATCTCCATGAATTTGCCTATTCTAGGTAACTCATATAAGTGGAATCACATAATATTTGTCTTTCTGTGTCTGGCTTATTTCACTTAGCATAATGTTTGTAAAGTCCATCTATGTTGTAGCATATATCAAAATTCCATTGTTTTTTATGACTAATTACTATTCCATTCTATGTATATGCCACATTCTTAGTAATCTGTCAATGGACATTTGGTTTTTCCACCTTTTGGCTATTGTGAATAGTATTGTTATGAATATTGGTATACAAATATCTGTTCAAGATGCTACTCTTTTTTTTTTTTTTTTTATTTTTTTTTTTATTTTTTTATTTTTTATTTTTTATTTTTTTTTGTGGTATGCGGGCCTCTCACCGCTGTGGCCTCTCCCGTTGCGAGGCACAGGCTCCGGATGCGCAGGCTCAGCGGCCATGGCTCACGGGCCCAGCCGCTCCGCGGCATGTGGGATCTTCCCGGACCAGGGCACGAACCCGTATCCCCTGCATCGGCAGGCGGACTCTCAACCACTGCGCCACCAGGGAAGCCCCAAGATGCTACTCTTAATTCTTTTGATTATATACTTGGAAGTGGCATTTTGGGATCTTGTGGTAATTCTATGTTTACCTCTGACAAACTGCCAAATTGTTTTTCATAGTGACTGCATCACGTTACATTCTCACCAGTAAAGTGTGAGAGTTTCAATTTTTCCACATTCTCACCAACACTTGTTATTTTTCTTTCTTTTTTAAAAAAATAAAGCTATCCTAGTAGCTGTGAAGTGGTATCTCATTGTGGTTTTGATTTGCATTCCCCTAAAGACTGATGACTTTGAGGACCTTTCTAATGTACTCATTGGCCATTTGTATATATCTTGTATGGAGAAATGTCAATTCATATCCTTTATGAATTTTGGAATTGGGTGGTTTTGTTTTTGAGTTTTAGGTATTCTTTGTATATTCTGGATATTAGTACCTTATCAGATATATGATTTGCAAATATATTTCTCATTCTTTATATCATCTTTCTGCTTTCTTTATAGTTTCCTTGATACATGAAAGTTCTTAATTTTGATGAAGTCAATATATTTATTTTTTTCTTTTGTTGTCTGTGCTATTGGTGTCACATCAATGAAATTTTTTTAACAAAAACAATGTGTATTGTATTGGACCACCTGAAACTGCCTATAGTTGACCATTTTTGACCTCGCCTAAAATAGCAATTGCAGAGAGTTCAACTTAAATTTTTTCTCCTTTACAGCAAAGTGAATCAGTTAAACATATACATATGTTCCCATATCTCTTCCCTCTTGCGTCAACTTCCCTCCCACATTCCCTATCCCACTGCTCTAGGTGGTCACAAAGCACAGAGGTGATCTCCATGTGCTATGCGGCAGCTTCCCACTAGCTATCTAATTTATATTTGGTAGTGTATATATGTCCCTGCCAATCTCTCACTTCGTCATATCTGAACCTTCCCCCTCCCCATATCCTCAAGTCCATGCTCTAGTAGGTCTGTGTTTAATTCCTGACCTATCACTAATATCTTCATGACATTTTTTTTCTTAGATTCCATATATATGTGTTAGCATACGGTATTTGTTTTTCTCCTTCTGACTTACTTCACTCTGTATGACAGACTCCAGGTCCATCCACCTCATTACAAATAACTCAGTTTCATTTCGTTTTATGGCTGAGTAATATTCCATTGTATATATGTGCCACATCTTCTTTATGCATTCATCTGTTGATGGACACTTAGGTTACTTCAATGTCCTGGCTATCGTAAATAGAGCTGCAATGAACATTTTGGTACATGACTCTTTTTGAATTATGGTTTTCTCAGGGTATATGCCCAGTAGTGGGACTGAAGGGTCGTATGGTAGTCCTATTTGTAGTTTTTTAAGGAACCTCCATACTGTTCTCCATAGTGGCTGTATCAATTTACATTCCCACCAGCAGTGCAAGAGTGTTCTCTTTTCTCCACACCCTCTCCAGCATTTAGTGTTTCTAGAGTTTTCAATGATGGCCAATCTGACCGGTGTAGATGATATCTCATGGTAGTTTTGATTTCCATTTCTCTAATGATTAGTGATGTTGAGCATTCCTTCATGTGTTCGTTGGCAATCTGTATATCTTCTTTGGAGAAATGTCTATTTACTTCTGCCCATTTTTGGATTGGGTTGTTTGTTTTTTTCTTATTGAGCTACCTGAGTTGCTTATAAATTTTGGATATTAATCCTTTGTCAGTTGCTTCATTTGCAAATATTTTCTCCCATTCTGAGGGTTGTCTTTTGGTCTTGTTTATGGTATTCTTTGCTGTGCAAAAGCTTTTAAGTTTCATTAGGTCCCATTTGTTTATTTTTGTTTTTATTTCCATTTCTCTAGGAGATGGCTCAAAAAGGATCTTGCTGTGATTTATGTCGTAGAGTGTTCTGCCTATGTTTTCCAAAAAGAGTTTGATAGTGTCTGGCCTTACATTTAGGTCTTTAAGCCATTTTGAGTTTACTTTTGTGTGTGGTGTTAGGGAGTGTTCTAATTTCATACTTTTACAGGTAGCTGTCCAGTTTTCCCAGCACCAATTATTGAAGAGGCTGTCTTTTCTCCACTGTATATCCTTTCCTCCTTTATCAAAGATAAGGTGACCATAGGTGTGTGGGTTTAACTCTGGGCTTTCTATCCTGTTTCATTGATCTATATTTCTGTTTTTGTGCCAGTACCATACTGTCTTGATTACTGTAGCCTTGTAGTAGAGTCTGAAGTCAGGGAGCCTGATTCCTATAGCACCATTCTTCGTTGTCAAGATTGCTTTGGCTATTCGGGGTCTTTTGTGTTTCCATACAAATTGTGAAATTCTTTGTTCTAGTTCTGTAAAAAATGCCAGTGGTCATTTGATAGGGATTGCATTGAATCTGTAGATTGCTTTGGATAATAGAGTCATTTTCACAATGTTGATTCTTCCAATCCAAGAACATGGGATATTTCTCCACCTATTTGTATCATATTTAATTTCTTTCATCACTGTCTTATAGTTTTCTGCATACAAGTCTTTTGTCTCCTTAGGTAGGTTTATTCCTAGATATATATATATATATATATATTTAACATCTTTATTGGAGTATAATTGTTTTACAATAGTGTGTTAGTTTTCCCTCTACAACAAACTGAATCAGTTAGACATACACACATGCTCCCCCATCTCCTCCCTCTTGCATCACGCTCTCTCCCACCCTCCCAATCCCACCCCCCCCAGGCGGTCACAAAGCACAGGGGTGATCTCCCTGTGCTATGCAGCAGCTTCCCACTAGCTATCTAATTTACATTTGATAGTGTATATATGTCCCTGCCACTCCCCCACTTCGTCACAGCCCACCCCTCCCCCTCCCCATATCCTCAAGTCCATGCTCGAGTAAGTCTGTGTTTTATTCCCGTCCTACCACTAATCGCTTCATGACATTTTTTTCCCTTAGAGTCCATATATATGTGTTAGCATACAGTATTTGTTTTTCTCCTTCTGACTTACTTCACTCTGTATGACAGACTCCAGGTCCATCCACCTCATTATAAATAACTCAGTTTCATTTCTTTTTATGGCTGAGTAATATTCCATTGTATATATGTGCCACATCTTCTTTATCCATTCATCTGTTGATGGACACTTAGGTTGCTTCCATGTCCTGGCTATTGTAAATAGAGCTGCAATGAACATTTTGGTACATGAGTCTTTTTGAATTATGGTTTTCTCAGGGTATATGCCCAGTAGTGGGATTGCTGGGTCGTATGGTAGGTCTATTTGTAGTTTTATAAGGAACCTCCATACTGTACTCCATAGCAGCTGTATCAATTTACATTCCCACCAGCAGTGCAAGAGTGTTCCCTTTTCTCCACACCCTCTCCAGCATTTATTGTTTCTAGAGTTTTGGATGATGGCCAATCTGACCGGTGTGAGATGATATCTCATTGTAGTTTTGACTTGCATTTCTCTAATGATTAATGAGGTTGAGCAATCTTTCATGTGTTTGTTAGCAATCTGTATATCTTCTTTGGAGAAATGTCTATTTAGTTCTTCTGCCCATTTTTTGGATTGGGTTGTTTGTTTTTTTGTTATTGAGCTGCCTGAGTTGCTTATAAATTATGGAGATTAATCCTTTTTCAGTTGCTTCATTTGCAAATATTTTCTCCCATTCTGAGGGTTGTCTTTTGGTCTTGTTTATGGTATCCTTTGCTGTGTAAAAGCTTTTAAGTTTCATTAGGTCCCATTTGTTTATTTGTGTTTTTATTTCCATTTCTCTAGGAGATGGGTCAAAAAGGATCTTGCTGTGATTTATGTCATAGAGTGTTCTGCCTATGTTTTCCTCTAAGAGTTTGATAGTGTCTGGCCTTACATTTAGGTCTTTAACCCATTTTGAGTTTATTTTTGTGTGTGGTGTTAGGGATTGTTCTAATTTCATACTTTTACAAGTAGCTGTCCAGTTTTCCCAGCACCACTTATTGAAGAGGCTGTCTTTTCTTCACTGTATATCCTTCCCTCCTTCATCAAAGATAAGGTGACCATATGTGTGTGGGTTTATCTCTCGGTTTTCTATCCTGTTCCATTGATCTATATTTTTGTTTTTCTGCCAGTACCATACTGTCTTGATTACTGTAGGCTTGTAGTAGAGTCTGAAGTCAGGGAGCCTGATTCCTCCAGCTCCATTTTTCATTCTCAAGATTGCTTTGGCTATTCGGGGTCTTTTGTGTTTCCACACAAATTGTGAAAATTTTTGTTCTAGTTCTGTAAAAAATGCCAGTGGTAATTTGATAGGGAGTGCATTGAATCTGTAGATTGCTTTAGGTAATAGAGTCATTTTCACAATGTTGATTCTTCCAATCCAAGAACATGGTATATTTCTCCACCTATTTGTATCATCTTTAATTTCTTTCATCAGTGTCTTATAGTTTTCTGCATACAAGTCTTTTGTCTCCTTAGGTAGGTTTATTCCTAGATATTTTATTCTTTTTGTTGCAATGGTAAAAGGGAGTGTTTTCTTAATTTCATTCTCAGATTTTTCATCATTAGTGTGTAAGAATGCCAGAGATTTCTGTGCATTAATTTTGTATCCTGCTACTTTACCAAATTCATTGATTAGTTCTAGTAGTTTTCTGGTAGCATCCTTAGTATTCTCTATGTATAGTATCATGTCATCTGCAAACAGTGACAGCTTTACTTCTTCTTTTCCTATTTGGATTCCTTTTATTTCTTTATTTTCTCTGATTGCTGTGGCTAGAACTTCCAAAACTAGGTTGAATAAGAGTGGTGAGAGTGAGCAACCTTGTCTTGTTCCTGATCTTAGTGGAAATGGTTTCACTTTTTCACCATTGAGAACAATGCGGGCTGTGGGTTTGTCATATATGGCCTTTATTATGTTGAGGAAAGTTCCTTCTATGCCTACTTTCTGCAGGGTTTTTATCATAAATGGGTGTTGAACTTTGTCAAAAGCTTTCTCTGCATCTATTGAGATGATCATATGGTTTTTCTCCTTCAGTTGGTTGATATGGTGTATCACGTTGATTGATTTGCGTATATTGAAGAATCCTTGCATTCCTGGAATAAACCCCACTTGATCATGGTGTATGATCCTTTTAATGTGCTGTTGGATTCTGTTTGCTAGTATTTTGTTGAGGATTTTTGCATCTATGTTCATCAGTGATATTGGCCTGTAGTTTTCTTTCTTTGTTATGTCTTTGTCTGGTTTTGGTATCAGGGTGATGGTGGCTTCATAGAATGAGTTTGGGAGTGTTCTTCCCTTTGCTATCTTTTGGAAGAGTTTGAGAAGGATAGGTGTTAGCTCTTCTCTACATGTTTGATAGAATTCGCCTGTGAAGCCATCTGGTCCTGGGCTTTTGTTTGTTGGAAGATTTTGATTCACAGTTTCAATTTCAGTGCTTGTGATTGGTCTGTTCATATTTTCTATTTCGTCCTGGTTCAGTCTTGGCAGATTGTGCATTTCTAAGAATTTGTCCATTTCTTTCAGGTTGTCCATTTTATTGGCATAGAGTTGCTTGTAGTAATCTTTAATAATCTTTTGTATTTCTGCAGAGTCAGTTGTTACATCTCCTTTTTCATTTCTAATTCTATTGATTTGAGTCTTCTCCTTTTTTTTCTTGATGAGTCTGGCTAATGGTTTATCAATTTTATTTATCTTCTCAAAGAACCAGCTTTTACTTTTATTGATCTTTCCTATTGTTTCCTTCACTTCTTTTTCATTTATTTCTGATCTAATCTTTATGATTTCTTTCCTTCTGCTAAATGTGGGGTTTTTTGTTCTTCCTTCTCTAATTGCTTTAACTGCAAATTTAGGTTGTTTATTCGAGATGTTTTCTGTTTCTTAAGGTATGATTGTATTGCTATAAACTTGTCTCTTAGAACTGCCTTTGCTGTATCCCATAGGTTTTGGGTCATCGTGTCTCCATTGTCATTTTTTTCTAAGTATTTTTTGATTTCCTCAGTACTCACTTTGTTATTAAGTAGTGTATTGTTTACCCTCCATGTGTTTGTATTTTTTACAGATCTTTTCCTGTAATTGATATCTAGTCTCATAGCATTGTGGTCGGAAAAGATACTTGATACAATTTGAATTTTCTTAAATTTGTCAGAGCTAGATTTGTGACCCAATATATGATTGATCCTGGAGAATGTTCCATGAGCACTTGAGAAAAATGTGTATTCTGTTGTTTTTGGATGGAATGTCCTATAAATATCAATTAAGTCCATCTTGTGTAATGTATCATGTAAAGCTTGTGTTTCCTTATTTATTTACATTTTGGATGATCTGTCCATTGGTGACAGTGGGGTGTTAAAGTCCCCTACTATGATTGTGTTACTGTCGATTTCCCCTTTTATGGCTGTTAGTATTTGCCTTATGTATTGAGGTGCGCCTATGTCTGGTGCATAAATATTTACAATTTTTATATCTTCTTCATGGATTGATCCCTTGATCATTATGTAGTGTCCTTCTTAGTCTCTTGTAATAGTCTTTATTTTAAAGTCTATTTTGTTTGCTATGAGAATTGCTACTCTAGTTTTCTTCTGATTTCCATTTGCATGGAATATCTTTTTCCATCCCCTTACTTTCAGTCTGTATGTGTCCCTAGGTTTGAAGTGGGTCTCTTGTAGACAGCATATATATGGTTCTTGTTTTTGTATCCATTCAGCCAGTCTGTGTCTTTTGGTGGGAGCATTTAATCCATTTACATATAAGGTAATTATCGATATGTATGTTCCTATTACCAATTACTTAAGTGTTTTGGGTTGTTCTTGTGGGTCTTTTCCTTCTCGTGTGTTTCTTGCCTGGATAAGTTTCTTTAGAATTTGTTGTAGAGCTGGTTTGGTTGTGCTGAACTCTCTCAGCTTTTGCTTGTCTGTAAAGGTTTTAATTTCTCCTTCAAATCTGAATGAGATCCTTGCTGGGTAGAGTAATCTTGGTTGTAGGTTTTTTACCTTCATCACTTTAAATATGTCCTGCCACTCCATTCTGGCTTGTAGAGTTTCTGCTGAAAGATTAGATGTTAACCTTATGGGGATTCCCTTGTGTGTTATGTGTTGTTTTTCCCTTGCTGCTTTTAATATATTTTCTTTGTATTTAATTTTTGACAGTTTGATTATTATGTGTCTTGGCGTGTTTCTCTTTGGGTTTATCCTGTATGGGACTCTCTGTGCTTCCTGGACTTGATTGACTATTTCCTTTCCTATATTAGGGAAGTTTTCAACTATAATCTCTTCAAATATTTTCTCAGTCCCTTTCTTTTTCTCTTCTTCTTCTGGGACCCCTATAATTCGAATGTTGGTGCGTTTAATGTTGTCCCAGAGGTCTCTGAGACTGTCCTCAGTTCTTTTCATTCTTTTTTCTTTCTTCTGCTGTGCAGTAGTTATTTCCACTATTTTATCTTCCAGGTCACTTATCCGTCCTTCTGCCTCAGTTATTCTGCTATTGATCTCATCCAGAGTATTTTTCATTTCATTTATTGTGTTGCTCATCGTTGCTTGCTTCCTCTTTATTTCTTCTAGTTTCTTGTTAACTGTTTCTTGCCATTTGTCTATTCTATTTCCAAGATGTTGAATCATCTTTACTATCATTATTCTGAATTTTTTTTTCTGGTAGACTGCCTATTTCGTCTTTATTTTTTAGGTCAGGTGTGTTTTTATCTTGCTCCTTCATCTGTGGTGTGTTTTTCTGTCTTCTGATTTCACTTATCTTACTGTGTTTGGGGTCTCCTTTTTGCATGCTGCAGGTTCGTCATTCCCGTTTTTTTTGGTGGCTGTCCCCAGTGGCTAAGGTTTGTTCAGTGGGTTGAGTAGGTTCCCTGGTTGGTGGGACTATTGCCTCTGTTCTGGGGGATGAGCCTGGATCTTGTCTTTCTGGTGGGCAGGTCCATGTCTGGTGGTGTGTTTTGGCATGTTGGTAGCCTTATTATGATTTTAGGTAGCCTCTCTGCTAATGGATTGGGCTGTAGACCTGTCTTGCTCCTTGTTGCGGATAGGGTGTCCAGCACTGTTCTTTCCTGGTCCTTGAGTGAAGCTGGGTCTTGGTGCTGAGATGGAGATCTCTGGGAGATCTTTGCCCTCTGATATTACGTGGAGCTGGGAGGTCTCTTATAGGTTAGTGTCTTGAGGTTGGTTCTCCCACCTCAGAGACAGAGCTCCGGTGCCTGGCTGGGTCGCCAAGAGCCTTTAATCCACACGGCTCAAAATAAAAGGGAGAAAAAATAGAAAGGAAAGGAAAGGAAGGAAGGAAGGAAGGAAGGAAGGAAGAAATGAAGGAAGGAAGAAAGCAAGAAAGGAAGGAAGGAAGGTGGAGATGAAGAAAGGGAGGAAGGAAGAGAGGAAGCGAGGAAAGAAGGAGGGAAGGAAGGAAGAAAGGAGGGAAGGAGAGAAGAAAGGAAGGAAGAAAGGAAGAAAGAAAGGGAGAAGACAATGTAGGATAAAGTATGTTTATTAAAATAAAAAATAATTATTAAGAAGAAAAATTTCAATTAAAAAAAAGCAGAAAAACGGGTTGGTCTAACCCTAGGACAAATGGTGAAAGCAAAGCTATACAGACAAAATCTCACACAGCAGCACACACATACACACTCACAAAAAGAACAAAAGGGGAAAGTAATAGTATATCTTGCTCCCAAAGTCCACCTCCTCAACTTGGGATGATTCGTTGTCTATTCAAGTTTTCCACAGATGCAGGGCACTTAAAGTTGATTGTGGAGTTTTAATCCACCGCTTCTGAGGCTGCTGGGAGAGACCTCCCCCTCTCCTCTCTGTTCGCACAGCTCCTTGGGTTCAACTTTGGACTTGGTCCCGCCTCTGCGTGTACGTCGTCTGAGGGCGTCTGCCCTTCGCTCAGACAGGACGATGTTAAAGGAGCAGCTGATTCGGGGGCTCCGGCTCACTCAGGCTGGGGGGAGGGAGTGGCACGGTTGCGGGACAAGTCCGCGGCGGCAGAGGCCGACGTGACACTGCACAGGCCCACGGCACTCCGCGCGCTCTCCCGGGGAAGCTGTCCCTGAATCCCGGGATCCCGGCAGTGGCGGGCTGCACAGGCTCCCGGGAGGGCCGCTGTGGAGAGTGACCTGTGCTCACACACAGGCCTCTTGGTGGTGGCAGCAGCAACCTTAGCATCCCACACCCGTCTCTACTGTCTGTGCCGACAGCCACGGCTCACGCCCATTTCTGGAGCTCCTCTAGGTGGTGCTCTTAATCCCCTCACCTCACGCACACCCAAGGAAGCAAAGAGGCAAGAAAAAGTCTCTTGCCTCTTTGGCAGCTCCAGACTTCAACTGGACTCCCTCCCGGCCAGCCGTGGCACAGTACACCTTCAGGCTGTTTTCACTCTGCCAACTCCAGACCTTTCCCTGGGATCCGACTGAAGCCCGAGGCTCAGCTCCCGGCCCCGCCCACCACGGCGGGTGAGCAGACAAGCCTCTCGGGCTGGTGAGTGCGGGTCGGCACTCATTCTCTGCAGGAATCTCTCCGCTTTGCCCTCCGTACCCTGTTGCTGCGCTCTCCTCCGTGGCTCCGGAGCTTCCCCCTCCAGCACCCACAGACACTGCCCGTGAAGGGGCTTCTAGTGTGTGGGAGTCTTTCCTCCTTCACGGCTCCCTCCCACTGGTGTAGGTCCCGTCCCTATTCTTTGTCTCTGTTTATCCTTTTTATTTTGCCCTACCCAGGTAGGTGGGGAGTTTCTTGCCTTTTTGGAGGTCTGAGGTCTTCTGCCAGCGTTCGGTGGGTGTTCTGTAGGAGAAGTTCCACGTGTAGATGTATTTCTGATGTCTTTGTGAGGAGGAAGGAGATCTCCACGTCTTACTCTTCCGCCATCTTTAAGCCATCTTAAACAGAATTTTTTCACAGTCTTACATTCTGTCTTTTTAGACTAACACTGGACTTTTTAAACTAATTTTTTTACCACACCCTGAGGCTTGTGGGATCTTAGTTCCCCAACCAGGGACTGAAGCCAGGCCCCAGCAGTGAAAGTGCCAAGACCTAACCACTGAACCTCCAAGGAGTTCCCTTTAAACTAATTTTTGTTGTACTTTATTTATTTATTTGATTCTTATGTATCTCGGCTCTAGAGTCTGAATCTGTGTGCTTCTTTTTTTTAAATTGAAGTATAGTTGATGTACAGTATTATACAAGTTACATGTGTACAATATAGTAATTCACAAATTTTAAAGGTTATACTCTATTTATAGTTATTATAAAATATTGGCTATATTCCCTGTGTTGTAAAATATATACTTGTAGCTTATTTTATACATAATAGTTTGTACCTCTTAATCCCCTACCCCTATATTGCCCTTCCCCTCTTCCCTCTCCTCACTGGTAACCACTAGTTTGTTCTCTATATCTGTGATTTTTCTTGTTATATTCACTAGTTTCTTGTATTTTTAAGATTCTACATATTTGTCTTTCTTTGTCTGACTTATGTCACTTAGCATAATACCCTCCAAGTTCATCCATGTAATTCAAAATGGCAAAATTCCATTCTTTTTCATGACTGAGTTGTATTCCATTTTATATATACACCACATCTTCTTTATCCATTAATCTGTTGATGGATACATAGATTGCTTCCATATCTCATGAATTGTAAACAATGCTGCTATGAACATTGGGGTGCATATATCTTTCTGAATTAATGTTTTTGTTTTATGACCATACTATTCAAGGCAATCTACAAATTCATTACAATCCCTATTAAAATACCAATGGCATTTTTTTTCACAGAGCTAGGACAAGTAACTTTAAAATCTGTATGGAAATACAAAAGACCCAGAATAGCCAAAACAATCTTGAGAAAGAAAAACAGAGCCAAAGGAATCACACTCCCTGACTTCAGATTACACTACAAGGCTACAGTAATTAAAACAGTATGGTACTGGCACAAAAACAGACACACAGATCAATGGAACAGAATAGAGAGCCCAGAGGTAAATTCATGTGCTTATGATCAATTAATCTATGATAAAGGACGCAAAAATATACAATGGAGAAAAGACAGTCTCTTCAATAAGTGGTACTGTGAAAACTGCACATCTACACATAAAAGAATGAGATTAGAACACTCTCTAACAGCATATACAAACATAAACTCAAAATGGATTACAGACCTAAATGTAAGACTGGAAACCTAGAGGAAAACATAGGCAGAACACTCTTTGACATAAATCATAGCAATATTTTTTTGGATCTGTCTCCCAAAATGAAGGAAATAAAGCAAAAATTAACAAATGGAAACTAATTAAACTTTAAACGTTTTGCACAGCAAAGGAAACCGTTGACAAAACAAAAAAGACAACCTACTGAACAGGAGAAAATATTTGCAAATGATATCACTGATAAGGGGTTAACATCCAAAATATATAAAAAGCTCATAGAACTCAACATCAGAACAAATAAACAACCTGATTAAAAAATAGGCAGAAGAACTGAATAGACATTTTTCCAAAAAGGAAATGCAGATGGCCAACAGGCACATGAAAAGATGCTCAATATTGCTAATTATTAGAGAAATGCAAATCAAAACCACAATGAGATATCACCTCACACCTGTCAGAATAGTTATTAAAAAGAATACAAATAACAATTGTTGGAAAGGATGTGGAGAAAAGAGACCCCTCACACACTGTTGGTGGGAAAGTAAATTGGTGCAGCCACTGTGGAAAACAGTATGGAGGTTTCTCAAAAACCTAATAAATAGAACTACCATATGACCCAGCAATTCCACTCCTGGTTATATATCCACAAAAACAAAAATAAAAACAAAAACAAAACACTTATGTGCTGCTTTTTCTTTTCATTGACATGTCTGTTTGCTTTTACATCAGACCTACATTTAAAAAATTATTATAGCTTGGGAGTATGTTTCAATACACAGTAGAGTGAACCTTCACGACTCTTTTTCCCTTCGAAAGTTAGATATTTTTATATGAATGTTCCAAATAGATTTTTGGCTATTTGAAGACAAAGGGTGTGCACTATTCATCTATTTATTACCACCACTACCATTTTGCCCAGTACAGTGTCTTGAAACAATTAATTTTGATTCAATTCCTAGACTCAGTTTTATGGTTTCTAACTTTCTGTTTTTATACTTAGGTTTTCAATACTCAAATACATCTCTGTACCTTAGGATCTTTGATATTCCACTTCATATGTAGGGATTTTTATTGAACACTTGTTATTTTTAAGTCTGAGTACTTTTGGGGGCTCTGGGAGCTCCGGTTTTCTGGAATGTCTTTTTCTTTCAATGTTAAGTCACACATTTAACAAGTGTTAGTTCTATGTAGACTCTTCTAGGGGGAAGCAGACCAACATCCTGGCAAAACGGAACCCATTATGTATTGACTAAGACTTGATGTTTCTTTTTCCCTCCCTCTTCCTCACCAATATTTGTTAGCTTTACCTCAAGCTATTTGGACTCTTCTTAAATGTTAACTTTTCCCCCTCCCTCTCTAGTCCTAGATGCAGTGCTTACTAAATATAGACACTCATTTATTTATTTAAAACTAAGCTTACCCATCCATTTCACTTTAATCCCACTGCTAAAATCCTGGGCTATTATTTAGCAGTCCCTGACCATGAACCCCAATGCCATTATTTTTGTCCTTCTTGCAATGCACAGCCCATTTAATATAATATATAAATCGTTGTGGCTCAGATCACTATCTTCCTCTAAGTAGTTCGTTAAGCTTCTTTCTTGAATTATTCCAGGGCTTGGTATGCTTTCCAATTGTGGGTCCTCTTAGCATCTGCTTATGAAAGTCAGATAAAAGCTCATTTACCAATAAGGCTCACTTATTGAAAGATGCCTGGGTGCTTCTTTGGACCCTCTATATGTGTCTGGGAAGGTTGTGCTATGTTCACTAGCAGAGAAAGATGCCTCCCTCTTCCATCTGCCAAAATAGGGCTACCCAAATACCGTTTCAGGTACACTCAATTCATGTATCTTTGGCACTACTATAGAGACAGCCCTCATAGCCATCTACTTCCAGGATAGAGGAAGAATATGCAGAATGCTGGTTGATTTATATATTTCTAGGGTGCCTGTTACTGAGTGTTTTGATAGATGCCAGAGAGAAATACTAAAAATTACCTTGATAAATTAGAGAAAAAAGTATCTCACTAGGGAAAAAATAAAAGGATGAGCTATCACAGGGATATGAAAACTCAAATTCATTAATACAGAGTTAAAAAAGACTGGATAGTCCCAAGCATCACAGATAAAGTTCTGAGAGTTATAGTTGATCTCACACTAAATATGAACAAGCAGTACAGTGCTGTGGTGAAAAAAAATCAACATACGTTAAATGTACAAGGTGATTCTTCTATTAGATTGAAGAATCTAACTCTAAGAAAACTGCATATAAAATTTATTATTATTATTTATAATTATCATAAATATTTGTTTTACAGTGAACACAGCCCTTTCACGTACATCATAAATGTATTTGGTCCTAAAATGGTCCTGTAAGTTATTTATTAGTATAATCCCCACTTAACAGAAGAGAAAACAGACCCCAAAAATGTAAGTGAAATGCCTGAGGGAATAGAGAAAGATCAGGTTTTAAACTCAGTTCTTTTTTTTTTTTTTAACATCTTTATTGGAGTATAATTGTTTTACAATAGTGTGTTAGTTTTTCCTTTACAACAAACTGAATCAGTTATACATATACATATGTTCCCATATCTCTTCCCTCTTGCATCATCCTCTCTCCCACCCTCCCTATCCCACCCCTCTAGGTGGTCACTAAGCACAGAGGTGATCTCCCTGTGCTATGCAGCAGCTTCCCACTAGCTATCTAATTTACATTTGATAGTGTATATATGTCCCTGCCACTCTCTCACTTCGTCACAGCCCACCCTTCCCCCTCCCCATATCCTCAAGTCCATGCTCGAGTAAGTCTGTGTTTTATTCCTGTCCTACCACTAATCACTTCATGACATTTTTTTTCCCTTAGAGTCCATATATATGTGTTAGCATACGGTATTTGTTTTTGTCCTTCTGACTTACTTCACTCTGTATGACAGACTCCAGGTCCATCCACCTCATTATAAATAACTCAGTTTCATTTCTTTTTATGGCTGAGTAATATTCCATTGTATATATGTGCCACATCTTTATCCATTCATCTGTTGATGGACACTTAGGTTGCTTCCATGTCCTGGCTATTGTAAATAGAGCTGCAATGAACATTTTGGTACATGAGTCTTTCTGAATTATGGTTTTCTCAGGGTATATACCCAGTAGTGGGATTGCTGGGTCGTATGGTAGGTCTATTTGTAGTTTTATAAGGAACCTCCAAACTGTTCTCCATAGCGGCTGTATCAATTTACATTCCCACCAGCAGTGCAAGAGGGTTCCCTTTTCTCCACACCCTCTCCAGGATTTATTGTTTCTAGAGTTTTGGATGATGGCCAATCTGACCGGTGTGAGATGATATCTCATTGTAGTTTTGATTTGCATTTCTCTAATAATTAATGAGGTTGAGCATTCTTTCATGTGTTTGTTAGCAATCTGTATATCTTCTTTGGAGAAATGTCTATTTAGTTCTTCTGCCCATATTTGGATTGGGTTGTTTGGTTTTTTTTTTGTTATTGAGCTGCATGAGTTGCTTATAAATTTTGGAAATTAATCCTTTGTCAGTTGCTTCATTTGCAAATATTTTCTCCCATTCTGAGGGTTGTCTTTTGGTCTTGTTTATGGTATCCTTTGCTGTGCAAAAGCTTTTAAGTTTCATTAGGTCCCATTTGTTTATTTGTGTTTTTATTTCCATTTCTCTAGGAGATGGGTCAAAAAGGATCTTGCTGTGATTTATGTCGTAGAGTGTTCTGCCTATGTTTTCCTCTAAGAGTTTGATAGTGTCTGGCCTTACATTTAGGTCTTTAACCCATTTTGAGTTTATTTTTGTGTGTGGTGTTAGGGATTGTTCTAATTTCATATTTTTACATGTAGCTGTCCAGTTTTCCCAGCACCACTTATTGAAGAGGCTGTCTTTTCTCCACTGTATATCCTTCCCTCCTTCATCAAAGATAAGGTGACCATATGTGTGTGGGTTTATCTCTGGGCTTTCTATCCTGTTCCATTGATCTATATTTCTGTTTTTGTGCGAGTACCATATTGTCTTGATTACTGTAGCCTTGTAGTAGAGTCTGAAGTCAGGGAGCCTAATTCCTCCAGCTCCATTTCTCGTTCTCAAGATTGCTTTGGCTATTCGGGGTCTTTTGTGTTACCATACAAATTGTGAAATTTTTTGTTATAGTTCTGTAAAAAATGCCAGTGGTAATTTGATAGAGATTGCATTGAATCGGTAGATTGCTTTGGGTAGTATAGTCATTTTCACAAGGTTGATTCTTCCAATCCAGGAACATGGTATATTTCTCCACCTATTTGTATCATCTTTAATTTCTTTCATCAGTGTCTTATAGTTTTCTGCATACAAGTCTTTTGTCTCCTTAGGTAGGTTTATTCCTAGATATTTTATTCTTTTTGTTGCAATGGTAAATGGGAGTGTTTTCTTAATTTCACTCTCAGATTTTTCATCATTAGTGTATAAGAATGCCAGAGATTTCTGTGCATTAATTTTGTATCCTGCAACTTTACCAGATTCATTGATTAGCTCTAGTAGTTTTCTGGTAGCATCCTTAGGATTCTCTACATATAGTCTCATGTCATCTGCAAACAGTGACAGCTTTACTTCTTCTTTTCCAATTTGGATTCCTTTTATTTCTTTATTTTCTCTGATTGCTGTGGCTAGAACTTCCAAATCTATGTTGAATAAGAGTGGTGAGAATGGGCAACCTTGTTTTGTTCCTGATCTTAGTGGAAATGGTTTCAGTTTTTCACCATTGAGAACGATGCTATCTGTGGGTTTGTCATATATGGCCTTTATTATGTTGAGGAAAGTTCCCTGTATGCCTACTTTCTGCAAGGTTTTTATCAAAAATGAGTGTTGAATTTTGTCAAAATCTTTCTCTGCATCTATTGAGATGATCATATGGTTTTTCTCCTTCAGTTTGTTGATATGGTGTATCACGTTGATTGATTTGCGTATATTGAAGAATCCTTGCATTCCTGGGATAAACCCCACTTGATCATGGTGTATGATCCTTTTAATGAGCTGTTGGATTCTGTTTGCTAGTATTTTGTTGAGGATTTTTGCATCTATGTTCATCAGTGATATTGGCCTGTTGTTTTCTTTCTTTGTGACGTCTTTGTCTGGTTTTGGTATCAGGGTAATGTTGGCCTCATAGAATGAGGGAGTGTTCCTCCCTCTGCTATCTTTTGGAAGAGTTTGAGAAAGATGGGTGTTAGCTCTTCTCTAAATGTTTGATAGAATTCGCCTGTGAAGCCATCTGGTCCTGGGCTTTTGTTTGCTGGAAGATTTTTAATCACAGTTTCAATTTCAGTGCTTGTGATTGGTCTGTTCATATTTTCTATTTCTTCCTGGTTCAGTCTCGGCAGGTTGTGCATTTCTAAGAATTTGTCCATTTCTTCCAGGTTGTCCATTTTAGTGGCATAGAGTTGCTTGTAGTAATCTCTAATAATCTTTTGTATTTCTGCAGGGTCAGTCGTTACATCTCCTTTTTCATTTCTAATTCTATTGATTTGAGTCTTCTCCTTTTTCTTCTTGATGAGTCTGGCTAATGGTTTATCAATTTTATTTATCTTCTCAAAGAACCAGCTTTTACTTTTATTGATCTTTGCTATTGTTTCCTTCATTTCTTTTTCATTTATTTCTGATCTGATCTTTATGATTTCTTTCCTTCTGCTAAATTTGGGTTTTTTTTTGTTCTTCTTTCTCTAATTGCTTTAAGTGCAAAGTTAGGTTGTTTATTCGAGATGCTTCCTGTTTCTTAAGGTATGATTGTATTGCTATAAACTTCCCTCTTAGAACTGCTTTTGCTGTATCCCATAGGTTTTGGGTCGTCGTGTCTCCATTGTCATTTGTTTCTAAGTACTTTTTGATTTCCTCTTTGATTTCTTCAGTGATCACTTCGTTATTAAGTAGTGTATTGTTTAGCCTCCATGTGCTTGTATTTTTTACAGATCTTTTCCTGTAATTGATATCTAGTCTCATAGCGTTGTGGTCAGAAAAGATACTTGATACGATTTCAATTTTCTTAAATTTGCCAAGGCTAGATTTGTGACCCAAGATATGATCAATCCTGGAGAATGTTCCATGAGCACTTGAGAAAAATGTGTATTCTGTTGTTTTTGGATGGAATGTCCTATAAATATCAAGTAAATCCATTTTGTAAAATGTATCATTTAAAGCTTGAGTTTCTTTATTTATTTTCATTTTGGATGATCTGTCCATTGGTGACAGGGGGGTGTTAAAGTCCCCTACTATGATTGTGTTACTGTCGATTTCCCCTTTTATGGCTGTTAGTATTTGCCTTATGTATTGAGCTGCTCCTATGTTGGGTGCATAAATATTTACAATTGTTATATCTTCTTCATGGATCGATCCCTTGATCATTATATAGTGTCCTTCTTTGTCTCTTGTAATAGTCTTTATTTTAAAGTCTATTTTGTCTGATATGAGAATTGCTACTCCAGCTTTCTTCTGATTTCCATTTGCATGGATTATCTTTTTCCATCCCCTCACTTTCAGCCTGTAAGTGTCCCTAGGTCTGAAGTGGGTCTCTTGTAGACAGCATATATATGGGTCTTGTTTTTGTATCCATTCAGCCAGTCTGTGTCTTTTGGTGGGAGCATTTAATCCATTTACATTTAAGGTAATTATCGATATGTATGTTCCTAATACCATTTACTTAATTGTTTCGGGTTGTTCTTGTAGGTCTTTTCCTTCTCTTGTGTTTCTTGCCTAGAGAAGTTCCTTTAGGATTTGTTGTAGAGCTGGTTTGGTGGTGCTGAACTCTCTCAGCTTTTGCTTGTCTGTAAAGGTTTTAATTTCTCCATCAAATCTGAATGAGATCCTTGCTGGGTAGAGTAATCTTGGTTGTACATTTTTTTCCTTCATCACTTTAAATATGTCCTGCCACTCCATTCTGGCTTGTAGAGTTTCTGCTGAAAGGTCAGATGTTAGCATTATGGGGATTCCCTTGTGTGTTATTTTTCCCTTGCTGCTTTTAATATGTTTTCTTTGTATTTAATTTTTGACAGTTTGATTATTATGTGTCTTGGCGTGTTTCTCTTTGGGTTTATCCTGTATGGGACTCTCTGTGCTTCCTGGACTTGATTGACTATTTCCTTTCCTATATTAGGGAAGTTTTCAACTATAATCTCTTCAAATATTTTCTCAGTCCCTTTCTTTTTCTCTTCTTCTTCTGGGACCCCTATAATTCGAATGTTGGTGCGTTTAATGTTGTCCCAGAGGTCTCTGAGACTGTCCTCAGTTCTTTTCATTCTTTTTTCTTTCTTCTGCTCTGCAGTAGTTATTTCCACTATTTTATCTTCCAGGTCACTTATCTGTCCTTCTGCCTCAGTTATTCTGCTATTGATCCCATCTAGAGTATTTTTCATTTCATTTATTGTGTTGCTCATCGTTTCTTGCTTCCTCTTTATTTCTTCTAGGTCCCTGTTAACTGTTTCTTGCAAATTGTCTATTCTATTTCCAAGATTTTGCATCATCTTCACCATCATTATTCTAAATTCTCTTTCAGGTAGATTGGCTATTACCTCTTCATCTGTTAGGTCTTGTGTGTTTTTATCTTGCTCCTTCATCTGTTGTGTGTTTTTCTGTCTTCTCATTTTGCTTATCTTACTGTGTTTGGGGTCTCCTTTTTGCACGCTGCAGGTTCGTAGTTCCTGTTGTTTTTGGTGGCTGTCCCCAGTGGCTAAGGTTGGTTCAGTAGGTTGAGTAGATTCCCTGGTTCGGGGGACTAGTGCCTCTGTTCTGATGGATGAGGCTGGATCTTGTCTTTCTGGTGGGCAGGTCCTCGTCTGGTGGTGTGTTTGGGGATGTTGGTAACCTTATTATGATTTTAGGCAGCCTCTCTGATAATGGATGGGGCTGTAGAACTGTCTTGCTCTTTGTTGGGGATATGGTGTCCAGCACTGTTCTTTGCTGGTCCTTGAGTGAAGCTGGGTCTTGGTGTTGAGATGGAGATCTCTGGGAGATTTTCGCCATCTGATATTACGTGGAGCTGGGAGGTCTCTTGTGGACTAGTGTCTTGAGGTTGGTTCTCCCACCTCAGGGACACCGCCTTGTTGCTTGGCTGGGGCGCCAAGAACCTTTAATCCACACGGCTCAAAATAAAAGGTAGAATAAATGGAAAGGAAAGAAAAGGAAGGAAGGAGGGAGGGAGGGAAGGAAGGAAGAAAGGAAGGAAGAAATGAAGGAAGGAAGCAAGAAAGGAAGGAAGGAAGGTGCAGAGGAAGAAAGGGAGGAAGGAAGAGAGGAAGGGAGGAAAGAAGGGGGGAAGGAAGGAAGAAAGGAGGGAAGGAGGGAAGAAAGGAAGGAAGAAAGGAAGAAAGAATGGGAGAAGACAGAGTAGTATAAAGTATAGTTATTAAAATAAAAAATAATTATTCAGAAGAAAAATTTCCTTTAAAAAAAAAAAAAAACAGAAAAATGGGTCGGTCTAACCCTAGGACAAATGGTGAAAGCAAAGCTATACAGACAAAATCTCACATAGCAGCACAAACATACACACTCACAAAAAGAAAAAAAAGGGGGAAATAATAGTATATCTTGCTCCCAAAGTCCACCTCCTCAACTTGGGATGATTCGTTGTCTATTCAGGTTTTCAACAGATGCAGGGCACTTAAAGTTGATTGTGGAGCTTTAATCCGCCGCTTCTGAGGCTGCTGGGAGACACCTCCCCCTCTCCTCTCTGTTCGCACAGCTCCTGGGGTTCAGCTTTGGACTTGGTCCCGCCTCTGCGTGTAGGTTGTCCGAGGGCGACTGCCCTTCGCTCTGACAGGACGATGTTAAAGGAGCAGTTGATTAGGGGGCTCCAGCTCACTCAGGCTGGGGGGAGGGAGTGGCACGGGGGCGGGGCGAGTCCGCGGCGGCAGAGGCCGAAGTGACGCTGCACAGGCCCAAGGCGCGCCGTGCGTTCTCCCGGGGAAGCTGTCCCTGGATCCTGGGACCCCGGCAGTGGCGGACTGCACGGGCTCCCAGGAGGGCCGGTGTGGAGAGTGACCTGTGCTCACACACAGGCCTCTTGGTGGTGGCAACAGCAACCTTAGCGTCCGACACCCGTCTCTACTGTCCGTGCCGACAGCCGCGGCTCGCGCCCGTTTCTGGGGTTCCTCTACGCGGTGCTCTTAATCCCCTCACCTCACACCCGAGGAAGCAAAGAGGCAAGAAAAAGTCTCTTGTCTCTTCGGCAGCTCTGCGCCCGCTTCTGGGGCTCCTTTAAGGGGTGCACTTAATCCCCTCTCCTCACGCCCAGGCAGCAAAGAGGGAGGAAAAGGTCTCTTGCCTCTTCGGCAGCTCCAGACTTCTCCCGGACTCCCTCCCGGCCAGCCGTGGCGCACTAGCCCCCTTCAAGCTGTCTTCACTCTGCCAACTCCAGACCTTTCCCTGGGATCCGACTGAAGCCCGAGCCTCAGCTCCCAGCCCCGCCCGCCCCGGCGGGCGAGCAGACAAGCCTCTCGGGCTGGTGAGTGCCAGTCGGCACCGATCCTCTGCAGGAATCTCTCTGCTTTGCCCTCCGCACCCCAGTGGCTGAGCTGTCCTCCACGGCTCCGGAGCTTCCCCCTCCGGCGCCCGCAGTCTCCGCCCGCGAAGGGGCCTCTAGTGTGTGGGAGCCTTTCCTCCTTCACGGCTCCCTCCCACTGGCGTAGGTCCCGTCCCTATTCTTTTGTCCCTGTTTATTCTTTTTTCTTTTGCCCTACCCAGATATGTGGGGAGTTTCTTGCCTTTTTGGAGGTCTGAGGTCTTCTGCCAGCGTTCAGTGGGTGTTCTATAGGAGAAGTTCCACGTGTAGATGTATTTCTGATGTCTCTGTGAGGAGGAAGGAGATCTCCGCGTCTTACTCTTCCACCATCTTTAAGCCGTCTCCTCTAAACTCAGTTCTTTTGATTTCAAATCAAATGTGAATCCCACTACACTGTACTGCCTCTTTGGGAAAAATAACTAGAGGAAGATTACTCATATTAAAAAAAACTTTTTAAAATTTTAAAATTATTTGGATACTCTCCAAATAATAAGCTGCCCTGGTGAATTTTATATAGAAATTGATTTGCGATAACTCAATTCACATCCAACTTTTTGGAAGGAATCTAATTGCATAAAGGGAAGTACATTTAAATACAGTTGTCAGTGTGTATAACACAATGATTATGATCTTGATTATATAAATGGGAAGTACATTTAAACAGTTATTGATGTATATAGCACTATGATTCTGATCTTGATCATTCCACTGAAATAGATACAGAGATAGTCAAGGAAACTTTGGCTTACAGATTGGAAAAATATGTCCTATGGACAGGAAAGAATTTGAGTTTGCTTAATGAGCAAGAGACAAAAGGAGAGAGCTAATATTGGTCTTTGTAAGAAAGGTTTTATGAATAGGAAGCTGCTCAGTTCTTTGCTCACAGATGGAACAGTATGAAATCTACTTCATTTAGTCATTCATTAATTCAAATTTTTCTTTCAACTTTCTAACATGTGCTACTCACTCTGCCAGGTGTGAGGTACACAAAAATAAGTAGAACATTGTCCCTGCCCTCAAGGACTCTCTGTTGGGGTGGTGGCAGATGTATAAATAAACACCAGCATTATTATATAAGCAGTGTAGTAAAAGTATGTGTACCCAGAATGCTGAAGGGTTAAGGTGCTAATTTAATCTAGGGGTATCAGGGAATGGTTTAGAAAGTCTTTTTAGCTGTTTCTGAAGCTTGAATAGAACCTTGCTTGCTTAAATTGATGCAGAGGAGATTTCAGTTTGCTTCAAGAAGAACTTTTAAATACTAGCTTAAGAACTATAATATTCCTTTAAAGGAGGTAAGATATTTTTTTTAACTTCAGCAAGATTTAAAGGTAAAAAGATAATCTTCTCAAATTATGGGAATGTACCATATGATTCTTTAAGCAAGACTTTTTCTAGCTCTGGTGTTCTTCTGATAAATTAAGAATTGATCCTACATGCCTAGAGATTTGCAAAGGCAGGCAGTAGACATAATGGAAATCATGCAGTATACCTAAAAGCAATTCAGTAAAAAATGCTTCTGTTCCCTTTATGCTTGGTTTTTATGCAAATCTGTATTTGAAGAGAAATTAAGTGTGTTTGTTGTAAGTGGATGTTCATGTGGTCTCAGCTAAGTAATAATGGGAAACAGTAGAAGGAGGTGGTGGTGTGTATGAAGAAATGGGAGTGAGCACTGTGGATGGTGCCAATGCGCTTTATGGAAGAGAAAGAGGATTGTTGCTTCCTGGTGAATTTCTTCTGAAAAAAAAATATGTGATTGTGTTAGAAAAACCAAGATAACAAATCTGGAAGAATGCGTCAAAGCAGAGGCTTATAAGGATAACTCTCATCTGAGGATCTTGAATCTCTTTCAGAATTTGTTGGTATCAAGGCTCAGCTTGCTTCAGAAGGAGTGGATTTCCTGCACTTATTAAAGCTACAAGAGGCAACACAGTGCAATACTTAAGAGGAAAGAACCTGGAACTGCACTGCATGGGTTTAAAGGCTTGTTTTTACTAACAGTTGTGTGATCTTGGGCAAGATTTTTCACCTCCATGTATCTCATTTCTTTCATCTATCAAATGGAGATAATGATCATAAAATGTATCTACTTTATAGGGTTGTTTGAGGATTACGTGATTTAATACACACAGGAAAATTAAAATACTACTTGGAACATGGTAAGTGCCATATAATATGAGCTCAGCATTTTGAAATTTTCAAAGTTCTCCCTCAGAACCTTGTGAGAAGAGCTAGGCAGGTTACATCAATTCCATTTGGCAGATGACCTTACAGACTCAAAGGGGTTGAGTATCTTGCTCCAGATCAAGCTGAGCCAGGATTTGAACCCGGCCTTCATGCCTCATTTAGTACTCTTTCCACTTGATCACATTTGTCATTGGGTCTACATTTCCTCCTAGGACTTCCTTAGACAACTGAGGAAAATAAATGTGTTCTCCTGTATTACTGTTCTATTGCAGCATAAAAGAGTTTCAATTTAGCCCATTAAAACATCACACATTCATTATCTCACCATGTTGATGGGTCAGGAGGCTGGGCAGAGCTTAGCTGTATCCTTTGTTCAGGGTCTCACAAGGCTGCAGTCAAGGTCGACCAGACTGCATTCTCATCTTGAAGCTTAACTAGGCTTCTAAACTCATTCAGGTTGTTGATGGAATCTAGTACCCTGAGGCTGTGGAATTCATGGCAGCTTGCTTCTACAGAGGCTGTAATGGAAAGAGAATTTCTGCTGCTTGGAACCTCCCATATAATGGAAGGCCTAACCTCTCTTTTAAAGGGTTCACCTTATTAGGTCAGTTCCAACTAGGATAATCTCCCTTTGATTAATTAAAAGTCAATTAGACACCTAATTACATCTGAAAAATCCCTTCACCTTTGCCCATTATATAACAGATCACAGGAGGGCGTGGCATCTGATCACCTTTGTCATATTTTATTGGTTAGAAGCAGTTTGCAGGTTTTACCGCCCACTCAAAGGGAGGAGATTGCACAAGGGATTACACACAGGGGGGTGGGGGTGGTTACCCTAGGGAGTGTCCACCACCTAACCCATTATTTGCAAGCTGCTGTTAAGAGAGGATGATAATGTATTTAAAATAATTTTATTGGAGTATAGTTGCTTTACAATGATTTGCTGTTTTCTGCTGTATAGCAAAGTGAATCAACTATATGTATACATATATCCCCTCATTTTTGAATTTCCTTCCCATTTAGGTCACCACAGAGCACTGAGTAGAGTTCCCTGTGCTATACAGTAGGTTCATTAGGTATCTATTTTATACATAGTATCAATAGTGTATATATGTCAATCCCAATCTCCCAATTCCTCCCACACCCACTTCCCCCTTGGTATCCATACACTTGTTCTCTATGTCTGTGTCTCTATTTCTGCTTTGCAAATAAGATCATCTATACCAATTTTTTCTGATTCCACATATATGCATTAATATATAATATTTGTGTTTCTCTTTCTGACTTTAAGGCAGTCAAGTGATTTTAAAATTCAAAGTCAGGACTTGAATCAGAGTAGATGTGTACAAGTAGCAGTCTGTTTAGGAGGACAGGTAGAGGACTGCACCATCTCACCAGCTTATCTTTCCCAACATTTTGCTTTTTTTTTTCCATCTAGGTATACTCCTGCTCAAGATACTTCACTCCCTGATCTGCCATTAGATGCCGACATACTTTCTTTTCACTTCCTAGCCAGACCTGTAACAGTTAAAAGTATGAGCAAAAAAAATTAAAACCTTCTTCAGTACATGCCAATAGAGGATGTGATTTTTATTTTTGGGTGGGATTCCTTGCAATTGCAGTTGAAATATAAAACGCTGAAATTTTCATAGGACAAATCCTCAAATACTGCTTTGCATCCCATCACTTTAGCAAAGCCTTCCAACACAGAACTCTATGATGAAGATGTCTCTCTTGCTATCTCATCTGTTTGTGTCATTTTCCTGTGTTTTGCATTTGTTTGAAAGGTCTTTAATGTGTTTGTAAAATGAATGTATACATTGATTGATAAACAATAAATAAAGAATAGTTGGCATAGAGAGCATTACAATCTCTGAAAAGAAGCTCAAGAACCACCAGACCATGCTTTTATGGTTTTTACCATTCTTCTCCTTGTCTACCTGTGGATTTGTCTGGCCTATGGGTCAATACCCAGTGTCCCAAATGCTTGGAGTCTGCTACAATTCTTCTGGAGGTCCACTACAGGAAATCATGTTAATTGTAGCTGTGCAATGAAACAGTGAAAATGAAAGGTGGGTTGCTTAAGTTCTCAGGATATTCTTTAGAGAAAAAGCTAAGGCCCTAATTGCTTTTCCCAATACCTTCTTCTTCTCAGGGGCATAAAGGGAGTATACAGTGACAGCTGCATGAATTAAACAAGATGATCTTGGAAACACTAGATGGTTTCTTACAAGGATGTCACCAGATTTAGTCTGAGTCATAATAAAGAAATCGTTAAAAAGTACACTTTATATTGTTATGAAAGGCACAAAGGCCTAGCTGAAGTGTTTACTCAAGAAAGATAGCAGTGGGTCTCCTGTTGTTTGGCTTGTGTTCTTTTAAGTAATCATCGATGGTGAATAAATTTTATTTATTTTGTATTTAAAAGAGAACTATACAATATATAAAACCCTAGGGCTGCTAAGCCCTGGGTTAATATCTACTAGAATGTGGGTATGTGGCTCCCAGGAGCTTGCCCCACAACCTTTGGTTGCCTAGGACTTTACGCAATATACTCTAAATCAATGGTTCTTGACTTGGGGTGGCATGGAGTTATAGCAAGGAATGTAAGAATACATATGCCCAACAAACATTGCTTGTAAAATAAATAAATAATGTACTTTGGATATCCATGTACTAATGTTTCAAAAATGTATGTAGGGCTTCCCTGGTGGCGCAGTGGTTGGGAGTCCGCCTGCCGATGCAGGAGACACGGGTTCGTGCCCTGGTCTGGGAGGATCCCACGTGCCGCGGAGCAGCTAAGCACGGGAGCCATGGCCGCTGAGCCTGTGCGTCCGGAGCCTGTGCTCCGCGGCGGGAGAGGCCACGGCAGTGAGAGGCCCGCGTACCGCAAAAAAAAAAAAAAAAAAAAAAAAAAAAAAAAATGTATGTAGATGTTGCTATGATGAATAAAATATAAGCTTATTTATAAATGTTTCTGAGTTTATTGTAGGTTTTTGTTATCGAGAATTTTCTCAACCAACATATCCTAAATATATGACTCTCGTGTGTGTGTGTGTGTGTGTGTGTGTGTGTGTGTGAGTATGAAACAGAGACTGAAAGAGATTGAGAGAAAGAGAATTTTTTGAGTTTAAAAGAGATCCACATATTTCAAAAGATTGGGATACACTACTCTAAGCATTTACCTTTAGTAAGAAGAAATCTTAACTTTGTCTATCTGTCTCTCACCCTCTCTAAGCATCTTCAGAGGGGCTGCATGCAATTATCTTTCCCCTCCTTTTGGTGACTAAAGCATCTTTCTCCTCAGACATTGATGCTGGGAAAGACACAACAGTAGCTCTAATAGTAATACTAACTTCCCTTAAATAACATCTTTTATCTGATGCTCTCTAAACGCTATATGGCGAGATCTCACTGTCATAGGGAAGGGAAATGCACAGTGAAGAGATGCTGCAGCTGAGAATAAAATCCAGGCAGGCTGGTCCTTCAAACATTTGTTTTCCTTGTTGAAGCCTGCCTGCCTATTTCTGACAGGGTGGGACTCTTCTAGTCCTGAATTAACCCTGAAGCTCTAGGGGAAGGCTTGGTAACAGAGTCTCTAGACATTTGGGTGATTCGCCAGGCTGCCACTGATTCATTGTACTTAGAGACTTAAGTAAATTTTTTCATATCCAACATGGTTGAGGAACTAGAAGGTTAGTAGTCAGTTTATGAAATTCATGCTTCATTTTTCAATGACTTAAAATATAATAAAATATACCCAACATGAAGATTAGGCTGAAGAAAATTTCTTTCTGTGAGGATTCAGAAGGCATTTTCTTAACTGGCACAGGGCCACAAAATCAGCATTAAGAACCCCAGTGAACACCATGCTGCAGGTGACTGGATGTGCTAAGGTACTCAAGTAAAGAAAGCACAAGATAACTGAGAGCAGATGGCAGGTGTTTTGTATCTATATCTTGGGGGCTTCTGGGTCCAGGGTTATCTTTAGGGGACATAGGACTTGGGGAAAAATCAGAATGTGTGTTTTTCCACCTTCATCATTTGTATCTAGACCAAATCAGGTTGAAATTAACATCTGTGTTGCCTTTGAAGAGGTGAGCTGTGCTGGAAGGAAACCAACCAGGAGCAAGTCAGAAGCAGGATATTGAGAGAGGCCAAGACCGGTTTTATGTTTTGAGCCTCTTGGCTTATGAAAAGTGTACGAAAGCCAAAAGAAGAGGGTTATACAAATCAGCACAGGTTGTTAACAACTTGTACAAAAATATCTAATTTATTAGATCTAATTTATTAGAATAGGTCCTTCTTTGGTCTCTCTCTCTCTCCCTTTCCCTCCCTCTCCTCTCTCTTTCTCTCTAGCTCATAACATAGGGTCTTTTTTTTTTGTTTGTTTGCAAATCTCAATACACATCATTCAGCATAGGGCAAGCACCTTCTCTACTGTCTTATTCCCATCTCTATCAGAATTGGAATAAGACCTACTAAAGGTCACAGGGCAACGATCTGTTGAATTTAAACTGACATTGAGCAATTTAGGCCACAAATGTAACACTTAAAGTAATTTGGTCCAGACAGAAAACACCTGTCCATGCTATGAATCCATATGGGTGAAGTTGGCAATCTTAGGAGAGTCATAGCAGTGTCTCACAGTAAGGATTAAGAAGACCAATTATCTCAGGAGCCAAATCTTCTGAAATAAATTGTCTGAGGAATCGACCTTTGAAAGTCTCAAGATCTAGTGTGGTTTACTTTAAAATATTTCACCCTGGATACTTCAGAATCTTATTTCCACTTTTGTTATTCTCTCCTTCCCTCTCTCGCTTTAATTGTAATAAAGGAGTCATATTTATCACATCAAATATATTAAATTTTCAACCCTAGAGAATAAATCCATTTCACATGTGTTTTCTCAAATGACTATAGCTGCTTGAAAGGCAAACCAAGGGGAGGTTGAGCCATTGGCAGGGAAGCTGGGGAAGGAAATAAAAGAAGCCTAAGTAGGAAGCTGGGCCTGGGCTTTCTAAGCAGCCAGACTTTCCAGAGATGACCTTTGTACTGCAGTGAGTTGTCTGGAGTCCATATGACAATCCCAGGGGTGATCAGAAACCAAGTGCCTGTTGAACTGTGGAAAGGAAGGGTAAGTAAGTGGAAGAGTACTTTAAAACAAATGTATCAGTGCAGAAACAATATTATGAAAATGAGATCAAGGAATAAAAATATCACTTACAATATCACTACATAATGTTTCAATTTTTAATGTGCTCTTTACATACACAATTTTATAAAATTGTAAACATAATGAAGATACTCATGCACTGTGTTCTTTATGTAATATTATATCATAAATGGTTTGTCATGTAGTTATATGTTACTCATACTGATAATTTCTAGTGGCTGCACAATATTCCTTTAAGGTTGTTCATCATGATTTAGCTAGTCTATCATGGGTCATTTAGGTTGTTACTAATTTTTTTCTATTATAAACAATGTTGTAAAGAAAATCTCACTGCATACAGTTTTTGTAACTTTTTGAATTATTTCCTTAGCATAAATTCCTGGCAGTTAAATTACTGGGTGAAATGATATAAACATTTAAATTTTTCTTGAAAAATCCTGCCAAACTGATTTCCAAAAAGACTGGAATAATTGACTAATTTCACCAAGACCATGCCAGAAAACTATGGAAGAAAATCTAAATTGGTAAAAATATTACCTCATTATAGCTTTGTTAAACTTTTCTGATTGCTTCCAAGATTGAACATATTTCTGTATATTTGTTAGTTACTTTTTCTCTTATGAGACTGCCTCCTCATTTTTATTGTTGTTGTTGTTGTTGTTGTTAGCCATTTATCTACTGGGGACTTGTAACTTTTCTAATTAAAATTCTGAATAATTTAAATAACATAGGAAATATCTCCCTGTCATATTTTTATCAGGTTTTGCTTTTGTATTTGAGATACTTTCTTAAACAGGAGAGAAAAAATGTGGAATGCATATGACTTTATCTTCAGTCTTTGTTGAGGGTGACTTTTCATTGTAGCATCTATAATTTAGTGTATAGGCTGCTGGATTCAACACCAAAATGAATATCCTGAAAGGAAAGGAACAAAGAATTATAGTTTGGGAATCAGAGAGAAAATACAATTCAAATCTGGGTAAATGTGTGGTTGATTTCTTAGGTTTAAAATCTTTTAAATTTTACATCAGCCATTTTAGTGTCACAGCAGTGTTAATTTAGTGGAGCCAATGATTTGGTGAAAATAAAGTGAAATTGCAGGGAGTAGAGGTGTTCAAATCATGGGATCTTCTATGGCATGTGAAAAACTACAATTGCCCTACAGCCAATCCTTAACTCTCTAAGCCTGTGACCTTGAATTTGACTTACTGTGTAAGGGGAATCATGCAAGGCAATTCTCTAGTTCAGGGGTCTCCAACCCCCAGGCCATGGACTGGTACCGGTCAGTGGCCTGTTAGGAGCTGGGCTGCATAGCAGGAGGTGAGCAGCAGGTGAGGGAGTGAGGCTTCATCTGTATTTACAGTCACTCCCCATTGTTCAGATTACTGCCTGAACTCTGCCTCCTGTCAGATCAGTGGCAGCATTAGATTCTCATAGGAGTGTGAACACTACTGTGAACTGTGCATGTGAGGGATCTAGGTTGCGTACTCCTTATGAGAATCTAATGCCTGATGTTGCTGAGGGAGTTTGTCAAAATTTATGTTTCCATTTTGGGGCTCTGTCACTCATTCTAATAGCTCATAGCAGCTATGCTCCACCCTCTCTCACTTGTTCTGAAAGTTTTGAGCATGAGAAAAATAAACGAAGAAAGATTTATAAGGGGAGGGACTGCTGCTGGCAGGTGGTGAAAATAACTGTTTCAGGAGCAGGGATAGGTGGATTTAAGAGAAGTATATTAGAAAAATACTTAGCACTTTGTATTCAACATTGCAAAAACACGTTGGAATCTTTTATTTCATTTTTTTCTTAAAGATTCTTTTAAAATAAGGACTCTTATAGTGTACATATTTACTCTTTGATACCTTACAGAACAAGAATTTCTACAAACATAGTCTGTTCATGTTCTCTAAATACTGTGTAGTAAATTTGCATCGTTTCCCTGACACATTTATTTTACTGTCCTCTTTCCCATAATTCAGGTCTTGTCATTTAAAATGCTTGAATCTTTTTCCTTTCTTATTCTAGTCCTAAATTTATCTAACTCAGGTCCCTTTACTAAGTTCTGAGGCTATATCTCCAGCTCTTTCTATGTTTCCACCATAATTTCTGGAGATAATTTAAACTCATCCTATCCCTAGTCAAGCTCACAGTCTTCTACAAACCTGAACCTCTTTCAGCGTGCCCAATCTCATTCACTTAGTGCAAGCCAGAAACCTTGACATTCTTTCTCTCTCTCTCTCTCTCCCCTCTTTTTTTTTTTTAAAGAAAGACTCGGTCACTGTACTTAGCACTAGCTGTACAACAAAAGTAGCCCCTGGCACCACCTTCAAGAAAAATACAAAAAATACAGTTTAAATATTCTAATTTCAAAATGTTGATGTTCTCCTTTCCTAAGGCACAGTTAAGAGGCCCCAGAGAAAAGCTGGTAACGCTGAGGGCTGTGCCTTGGAAACGATGTGTCTGTGCCACTGAGGGGCAGTGACAGTGGGGTAGCCCTGAGGCAGCCAGCTGCTCAATGGCACAGCAGACTTTCTTTGCAGTTTCTTCAAATTCTTCCTGCTTATTGTTAGTTTCCTTTGCAATTTCGTTCTTGGTTCTTTCTTTATCCAGTTTCAAAAACTCGCTGAGGGTTAATTCTTCAAACTGCTTCTTGACAGAAAGGAAAGCACAGCCAGATGAACGCTTTTTATGTTCTTCAATAGGGTTGTCATCTGGCTCCCAGCCTTCCAACTCCTTGAAGCAGAAGAAACACTGAGCCAAGTCGGGCTCATTCTCAGGGGACAGTGGATGAAGCCGGCCATGGCCATCTGCTTCGGGGTGCAGGTGCAGCCTTCCAAGAAGGGCCAGTTCTTAAATGTGGAGACGCAGTGGTCCTTGAGGTAGAGCTGCCAGGCCGGGGCTAAAGACAAGGCACCCATGCCGCTGCAGCCAAGCAATGGCACCGTTCAAATCTGATGGTTGAAGGCTGCCACGGGGCATTTGGCATTATCTCTGAATCCTCCAACTCTCTCACACTTCATAGCCAACCAATTATCAAGATTTACTAATTATACTTTTTGCTGTTTCCAATGCAATCATTTCTATCCAGTTTTGTGGTCATTTTCCTAATCCATGTCTTTATAATCTCTTACCTGGACCATTGCAAAAGCTTCCTATTATAATTCCCTTCCTCCAAACTTTCTTCCTCCCAGTTGAAACCATCATGGCTTTAGCAAAAGGTAAATCTGATCATTTCACTCTCTTGCTTACAGATCTTTGATGGCTCCTCATTGTCTTTGGCATGGTTTGAAGACCTGGTTTCTGTCTCTCCCTCAGGCCTCATTTTCTACTAAGTCGTTATACATATCCTATGATCCAGTCACACTTAATTGCTTTCTACACTCCAGGAATACACCCTCACATCTCCATGCTTGCTTTCTTCCCTGGACTAGCTGATTGATATCTAAGTAGTCTTTAAGATTCAATTCAAAGGTCACCTTCTCTGTAAAATGGTCTCCAATTGATTGTACTCTCCTCCTGAACTCCTTCCTCATCCCCCACCCTAAGAAGTAAGGCATTTCCTCTTCTTTGTTTCTATAGAAGATAGTGCATAATTGAATATAGCAATATCCCATAGCATTGGAATGCCTTATATACTATTTTGTTTTCTACACTAGATGGGGCATCTTTAAGGGCAGACAATGGTATTTATTTATTTTTATTTATTTTTTTAACATCTTTATTGGAGTATAATTGCTTTACAATGGTGTGTTAGCTTCTGCTTTATAACAAAGTGAATCAGATATACATATACATATGATCCCATAACTCTTCCCTCTAGCATCTTGTCCACTCCCACCCTTCCTATCCCAAACCTCTAGATGGTCACAAACCACCTAGCTGATCTCCCTGTGTTATGTGGCTACTTCCCACTAGCTATCAATTTCACGTTCAGTAGTGTATATATGTCCATGACACTCTCTCAATTTCTCACAGCTTACTCTTCCCCCTCCCCATATCCTCAAGTCCAGGCTCTAGTAGGTCTGTGTCTTTATTCCCATCTTACCCCTAGGTTCTTCATAACACTTCTTTTTCTTAGATTCCATATATATGTCTTAGCATACGGTATTTGTTTTTCTCTTTCTGATTTACTTCACTCTGTATGACAGACTCTGGGTCCATCCACCTCACTACAAGTAACTCAATTTCATTTCTTTTTATGGCTGAGTAATATTCCATTTTATATATGTGCCACATCTTTTGTCCATTCATCTGTTGATGGACACTTAGGCTGCTTCCATGTCCTGGGTATTGTAAATAGAGCTGAAATGAAAATTTTGGTTCATGACTCTTTTTGAATTATGGTTTTCTCAGGGTATATGGCCAGTAGTGGGATTGCGGGGTCATATGGTAGTTCTATTTGTAGTTTTTTAAGGAACCTCCATACTGTTCTCCATAGTGGCTGTATCAATTTACATGCACACCAAGAGTGCAAGAGTGTTCCTTTTTCTCCCCATCCTCTCCAGCATTTATTGTTTCTAGATTTTTTGATGATGGCCATTCTGACCAGTGTGAGATGATATGTCATTGTAGTTTTGATTTGCATTTCTGTAATGATTAATGATGTTGAGCATTATTTCATGTGTTTGTTGGCAATCTGTATATCTTATTTGGAGAAATGTCTGTTTAGGTCTACTGCCCATTTTTGGATTTGGTTGTTTGTTTTTTTGTTATTGAGCTGCATAAGCTGCTTGTAAATTTTGGAGATTAATCCTTTGTCAGTTGCTTCATTTGCAAATATTTTCTACCATTCTGAGGGTTGTCTTTTTGTCTTGTTTATGGTTTCCTTTGCTGTGTGAAAGCTTTCAACTTTCATTACGTCCCATTTATTTACTTTTGTTTTAATTTCCAATTCTCTAGGAGGTGGGTCAAAGAGGATCTTGCTGTGATTTACATCACAGAGTGTTCTGCTTATGTTTTCCTCTAAGAGTTTTATAGTGTCTGGCCTTACATTAAGGTCTTTAATCCATTTTGAGTTTATTTTTGTGTATGGTATTAGGGAGTGTTCTAATTTCATTCTTTTACATGTAGCTGTCCAGTTTTCCCAGCACCACTTATTGAAGAGGCGGTCATTTCTCCACTGTATATTCTTGCCTCCTTGATCAAAGGTAAGGGGACCATATGTGCATGGGTTTATCTCTGGGCTTTCTATCCTGTTCCATTGATCTATATTTCTGTTTTTATGCCAGTACCATACTGTCTTGATTACTGTAGCTTTGTAGTATAGTCTGAAGTCAGGGAGCCTGATTCCTCCAGCTCCACTTTTCGTTCTCAAGATTGCTTTAGCTATTCGGGGTCTTTTCTGTTTCCATACAAATTGTGAAATTTTTTCTTCTGGTCCTGTGAAAAATGACAGTGGTAGTTTGATAGGGATTGCATTGAATTTGTAGACTGCTTTGGGTAGTAGAGTCATTTTCACAATGTTGATTCTTCCAATCCAAGATTATGGTATATCTCTCCATCTATTTGTATCACCTTTAATTTCTTTCATCAGTGTCTTATAATTTTCTGCTACAGGTCTTTCGTCTCCTTAGGTACATTTATTCCTAGATATTTTATTCTTTTTTTGCAATGGTAAATGAGAGTGTTTTCTTAATTTCACTATCAGATTTTTCATCACTAGTGTATAGGAATGCCAGAGATTTCTTTGCATTAACTTTGTGTCCTGCTACTTTACCAAATTCATTGATTAACTCTAATAGTTTTCTGGTAGCATCTTTAGGATTCTCTATGTTTAGTATCATGTCATCTGCAAACAGTGAGAGCTTTACTTCTTCTTTTCCAATTTGGATTCCTTTATTTTTTCTCTTCTCTGATTGCTGTGGCAAAAACTTCCACAACTTTTTGAATAATAGTGGTGAGAATGGGCAACCTTGTCTTGTTCCTGATCTTAGTGGGAATGGTTTCAGGTTTTCATCATTGAGGAGGAGGTTGGCTGTGGGTTTGTCGTGCATGGCCTTTAATATGTTGAGGAAAGTTCCCTCTATGCCTACATTCTGAAGGGCTTTTATCATAAATGGATGTTAAATTTTGTCAAAAGCTTTCTCGGCATCTATTGAGATGATCATATGGTTTTTCTCCTTCAATTTGTTAATATGGAGTATTACGTTGACTGATTTGCATATATTGAAGAATCCTTGCATTCCTAGAATAAACCCCACTTGATCATGGTGTATGATCCTTTTAATGTGCTGTTGGATTCTGTTTGCTAGTATTTTGTTGAGGATTTTTGCAAGTATGTTCATTAGTGATATTGGCCTGTAGTTTTCTTACTTTGTGATGTCTTTGTTTGGTTTTGGTATCAGGGCGATGGTGGCCTCATAGAATGGGTTTGGGAGTGTTCCTCCCTCTACTATATTTCGGAAGAGTTTGAGAAGGATAGGTGTTAGCTCTTCTCTAAATGTTTGATAGAATTCACCTGTGAAGCCATCTGGTCCTGGGCTTTTGTTTGTTGGAAGATTTTGAATCACAGTTTCAATTTCAGTGCTTGTGATTGGTGTATTCATATTTTTTATTTCTTCCTGGTTCAGTCTCAGTATCTTGTGCATTTCTAAGAATTTTTCCATATCTTCCAGGTTGTCCATTTTATTGGCATACAGTTGCTTCTAATAATCTCTAATTATCTTTTGTATTTCTGCAGTGTCTGTTTTTACGTCTCCTTTTTCACTTCTAATTCTGTTGATTTGAGTCTTCTCCCTTTTTTTCTTGATGAGTCTGGCTAATGGTTTATCAATTTTATTTATCTTCTCAAAGAACCAGCTTTTAGTTTTATTGATCTTTGTCATCATTTCCTTCATTTCTTTCTGGTCTGATCTTTATGATTTATTTCCTTCTGCTCAGTTTAGGGTTTTTTGTTCTTGTTTCTCTAATTGCTTTAGGTGCAAGGTTAGGTTGTTTATTGGAAATGTTTCCTGTTTCTTAAGGTAAGATTTTATTGCTATAAACTTCCCTCTTAGAACTGCTTGTGCTGCATCCCATAGGTTTTGGGTCATCATGTTTTCATTGTCATTTTTTTCTAGGTATTTTTTAATTTCCTCTTTGATTTCTTCAGTGATCTCTTGGTTATTAAGTAGTGTATTGTTTAGCCTCCATATTTTCGCTTTTTTTCAGATTTTTTTCCTGTAATTGATATATAGTCTCATAGCATTGAGGTCAGAAAAGATACTTGGGGGGAGCGAGAAGATGGCGGAAGAGTAAGACGTGGGGATCACCTTCCTCCTCACAGATACATCAGAAATACATCTACACGTGGAACTTCTCCTATAGAACACCCACTGAACGCTGGAAGAAGACCTCAGACCTCCCAAAAGGCAAGAAACTCCCCAGGTACCTGGGTAGGGCAAAAGAAAAAAGAATAAACAGAGACAAAAGAATAGGGATGGGACCTGTACCAGTGGGAGGGAGCCGTGAAGGAGGAAAGGTTCCCACACACTAGAAGCCCCTTCGTGGGCGGAGACTGTGGGTGGCGGAGGGGGAAGCTTCAGTGCCGCGGAGGAGAGTGCAGCAACAGGGTGCAGAGGGCAAAGCAGAGGGATTCCACAGAGGATCAGTGCAGACCAGCACTCACCAGCCCGAGAGGCTTGTCTGTTCACCCGCCGCCGGCAGGCAGGGCTGGGAATTGAGCCTCGGGCGGAGCCCAGGGAAAGGTCTGGAGTTGCCAGAGTGAAAACAGCCTGAAGGGGTTAGTGCACCACAGCTGGCCGGGAGGGAGTCTGGGAAAAGTCTGGAGCTGCCAAAGAGGCAAGAGACCTTTTCTTCCCTCTTTGCCTCCTGCTGCGCGAGGAGAGGGGTTTAAGCACGCCGAATAAAGGAGCTCCAGAAATGGGCGTGGAGCTGCCGAAGAGACAAGACACTTTTTCTTGCCTCTTTGCTTCCTGGGGTGCGAGGAAAGGGAATTAAGGGCACCACATAAAGGAGCTCCAGAAACGGGCGCGAGCTGCGGCTGTTGGCATGGACAACAGAGATGGGTGTGGGAGGCTAGGGTTGCTACTGCCGCCACCAAGATGCCTGTGTGCGAGCACAGGTCACTCTCCACACCGGCCCTCCCGGGAGCCTGTGCAGCCTGCCACTGCCGGGATCCTGGGATTCAGGGACAGCTTCCCCGGGAGAGCGCGCGGAGTGCCTTGGGCCTGTGCAGTGTCACGTCGGCCTCTGCCGCCGCGGACTTGTCCCGCAACCGTGCCACTCCCTCCCCCCAGCCTGAGTGAGCCGGAGCCCCCGAATCAGCTGCTCCGTTAACGCTGCTCCTTTGACCCCACTGTGTCTGAGCGAAGGGCAGACGCCCTCAGAAGACCTGCGCGCAGAGGTGGGGCCAGGTCCAGGGCTGAGCCCCAGGAGTTGTGTGAACAAAGAGAGGGGCAGGTCCCTCCCAGCAGCCTCAGAAACAGTGGGTTAAAGCTCCACATTCAGCATGAACTGCCCTGCATCTGTGGAAAACCTGAATAAACAGCGAAATATCCCAAGTTGAGGAGGTGGACTTTGGGAGCAAGATATACTATTATTTTGCCCTTTTTTCTTTTTGTGAGTGTGTATGTGGGTGCTGCTGTGTGAGATTTTGTCTGTGTAGCTTTGTTTTCACCAATTGTCTTGGGGTTAGACCAACCCCCCCTTTTTTTTCTTTAATAGAAATTTTTCTTCTTAATAATTATTTTTTATTTTAATAACTGTATTTTACCCTACTTTATTTTGTCTTCTCCCCTTTCTTTCTTCCTTTCTTCCCTCCTTTCTTTCCTATTTCCCTCCTTCCTTCCTTCCTCCCTTCCTTCCTTTATTCCCTCCTTCCTTCCTCCCTTCCGTTCTTCCTCCCTCCCTTCCTTTCTTTATTCCCTCTTTCCTTCCTCCCTTCCTTTCTTCCTCCCTCCCTTCCTTTCTTTATTCCCTCCTTCCTTCCTCCCTTGCTTTCTTCCTCCCTCCCTTCCTTTCTTTATTCCCTCCTTCCTTCCTCCCTTGCTTTCTTCCTCCCTCCGTTCCTTTCTTTATTCCCTCCTTCCTTCCTCCCTTCCGTTCTTCCTTCCTCACTTCCTTTCTTCCATCCTTCCCTCCCTTCCTCTTTCCTTCCTTCCTTTCTTGCCTTTCTATTTTTTTCTCCCTTTAATTTTGAGCTGTGTGGATTAAAGGCTCTTGGCACTCCAGCCAGGTGTCAAGGCTTTGTCTCTGAGGTGGGAGAACCAACCTCAGGACACTGGTCCACAAGAGACCTCTCAGCTCCACGTAATATCAAATGGCGAAAATCTCCCAGAGATCTCCATCTCAACACCAAGACCCAGCTTCACTCAAGGACCAGCAACGAACAGTGCTGGACACCCTATACCCAACAAAGAGTGAGACACGTCTACAGACCCATCCATTAGCAGAGAGGCTGCCTAGCATCATAGTAAGTCTACCAAAATCCCCATACATGCCACCAGATGTGGACCTGCCTGCCAGGGAGATGGGATCCAGCCTCATCCACCAGAAGAGGGGCACTGGTCCCCCTAACCAGGAAACCTGCTCAACCCACTGAACCAACCTCAGCCACTGGGGACAGCCACCAAAAATAGATAGAACTACGAACCTGCAGCCTGCAAAAGGGAGACCCTAAACACAGTAAGATTAGCAAAATGAGAAGACAGAAAAACACACAGCAGATGAAGGAGCAATATAAAAACACACCAGACTTAACAAATGAGGAGGTAATAGCCACTCTACCTGAAAGAGAATTCAGAATAACGATGGTGAAGATGATTCAAAATCTTGGAAATAGAATGGACAAATTGCAAGAAACAGTTGACGAGGACCTAGAAGAAATAAAGAGGAAGCAAGTAACAATGAGCAACACAATAAATGAAATGAAAAATACTCTAGATGGGATCAGTAGCAGAATAACTGAGGCAGAAGGACGGATAAGTGACCTGGAAGATAAAATAGTGGAAATAACTACTGCAGAGCAGAAGAAAGAAAAAAGAATGAAAAAGACTGAGAACAGTCTCAGAGGTCTCTGGGACAACATTAAACGCACCAACATTCGAATCATAGGGGTCCCAGAAGAAGAAGAGAAAAAGAAAGGGACTGAGAAAATATTTGAAGAGATTATAGTTGAAAACTTCCCTAATATAGGAAAGGAAATAGTCAATCAAGTCCAGGAAGCACAGAGAGTCCCATACAGAATAAACCCAAGGATAAACACGCCGAGACACATAATAATCAAACTATCAAAAATTAAATACAAAGAAAACATATTAAAAGCAGCAAGGGAAAAACAACAAATAACACACAAGGGACTCCCCATAAGGCTAACATCTGATCTTTCAGCAGAAACTCTACAAGCCAGAAGGGAGTGGCAGGACATATTTAAAGTGATGAAGGAAAAAACCTACAACCAAGATTATTCTACCCAGCAAGGATCTCATTCAGATTTGATGGAGAAATTAAAACCTTTACAGACAAGCAAAACCTGAGAGAGTTCAGCACAATCAAAACAGCTTTACAGCAAATGCTAAAGGAACTTCTCTAAGCAAGAAACATAAGAGAAGGAAAAGACCTACAAGAACAACCCGAAACAATTAAGTAAATGGTAATAGGAATGCACATATCAATAATTACCTTAAATGTAAATGGATAAAATGCTCCCACCAAAAGACACAGAAAGGCTGAATGGGTACAAAAACAGGACCCATATATATGCTGTCTACAAGAGACCCACTTCAGACCTAGGGATACTTACAGGCTGAAAGTGAGGGGATGGAAAAAGATATTCCATGCAAATGGAAAGCAGAAGAAAGTTGGAGTAGCAATTCTCATATCAGACAAAATAGACTTTAAAATAAAATCTATTAGAAGAGACAAAGAAGGACACTACATAATGATCAAGGGATCAATCCATGAAGAAGATTTAAAAATTGTAACTATTTATGCACCCAACATAGGAGCACCTGAATACATAAGGCAAATACTAACAGCCATAAAAGGGGAAATCGACAGTAACACAATCATAGTAGGGGACTTTAACACCCCACTGTCACCAATGGACAGATCATCCAAAATGAAAATAAATAAGGAAACACAAGCTTTAAATGATACATTATACAAGATGGATTTACTTGATAGTTATTGGACATTCCATCCAAAAACAACAGAATACACATTTTTCTCAAGTCCCCATGGAATATTCTCCAGGATAGATCATATCTTGGGTCACAAATCTAGCCTTGGCAAATTTAAGAAAATTGAAATCGTATCAAGTATCTTTTCTGACCACAACGCTATGAGACTAGATATCAACTACAGGAAAAGCTCTGTAAAAAATACAAACACATGGAGGCTAAACAATACACTACTTAATAACGAAGTGATCACTGAAGAAATCAAAGAGGAAATCAAAAAGTACTTAGAAACAAATGACAATGGAGACACGACGACCCAAAACCTATGGGATACAGCAAAAGCAGTTCTAAGAGGGAAGTTTATAGCAATACAATCCTACCTTAAGAAACAGGAAACATCTCGAATAAAAAACCTAACTTTGCACCTAATGCAATTAGAGAAGGAAGAACAAAACCCCTCAAATTTAGCAGAAGGAAAGAAATCATAAAGATCAGATCAGAAATAAATGAAAAAGAAATGAAGGAAACAATAGCAAAGATCAATAAAAGTAAAAGCTGGTTCTTTGAGAAGTTAAATAAAATTGATAAAACATTAGCCAGACTCATCAAGAAAAAAAGAGAGAAGACTCAGATCAATAGAATTAGAAATGAAAAAGGAGATGTAACAACTGACTCTGCAGAAATACAAAAGATTATTAGAGATTACAACAAGCAACTCTATGCCAATAAAATGGACAACCTGGAAGAAATGGACAAATTCTTAGAAATGCACAGCCTGCCAAGAGTGAACCAGGAAGAAATAGAAAATATGAACAGACAAATCACAAGCACTGAAATTGAAACTGTGATTCAAAATCTTCCAACAAACAAAAGCCCAGGACCAGATGGCTTCACAGGCGAATTCTATCAATCATTTAGAGAAGAGCTAACACTTATCCTTCTCAAACTCTTCCAAAAGATAGCAGAGGGAGGAACACTCCCAAACTCATTCTATGAGGCCACCATCACCCTGATACCAAAATCAGACAAAGACGTCACAAAGAAAGAAAACAACAGGCCAATATCACTGATGAACATAGATGCAAAAATCCTCAACAAAATACTAGCAAACAGAATCCAACAGCACATTAAAAGGATCACACACTATGATCAAGTGGGGTTTATCCCAGGATTGCAAGGATTCTTCAATATACGCAAATCAATCAACGTGATACACCATATCAACCAACTGAAGGAGAAAAACCATATGATCATCTCAATAGATGCAGAGAAAGCTCTTGACAAAATGCAACACCCATTTATGATAAAAACCCTGCAGAAAGTAGGCATAGAGGGAACTTTCCTCAAAATAATAAATGCCATATATGACAAACCCACAGCCAGCATTGTTCACAATGGTGAAAAACTGAAACCATTTCCACTAAGATCAGGAACAAGACAAGGTTGCCCACTCTCACCACTCTTATTCAACCTAGTTTTGGAAGTTCTAGCCACAGCAACCAGAGAAAATAAAGAAATAAAAGGAATCCAAATAGGAAAAGAAGAAGTAAAGCTGTCACTGTTTGCAGATGACATGATACTATACATAGAGAATACTAAGGATGCTACCAGAAAACTACTAGAACAAATCAATGAATTTGGTAAAGTAGCAGGATTACAAAATTAATGCACAGAAATCTCTGGCATTCTTATACACTAATGATGAAAAATCTGAGAGTGAAATTAAGAAAACACTCCCATTTACCTTTGCAACAAAAAGAATAAAATATCTAGGAATAAACCTACCTAAGGAGACAAAAGTCTTGTATGTAGAAAACTATAAGACAGTGATGAAAGAAATTAAAGATGATATAAATAGGTGGAGAAATATACCATGTTCTTGGATTGGAAAAATCAACATTGTGAAAATGACTCTGTTACACAAAGCAATCTACAGATTCAATGCAATCCCTATCAAATGACCACTGGCATTTTTTACAGAACTAGAACAAAGAATTTCACAATTTGCATGGAAACACAAAAGACCCCGAATAGCCAAAGCAATCTTGAGAATGAAAAATGGAGCTGGAGGAATCAGGCTTCCTGACTTCAGACTATACTACAAGGCCACAGTAATCAAGACAGTATGGTACTGGCACAAAAACAGAAATATAGATCAATGGAACAGAATAGAAAGCCCAGAGATAAACCCACACATATATGGTCACCTTATCTTTGATAAAGGAGGGAAGGAAACACAGTGGAGAAAAGACAGCCTCTTCAATAAGTGGTGCTGGGAAAACTGGACAGCTACCTGTAGAAGTATGAAATTAGAACACTCCCTAACACCATACACAAAAATAAACTCAAAATGGGTTAAAGACCTAAATGTAAGGCCAGACACTATCAAACTCTTTGAGGAAAACATAGGCAGAACACTCTATGACATAAACCACAGCAAGATCCTTTTTGACCCATCTCCTAGAGAAATGGAAATAAAAACAAAAATAAACAAATGGGATCTAATGAAAGTTAAAAGCTTTTGCACAGCAAAGGATACCATAAAGAAGACCCAAAGACAACACTCAGAATGGGAGAAAATATTTGCAAATGAAGCAACTGACAAAGGATTAATATCCAAAATTTATAAGCAACTCATGCAGCTCAATAACAAAAAAACAAACAACCCAATCCAAAAATGGGCAGAAGAACTAAATAGACATTTCTCCAAAGAAGATATACAGATTGCCCACAAACACATGAAAGAATGCTCAACATCATTAATCATTAGAGAAATGCAAATCAAAACTACAATGAGATATCATCTCACACCGGTCAGATTGTCCATCATCAAAATCTCTAGAAACAATAAATCCTGGAGAGGGTGTGGAGAAAAGGGAACACTCTTGCACTGCTGGTGGGAATGTAAAATGATACAGCCACTGTGGAGAACAGTATGGAGGTTCCTTAAAAAACTACAAATAGAACTACCATATGACCCCGCAATCCCACTACTGGGCATATACCCTGAGAAAACCATAATTCAGAAAGAGTCATGTATCAAAATGTTTATTGCAGCTCTATTTACGAAAGCCAGGACATGGAATCAACCTAAGTGTCCATCAACAGATGAATGGATAAGGAAGATGTGGCACATATATACAATGGAATATTACTCAGCCATAAAAAGAAATGAAACTGAGTTATTTGTAATGAGGTGGATAGACCTGGAGTCTGTCATACAGAGTGAAGTAAGTCAGAAGGAGAAAAACAAATACCGTATGCTAACACATATATATGGAATCTAAAAAAAAATATGTCATGAAGAGATTAGTGGTAGGATGGGAATAAAACACAGACCTACTAGAGAATGTTCTTGAGGTTATGGTGTGGTGGAAGGGTAAGCTGTGACAATGTGAGAGAGTGGCAGGGACATAGACACACTACCAAATGTAAATTAGATAGCTAGTGGGTAGCTGCAGCATAGCACAGGGAGTTCACCTCTGTGCTTTGTGACCGCCTAGAGGGGTGGGATAGGGAGGGTGGGAAGGAGTGTGACACAATAGGGAAGAATTATGGGAACATATGTATATGTATAACTGATTCACTTGTTATAAAGGAGAAACTAACACACTATTGTAAAACAGTTATACTCAAATAAAGATGTTAAAGAAAAAACAGTTTCTGTATTCTTCATGACACCAATAAATGAGTTAATAACATGATTGAGCAGCAAACTCAACAGTAATGCTCAAGAGTGTTTCTACTTAAATTCTTGATTTTGTGATTGTACTTCCTTTTCTTTTATACTGAAAATCTAGATTCCTAAAATAATAGTCACTAGTATGTTCATTCTAATACAAGAAAATGGTTTAAAAATACCATAATAATAAGATCAGTAAAGCTACAGAATAAAAAAAAAAAGAAAAGGTACTTGATATGATTTAAATTTACCAAAAGAGGATTGGTGACCCAAAATATGATTTACCCTGGAGATTTTTCCATGAGCACTTGAGAAGAAAGTGTATTCTGTTGTTTTTGGATGGAATGTCCTATAAATATGAATTAAGTCCATCTTGTTTAATGTATCATTTAAAACTCTTTTTTCCTTATTTATTTTCATTTTGAATGACCTGTCCATTGGTGAAAGTGGGGTGTTAAAATCCCGTACTATGAATGTATTGCTGTCAATTTTTTTTTGTCTGTTAGTATTTGCCTTATGTATTGAGGTGCTCATATGTTGGGTGCATATATATTTACAATTGTTATATTTTCTTCTTGGATTGATCCCTTGATCATTATGTAGTGTCCTTCTTTATTTATTGTAATAATCTTTATTTTAAAATCTATTTTTCTGATATGAGAATTCCTACTCCAGCTTTCTTTTGATTTCCTTTTGCATGGAATAACTTATTTCATCCCATCCCTTGCAGTCTGTATGTGTCCCAGGTCTGAAGTGGGTCTCTTGTATCCAGCATATATACAGTCTTGGTTTTGTAATCGTTCAGCCAGTCTATGTCTATTGGTGGGAGCATTTAATCAACTTACATTTAAGATAATTATCAATGTATATGTTCCTATTACCTTTTTCTTAATTGTTTTGGGTTTGTTTTTGGTAGGTCTTTTGATTCTCTGTGTTTCCTGCCTAGAGAAGTTGCTTTAGCCTTTGTTGTAAAGCTGGTTTGGTGGCGCTGAATTCTCTTAGCTTTTGCTTGTCTGTAAAAGTTTTAATTACTCTGTTGAATCTGAATGAAATCTTTGCTGGGTAGAGTAGACTTGATTGGAGATTTTTCCCTTTCATCACTTTAAATATGTCTTGCCACTCCGTTCTGAATTGCAGTTTCTGCTGCATGATCAGCTGTTAACCTAGTGGGGATTCCTTTGCATATTATTTGCTCTTCTTCCCATGCTGCTTTTAGTAATTTTTCTTTGTATTTAATTTTTGATAGTTTGATTAATATGTGTCTTGGTGTGTTTCTCCTTGGATGTATCCTGTATGGGACTCTCTGTGCTTCCTGGACTTGATTTACTATTTCCTTACCCTTATTAGGGAAGTTTTCAACTATAATTATCTTCAAATATTTTCTCTGTCCCTTTCTTTTTCTCTTCTTCTTCTGGGATCCCTAGAATTCGGATGTTGGTGTGTTTAATATTGTCCCAGAGGTCTGTAAGACTTTCCTCAATTCTTTTCATTCTTTTTTCTTTATTCTGTTCTGCACTAGTTATTCCCACTCTTTTATCTTCCAGGTCACTTATCCGTTCTTTTGCCTCAGTTATTCTGTTATTGATTCCTTCTTGTGAATTTTTAATTTAGTTTATTGTTTTGTTCATCATTGTTTGTTTGCTCTTCATTTCTTCTAGTTCCTTGTTAAACGTTTCTTATATTTTCTCCATTGTGTTTCCAATATTTTGAATCACCTTTACTATCATTACTCTGAATTCTTTTTCAGGTAGACTGCCTACTTCCTCTTCATTTGTTTGGTGTGGTCAGTTTTTACCTTGCTCCTTCATGTGCTGTGTGTTTCTCTGTCTTGTCATTTTGCTTAACTTACTGTGTTTGGGTCTCCTCTTTGCAGGCTGCAGGCTTGTTGTTCCTATCGTTTTTGTGTCTGCCCCCAGTGGCTAAGTTTGGTTCAGTGGGTTGTGTCTGCTTCCTGGTGGAGGGGACTAGTGCCTGTGTTCTGGTGGATGAGGCAGGATCTTGTGTTTCTGGTGGGCAGGACCACTTCCAGTGGTGTGTTTTGGGGTGTCTGTGACCTTATTATGATTTTAGGCAGCCTCTCTCTAATGGGTGAGGTTGTATTCCTGTCTTGCTAGTTGTTTGGCATAGGCTGTCCAGCACCTTAGCTTGCTGGTCGTTGAGTGGAGCTCCATCTTAACATTGAGATGGAGATATCTGGTGATTTTCACCCTTTGATATTACGTGGAGCCAGCAGTTCTCTGGTGGACCTATGTTCTGAACTCATCTCTCCCACCTCAGAGGCACAGGACTGACACCTGGCCAGAGCACCAAGACCCTGTCATCCACATGGCTCAGAATAAAAGGGAGAAAAAAAGAAAGAACGAAAGAAAAAAAATAAAATAAAAAGAAATAAAGTCATTAAAGTAAAAATTAAAAATATTAAAATAAGAAAATTTAAAAGTAATTTAACAACAGAAAATCAAAAGAGAGAAGAGAGCAGCCAGACCAAAAAAGAAATCCACCAATGATAACAAGTGCTAAAACTATATTAAAAAGGAAAAAATAATTAAAAAAATAAAAAGACAGACAGAACCCAAGTCACATGGTAAAAGGAATGCTATATGGACAAAATCACACAAAGAAGCATATAAATACACACCTATAAAAAGAGAAGAAGGAAAAAATATATATGTAAATTTAAAAAAGGAAGAGTGCAACTAAATCAATAAGCAAATCAACCAATGATAAAAACTCTAAATACTAAACTAAGATAAATATAAAACCAGAAAACAGTCAGTCACATATAACAAACCCCAAGTGTACTGTTGCACCCAAACTCCACTGCCTCAGTTTTGGGATGATTCTTTGTTTCTTCAGGTATTCACGAGATGCAAGGGTACATCAAGTTGATTGTTGAGGTTTAATCCACTGCTCCTGAGGCTGCTGGGGGAAATTTCCCTTTCTCTTCTTTCTTTGCACAGCTCCTGGGGTTCAGCTTTGGATTGGCCCTGCCTCTGCATGTAGGTCACCTGGGACAGTCCATTCCCACCCAGACAGGATGGGGTTAATGAGCAGTTGATTAGACGGCTCTGGCTCACTCAGTCCTGGGGGAGGGATGGGTACAGATGTGTGGGGCGAGCCTGCAGTGGCAGAGGCCAGCACAACATTGCAACAGCCTGAGGTGTGCTGTGTGTTCTCCCAGGGAAGTTTTCCGTGGATCATGGGACTCTGTCAGTAGCCAGCTGCACAGGCTCCAGGGAGGGGAGATGTGGATAGTGACCTGTGTTTGCACACAAGCTTCTTGATGGCTGCAGCAGCAGCGTTGGCTTTTCATGCCCGTCTCTGGTGTCCACACTGATAGCCGTGGCTCACTACCTTCTCTGGAGCTTGTTTATTTGGTGCCCTGGATCCCCTCTCCTCACGCACCCCAAAACAATAGTCCCTTGCCTGTTAAGCAGGTCCAGAGTTTTTCCCAGACTCCTTCTTGGCTAGCTGTGGTGCAGTAGCCCCCTTGAGGCTGTGTTCACACAGCCAACCCCAGTCCCCTCCCTGGGATCTGACCTCTGAAGAGGAAGCCTCAGCTCCCAGCCCCCACCCGCCCAGTGGGTTAGCAGACAAGCCTCTCAGGCTGGTGAGTTCTGGTCAGCAGTGATCCTCTGTATGGGAATCTCTCCACTTTGCTCTCTGCACCCCTGTTGCTGTGCTCTCCTTCATGACTCTGATGCTTCTCCCCACCAACCCCTGTCCCTACCAGTGAAGGATCTTCCTAGTGTGTGGAAAGTTTTCCTCCTTCACAGCTCCCTCCCTGAGGTGCAGGTCCCATCCCTATTCTTTTGTCTCTGTTTTTTCTTTTTCTTTTGCCCTACCCAGTTATGTGGGGAGTTTCTTGGTTTTGGGGGAGTCTGAGGTCTTCTGCCAGCATTCAGTAGGTCTTCTGTAGGAGTTTTTCCACATGTAGATATATGTCTGATGTCTTTGTGGGGAGGAAGGTGATCTCCATGTCTTACTTCTCTGCCATCTTGAAGGTCTCCTAATTTACAACTTTGATTAATTTTTACATACATTAATAAAGTGGATATAAAGTTATAAACATGATGATCATAAAATTTCATTTCAGCTTTAGAGCTTTTTTATTGAAGTATAATTTATTTACAATATTATATTAACTTAAGGTGTACAGCAGCATGATTATTCAGTATTTTTATAAATTATACTCCATTGAGTTATTATAAGATAATAGCTCTAATTCTTTATGCTGCTCAATATATATTATTGTTGCTTACCTATTTTATACATAGTAGTTGGTACCTCTTAATCCCATACCCCTATCTTGCCCTTCCCTCCTTCCCACTCCCCAATGCTAACCACTAGTTTGTTTTCTATATCTGTGAATCTGTTTCTGTTTTGCTATATACATTCATTTGTTTTATTATTTAGATTCCATATATTAGTGATATTAGTTATTTGTCTTTCACTATCTGACTTATTTCCCTTAACTAATATTCTCCAGGTCCATCCACATTGCTGCAAATGGCAGAGTTTCATTCTTTTTTATGGCTAATATTCCACTGTGTATATACACACACACATACACAAACTCACATGCACACACACAGAGTACATTTTCTCTATCCATTCATCTTTGGATGGACACTTTGGTTGCTTCCATATCTTGGCTATTGAAAATATTATTGCTATGAACATTGCAGTGTGTATATCTTTTTGAATTATTGTTTTTGCTTTGTCCATATATATATACTCAGAGTGAAATTGCTGGATACTATGGTAGTTTTTTTTTAGTTTTATTTAGTTCTATTTGTAGTTCTAGCCTCCTAAACTTGTTTAGACTTGTTTTGTGGTCTAGCATGTGATCTACCCTGGAGAGTGATCTATGTGCACTTGAAAAGAATGTATATTCTGATGTTTTTGGATGGAATGTCCTGTAGATATCTATTAGGTCCAACTGGATTGCTGTGTCATTTAAGATTGCTGTGCCTTATTGATTTTATGTCTGGATGATCTGTTCATTGATGTAAGTGGGATGTTAAAGTTTCCAAATATTATTATATTATTATCAATTTCTCCCTTTATATCTGCTAATATTTGTTTTATATATTTAGCTGCCCTTCCATTGGGTGCATATATGTTAGCAAATGTAATATCCTTTTCTCTTATTGATCCCATTATATAATGCCCTTATTTGTCTTTTATTATAACCTTTCTTTTAAAGTCTATTCTTTCTGATATGAATATTGCTACCCCCCACTTTATTTTCATTTGAGTTTGCATGAAATATCCTTTTTCATCTCCTCACTTTCATTCTGTGTGTCTTTAGCTCTGAAGTGAGCTTCTTATAGGCAGCATATAGAAGTGTCTTTTTAAAATCCAATCAGCCACTCTATATCTTTTGATTGGAACATTCAGTCCATTGGTATTTAAGGTAATTATAGGTAAGAATACTTATTGCCATTTTGTTACTTGTTTTCAGGTTGCCTTTTTAGTTCTTCTCTGTTCATTTCTTCTTTTTGTTTCTTCCTTTGTAGTTTGATAATTTTCTTTAGTAGTATGCTTGTGTTTCTTTCTTTTTAGTTTTTGTGTATCTATTGTAGATTTTTGATTTGTGGTTACCATGGGGTTCATATATGTTGGCCTATATCATTTAAGTTCCAAAATATTCTAAAATGTATGTACTTTTTACTCCCTTCCTCTACGTTTTGCATTTTTGATGTCATATTTTACATCTTCATGTTTATCTTTTAACTGTAAGTTGTAGTTATAATTTTTGTCTTTTAATCTTTGCACTGGCTTATTTAAGTGGTTGATCCTCAATCCTTACTGTATATTTGCCTTTCCTCATGTGATTTTCCCTTCCTATAGATTCTTCTTTTCCACTTAGAGAAGACCCTTCAATATTTATTTTACTATAGGTTAGGTATAGATGAACTCTTTTAGTTTTTGCTTGTCCATAAATCTCATTATCTCTCCTTCTCTTCTATGTGATAATATTGCTGGTAGAGTATCCTAGTTTGCAGATTTTTCCCTTTCAGCACTTTGAATATATCATGCCTCTCCTTTCTGTCCTGCAAAATTTCTGCAGAGAAGTCAACTGACAGCCTTCTGGGGATTCCCTTGTATATAACTCTTTGTTTTTCTAATGCTGCCTTTAGAGTTCTCTCTTTATAACTTTTTCCATTTTAATTGTGATATGTCTTGGTGAGGGTCTGTTTGGGTTCATCTTTTCTGAGATACCTCTGTGCTTCCTGTATCTGGATATCTGTTTCCTTCTTCAGATTTGGGAAGTTTTCAGCTGTAATGTCTTCAAGTATATTTTCAATCTCCTTCTCTGCCTCTTCTCCTTCTGAGACCTGTATAATATGAATATCGGTATACTTAATGTTACTCCAGAGATCTCTTAACCTGTTTTCATTTTGTAAACTTTTTCTTTTTGCTGTTTTGATTGGGTCATTTCCATTGTTCTATCATCCGGATCATTTATGCATTCTTCTGTATCACTAAGTCTGCTATTCATTCCTTCCAGTGTGTGTTTTATTTCAGCTATTGAATTCTTCATTACTGATTGGGTCTTTTTATATTTTCTAGTTCCTTGTTAAAATTTTCATGGTCTTCATCTATTTTCCTCCCTAATGTAGTTAACATTTTTATTACAGTGCCTTGAATTCTTTATCTGGTAAATTGTTTATTTCTGTTTTTTATTTTTATTTTTTTAATACTTTTAATTTATTTTATTTTTGGCTGTGTTGGGTCTTCATTTCTGTGCAAGGGCTTTCTCTAGTTGTGGCAAGCGGGGGCCACTCTTCATTGCAGTGCCTGGACCTCTCACTATTGTGGCCTCTCTTGTTGTGGAGCACAGGCTCCAGATGTGCAGGCTCAGTAGTTGTGGCTCACAGGCCTAGCTGCTCTGCAGCATGTGGGATCTTCCAAGACCAGGGCTTGAATATGTCCTCTGCATTGGCAGGCAGATTCTCAACCACTGTGCCACCAGTGAAGCCCTGTTTTTTAAATTTTTTTCTCGGGTTTCTCTTGCTCTTTCAATGGAGACCAGTTCCTCTGCCTTCTTATTTTGCTTAACTTTCTCTGCCTCTATGAATTTAGGTCTAACAGTTACATGTAGAGGTTTCTTCCCAGTCGTGGCCATCTCAGTTCCATTGCTGTGCTGTGGCATGGAGGGAGAAGGGACACAGTTTTTGCTCAGCTTGGGCGGGGGTGTGTCCTGAGGCAGTCACAGGAAACCCAGCATCCATTAGTGCAGACCTCTTTCTGGGCTGCCTCAGCATCAAGCCACCACTTGTGTACCAAAATAAACTCCTGAAGTTATTTATAACATAGAAAATAATTCTTTTTTAACCTGGGTGTAATAAAGGCTTTTCTAGCAAAGATGCACAATGCAGAGCCAAAGAAGAAAATATTGATAACATTGATTTCTTAAAAACAAAACAAAACAAAAATTTATGGCAAAATAACCAAAACAAAACTTAAAGATTAGTAACAAACTTTTGAAAATCTATTTGCATTTTATATCCATGATGGGTGATTCTTCCTAGCGTGCAAAGAGTTTCTACCATTTAATAAGAAAATACTGAAGATTTAGGGACCAAGATGGTGGAGTAGAAGGACGTGCTCTCACTCCCTCTTGCGAGAACACCAGAATCACAACTAGCTGCTGGACAATCATTGACAGGAAGACACTGGAACTCAACAAAAATGATACCCAACATCCAAAGACAAAGGAGAAGCCACAGTGAGATGGTAGGAGGGACACAATCACAGTAAAATCAAATCCCATAAGTGCTGAGTGGGTGACTCACAGACTGGAGAACACTTATACCACAGAAGTCCACCCACTGGATTGAAGGTTCTGAGACACACATCAGGTTCCTAACCTGAGGGTCTGGCAATGGGAGAGGAATTTCTAGAGAATCAGACTTTGAAGGTTAGTGGGATTTGATTGCAGGACTTTGATAGGACTTGGGAAAACAGAGACTCCACTCCTGGAGGGCACACACAAAGTAGTGTGTACATCAGGACACAGGGGAAGAGCAGTGACCACAGGGGAGACTGAATCAGACCTACCTGCTAGTGTTGGAGGGTCTCCTGCAGAGGCAGGCAGTGGCTGTGCCTCACTGTGGGGACAAGGACACTGGCAGCAGAAGTTCTGGGAAGTACTCCCTGGCATGAGCCCTCCAAGAGTCCACAATTAACCCCACCAAAGAGCCCAGGAAGGCTCCAGTGTTGGGTTGCATGAGGTCAAAAAACAAACATGGAGGTAAGCCAGCCCCACCCATCAGCAGTAAAGCCGATTAAAGTTTTACTGACCACTGCCCAGCAGAGCAACAATGAGCTCTACCAACCACCAGTCACTCCCATCAGGAAACTTGCACAAGCCTCTTAGATAGCCTCATCCAGCAGAGGGCAGACAGCAGAAGCAAGAAGAACTACAGTCCTGCAGCCTGTGGAAGAAAAAACACATTCACAGAAGATAGTCAAGATGAAAAGGCAGAGGGCTATGTACCAGATGAAGGAACAAGATAAAACCTCAGAAAAACAACAAAATGAAGTGGAGATAGGCAACCTTCCAGAAAAAGAATTCAGAATAACGATAGTGACGATGATCTAGGACCTCAGGAAAAGAATGGAGGCAAAGATTGAGAAGATGCAAGAAATGTTTAACAGAGGCCTAGAAAAATTAAAGAACAAACAAACAGAAATGAACAATACAATAACTGAAATGAAAAGTACACTAGAAGGAATCAATAGCACAATCACTGAGGCAGAAGAATGGATAAGTGACCCGGAAGACAGAATGGTGGAATTCACTGCTGCAGACCAGAATAAAGAAAGAATGAAAAGAAATGAAGACAGCCTAAGAGACCTCTGAGACAACATTAAACACAACAACATTCACATTAAAGGGGTCCCAGAAGAAGAGAGAAAGGACCTCAGAAAATATTTGAAGAGATTATAGTTGAAAATTTCCCTAATATGGGAAAGGAAATAGCCATCCAAGTGCAGGAAGCGCAGTGATCCCATACAGGATAAACCCAAAGAGACACATGTGGAGACACATAGTAATCAAATTGGCAAAAATTAAACACAAAGAAAAATTATTGAAAGCAGCAAGGGAAAATCAACAAATAACATACTCGGGAACTCCTAAAAGGTTAACAGCTGATTTCTCAGCAGAAACTCTACAAGCCAGAAGGGAGTGGCATGATATAATTAAAGTGATGAAAGGGAAGAACCTATAGCCAAAATTACTCGACCTGGCAAGGATCTCATTCAGATTCGACGAGGAAATAAAAAGCTTTACAGACAAACAAAAGCTAAGAGAATTGAGCACCACCAAACCTGCTCTACAGCAAATGTTAAAGGAACTTCTCTAAGTGGGAAACACAAGAGAAGAAAAGGACCTACAAAAACAAACCCAAAACAATTAAGAAAATTGTCATAGAAACATACATATCGATAATTACCTTAAATGTGACTGGATTAAATGCTCCAAGCAAAAGACACAGGCTTGCTGAATGGGTACAAAAACCAGACTCATATATATGCTGTCTAAAAGAGACCAAGTTCAGACCTAGGGACACATACAGACTCAAAGTGAGGGGATGGAAGAAGATATTCCATGCAAATGGAAATCAAAAGAAAGCTGGGATAGCTATCCTCATATCAGATAAAATAGACTTTAAAATAAAGAATATTACAAGAGACAAGGAAAGACACTACATAATGATCAAGAGATCAATTCAAGAAGAAGATATAACAATTATAAATATATATGCACCCAACATAGGTGCACCTCAATATATAAGGTAACTGCTAACAGCTATAAAAGAGGAAATTGACAGGAACACAAGAATAGTGGGGGACTTTAACTCCTCACTTAACTCCTCACTTATACCAATGGACAGACCATCCAAAATGAAAATAAATATGGAAACAGAAGCTTTAAATGACACAACAGACGAGATAGATTTAATTGATCTTTATAGGACATTCCATCCAAAAACAGCAGATTACACTTTCTTCTCAAGTGCACATGGAACATTCTCCAGGGTAGATCATATCTTGGGTCACAAATCAAGCCTTGGTAAATTTAAGAAAATTGAAATCATATCAAGCATCTTTCCTGACCACAACACTATGAGATTAGTAATGAATTACAGGGAAAAAACATAAAAAACACAAACACATGGAGGCTAAACAATAGGTTACTAAATAACCAAGAGATCACTGAAGAAATCAAAGAGGAAATCAACAAATACCCAGAGAAAGATGACAATGAAAACACGATGATTCAAAACCTGTGGGATGTAGCAAAAGCAGTTCTAAGAGGGAAGTTTATAGCTATAGAAGCCTACCTAAACAAAAAAGGAAAATCTCAAATAAACAATCTAATGTTACACCTAAAGGAACTAGAGAAAAAAGAACAATCAAAACCCAAAGTTAGCAGAAGGAAAGAAATCATAAAGATCAGAGGAGAAATAAATGAAATAGAAACAAAGAAAACAATAGCAAAGGTCAATAAAACTAAAAGCTGGTTCTTTGAGAAGATAAGCAAAATTGATAAACCATTAACTAGACTGTCAAGAAAAAGAGGGAGAGTACTCAAATCAATAAAATTAGAAATGAAAAAGGAGAAGTTACAACTGACAGTGCAGAAATACAAAACATCCTAAGAGACTACTACAAGCAACTCTATGCCAATAAAATGGACAACCTGGAAGTAATGGACAAATTATTAGAAATGCACAACCTGCTGAGACTGAACCAGGAAGAAATAGCAAATATGAACAGACCAATCACAAGTAATGCAATTGAAACTGTTATTAAAAATCTTCCAACAAACAAAAGTTCAGGACCAGATGGCTTCAAGGTGAATTCTATCAAACATTTAGAGAAGAGCTAACACCCACCCTTCTCAAACTCTTCCAAAAAATTGCTGGGGAAGGAACACAGCCAAACTCATGCTATGAGGTCACCAACACCCTGATACCAAAACAAGACAAACATACTAAAAAAAAATAAATTTAGAGACCAATGTTACTGATGAATATAGATGAAAAAATCCTCAACAAAATACTAGCTAACAGAATCCAACAACACATTAAGTGGATCATGCATCATGATCAAGTGGGATTTATCCCAGGGATGCAAGGATTCTTCAATATATGTAAATAAAACATGTGATAATCTATATTGACAAATTGAAGAATAAAATCCATATGATCATCTCAATACCTGCAGACAAAGCTTTAGACAAAATTCAACACCGATTTATGAAAAAAAACTCTCCAGAAAGTGGGCATAGAGGGAACCTACCTCAACATAATAAAGGCCATATATGACAAACCCACAGCAAACATCATTCTCAATGGTGAAAAGCTGAAAGCATTTCCTCTAAGATCAGGAACAAGACAAGGATGTCCACTCTCACTAGTTCTATTCAACATAGTTTTGGAAGTCCAAACCACAGCAATCAGAGAAGAAAAAAAATAAAAGCAGTTCAAATTGGAAATGAAGAAGTAAAACTGTCACTGTTTGCAGATGACATGATACTATACATAGAGAATCCTAAAGATGCCACCAGAAAACTACCAGAGCTAATCAATGAATTTGGTAAATTTGCAGGATACAAAATTAATGCACAGAAATCTCTTGCATTCCTATACACTAATGATGAAAAATCTGGAAGAGAAATTAAGGAAACACTCTCATTTACCACTGCAACAAAAAGAATAAAATACCTAGGAATAAACCTACCTAGGGAGACAAAATACCTGTATGCCAAAAATTATAAGACACTGATGAAAGAAATTAAAGATGATGCCAACAGATGGAGTTATATACCATGTTCTTGGATTGGAAGAATCAATACTGTTAAAATGACTATACTACCCAAAGCAATCTACATAATCAATGCAATGCCTATCAAATTACTAATGGCATTTTTTATGGAACTAGAACAAAAAATCCTAAAATTTGTATGGAGACACAGAAGACCCCTTATAGCAAAAGCAGTCTTGAGGGAAAAAAACGGAGCTGGAGAAATCAGATTCCCTGACTTCAGATTATACTGTAGAGCTACTGTCAGCAAGACAATATGGTACTGGCACAAAAACAGACATATAGATCAATGTGAAAAGATAGAAAGCCCAGAGATAAACCCATGCACCTATGGTCAACTAATCTATGACAAAGGAGGCAAGGATATACAACAGAGAAAAGACAGTATCTTCAATAAGTGGTGCTGGGAAACCTGAACAGGTACATGTAAAAGAATGAAATTAGAACACTCTCTAAATCCATACACAAAAATATACTCAAAATGGATTAGAGACCTAACTGTAAGACCAGACACTATAAAACTCAGAGAAAACATAGGAAGAACACTCTTTGACATAAATCACAGTAAGATTTCTTTGATCCACCTCTTAGAGTAATGGAAATAAAAACAAAAATAAACAAATGGGACCTAATGAAACTTCAAAGATTTTGCACAGTAAAGGAAACCATAAACAAGGTGAAAAGACAACCCCCAGAATGGCAGAAAATATTTGCAAATGAATCAACGGACAAAGGATTAATCTCCAAATATATAAAGAGCTCATGTAGCTCAATATTAAAAAAACAAACAACCCAATTAAAAAATAGGCAGAAGACCTAAATAGACATTTCTCCAAAGAAGATATACAGATGGCCAAGAAGCACATGAAAAGCTGTTCACCATCACTAATTATTAGAGAAATGCAAATCAAAACTACAATGAGGTATCACCTCACACCAGTTAGAATGGGCATCATCAGAAAATCTACAAACAACAAACGCTGGAGAGAATGTGCAGAAAAGGGAACCCTCTTGCACTGTTGGTGGGAATGTAAATTGATACAGCACTATGGAGAACAGTATGGAGGTTCCTTAAGGAACTAAGAATAGAATTACCATATGATCCATCACTCCAACTACTGGACATATACCTAGAGAAAACCATAATTCGAAAAGCCACATGCACCCCAATGTTCATTGCAACACTATTTACAATAGCCAGTTCATGGAAGCAACCTAAATGCCCATCAACAGATGAAAGGATAAAGAAGATGTGGTACATATATTCAATGGAATATTACTCAGCCATAAAAAGGAATGAAATTGGGTCATTTGTTGAGATGTGACTGAATCTAGAGACTGTCATACAGAGTGAAGTAAGTCAGAAAGAGAAAAACAAATATCGTATGTTAATGCATGTATGTGGAACCTAGAAAAATGGTACAGATGAACAGGTTTGTAGGGCAGAAGTTGAGACACTGATGTAGAGAACAAACGTATGGACACCAAGGGGGGAAAACTGCGGTGGCATGGGGATGGTGGTGTGCTGAATTGGGCGATTGGGATTGACGTGTATACACTGATGTGTATAAAATTGATGACTAATAAGAACCTGCTATATACAAAAATAAAGAAAATAAAATTTTATAATTAAAAAAAAATACCAAAAAAAACAATTTAAAATGTAAAAAGATACACATAGACATTTCATTGAAAGAGCTCTTAAACAGGAAAAGACAGTTAATCTTACTTATAACTAGAGAATTATGAGATACCATTTTCATCATTTTGATTGGCAGATATCAAAAAAAATTTGCTAGCACTCTTTTGGTATGGCTGTGGAGAAATAGTCTTGTTTGTTAGTGGAGGAACATAATTTGTTCAACACTTATGAAAGACAGTCTATCAAAATCACAATATGTTTATTCTTTAGCCTAGTAATATCTCTTCTATAAACTTATTCTAAAAACATATTGTCACATGTACAAAATGACACATATGTCTTACTCATTATGACAGTGTTTATAATAGGAAATGATTTGACAAAATAAAAACTTCCATTGGTAGGGGACTAGTTAAATAAAATATGATTTATTGATATAATGGAATACTATGAAACTAATTTTATTTAAAGTACTTTATTGAGGTATGATTAACATATAAAAGTGTGCATATTTAATATATACAACTTGAGTTTGGAGATAAGCATAATCCTATGAACTCATCACTGCAATCTATGCTATAAACATATTAATCACTTCCAAAAGTTACCTTTAACCCCCATATTTATTTATGTAAAGACAATTTTTAGTGCAGTTTTAAGTTCATAACAAAATTAATAGGAAGGTACAAAAATTTCGCATATACCATCTGACCCTACACATGCATAGCTTCCTCCATTATCAACATCCCTCACCACAGTGGTACATTTGTTACAACTGATGAATCTACATTGACAGATTATAATCATCCAAAGTTCACAGTTTACATTAAAGTTCACTTTTGGTGTTATACATTCTATGGGCTTGAACAAATGTATAATGATATGTACCCATCATTATAGTATCATACAGAGCATTTTCACTGCCCTAGAAAACTTCTGTGCTCTACTTATTCTCCTCTTACCCCATAAATCCTGGAAACCACAGATCTTTTTACTATTTCCATTGTTTTGCCTTTTCCAGAATATCATATAGTTGGAATCATACAGTACGTAGCCTTTTTTAGATTGCCTTCTTTCATTTAGTAATATGCATTTAAGGGTCCTCTATATCTTTTCACGTCTTGACAGCTTACTTCTTTTTAGCATTGAATAATATTCCACTGTCTGGATGTACCACAGTTTATGTATCCATTCACCTACTGAAGGACATCTTAGTTGCTTCCAAGTTTGGGCAATTATGAATAAATCTGCTATAAACATTCATGTGCAGGTTTTTTTAACATAAGTCTCCAGTTCCATTGAATAAACACTAAGGAGCATGATTGTTGGATTATATGACAAAAGTATTTTTTTAACATCTTTATTGGAGTATAATTGCTTTACAATGGTGTGTTAGTTTCTGCTTTACAGCAAAGTGAATCAGTTATACATATACATATGTTCCCATATCTCTTCCCTCGTGCATCTCCCTCCCTCCCACCCTCCCTATCCCACACCTCTAGGTGGTCACAAACCACCTAGCTGATCTCCCTGTGCCATGCAGCTGCTTCCCACTAGCTATTCACCCTACGTTTGGTAGTGTATATATGTCCATGACACTCTCTCACTTCGTCACAGCTTACCCTTCCCCCTCCCCATATCCTCAAGTCCATGCTCTAGTAGGTCTGTGTTTTATTCCTGTCCTACCCCTAGGCTCTTCATGACAATTTTTTCTTAGATTCCATATATATATGTTAGCATACACAACAAATTTTGAATATTGATTTTTTATCCTGCAAATTTACTGAATCTGTTTATTAGTTCTAAGAGCTTTTGGTTGTTATCTTTAGGGCTTTCTATATATAAAATCATACCATCTGCAAATGGTGACAGTTTTACTTCTTTTTTTCAATATGGATGATTTTTATTTCTTTTTCTTTTCTAATACTCTGGATAGGACTTCCAAGACTATGTTGAATAAAAGTGGAGAGAGTGGGCATCCTTGTCTTGTTCCTGATCTTAGAGGAAAAGCTTTCAGCTTTTCACCATTCTTTTTTACTATGTTTATTACTATAAACTTCCCTCTTAGAACTGCTTTTGTTGAATCCTATAGTTTTTGCTATGTTCTAATTTCACTTTTGTTTATCTCAAGGTATTTTCTGAATTCCCTTTTGATTTTTTCTTTTTGCATTATTTGTGTAAGAGTTTGTTGTTTAATTCCATGTACTTGTGTTTTTTTCTGTTTTTCTTTAGTTAATGACTTCTAGTTTCATTCCATTGTGGTTGGAAAAGGTACTTGGAATAATTTCACTAATTTAAAATTTGTTAAGACTTGTTTTGTGGCTAGTATGTGGTCTCTCCTGTAAAATGTTTTGTGTGCATTGAGAAAAATGTGAATTCTCTTGCATGGATGGAATATTTTGTACATGTCTCTCAGGCCCATTAGATCTATAGTGTTGTTGAAGCCTGCTGTTTCCTTATTGATTTTCTGACTATATAATCTATTCATTATTGAAATTGGTGTTGAAGTCCCCTACTATAATTGTACTGCTGTCTCTTTTTCCCTTCAGTACTTTTGATGCTTTCTTTATATTTTTAGGTGCACTGATGTGAGGTACATATATATTTGCAATTATTATATCTTACTGTTGAACTGAACCTTTTATCATTATGTAATGTCCTACTTTGTCTCTCGTGACCCTTTATTATTTTTAAGATATTGGGGGTAGGAATTAATTTATTTTGCTGTGTTGGGTCTTCATTTCTGTGCGAGGGCTATCTCTAGTTGTGGCAAGAGGGGACCACTCTTCATCGCGGTGCATGGGCCTCTCACTATTGTGGCCTCTCTTGTTGTGGAGCACAGTCTCCAAATTCACAGACTCAGTAGTTGTGGCTCACGGGCCTAGTTGCTCCGCATCATGTGGGATACTCCCAGACCAGGGCTCGAACCCTAGTCCCCTGCATTAGCAGGCAGATTCTCAACCACTGCACCATCAGGGAAGCCCCTCGTGACACTTTTAGACCTAAAGTGTATTTATCTGGTATAGGTATAGCTACTCCTGCTCTCTTGTTTACCAGTTACATGGTGTATATTTTTCCATCCTTTCACCTTCAGCCTATGTGTGTTCTTAAATCTCAAGTAAATCTCTTTCAAGAAATTTGAATCTCTTGTAGGTAGCATAGAGTAGGATCTTGTTTTTCTTTTTTTAAATCCATTCAGCCACTCTTTTGATTGGTGAGTTTAATACATTTTCATTCACAGTAAATATTGATAAGTAAGAATTTACTATAGAATATTGTACAAGAATTTACTATATAATATTGTATATCAACTAGACCTCAATTTAAAAATACATAAAAAATAATTTACTATTGAAAATTTGTTAATTGTTCTGTGTTTTATAGTTCTTTTGTTCCTCACTCCTCGTTTGCTGCCTTCCTTTGTTATTTGATGGTTTTTTGTAGTGATATACTTGGATTCTTTTTTATTTATCTTTTTTTGTATTTACTGTAGTTTCTTATTTGAGGTTACCATGACACTTGCATAATGCTTTTTATAATAGTCTATTTTAAGCTGATAATAATTTGTCATATACAAAACTCTTTATTTTGTTCCCTTCTCCTCCCACTTTAACCTATTGTTGTCAGAATTTACTTTTTTTATGTGTATCTATTAACATATTTTGTTGTTATAATTATTCTTAATACTTTTGTCTTTTAACTTTTAAACTAAAATTAAAATTGATTTGTACAGTACTATTACATTATTACATTGTTATGTATTTTTCTCTATATTTACCTTTAACAGTGAGATTTATACTTTCCTATCCTTTTGTGTTGCTCTTTAGCATCTTTTCATTTTTACTTTAAGACCTTCTTTCAGGACTTCTTGTAAGGCAGGTCTAGTGGTGATGAACTCCCTCAATATTTGTTTGTCTGGGAAAGTTTTCATCTCTCTTTCCTATTATTTTATTTTATTTTATTTTAATTTTTTAGCATCTTCATTGGAGTATAATTGCTTTACAATGTTGTATTAGACTCTGCTGTATAACAGTGCATCAGCTATACGTATACACATATCCCCATATCCACTCCTTTTTGCATCTCTATCCCACTTCTCTAGGTGGTCACAAAGCCCCAAGCTGATCTCCCTGTGCTATTTGGCTTCTTCCCACTAGCTATCTATTTTACATTTGGTAGTGTATATATGTCCATGCCACTCTCTCACTTCATCCTAGTTTACCCTTCCCCCTCCACATGTCCCTAAACAGAATTTTAAGAAGATAGCCAAGATAAAATGAGAAACTAATTTAGACTTAGGTCCCAAATTTACAGCTTCAGTGATTTAGGAAAATTCCTTGACAGCTATACTGAGCATCAGTTTTCACATTTGTAAAAGGGTGAGGATTAAAAAAAACTGATACTTCTGGAAATGCCTGTCATACTGATTGGATATTTTTTTTAATGTTAACTGAAATTTAAATGTATAAATTATAAAAAGAAGATGACAAAAAGGCCTATTATCATTTTATTACCCAGATAAACCCTGGTGGTCCACTGATAGGAGAAGGGGCTTCTCTAAGTACTTTTTTTCATCCTGATTTCTGGACACTCCCTTCTTTAATTGGCTTCTGGAGGCAGCGGGTGACATTTTGGCAAGTTTTATTCAATTTCTTTATGCCTTGATTTTAGGAGAGAAGAATAGTAGCTATGCTGAGCTCTGCCAGGTCAGATAGAATTTTGGAGTATTCTCTTTCTCTCTCTTGTAGACAGCCACTATCATTTGGTAAGCCATAAGCCTTCCTTTGCTTTGACGGATTAGTGTGTTTGCTGAACTTCTAAAATATATTTTCAGTGTTTACCTGTTTAGATTGAAAAGATTGGGCTATATATATATATTTTAACATACTTATTGGAGTATAACTGTTTTACAATGGTGTGTTAGTTTCTGCTTTACAACAAAGTGAATCAGCTATACATATACATATGTTCCCATATCTCTTCCCTCTTGTGTCTCCCTCTCTCCCACCCTCCCTATCTCACCCCTCTAGGTGGTCACAAACCACCTAGCTGATCTCCCTGTGCCATGCGGCTGCTTCCCACTAGCTATCCACCCTACATTTGATAGTGTATATATATCCATGCCACTCTCTCACTTCGTCACATCTTACCTTTCCCCCTGCCCATATCCACAAGTCCAAGCTCTAGTAGGTCGGTGTCTGTTTTTTTTTTTTTTAACATCTTTATTGGAGTATAACTGTTTTACAATAGTGTGTTAGTTTCTCCTTTACAACAAAGTGAATCAGTTATACATATACATATGTTCCCATAACTCTTCCCTATTGTGTCACCCTCCCTACCACCCTCCCTATCCCACCCCTCTAGATGGTCACAAAGCACAGAGGTGAACTACCTGTGCTATGCTGCAGCTTCCCACTAGCTATCTAATTTACATTTGGTAGTGTGTCTATGTCCCTGCCACTCTCTCACATCGTCACAGCTTACCCTTCCCCCTCCCCATATCCTCAAGTCCATGGTCTAGTAGGTCTGTGTATTATTCCCATCCTACCACTAATCTCTTCATGACATTATTTTTTTTTAGATTCCATATATATGTGTTAGCATATGGTATTTGTTTTTATCCTTCTGACATACTTCACTCTGTATGACAGATTCCAGGTCTATCCACCTCATTACAAATAACTCAGTTTCATTTCTTTTTATGGCTGAGTAATATTCCATTGTATATATGTGCCACATCTTCCTTATCCATTCATCTGTTGATGGACATTTAGGTTGCTTCCATGTCCTAGCTATCGTAAATAGAGCTGCAATAAACATTGTGGTACATGACTCTTTTTGAATTATGGTTTTCTCAGGGTATATGCCCAGTAGTGGGATTGCTGGGTCATATGGTAGTTCTATTTGTAGTTTTTCAAGGAACCTCCATACTGTTCTCCATAGTGGCTGTATCATTTTACATTCCCACCAACAGTGCAGGAGTGTTCCCTTTTCTCCACACCCTCTCCAGCATTTATTGTTTCTAGAGTTTTGGATGATGGCCAATCTGGCCGGTGTGAGATAATATCTCATTGTAGTTTTGATTTGCATTTCTCTAATAATTAATGATGTTGAGCATTCTTTCATGTGTTTGTTGGCAATCTGTATATCTTCTTTTGAGAAATGTCTATTTAGTTCTTCTGCCCATTTTTGGATTGAGTGTTTGTTTTTTTGTTATTGAGCTGCATGAGTTGCTTATAAATTTTGGATATTAATCCTTTGTCAGTTGCTTCATTTGCAAATATTTTCTCCCATTCTGAGAGTTGTCTTTTGGTCTTCTTTATGGTATCCTTGCTGTGCAAAAGCTTTTAAGTTTCATTAGATCCCATTTGTTTACTTTTGTTTTTATTTCCATTTCTCTAGGAGATGGGTCAAAAAGGATCTTGCTGTGGTTTATGTCATAGAGTGTTCTGCCTATGTTTTCCTCAAAGAGTTTGATAGTGTCTGGCCTTACATTTAGGCCTTTAACCCATTTTGAGTTTATTTTTGTGTATGGTGTTAGGGAGTGTTCTAATTTCATACTTCTACAGGTAGCTGTCCAGTTTTCCCAGCACCACTTATTGAAGAGGCTGTCTTTTCTCCACTGTGTTTCCTTCCCTCCTTTATCAAAGATAAGGTGACCATATGTGTGTGGGTTTATCTCTGGGCTTTCTATCCTGTTCCATTGATCTATATTTCTGTTTTTGTGCCAGTACCATACTGTCTTGATTACTGTGGCCTTGTAGTATAGTCTGAAGTCAGGGAGCCTGATTACTCCAGCTCCATTTTTCATTCTCAAGATTGCTTTGGCTATTTGGGGTCTTTTGTGTTTCCATACAAATTGTGAAATTCTTTGTTCTAGTTCTGTAAAAAATGCCAGTGGTCATTTGATAGGGATTGCATTGAATCTGTAGATTGCTTTGGGTAATAGAGTCATTTTCACAATGTTGATTCTTCCAATCCAAGAACATGGTATATTTCTCCACCTATTTGTATCATCTTTAATTTCTTTCATCACTGTCTTATAGTTTTCTGCATACAAGTCTTTTGTCTCCTTAGGTAGGTTTATTCCTAGATATTTTATTCTTTTTGTTGCAATGGTAAATGGGAGTGTTTTCTTAATTTCACTCTCAGATTTTTCATCATTAGTGTATAAGAATGCCAGAGATTTCTGTGCATTAATTTTGTATCCTGCTACTTTACCAAATTCATTGATTTGTTCCAGTAGTTTTCTGGTAGCATCCTTAGTATTCTCTATGTATAGTATCATGTCATCTGCAAATAGTGACAGCTTTACTTCTTCTTTTCCTATTTGGATTCCTTTTATTTCTTTATTTTCTCTGATTGCTGTGGCTAGAACTTCCAAAACTAGGTTGAATAAGAGTGGTGAGAGTGGGCAACCTTGTCTTGTTCTTGATCTTAGTGGAAATGGTTTCACTTTTTCACCATTGAGAACAGTGCGGGCTGTGGGTTTGTCATATATGGCCTTTATTATTTTGAGGAAAGTTCCTTCTATGCCTACTTTCTGCAGGGTTTTTATCATAAATGGGTGTTGAATTTTGTCAAAAGCTTTCTCTGCATCTATTGAGATGATCATATGATTTTTCTCCTTCAGTTGGTTGATATGGTGTATCACGTTGATTGATTTGCGTATATTGAAGAATCCTTGCATTCCTGGAATAAACCCCACTTGATCATGGTGTATTATCCGTTTAATGTGCTGTTGGATTCTGTTTGCTAGTATTTTGTTGAGGATTTTTGCATCTATGTTCATCAGTGATATTGGCCTGTAGTTTTCTTTCTTTGTGACCTCTTTGTCTGGTTTTGGTATCAGGGTGATGGTGGCCTTATAGAATGAGTTTGGGAGTGTTCCTCCCTCTGCTATCTTTTGGAAGAGTTTGAGAAGGATAGGTGTTAGCTCTTCTCTAAATGTTTGATAGAATTCACCTGAGAAGCCATCTGGTCCTGGGCTTTTGTTTTTTGGAAGATTTTGAATCACAGTTTCAATTTCAGTGCTTGTGATTGGTCTGTTCATATTTTCTATTTCTTCCTGGTTCAGTCTTGGCTGGCTGTGCACTTCTAAGAATTTGTCCATTTCTTCCAGGTTGTCCATTTATTGGCATACAGTTGCTAGTAGTAATCTCTAATAATCGTTTATATTTCTGCAGTGTCAGTTGTTACATCTCCATTTTCATTTCTAATTCTATTCATTTGAGTCTTCTCCCTTTTATTCTTCATGAGTCTGGCTAATGGTTTATCAATTTTATTTATCTTCTCAAAGAACCAGCTTTTACTTTTATTGATCTTTGCTATTGTTTCCTTCATTTCTTTTTCATTTATTTCTGATCTGATCTTTATGATTTCTTTCCTTCTGCTAAATTTGGGGTTTTTTTGTTCTTCCTTCTCTAATTGCTTTAGGTGCAAAGTTAAGTTTTTTATTGGAAATGCTTCCTGTTTCCTAACGTATGATTGTATTGCTATAAACTTCCCTCTTAGAACTGATTTTGCTGTATCCCACAGGTTTTGGGTCGTCATGTCTCCATTGTCATTTGTTTCTAACTACTTTTTGATTTCCTCTTTGATTTCTTCAGTGATCATTTCGTTATTAAGTAGTGTATTTTTTAGCCTCCATGTGTTTGTATTTTTTACAGATCTTTTCCTGTAATTGAAATCTAGTCTCATCGCGTTGTGGTCACAAAAGATACTTGAAAAGACTTCAATTTTATTAAATTTGCCAAGGCTAGATTTGTGACCAAGATATGATCTATCCTGGAGAATATTCCTTGGGCACTTGAGAAAAATGTGTATTCTGTTGTTTTTGGATGGAATGTCCTATAAATATCAAGTAAATCCATCTTGTATAATGTATCATTTAAAGCTTGTGTTTCCTTATTTATTTTCATTTTGGATGATCTGTCCGTTGGTGACAGTGGGGTGTTACTGTCCCCTACTATGATTGTGTTACTGTCGATTTCCCCTTTTATGGCTGTTATTATTTGCCTTATGTATTGAGGTGCGCCTATGTTGGGTGCATAAATATTTACAATTGTTATATCTTCTTCATGGGTCGATCCCTTGATCATTATGTAGTGTCCTTCTTTGTCTCTTGTAATAGTTTTTATTTTAAAGTCTATTTTTTTTGATATGAGAATTGCTACTCCAGCTTTCTTCTGATTTCCATTTGCATGGAATATCTTTTTCAATCCCCTCACTTTCAGCCTGTAAGTGTCCCTAGGTCTGAAGTGTGTCTCTTGTAGACAGCATATATATGGGTCCTGTTTTTGTATCCATTCAGCCAGTCTGTGTCTTTTGGTGGGAGCATTTAATCCATTTACATTTAAGGTAATTATTGATATGTGCATTCCTATTACCATTTACTTAATTGTTTCGGGTTGTTCTTGTAGGTCTTTTCCTTCTCTTATGTTTCTTGCTTAGAGAAGTTCCTTTAGCATTTGTTGTAAAGCTGTTTTGGTGGTGCTGAACTCTCTCAGCTTTTGCTTGTCTGTAAAGGTTTTAATTTTTCCATCAAATCTGAATGATATCCTTGCTCTGTAGAGTAATCTTGGTTTTAGGTTTTCTTCCTTCATCACTTTAAATATGTCCTGCCACTCCCTTCTGGCTTGTAGAGTTTCTGCTGAAAGGTCAGATGTTAGCCTTATGGGGATTCCCTTGTGTGTTATTTGTTGTTTTTCCCTTGCTGCTTTTAATTTGTTTTCTTTGTATTTAATTTTTGACAGTTTGATTATTATGTGTCTCGCCGTGTTTATCCTTGGATTTATCCTGTATGGGACTCTCTGTGTTTCCTGGACTTGGTTGACTATTTCCTTTCCTATATTAGGGAAGTTTTCAACTATAATCTCTTCAAATATTTTCTCAGTCCCTTTCTTTTTCTCTTCTTCTTCTGGGACCCCTATGATTTGAATGTTGCTGTGTTTAATGTTGTCCCAGAGATCTCTGAGACTGTCCTCAGTTCTTTTCATTCTTTTTTCTTTCTTCTGCTCTGCAGTAGTTATTTCCACTATTTTATCTTCCAGGTCACTTATCCGTCCTTCTGCCTCAGTTATTCTGCTACTGATCCCATCTAGAGTATTTTTCATTTCATTTATTGTGTTGCTCATTGTTACTTGCTTCCTCTTTATTTCTTCTAGGTCCTTGTTAAGTGTTTCTTGCAATTTGTCTATTCTATTTCCAAGATTTTGCATCATCTTCACCATCATTATTCTGAATTCTCTTTCAGGTAGACTGGCTATTACTTCTTCATTTGTTAGGTCTGGTGTGTTTTTATCTTGTTCCTTCATGTGCTGTGTGTTTTTCTGTCTTCTCATTTTGCTTATCTTATTGTGTTTGGGGTCTGCCTTTTGCAGGCTGCAGGTTCGTTGTTCTCTTTTTGGTGGCTGTCCCCAGTGGCTGAGGTTGGTTCAGTGGGTTTAGCAGGTTTCCTGGTTGGGGGCCCAGTGCCCCTGTTCTGGTGGATGAGGTTGGATCCCGTCTCCCTGGTGGCAGGTCCACGTCTTGTGGCGTGTATGGGGATGTCGGTAGCCTTACTATGATTCTAGTCAGCCTCTCTTCTAATCAATGGGGCTGTAGACTTGTGTCACTCTTTGTTGTGTATAGGGTGTCCAGCACTGTTCGTTGCTGGTCCTTGAGTGAAGCTGGGTCTTGGTGTTGAGATGGAGATCTCTGGGAGATTTTCGCCATTTGATATTACGTGGAGCTGAGAGGTCTCTTGTGGACCAGTGTCCTGAGGTTAGTTCTCCCACCTCATAGACCCAGCCTTGACACCTGGCTGGAGTGCCAAGAACCTTTAATCCACACGGCTTTTAGGTCGTCTGAGGTCTTCTGCCAGCGTTCGGTGGGTGTTCTATAGGAGAAGTTCCACGTGTAGATGTATTTCTGATGTATCTGTGAGGAGGAAGGTGATCCCCACGTCTTACTCTTCCACCATCTTCCTGAAGTCTTTTTTAGGTCTGTGTCTTTATTCCCGTCTTACCCCTAGTCTCTGCATGACATTTTGTTTCTTAGATTCCATATAAATGTGTTAGCATATAGAATTTGTTTTTTTTCCTTCTGACTTACTTCACTCTGTATGACAGACTCCAGGTCTATCCACCTCATTACAAATAACTCAGTTTCATTTCTTTTTATGGCTGAGTAGTATTCCATTGTATATATGTGCCACATCTTCTTTATCCATTCATCTGTTGATGGACACTTAGGTTGCTTCCATGTCCTGGCTATTGTAAATAGAGCTGCAATGAACATTTTGTTACATGACTATTTTTGAATTATAGTTTTCTTAGGGTATATGTCAAGTAGTGGGATTGCTGTGTTGTATGGTAGTTCTGTTTGTAGTTTTTTAAGGAACCTGCATACTCTTCTCCATAGTGGCTGTTATCAATTTACATAACCACCAGCAGTGCAAGAGCATTCCCTTTTCTCTACACCCTTTCCAGCATTTATTTTTTCTAGATTTTTTGATGATGGCATTTCTGACCAGTATGAGATGATATCGCATTGTAGTTTTTTTTTTGTGGTACGTGGGCCTCTCACTGTTTTGGCCTCTCCCATTGTGGAACACAGGCTCTCGAGGCATAGGCTCAGTGTCCATGGCTCACGGCCCCAGCCACTCTGTGGCATGTGGGATCTTCCCGTACAGGGGCACGAACCCGTGTCACCTGCAATGGCAGGTGGACTGTCAACAAATGTGCCATCAGGGAAGCCTCTCATTGTAATTTTGATTTGCATTTCTCTAATGATTAATGATGTTGAGCATTCTTTCATGTGTTTGTTGGCAATCTGTATATCTTCTTTGGAGAAATGTCTATTTAGGTCTTCTGCTCATTTTCAGATTGGGTTGTTTGTTTTTTTGTTATTGAGTTGCATGAGTTGCTTATAAATTTTGGAGATTAATCTTTTGTCAGTTGCTTCATTTGCAACTATTATCTCCAATTCTGAGGGTTGTCTTTTGGTCTTGTTTATGGTATCCTTTGCTGTGCAAGAGGTTTAAGGTTCATTAAGTCTCACTTGTTTATTTTTGTTTTTATTTCCATTTCTCTCAGAGGTGGATCGAAAAGGATCTTGCTGTGATTTATGTTATAAAGTGTTCTGCCTATTTTTTTCTCTAAGAGTTTGATAGTGTCTGGCCTTATGTGTAGGCCTTTAACCCATTTTGAGCTTATTTTTGTGTATGGTGTTAGGTAGTGTTCCAATTTCATACTTTTACATGTACCGGTCCAGTTTTCCCAGCACCACTTATTGAAGAGGCTGTCTTTTCTCCACTGTATATTCTTGCCTCCTTTATCAAAAATAAAGTGACCATATGTGTGGTTTATCTCTGGGCTTTCTATCCTGCTCCATTGATCTATATTTCTGTTTTTGTGCCAGTACCATATTGTCTTGATTACTGTAGCTTTGTAGTATAGTCTGAAATCAGGGAGCCTGATTCCTTCAGCTCCATTTTTCATTCTCAAGATTGCTTTGGCTATTCGGGGTCTTTTGTGTTTCCATACAAGTTGTGAAAATTTTTGTTCTAGTTCTGTAAAAAATGCCAGTGGTAGTTTGATACGGATTGCTTTGAATTTGTAGATTGCTTTGGGTAGTAGAGTCATTTTCACAATGTTGATCTTCTAATCCAAGAACTTGGTATATCTCTCCTTCTATTTGTATCATCTTTAATTTCTTTCATCAGTGTCTTATAATTTTCTGCATACAAGTCTTTTGTCTCCTTAGGTAGGTTTATTCCTAGATATTTTATTCTTTCTGTTGCAATGATAAATGGGAGTGTTCTCTAAATTACACACTCAGATTTTTCATCATTAGTGTATAGGAATGTCAGAGATTTCTGTTCATTAATTTTGTATCTTGCTATTTTACCAAATTCATTGATTACCTCTAGTAGTTTTTTGCTAGCATCCTTAGGATTATCTCTGTATAGTATCATGTCATCTGCAAACAGTGACAGCTTTACTTCTTCTTTTCCGTTTGGATTCTTTTTATTTCTTTTGCTTCTCTGATTTCTTTGGCTAGAACTTCCAAAACTTTGTTGAATAAGAGTTGTGAGGGTTGGCAAGTTTGTCCTCTTCCTGATCTTAGTGGAAGTGGTTTCACTTTTTCACCATTGTGAATGATGCTGGCTCTGGGTTTGTCATATATGGCCTTTATTATATTATAGGTGTCCCAGAAGATGAAGAGAAAAACAAAGGGACTGAGAAAATATTTGAAGAGATTATAGTTGAAAACTTCCCTAATATAGGAAAGGAAACAGTCAAGTCCAGGAAGCACAGAGAGTTCCATACAGGATAAATCTAAGGAGAAACACACCAAGACACATATTAATCATAATATCAAAAATTAAATACAAAGAAAACATATTAAAAGCAGCAAGGGAAAAACAACAAATAACACACAAGGGAATCCTCATAAGGTTACCTTTTGGTCTTTCAGCAGAAACTCTGAAAGCCAGAAGGGAGTGGCAGGACATATTTAATGTGATGAAGGAGAAAAACCTACAACCAAGATTAGTCTATCCAGCAGGATCTCATTCAGATTTGATGGAGAAATTAAAACCTTTACAGACAAGCAAAAGCTGAGAGAGTTCAGCACCACCAAACCAGCTCTACAACAAATGCTAAAGGAACTTCTCTAGGCCAGAACCACAAGAGAAGGAAAAGACCTACAATAACAAACCTGAAACAATTAAGTAAATGGTAATAAGAACATACATATCGATAATTACCTTAAATGTAAATGGATTAAATGCTCCCACAAAAGACACAGACTGGTTGAATGGATACAAAAACAAGACCCATATATATGCTGTGTACAAGAGACCCAACTGAGACCTAGGGACACATACAGACTGAAAGTGTAGGGATGGAAAAAGATATTCCATGCAAATGGAAATCAGAAGAAAGCTGGAATAGCAATCCTTATATCAGACAAAATAGACTTTAAAATAAAATCTATTACAAGAGACAAAGAAGGACACTACGTAATGATCAAGGGATCCATCCATGAGGAAGATATAACAATTGTAAATATTTATGCATCCAACATAGGTGCACCTCAATACATAAGGCAAATACTAACAGCCATAAAAGGGGAAATCGACAGTAACACAATCATAGTAGGGGACTTTAACAGCTAGCTTTCACCAATGGACAGATCATCCAAAATGAAAATAAAGAATGAAACACAAGCTTTAAATGATACATTAAACAAGATGGACTTAATTGATATTTATAGGACATTCTATCCAAAAACAACAGAATACATATTTTTCTTAAGTGTTCATGGAACTTTCTCCAGGATAGATCATATCTTGTGTCACAAAATAAGACTTGATAAATTTAAGAAAATTGAAATCATATCAAGTATCTTTTCCAACCACAGTGCTATGAGTCTAGATATCAATTACAGGAAAAGATCTGTAAAAAATCCAAACACATGGAGGCTAAACAATACACTACTTAATAACGAAATGATCACTGAAGAAATCACAGAGGAAATCAAAAAATACTTAGAAAAAATGACAATGGAGAAATGACGACCCAAAACCTATGAGGTAGAGCAAAAGCAGTTCTAAGAGGGAAGTTTATAGCAATACAGTCCTACCTTAAGAAACAGGAAACATCTTGAATAAACAGCCTAACTTTGCACCTAAAGCAATTAGAGAAAGAAGAACAAAAATCCCTAAAGTTAGCAGAAGGAAAGAAATCATAAAGATCAGACCAGAAAGAAATGAAGGAAACGATGGCAAAGATCAATAAAACTAAAAGCTGGTTCTTTGAGAAGATAAATAAAATTGATAAACCATTAGCCAGACTCATCAAGAAAAAAAGGGAGAAGACTGAAATCAATAGAAATAGAAATGAAAAAGGAGGCCTAACAACTGACACTGCAGAAATACAAAAGTTTATTAGAGATTACTAGAAGCAACAGTATGCCAATAAAATGGACAACCTGGAAGAAATGGATAAATTCTTAGAAATGCACAAGCTCCCGAGACTGAACCAGGAAGAAGTAGAAAATATGAACAGACCAATAACAAGCACGGAAATTGAAACTGTTATTAAAAATCTTCCAACAAACAAAAGCCCAGGACCAGATGGCTTCACAGGCGAATTCTATCAAACATTTAGAGAAGAGCTAACACCTATCCTTCTCAAACTCTTCCGAAATATAGTAGAGGGAGGAACACTCCGAAACTCATTCTATGTGGTCACCATAACTCCGATATCAAAACCAGACAAAGATGTCACAAAGAAAGGAAACAACAGGCCAATATCACTGATGAACATAGATGCAAATACCCTCACCAAAATACTAGCAAACAGAATCCAACAGCACATTAAAAGGATCATACACCATGATCAAGTGGGGTTTATTCCAGCAATGCAAGGATGCTTCAATATATGCAAATCAATCAATGTTTTACACCATATCAACAAACTGAAGGAGAAAAAGCATATGATCTTCTCAATAGATGCTGAGAAAGCTTTTGACAAAATTTAACACCCATTTATGATAAAAACCCTGCAGAAAGTAGGCATAGAGGGAACTTTCCTCTCTTTCCTTTTAAAAAACAGTTTTGCTTGGTATATAATTCTTGGTTTACAGTGTTCTTTAAAGCAGTTTAAGTGTATCATACCTCTCCTGTCTGTCTTGCAAGATTTCTGCTGAGAAACCCACTGACAGTTATATGGTTACTTCCTTGTATATGACAAGTTACCTTTCTCTTGCTGCTTTAAAAATTCTTTTTATCTTTGAGTTGTTCCAGTTGAATTAAAATATGTCTTGGTGTAGTCCTTTTCTGATTCAACCTATCTGGTAAATTTTTGGCTTTATGAATCTGGGTATTCATCTCCTCACTAGGTTTGAAAAATTTTCAGCCATTATTTCTTTGAATAAACTCTCTGCCCCATCCTCTTTCCCTTCCCTTATGGGATTCCTATCATGTGTAATTTAGTTTTTTTTTAAAAAAATTGTTATTATCATCATGGTTTTTGTTTTAATCTTTATTGGCATATATTTGTTTTACAATGTTGTGTTAGTTGCAGGTGTATGGCATAGTGAATCTGTTATACATATTTCCACTCTTTTTCAGATTCTTTTCTCATATGGGCCATTACAGAGTATTAAGTAGAATTTAGTTTTCTTGATGGTGTCCCAGAAGTCTCATTGGCTTTCTTATTTTTTTCATCACATTTTTTTCTTTGTGTTCCTCTTACTGTGTAGTTTCAAATGACCTGCTTTCAAATCTGCCAATTCTTTCTTTGCTTGATCAAGTCTGATATAAAGCTGTGTACTGAATTTTCAGTTGAGTCATTGTATTCTTTGGCTCCAAAATTTGATTCTTTTATATAGTTTCTGTTTTGTTGTTAAACTTCTCATTTTGTTCATGTATTCTTCCCTTTATATCATTTAGTTGTCTGTGTTCTGTTGTAGCTCACTGAGCCTCTTTAAGATGATTATTTTGAATTTTTGTCAAAAAATTTTTATAGATATCCATTTATAGTTTATAGATCTCCATTCCTTTAAAGTTCATTATTGGCGCTTTTCTGTTGTTGTTGTTTTTCCTTTATTTGTATGTTTCCATGGTTCTTCATGATCCCTGTAGATTGGCATTGATGTCTATATATTTGAACAATAATTAACCTCTTCCAGACTTTACACAATGGCTTTGGCAGGGAAAGCCTTTCACCCATTAGCCCAGTAAGTGTTCATGAGTGTTCTGGCTACTTACTGGGAATACTGTTGAGGTCTGTGGGCCAGTTGTTGAAGTCTGTGCACTGATTGTTGATGGCCTCTCTCTCTTTTCTTTGTTATTAGCTACTTCCAGGAGATCTAGCCATGAAAATTCCCTCAGTAGACGAGGTTGGGCATGACATAAGCAGACCTCTCGTGTAGTGTCCTGAAAAGTTGGGGAAGTCAGATGCTCACTTTGCTCTCTCTTTCCACCATGGGATAGCTTGTGGGCTGAGGAAATATTTCATGCTGCTATTCTGTACCAGCTTGAAATAATGGGTGACTTGGGTCAAGTGAAATTATTCTTCTTACTCTTTTCAATTTGTTTTTTTCTCATTTCTGTGCTCCACCATGGTGCTATAATATTTCATCTGGATTCCAGAGCCCTCATGAAGGCGTTTTCACCCATGGAGGTTTTTTAAATTGTTTTTTTTTCTGTGGAGAGACAAGTGCTGGAATGCCCTATTCTGCCATCTTGCTGATATTGTCCTGTGACTTTTTTCTAAAGGATTAAGAAGATTTTAGGTACTAATATGCAAACATTTCCAAGAAATATTACTAAGTAAAAAAAGATAAAGTGTAGAATGATAATCTACCATTAGTGTAGAAGAGTTAGAGAGAAAATTTATATGGATTTCTAATGTGAATGTGTAATAAACACTTGAAAGAAAAACAAGCAAACAAGAATGATAATAGTGATTCCATCTGGGGGACATGTGAACTGGAGATAAGAGAGAAAGAATTAGGAGGAAGATATCTTTAATTTTTGTTGTTTGAACAATGTGTATCTAATACCAAAGTATTTAGCCAATTAAATAATTTTACAATCATATCATTTATAAATGAGTACCTTAAAATGCCTTGTTGATACAGATATAAATGAATGAGATTAAACATGTTATGATTTAAGAATAAAGTCTATATTTATAATTTGAATGATTTACTATAGATCAGGAATGTGTTACTTCCTACTCTGTTAATTACTGAGTAAAGTTCTGTGAGACTTAGTTTTCTTTACAATAAAATAGAGAAAACCTTGACAGCCACTCTAATAGATTCAAAGTATTTTGAAAGGATTAATTAAGAGCTATTGATTATTTCAAAACCAACAAATATTTTCATGTAATAATGTAGAATACACAAATCAAAAGTTAATATTATTTTAAATACAAATCATAGAGAAACATTTTTCCAGTTATGTTTTGTGTTTTTCTAAGCTGAAAGAAGAAAAAGAAGCTGAAACATTAAACAGAACTTAAATGTAATATGATTCACCTAGCATGAGCTCAAATTTGCTATTTTTTTAAAAATTGCAAAAGATTTGCCTAAGTCTTACTTGATTGGCAAATACTAGAAGTAACACAAGAAGTAACCTATTTTCTTTGAGAGGGCACATATCTGCTTTTTTGTGTTTGAGTGTTGTGTGTGTGTGTGCATGTGCATATGCATGTGCACATGTGGGTTCTTGTTTCATTTTTAATACATCAAGTAGATATTTGTCTTCAATTAATTATAGTAGAATTAATTCTCAGCATGAACTACTGAGAGTCTTATATTTGTATCCAATTTATTTTTAAGAAAAGCTTGATGGTCTTTGTTCTAGTTATTATTTTCCTAGAGTCCAGCATCTCCCACACTCTTATCTCTATTAATGGGAATTAATTCTTCCATTTTCCACAGAAATGACAAGAACAACTAAAACTCACTTTTTCTCTCATTCTTTTAGCTCATGAGCTGGTGAGGTTTGGAACATGCCCCCCTCTGTGCCCCTCCGCCTTTAAGGTTTTCAGGTTAGAAGCAGATGCAGGCAAAATGATCTCCTCTGGAGAAATATCTGCTGGGAAAATGTTGGTGTTCCATATCCTGTGGAGAGGATATTCAAAGTAGGTGTGATGAAAGTCCAACATTACACAGCAAGGCATGTGGGGTTCTTGCAATTAGGCATACAAAACAGCATTAACATCTCCTTCTGCTTCTTGGTGAAATGAGAATTTTTACTTCTCAGACTAAACATGAAACAGTAGCATTGAGCACTTCCTTATAAGTCTATGTTTCTTACTTGATTTGCCTTTTTTCCCCAAAAGTTATCTCTCAGTTACATTGATTATATTACCAGATTATCTGATGATTAAGGCCATTAACAATCCACTCTTTAGTAGTCAACATAATAATGTTTAGTTGCCTTGCAGTAACAATTAGAGGATGAAGCAATTTACCATAATTAGGTACTATCTGAAAAAAGTATACACATTAAGGGAAGTTAAAAATACTTCTTTCTTATAGTTAGGGATGACTGTTAACAGAGAGATTTCTTTCTGAATTACAAAGAAAAATATTGTACTTTTAATTTGCTCATTATTACAAACACAAAAACAACAAATGGTTTTTGTTCAGAGTTTGCCCCATGTGGCTTTGGGCAAGTTTCTTAACCTTCCTCTGTTCTTGTTCCATCATTTAGGTGGCATTGGTAATAGTCATACCACAATGAGATACTGCTGGCTAATTAATGTTTGCAAAGTTCTTTGAGATCCTGGGAAAGAAAAGGCTCTACAAATAAAATGCACAATTTATATAAGACATTTAAATTTATTGTAACATCCTTATTCAGACTGTAGACTCAGCAAAGTCCTTTGTTTCCTATTCTTAATTTCTCTTCATCAAATGAGAACATTTTATTCATTTTTCATATGTGTAATATCTTTTCAAGTCACTGAGTGGTGCTTTCTACTTTTGTAGTCTGTCTGGAATAAAATCACAATTTGCCTTTTGGTGTTGTCCAATCATCCAGGAGCCCTACTCAAATAAGACAGGATTATCCATTTGGGAAACAGATTTTTGCCTTTTTTAAAAAAATGGTACCATAGCAATAATGAGATTTTTTTTTTTTTCTTTTTTTTTTTTTTTTTTTTTTCAGTACGCGGGCCTCTCACTGTTGTGGCCTCTCCCGTTGCGGAGCACAGGCTCCGGACGCTCAGGCTCAGCGGCCATGGCTCATGGGCCCAGCCGCTCCGCGGCATGTGGGATCTTCCCGGACCGGGGCACGAACCCGTGTCCCCTGCATCGGCAGGCGGATTCTCAACCACTGCGCCACCAGGGAAGCCCAATAATGAGATTTTTAAATTTAGACACTGCTTTGTATCCTCAGACTTGGCACCTTGTTTGTTTCTGGTATCCAGGGGCAGGTAGGGGAGGAAGAGGTAGCAGGCTACAGAGGTCCAGCTGGGTGAATTAGACACAATGTTCCAGAGATAGACTTTCTATCTTAGTCACAATTTGGAAAATATATAGGTATTGGGGGACTTGGTTATTCTGGTGGAACATAGCTATGGAAGGGTCAGATGTTAGGTAGCTCAGTGTTCATCATCTCATATTTCTTTCCAAGTCTGCCCACACCTGGAAGAGGATTGAGATACTAGATTGGCTAACTGAGTAGGGATTCAGTGTAGTGACTGAGGTACAAGCTTAGGCAGAAGCTTATTGAACCAGATCAACATGAGGTGGGGGATGAAGGGAAAGGTGTAAAGAAGAGCTACAAATCAAAAAGGAGAAGAGAAAACATTTCCTTGAGGAAATGGGTCTTACACTTTTTTCTTTTATTTGAAACATGAACTTAAAGTACTTATGACGTGGGCTTCCCTGGTGGCGCAGTGGTTGAGAATCCGCCTGTCGATGCAGGAGACACGGGTTCGTGCCCTGGTCCGGGAAGATCCCACATGCCGCGGAGCAACTGAGCCCGTGAGCCATGGCCGCTAGGCCTGCGCGTCCAGAGCCTGTGCTCCGCAACGGGAGAGGCCACAACAGTGAGAGGCCCGCATACCGCAAAAGTACTTATGACGTGATAAGCACTAAGAACTTCACAAGCCTTCTCACCTTTAATCCTCTAAAGAAGTTTATGAGTTAGATGCTATCATTATGCACATTTTATAGATGAAACTGGAGACTATGCAAGTGAAATAATTTGCCCAAAGTCACACAACCAAGAAATGACAGTTAGGATTTGAACTCAGGCAGTCTAGCTCCAGAATCCATGAATATAGCTTCTACCTACTACTGAATTTTATTGTTCCTTTGTAGCAAAAGGACTTAGGAGAAAATGCAGAAGTTTTAGAAATCTTTACTGAGCCACTAGATCTTAGGGAGGCTGATCTAAACCCAAACTAAACTGAATGGTGAGGCTGAATTTGTTGATACTTCCTTCAATTTGAATTGGCTCAGGAGCTGGGAATAGTTAGGATTTGCAATTCAAGTCACCATTGAACTCAGCTATGAGGAACCAAGGAAGGAATAAAAACAGAGAAGCAGTAATGGGAGCAATAACCATTTCCTGTTAGAGTACTGGAATTAGTATTTGTTATTCTACTGTCTTCCAGTGTCACCATCTTCACCAAATCAATATACTTCTATGACTTGTAGGTGAGCTCTGGGTTTAAATAATATCACTAGAACCATATTAGAATGTTGGCTTAGCTCACATTCTCAGAGGGACTCAAAGAAAGTTGCTGCCTTCCAACTCAATAAATCTTTATGGTTTACTGTGGTCTTCAATCCAAGCATTGACTAGTCCTAATTCTCTTTAGTTAATGAGGCCAGTTCACAACCAAATTTGTCTTGGAGAATTATGTATATAAATTTAAACTTACCTTTTAACCTCTAGCTCTTTTAGTGATTGGACTAGATTTGTATGATCATCCTGAAATATAATTTACCACTTTGAACCATCTGAAAATAGTCAACCTCCTGGAATAAAGTGTGTATGTGTGTGTATATATGTATATATATATATATAAGCTTCTCCATTGAATACATAAACTGAAACCTTGAAGTGTGAGATTCCTAATGCCGCTGTAATGTCTGGAGGTGAGAAGAGAAAGAGAGAATGAAAAAGCCTTGATTGGGTTGGTGATATAATGTAGGGAAGCATAGGGAACTAACATTTACTATATGCCTATGCTCTATTGGGCTTTATGCCAAATGGCTTACATATACAGTATTATCTTACACACCGTGTGAAAGAATATTATTATTTTCATTTTTCAGGTGAGAAAACTGAAGTTTAGAGACGTTAAATAATTTGTTCAAGGTCACACTGCTGACAAGTAGGTGGTTAAACCAGGATGTGAATTCAAATCTCTTACTGTGAAGTATAATATTACAATAGTTCATCATATTTCTTTTCTTTCTTTGTTCTTCTCCACAGTCTAGTCTCTACTGAAAAGTACCTTTCACTTAGAAGTTGCTCATTGTATTTAATTTGTGCTACAATAAATAGAGTCTATTTTTGAGGCTGATTAAATAATGAAAATAATTATTATAATGTTAATAATAATTAAAAAGTTAATAATAAAAAATCATTCAATGAGCTGGACCAGATGGCAGAGAGCATGCCAAGTACTTAACATGAATTATTTCATTTGTTCTTTACAGCAAACATCATGATGTGCTTAACAGTAATTATCCCTATTGAGGAAACAAGCTCAGAAATGTTAACTGACATGTCTATCATCACACAGCTGGTGAGTGTCAAACCAGGACAAAAACTTGGGTCTGTCTGATTATAAAGCTCAAGTTCTTTGCTACCACCTCTTTAGACTTTTCTAAAATATTTTTGAGTTAACTTTACAGTAAGTTAAAGTCTGGACTTCATGGATTTCTATGCAGCATTGTCTTCTATGAAGGCTTTTTAAAAAAACATCTTTATTGGACTGTAATTGCTTTACAATGGTGTGTTAGTTTCTGCTTTATAACATAGTGAATCAGTTATACATATACATATACCCCATATCTCCTCCCTCTTGCATCTCCCTCCCACATTCCCTAACCCAACCCTCTTAGGTGGTCACAAAGCATTGAGCTGATCTCCCTGTGCTATGCGGCTGCTTCCCACTAGCTGTCTATTTTACAATTGGTAGTATAGATAAGTCCATGCTACTCTCTCACCTCGTCCCAGCTTACTCCTCCCCCTCCCCATGTCCTCAAGTCCATTCACTACGTCTGCATCTGTATTCCTGTCCTGCCCATAGGTTCTTCAGAACCATTTTGTTTTTTTAAGATTCTGTATATATGTGTTAGCGTACGGTGTCTTTCTCTTTCTGATTTACTTCACTCTGTATGACAGACTATAGGTCCATCCACCACACTACAAATAACTCAATTTTGTTTCTTTTTATTGCTGAGTAATATTCCATTGTATATATGTGCCACATCTTCTATATCCGTTCATCTATCAATGGACACATAGGTTGCTTGCATGTCCTGGCTATTGTAAATAGAGCTGCAATGAACATTTTGATTCATGACTCTTTGAATTATGGTTTTCTCAGGGTATAGGCCCAGTAGTGGGATTGCTGGGTTGTATGGTAGTTCTATTTTTAGTTTTATAAGGAACCTCCATACTGTTCTCCATAGTGACTGTATCAATTTACATTCTCACCAACACGGCAAGAGGGTTTCCTTTTTCCACACCCTCTCCAGCATTTATTGTTTGTAGAATTTTTTTTTTTTTTTTGTGGTATGCGGGCCTCTCACTGTTGTGGCCTCTCCCATTGTGGAGCACAGTCTCCAGATGCACAGGCTCAGCAGCCATGGCTCACGGGCCCAGCTGCTCCATGGCATGTGGGATCCTCCTGGAATGGGACACAAACCTGTGTCCCCTGCATTGGCAGGTGGACTCTCAACCACTGTGCCACCAGGGAAGCCCTGTTTGTAGGTGTTTTGATGATGGCCATTCTGACTGGTGTGAGGTGATACCTCGTTGTAGTTTTGATTTGCATTTCTTTAATGATTAGTGATGTTGAGCATTCTTTCATGTGTTTGTTGGCAATCTGTATATCTTCTTTGGGGAAATGTCTATTTAGATCTTCTGCCCATTTTTGGATTGGGTTGTTTGTTTTGTTGATATTGAGCTGCATAAGCTGCTTGTATGTTTTGGAGATTAATCCTTTGTCAGTTGCTACATTTGCAAATAATTTCTCCCATTCTTAGGGTTGTCTTTTCGTCTTGTTTATGGTTTCCTTTGCTGTTCAAAAGCTTTTAAGTTTTATTAGATCCCATCTGTTTTTTTTGCTTGCTTGTTTTCATTTTCATTTCTCTGGGACGTGGGTCAAAAAGGATCTTGCTGTGATTTATGTCATAGAGTGTTCTGCCTATGTTTTCCTCTAAGAGTTTCATAGTGTTTGGCCTTACATTTAGGTCTTTAATCCATTTTGATTTTTTTTGTATGGTTTTAGGGAGTGTTCTAATTTCATTCTTTTACATGTAGCTGTCCAGTGTTCCCAGTACCACTTGTTGAAGAGGGTGTCTTTTCTCTATTGTATATTCTTGCCTCCTTTATCAAAGATAAGGTGACCATATGTGTGTGGGTTTATCTCTAGGCTTTCTATCCTGTTCCATTGATCTATATTTCTGTTTTTGTGCCAGTACCATACTGTCTTGATTACTGTAGCTTTGTAGTATAGTCTGAAGTCAGGGAACCTGATACCTCCAGCTCTGTTTTTCTTTCTCAAGATTGCTTTTACTATTCGGGGTATTTTCTGTTTTCATACTAGTGCCTCTCCATGAAAAGACAGAAGTTTGAAAAGTCGGGCTGCTCTCTGCCCTTTCAAAAATAGAGAAGGCTGAAAACCCTTCACTTTGGAAATTAAGAGCTGATACTTGGTATTCATTGTAAGGACATCAGAGGTGAAGAGGAGACCATGGGAAGCCAATCCAGTCATCCATAAACCTGCAGGCAGCTGAGACTTTGGGACTTGTTTTTAGAAGGTTTGGTCCCTGGTTAATAAGTCCCCAAAATGAGAATAATTGATGCTGTCTTGGCAGCTGCCTATGTAAGAATTTCCTGTTCAGAGGACCTGTGCCATGAAAGACATAAGCAACATTAAAGGTTGCAAGCTGATTTAGCAAAACAAGCTTGGTAAGGGAACTATCAATAATAGGCACAGGCAAATATGTTACAGCTTGAGTTAGGCTGGAGCCAGTTTGCCTGCATGCTATTCCCTTCTACATATGGGGCAGCACTTGGCAAAGCTGACATGGATTTGGAATTTAAAGCTATGTGGTGATTTCAGTATTTTGTTTTCCTGCAAATCACTAAGGATGATTCAAAACCAAACCAGATGGCCACACAGCTACTGTGGCATATCAGCTACAGGCCAATCTTATTTTTCTTCACAATATTACCTCTTACAACAACTTTACTTTCCAAAGTGTCTTAAATGCAGCAAAAAACACTTCATTGGGAGAGTCTTTTTCTTACAACTACCTTTAGCATTCTCAGGGGGATCTAATGCCTCTCAGAACTCAGAAAGCCAGCATGAACATTCATAGGCTAGGGAACATAATATTCGTCACAGGTGGGTTGGAAGGGGGAGTTTGTTGGAATTGCACTTTGTTGTGTGCTTTTTCATTTGATTTTATCTTTAACTAAAACATTGCAGGAAGAAGCACGATGAAGACAGTTATAGAGCTGGGAAAAGAGACTCTAGCAGGCCTAGCAGCCTTTAAAAGACTCTTTTAGAAGAAGTTTGTGGACCAGAAACATTATAGCCCTAGACAGACTTGTGTTGTGTTTGTGTTGTTTTATACACTCTTCCAGCTCTCTTAGAAACCTTTACGTTTTTCTCCAGAAAAATCTCTAATTGTTAGCAAAGTGATCCTCTTTTGCCCTACCCCTTCCTTATTTTAACTTTTAAATTTTGAAGTAACTTTATTTATACAAGAGTGGTAAAAATAGTTGAGAAAGTTCTTGTGTATCTTTTACCCAACTTCCCTTCATGTTAAAACCTTATAGAACCATAGTGAATTTATCAAAACTAAGAAATTAACATCGGTACATTATTACTAGATAAATTCTACATTTTATTTGGATTTCACCAGTCTTCCCACCAATGTTCTTTTTCTGTTCAGGATGCAGTCCAGGATTTCAAATTTTATTTAGTCATCATGTCTCCTTAGTTTCCTCTAGTCTATGGCATTTTTGGGGTCTTTCCTTGTTTTTCATAACTTTGATATTTTTGAAGAGTACTGAGCAAGGTAGATTGTAAAATTGTCAATTTGAAATTTGGATGATGACTTCTCATGATTGGACTAGAGTTATAGATTTTGGGGAAGAATACTGCAGAGGTGACATGACTTTTTTCATTCATATCATATTAGGGTGCACATGATATCAACTTGACTTATCACTCACGGTGTTAAAAGAATGTCTCCTTCTTTTAAAAAATGTACCTGTATAGTGGGTTGTTTTGGTAAGTGGTTAACTGATCAAAGTAAAAAAGTACCTATCTCAATGCCTGACACTCAGTAAATGTTTATTTTTTTCTTCTTCCTTCCCTTCATTCATTCATTCAGCAGCAATTCTATATTGAGTCAGCCAGTGCAACTAATGTGTCAAGGCCCTTTATATATTTATTTATTCAGTAAACAAATATTTATTAAATGGTAATTATGTCCAAGGATGGAACTAGAGCAAGAAAAGTGAGGAACTTGCCTTGGATAAAAAATTTAACTGTAGCAATAAACAAATGTTAGTCAAAATCAAAGTAGTCTATTATTTGAACACCAGTATTTATGGCTAGTAATTAAGTTACATCAGCCTTGATAAAATCAACGTTTGTCAGATCTTTGCCACTTAGTAAATGTAAGACCTTGGGCTGGTCATTTAACTAAGTTCCAGTTTCTACAAATTTAAAATGGGAACAATGGTAGTACCTACCTCATGAGATCTTTCTGTGAAGATCAAATGAGATATGACCAAAAATATGATCAATGAGTGAAGGATCTGGCACTTAGTAATTATTCAGTTATTGGTAGTTGTTATTCTTATCTAAACCACCAAAAATAGTTAATTCAAACCTCTCTTCTATTGTTTATAAGATTCTATCTTGTCTTGTTCACTAGTGGAATCAATCAGATAAATCACCTTACCATCTGAGGACATCCATGTAACAACTGCCAATTCCAAAATCATAGTCACAATTAGCCATATAATAAATGTTAAGAATATGGTAACTTCTTTTATTATTACTTTTATTGTTATTTATTGTTATTATTGCCTAGAAGCGTAAAATGGATCCCAGCTACAGGCACCTATAGAGTGTTTCCTTAGGCATTGTCAAGAACTGTGAGTGTTGGAGATTTTACCCTACTTGCAGGGTGCTACAGTTTCATGTATGCTATTAAAAGACACAGAGTTGCTGGGTCAGAGACAAAGGACGGAGTACCAACATTTCCTTGCATTGGTTTCCTGATCCCCAGTTCCCACAGGACAATATAAAGAGGGCTAGGTGATATTTGCACATGGAGTGGGTAGGTTACAGGAGAGGAATCCTGGGCTTAGGGAACACAAATCTTTTAAAAACAACAGTAAATATATCTTACCTTTGTTCCAGAGGGTGACACTAGCAATATATTTTAAGACTATAAACTATACAAACATCCTTGTAAAGATAGTATGGAACAAAGGCAGTTAGTGCTTATGCTCACTAGAAGTGCAGAAGTACAAGGTATCTATGAAGAATTATGTCACAACAGGAAGTAGCATACATTTGCCCCATCTTATCTGCTCCACCAAGAAAGGTAATTTAAGTAGGGAAAAAGCCACAAAGGCAGACATTTCCTAATTTATTATCCTCTCCTCTGATTTGCTTTTAAAGTCCACTTACTCTGTTTAGTAAATCTCACTATCTCAGAAGATAGTCTGACATCTCACTCTGGAATGTATTCCAGAACAGGAACACCTGTGCTCTTGATACTGATGTGAGTTTTACCTGTTTGCTGAGACTTTGATTCTGCTTGAATCCTCTTGCCTAGTCTAGATCTGTGGACTCCTATCATGGCTTAAGTACTTGGCTGCTGCAATTGGGTTGCTTTTTATTAGTGTGAGCCAATGTCTTGAATTTGACCTCAGATTTGTTCTCTAGATTGATTAATGGGTTTCTTTACAAATTGTTGTATTGTGGGGCTGAGGTAAAGGTTTTTAGGGAACCTCAAATTATATATGGCCTGAGATTGACCTGTTCTTGTTCCATGGGGAGATCCACCTCCCCATCCTGTGTGTGGACTTTGTGGAAGAGCTGGGAGCTGCTGAAGGAAGGTTTCCTTTTGGTGATGACCGAGGGAAGAGAGATCCAGGCTCAGAACTTGCTCTTTAGCTTCACCCTAATGAAGTTGTAGCACCCCTCCACCCTGGGCAGGGCCAGCCTAAGGGCCAGGCACATGGGGCATCTTTTCCCAATGTACTACAAAGTCATTGACATTGCTTTCTACTCCTACACCTTCTCCTTGGTGGCTAGCCAATGCAAGCAGTCAACTATTTTCCCTGTGTGGAGGTCTGGTACCACAGACCTGTAGAATTCTCCTCTTCTTTAATAGAACCATTAATCTGAATATATAAAACACATGCTATTATGCTTGATCTGGCTGCAGATGAGATACAAGTTCACTCGTGAAAATGTTAGAGCTGTCATTTATAGAGGTAGTTCCATTTTTCTCACCTTTTAAATTCATAGCCAAATAACTAATTTTATTTTGGACTAAAATTAATAGCTCTTTGTCTTAGTCTAGAGGCTAAATCCCAATGAAAGTTAGAGTTAAATCCATTTCTTTGTTTCTTAGTTACACAAAGAGAAAAGAATAACATGTTTTGAGTGTATTCATCACAGGGAACATATCTTTGAAGACCCATTGTCTGTCTGAAGTATGAAAACAGCGACAAGCCAGAGTCAGTGATGCTCAGGGTAAAAAAGAGCAGTTATTTTGTCAGTTTTTTAGAAATAAGAATAACGATACTGGAAATGATGCTTTTTCTATTTCTGATAAAAAGGGCAAAGAGCAGAATGTCTTTGTAGTGGTGAACAAAGACACCTTTGGCCTATTGCTAGTGAATGGCATAATGAAACTACCATTGGAGATTGTTGATCATATTACTTACTTATAGCATCTTAAAATGGGAAAAGACCCTAGAACTGATTAGGCATAACCTGCTTGTTTTTACAGAAGAAAAATGTCAAAGAACTTGTTTCCTAAGGTCACTAAAATAAAAACTGCCAGAATCAGTATTTATAATTTTTTCTTAATGCTATAATGATAATTGGTTTATAATAGGTGCTCCATAAATAACTATTGAAAGGATAAAGGAATGATTGAAATGTTCTTCCGTATATTACCCTTCCTATGTGAATGATTCTTGTTTTAAAAAACTTTATATTAAAGTGTAATACACATACTGGAAAATTCACAAATCATTAGTGTAAAGCAAGAGCAGTGAAGTCTTAACAAAATAAACACACTCAAAAAAACACTACTGAGATAATAGTAGTTCATTATCAGTATCCCAGCTGGCATTGCCTCTCAGTCGCTACTCCCCATATTGCTATTCTGACTTATATTCCAATTTACTAGTTTTGCCCCTTTTTTGAAATTCATATAACTGAGTCATACATTATATGCTTTTTTTGTATCTTTTTTTTAGCTGAATAAAATCTGAGAGCTTTAACTGTATTATTGGGCATAGCTGTAGTTTATACTCATATAGTATTTCACTGTATGCTATGCCAATTTCATTTATCCACTCTACTATTTATGTATATTTGGGTTGTTTCCAGATTTTGTCTCATGAATATTGCTGCTATGAACATTCTTGTTCATGTCTTTCCTGAACATATACATTTATTTCATGTATAAATGGATACACATAACAAAGAGTAAACTTAATAATGTAACAAATGTTGTTGATGCTCTACTTCATATACCCTAGATCCATCTTTGAGGTCTCCTATAGCTACAGTGGACCATTCTTATAAATGCTAATGACTTCCCATAATAAGCAGCAGGATTTCTCCACTGTACTTTTATTAGAGTGTCTAGTCCTATAAAATATTAATATAATTATTGATATATTTTGGTTTAAGTTATAATCTTGCCATTTGTTTCATATTTATTCAACATTTTCTATTATCATTTCCCATTCATTTTGCCTTATTGTGAATCAAATATTTTTATTATTCCAATTCACCCTCTAACTGCTTGCTATTTTTGTACCCTTTTACCATTCTTTAGTAGTTACACTAGAGATTACATCATACATTATATAGACACTAATATAATTTAGTATTTGAGCACTTCTCAGATAATCATAGGACTTTATACTTTTAATATTTATAATAAGACAATTCTAATTCTTCCACATTTTTATTGTAATCATTTATTTTAATTGTACATAGATTTTATTTATTTTTATTTTTTAGACACCTTTATTAGAGTATAATTGCTTTAAAATGGTGTGTTAGTTTCTGCTGTATAACAAAGTGAATCAGTTATACATATACATATATCCCCATATCCCCTCCCTCTTGCATCTCCCTCCCACCCTCCCTATCGCACCCCTCTATATAGTCAAAAAGCATGGAGCTGATCTGCCTGTGCTATGCAGCTGCTTCCCACTAGCAATTTAATTTACATTTGGTAGTGTATATATGTCCATGCCGCTCTCTCACTTCATCCCAGCTAACCATTCACCCTCCCTGTATTCTCAAGGCCATTCTCTACATCTGCGTCTTTATTCCTGTCCTGCCCCTAGGTTCTTCAGAACCATTTTTTTTAAACATCTTTACTTGAGTATAACTGTTTTACGATAGTGTGTTAGTTTCTCCTTTACAACAAAGTGAATCAGTTATACATATACATATGTTCCCATAACTCTTCCCTCTTGTGTCACCCTCCCTCCCACCCTCCCTATCCCACCCCTCTAGGTGGTCACAAAGCACAGAGGTGAACTTCCTGTGCTATGCTGCAGCTTCCCACTAGCTATCTAATTTACATTTGGTAGTGTGTATATGTCCCTGCAACTCTCTGACATCGTTACAGCTTACCCTTCCCCCTCCCCATATCCTCAAGTCCATGCTCTAGTAGGTCTGTGTTTTATTCCCATCCTACCACTAATCTCTTCATGACATTTTTTTATAGATTCCATATATATGTGTTAGCATACGGTATTTGTTTTTATCCTTCTGACTTACTTCACTCTGTATGACAGACTCCAGGTCTATCCACCTCATTACAAATAACTCAGTTTCATTTCTTTTTATGGCTGAGTAATATTCCATTGTATATATGTGCCACATCTTCTTTATCCATTCATCTGTTGATGGACACTTAGGTTGCTTCCGCGTCCTGGCTATTGTAAATAAAGCTGCAATGAACATTGTGGTACATGACTCTTTTTGATTTAGTGAGATTGCTGGGTTGTATGGTAGTTCTATTATTAGTTTTTAAAGGTACCTCCATACTGTTCTCCATAGTGGCTGTATCAATTTACAGTCCCACCAACAATGCAAGAGGGTTACCTTTTCTCCACACCCTCTCCAGCATTTATTGTTTGTACATTGTTTGATGATGGCCATTGCGACTGGAGTAAGGTGGTACCACATTGTAGTTTTGGTTTGCTTTTCTCTAATGATTAGTGATGTTGAGCATCCTTTCATATGTTTGTTGGCAATCTGTATATCTTGGGAGAAATGTCTACTAAGGTCTTCTGCCCATTTTTGGATTGGGTTTTCTGTTTTTGTGATATTGAGATGCATGAGCTGCTTAAATATTTTGGAGATTAATTCTTTGTCAGTTGATTCATTTGCAAATGTTTTACCCATTCTGAGGATTGTCTTTTCATCTTCATTATGGTTTCCTTTGCTGTGCAAAAGGTTTTAAGTTTCATTAGGTCCCACTTTTTTATTTTTTGTTTTTATTTCCATTTCTCTAGGAGGTGGGTTAAAAAGGATCTTGTTGTGATTTATGTCACAGAGTGTTCTGCCTATGTTTTACTCTAAGAGTTTGATAGTGTCTGGCTTTACATTTAGGTCTTTAATCCATTTTGAGTTTATTTTTGTGTATTGTGTTAGGGAGTGTTCTAATTTCTTTCTTTTACATGTAGCTGTCCAGTTTTCCCATCACCACTTATTGAAGAGGCTGTATTCTCCATTCTATATTCTTGTCTCCTTTATCAAATATAAGGTGACCATACGTGTGTGGGTTTATCTCTGGGCTTTCTATACTGTTCCATTGATCTATATTTCTGTTTTTGTGCAAGTACCACACTGTCTCGATTACTATAGCTTTGTTGTATAGTCTGAAGTCAGTGAGCCTGATTCCCCAAACTCTGTTTTTGTTTCTCAACACTTTGTGGACTCTTTGGGGTCTTTTGTGTTTCCATACAAATTGTGAAATTTTTTGTTCTAGTTCTGTGAAAAATGCCATTGCTAGTTTGATAGGGATTGCATTGAATCTGTAGATTGCTTTGGGTAGTATAGTCATTTTCATAATGTTGATTCTTCCAATCCAAGCACATGGTATATCTCTCCATCTGTTTGTGTTGTCTTTGATTTCTTTTATCAGTGTCTTATAGTTTTCTGATTACAGGTCTTTTACCTCCTTAGGTAGGTTTATTCCGAGGTATTTTATACTTTTTGTTGCAATGGTGAATGGGATTGTTTCCTTAGTTTATTTTTCTGATTCAATTGTTAGTGTATAGGAATGCAGGAGATTTCTGTGCATTAATTTTGTATCCTGCTACTTTACCAAATTCATTGAATAGCTCTAGTAGTTTTCTGGTAGAATTTTTAGTATTCTCTATGTACAGTATCATGTCATCTGCAAACAATGAGAGCTTTATTTCTTCTTTTCCAATTTGTATTGATTTTTATTCTTTTTCTTCTCTGATTGCTGTGGTAAAGCTTCCAATACTATGTTCTTAATAGTGGTGAGAGTGGGCAACCTTGTCTTGTTCCTAAACTTAGTGAAAATGGTTTCAGTTTTCCACCATTGAGAATGATGTTGGCTATGAGTTTGTCATGTATGACCTTTATTATGTTGAGGAAAGTTCCCTCTATGCCTACTTTCTGTAGGGTTTTATTCATAAATGGGTCTCGAATTTTGTCAAAAGCTTTTTCTGCCTCTATTGAGGTTATCATATGGCTTTTGTCCTTCAGTTTGTTAATATGGTGTATCACATTGATTGACTTGCATATATTGAAGAATCCTTGCATCCCTCAGAAAAACCCCACTTGATCATGGTGTATGATCCTTTTACTGTGCTGTTGGATTCTGTTTGCTAGTATTTTGTTGAGGATTTTTGCACCTGTGTTCATCAGTGATATTGGCCTCTAGTTTTCTTTTTTTGTGACATCTTTGTCTGGTTTTGGTATAAGGGTGGTGGTGACATCATAAAATGAATTTGGGAGTGCTCCTCCCTCTGCTATATTTTGGAAGAGTTTGAGAAAGATAGGTGTTAGCTCTTCTCTAAATGTTTATAGAATTCACCTGTGAAGCCATCTGGTCTTGCGTTGCTGTTTGTAGGAAGATTTTTAATCACTGTCTCAATTTCAGTGCTTGTGACTGGTCTGTTTATATTTTCTATTTCTTCCTGGTTCAGTCTCGCCAGCTTGTGCATTTCTAAGAATTTGTCCATTTCTTCCAGGTTGTCCATTTTTTTGGCATATAGTTTCTTGTAGTAATCTCTCATGATCCTTTTTATTTCTGCAGTGTCAATTGTTACTTTTCCTTTTTCATCTCAAATTATGTTGATTTGAGTATTCTCTCTTTTTTACTTGATGAGTCTGGATAATGGTTTATCAATTTTTTTTTATCTTCTCAAAGAACCAGCTTTTAGTTTTATTGATCTTTGCTATCATTTACTTCATTATTTTCATTTATTTCTGATGTGATCTTTATGATTTCTTTCCTTCTGCTAACTTTTTTTTTTTCTCATTGTTCTTCTTTAATTGCTTTATGTGTAAGGTTAAGTTGTTTACTTGAGATTTTCCTTGTTTCTTGACGTAGAATTGTATTGCTGTAAACTTCCCTCTTAGGACAGCTTTTGCTGCATCCCATAGGTTTGGGGTCATCACTTCTTCATTGTCATTTGTTTATAGGTATTTTTTGATTTCCTCTTTGATTTCTTCAGTGATTTCTTGGTTATTTAGTAGTGTATTTTTTAGCATCCATTTGTTTGTATTTTTACAGTTTTTTCCTGTAATTGATATCTTGACTCATAGTGTTGTGATTGGAAAAGATACTTGATACGATTTCAATTTTCTTAAATTTACCAAGGCTAGATTTGTGACCCCAGACATGATCTATCCTGTAGAATGTTGCATGAACACTTGAGAAAAAAGTGTATTCTGTTGTTTCAGGTGAGATGTCCTATAAATATCATTTAAGTCCATCTTGTTTAATGTGTCATTTAAAGCCTGTGTTTCCTTATTCATTTCCATTTTGGATGATCTGTCCATTGGTTTAAGTGGGATTTTAAAGTCCCCTACTATGATTGTGTTACTGTCGATTTCCCCTTTTATGGCTTTAGCCTTTGGCTTATGTATTGGGGTGGTCCTATGTAGGGTGCATAAATATTTCCATTTGTTTTATATTCTTCTTGGATTGATCCCTTGGTATTTATGTAGTATCCTTCTTTGTCTTTTGTAATAGTGTTTGTTTTACAGTCTATTTTGTCTGATATGAGAATTGCTACTCCAGCTTTCTTTTGATTTCCATTTGCATGGAATATCTTTTTCCATCCCCTCACTTTCAGTCTGTATGTGTCCCAACATCTGAAGTGGGTCTCTTGTAGACAGCATATATATGGGTCTTGTTTTTGTATGCATTCAGCCAGTCTGTGTCTTTGTTGGAGCATTTAATCCACTTACCTTTAAGGTTATTATCAATATGTATATTCTTATTACCGTTTTCTTAATTGTTTTGCATTTGTTATTGTAGGTCTTTTCCTTCTCTTGTTTCCTGACTAGAGAAATTCCTTTAGCATTTGTTGTAAAGGTGGTTTCATGGTGCTGAATTTTCTTAACTTTTGCTTGTCTATAAAAGTTTTAATTTCTCCATTGAATTTGAATGATATCCTTGCTGGGTAGAGTAATCTTGGTTGTAGGTTTTTTTCCTTCATCACTTTAAATATGTCCTGCCACTCCCTTCTGGCTTACAGATTTTCTGCTGAAAGATCAGCTCTTAACCTTATGGGGATTCCCTTGTATGTTATTTGTTGCTTTTCCCTTGCTGCTTATAATATTTTTTCTTTGTATTTAATTTTTGATAGTTTGATTAATGTGTCTTCACTTGTTTCTTCTTGGATTTATCCTGTATGGATTCTCTGTGCTTCCTGGAGTTGATTATTTCCTTTCCCATATATATAGATTTTTAAACTCCACAAATAACTAGTATTATTATTTCATATAGCCAATACTGATTCAGATTTATCCATACATTTAAGCTTTTAGTTATTTTTTTGTTCCTTCTTGAATTTCTGTGTACCTATCTCTGATCATTTCCTTTTGCCCAAAGAACCCCCTTTGGATTGTTTTGGTGTGAGCATATTGGTTACAAAATCTGTTTTATTTGTGTAGAAATGCTTTCATGTTGCCTTCAGTTTTGAAGACTATTTTTTTTCTGGTTATAGAATTCTTGATTGGCTGTTATTTTCATTCAGTACTTTTAAGATATTATTCCATTGTCTTCTGGCTTCCATCACTCTTTTGAGAAGTTGGCTCTCAGACTTATTCATTTGATAGTAATTATTTTTTCTTCTGTCCCTGCTTAATTTTTTCTTTTCCTTTGATTTTCAATAATTTTACTATGTAGGACTAAATGTAAATTTCTTGGTATTTTCTTCTGCTTGGTGTTTGAAGCATTCCTTAACTCATTGGTTTGATGCCTTCAATCAATTTTTAAAAATTCTTGATCATTACCTGTTTAAATATTACATCTGTCCACTTATTTTCATCTTTCTTCTCTAAGATGACTATATTTGACAATATTTGAGGCCTTTTTATCATATCCTATATGTTTCTTATAAATTTCTGTATTTTTCATTCTTTATTTTAAGCACAATTCAGCATGGGTATTTCTTACTATTTTATCTCCTAGTGCATTAGTCTTCTATTTAGCTGCTTTCACTCTTCTGGTAAATTCATTTTTGATTGAATTTTAGATATTATATGTGAAAAACTATAGAAGTTCTCTATAATGTGATATTCTTCCAGAGAGAACACGCTGTATCTTTTGACAAGTAGCCAGAGTAGAAATTGATTATCTTAATCCATTCCTGAGCTGAGCTGAATTAAGTCCTGATTTCAAACACTATAAAGCGAGGTCTACATCTGTTTTTTTGTCTCTCCTTGGGCCTTTCTCTCTAGGAATCCCAACTGAGTCTGGTGAATTTCCCAGAGCTCCTCATCTGTTGAATGTATTGAACTACAAATTTGCCTACCCAAATCCATTATGCAGATGATAACTTCACTCAGCACTTCAACTGCTCTCTGGTCAGCTTAGTTTCTAGCTCTGTGCAGCATAAGAATTGACAAATGATCCCAGGCATACAGAATGTTGGTCTCACCTCAGTGAGTTTCTCTTCTCTCTAGGAACTTGGCCACCTCCAACCTTGCCTACCTTGGAAAGTCTTTGAAACCTTCAGACAGATTCTTTTTTATATATTGTCTAGCTTCTTTAGCTTTTTTTAAAATGGGATGTTTAGTACTACTAACTCTGTCATAGTTAGGAGCAAATGTCATGTTATTATTAAGTGACCACATTTTAAATGCATAAAATATGAAAGGTTCTCATATTCTGTGAGGAATATCTATTGAATAAATATACAGAGAGTAGTTGGGAGTGATAGGGCTTACTATGAGTTTATTTTTGATGGAGTCTCACCAATTACATGTTATGCAAAAGACAGATATGTCTTCCTGCTACATCCAGCTAAATATTACCGAAGAGTTACAATTAATTAATTTAAAATTACATAAAATACAATACTCCCAAACTCTTTAACACTATCTATCTTGATTTACAATGGAAAATCTCTGATTAAATAGTCACATGAATAGGGTTCCATTATATACTTCTTTTGATACATGTGCAAAAATTATTCTTGCTGAACATTCCATGGATTTGTAACCATTGTTTTATTTTACTTCTCAAGATTTAAAATTTTAAGATTTCTGTATATTTATGTATGTGCAAATGCTTCTATTATCATAAGCAATTTGATAGTAGTAGCTGCCATGATTCCAAATTAGAGTCTTGAACAGTGTTTTTATTCTTTCTTGAAAACAAAAGACATTGTCTTACTATTGTAGGAGAGGGAGTTGCAATTTAGTGAATAATCTTTTGGTTGTAACAAAAATTTAACAAAAAACTAGCTTAAACCAAAAGGATTTTCTTGACTCATATACCTGTGATGTCCAAGAGTGGATTCTGGCTTGAGGCCCATCTGGAAGAAAGGGCTCATAAGATGTTGTCAGGGGTTGGTCTTTTTTTTCTATCTTTAAAATAAATTTCTCTTTGTATACTGGTCTTATTTTTTTTTAGTCAGGCCTTTTCTATACAGTGGGAAAGGTGGCTCTAAGGCTACTGTCATGTTTGATAATCAAAACAGAAGAGAAAACCTTTCTCTCCTATTGTCTCTATTATATATACTTATGTATATGTATATATACATATATATATATACATACATATATACATATATTATGAAAAGACTCTGATTGTCACAGTATGTGTCCTATGTCCAACCATAGCCCAATCATCTCTGAAAATTTGGTACTATAATTTGCTAAAATTTGTTCACATGACTATCTTTGTGGTCGGGGTTGCAGGTCACTGTGACTGACAGTCCCAGCATGATTACATAGGGAAATGAGGCTGCTCATTATCATTTCTTCCTCTAAAGTATTCTGTAGAATGCTTCTTGAAGAACCTGGAATTATCTATGTGTCATATGTCACATAAGTTGGTAAGAGGTGTTCAGAATGGTCTAGTGCCTTTTTTTTTTTTTTTTTTTGCGGTACGTGGACCTCTCACTGTTGTGGCCTCTCCTGTTGCGGAGCACAGGCTCTGGACGCGCAGGCTCAGTGGCCATGGCTCACAGGCCCAGCTGCTCCACGGCATGTGGGATCTTCCCGGACCGGGGCATGAACCCATGTCCCCTGCATCGGCAGGCAGACTCTCAACCACTGCGCCACCAAGGAAGCCCATCTAGTGCCTTTTTTTGTCCCTGTCCTTACTTACATGGCTGCGTTTTGGTAGTTCTTAATGCACTTAAAATTTTGGGTTTTGTTCCTCCCTATTACCTGTCCCCAGCATAAAAGCTTTGGTCTGAATATATTTTAGAAATAAAGGAAACTTAACTCAGTGAGAGGAGCCTCCCTCTCAGCTCATCCAGACACACTTTGTATCAAGATCTTCCTTTTGGAGTAATTGCCTACTATCAGCTTTTGCTATTCTTCCCTTGCAGCATTTCATTCCAACCATGATCTCTTACTTATTTTTGTTTACACAGTCTGTATTATTCATGCTTCAGGACTGGCTACTATTCAAATGGGCAGTGTATAAAAACTGATTATTTAGGTTGTCAATATATTTGTGTGTCTGTATGTGTTTTCTAATAGTAATAGCACAAAGATGAAATCCAAGATCATTCACAATAACAATATTTTTTTTCTGTGTACTTACATCTGTTCTGAATATTTCTATTTGATATTTTAAAAAATTCTGATTCCCCATGTTGTTACAATTATGCTTTTGTAAACTGTGGGTGTGATAGAGGGGTCACACTCTAGAGGCCTGAATCTTAAAAACTACATGCAATCCAGAGGTGGGGAAGATACTAGGGGATTAACTCAGAAAAGAGAAGTAACATTTATTTATTGACTATAATCTACTAGATGCTTTGCAAATGTTTCAAACTGTCATATGATGTTGATAAGAGGGAATAAAGTCCACATTTTATAGAATTTGAGACTCAGAATGCTGGAAGTAACTTGTCTAAGACAATGTAATTATTCAAAGGTAGAACTAGTATTCAAATTTTCTGGTAACTTTGACATCAAGGCCAGAGTTCTTTTACAAGGAAGCAAGTGATGGGAAGAAGTTTAGACAAGGAGGCAGGAGAATACATGATAGATGTGTCCATGACTTGTACCTTTCAAAGGAACTGAGCTCTCTGAGGAACTGAGGATTATGGTGCTAATCAAAAGGCAAGAATTAGTTTCAGGGTTTCTAGGATTAAATCTGAAGCAGGGACACCAACTGAAGATAGCACAGAACTGAAAGGATGGTCCACCAGGGAAAACTGAGACTATAATGCCAAAGCGATCAAGTCTAAATAGCAAATTTAGAGATCAAAGGTAGGTTAAGGCAAGATCCAAAGCTTGAGAGAAACAGGATGAGTGGACAGCAGATCAGAATGAGTATGGGGAGGAAGATTTCCAAAATTATTGCAACCAATTAAGTAGGTATTTGTGGTTCATCATTAGTGAACATGGTTTTTAGGTGGGTACTATAGGTTTAAAGGGCCAGAATTAGATCACACAACAGCTAAAATAGGCAAGAGTTCCCAGTATATTCAACAAGGGAAAGATCCAAAAAAGGAACAGGTGAATGTCCTGGAAAGCAATGATTAAGACTGTGGCACTAAGACTTGCAGAGCACTAATTAAAAGCTGACAAGTATTCTGTTCCCTAGGTCAAACCCTTTGAATGGGAAAGCAGCTCATCCAGGGCTTTGATCTGGCTAGGAATCCAAGACAAAGAGTGACAAATAGCAGTTGCTGCCACTAGTCAATGGACAGTTTTCCAGCTTGTCCAGTGTAAAAGGGATTGTTAATCCCCCTATTGTCTTTTTAGCCACACCCACAGATCAGCACTGCCATTAGTCCTCTTATACACCAAGCTCTGGCATCTCTTAAAAGGAATTTTCCAGTTGTTTTAGTTCAGTGCTCTAATGGTCACATCTCACAAGTCATGCCCTGATTCCTCTGCACCTGGAAACTGTGGGTGGGGGCTGGTTTTCTGTTAGACCTCAATGACTAATGCACACCTGCACTTTCTATTTTTTCTGTTGGCAAGAGAAATATTTCATAAACAGCTTGAACAGAGAGTTGTCAAAAAATTTTGGCAGCAATTCCTACATGGACCTTGTTTTCTTCAGGACTGAAATCTGGTGAGATTTTGCAGGATCTTAGAATTAGTATCTCTTTTTATTCGTAAATATTTTTTGCATTTAATTTTGTTGGGAAGAAAAATAATTATAGTTTCCTTTGGTATGGATGAATCTGAGGATGTATATCTCCTCTCTTTAGCTATCATGCTTACTAATTTTTGGAATTTGGGTATGACTACTAAGTTATAATGCTGTTTATAGGAGGTGACTTTGAAGAAGTATCATGTTAATTCACACCTCTGCTAATCTGCTCAAGCTAACATTCACTGATTACTATGTCTTCAAAAGAAAGAAAAATCTTCTATAGCTAAGAGGTAATTTAAAAGTCAAGGGCATGTCAGTTCTTTGGAGTGGAGTGAGTAGGAGAAGAAATCTAGGCTTTGGAAGAAAGTGAGTTCATACTTTGCATTCAAACACCTAATTCACACTGTTAAGTGTCAATCTTGGCACAATGTAGGTATCCAACAAATGTTCTATCATGTTGCTGCAGCAGATTTATGGATGCCATTCAAGGAGCTAGAACTGAAGTTTAGTTCTAGAAAAAATTTTAGGAAATAGACTGTAGTCAGGAATCAGAAAAAGACTGAATCAGAATCAAAGCAACAAGCCAAGCTCAAGAAATGTAGAAAATCAATGGTAAGGATAAAATTTGGTCAGAAGCTAGACGAACAGGAAAGGACAAGGATATAATTATAGAGAAAAAATATGCAAGATGTCCAAAACTCATGTTGTTTCCAAGGCTATGGATGATGCAAGAAGTCTAGAGGAATGTGGTCCAAATATAGTTTCTGGAGATTATGGGAACAAATAACCTGAAACTGAAAATATAAAATAGGGCAAAGAGGCAAGACTAGAGTTAACAGGCCAGTAGTTGTAAACTGGTGGTAGGATTCTAGGTATGGACAGGTTTTGCTTGGTCTACACAGTATTTTGAAAGGCAATGTAAGTAGGCAGATGTTATACTTGGTTGTAGTACAAGACTCTGGACACCTATTTTCCTAATATCAGGCCAGTTTCACACATTTGTTATTTTTTTCCTGGTTTGTGTTAAATATTTATTTTGCTACTCCTGGTGGAGGCCATCTGCTTGGTTCTTTACCTCCACATCCTTTCAGTTCCCATGGCCATTTAGTCTCAACCATCAGGAATGGCTTTGCCCTAGTCTGGTACCAATAATTCTGTTTCTAATGAGGAGGGACTAGGGAAGTCTGGTCAGATTCTTCCACACTTCAGCAACACAATGACTGTTCTCATCTAGTGCCTGATTTTACCCCAACTGGGCTCTTATTCCTTGTATCTAAGCTCAATGCTTGCACTTCAGTTTCAGTACCTAGATCCTTGACTTGTTCACAGGTATTGACATCTTATTTTGGTATCCTGTCTAGTATCCTATTTCTGTTCATTGATATGTGGCAGCAGTCCTTAATTATGGTGTGGGCCTATGAAGTGAATTTGTGAGTCTTTATCTAGGACTTCAAGTCATTTTAAAGCTTTGCTCAGCCACCTACCAATCTTCCATTCAAATCATCTAACCTAAGGGAATTTAGAGCATGGCAATTTATTTTTTTGTTATTTTTGCGGTGAATGCATGTTTTTATTTCTCTGGGATAAATGCTCAAGAGTGCAATAGCTGAGCTGAATGGTATATTCAGTTTTCTAAGAAACTGTTTTGCTGTTTTCTAGAGAGGCTGGACCATTTTTTATACCCATCAGCAACATGTGAATGATCCAGTTTCTTATTCCTTTCCAGCATTTGGTATTATCCCTATTTTTTCTTTTTTAAATTTTTTTTACATATACATGTATCTACTCTTTTTCAAATTCTAGTCACATTCAGGTTATTACAGAATATTGAGCAGAGTTCCCTGTGCTATACATTAGGTCCTTGTTGCTTATCTATTTTAAATATAGTAGTGTGTACATTTCAATCCCCAAATCCCAAGCCATCCCTCGCCCACACCCTTACCCCCAGTAACCGTAAGTTGATTCACTAAGTCCATGAGCCTGTTTCTGTTTTGTTTTTGTTTTTATGTTTTTGTGGTACGTGGGCCTCGCACTGCTGTGGCCTCTCCTGTTGTGGAGCACTGTTTCTGTTTTGTAAATAAGTTCATTTGTATATATATTTTTAGATTCTTCATATAAGCAATATCATATGATATTTGTCTTTCTCTGTCTGACTTATTTCACTTAGTATGGTAATCTCCAGGTCCAACCATGTTGCTACAAATGGCATTATATCATTCTTTTTAATGGCTGAGTAATATTCCATTGCATATATGTACCACTTCTTTATCCATTCATCTGTCAATGGACATTTAAGTTTCTTGCATGTACTGGCTATTCTAAACAGTGATGCAATGAACATTGGGGTGCATGTATCTTTTCAAACCATGTTTTTCTCTGGATATATGCCCAGGAGTAAGATTTCTGGATCATATGGTAGCTGTATTTTTAGTTTCTTAAGGAACCTCCATACTGTTCTTCATAGTGGCTGTATCAATTTACATTCCCACCAACAGTGCAAGAGAGTTCCCTTTTCTCCACACCCTCTCCAGCATTTATTGTTTGTAGATTTTTTGATGATGGCCATTCTGACTGGTGTGAGGTGATACCTCATTGTAGTTTTGATTTGCTTTTCTCTAATAATTATTGATGTTGAGCATCTTTTCATGTGCCTCTTGGCCATCTATATGTCTTCTTTGGAGAAATGTCTATTTGGGTCTTCTGCCCATTTTTTGATTGTTTGTTTTTTCTTTTCTGGTATTGAGCTGCATGAGCTGTTTGTATATTAATCCCTTGTCAATAGCATCATTTGCAAATATTTTCTCCCATTCTCTGTGTTGTCTTTTTGCTTCGTTTATGGTTTCCTTTGCTGTTCAAAAACTTTTGAGTTTAATTAGGTCCCATTTGTTTTGGTTTTTTTTTTAAAATTTTCATTACTCTAGGAGGCAGCTTGAAAAAGACATTGCTGTGATTTATGTCAAAGCGTGTTCTGTCTGTTTTCGTCTAAGAGTTTTATAATATCTGGTTTTACACTTAGGTCCTTAATCCATTTGGAATTTATTTTTATGTATGGTGTTTTTACATTCTTTTAAAGAATGTAAAAGAATGTTTCACATACTTTTACATGTAGCTGTCCAGTTTTCCCAGTGACATTTATTGAAGAGACTGTTTTTCCTCCATTGTATAGTCTTGCCTCATTTGTCATAGATTAATTGACCAGAGTTGCATGGGTTTATTTTTGAGTTTTCTATCCTGTTCCATTGATCTATATTTCTGTTTTTGTGCCAGTACCGTACTGTTTTGATGACTGTAGCTTTGTATTATAGTCTGAAGTCAGGGAGCCTGATTCCTCTTGCTTTGTTTTACTTTCTCAAGATTGCTTTGGCTATTTGGGGTCTTTTGTGTCTCCATACAAATATTAAGATTTTTTTTTGTTCCAGTTCTGTGAAAAATACCATCGGTAATTTGATAGGGATTGCATTGTATCTCTAGATTGCCTTGGATAGAATAGTCATTTCCACAATATTGACTCTTGCATTCCAAGAACATGGTATATCTTTCCATCTGTTTGTGTTATCTTGGACAGAATAGTCATTTTCACAATATTGACTCTTCCATTCCAAGAACATGGTATATCTTTCCATCTGTTTGTGTTATCTTCGATTTCTTTCATTAACATCTGAAAGTTTACAAAGTGCAGATCTTTTGTCTCCTTAGGTAGATTTATTCCTAGGTATTTTATTCTTTTTGATGTGATGGTAAATTGGATTGCTTCTTTAATTTCTTTTTCTGATCTTTCATTGTTAGGTTATAGAAGGTATAGAAATGCAACGGTTTTCTTTGTATTAATTTTATATCCTTCAACTTTATCAAATCCATTGATTAGCTCTAGTAGTTTTCTGGTAGCATCTTTAGGATTTTCTATGTATAGTATCATCTTATCTGCAAACAGTGACAGTTTTACTTCTTCTTTTCCAATCTGGATTCCCTTTATTTCTTTTTATACTCTAATTGCCCTGTCTAGTACTTCCAAGACTATGTTGAATAAAAGCAATGAGAGTGGACATCCTTGTCTTGTTCCTGGCCTTCGAGGAAATGCTTTCAGCTTTTCACCATTGAGTATGTTAGCTGTAGATTGGTCATACATGACCCTTATCGTATTAACATATGTCCCCTCTTTGCTTACCCTCTGGAGAGATTTTATCATAAATGGGTGTTGAATTTTGTCAAAAGCGTTTTCTGCATCTACTGAGATGATCATATGGTTTTTATTCTTTAATTTGCTGATGTGCTGTATTGCACTGATTGATATTCAGAGTTTGAAAAATCCTTGAATCCCTGGGATAAATCCCACTTGATCATGGTGTATGATCCTTTTAATGTATTGTTGGATTCAGATTTCTAGTATTTGGTAAGGATATTTGCATCTATGTTCATCAGTGATTTTGGCCTTTAATTTTCTTTTTTGCGGTATCTTTGTCTGGTTTTGGCATCAGGGTGATGGTGGCCTCACAGAATGAGTTTGGGAGTATTCCTTCCTTTGCAATTTTTGGAATAATTTCAGAAGGATAGGTGTTAACTCTTCTCTAAATATTTGATAGAATTTGCCTGTGAAGCCATCTGGTCCTGGACTTTTGTTAGCTGGGAGTTTTTGAATCACAGTTTCAATTTCAGTACTTGTGATTGGTCTGTTCATATTTTGTATTTCTTTCTGCTTCAGTCTTGGAAGGTTATGCCTTTCTAAGAATTTTTCCATTTCTTCCAGGTTGTCCATTTTATTGGCAAAATGTTGCTTGTAATCTCTTATGATCCTTTTCATTTCTGTGATGTCCATTGTAACTTTTCCTTTTTCATTTTTAATTTTATTGATTTGAGTCCTCTCCCTTTTCTTCTTGACGAGTCTCACTAAAGGTTTATCAATTTTGCTATCTTCTCAAAGAACCAGCTTTTAGTTTCATTCATCTTTACTCCTGTTTTCTTTGTCTCTATTTCATTTATTTCTACTATGATCATTATGATTTTTTTCTTTCTACTTACTTTTGGTTTTGTTTGTTCTTCTTTCTCTAAATGCTTTATGTGTAAAGTCAGGGTGTTTGTTTGTGATTTTTCTTGTTTTCTGAGGTAAGATTCTATTGCTATAAACTTCCCTCTTAGAACTGCTTTTGTTGTGTCCCATAGGTTTTGGATCATTGTACTTTCATTTTCATTTTTCTCTAGGTATTTTTTGATTTCCTGTGTAATTTCCTCAGTGCCATTCATTGTTTAGTAGCATGTTATTTAACCTCCAAGTGTTTGTGTTTTTTACAGTTTCTTTTCCTTGTGGTTGATTTCTAATCTCATAGTGTTGTAGTCAGAAAAGATGCTTGATATAATTTCAACTTTAAAAATTTTACTGAGGCTTCCTTTGTGACCCAGCATGTGATCAGTCCTGGAGAATGTTCCATGTACACTTGAGAAGAATGTGTGTTCTGCTGCTTTTGGATGGAATGCTCTATAAATATCAATTATGTCTATCTGGTCTAATGTGACATTTAAGGCTGGTGTTTCCTCATTAATGTTCTGTCTGGTTAATCTGTCCATTGATGAAAGTGGGGTGTTAAAGTCCTCCTCTATTATTGTGCTACTGTTGATTTCTCCTTTTATGGCTCTTAGTATTTGTCTTATATTTTGGGGTGTTCCTACATTGGTTGCATATATGTTTACAATTGTTATATCTTCTTCTTGGTTTGATCCCTCGATCATTATGTAGTGTCCTTTTTTGTCTCTTGTAACAGTTTTTATTTTAAAGTTTGTTTTGTCTGATATGAGTATTGCTACTCCAGCTTTCTTTTGATTTCCATTTGCATGGAATATCTTTTTCTATTCCCTCACTTTCAGTCTGTATGTATCCCTATATCTGAAGTGGGTCTCTGGTAGACAGCATCTATATGGGTCTTATTTTTGTTTCCATTCACCTAATCTATGTCTTTTCTTGAGTATTTAATTCATTTACATTTAAGGTAATTTTTGATATGTATGTTCTTATTGAGCATGGCAGTTTATAATGAGTATTCTTCATAAAGTTATTACTGCACAACAACAATATTTGTTGAAAGACAATTATCAAATGAGCAGCTTTTAAAGGATGATGAAAAGGTAGAAAAGTAAAATTACAGATAGGGGAGTTTGATAAATTATGTACATTTGTATAAAACTTCCTCCTGTCACATACATATGCACACACACACAAACAGTTTTGACAGATTGAAATGGAAATGATTGAAAGCAAAACTTGGTATGGTAGTCATTGGTGTTTTTCTGCAAATGGTTCTCGAAAAGTTCTTTCTCCCCTCACTTTCTGGAGCCATTGTAAGATTGTATTTTGTGGCTCCCTCATGGTTTTTTGGAACCATGTAATTAGTTTTGGGCAGTGTGTTGTGAGCAAAAGTGGCATTCTCATTTCAAGGTGAGAGGGCCAGAAAATTTACTTGCCTGAATGAGATGTTTCCTAGGTTTCTTTCCTTCTGCCTCTGTGATAGGAAATGTTCAAGGTGGTAGCTACTCTGTCAGCTGGATTCCCTGAGTGATCTCTGAGTAACTACAATGAGAAAATCACTCTTCCACCACCACCTCCACCTCCAGCAACCCAGGAGGGAAATATAGCATGAGCAAGAAGCACACATTTTAAGTCATCGACATTTCAGTGTTTTCTTGTTACCACTACCGCAGCATAACCTAGCTTAACTTGACTAATATGTGTAGCTTGGATATCAGGCTCTTCCCTTTAAGTTATCCAAAGAATAAGCCACATATTTGTTGGTGTTTGATAACAGTCTGGTTTTTAAAGGAAAACTTATTTTAAATCAAAGTAGGTATGCTGATTCAAAAGGATTAGCACCACTAGCTTATTCTCAAATACTTTTGCCTGGTTTAGAAATCTCCAAGCTGTACTACTGATCAGAATAATACAGCTCAGCTTGAAATTTCTATGAAAACAAGGGTGCCAATAAGAAGGCTGCTCGCTGACCCAGCCTGTATATTCCAGCAGGGAACTGACAGTTTGATTTATTCCCCAAAATAGGCTTTAGGATTCAGTTTAGGGTCAAAATAAAAAATGCCAGAAAATAGTAGAAAAAATTATGATGCTGTATTATTTGATTGTGAATAAGAAATATTTGAGATTAGATAAAAAGCCTAGCCCAAGAAGGAAGGGTAAAAATCTTTCACATCATCCCTACTCTTATCCTTTGCCCAAATTCTAATTAATATCTTCCTTTGATTTCATACTAGTTATTTGTTTCACTTAAAGTTAACTAACAATATTATATAATCCATATCTTGTTAAATATACTGATGTTTTCAGGTGGAGTAGTGTCATCTTGGAATAATCTCAAACTACTGAACATTAAAATATTTGGTGGCTGTGATTTATTGTTTCATTGAAAATTCATTGACAAAATTCTGGTCAACCTTAGATTAGGTTATTTCATCTTGCTAACATTTATAGAAAATAATCAGGGAATCTAGTTATAAGGATTCTATTTTCTTTTCTCCCTGTGAGCCAGTCCCTCAACAAAAATTTAGACCTCTTTTTTTTTAGACCTCCTCTTTTTAAAATAGCTTTCTGTTCTCACTTTAAATTAACAAATGATAATTATAGCAAACAGAGATAAAAGAATAGTAAATAAAAACTACTCTCAAGTTCATCACTGAGAGGAACTATTGCTAACATTTTTATATACATTTATAAAAGTCGAATCATATTCTTAGGTAACTTGCCTTTTTTTTTTCCATTTAATATATCATGGGAATATCTCATCTTTAAATAAGCTTTTACAATGCATTTTGTGGCCTTATTTTTTCATATGGATCCACAATAATTTATTTAATTGATCCCCTTTTAATTGCACAAGTAGTTGGTTCTAAATTTTCAGTATTATCAAATATTGTAGTGAACAGTTTTTTAGTTAAACTTTTCACATTTTTGCACTTCTATAATATTTATTTAAGACACATTCCTAGAAGAGAAATTGCTGGGACAAAAAGTATATACATTATTGAGGCTTTTGATACATGTCATAAGATTATAAAATTTCCTCCTTGTAATTTACATTCCCTTCCAGCTATGAATAAGAGTGCTTTTTTTCCTTGGCAACTTTACAGATACTAGATGTTGTCATTTAAAAATATTTGCCAACTTGAAGGGCAAAATCCACAGATGTTACATTTTACATTTTAAATGTAAGCCTCCTTGAAAAAAATTAGACTAGTTGTGCAGTATGTTCTTACACAGGGCTATAATTAAGGGTCTAGAAGTTGTTAATTTCTTTCCTAACTCTCCATTTAAACTTTGCCACAGAGCTTTGTTGTATGCAATGCCATCCATCATAACTAGAGATGTGCTGCATACAGTAACTCACCACTCATTCAAGTCCTGGTAAACCTGTAATATTTGAAATGTGTGTCTATTGCACATATTTATCTCTTTACTCCACTTTCATCATCTGTAGGAAAACAACTGTATTAACCTCAGTAGCATCATTAAGGGAGAAAAATAAGTTAGCAGGTTTCACCCATTTGTATGCCTTTATCTGATTTACTATGGAATATAATCATTTGTTTTGTGAAGTAATGATACCGAATGAGGAATCAGAATAGTGGTAAAGAAAATATTTTTTAACAAAAAGCCTTTTTAAAAAATTGTTTCACCAGTTGGAAAACTAAAGCATTCAGAAGGGAAGAATATGTCATCATAAAACAGAGTTAGATAATAGGCAATAAGGCATAACAACATTTTCTAGCCTCTTGGATAAAATTTGCAAAAATCTTCACGAACAAATTACATAGAACAATATATCACTAGGGTGTGCATTCTCTTCAGTTGCTTTGTGATTTTCCATAAATGGTAAGCATATTGCTTGGTAGAATTACAAATACATAGGGAGCCTTTTCTAGCTTGGCATTTTCTGGCTTGTATTGGCTCAGCTGTGGTTCTTGGCTTTTTACTTTATTTTTTTTTTTTTATTAACAGATCATTTCACTGAAGAGGAAAAGGAAAAATAAAATCAACTTGTTTTCATGCCCACCTCTAATAACATCTGCTAGGAAAATACCGGGGTGTGAGTTTTCCTCTCTATTTCAGCAGTGAAGCAAGGTCACAGGTTTCTGAAGAATGGCAAAAATAGTAATATGTTGGGGACTTTGTTTGCTTTGAGACAGTCATATGGGGACAGAAAATTTTTGAATGTTATATTTTAACATCTTTATTGGAGTATAATTACTGTAAAATGGTGTGTTAGTTTCTGCTGTATAACAAAGTGAATCAGCTATATGTATACTTATATCCCCATATCGCCTCCCTCTTGCATCTCCCTCCTACCCTCCTTATTTCCCCATGAATTATTTAATAGGCCCATACCTACCCTACTTGTAGTTTACTAATTATTTATTAAGAGAAAAAAACTACTTTTCAGGATAAAATGGATCAAAAATGTATAATATACTGTGCTAGCTCATTGTGCCAACTCACTGAAATAAGATCAGTAATTATGTCCCAAGTGACATCTCTAGTCACCTTTGATTTAGGATTTTATTGACATTCCTAAAACTGTAGAATGTGAAATAGTAGAATCCTTAACAGTGATTGGAATAATCAATTACTCTTCTTGGTAATTTTCATTTCCTTCTATAAGTATTATTTTATGTAAGTTTTGTAACAATCAATACAAATTGTTAGGTTTGGGAGTGTTGCGCCCTCTGCAATTTTTTGGAAGAGTTTGAGAAGGATAGGTGTTAGCTCGTCTCTAAATGTTTGATAGAATTGGCCTGTGAAGCCATCTGGTCCTGGACTTTTGTTTGTTGGAAGATTTTTAATCACAGTTTCAATTTCATTACTTGTGATTGGTCAGTTTATATTTTCTATTACCCACTGGTTCAATCTTGGAAGGTGGTACATTTCCAATAATTTGTCCATCGCTTCCACATTGTCCATTTTATTGGCATACAGTGGCTTGTAGTAGTCTCTTATGATCCTTTGTATTTTACAGTGTCAGTTGTAATATCTCCTATTTCATTTCTAATTTTATTGATTTGAGTCCTCTCCCTTTTTTCTTGATGAGTCTGGCTAAAGGTTTATCATTTTGGTTGATCCACCACCACAGTGATACCAAAACCAGACAAAAATATCATGAAAGAAGAAAATTATAGAACAATATCATGGATAGACACAAAAATCATCAACAAAATACTAGCCAACAGAATCCAACAATACATTAAAAGGCTCATACACTATGATCAGGTGGCATTTATCCCAGGGATGCAAGGATTCTTCAATATATTCAAATTAAACAATGTGATATACCATATTAACAAATTAAAGGATAAAATCCATATGATCATCTCAATAGATACAGAAGAAGCTTTTGACAAAATTCAACATCAATTTATGATAAAAACACGCCAGAAAGTGGGCATTGAGAGAAATACCTCAACATAAAAAAGACCATATATGACAAAGCCACAGCAAACATCATTCTCAATGGTGAAAAACTGAAAGCATTTCCTCTAAGATCAGGAACAAGAAAAGGGTACCCACTCTTGTCACTATTATTCAACATAGTTTTGGAAGTCCTAGCCATGGCAATCAGAGAAGAAAAATAAATAAAAAGAATCCAAAGAGGAAAAGAAAAAGTACAATTGTCACTATTTTCAGATAATATAATACTATACAAAGAAAATCCTAAAGATGCTACGAGAAAACTACTAGAGCTAATCAATGAATTTGGTAAAGTTACAGGATACAAAATTAATACACAAATCTCTTGCATTCCTATACACTAACAACAAAAGATGAGAAGGAGAAATTAAGGAAACAATCTCATTTAACATTGTAACAAAAATACTAAAATACCTAGGAATAAACCTACCTGAGGAGGCAAAAGATATGTACACAGAAAATTATAAAACACTGATTAAAGAAATCAAAGGTGACACAAGTAGATGCAGAGATATGCCATGTTCTTGGACTGGAAGAATCAATACTGTCACAATTTGTATACTACCCAAAGCAATCTATGGATTCAATGCAATCCCTATCAAATTACCAATGACATTTTTCACAGAAAAAAAGATGTTACAGTTTGTATGGAAACACAAAAGACCCCGAAGAGCTGAAGCCATCTTGAGAAAGATAAACAGAGCTGGATGAATCAGGCTCCCGGAATTCAGACTGTACTACAAAGCTATAGTCATCAAGACAGTATTATCAAAAAATCTACAAGCAATAAATGCAAGAGAGGGTTTGGAGAAAAGGGAACCCTCTTGCACTGTTGTTGGGAATGTTAATTGATACAGCCACTATTCAGAACAGTGTGGAGGTTCCTTAAAAACTAAAAATAGAATTACCGTACGACCCAGCAATCCCACTACTGGGCATATACCCTGAGAAAACCATAATTCTAAAAGACACATGCACCCTAATGTTCATTGCAGCACTATTTACAATAGCCAAGACATGGAAGCAATCTAAGTGTCCACTGACAGATGAATGGATAAAGAAGATGTGGCACATATATACAATGGTATATTACTCAGCCATAAAAAGAAACGAAATTGAGTTATTTGTACTGAGGTGGACGGACCTAGAGTCTGTCATACAGAGCGAAATAAGTCAGAAAGAGAACAACAAATACCATATGCTAACATATATATATATATATATATATATATATATATATATATATGGATTCTAAAAAAAAACAAAAAAAAATGGTTCTGAAGAACCTAGGGGCAGGACAGGACTAAAGATGCAGATGTAGAGAATGGACTTGAGGACATGGCGCGAGGGAAGGGTAAGTTGGGACGAAATGAGAGAGTAGCATTGACATATATACACTACTAAATGTAAAATAGATAGCTAGTGGGAAGCAGCTACATCACATGGGGAGATCAGCTCAGTGCTTTGTGACCACCTAGAGGGGTGGGATGAGAGTGGGAGGGAGATGCAAGAGGGAGGGGACATAGGGATATATGTATACATATAGCTGATTCACTTTGTTATACAGCAGAAACTAACACAACATTGTAAGCAATTATACTCCAATAAAGATGTTAAAAAAAAGTATGGTACTGGCATAAAAACAGATATATAGATCAATGGTACAGAATAGAAAGCACAGAGATAATTACTAATATGTATAAAATAGATAAATAATAAGAACCTGCTGTATAAAAAAATAAAATAAAATCCAGAAAGCACAGAGATAAACCCACACACCTATGGTCACCTTATCTTTGACAAAGGAGGCAGGAATATAGAGTGGATAAAAGACAGCCTCTTCAATAAGTGGTGCTGGGAAAACTGGACAGCCACATGTAAAAGAATGAAATTAGAACACTACCTAATACCATACACAAGAATAAAATCAAGATGGATTAAACACCTTAATGTAAGACTGGACATTACAAATTTCTTAGAGGAAAACAAGGAAGATCACTCTTTGACATAAATCACAGCAAGATCTTTTTTGACCCACCTCCAAGAGTAATGAAAATAAACACAAAAATAAACAAATGGGACCTAATTAAACTTAAAAGCTTTTGCAGAGCAAAGGAAACCATAAACAAGACAAAAAGACAACCTTCAGAATGGGAGAAAATATTTGCAAATGAAGCAATGGACAAAGAGTTAATCCCCCAAATATACAAACAGCTCATGCAGCTCAATATCAAGAAAACAAAAACCCATTCCAAAAATGGGCAGAAAACCTAAATAGACATTTCTCCAAAGAAGACATATAGATGGCCAAGAGGCAAATGAAAAGGTGCTCAACATCATTAACTATTAGAGAAATGGAAATCAAAATTACAATGTAGTATCACCTTACACCAGTCAGAATGGCCATCATCAAATATCTACAAACAATAATTGCTGGAGAGGCTGTGGAGAAAAGGAAACCCTCTTACACTGTTGGTGGGAATGTAAATTGATACAGCTACTGGGGAAAACAGTATAGAGTTTCCTTAAGAAACTAAAAATAGAACTATCATATGACCCAGCAATCTGACTACTGGGCATATACCCTGAGAATACCATAATTCAATATGACATGTACCCCAATGTTCATTGCAGCACTATTTACAATAGCCAGGTCATGGAAACAGCCTAAATGTCCACCAACAGGTGAATGGATAAAGAAGATGTGGTACATATATACAGTGGAATATTACTCCGCCATAAAGAGGACAGAAATTGAGTCATTTGTAGAGATGTGGATGGAGCTAGATTCTGTCATACAAAGTGAAGTAAGTCAGAAGGAGAAATACAAATATCATTTATTAATGCGTATATGTGGAATATAGAAAAATAGTACAGATGCACCTATTTCCAGGGAAGGAATAGAGATGCAGATGTACAGAATGGATATGCGGACATGGGGAGGTGGGTAAGGGGAATGTGGGATGAATTGAGAGATTAGGTTAGCTTGTGGGAACCTGAGGTATAGCACAGGGAGCTCAGCTCAATTCTCTGTGATGACCTAGATGTGTGTGGGGGGGGGATCAGAGGGAGGTCCAAGAGGGAGGGGTACATGTATACATATAGCTGATTCACTTCATTGTACAATAGAAACTAACACAACATTGTAAAGCAATTATACTCCAATTTAAAAAATAAAGTTATTATAAAATTTAAAAAAGTAAAAACTGCAACCTGCACAAAGAAACCAAAACCCACAATATTATTAGGTTTTTCCAAGTCTGGACTTCTACCTTTGAATCATATTTTGGTCTTTCGTTAGTATAATGGTTAATTGTATGTGTCAACTTCACTGGGATACAGGGTGCGAAGGCATTTAGTCAAATGCTATTCAGGGTGTGTCTGTGAGCATTTTTTAATGAGATTAGCATTTGAATCAGTAGACTGAGTAAAGTAGATTGCCTTCCATGTGAATGGACCCCATCCAATTAATTGAAAACCTGAATAGAACAAAAAGTTTAAGAGAGGGAACTCCTCCTTGCCTGACTATTTGGCCTGGGACATTGGACTTTTCCTGCCTTTGAACATGCCCTAAAACATTAGCTTTTCTTGGATCTCAAGCCTGCTAGATTTTGGACTGCAATATATACTATTGGCTCCCTGGATTACCAGCTTACTGACAACAGATCTTAAGACTTCTCAGCCTCCATCATCACTTAAGCCAATTCCTTATAATAAATTTCTATCTGTCTCTGTCTCTCTCTTTCTTTTCTCTCTCTTGGAAAAAAGTTATCTATCTTTGTATCTATTTATGTATCTACCTATTATCTACCATCTATCTATCTATCTATCTATCTATCTATCTATCTATCTATCTATCTATATCAAATCCCTGGGGACCTCTTCAGCATCTTGATACATGGCACTGTGAAGTTACCATCAGCAGTATATAGACATTGCAATAAGGCTGACTTGCAGAATGATTATTATAATAAAAGTCTTTCTATACATTTTTCTCTAGAGACCAGGAAAACTATAGTAAATTTTATAGTTTTAGAGGAATTTGAACATTGACTAGGTTATTTTTTCTTATACTTTAACATCCTTAGGATGTAGATTTATATTATCTATTTTGCATATTCCATGACTTACACATATTAATGAAGAAATGTTTATTAACTGAATAGATATCCTCAATTACATGATATTTTCACAAGTCTTGAGTGGGTGGTGACTCAAGGAGACATACAACTTGGCCTTATGGGTACAGGTCTTTTTCACTTGGGTCCTCAGTTGGCAATTACGGAGTGCTGATAGTTGTTATGTGATCTTCAAGAAAGCACTTGCTCAGAGACTTATGCATCTGTTAACAAAGTACTTATTGGCATTTTTAATAAACTCTATTTCTTGATACTAGTTTCACATAAGATCATGTGACCATTTTTGTGTTTCTGAACATTTATTATAAAATACAGGATTGAGAAAATTAGCAATAGAGAAAATTTATTGGTTTGTGGGTGTGGTGGGGTAGGCTAAAGACCCACACTGTAAGAATGTAAAGTATTAAATGTAGTTATGATTATCTTCCTTTCATTTGAATATACTATCTTCCTAACCCTCTCAGATTCCTGCAGCAAAATTCTATAAGGAAAATGAAATCCCGTACAGAATGACAGCAAGGAGGAATGAACTGGGTCAGGGGACTTTAGCTCTAGCCTGATAATTTCAATCTGACTCAAGTCAGTAATGAAAGTTGCTTGATGCACTATGGGAAATTTGATGGTAGTCTAGGGCCAAATTTAATGGGCAAGTACATCTATCAACACAACATATCACTACTGAGCAATCACATTTATCATCTCAAAAGAATTAAGAAGGCAATGAAGGCAAAATGCTTCTCAAAGAAAACAGGTAGTTTCTTCTCTGTCAAGGCTGAGATTAAAATCTTCTGAGCCAAGGTTCTATTTGCCACCTTTGGTGCTAGTGATGCAGAAGCCAAGTCATGGACTTTTAATTTGATTAAAAACTTAAGTGCCCTCAATCCTACTCCTTTAGGTTTGTATCATGCATCATTGAGTCATAAGATGGGACACATCTGTTTGAATTTGCAAGAAAGAATCAAAGAGAGACTTCTTAACGCAGCTCATCAAGACCCAGCAAAAGCAGAACAAGCAGAAGGTCAAATGGGTAATATTATGAGCATCTCCAGGTTCAGAAGGTGCTAGGAATTTCTTGTAATCAGGAAAGTCACCAGGTTACTAATAATTACAGTGCAGGTACTAAGGTCATGGGAGGGAAACTGAAACATATACTAAACAAAGGTCTCTAGTTCAGATGTAATTAGGATTGGATACCAATTATAAATAAGGCATAATACAGATGGTGGGCATGAGATAATGGTGAGGCTACCAGAGGACTCTTGGTTCTCAGATCAATAAGCAAACAAATATTATAGTGTTTTCATTGTGGAATGCAATATAGCTGGCCAAGAGGAATTGATTACTCTTTGCAAAAATTCAAATAAAAAAGCCCTGAGTTTCCCATTTTTACTTTGTTAATCAGAAAGAGTGTGTGAGAGAGTGTCTGCTTGCCTAAACTCTCAAATGCTCTAATGCAGTGGTTCTCAATCTTGACTGCATGTGAAAACCACCTGGGAAGCTTTAAAAACAGAATCTACTGCCTGGGCCACCCCCCTAACCCTAGCAATTTTGATTTAATGGCTCTAGGGTAAGGTCAAGGTACCTACATTAATAAAATTCTCAGATTATTTTAAAGCCAGATGTTTGAGAGTGAGAAATAATACCATCAGGCCCAAGCATTAGCTCTACTTATAGAACAAGTAGGTGGCACCCAAATGGTAAGATTTCAAGTGCCCTAAAACTGTCCTGAGTCCCTTGCTATATTTCTGGCATCAGCCCTGCTACACTGCCTAAAATAACTATGTTCGAATTTGTATACCCTAACTAAAATGCAGTTGTTATCTTAGAGAGGTGACATATTTATACCTTATTTTGAATTTGTTTATCAGATTAGCTAGCAAAGGGAGTATGCATTTTAACAGGGGAACAGCAGCTCTAAAACATGGAGTGCTGAGGAGGGAAGTTATGCCTTCCAGTTTGTCTAGGCTTGAGGAGTCTCCAGGGATGTAGGACTTTCCATTTTAAAATCAGACTTGTCCTGGGCAAACTAGTATGAGTTGGTAACCATAGCCATGGGGTGGAGCATTAAGACTTTTGAGGGCTCTGGGCACCTGGATAGGATTAAAGGAAGAGTAGAGAAGAAAGCAGAATGAAAGACCCATTTCACTTACTTTACCAATTTGCTTGGAGATGATATAACAAGAGTGGGCCAGAATCATTTATTGGTGTATTAAATAGTATGGATTATTTATTTTTATAATTGGTAGAAGAAACACAAAGAGTAAGTTATATGTATTTTGTTCTCTGTATTTTCTTCTCTCCTATTTCTAGAAGGTAGTTAGGTCATTTTGTGCCTGGGAGTGGGGTGTAGTTTATGTTGCCAAAGTTACCACAAACAACAAGCAAACAAACACTAAAGCTTCTGATTTTTGGAAAGCTTCAACTCATTGGAGAGCTTAACTGGAATGAGAAGTCTGAGGTGAGATCTTTGAAAATGGGTAAGAGAAGCAGCAGTGTAATGAGAGAATACACCTTTAAACTAGGTAGGTGATGGTTGATCAAAGCATCAAGAAAACTGAGGTGCTTGTGCTGTGAGTGTGCGTGTGCGTGTGTATGTGTGTGTGTATAAGGCTGCGTGGTATACCTAAGGATGCAAAATATGAGACATGTTATTTGCTGAGATTTCTATGCCCAGTATTTTATAGAAGCTACTGAGATTTCCAACTTCAAAGGACCAACGTGAGCTTGTCAGTGGTGACTGGTATAAACCTACAATCAAAGTCCTTCTCCAATGTTCCATGCTGCGTAATACTGTTGGGATGTCCAGTAATGGAGGAGATTTAATTTACTGCTGGTCCAGTAGAATGGGGTCTCAAAGTAAAATTTAATTAAATTTAAACAAAAAAGTGACATTTATAATATACACAAAAGTGTGGAGAAAAATCCATACTCACTGCAATATTTGCTATTGAAAGCCTATTTTATGGCAGGTACTTTATTATATGTATTAATAATGTTTACAATCTATGAGGTCTGTGTGTATATACACACATAAGTTGTACATAACATACATATCTGTATATATAAACATATATTTATATGATATATATTCATGTATAATATGCACATGTTACAGATGAGGATCAGAGAGGTAAAGTTGATTCATCACACAACTTGTAGAAAGTGTCAGAGCTGAGAATTTTAATCCATGCCTTTCTAATTTGAAACCCTGTTCTCTCACCACTTACCATGTTACTTCTGTATTGGTTAGACAGAAAAAAAGGAAAATAAAATGCTGAAACACTTCTCTGATTATTCGTTTCCTTTCTCTAAAAAAATGTGTAGATATGCATTGAATGAGCAAATGTGTTGACATGTTCTGTTGAGTTGGCCTCACTTCCATGCATGAATTTCTGACTACTCTCCAAACCTAAGGATTGAATTAGTCTCTGGGATAGGCAGTTCTGTGATGGAGTTGTTTGGCATAGCTGTTTTAGGGTGTGTCTATGTAAATAGCTGGAACAAACTCAACTTTATTTCTAGACACTTTTAAATGTGTTTCATGACTTTTGACCACAATTCATCACCAAGTGATGAATTTCATTTATCATTCAACTGCAGCAAGAGAAAGAAGAGAAACTCTAGAAAGTGGCAAATAGCCTGGTAATTATTTTGCTTTCATATCCTAACTGGGAGCAATTTTTAGATAAGTGGTGCCTCTTTTGTCTTCCTAAAATTACTGCATATAGTTTAGACAGGGTCTGAGCAGAGAAAATTTCATGAAGACAATCCAGCTTTAAACAAAGGTGAAACCACTAAATATTTGAACATGAGAACAAGGATGAAAGTGGATCCGGTCACTAATCATGTTAGGGATTCATGCTATGGTGTCATCTTTACAGGAAAACTTGTTGACAATAATGTCTTCAAAAGTATCATTAACATATGTTAGGAATCAGACCTGAGTTTGATTCAGCTCCAATACATGCTCTGAGACTTTAGGCAAGTTGCATAAACTCTCTAAGATGTTATTTTACTCATCTGTAAATGAAGATGATAATATATAATTCATAGGGTATAAATTAAATAATTTATGTAAAACAATTAGCACAGTATCTGGCATGTAACAAATGGTCAATAAATGTTAGCTATCATCATCATTATCATTTTTCTTCTGTGCTAGCACATCATATTTAATTTTTTTTCCCTTTTAGCTTTTAAAAAATGCTTAAAAGCTATGTCTACATAGCTATACAATTCAGTCAACAATTTAGTCCAACTTTTTCTTAGGTACTGTGTAAACATATAGAGGCAATGAAAAGCATGTGTGAGCCTGGTATTATTAGAATTAAAATATTTCTCCTAATAATTTGTTAATAGGTTGGAGATAACAAGACAACTTTTCTTATAGGTCATTGGTTTAGCTTACCTTGCATTCTCTTCAAAACATGTCTTTGATCTCTAATTCTACAATTTTTTGGCTCTTTTGAAACACATGCTCACCTCAACCCAAAATATTTGATCTTCATCTAATATGTGCCAGGGACACAATAATTAGACATAGTTTTTGCCTGAAGAGAGTTTGAAGTCTAATAACCATGCTTCTCCTACTACAGTAGGAGAAGGTGATTTTGATGTGGACTTGACTATGTTTATAATCTGAACAATTTGTGATGGTCAAGGTAAGCTTTGATCTCTCTTTCACGTGCTCTCTCTCTCCATTTTACTTTATTTCACTATGTGAACCCAATATATGGGATTTTTGAGTCTTTACCAGCTGGAAAGACAATGTCAGTGACCTTTCCTGTATTTTTAATCATCAAGGACTGTTAGATGGAAGAGGATTAGATTTCTCTTTAAGTGTCTCCAAAGAGACAAACTCAGAAGAATAAGTTTTCAGAAAGTAGATTTTGGCTGGAATATGAAAACTGAAACCATAAAATTCAATGGATACCTCAGATCTGGAAATGTTTAAATAAATGCTGAGTGACCAGAGGTCTGGGTGGTTGTAGACTTCATTCCTGTATTTAGCAGGATGGTCTTTCTGGTTCCTCTTAGCTCTGAGGGTCTATAAAACATGAAAAATTCTCTAATAAGTTAGATATCCATGCTGCTAAGGTTTCAACATTTCGCTATTAGCATTACAAAAAATACATAGCTTTTTGGGCAGTTTAATCTCTTAACTTATCATTTTAAACTTGTAAATTATAACTTGGATAGTTTTTTATCTAAAAGGTACACATTAGTCTTTGATAATCTAATATTTTTTTTATTGTCAAAAGGACATCTGTACAATGAAGCTCAACTCACAGTAAAAAGGAAGGTAGGAATTATCTACTGCTATGTGCAAAGCACTTTCTCTTACCAAGGCACATACCCTCATCTTAGTTCTTGCCAAGGAAAATGTTAGCCTCCACCTCATTTCTCCTGCTTCTGCTTTCTTGAATTATCCCAGTTTGGCCTAGTGAAATACCCACCTGTAGGCTCAGCTTTGTCCCAGTTCCCTGTCCAATCCCATTTGAAGCTTACAATCTTACAGCTCTTCTGCTGGTCTGACTCAAGACATGACACTTATCACTGAGCTCTGGGCTCCTACTTTGTTCTTAAATCACTCTGCATTACTCTGTACTATGTAGACTAGAGGCCTATGTGACCTATGATTTGCCATTCTAGTGCTGACAACTATTCTTCTGTATTGACTCTTGAGTTCTACCTCTTCTTTCCTGGATATCTCAATATGTAAATTTAAACTTTTGCTTTGGATTATGTGCTGATGTTATGTTATTTTTTAAATGTTTTTAAATTAAAAAAATTTTATTGAAGTATAGTTGATTTACAATGTGTTAATTACTGCTGTATAGCAAAGTGATTCAGTTATACATATATATATCATATCTATATCTACATCTATAAATTCTTTTCTTATAATCGTTTCCATTATGGTTTATCATAAGATACTGAATATAGTTATCTGTGCTATATAGTAGGACTTTGTTATTCATTCATTCTGTATATAAAAGCTTATATCTGTTAACCCCAACCTCCCACTCCATCCTTCCCCCAACACATTCTCCCTTGGCAACTACCAGTCTTTTCTCTATGTCCATGATCCTGTTTCTGTTTCATAGATAGGTTCATTGTATCGTATTTTAGATTCCACATATAAGTGATATCATATGGTATTTGTCTTTCTCTTTCTGACTTCACTTAGTATGATAATTTCTAGTTGCATCCATGTTACTGCACATAGCATTATTTCATTCTTCTTTATGGCTGAGTAGTATTCCATTGTATATATGTACCATACCTTCTTTAATCATTCATCTGTCGATGGACATTTAAGTTGTTTCCATGTCTTGGCTATTGTGATTAATGATGCTATGAACATGCAGTTGCATGTATCTTTTTGAATTATAGTTTTGCCTGGATATATGCCAAGAAGTGAGATTGCTGGATCATATGGTAATTATATTTTTAGTTTTCTGAGGAACCTCCATACTGTTTTCTACCATGGCTGCACCAACTCACATTCCCACCAACAGTGTAGAAGGATTCCCTTTTCTTGACATCCTCTCTAGAATTTGTTATTTGTAGACTATTTAATGATGGTCATTCTGATTGGTGTGAGGTGGTACCTCATTGTAATTTTTAAATATAAATTTATTTATTTATTTTTGGATGCTTTGGGTCTTTGTTGCTGTGTGTGGGCTTTCTCTACTTGTGGCGAGTGGGAGCTACTCTTCGCTGCAGTGCACGGTCATTGCAGTGGCTTCTCTTGTTGTGGAGCATGAACTTTAGGTCCATGGGCTTCAGTAGTTGTGGCACATGGGCTAAGTAGTTGTGGCTTGTGGGCTTAGTTGCTCTGAGGCATGTGGAATCTTCCCAGACCAGGGCTGAAACCTGTGTCCTCGGCATTGGCAGGCAGATTCTTAACCACTGTGCCACCTGGGAAGTCCCTCATTGTAGTTTTTTTTTTTTTTTTTTTTTTTTTTTTTTTTTTTTTTTTTGCTGTATGCGGGCCTCTCACTGCTGTGGCCTCTCCCGTTGCGGAGCACAGGCTCCGGACGCGCAGGCCCAGCGGCCATGGCTCACGGGCTTAGGTGCTCCGCGGCATGTGGGATCTTCCCGGACCAGGGCACGAACCCGTGACCCCTGCATCGGCAGGCGGACTCTCAACCACTGCGCCACCAGGGAAGCCCGCTCATTGTAGTTTTGATGCACTGATGTTATGTTCTAATAGCTGCTTTAGTATATCTTCCTTTTTCTTCTGATATAATAATAGTCATAATAATAGCTATCTTATTTTGGTACTTACTATGAAACAATATCACCATACTTTTAAAATTCAGATGGAAAACTGTGGAAAATTCAGGGAAAAGTAGTAAAAAAAAAAATTAGTGTGTTTTTTTTTTTGTTGTTTTTTAATTTTCATATGAAGACAAACTACTGGGCTTGAGATTTTGTTTTAAAGACAAGAAGTACTTGGAATCCTATTTTCAATGATTTTTATAGGGAGAAATATTTAATAGAGTTTTTGTCATTCAGAGATTTAAAAATTGGAAAAGTGGTTAAAGTAGAAGGAGTAGAAATTTCTGTTGAACATAATGAAAACCTTTATGGTTATCAAGGTGTAGAAAACTCACTATAGACAACCAAAGACTACTGATTAGTCTATCCCTCATTTAACAATTGCTTTAAAGATGGCTATAGGGCTTCACTGGTGGTGCAGTGGTTGAGAATCCACCTGCGGATGCAGGGGACACGGGTTCGTGCCCTGGTCTGGGAAGATCCAACATGCCGCAGAGCGGCTGGGCCCGTGAGCCATGGCCACTGAGCCTGAGCGTCCGGAGCCTGTGCTCCACAATGGGAGAGGCCACAACAGCGAGAGGCCTGCGTACCACAAAAAATAAATAAATAAAAATAAATAAATAAATAAATAAAGATGGCTATAGATGCTTGTTCAGTTAAAAATGATCTTATAAAACTGGTTTTTAGATACTGTGTAGATACAGAAAAAATACAAAGTGTGTGAAAGATTGATAATATTAAACTTAATGTGCTTTGCTGATTGACTTTAAAGAAGAGCTTAGATAACTGGTCCTGGAATGTTTTGCTTACCAGCTGCCTGAAGGCTGGAGAAAGTACCCTCTGAAGTACAATGTAATTCTCAGATACTCATCATTTTCTGAAGTTTCAATTGAGAATGAAATTGTTTTGGATCAGGTAGAAACATTTGTTATTTTTTCTGTCTCCTGCAGCATTTAAAAATACACATTTTCATGATCTTTGTGATGAACAGGCAATTGTGTGTTTTGATTTATCTCTTTTAATGATCATAATTAAATGTGATTCATCATTGTAGTTTCATCAATAAATCAAAGTAGATCACAAGGCAAAATCATCTGTCCTATAAAACCATGCACAAGTTGTTTGAGAAAAAAGTGAGAAAAAAAAAAAGATTATCCCAGGGAGAAGGAAAAGGCTCAGTTTAGATTCCCATGTCACAACACCTCACTCACCAAAATTATAGTAGCCATTTTCTCACATCCACCCTGTATTAAACAGACATGAATTCAGACAGGCCTACCATATTAGAATAAATACTTTCAAAGACACTTACTGTTAAAACTCTAAACTGATCAGTGCATGCCATTTGTTCATAATAAAACAGGTAGAGTCAATCTCATGAAGATTGAATATTTACCTGCAGGAGAAGTCCCAGTTGAAGGAGCTCAGAGTTCAGTCAGACAGATACAAAATGCTGACTGAGGTTGCAGGGCAATGTACAGGCATGATAAAATAAATTGTGAATGTGATGGGAGGAGAATGGTCAATAGTTCAAGATGCAGTTGCAAGATGCCTCAATGGGTAGGTAGAATGAAGAAACAGGACATCTGGGAGCATATATATATAGTTCAGGAAAGAGTTAAGAGAAGTCTGGGACCTCAGGTTTCTCACCTTTAAATGGGGCTAAATATATTACCTATGGGATAGGATATGGGAGGATTGAATGAGATGTTTAACGCACTGCCTGGCACTTAGAAAAAGCCCAATAACTGTTAGTTCTTATAAGACTATGACTGGTAGAGTGTGAAATAATCTCTTACTTAGCGTATTTTTTTCAACACATTTCTAAATCATATTTACAATATTGCAGTGATGACTCCTATTTAGCTTACAGTCAGTTAAGAATTCCAGGTCTCTTAAGCTGTGCTTATTTTTAATGAGATCCCTGCTATCGTGGATCTGTGGTTCTCTTTTTTTTAATTTAATTTAATTTTATTTTTTTAGGCATCTTTATTGGAGTATAACTGTTTTACAATAGTGTGTTAGTTTTTCCTTTGCAACAAATTGAATCAGTCATACATATACATATGTTCTCATATCTCTTCGCTCTTGCATCACCCTCTCTCCCACCCTCCCTATCACACCCCTCTAGGTGGTCACAAAGCAAAGAGGTGATCTCCCTGTGCTATGCGGCAGCTTCCCACTAGCTATCTAATTTACATTTGGTAGTATATATGTGTCCCTACCATCCTGTCACTTCTTCACAGCTTACTTTTCCCCCTTCCCATATCCTCAAGTCCATGCTCTAGTAAGTCTGTGTTTTATTCCCGTCCTACCACTAATCTCTTCATGACACATTTTTTTGCCTTAGAGTCCATATATATGTATTAGCATACAGTATTTGTTTATCACCCTCTGATTTACTTCACTCTGTATGACAGACTCCAGGTCTATCCACCTCATTACAAATAACTCAGTTTCATTTCTTTTTATGGCTGAGTAATATTCCATTGTATATATGTGCCACATCTTCTTTATCCATTCATCTGTTGATGGACACTTAGGTTGCTTCCATGTCCTGGCAATCGTAAATAGAGCTGCAATGAACATTTTGGTACATGACTCTTTTTGAATTATGGTTTTCTCAGGGTATATGCCCAGTAGTGGGACTGCAGGGTCGTATGGTAGTTCTATTGGTAGTTTTTTAAGGAACCGCCATACTGTTCTCCATTGTGGCTATATCAATTTACATTCCCACCAGCAGTGCAAGAGTGTTCCCTTTTCTCCACACCCTCTCCAGCATTTAGTGTTTCTAGAGTTTTTGATGATGGCCAATCTGACCGGTGTAGATGACATCTCATTGTAGTTTTGATTTGCATTTCTCTAATGATTAGTGATGTTGAGCATTCCTTCATGTGTTCGTTGGCAATCTGTATATCTTCTTTGGAGAAATGTCTATTTAGTTCTTCTGCCCATTTTTGGATTGAGTGTTTGTTTTTTTGTTATTGAGCTGCATAAGTTGCTTATAAATTTTGGATATTAATCCTTTGTCAGTTGCTTCATTTGCAACTATTTTCTCCCATTCTGAGTGTTGTATTTTGGTCTTGTTTATGGTATCCATTGCTGTGCAAAAGCTTTTCAGTTTCATTAGGTTCCATTTGTTTATTTTTGGTTTTATTTCCATTTCTCTAGGAGATGGGTCAAAAAGGATCTTGCTGTGATTGATGTCATAGAGTGTTCTGCCTATGGTTTCCTCTAAGAGTTTGATAGTGTCTGGGCTTAAATTTAGGTATTTAACCTATTTTGAGTTTATTTCTCTGTGTGGTGTTAGGGAGTGTTCTAATTTCATACTTTTACATGTAGCTGTCCAGTTTTCCCAGCACCACTTATTGAAGAGGCTGTCTTTTCTCCACTGTATATCCTTCCCATCTTTATCAAAGATAAGGTGACCATATGTGTGTGGGTTTATCTCTGGGCTTTCTATTCTGTTCCATTGATCTATATTTCTGTTTTTGTGCCAGTACCATACTGTCTTGATTACTGTAGCCTTATAGTATAGTCTGATGTCAGGGAGCATGATTCCTCCAGCTCCATTTTTCGCTGTCAAGATTGCTTTGGCTAATCGGGGTCTTTTGTGTTTCCATACAAATTGTGAATTTTTTTTGTTTTGGTGCTGTAAAAAATGCCAGTGGTAATTTAATAGGCATCACATTGAATCTGTAGATTGCTTTGGGTAGTAGATTCATTTTCACAATGTTGATTCTTCCAATCCAAGAACATGGTATATTTCTCCACCTATTTGTATCATCTTTAATTTCTTTCATCAGTGTCTTATAGTTTTCTGCATACAAGTCTTTTGTCTCCTTAGGTAGGTTTATTCCTAGATATTTTATTCTTTTTGCTGCGATGGTAAATGGGAGTGTTTTATTAATTTCACTCTCGGATTTTTCATCATTAGTGTATAAGAATGCCAGAGATTTCTGTGCATTAATTTTGTATCCTTTTACTTTACCAAATTCATTGATTAGCTCTAGTAGTTTTCTGGTGGCATCCTTAGCATTCTTTATGAATACTATCATGTCATCTGAAAACAGTGACAGCTTTACTTCTTCTTTTCCTATTTGTATTCCTTTAATTTCTTTTTCTTCTCTGATTCCTGTGGCTAGAATTTCCAAAACTAGGTTGAATAAGAGTGGTGAGAGTGAGAAACCTTGTCTTGTTCCTGATCTTACTGGAAATGGTTTCAGTTTCTCACCATTGAGAACGATGCTAGCTGTGGGTTTGTCATATATGGCCTTTATTATGTTGAGGAAAGTTCCCTCTATGCCTACATTCTGCAGGGTTTTTATCATAAATGAGTGTTGAATTTTGTCAAAAGCTTTCTCTGCATGTATTGAGATGATCATATGATTTTTCTCCTTCAGTTTGTTGATATGGTGTATCACGTTGATTAATTTGCATATATTGAAGTATCCTTGCATTCCTGGAATAAACCCCACCATCATGGTGTATGATCCTTTTAATGTGCTGTTGGAGTCTGCTTGCTAGTATTTTGTTGAGGATTTTTGCATCTATGTTCATCAGTGATATTGGCCTATAGTTTTCTTTCTTTGTGACGTCTTTGTCTGGTTTTGGTATCAGGGTGATGGTGGCCTTATAGAATGAGTTTGGGAGTGTTCCTCCCAGTGCTCTCTTTTGGAAGAGTTTGAGAAGGATAGGTGTTAGCTCTTCTTTAAATGTTTGATAGAATTCGCCTGTGAAGGCATCTGGCCCTGGGCTTTTGTTTGTTGGAAGATTTTTAATCACTGTTTCAATTTCAGTGCTTGTGATTGGTCTGTTCATATTTTCTATTTCTTCCTGATTCACACTCAGCACATTGTGCATTTCTAAGAATTTATCCATTTCTTCCAGGTTGTCCATTTTATTGGCATACGTTTGCTTGTAGTAATCTCTAATAATCGTTTGTATTTCTGCAGTGTCAGTTGTTTCATCTCCTTTTTCATTTCTAATTCTATTGATTTGAGTCTTCTCCCTTTTATTCTTCATGAGTCTGGCTAATGGTTTATCAATTTTATTTATCTTCTCAAAGAACCAGCTTTTACTTTTATTGATCTTTGCTATTGTTTCCTTCATTTCTTTTTCATTTATATCTGATCTGATCTTTATGGTTTCTTTCCTACTGCTAAATTTGGGGTTTTTTTGTTCTTCTTTATCTAATTGCTTTAAGTGCAAAGTTAGGTTGTTTATGCGAGATGTTTCCTGTTTTTTAAGCTATGATTGTATTGCTATAAACTTCCCTCTTAGAACTGCTTTTGCTGTATCCCATAGGTTTTGGGTCGTCATGTCTCCATTGTCATTTGTGTCTAAGTATTTTTTGATTTCCTCTTTGATTTCTTCAGTGATCACTTTGTTATTAAGTAGTGTATCATTTAGCCTCCAGGTGTTTGTATTTTTTACAGCTCTTTTCCTGTAATTGATATGTAGTCTCATGGCATTGTGGTCAGAAAAGATACCTGATACAATTTCAATTTTCTTAAATTTGTCAGGGCTAGATTTGTGACACAATATATGATCGATCCTGAAGAATGATCCATGAGCACTTGAGAAAAATGTGTATTCTCTTGTTTTTGGATGGAATGTCCTATAAATATCAAGTAAATCCATCTTGTATAATGTATCATTTAAAGCTTGTGTTTCCTTATTTATTTTCATTTTGGATGATCTGTCCATTGGTGAAAGTGGGGTGTTAAAGTCCCCTACTGTGATTGTGTTAGTGTCAATTTCACCTTTTAAGGCTGTTAGTATTTGCCTTATGTATTGAGGTGCTCCTATGTTGGGTGCATAAATGTTTACAATTGTTATATCTTCTTCATGGATCGATCCCTTGATCATTATGTAGTGTCCTTCTTTGTCTCCTGTAATAGTTTTTATTTTAAATTCTGTTTTGTCTGATATGAGAATTGCTACTCCAGTTTTCTTCTGATTTCCATTTACATGGGATATCTTTTTCCATTCCCTTACTTTCAGTCTGTATGTGTCCCTAGGTTTGAAGTGGGTCTCTTGTAGACAGCATATAGATGGGTCTTGTTTTTGTATCCATTCAGCCAGTCTGTGTCTTTTGGTGGGAGCATTTAATCCATTTACATTTAAGGTAATTATTGATATGTGCATTCCTGTTACCATTTACTTATATGTTTCGGGTTGTTCTTGTAGGTCTTTTCCTTCTTTTGTGTTTCTTGCCTAGAGAAGTTCCTTTAGCATTTGTTGTAGAGCTGGTTTGCTGGTGCTGAACCCTCTCAGCTTTTGCTTGTCTGTAAAGGTTTTAATTTCTCCAGCAAATCTGAATGAGATCCTTGCTGGGTAGAGTAATCTTGGTTGTAGGTTTTTTTCCTTCATCACTTTAAGTATGTCCTGCCACTCCCTTCTGGCTTGTACAGTTTCTTCTGAAAGATCAGATGTTAACCTTTTGGGGATTCCCTTGTGTGTTATTAGTTTTTTTTCCCTTGCTGCTTTTAATATGTTTTCTTTGTATTTAATTTTTGACAGTTTGATTATTATGTGTCTCAGCGTGTTTATTCTTGGGTTTCTCCTGTATGGGACTCTCTGTGCTTCCTGGACTTGATTGACTATTTCCTTTCCTATATTAGGGAAGTTTTCAACTATAATCTCTTCAAATATTTTCTCAGTCCCTTTCTTTTTCTCTTCTTCTTCTGGGACCCCTATAATTCGAATGTTGGTGTGTTTAATGTTGTCCCAGATGTCTCTGAGACTGTTCTCAGTTCTATTCATTCTTTTTTCTTTATTCTGCTCTGCAGTTGTTATTTCCACTATTTTATCTTCCAGGTCACTTATCTCTTCTTCTGCCTCAGTTATTCTGCTATTGATCTCATCTAGAGTATTTTTCATTTCATTTATTGTGTTGCTCAACATTGCTTGCTTCCTCTTTATTTCTTCTAGGTCCTTGTTAACTGTTTCTTGCCATTTGTCTATTCTATTTCCAAGATTTTGAATCATCTTTACTGTCATTATTCTGAATTCCTTTTTAGTTAGACTGCCTATTTCCTCTTCATTTCTTAGGTCTGGTGTGTTTTTATCTTGCTCCTTCATCTGCTGTCTGTTTTTCTGTCTTCTCATTTTGCTTATCTTACTGTGTTTGGGGTCTCCTTTTTGAAGACTGCAGGTTCGTCATTCTCGTTGTTTTTGGTGGCTCTCCCCAGTGGCTAAGGTTGGTTCAGTGGGTTTTAGTAGGTTTCCTGGTTGGGGGGACTAGTTCCTCTGTTCTGGTGGATGAGCCTGGATCTTGTATTTCTGGTGGGCAGGTCCACGTCTGGTGGTGTGTTTGGGCATGTTGGTAGCCTTATTATGATTTTAGGCAGCCTCTCTACTAATGGATGTTGCTGTAGACCTGTCTTGCTCTTCGTTGTGTATAGGGTGTCCAGTAGTATTCGTTGCTGGTCCTTGAGTGAAGCTGGGTGTTTGTGTTGAGATGGAGATTTCTGGGAGATTTTTGCTGTTTGATATTGCATGGACCTGGGAGGTCTCTTGTGGACCAGTGTCCTAAGGTTGGTTCTCCCACCTCAGAGACACAGCCCTGGTGCCTGGCTGTTGCACCAAGATCCTTTAATCCACACGGCTCAATATAAAATTGAGAATAAATAGAAAGGAAAGAAGAGGAAGGAAGGAAAGAATGAATCAAGGAAGGAGGGAGGGAGGGAAGGAAGGAAGGAAGAAAAGAAGGGAGGAAATAAGAAAGGAAGGGAGGAAGGAAGGAAGAAAGGAAGGAAGAAATGAAGGAAGGAAGAAAGCAAGGAAGGAAGGAAGGAAGGAGGAGAGGAAGAGAGGGAGGAAGGAAGGAGGAGAGGAAGAGAGGGAGGAAGGAAGGTAGAAAGGAGGGAAAGAGGAAAGAAAGGAAGGAAGAAAGGAAGAAAGAAAGGGAGAAGATAAAGTAGGATAAAGTATAGTTATTAAAATAAAAATAATATTAAGATGAAAAATTTCTATTTAAAGAAAAACAGAAAAATGGGTTGGTCTAACCGTAGTACAAATGGTGAAAGCAAAGCTATATAGACAAAATCTCACACAGCAGCACACACATACACACTCACACAAAGAAAAAATGGGAAAATAATAGTATATCTTGCTCCCAAAGTCCACCTCCTCAACTTGGGATGATTCGTTGTCTTTTCTGGTTTTCCACAGTTGCAGGGCACTTCAAGTTGATTGTGGAGCTTTAACCTGGTGCTTCTGAAGGTGCTGGGAGAGACCTCGCCTTTGTTCGCAGTGGTCTGAGGGCGTCTGCCCTTTGCTCAGACAGGACGGGGTTAAAGGAGAAGCTGATTGGGAGGCTCTGGCTCACTCAGGCTTGGGGGAGGGAGTAGCACAGGTGCGGGGTGAGTCCGCGCGGCAGAGGCCGACGTGACGCTGCACCCGCCCAAGGTGCGCCGCGCGTTCTCCTGGGGAAACTGTCCCTGGATCCCTGGACCCTGGCAGTGGCAGACTGCATGGGCTCCCGGGGGGCGCGGTGTGGAGAGTGACCTGGGCTCACACACAGGCCTCTTGGTGGCAGCAGCAGCAACCTTAGCATCCCACACCTGTCTCTACTGTCTGTGCTGACAGCCGCAGCTCGCGCCCGTTTCTGGAGCTCCTTTACAGGGTGCTCTTTATCCCCTCTCCTCGTGCCTGAGGAAGCAAAGAGGCAAGAAAAATCTCTTGTCTCTTCTGCAGCTCCGCGACCGTTTCTGGGGTTCCTTTAAGCAGCGCGCTTAACCCCCTCTCCTCGTGCCCAGGAAGCAAAGAGGGAAGAAAAGGTCTCTTGCCTCTTTGGCAGGTCCAGCCTTCAACTGGACTCCCTTCTGGCCATCCGTGGCGCACTAACCCCTTCAGGCTGTTTTCACTCTGCCAACTCCAGACCTTTCCCTGGGATCCGACTGAAGCCCGAGCCTCAGCTCCCAGACCCTGCCCGCTCTGGCAGGGGAGCAGAAAAGCCTCTCAGGCTGGTGAGTGCCGGTCGGCACCGATCCCCTGCGGGGATCTCTCCGCTTTGCCCTCCACACCCTGTGGCTGTGCTCTCCTGCACGGCTCTGGAGCTTCCCCCTCCTTCACCCGCAGTCTCCGTCCATAAAGGGGCTTCTAGTGTGTGGGAATCTTTCCTCCTTCATGGCTCCCTCCCACTGGTGTAGGTCCCGTCCCTATTCTTTGTCTCTGTTTATTCTTTTTTCTTTTGCCCTACCCAGGTACGTGGGGAGTTTCTTGCCTTTTGGGAGGTCTGAGGTCTTCTGCCAGCGTTTGGTGGGTGTTCTATAGGAGAAGTTCCACGTGTAGATGTATTTCTGATGTCTCTGTGAGGAGGAAGTAGATCGCCGTGTCTTGTGGTTCTCTTTTTTTATCTTTAAACTTGTTCCTAAATTTTTATTTATTTACATGTTTATTGGTGTATAATGGATTTACAGTGTTGTGTTAGTTTCATCTATATAACAAAGTGAATCAGGATATATAAACCTATATCCCCATATCCCCTCCCTGTTGCATTTCCCTCCCAACCTCCCTATTCCTCTCCTGTAGGTGATCACAAAGCACCGAGGTGATCTCCCTGTGCTCTGCAGTTGCTTCCCACTAGCTATCTATTTTACATTTAGTAGTGTGTATATATGTCCATGCCCCTGTCTCACTTCATCCCAGCTTACCCTTCCCCCTCCCCATGTCCTCAAGTCCATTCCTACATCTGTGTCTTTATTCCTGTTTTGCCCCTAGGTTCTTCAGAACCATTTTTTTTTAATGATTCTACATATATGTGTTAGCATATGGTATTTGTTTTTCTCTTTCTGACTTACTTCACTCTGTATGACAGACTCTAGGTTCATCCACTTCACTATGAAAAACTCAATTTTGGGCTTCCCTGGTGGCGCAGTGGTTGAGAATCCGCCTGCCTATGCAGGGGACACGGGTTCGTGCCCTGGTCTGGGAAGATCCCACATGCCAAGGAGTGGCTGGGCCCGTGAGCCATGGCCGCTGAGCCTGCGCGTCCGGAGCCTGTGCTCCGCGCAACTGGAGAGGCCACAACAGTGAGAGGCCCGCGTACCACAAAAAAAAAAAAAAAAAAAAAAAAAAAAGAAAAACTCAATTTTGTTTCTTTTGATGGCTGAGTAATATTCCATTGTATATATGTGCCACATCTTTTTTATCCATTCATCTGCCGACGGACACTTAGGTTGCTTCCATGTCTTGGCTATTGTAAATAGAGCTGCAATGAATAATGTGGTGCATGTCACTATTTGTATTACGGTTTTCTCAGGATATATGCCCAGTAGTGGTACTTCTGGGTTGTATGGTAGTTCTATTTCTAGTTTTTTAATATACTGCTATCTGTAGTGGCTGTATCAATTTACATTCCCACCAACAGTGCAAGAGTGTTGCCTTTTCTCCACACCCTCTTCAGCATTTATTGTTTGTACATCTTTTGATGGTGACCATTCTGACTGGTGTGCGTTGATACCTCATTGTAGTTTTGATTTGCATTTCTCTAATGTTTAGTGATGTTGAGCATCCTTTCATGTGTTTGTTGGCAGTCTGTATATCTTCTTTGGAGAAATGTCTATTTAGGTCTTCTGCCCATTTTTGGATTGGGTTGTTTTGTTTCTTTTTTTTTTTTTGATATTGAGCTGCACGAGCTGCTTGTGTATTTTGGAGATTAATCCTTTGTCACTTGCTTCACTTGCAAGTATTTTCTCCTATTCTAAGGGTTGGTTTTTCATCTTGTTTACTGTTTCCTTTGCTGTGCAAATCTTTTAAGTTTCATTTGGTTCAACTTGTTTATCTTTGTTTTAATTTCCATTTCTCTAGGAGGTGGGTCAAAAAGGAACTTGCTGTGAGTTATGTCACAGAGTGTTCTGCTTATGTTTTCCTCTAAGAGTTTTATAGTGTCTGATTTTACATTTCGGCGTTTAATCCATTCTGAGTTTATTTTTCTGTATGGTCTTTGGGAGTGTTATAATTTCATTCTTTTACATGTAGCTGTCCAGTTTTCCCACTACTACTTATTGAAGAGGCTGTCATTTCTCCATTGTATATTCTTGCCTCCTTTGTCAAAGTTAAGGTGACCATATGTGTGTGAGTTTATCTCTGGGCTTTCTATCCTGTTTCATTGATCTATAGTTCTGTTTTGGTTCCAGTACCATACTGTCTTGATTAGTGTAGCTTTGTTGTATAGTCAGAAGTCAGAGATCCTGATTCCTCCAGCTCTTTTTTTTTTTTTTTTTCTTCTCAAGATTGCTTTGGCTGTTTGGGGTCTTTTGTGTTTCCATACAAACTGAAATTTTTTGCTCTAGTTCTGTGAAAAAATACCATTGTTTGTTTATAGGGATTGCATTGAACCTGTAGATTGCTTTGGGTAGTATAGTCATTTTCACAATGCTGATTCTTCCAATCCAAGAACATGGCATATCTCTCTGGCATATCTCTCCATCTGTTTGTATCATCTTTAATTTCTTTCATCAGTGTCTTATAGTTTTCTGCATACAGGTCTTTTGTCTCCTTAGGTATGTTTATTCCTAGGTATTTTATTCTTTTTGTTGCAATGATAAATGTGAGTGTTTCCTTAATTTCTCTTTCAGATTTTTCATTGTTAGTGTATAGGAATGCAAGAGATCTCTGTGCACTAATTTTGTATCCTGCAACATTACCAAATTAATTGATTAGCTCTAGTAGTTTTCCGGTAACATCTTTAGTATTCTCTGTTTATAGTATGTCATCTGCAAACAGTGACAGTTTTACTTCTTCTTTTCTGATTTGTATTCCTTTCATTTCTTTTTCTTCTCTGATTGCCATGGCTAAAACTTCCAAAAAGATATCACACAAAAATAAAACTATAGGCCAGTATCACTGATGAATATAGATGTCAAAATCCTCAATAAAATGCTAGAAAACAGAATCCAACAGCACATTAAAAGGATCATACACCATGATAAAGTTGGATTTATCCCAGGAATGGAAGGATTCTTCAATATATGCTAATCAATCAGTGCGGTACACCATATTAAGAAATTGAAGGATAAAAACCATATGATTATGTCAATAGATGCCGAAAAAGCTTTTGACAAAATTCAACAGCAATTTTTGATAAGTACTCTCCAGAAAGGGGACATAGAGGGAAACTACCTCAACATAATAAAGGCCATATATGACAAACCCACAGCCAACGTCATTCTCAATGGTGAAAAACTGAAACCATTTCCTCTAAGGTCAGGAACAAGACAAGGGTGCCCACTCTCACCATTATTATTAAACATAGTTTTGGATGTTCCTAATAGTTTATGCTTTCTCCTGTTGACATTATTCCTGCTTCATAGGACCAGTGTATCCACTTTCACTTTACATGTTATTTCTGTGCCATAACCCTGCCAGTTTTAACATCATGTAGACATTAACACATTCTTAATTTCTTAGTCTTATAGACTTTACTAAAAGCCCTGTCTTCTTTCCTTTATCATACAGAGCAGCTAGCTCAACTTCAAAGTCCATAGATACAAAATAAGGGGCTATCAGATAAGATGGAACATATTAAATTGTTTTTTAACTTGAATTTTTATTTGAACTTCTTTTGGGCCCTGGGACACCCAGTTCCAGTCTTACTTCTATGGCTGAATTTGATTATCCATAGAGAGCATCTATTTCCCAGCCACTCAAGATTCATTTATGGAAATTTTACTCCCACACCATGGGGACAACAGCATTCTTTGGGATGTGACTGTTATCTCAATTGAATTCAACCCTCTCATAACTGTACGATAAAATGCAAAATAAAACTGGAGGAAATTTAGCTCTTCAGTTTTAATCTGCTGGTTAAAGAATTCAAAGAAATCAATTTGGGATATTTTCTAGTTCCCGTGAAAAGTAAATATTTTAAAATAACTATCATTCATTGCAGATTGCTTGTGTTAGGCATATCTTCTGAAATACAAATTGTTTTTATAGAGATAATTGAAAGAAATTAAAAATGAATCATTGAGTTTAGCTATAGCATGATGCTGTCCAAAAGTTCATCAACTCGTATTACATGAAGAAATTGGGAAACTAAGTGGGCATCATTTTGTCTAGTCTTCAGAGTAATTATTCTTCAGTTGATTTAACATACTAGATAAAAATAAAGGTTAATGCATATGCTAATTAAGAAAATATTTGTTAGCTTTTTTTATTGAGTATTGACATGCACTTAGATTAATTCTAAGCTTTATTATATTGCATTCAAATCACTATCATATATAAAACACGTAGATGAGATTTCAAAATTTAGCTATTATATGAAATAATATATTATTAAAGACACATTTGAGCTCTATTAGAGAAAAGAATTTCACTGAAAAATAATAAAATAATGAAATAGATTGGTTCTGAAATATTATTTGGGGTTATTAGGGACCACAGGCAAAGAAGAGGTGGTGGCAGTCTTGCTTCTCCCTTGTGTTAATGAGAAAATAATTGAGGATGTCTTTGGTTCTAAGCAAAATCCCATCAGGGAGAGCTTTGAAGATTTGTTCTTCATACCCTTTGAGAGAAGAGAGTGCTAAAACGACCTTAGAAAGATGTTAATCAAAATTAAGTTCCAGTATTCTAAGTCTCCTTCACTGGAAGAAAAAAATATATATTCAAATAAACTTCTTTATCAATACAGATCCCTATATTTCTTGTTGAATTTGTCATTTTGGGTGCACTGTAATATATTTAATGTAGTCCATCTTGAGTTCCCCAAGAACCTTGATTCTACTTCATAGAGCAGTCAATTGATTTCTGCATTAGAGCACAAGGATGGCTGTAGTGTTACCCTCTCACAACTGTATCCCTTCTACCTCCTTTCTCTCCATAATGTAGATTTGATGACCATTTTGATGCTGCACACAGAAGTTACACACTTTTGTGATTTTCTTCTACAGAATAAATAAAATCTTCACCCACTTCCTCCAGGATCCTCATAAAGGATTCCAAGAAAGGGGAGTGATTTTCACTTGACCCATGATTCCCAATTCATTTACATTTTGTTTAGTCTGGTGACTCTTGGCTTTGTTCTAGATGTGCCAAAAGGGAGAACAACTTACACTGAAAGATATTTATGTATTGAAGTAAACATTCAATCCATCAAAATATCTAACAATTTTTTCTTCTTGAATTTGACTTCAGGGAAAAAGAAGCAACAAGACAATAAGCTCTCATCAGTGATTTATTCTAATAACTTCTTTGGCATGTCTTGAAGTCAGTATAAATTTAGTTTAGAACCCTATATTTTTACTTGCACTCCTGAACAATCACAGTTAATGACCAGAATTCTGGTTTTGAGACTCTGCAGGTTGTCAATCAACAGATAGTTTTTTAGATTACTATGTAAGGCAGTAAGATTCAATTATTTTCCATATTCCATATTTACTATGCCATAAAAATGGATAAATACACACTATAACGATGGTAAACAAAAAATGTTGAAATAAAAAAGGGTTTCAATGACCAGAAGACCCCATTTTCTGAGCATTTTAGTTAAGCTTCCTTGAATCTAGAACACTCACTGGTCAAATTACCCATCTTGCTGCTCCATAACTAGTTTAGATGAAGACTTACTCTTACTGAACAAATTTATAATCAACATGGTAACTGAGATGTAGGAACTGGACCTGTCATCCTAGGACCCAAGTTCAAATCCAAATTTTGCTATTAATCAACTGTGTGACCTAGTTAATGAATTTCCCCAACCCTCATTTTTCACATCTATAAAATAGGTACCTCAAGGTACAAGGCTGCTGAAATGTTAAAGGAAATAATGTATAAGAAAATGCTCTGTAGACTGTAAAGCATCAGATATAAATTTTGTTATTCACACAAGTGGCATTTTAAAGACTGGAGAATTGTTGTGTTGATCTTATATTCTCTGGAGTGTCCAAATCACTTTGGTGCTTAACCCTTATTTTTTAAAGCATGTGAGAGAGTTCCCCTTATACTGAAAGTATTGGTACCAATGTTCCTAGATTTATAAAGATAGGAGTAAATAAAGATACAAGAATACTTTGGCATTTGGTACTGATTAACAAAAATTATAAAAGATAATGTATTTATACATGGCAAAGGCTCATACCTCATAAAACTGCCCTCTTGGCTAGATCTCCATATATGACATATGATGGTTTCGTTTCCCAAATTCAGATTCCCCACATAGTTTTTTATTTATTTTTTTGTTTACTTTGGAGTGCTAGGTCAGTCTGCCTGCTTTTAATTTCTATCTATGGAATATATTATCTGGGTAAATAACATATAGACATTCTGTTCCTTTATATAGTAAGTCCATTTGGGCTTTCCAAGGGGAAATTGGTTAATATCCTGAGGAGAACAGAAACTTCCATGGCTCCCACCTACCTGTCCTTCTGCAGGAGAAGTAAGCATTTCCATCTGGGCACTACTGGACAGTATTCCAAAAGAAATGGGGAAGACATTATTGTCCAAATAATTTTAGTGTAACCAGGACCAGACTCTGGATAATGTCCTGGAGGGAACAATGCTATAACACTGCTTTCACACCAAGACGTAAAATTGCTCTTTAAATGAGCTTGTATTTTGCTTTCTATCTGCTATAATTTTAAAGTTCACATTCACACCATTTGTTTTCATTTTTTGCAAGTAATTTATGTTATTAAACTGTCAGTTATCTGCAGGAATAGGGCTAAACTGTATAACTGAAATCCACTGATAACCATGACACTTTGCTTTTAGCTTATATCTTCAATCTTCTTTCTCTTAAATCCACTTGAAATGAAAAAGACAGAGTTGCTAATAAGCAGCAAAATGTTGCACGTCTGCTTCCCTCCTTCCCTTCTCAGCCTATATTGGTGATGTTAATGAACAAAGACATGCCTAAAAGCCAGGCAGTCAGAAGGAGGAGAAGTGGAGGTCACAGATAACCTGGAAAATTAATAATCAGTGCCTAGATAATGAGAGATGACTACACTCATGTTTATGTAAGATTCTTCTTAAGTGATACAAGCATCTTCCATCCCACCTGCTACCCCAGGGATTTGATTTACTGTCCTCCTTAGGAAGGGAGTTACCTAAGTAATTAGGGAGTTACCTAAGGTAGAAACTGCCTGCCTCCTTGTCTCAAAATCATCCACAGAGCCCTAGAATGACAGAGATGGAAGGGATATCACAGGGCATAAAGCAACTCCTTACATTTCAAGTATAAGCAATTGGGATACAGAGAGAGAGAGAGAGAGAGAGAGAGAGAGAGAGAGAAATGGCTCCTGCAAGGTAACATAACTGGTTAATAGCAGAGCTGGGACTAAAAGCCAGGCTTTCTGACTCTTAAGTCCAACACATCATACCTGTCAATCTCAATACTTAGTTGCTCTAAAGTAGTTACTGAGAAATTAGTTCTGTTGATTTTATCTCTTCATTTTCTCCCTAGGATGGAAGATGCTGGACATTCTCTACCCTTACTTTCTTCTGCTATGTTTGGTTTCCTTTTCTCCATCCTCAGTGCTACAGTTTTAGTTCAGGCTGTCATCACCTCCTGTGCAAATTCTTGTGTTTGTCTCACAATGTATCTCTTTACCTTCAATTCTCCTTTATTCCATTAGCCACACTGCTATTAGAGTGAGTTTTTATAAATAAGGTATAATGATAGTCTTCTTGTGTTTAAAATCATTCAAAGATCACCATCACTTATTTCACTTACTAGAGCATGAAGTCCAAAAAACCTCATCATGGTCTAATACTTAAATACTTCTCTAACCTCATCTTTCATTGCTTTTCTCAGCATCCCATCAACACTTTTCATTGTATGACACAGCTTCAAAATAGTACTCGCAGTGTCCCTAAGGTGCTACGTTGGTTCTTGTTTCTGAGATTTTGCATATATTATTCCCTGCAGTAATCACCCTTCCTTTGTCTACCACTTAGTAAAATGCTCATGCTTTAGGATCCAGTTAAAGTTTTCCTTTTGATGAAGCATTCTCCATCACTCCAGCAGAATTAATTGCACACTTTTTATGGCGTCACTGTGCCATTTACATAGTTTCATTACAGCAATGGATAATAAATATTTGTATGTAACTCCTGTATTGTAATGTAAACTTCTTGAAAGAAGGAACCTTGTTTAATTCCCATCCCACTTCCTTCTGTACACAGTGCCTGAACGTGGGACTCAGTAAATAACATTTTTAACATCTTTATTGGAGTATAACTGTTTTAAAATAGTGTGTTAGTTTTTCCTTTACAACAAACTGAATCAGTTATGCATATACATATGTTCCCATATGTCTTCCCTCTTGCATTACCCTCAATCCCACCCACCCTATCCCACCCCTCTAGGTGGTCACAAAGCACAGAGCTGATCTCCCTGTGCTATGCAGCAGCTTCCAATTAGCTATCTAATTTACATTTGGTAGTGTATATATGTCCCTGCCACTCTCTCACTTCATCACATCTTACACTTCCCCCTCCCCATATCCTCAAGTCCATGCTCTAGTAGGTCTGTGTTTTATTCCCATCCTACCACTAATCTCTTCATGATATTTTTTTCTTCTTAGAGTCCATATATATCTGTTAGCATACGGTATTTGTTTTTCTCCTTCTGACTTACTTCACTCTGTATGACAGACTCCAGGTCTATCCACCTCATTACAAATAACTCAGTTTCATTTCTATATTTGGCTGAGTAATATTCCATTGTATATATGTGCCACATCTTCCTTATCCATTCATCTGTTGATGGACACTTAGGTTGCTTCCATGTCCTGGCTATCATAAATAGAGCCTCAATGAACATTTTGGTACATGACTCGTTTTGAATTATGGTTTCCTCAGGGTATATGCCCAGAAGTGGGATTGCTGGGTCGTATGGTAGTTCTATTTTTAGATTTTTAAGGAACCCCCATATTGTTCTCCATAGTGGCTGTATCAATTTACATTCCTACCAGCAGTGCAAGAGTGTTCCCTTTTCTCCACACCCTCTCCAGGATTTATTGTTTCTAGAGTTTTTGATGATGGACAATCTGACTGGTGTGAGATGATATCTCATTGTAGTTTTGATTTGCATTTCTCTAATGATTAATGATGTTGAGCATTCTTTCATGTGTTTGTGGGCAATCTGTATATCTTCTTTGGAGAAATGTCTATTTAGTTCTTCTGCCCATTTTTGGATTGGGTTGTTTGTTTTTATGTTATTGAGCTGCATGAGTTGCTTATAAATTTTGGATATTAATCCTTTGTCAGTTGCTTCATTTGCAAATATTTTCTCCCATTCTGAGTGTTGTCTTTGGGTCTTCTTTATGGTATCCTTTGCTGTGCAAAAGCTTTTAAGTTTCATTAGATCCCATTTGTTTATTTTTGTTTTTATTTCCATTTCTCTAGGAGATGGGTCAAAAAGGATCTTGCTGTGATTTATGTCATAGAGTGGTCTGCCTATGTTTTCCTCTAAGAGTTTGATAGTGTCTGGCCTTACATTTAGGTCTTTAACCCATTTTGAGTTTATTTTTGTGTATGGTGTTAGGGAGTGTTCTAATTTCATACTTTTACAGGTAGCTGTCCAGTTTTCCCAGCACCACTTATTGAAGAGGCTGTCTTTTCTCCATTGTGTTTCCTTCCCTCCTTTATCAAAGATAAGGTGACCATATGTGTGTGGGTTTATCTCTGGGCTTTCTATCCTATTCCATTGATCTATATTTCTGTTTTTGTGCCAGTACCATACTGTCTTGATTACTGTGGCCTTGTGGTATAGTCTGAAGTCAGGGAGCCTGATTCCTCCAGCTCCATCTTTCGTTCTCAAAATTGCTTTGGCTATTCGGGGTCTTTTGTGTTTCCATACAAATTGTGAAATTCTTTGTTCTAGTTCTGTAAAAATTGCCAGTGGTAATTTGATAGGGACTGCATTGAATCTGTAGATTGCTTTGGGTAGTAGAGTCATTTTCACAATGTTGATTCTTCCAATCCAAGAATATGGTATATTTCTCCACCTATTTGTGTCATCTTTAATTTCTTTCATCAGTGTCTTATAGTTTTCTGCATACAAGTCTTTTGTCTCCTTAGGTGTGTTTATTCCTAGATATTTTATTCTTTTTGTTGCAATGGTAAATGGGACTCTTTTCTTAATTTCACTCTCAGATTTTTCATCATTAGTGTTTTAGAATGCCAGAGATTACTGTGCATTAATTTTGTATCCTGCTACTATACCAAATTCATTGATTAGCTCTACAGGTTTTCTGGTAGCATCCTTAGGATTCTCTATGTATAGTATCATGTCATCTGCAAACAATGACAGCTTTACTTCCTCTTTTCCTATTTGGATTCCTTTTATTTCTTTATTTTCTCTGATTTCTGTGGCTAGAACTTCCAAAACTAGGTTGAATAAGAGTGGTGAGAGTGGGCAACCTTGTGTTGTTCCGGATCTTAATGGAAGTGGTTTCAGCTTTTCACCATTGAGAATGATGCTAGTTGTGGGTTTGTCATATATGGCCTTTATTATTTTGAGGAAAGTTCCTTCTATGCCTACGTTCTGCAGGGTTTTTATCATAAATGGGTGTTTAATTTTGTCAAAAGTGTTCTCTGCATGTATTGAGATGATCATATGGTTTTTCTCCTTCAGTTTGTTGATATGGTGTATCATGTTGATTGATTTGCATATATTGAAGAATCCTTGCATTCCTGGAATAAACCCCACTTGATTATGGTGTATGATCCTTTTAATGTGCTGTTGGATTCTGTTTGCTAGTATTTTGTTGAGGATTTTTGCATCTTTGTTCATCAGTGATATTAGCCTGTAGTTCTTTTTCTTTGTGACGTCTTTGTCTGGTTTTGGTATCAGGGTGATAGTGGCCTCATAGACTGACTTTGGGAGTATTCCGTCCTCTGTTATCTTTTGGAAGAGTTTGAGAAGGATAGGTGTTAGCTCTTCTCTAAATGTTTGATAGAATTCGGTTGTGAAGCCATCTGGTCCTGGGCTTTTGTTTGTTGGAAGATTTTTAATCACAGTTTCAATTTCAGTGCTTGTGATTGGTCTCTTCATATTTTCTATTTCTTCCTGGTTCAGTCTCGGCAGGTTGTACATTTCTAAGAATTTGTCCATTTCTTCCAGGTTGTCCATTTTATTGCAATAGAGTTGCTTGTAGTAATCTTTAATAATCTTTTGTATTTCTGCAGTGTCAGTTGTTTCATCTCATTTTTCATTTCTAATTCTATTGATTTGAGTCTTTTCCCTTTTTTTCTTCATGAGTCTGGCTAATGGTTTATCAATTTTATTTATCTTCTGAAAGAACCAGCTTTTACTTTTATTGATCTTTGCTATTGTTTCCTTCATTTCTTTTTCACTTATTTCTGATCTGATCTTTATGATTTCTTTCCTACTGCTAAATTTGGGGGTTTTTTGTTCTTCTTTCTCTAATTGCTTTAAGTGCAAAGTTAGGTTGTTTATTCGAGATGTTTCCTGTTTCTTAAGCTATGATTGTATTGCTATAAACTTGCCTCTTAGAACTGCTTTTACTGTATCCCATCGGTTTTGGGTGGTCCTGTCTCCATTGTCATTTGTTTCTAAGTATTTTTTGATTTCCTCTTTGATTTCTTCAGTGATCATTTCGTTATTAAGTAGTGTATCATTTAGCCTCCATGTGTTTGTATTTTTTACAGGTCTTTTCCTGTAATTGATATGTAGTCTCATAGCATTGTGGTCAGAAAAGATACTTGATACAATTTCAATTTTCTTAAATTTGTCAGGGCTAGATTTGTGACACAATATATGATCGATCCTGAAGAATGATCCATGAGCACTTGAGAAAAATGTGTATTCTCTTGTTTTTGGATGGAATGTCCTATAAATATCAAGTAAATCCATCTGTATAATGTATCATTTAAAGCTTGTGTTTCCTTATTTATTTTCATTTTGGATGATCTGTCCATTGGTGAAAGTGGGGTGTTAAAGTCCCCTACTGTGATTGTGTTAGTGTCAATTTCACCTTTTAAGGCTGTTAGTATTTGCCTTATGTATTGAGGTGCTCCTATGTTGGGTGCATAAATATTTACAATTGTTATATCTTCTTCGTGGATCGATCCCTTGATCATTATGTAGTGTCCTTCTTTGTCTCTTGTAAGAGTCTTTGTTTTAAAGTCTATTTTGTCTGATATGAGAATTGCTACTCCAGCTTTCTTCTGAGTTCCATTTGCATGGAATAACTTTTTCTATCCCCTTACTTTCAGTCTGTATGTGTCCCTAGGTTTGAAGTGGTTCTCTTGTAGACAGCATATATATGGGTCTTGTTTTTGTATCCATTCAGCAGTCTGTGTCTTTTGGTGGGAGCATTTAATCCATTTACATTTAAGGTAATTATCAATATGTATGTTCCTATTACCATTTACTTAATTGTTTCGGGTTGTTCTTGTAGGTCTTTTCCTTCTTTTGTGTTTCTTGCCTAGAGAAGTTCCTTTAGCATTTGTTGTAGAGCTGGTTTGCTGGTGCTGAACTCTCTCACCTTTTGCTTGTCTGTAAAGGTTTTAATTTCTCCTTCAAATCTGAATGAGATCCTTGCTGGGTAGAGTAATCTTCGTTGTACATTTTTTTCCTTCATCACTTTAAATATGTCCTGCCACTCCCTTCTGGCTTCTAGAGTTTCTGCTGAAAGATCAGATGTTAACCTTATGGGGATTCCCTTGTGTGTTATTTGTTGTTTTTCCCTTGTTGCTTTTAATATGTTTTCTTTGTATTTAATTTTTGACAGTTTGATTATTATGTGTCTTGGCGTGTTTCTCTTTGGGTTTCTCCTGTATGGGACTCTCTGAGCTTCCTGGACTTGATTGACTATTTCCTTTCCTATATTAGGGAAGTTTTCAACTATAATCTCTTCAAATATTTTCTCAGTCCCTTTCTTTTTCTCTTCTTCTTCTGGGACCCCTATAATTCGAATGTTGGTGCGTTTAATGTTGTCCCAGAAGTCTCTGAGACTGTCCTCAGTTCTTTTCATTCTTTTTTCTTTCTTCTGCTCTGCATTAGTTATTTCCACTATTTTATCTTCCAGGTCACTTATACGTCCTTCTGCCCCAGTTATTCTGCTATTGATCCCATCTAGAGTATTTTTCATTTCATTTATTATGTTGCTCATCGTTTCTTGCTTCCTCTTTATTTCTTCTAGGTCCCTGTTAACTGTTTCTTGCAAATTGTCTATTCTATTTCCAAGGTTTTGAATCATCTTTACTATCATTATTCTGAATTCTTTTTCAGGTAGACTGCCTATTTCCTCTTCATTTGTTAGGTCTGGTGTGTTTTTATCTTGCTCCTTCATCTGTTGTGTGTTTTTCTGTCTTCTCATTTTGCCTATCTTACTGTGTTTGGGATCTCCTTTTTGCACGCTGCAGGTTCGTAGTTCCCGTTGTTTTTGGTGGCTGTCCCTAGTGGCTAAGGTTGGTTCAGTGGGTTGAGTAGATTCCCTGGTTGGGAGGACTAGTGCCTCTGTTCTGGTGGATGAGGCTGGATCTTGTCTTTCTGGTGGGCAAGTCCTCGTCTGGTGGTGTGTTTGGGGATGTTGGTAACCTTATTATGATTTTAGGCAGCCTCTCTGCTAATGGATGGGGCTGTAGACCTGTCTTGCTCTTTGTTGGGGATAGGGTGTCCAGCACTGTTCTTTGCTGGACCTTGAGTGAAGCTGGGTCTTGGTGTTGAGATGGAGATCTCTTGGAGATTTTCCCCGTCTGATATTATGTGGAGCTGGGAGGTCTCTTGTGGACTAGTGTCTTGAGGTTGGTTCTCCCACCTCAGAGACACCGCCCTGGTCCCTGGCTGGGGCGCCAAGAACCTTTAATCCACACGGCTCAAAATAAAAGATAGAAAAAATAGAAAAGGACGGAAGGAGGGAGGGAGGGAAGGAAGGAAGAAAGGAAGGAAGAAATGAAGGAAGGAAGCAAGAAAGGAAGGAAGGAAGGTGCAGAGGAATAAAGGGAGGAAGGAAGACAGGAAGGGAGGAAAGAAGGGGGGAAGGAAGGAAGAAAGGAGGGAAGGAGGGAGGAAAGAAAAGAAGAAATAAAGGGAGAAGACAGAGTAGTATAAAATATAGTTATTAAAATAAAAAATAATTATTAAGAAGAAAATTTTCCTTTAAAAAAAAAAAAGAAAAATGGGTCGGTCTAACCCTAGGACAAATGGTGAAAGCAAAGCTATACAGACAAAATCTCACACAGCAGCACACACATACACACTCACAAAAAGAAAAAAAAGGGGGGGCTTCCCTGGTGGCGCAGTGGTTGAGAATCCGCCTGCCGATGCAGGAGACACGGGTTCGTGCCCTGGTCCGGGAAGATCCCACATGCCGCGGAGCAACTAAGCCCGTGAGCCATGGCCGCTAGGCCTGTGCGTCCGGAGCCTGTGCTCCACAACGGGAGAGGCCACAACAGTGAGAGGCCCGCATACCACAAAAAAAAAAAAAAAAAAAAAAAAAAAAAAAAAGAAAAAAAAGGGGAAAATAATAGTATATCTTGCTCCCAAAGTCCACCTCCTCAACTTGGGATGATTCGTTGTCTATTCAGGTTTTCAACAGATGCAGGGCACTTAAAGTTGATTGTGGAGCTTTAATCCACCACTTCTGAGGCCCCTGGGAGAGACCTCCCCCTCTCTTCTCTGTTCGCACAGCTCCTGGGGTTCAGCTTTGGACTTGGTCCCACCTCTTCGTGTAGGTCGTCCGAGGGCGACTGCCCTTCGCTCAGACAGGATGATGTTAAAGGAGCAGTTGATTCGGGGGCTCCAGCTCACTCAGGCTGGGGGGAGGGAGTGACGTGGGGGCTGGGCGAGTCCGCAGCGGCAGAGGCTGATGTGACGCTGCGCCGGCCCAAGGCGCGCCGTGCGTTCTCCCAGGGGAGCTGTCCCTGGATGCCGGGACCCCGGCAGTGGCGGGCTGCATGGGCTCCCGGGAGGGCTGGTGTGGAGAGTGACCTGTGCTCACACACAGGCCTCTTGGTGGTGGCAGCAGCAACCTTAGCATCCCACACCCATCTCTACTGTCCATGCTGACAGCCGCGGCTCGCGCCCGTTTCTGGAGTTCCTCTATGCGGTGCTCTTAATCCCCTCACCTCACGCCCGAGGAAGCAAAGAGGCAAGAAAAAGTCTCTTGTCTCTTCGGCAGCTCCGTGCCCACTTCTGGAGCTCCTTTAAGCGGCGCACTTAATCCCCTCTCCTTGCGCCCAGGCAGCAAAGAGGGAGGAAAAGGTCTCTTGCCTCTTTGGCAGCTACAGACTTCTCCCGAACTCCCTCCCAGCCAGCCGTGGCGCACTAGCCCCCTTCAGGCTGTTTTCACTCTGCCAACTCCAGACCTTTCCCTGGGATCCGACTGAAGCCCCAGCCTCAGCTCTCAGCCCTGCCCGCCCCAGCGGGTGAGCAGACAAGCCTCTCGGGCTGGTGAGTGCAGGTCGGCACTGATCCTCTGCGGGAATCTCTCCTCTTGGCCCTCCGCACCCTTGTGGCTGAGCTGTCCTCCGCGGCTCCGGAGCTTCCCCCTCCGGCGCCCGCAGTCTCCGCCTGCGAAGGGGCTTCTAGTGTGTGGGAGTCTTTCCTCCTTCATGGCTCCCTCCCACTGGCGTAGGTCCCGTCCCTATTCTTTTGTCCCTGTGTATTCTTTTTTCTTTTGCCCTACCCAGATATGTGGGGAGTTTCTTGCCTTTTTGGAGGTCTGAGGTCTTCTGCCAGCATTCGGTGGGTGTTCTATAGGAGAAATTCCACGTGTAGATGTATTTCTGATGTCTGTGTGAGGAGGAAGGAGATCTCTGTGTCTTACTCTTCCGCCATCTTTAAGCCGTCCGACCCATGTTTACATTTCTTAAAACTTGATACCCTAAAGAGGTATCTCAAAGGTTCCTCATTTTTTTCACTCAGGTGAAAAAGATGTTTTGAATTAAATTTGCAACAGCCTAAAGCACAGGGCCAGTGGCTCCGTCCTCCACTTCCCCAGAGAACCTTTAACGTCAACTGTGTGGCGGCTCGGCCCAAAGTGTGTGCCCCAAGTTCCAGTCTGGCTGTCCGGCGGCTGCAGTGCCTCGAAAAAAAAAGGCTATTTCCTCTTCATTTGTTAAGTCTTGTGTGTTTTTATCTTGCTCCTTCATCTGCTGTGTGTTTTTCTGTCTTCTCATTTTGCTTATCTTACTGTGTTTGGGGTCTCCTTTTTGCAGGCTGCAGGTTCGTAGTTCCCATTGTTTTTGGTGGCTGTCCCCAGTCGCTAAGGTTGGTTCTGTGGGTTGAGTTGTTTTCCTGGTTGGGGGGACTAGTGCCTCTGTTCTGGTGTATGAGGCTGGATCTTGTCTTTCTGGTGGGCAGTTACACATCTGGTCGTGTGTTTGGGGACGTTGGTAGTCTTTTTATGATTTTAGGCAGCCTATCTGCTAATGGATGGGGCTGTAGACCTGTCTTGCTCTTTGTTGGGCATAGGGTGTCCAGCACTGCTCGTTGCTAGTCCTTGAGTGAAGCTGGGTGTTGGTGTTGAGATGGACATGTCTGGGAGATTTTTGCGGTTTGATATTGCATGGAGCTGGGAGGTCTCTTGTGGACCAGTGTCCTGTGGTTGGTTCTCCCACCTCAGAGACACAGCCCTGGTGTCTGGCTGGAGCGCCAAGAGCCTTTATTCCACACGGCTCAAAATAAAAATGAGGAAAAAATTAAAAGGAATGAAGAGGAAGGAAGGAAGGAAGAAGGAAGGAAGGAAGGATGGAAGGAGGGAGGAAAGCAAGGGAGGAAGGAAGGAGGAGAGGAAGAAAGGGAAGAAAGAAGAGAGGAAGGAACGGAGGAAGGGAGGGAGGAAGGAAGGAAGAAAGGAGGGAAGTAGGGAAGAAAGGAAGGAAGAAAGGAGGAAAGAAATTGATAAGTCAAAATAAAGTAGCATAAAGTATAGTTATTAGAATAAAATATAATTATTAAGAAGAAAAATTTATATTAAAAAAAACAAAGAAAAACGGGTCGGTCTAACCCTAGCACAAATGGTGAAAACAAAGCTATACAGACAAAATCTCACACAGCAGCACACGCATACATACTCACAAAAAGGAAAAAGGGCAAAATAATAGTATATCTTGCTCCCAAAGACCACCTCTTCAACTTGGGATATTTCACTGTCTATTCAGGTTTTCCACAGATGCAGGGCACTTAAAGTTGATTGTGGAGCTTTAATCTGCCGCTTCTCAGGCTGCTGGGAGAGACCTCGCCCTCTCCTCTTTGTTTGCACAGCTCCTGCGGTTCAGCTTTGGACTTGGCCCCTCCTCTGCGTGTAGGTCGTCCAAGGGCGTCTGCCCTTCGCTCAGACGGGACAGGGTTAAAGGAGCAGCTGATTCATGGGCTCTAGCACAGGCCCGGGGGAGGGAGGGGCATGGATGTGGGGCAAGCCTTCAATGGCAGAGGCCCGCGTGACGCTGCACCAGTCCGAGGTGTGCTGCGCGTTCTCCCGGGGAAGCTGTCCCTGGATCCCGGGACCCCGACAGCGGCGGGCTGCATGGGCTTCCAGAAGGGGAGGTGTGGAGAGTGACCTGTGCTTGCACACAGGCCTCTTGGTGGTGGCAGCAGCAACCCTAGCGTCCCACACCCGTCTCTACTGTCCATGCTGTCAGCCACACCTCACGCCCATTTCTGGAGGTCCTTTAAGTGGCACACTTAATCCCCTCTCCTAGTGCCCCAGGAAGCAAAGAGGGAAGAAAAGGTTTCTTGCCTCTTAGGCAGTTCCAGACTTCTCCCAGACTACCTCCCGGCTAGCCAGGGCGCACTAGCCCCCTTCAGGCTGTGGTCACACCGCCAACTCCAGTCCTCTCCCTGGGATCCGACCGAAGCCCGATCCTCAGCTCCCGTCCCCCGCCCACCCCGGCGGGGGAGCAGACAAGCCTCTAGGGCTGGTGAGTGCTGGTCTGAACCGATCCTCTTTGCGGGAATCTCTCCGCTTCGCCCTCCACACCCTGTAGCTGCACTCTCCTCCACGGCTCCAGAGCTTCTCACCTCTGCCACCATTCACAGTCTCTGCCCGGGAAGGGGTTTCTAATGTGTGGGAACCTTTCCTCCTTCACGGCTCCCTCCCACTGGTGCAGGTCCCGTCCCTTTTCTTTGTCTCTGTTTATTCTTTTTTCTTTTGCCCTACCCAGGTACATGGGGAGTTTCTTGCCTTTTGGGAGGTCTGAGGTCTTCTGCCAGCATTCAGTGGGTGTTCTATAGGAGAAGTTCCACATGTAGATGTATTTCTGATGTCTCTGTGAGGAGGAAGGAAATCTCCACGTCTTACTCTTCCACCATCTTGAAGCTCTCCTTATTTTTTCTAGTAAATAATTTCTTGATATGCCATGCTCAGTATATTTTGTAGGTCACAGAGATGACAAGACACTTAATTTAATAAATATTGAGGATCCATTTTTTTAAGTTGGGCTCTTTCATTCTTGTTAATATAACCTTCATGTTCACTTTAAAAAGTGTCAATCAATCATACTTTCAAAAGTCTAGTATAGGAGGCAGAATATAATGAAGTTGTTTGGAAATCACTTTTACAACATAAGCCCACAGCAGAAGACTGTCTGTGTAACATATTGCTTTTTAATAAAGTAAATATATAAACATTAGAGCCGCCTTTTCAGTCCTTAGTACCTAAATGTTACATCACCATCAGGAACAAATATAATTAGATATCTAAAATATGAAAAATTCTAGTACATTAACACTGAAATGTAACTCAATGCATTGTTTTACTTGGCACATTATTGACAAACATTAAGTGAATACAGTTTTGTTTATTCATACCAAGACCTGGAAACAAACCTAATGCCAACAGGATGATTTTATATACTTTAACAGCTAAACAGGATAGTTAAGAACGAATGCTTTGGTATTTTTGTTTGTTTCCGTTTGTTTCCATTTTTGTCTGAAAGTTTACATGACTGAAGATTTGTTAAGTATTGTAAATGTAAGGCCATTGCGTCTGCGCAGAAATTTTTATCTGCACCACTGCTGCCTCTGTTTCTCTACTTCCTTCTCCACCTCCTCTATCTTCTTTCAACATAATTTGCTTTGTGAGTTCCAACACAGCAGAAAGAACCATGTGGCTCACGACTCTTTTAGTGCTAACCTTGTGTACACAGCTGAGGTTCAGGTTTGGGCATAATTCCCCAGGAATCTAGGATCTTACCTTCTTATGTCTGGGACACTCTTACGGTTTTGTGCAGGGAAATCAGAAATGAGTCCATGTACCCATTTTTTTCACAGTCATAGCCAAAAGCACATCAATGAGGAATCAGCACCACCAAAGAAGCAAGTTTGTCCTCTGTACTTTAGAAGGAGTACATGTTCTAAGAATAACTGTTAGCCACGTCATTAACTCCTTGATGCAGTCTTCATTTTTGGAGTGGATTCCAGCTACCAACATTTGATAATGTCCCAGTGATCATTCATGTATATCCTCAAGATGCTAAAAATCCCAAGGCTCATTAATGAAAAAATGTGATAAAGTCTTACCACATTGCAGTGTCATACCTAATGAGTTTGTGACTCTCATATGATATCTGTATATAAAAATGAAATATATATATGATATACATATATATCTTAATTACATTATATATGATAGGTAACATAATTTATAGTGTAATTATACATTATATATTACATATGTATGTATGTAATATATGTACATATACATATGTATATAATATTACATTATACAATATAATATATATCGTATATATGACATATATATGATATATATATATATCTTATTTTCCCTCATAAAGTTATGAATTTCATATGCTGGGGCATATGCAACCATCCAGAATCATGCCCTTGGTGTTTTGTCAGTCAAACCATAGCTTGGAGCAATATGAGAACAGATTAGGGGACAGCTCTAAGCTACTGCAAGCAAGAAGGTCTTATTTCTCTAATAAGAGAATTTCTCTTATTTCTCCAATACAACAGCCTAGTTCTGGTTGCTTAAGTGGTGAGACGGTGTTTACTTAGACTTTTTTTCTAGAAATAAATGACATTATGGGTGAAATAATAAATGAATAAATCGATTAATGAATGATGATGATAATAAACCTTTTATCCACTGCCAGTGTGATAGAATAGCACAGAATGTGGTGTCATTTAACATTAACGTGGATGAAGAATAAAGGTAATTAGATCCTTTTTGAGGAAAGAAAAGTAGCACCTAGCCATATTCAAGACAAGCCCTGAGCACAATAGGGAAGTTGGTGCAGTTTGACTTGAGTTCCCCTTTGATGATTTTCTGCACTATTTCCATAGTTTCCCCAGTTCTTGTGTACCTGGTCTTGAAAAGGCTTCTGTTTCCCTGAAAGCTATGTGTGCTGACCTTCTTTAGCACACAGTAGTTCAATGCTCTAGATGTTTCCAGATTACTTTTCATTACCTACATGCCCTTGGATCCAACATTTTGGAATCTTGTTCTGTGATGGGGCTACTGAGAAGTTTTAAGCAATTAATAGCTGAATGGGTAATTTGTCTTCAAAAGTAATGTTTCATTTTCAGCTGAGACCTTCCAGACCTTAACCTTAAGGAGTGATTATAATAGTAAATGTTTCAGCAAATGTGTGGCAAACAACTTCTCTGTCTTGGTACAACTACTGATGCAGAGATGAAGAAGACATGGTCCCTACACTTCAAGTTTAATGGAGAAATATATATGGAATTAGATGCATAGCAGCATGATATATTAATGGCTACAATAGAGAGATGGACACAGAGAAAGGAGAAAATTAACTTTGCCTGAAGAATTGGGGTAAACTTCATAAGGAAAGTGAAGTCTGAATTATTATAAAATTATTAGTAACTAGCAGATTCATATTTAAAAACCTACTCTGGCAACAGAGGAACAACTGTAAGAGGCAGAGACTAGAGACTATTTCAGTGCTTCAGAGGATAGGTGACAATATCATGAACTAAGAGAATACAAGGAAAACACAGGAGAGTTGAAAATTTTCATTCTAAATTTTGTAGATAGAATCAACAGGACTTGACTGGTGACTCTTTTGTATATGAAGTATGAGAAAGAAGGAAGTGCCTAGAGCAAGCCCCAGGTTTCTGGCTCAGGGGTCTATGTGAATGGTAGTGTTGTCAAGTGATGCATATTATAAGAGGAGCAGGTTAAGGGCGTGTGGGACAATAAGACATTAGCTTGTCCTTTCCTGTTCAAAGGATGAATCATTCAGGATGGCCACAGTGGATTGGCACACGTTAAGTCAGTTCTCCATTTCTTTTCCAGTTAGGAAGTTTTGACCAAACTACTCAATCTGGATGGCATTATCCATATTGTTCAGAGCCTTGCATTTGCATTCTTGACTGTTATAATAATGCTGTATATTTGAAGCATGTGTATCCCAAACTAATCTTTGATAGTGTGGACTTGGGGAAAAACAAAACAAAACAAACTTCTTTACCAAAAATGATATTGTCCACTGTTCTATCACAGTGCATGAAATCCTCTGCCATTTACTGTAACACTTTAGGCTTAAGTTATATTCTTTGGTAACAAGTTAGACAGAGTTTGTTTATTTTTGTAAATGAATACTACACTACTACGCTCAGGGGTTAGAGTTTTAGATGTCGGAAAAAGGAATTTGAAAGTATAGGATGGTCACCTTCTAGATCCAGGAAGGGCCTCTATGGTAGGAAAACATGCACTCTGTGGGAGTAGTTTGTAGGTGCTCAGTGCCTGGCAGAAAAGGGGCATAATTTTTGTCCATTTCTTAGTTTTGCCTGGGGCCAGGTCTCTATGAATGTTTGTTTTTTACTAGAAAGCTACCTACAAGAGTATTATGAGATTTAATTAATGTTTGTCAAATGCTTTGCAACAATAATGTCATGTCAAATGATTTGTAATTGCAGCAGAAAGCAGCTAAGACTCTGTTAGAGAATGCACCCTGGATTATTATTTTCTGCTATAGAACTTGGCAGCAGATATGACACGAATCTAAGTTAGAAGCAGAGGTGTAGATATGGTTTGATGAAGATCTTACACATCTCTGGTCAGAGGGTAAATTCCCTGTCAAGAAACATTGAGGAATAGTGAAGGAGGGATTGGTCTTATTTCCTAACCTCATAACAGTGATGCTCCAGAAGTTGGCTTGTCTCAGTTTACCATTGTGGATAAACTGGGTCTTCAAACATTGGGTCCATTTAAATTGTCTACAAGATGCCTGACCAGAACTTGCGCAGATTTTTTGGCTCATTCTCCTAAATTAGAAGCATTTAATTTTCTTTATTTAAAAAATGTCATAATTCTCCACAATCAATTCCTGTAAGTCTATACATTCAACCTTCAGATTGCTTCTCTTATCTGTCTCTGTTTTCCAATTCCTCTTCAGCTTCCCTCAGGACCTCAGGATATTTTGTTTGACATATAGTGATAGGCTCCTAACTGTTTTTTTCCATACTGCAATTTTCTTCTAATTATCACTTTTAGTAGAATCATATTAAGTATTACATAAAATTATCTTTGAATTTGCACAGAGGAATAAGCTGTGGGTTAAAAGCATGAGCTCAATATAAACTCTTAAATATTGGTATTTACACAGAACCTTACCTTAGTACTATCTTGGAATTTTATAGGAATGGCATTATGATCATTAAGATAATATCCAGTAGGGATAAAATAAGTCTGTGCAAGATGGTTTAATATCACTTACTATTCTTCCCCTATAGAGAACAGAAAGATAAAAATTATCCAATGCGAAGATGGCATAGCTTTGAGTAGCTATCCTGGATATACTCCATTTCTCCCTGCAGATCCACCCTCCTCCTATCTCCACCCTCTTTGCGCATTGGATAATAGGCCTCAGTGGACTTTACTAACAGTCTCCCTTCTGCTCTGGTTTCTTATGGTATATAGCCAATGAGATTCATTTATATAAGATCAGAAGGCTGGAGAAAAGAGAGATTAGGCTACAAGTTGGTTGTGGTTTCATTTCTTTCCCAAAGGCTCAAGCTCCTGATCTATCTGAATTCTGTGAACCATATTATCCCCTTTACCCCTTTAGCTCTAGCAGTGGTGATGTATCTACACTCTTGCTAGCTTGGAATATTAATGAGAACTTGTTGGTTTTCCTTACCCTATTATTTTACTTTAACCCTGTTAACACTTTAAACAAGTTCCTTTATTAAGTTATCCTCAACTATCCCATTTGATTATATGCTGTTTCTTGCCAGGACCCTGACTGATACAGTGGCTTTACTGGATGATGTCCTATTTACTGCTAGAAAGAAGGAATTCACAGAATACTCCAGAAGCAAAGCTATGATTTTTTATGGTAGGTTTTACCCAACATTTACTGACATCGATAAGGATCCTATAGAGTAGGTCAACTTCTTCAGTGAATTAGAAGTATGGTTTGTAACGAGTTTGGGAGTTCATATGGGAAATACAATTTATATGGATGCTGTATTAGTTATGATAGGTTAAGCTTATGTTGCAGTAACAAATCTCAGGAAGTTAACACAACAAAAGTTTATTTTTCACTCAGTTGAAATCTGCTGGTGGTCTGGGTAATTTTGCAAGGGTGGCTCGCTTTCACGCAGTGGCTCAACAGTCTAGAGATCTTGTGATTCCATGATCCCAACATAAGGTCTTCCCCCTAGCATCCTAATAGAAGAAGGAGACTGTGGAATTGTCCTGGGACTTTTTATTCCTTCAACACATAAGTAACACAATCACATTTCATTGATGAGTGCCAATCATATAGTCCTGCCAAACTTCTAGGCAGCTAGGAAGAGGTTTTTGCATACCCCAGAAAGAGGATCACATGCCCTAGGAATGAGATTTGGTAAACATATGTGCTGCAGGTGTCATAATAAGATATGTTTTATAGTTGAGGTGGGTATATTGTCACACATACTTAAGTTTTTTCCAGGCTAAAATTATTATAGCTTTAGTTTTCCATTTGTCTCTTAGGGAAACACCAAAATTTTTATGGAGCAGAACCTTTGACTTGCCCTTTGTACCCTCTTGGCATGCTTCCTGACAAAGTTAGGGTTGCCTTCTTCTATTAAGGTAAGTGCCCTTATAAGAGTCTTAGCATGCACCTCTCCACTTAAAACAGCAGAATAAAATAGCTCCATAATTTCATTCCTGCTAATCATCAGAAAGTATAAAGACTTGATGATTTTGCATAAGGAATCTTATAAGAAACTAACCTTTGAAACTGGCTGTTGTATTTCATGTAAGATTGCTTTGCAGGTTGCTGTTTACCTCATTTCAGAGCACCCCCCTTATGAGAATCAATAGATAAATTCTTGTCTTGATAACAGAAAAAGTGGTGCTTTTTCTGAATAGCTTAAAATAATCTCAAGGACAATGCAAATTGTGTAGATGGACATGTTTCCCTTTAATGTTGGCTGCTAATTCATTAGGAGCCAAATTTATTGTTTCCTTCCAGCAAGTATACACTGCTTCACAATATGCATTTTGTTTCACCCCTCATTTCATCTTACTTTTCCTACAATTATTTTCCTTTGTCCTTATTTTATCACAGTTTTATTTCCACTTTATCTTGCTATGTTGTTTACATGTTTATAAGATCTCTTACAAAATAGCGTATAGCTACATGTAAAGCCACATTCTGCTTCCTGTATGAGACCCTAAATACTAAATTTTGCCACTAGCTAGTGTGATTTCAGCCTCTGGAAGATTTCTTTTTGCAGTGGAAATTTAGTATTTTGAGATAAGAGCACAACATAGAGTTCCTAGATGTGTGTTTTTAAGCCTAAGTAAGCAAACTCACTGTAAATATCAAGTCAGTATTTCATGCAAGGTTGTCAGGCATAGCATCTCCAAATTTACCCCATTGTCTAGCATAATATGATTATATAGACCCATCAGATAATGTTGCAAAATACACGAAAGGATGCTCTCATTTACTTTGGGTTTGGGGGTTATCTCAATAGTGAGTCATTTCACTCAGGTGTTGAAACCTGAAGTATCTATAGCAATCAGTGATTTGAGGCTCAGGGCTGGCTATCTTATTTATCTGGCTCCTAAATCTCTGATTCAGAGCATGGGGCAAATAGTTCTAGGGGTTTCGGACATTGCCTCATTGAAAGAAGCCTGCTTTTTTTTGTTGTTATTACTCTGAGGAAAATAAAGGATACAAATGTTTATCTATATAAATATCTCTATCTGTATATATATATATATATATATATATATGTGTGTGTGTGTGTGTGCATGTGTGTGTGTGTGTGTATTTATCGATCATATTCTTTCTCTCTATATCCAGCATTCTTTTGCTTTTGTTATTCCCTTCCTGTTTTCTTAGCTTGGTCTTACACTCCTCTATTCTGTCTCACTTACTGATATCTTTTTCCTCCCCGTCTGATCAATTTCTTTCATTTTCAACCTTGTGTCTCTCTTTGTCTGATATTTATTTCATTATTTTCCTTTAAGTTTCTTGGTCTTTCTTCCATCTTCTCTGACAAATTTCAGAGAATGAGCTGCATGTGTCTTGGCTTCTACCCTCCACCCCTTTCCCTCTGCCTTCTTAATCTGCTGTCTGCTCAGCTGGACTTGTTACTGCAATAGTGTTTTCAAAGGCAGAGCCATTTAATGCACAGAGATAGTGAATTGTGTGAAGGAAAGGGAAATGGTGTCATTTTTCTAACTTCATTTTTGAGGGGAATGTCCTATTTGCTATTAGCTTTCCTTTACTGGGGAAAATTTAGCCGATGTATTTTTCTTCTGAGAGCAATTTAAAAGAGATTGTTAACTTTTTTTTCTTCTTACCATGTAAACAGTTAGACCAATTAGGAGAATTCATGACCCCTTCCCCATGTAGCAGTAGCTTTTTATAATCATCTGACCTCCTCTTTCTACCCCCTGCTATTCTCTTCACGTGAAAGGATCCACATTCACAATAGTCTTCTCATTTTTGGCTTTGAGAGAAACGGTATACCCATCATGAATGAAAAAGATACTCTTTTGTTGGAATTAGTATCTTGGGGAACTGGCCAAATTCCAGTTTGCTGCCTAAAAATGACTGCGTCATTTGTGTTCTTCCTCACCTCTTGTTAAATCTGCTGAGCTGTGTGGCAGCCTGGTGGTCTGCCTGTCATAATGCTCTTTAAACGTGGCTCCATTCCTGAGGAGAGTGAAAGTACAGGAAGTTGATTCATGTGTTTAGAGATTCTTGAAGTTACAAAGCACTGAGTTACCCAATTCAATGGAATTGTGGATTGCCCCATCCAATCTTCAGTTCTATCCTTAATTTTATTTAACTGAAAACGTGTTAGTTCATCTATGAATAATTTACTTTAGCACTTACAGCATGCCAGGCACTTGCCTAACTCTAAGGCAGAGAGCATACCTTCCCAGAGCTTACAAGACAAGAGTTCTCAGTCTAAGTTACATATTGGAATCACCTGGGGAGTTAAAAATGTACTTAAATCTAAGTTTCACCCTAGCGATTCTGATTTAATTGGTCGAGGTGGGCTGACCTATCAATTTTTAAAAGCTCTGCAGATGATTATAATATTTAGCCAAAGATGAGATCCATTAGTCTAGGGCAGCAGTTCTCAGGCTATGGTCCCAAACCAATAGCATAGACACCAGTGTCACCTGGGAACTTATTAGAAATGCATATCATTGGGCTCCACTCTTATCTTACTAAATCAAAAACTGTAAGAGTGAGGTCCAGCAATCTGAGATTTAACAAGCCCTCTAGGTCAATGATCTGCAAACTTTTTCTGTTAAAGGCCATATTGTACATATTTTAGGCTTTGTGAACCACAGGTCCCTGTTGCAACAACTCAGCTCTGCTGTTAGAGTACTAAAGTAGCCATAGACAATATATAAAAAGATGACTGTGGCTGTGCTCTGATAAAACTTTATTTATAAAACAGGGAGTAGGGCTGGGTTTGGTCTTTGAACAGTCATTTGTTGACCCAGCTCTAGGTGATTCTGATACACGCAATGAATAGTTAAAAAATATTATCAGATATGATAGATTATTTGTTAGGGAAGTAAAGGATGTCAAGACAGTGCATTAGAAGATAGCTAACTCAATTTGCTGGATGAGAAAATGATTCTAACAAAAAGAATCAGCTAGTAAGAGTTTGATAAAAAAGGCAAGGATAGAACCTTCTTGGCTCGGGGAGCTTTCATGCCACATTTCCTGAATATGCACCCTCTATTCATTCAGATATGCCTCCTTATTGCCTTATTCATCTGTCAGGGACACCCCTGCCTCCATGAATTTTTTTTTTACCACTTCCTCTTCTTAGAATGTCCTTTTTCTTCTTTCTCATCTCTTTTAGTCTTACCTATTCTTCAAGGCTCAGTTCAGCTTGCAAAGGAAGTTTAGAATGTCCTTCCTGTCACCATACATGTGAGATGTCAACATGTCAGACAGACTCTAGATGCTCATGAGAAGGCAGACACACAGCCTTTAGGTCAGAGCCAGAGAGCTGCTGAAATCAACTGCAAATTTGCAAGTCATATTGGAAGGAGTCAAAGACTTTGGGTGAAATTAATGGATAAATATTTAGTATTCAAAGACCTTAAGCAAATAACAAAACATTTCTGATTTTGTAATTAGAGGTATACCAGAAAACAAATTACATGGGATGAGATTAATGTTAGACACACAAAATAGAAAGCAGACTAGACTAAAATAGTCCAATAACCACTTTAAGCCATTATAAGGATTATTAGCTCTTCCTTAGTGAGGAAACCTGAAGGTGATATCCAAACCCTTTATGGATATTGGTATTTGTCCATTCAGAGTAAATTGTTTTTATTTTTCATTATAGATAGTAAATTAATATTTTCAGTAAGTATTTTTATTACCTAAAAGTATTAAAAATGTTTAAGTTCTATGTTGAAATACCTTTATAGATACTTTCAAATCAATATGCCTACACTGGGTAGACCCTACCTATTAAGGACTTGGTTGCTTGGATTGGACAAAATCAGATAAGCAGCTTCCCTTATAGGATTCTGTCTTAATTAGGCTTAATTCACTTTAGAACTGCTACAAGTTACACAAAAGCATGGAAGAGGCAGAGAGAGAGAATGAGAGTGAAAAAGAGAGAGAGGAGTATGTTTATAAGGTTAATTAAAAAGGATTTTGATAGAGGCTATAAGAAAATGATGAGAGTTATGTTATGGCTGGAGAGGTAGGTTGGAACTTGAAAATGTAAGACTTCATAGTCTATGCTAAATTGTTTGGAATTTATCCTGACAGATATGGTGAACCATTTACATTTAAACATTCAAGGGGAGTGACATGATTAATTTTGTTTTGTACAAAGATATTCCAAAAATTATGTGGAGAAATAAACTGGAAAGAGGTAATCATGGGCAGGGAGAAGATAGTGAATTCCTGAAGTGAATAAACATTGCCCAGTCTGACATTTCCTTAGTATAGTGTCTTATTTAACTGATAGCTTTTCTATTCCTATTAGAAGGCCTTATAATATCTGAACTGTGTGTGTGTTAATTCTAGGGAAGTGTTATATTAAGAGCTCTAAAAACACCAAAAATTAAAAAAACTAAGTATAAAATTGGAATATCAATACTGGTGGAATTTATTATATGCAACTTATCTTTGGGTACTTATCTGGACATGTATAATATGAGCAGTTATGTAGAGAGATTTCATCCTTGAAGCTGTCAGATGTTTTCTCTTCATTTTTTATAGCCTCAACAAAGATGTTCACCTCATTTTCAAGCTACCAAAATTAAGGATAAAACATATTGTTATCTCTTGGATCCTCTTTCCAGTTTATCTGTCAGTATGTACCCAGCTGCAAATGGGATTGCCTCTCACTGTCATTTCCCTGATTCTTGAAGTCATCATTTCTTTGGATCCATCCTTCATCCTGTGGCAGAAAATATTGTTTCTGAGACTCAGTTTGTTTTTCCTTCTTTGCTTGCTTTCCTGCCTCACTAGGTTCAATTCTTCTTCCTCCTCCTACATGGCTGTTTTCTTCATGTTATATGCTCCTATGAAATTTTAGTTAGTCACTATTAGTACCAAAGAATGAAAGTGATTCCCCCCTACAAAGAAAACACTATTCATAATTTTGGTCAATCTTACAGAGAGAAAGCTTCAATGAAAGTATGATTATTCTTTTGTCTCAATCTTTCTGGCTTGAATTAGTTTACAGCATGCCATTTGAAACACATGCTGTGTTTTATGTATCTCTTATTTATCATGTAGTTTCAAAGAGGAAATGAGGAGCCCATGTTAAATCTAACTTTATTTAGTTCAAGGAAAGGATATAACAAAGACAGATAAGATTTTTCAAGAGTTCCTTTCCATTTATCTTTTTAAAAGTGTCTAATTTCTTCTCTGGTTCCTAGCAGGGGGATACCTGATGAGTTTTTGATTCTCTTCTATTAAATCTGTAGTGATCATAATTTTATAGGCTTGTTCATTAGACACACCTCTTGAAGGATTTCAGGATAACCATTAATTCATGCTTAGTATCTGTGACAGTGACACCTAAGTTATGCCTTATTTTAACCAACAAATTACTGACCATCCGGTCTTTAAAAATATCCATATTTCTAAGAGGTATAAAAATGTTTGACAAGGATATTTTGAAAATATTTCTCCCAATATGTGAAAATCTAAAAATTTTCTGCTATCAGTTTTCATATTTATATCATTTGAATACTTTGGCTCATATAAGTCTGTGTTATTTGAGTCCTCAGGCTTAACTTGTTTCTGTTACATATATCTTGTGAGAGGTGATGTGTTATGAAGTAATCAAAATTCTTCCATAAAGGATTTTTGTTTAATTTACCTCAGATTCTTTTCTTTGGTTATAAATTTTGCTTTAACCCAAGAGCATGTTGCTTTTTATTTCTAGTCTTTCTTGCTTTCCCTTCAAGGCCTTTCATTACTCCTTTTAGGCAAAGCAGTGTTCAAATTAATTATGAGAATATTAAGGTTAAGAGTGGAAATGGTACATTTTGTGAACAGAGTTGAGAGAGATGAGGCTAATGTGGAAGCAAAATGAAAGTACTGGATTTATGAGAGTTGGATAAGCCTAGTAGGATAGGGGTTATCTGAAGAAACAGGCAAAGTAATGGTAGGCAGGATCTTGGTTTTCAATACTATTCTCTAGTAAAAGTAGACAGTGCTCTTTGAAGAAATAGCTAATCTTATGGGGAGGGGGCATAGGATGTGTAAGATGACCCTGGTACATCTTGTAGTGCCATAAATAAAGAAAGTGCTCAAAAAACTAAAATGCACAGGCACCAACTTGAAAGGTCTCTCAGTGCCCAAAACTGAAATAATTTGTTCAAAGAATTAAATAACATAACATTGGATTATAATGCTAAGTATAAAATAAATATACATGAGTCCAAATTGATATAAATAAATTATTAAATAAATAAATGAGAACAGACAAATCTTACATGAATAATTTATGTAGATAACTTGACTTCCAGGAGGTGGAGCTTAATTCTCCCACTTTGAATGCAGCCGTGACTTAGTGACTCACTTCCAAAGAATAGAGTATAGAAAATGGCTGAGGAGAGTAATTTTATACAGAGAAATCTGACACACACTACCTAAGTCAGGTGATCAAGATTAACATCATCATGCTCAACATCACTAATCATTAGAGAAATGCAAATCAAAACCACACCAGTCAGAATGGCCATCATCAAACAAACTATAAACAATAAATCCTGGAGAGGGTATGGAGAAAAGGGAACCCTCTTGCACTGTTGGTGGGAATGTAAATTGATACAGTCACTATGGAGAACAGTATGGAGGTTCCTTAAAAAAAATAAAAATAGAACTACCAGATGACCCAGCAATCCCATTACTGGGCATATGCCCGGAGAAAATCATAATTCAAAAACAGTCATGTACCACAAGTTTCATTGCAGCTCTATTTACAATAGGCAGGACATGGAAGCAACTTAAGTGTCCACTGACAGATGAATGGATAAAGAAGATGTGGCACATATATACAATGGAATATTACTCAGCCATAAAATGAAATGAAATTGAGTTATTTGTAGTGAGGTGAATGAACCTAGAGTCTGTAATACAGAGTGAAGTAAGTCAGAAAGAGAAAAACAAATACCATATGCTAACACATATATATGGAATTAAAAAAAAAAGGTTTGGAGGAACCTAGGGGCAGGACAGGAATAAAGATGCAGAGGTAGAGAATGGACTTGAGGACATGGGGAGGGGAAGGGTAAGCTGGGATAAATTGAGAGAGTGGCATAGACATATATATACTACCAAATGTAAAACAGGTAGCTAGTGGGAAAGAGTTGCATAGCACAGGGAGGTCAGCTCCATGCTTTGTGACCACCTAAAGGGTTCAGATAGGGAGGGTGGGAGGGAGATGCAAAGGGGAGGAGATATGGGGATATATGTATATGTATAGCTGGTTCACTTTGTTATAAAGCAGAAAATAACACACCATTGTAAAGCAATTACACTCCAATAAAGATGTTAAAAAAAAGACTAACATAATCAGTGATAACACATGGTGATAATATGCATCCTTTATGTGATGGGATGAAAATGGGACTTCTCCTGTGTGGTCTTCCCCCCATAAACACATAACCTCAGTCTTACCATGAGAAAAATATTAGAAAAACACAAACTGATGGACATACTACAAAACAACAGACAAGTACTCCACAAAATTGTCAAGGTAATGAAGAAATGCAAGCAAAGATGGAGAAACTGTCACTGACCAATGAAAACTAAAGAGACATGATTATTAAATGTCATATGGGATCCTCAAATAGAAAAAGGACTTTAAGGAAAAACGAGTAAAATCTGAATAAAGACTCTAGTTTGGTTAATGTTAATGTACCAAAGTTATTTTCTTAGTTGTGACAAATGGAGCATCATCATATATGATGCCAACAACAGGAGAAACTGGGTGAAGAGTAAATGGGAATCCTCTGTAATATCTTTGCCACTTTTCTGTAAATCTAAAATTATTCCCCCTAAAACGTTTGTTTGAGATGCAAGAGGGAAGAGATGGGAACATATGTATATGTATAACTGATTCACTTTGTTGTAAAGCAGAAACTAACACACCACTGTAAAACAGTTATACTCCAATAAAGATGTTTAAAAAAAGTAAACGGTAAGGAAGACTTCCAAAAGAATAGATCATAGATATAAATTTTGCACATATCATAGTTGTCACTTTGAGCTGTATCTCAGTTTGTTTATATGTAATAGAAGCTTGATTATGGTAAGTATTCTCAGGCAAATACCTAGGGATGATGATGAAATTCCTAGTTAATGGATATTGTTGAGATGGTGTTGCATATTTCTAATACTTATAGTGTGTTTGTTAGGAGAAAAGAGAGTCTAGAGATTGGTTCAAGTTGGCGGAGTAGAAGGACATGCTCTCACTCCCTCTTTCAAGAACACTGGAATAACAACTAACTTTTGAACAATCTTTGACAGGAAGACACTGGAACTCACCAAAAAAGATACCCCACATGCAAATACAAAGGAGAAGCCACAATGAGATGGTAGGAGGGGTGCTATCACAATAAAATAAAATCCCATAACTGATGAGTGGGTGACTCACAAACTGGAGATCACTTATACCACAGAAGTCCACCCTTTGGAGTGAAGGACCTGAGCCTAACATCAGGCTTCCCAACATGGGGGTCTGGCAATGGGAGGAGGAATTCCTAGAGAATCAGACATTGAAGGCTAGCAGAATTTGATTGCAGGACTTTGGCAGGACTGAGGGAAGCAGAGGCTCCACTCTTGAAGGGCACACACAAAGTAGTGTGTGCATTGGGACCCAGGGGAAGGAGCAGTGACCCCATAGGACACTGAATCAGAACTACCTGCTAGTGTTGGAGGGTCTCCTGCAGAGGCAGGGGGCAGCTGTGGCTCACCAAGGAACAAGGACACTGGCAGCCGAAGTTCTGGGAAATACTCCTTGGTGTGAGTCCGTTACTAGCCCCACCAAAGAGCCTGGGTAGGCTCCAGTGTTGGATCACCTCAGGCCAAACAACCAACAGAGACGAAACCCAGCCGGACCCATCAGCAAAGTGGATTAAACTTTTACTGAGCTCTGCCCACCAGAGCAACAGTCAGCTCTACCCACCACCAGTCCATCCCATCTGGAAACTTGCACAAGCCTCTTAGATAGCCTCATCCACCAGACCGCAGACAGCAGAAGCAAGAAAAACTACAATCCTGCAGCCTGTGGAACAAAAACCACATTCACAGAAAGATAGACAAGATGAAAAGGCAGAGGGATATGGACCAGATGAAGGAACAAGATAAAACCCCAGAAAAACAACTAAATGAAATGGAGATAGGCAATTTTCCTGAAAAAGATTTCAGAATAATGATAGTGAAGGTGATCCAGGACCTCGGAAAAAGAATGGAGGAAAAGATTGAGAAGATGCAAGAAATGTTTAACAAAGACCTAGAAGAATTAGAACAAACAAACAGAAATGAACAATACAATAACTGAAATGAAAAGTACACTAGAAGAAATCAACAGAATAACTGGAGCAGAAGAATGGAGAAGTGACCTGGAAGATAGAAGGGTGGAATTCACTGCTGTGGAACAGAATAAAGAAAAAAGAATGAAAAGAAATGAAGACAGTATAAGAGACCTCTGGGACAACATTAAATGCAAAAACATTCACATTATAGGGGTCCCAGAAGGACAAGAGAGAGAGAAAGGACCCCAGAAAATATTTGAAGAGATTATAGTTGAAAACTTCCCTAACATAGGAAACGAAATAGCCATCCAAGTCCAGGAAGTGTGGAGAGTCCCATACAGGATAAACCTAAGGAAAAACACACTGAGACACATAGTAATCAAATTGGCAAAAATTAAAGACAAAGAAAACATTTTGAAAGCAGCAAGGGGAAAACAACAAATAACATGCAAGGGAAATCCCATAAGGTTAACAGCTGATTTCTCAGCAGAAACTCTACAAGCCAGGAGGGAGTGGCATGGTATACTTGAAGTGATGAAAAGGAAGAACCTACAAACAAGATTACACTACCCAGCAAGGATGTCATTCAGATTTGATGGAGAAATCAAAAGCTTTACAGACAAGCAAAAGCTAAGAGAATTCAGCACCAACAAACCAGCTCTACAACAAACGCTAAAGGAACTTCTCTAAGTGGGAAACACAAGAGAAGAAGAGGACCTACTAAAACAAACTCAAAACAATTAAGAAAATGGTAATAGGAACATACATATTGATAATTACCTTGAAAGTGAATGGATTAAATGCTCCAAGCAAAAGACACAGGCTTGCTGAATGGATACAGAAACAAGTCTCATCTATATGCTGTCTACAAGAGACCCACTTCAGACCTAGGGACACATACAAATTGAAAGAGAAGGGATGGAAAAAGATACTCCATGCAAATGGAAATCAAAAGAAAGCTGGAGTAGCAATACTCATATCAGATAAAATAGACTTTAAAATAAAGACTATTACAAGAGACAAGGAAGAACACAATGTAATGATCAAGGGATCAATCCAAGAAAAAGATATAACAATTATAAATATATATGCACCCAACATAGGAGACTTCAATACATAAGTCAACTGCTAACAGCTCTAAAAGAGGAAATGGACAGTAACACAATAATAGTGGGGGACTTTAACACCTCACTTACACCAATGGAAAGATCATCCAAACAGAAAATTAATAAGGAAACACAAGCTTTAAATGACACAATAGACCAGACAGATTTAATTGATATTTATAGGATATTCCATCCAAAAATAGCAGATTGCTATTTCTTTTCAAGTGTGCATGGAATATTCTCCAGGATAGATCATATCTTGGGTCACAAATCAAGCCTCAGTAAATTTAAGAAATACATCAATCATCGTTTCTGACCAAAACACTATGAGATTAGAAATAAATTACAGGGGAGAAAAATGTAAAAAACACAAACACATGAAGGCTAAACAATACGGTACTAAATAACCAGGAGATCACTGAAGAAATCAAAGAGGAAATCAGAAAATACCTACAGACAAATAACAATGAAAACACGATGATCCAAAACCTATGGGATGCAGCAAAAGCAGTTCTAAGAGGGAAGTTTACAGCTATACAAGCCTACCTCAAGAAAAAGGAAAATCTCAAATAAACAATCTAACGTTACACCTAAAGGAACCAGAGAAAGTAGAACAAACAAAACCCAAAGTTAGCAGAAAGAAAGAAATCATAAAGATCAGAGCAGAAATAAATGAAATAGAAAAAAAGAAAACAATAGCAAAGGTCAATAAAACTAAAAGCTGGTTCTTTGAGAAGATAAACAAAATTGATAAAACATTAACCAAACTCATCAAGAAAAAGAGGGAGAGGAATCAAATCAATAAAATTGGAAACGAAAAAGGACAAGTTACAACAGACACCACAGAAATACAACGCATCCTAAGAGACTACTACAAGCAACTCTATGCCAATAAAATGGACAACATGGAAGAAATGGACAACTTCTTACATAGGTATAAGCTTCCAAGACTGAAACAGGAAGAAATAGTAAATATGAACAGACCAATCACAAGTAAAGAAATTGAAACTGTGATTAAAAATCCTCCAACAAACCAAAGTCCAGGACCAGATGGCTTCACAGGTGAATTCTATCATACATTTAGAGAAGAGCTAACACCCATCCTTCTCAAACTGTTCCAAAAAATTGCAGAGGAAGGAAAACTCCCAAACTCATGCTATGAGGCCACCATCACCCTGATACCAAAAGCAGACAAAGATACTACAAAAAAGAAAATTACAGACCAATATTACTGATGAATATAGATGCAAAAATCATCAACAAAATACTAGCAAACAGAATCCAACAATAGATTAAAAGGATCATACACCATGATCAAGTGGGATTTACCCCAGGGCTGCAAGGACTCTTCAATATACACAAATCAATCAATGTGATACACCATATTAACAAACTGAAGAAGAAAAAACATATGATAATTTCAATAGAGGCAGAAAAAGCTTTTGACAAATTTCAACACTGATTTATGATAAAAAACTCTCCAGAAAGTGGGCATAGAGGGAACCTACATCAACATAATAAAGGCCATATATGACAAACCCACAGCAAACATCATTCACAATGGTGAAAAACTGAAGGCATTTGCTCTAAGACCTGGAAAAAGATAAGGATGTGCACTCCCACCAGTATTATTCAAGATACTTTTGGAAGTCCTAGCCATGGCAATCAGAGAAGAAAAAGAAATAAAGGAATACATTGGACTTCCCTGGTGGCGCAGTGGTTGAGAATCCGCCTGCCGATGCAGGAGACACGGGTTCGTGCCCTGGTCCGGGAAGATCCCACATGCCGCGGAGCAACTAAGCCCGTGAGCCATGGCCGCTGAGCCTGTGCGTCCGGAGCCTGTGCTCCGCAATGGGAGAGGCCACAACAGTGAAAGGCCCGCATACCGCAAAAAAAAAAAAAAAAAAAAAGAAAGAAAGGAATACAAATTGGAAAAGAAGAAGTAAAACTGTCACTGTTTGCAGATGTCATGATACTACACATAGAGAATCGTAAAGATGCCACCAGAAAACTACTAGAGCTAATCAATGAATTTGGTAAAGTTGCAGAATACAAAATTATTACACAGAAATCTCTTGCATTCTTATACATTAATGATGAAAAATCAGAAAGAGAAATTAAGGAAACACTCCCATTTACCACTGCAACAAAAAGAGTAAAATACCTAGGAATAAACCTACCTAGGGAGACACAAGACCTGTATGCAAAAAAGTATAAGACACTGTTGAAAGCAATTAAAGATGACACCAACAGATGGAGAGATATACCATGTTCTTGTATTGGAAGAATCAATATTGTGAAAATGACTATACTACCCAAAGCAATCTACAGATTTACTGCAATACCTATCAAATTACAAAAGGCATTTTTTACAGAACTAGAACAAATAATCTTAAAATTTTTATAGAGACACAAAAGACCCCAAACAGCCAAAGCAATTTTGAGAAAGAAAAATGGAGCTGAAGGAATCAGGTTCCGTGACTTTAGACTATAATACAAAGCGACAGTAATCAATACAATATGGTACTGGCACAAAAACAGAAATATAGTTCAATGGAACAGCATAGAAAGCTGAGAGATAAACCCACGCATCTATGATCAACTAATCTATGACAAAGGACGCAATGATATACAATGGAGAAAAGACATTCTCTTGAATAAGTGGTGCTGGATAACTGGACAGCTACATGTAAAACAATGAAATTAGAACACTCCCTAACAGCATACACGAAAATAAACTCAAAATGGATTAGAGACCTAAATGTAAGACTGGACACTATAAAACTCTTAGAGGAAAATATAGGAAGAACACTCTTTGATATAAATCACAGCAAGATATTTTTTGATCCACTTCCTAGAGTAATGGAAATAAAACCAAAAATAAACTATTGGGACTTAATGAAACTTAAAAGCTTTTGCACAGCAAAGGAAACCATAAACAAGATGAAAAGACAACTCTCTTAGTGGGAGAAAATATTTGCAAATGAACCATCAGACAAAGGATTAATCTCCAAAATATATAAACAGCTCATGCAGCTCAATATTAAAAAAACAAACACCCCAATCCAAAAATGGGCAGAAGACCTAAATGGACATTTCTCGAAAAAAGACATACAGATGGCAAAGAAGTACATGAAAGATTGCTCAACATCACTAATTATTAGAGAAATGCATATCAAAAGTACAATGAGGTATCACCTAACACCAGTTAGAATGAGCATCATCAGAAAATCTACAAAGAAATGCTCAAGAGGGTGTGGAGGAAAGGGAACCGTCTTGCACTGTTGGTGGGAATGTAAATTGATACAGCCACTATGGAGAACAGTATGGATGTTCCTTAAACAACTAAAAATAGAATTACCATATGACCCAGCAATCCCACTACTGGGCATATACCCAGAGAAAACCATAATTCAAAAAGACACATGCACCCCCATATTCACTATTTACAGCACTATTTACAATATCTGGGTCATAGAAGTAACCTAAATGCCCATTGACAGATGAATGGATAAAGAAGATATGGTACATATATATAAAATGGAATATTACTCAGTCCTGAAAAGGAACGAAATTGGGTCATTTGTAGAGACATGGATGCATCTAGAGACTGTCATACAGAATGAAGTAAGTCAGAAAGAGAAAAAACAATATCGTATATTAACGCATATATGTGGAACCTAGAAAATGGTACAGATGAACTTGTTTTCAGAGCAGAAATTGAGACACAGAAGTAGAGAAAAAACGTTTGGACACCAAGGGGGGAAAGTGGAGGGGCTTGGGGTTTGTGATGTGATGAATTGGGTGATTGGGATTAACATGTATATAGTGATGTGTATAAAATGGATGACTAATAAGAAAAAAATTACCTAAAAATTGAGTGGAAATAGAAAGAAAATTCCTAGAAAAAATGATAGAGAATCTCAAATGGATTGAGGCCCTGGATAAAGTAGATGATTATTTGTAGACTCAAATTCAAGCATTGGATCTCTTAGAGACAAAGAGGGAGGGAGGGAGAGAGAGAGAGAGAAAGAGAGAGAGAGAGAGAGAGAGAGAGAGAGAGAGAGAGAGAGAGAGAGAATGAGAATGGGGAGAATGGAGAGGATGGGAGTAATCTCCTTCCTCCAGGAATAATCTTGGAATTGTTTTATGTTTGTAATTAAATAGGAGACAGAAAAAGCTAGAGTTGGAGTACATTGCTGCAGGGAAGAGATTGGAGAAAAAGAACACAATTTTAAATGGTACATATGCAGGTGGGATATGGGAGAAAAGGAAAACTGATGATACTTTAATTTCTTTCCAGACTGAAGAAGAAGACAGGGAAGAGGGGATGGCATATGTATTTCAAAGCAAGGAGGGGAGGGGTGGGTGGAAGTGATTAATTAAGCTACAGTGAAAAGCCAATCAGACAAAGACTGTCAGCTACACCAGATATTTAAGCAAATGATTCCTTATTTACCAAGAGTTGAAATGATTGTCATCTTGGGAATGATCCCAAGGTGTATGTATACCATCTGGATACCAGGTCTGGAGAAGATTGGGGCAAATTTAGATCTATAATGATTTAAGAGAGAGAATCAAAATTGTTGAAACATTGTTTTGACAGTCTCTGAATAGATCTACTGGCTTTATTTAACAGTGTAGTAGTGACATTAGGAACGCTTCTGATTGAGATTGTACTGAAAGATATTGGCAGATCATTTGAATTAAGGAGTAAAAGTAAAAGAGGTCAGGTGAGGCCAGACTTCTTCCATGGGAGTTGGATTTATGAAAATAATGGACACTATTACATGTTTTAGCATGATTCAAAAGAACAACAATCATGCCTTATAGCCAGCTTTTAGGTATGGGAAATAGCAGCAGAATGTGGGGATAACAGTTGTATAAATTTTGTCAGAAAAAATAACCTTAAGAACACAAATTTTTCTAATAGTACTAAAAGTTTGTAAAAAAAAAAGTAGCAGAACAATGTCTGCTAAAACAACGGTATTTCATCTGAAGTAAGATGAGAGCAATTGGCTTCAACTTTTGATGTTACATTGACTAGTGGTACCAGAACTATGGTTAACTCCAGAGTAGAACTAACTCCAAGTCGACACATTTGTTGTGATATTTTTCAGAAATTAAGCAATGGTGGAGAATAATTGTGAATTGGTGAGTTCAGTAACAGTCTGAATTTTCTATCATATTTTATTTACTTATTTTTTATTGGAGTATAATTGCTTTACAATGTGTTAGTTTCTGCTGTACAAAAAAATGAATCAGCTATATGTATACATATATCCCCTTCAACTTGAGCCTCCCTCCCACCACTAAACATCCTACCCCCTATGTCATCACAGATCACCAAGCTGAGCTCCCTATGCTTTACAGCAGCTTCCCACTAGCTATCAGTTTTACACATGGTAGTTTATTTATGTTAATTCTAATCTCTCAATTTGTCCCACCCTCTCCTTCCCCCACTGTGTCCAAAAGTCTGTTCTCTATATCTGAGTCTCTTTTCCTACCCTGCAAATAGGTTAATCAGTACCATTTTTCTAGATTCCATATATATGCATTAATATACGATATTTGTTTTTCTCTTTCTGACTTCACTCTGTATGACAGACTCTAGGTTCATTCACATCATTACAAATGACTCAATTTTGATTTTTTTATGGTTGAGTAATATTCCATTGTATATATGTACCACACCTTCTATATCCATTCATCTGTCAATGGACATTTATGTTGTTTCCATGTCCTGGCTGTTGTAAATAGTGCTGCAGTGAACATTGTGGTACATGTGTCTTTTTGAATTATGTTTTTCTAAGGGTATAAGCCCAGTAGTGGGATTACTGGGAAACTACCTGGGTCATATGGTAGCTCTATTTTTAGTATTTTATGGAACCTCCATACTGTTCTCCACAGTGGCTGTATCAATTTACATTCCCACCCATAGTGCAAGAGAGTTCCCTTTTCTCTACACCCCCTCCAGCATTTATTGTTTGTAGAATTTTTGATCATGGCCATTCTGACTGGTGTGAGGTGATACCTCATAGTGTTTTTAAATTTTTTTAATAAATAAATTTATTTATTTATTTAAATTTGGCTGTGTTGGGTCTTCATTTCTGTGCATGGGGTTTCTCTAGATGCGGTGAACAGGGGTTATACTTTGTTGTGGTGTCAGACTTCTCATTGTGGGGATTCTCTTGTTGTAGATCATGGGCTTTAGGTGTACAGGTTTCAGTAGTTGTGGTGCACAGGTTCAGTCGCTGTGGTTCATGGGCTCTAGCGTGCAGGCTCAATAGTTGTGGGGCATGGGTTAGTTGCTCGGCGACAAGTGGGATGTTCCTCGATCAGTGCTTGAACCCGAGTACACTGCATTAGCAGGCGGTTTCTTAACCACTGTGCCAACAGAGAAGTTCCCCTCATTGTGGTTTTGATTTGCATTTCTCTAATAATTAATGATGTGGAGCATCTTTTCATGTGTTTGTTGGCCATCTGTATGTCTTCTTTGGAGAAACGTCCATTTAAGTCTTTCACCCATTTTTTGATTTGGTTGTGTTTTCTTTTAATATTGAGCTGCGTGAGCTGTGTGTATATTTTGGAGATTAATCCACTGTCCATTGCTTTGTTTGCAAATATTTTCTCCCCTTCTGAGGGTTTTCTTTTTGTCTTGTTTATGGTTTCCTTTGTTGTGCAAAAGCTTTTAAGTTTCATTGGGTCCCATTTGTTTATTTTTGTTTGTATTTTCATTACTCTAGTAGGTGGATCAAAACAAAGATCTTGCTGCAAGTTATAACAAAGAGTGTTCTGCCTATGTTTTATTCTAAGAGTTTTATATTGTCTGGCCTTACATTTAGGTCTTTTATGTATTCTGAGTTTATTTTTGTGTATGGTGGGAGGAAGTGTTTTAATTTCACTCTTTTACATATAGCTGTCCAGTGTTCCCAGCACCACTTATTGAAGAGGCTGTCTTTTCCTCATTGTATATTCTTGCCTCCTTTTTCAAAGATAAGGTGACCATATGTGCATGGGTTTATCTCTGGGCTTTCTATACTGTTCCACTGATCTGTATTTTGGTTTTTGTGCCAGTACTGTAGCTTTGGAGCCTGATTTCTCCAGCTCCATTTTTCTTTCTCAAGATTGCTTTGGCTATTCAGGGTCTTTCTTGTTTCCAAACAAATTGTGAAATATTTTGTTCTAGTTCTGTGAAAATTGCCATTGGTAATTTGATAGGGATTGCATTAAATCTGTAGATTGCTTTGGGTAGTATAGTTATTTTCACAATGTTGATTCTTCCAATCCATAAGCGTGGTATATGTTGCCATCTGCTTGCATTATATTTGATTTCCTTCATCAGTGTCTTATAGTTTTCTGCATGCAGGTCTTTTGCCTCCTTAGGTAGGTTTATTCCTAGGTGTTTTATTATTTTTATGTAGTGGTAAATGGGATTGTTTGCTTAATTTCTCTTTCTGATTTTTTGTTGTTAGTGTATAGGAATGCAAGCAATTTCTGTGTATTAATTTTGTATACTCAACTTTACCTAATTCATTGATGAAATCTAGTAGTTTGCTGGTGGCATCGTTAGGGTTTTCTATGTATAGTATCATATCATCTACAAACAGTAATAGTTTTAATTCTTTTTTGCCAACTTTGATTCCTTTTATTTCTTTGTCTTCTCTGATTGCCGTGGCTAGGACTTCTAAAACTATGTTGAATAATAGTGGTGAGAATGTGCACCCTTGTCGTGTTCCTGATCTTAGAGGAAATGCATTCAGTTATTCACCATTGAGAATAATGTTTGCTGTGGGTTTGTCATGTATGGTCTTTATTATGTTGAGGTAGGTTCCCTCTATACCCACTTTCTGGGGAGTTTTTATCATAAAGGGGTGTTGAATTTTGTCAAAGTTTTTCTGCATCTATTGAGGTGATCATATGTTTTTTATTCTTCAATTTGTTAATGTGGTGTATCACACTGATTAACTTGTGGATATGGAAGAATCCATGCATCCCTGGGATGAATCCCACATTATCATGGTTTATGATCCTTTTAATGTGTGTTTGCTACTATTTTGTTGAGGATTTTTGCATCTATGTTAATCAGTATTATTGGCCTGTAATTTTCTCTTTTTTTGATATCTTTGCCTGGCTTTGGTATCAGAGTGATGGTGCCCACATAGAATAAGTTTGGGAGTGTTCCTCTCTCTGAAATTTTTTGGAAGAGTTACAGAAGGATGGGTATTATCTCTTCTCTAAATGTTTGATAGAATTCTCCTGTGAAGTCATCTGGCCCTGGGTTTTTGTTTGTTGGAAGTGTTTAAATCACAGTTCCAATTTCAGTGCTTGTGATTGGTCTGTTCATTTTTTCGATTTCTTCTTGGTTCAGTCTTGGAAGGCTGTACTTTTCTAAGAATTTGTTCATTTCTTCCAAGTTGTACATTTTATTGGTATATACTTGCTTGTGGTAATCTCTCACAATCCTTTGTATTTCTGCAGTGTCAGTTACTTCTTTTTTTCATTTCTAATTCTGTTGATTTGAGTTTTCTCCCTTTTTTCTTGATGAGTCTGGTTAATGGTTTATCAGGTTTGTTTATCTTCTCAAAGAACCAACTTTCAGTTTTATTGATCTTTGTTATTGTTTTCTTCATTTCTTTTTCATTTATTTCTGATCTGATCTTTATGATTTCTTTCCTTCTGTTAAATTTGGGTTTTTTTTGTTCTTTCTCTAGTTGCTTTAGGTATAAGTTTAGGCTGTTTATTTGAGGTTTTCCTTGATTTTTGTAAAAAAATTATTATTGTTATTATTATTTTGGCTGAGCTGGTTCTTCGTTGCTGCATGTGGGCTTTCTCTACTTGTAGGGTGTGGGGACTACTCTTTGTTGTGGTGTGCGGTCTTCTCATTTTGGTAGCTTCTTTGTTGCAGAGCACAGGCTCTAGTCACATGAGCTTCAGTAGTTATGGTGTGTGGGCTCAGTAGTTTTGACTTGCAGGCTCTATATCGCAGGTTCAGTAGTTGTGACACATGGGTTTAGTTGCTCTGTAGCATGTGGTGTCTTCCCGGACCAGGGCTCAAACCTGTGTCCTCTGCATTGGCAGGTGGATTCTTAACCATTGCCCCACCAGGGAAATCCCTTCTTGTTTCTTGAGGTAGTATTTTATTGCTATAAACTTCCCTCTTACAACAGCCTTTGTTGCATCCCATAGATTTTGGGTCATCGTGTTTTCATTGTCATTTATTTTTATGTATTTTTTAAATTTCCTCTGATTTCTTCAGTGTTCTTTTGGTTATTTAGTAGCATATTGTTTAGCCTCCGTGTGTTTGTATTTTAGTTTGTTTTTTTTTTCCTGTAATTGATATCTAATCTCATAGTGTTGTCATCAGAAAAAGTGCTTGATACATTTTCAATTTTCTTAAATTTACCAAAGCTTTATTTGTGATCCAAGATGTGATCTATCCTGGAGAATGTTCCATGTGCACTTGAGAAGAAAGTGTATTCTGATAATTTTTGATGGAATGTTCAGAATATATCAATTAAGTTCATCCGGCTTAATGTGTCATTTAAGGCTTGTGTTTCCTTATTAATTTCTGTCTGAATGATCTTTCCATTGGTGTAAGTGGGATGTTAAAATCCCCTCTATTATTGTGTTACTGTCAATTTCCCCTTTTATTGTTGTTAGCATTTGCCTTATGTATTGAGGTGCTCCTATGTTGGGTGCATAAATATTTATAATTGTTATATCTTCTTGGATTGATCCTTATTTATTATGTAGTGTCTTTGTCTCTTGTAACAGTCTTTATTTTAAAGTCTATTTTGTCTGATGTGAGTATCGCTACTCTAGCTTTCTTTTGATTTCCATTTGCATGGAATATCTTTTTCCATCCCCTTACTTTCAGTCTGTATGTGTCCCTAGGTTTGAAGTGGGTCTCTTGTAGACAGCATATATATGGGTCTTGTTTTTGTATCCATTCAGCCATTCTGTGTTTTTTGGTTGGAGCCTTTAGTCCATTTACATTTAAGGTAATTATCACTATGTATGTTACTATTACCATATTCTCTAATTGTTTGGAGTCTTTTTGTAGGTCTTTTCCATCTCTTGTGTTTCCCACCTAGAAAAGCTACTTTAGCATTTGCTGTAAAGCATGTTTTGTGGTGCTGAATTCTCTTAAACTTTGCTTGGCTGTAAAACTTTTGAATTCTCCTTTGTATCTGAAGGTGATCTTTGCTTGGTAGAGTAATATTGGTTGTAGTCTTTTCCCTTTCATCCCTTTAAATATATCCTGCTACTACCTTCTGACCTGCAGATTTTCTGCTGAAAGATCTGCTGTTAACATTATGGGGGCGGGGTCCCTTGTATGTCGTATGTTGCTTTTCCCTTGCTGCTTCTAATATTTTTTCTTTGTGTTTAATTTTTGTTAGTTTGATTAATATGTGTTTGGTTTGTTTCTCCTTGGGTTTATCCTGTATGAGACTCTCTGCCCTTCCTGGCCTTGATTTACTATTTCGTTTCACATGTTATGGAATTTTTTGACTATAATAACTTCAAATATTTCCTCAGACCCTTTCTCTTTCTCTTCTTCTTCTGGGACCCCTATAATTTGAAAATTGGTGTTCTTAATGTTGTCCTAGAAGTCTCTGAGACAGTCCTCATTTCTTTTCATTCTTTATTCTGCTCTGTGGCAGTTATTTCCACCATTCTATCTTCCGCCTCATTTATCCATTCTTCTGCCTCAATTATTCTGCTATTGATTCCTTCTAGAGTGTTTTTAATTTCAGTTATTGTGCTGTTCATCATGGTTTGTTTGTTCTTTAGTTCTTCTAGGTCCTTGTTAAACATTTCTTGTATCTTCTCGATCTATGCCTCCATTTTAATTCTGAGATTTTGGATCATCTTTATTATCATTACTCTGAATTCTTTTTCAGGTAGATTGCCTATTTCCTCTTCAGTTATTTGTGTTTTGGGTTTTTACCTTGTTCCTTTATCTGCAATATATTTCTCTGTCTTCTCATTTTGTCTAACTTACTGTGTTTGAGGTATCTTTTCTCCGGGCTGCAGGGTCTTCACTTCTCACACTTCTGGTGCCTGACCCCAGTGAGTGAGGTTGGTCCCATGCCTTGTGTGGGTTTCCTGGTTGGAGGGACTGGTGCCTACATTCTAGAGTGTGGATCTGAGTCTTTTCCCTTTGATGGGCAAGGCCACATCATTTGGTGTGTTTTGGGGTGTCTGTGAGCTTATTAAAACATTAGGCAGCCTGTCTGCTGATGTGTGTGTTTGTGCTCCTTTCTTGACTGTTGTTTGACGTGAGGCATCTAGTGCTGGTGACTGCAGGCAGTTGGATGGAGCTGGGTCTTGGATTCAGATGGAGGCTTCCGTGAGTGCCATCACCATTTAATATTCCCTGGGGCCAGGAATTATCTGGAGGTCGAGTGTCCTGGACTCAGTGTTCCCATCCCAGAGACTCAACCCCAACTTCTGGTCGGGAAGCAAAGACCCTGCTAGCCACTTGTTAAGGCAATAAAGGGGATTAAAGAAAGAAAAAAGGCAAATAGAACTCCAGACAAATGGTAAAAGCAAAATCAAATAAACAAGAACAAAAACAAAGAAACACCCCCCCAACACACACAAAATAAATAAAAAACACACCAAAGAAAACAAAAACCGAGAAAACAACCAGACAAACAAAATAACCCCAAAACGTAATCAAACAATTAAACATAAAATGAATAAAAACACAAAACAAATAACAAAACCAAAGCAGAGTGCCAATTAAGAATAAAGCAAAGAAAGCAAAAGAAAAAGACAAAACTGCTCTTTTAAAAAAGGGGAAGAAAACCATGGAACAACAGTAAGCAAAGTAAAAATAGAAATATAAAAGGATAAAAAATATGTTAAAAAATCCCAAAAGACTAAAGAAAAAGAAAAAAATTTTAAAAAACAGCAATAAAAAGAAAGAAAAAAAAACAGAACCAACAACAGAACAAATCAGAATACATTAAAAATAATAGTAATAATAATGTTTTCCTGGGGTCTTAGCTGTCAGTGCCCTTTCCCCATCATGAACCACAGCCCCGCTCTACCTCCACAGGAGGCCCTCCAATTCCTCTAGGCTGGTCTCTGGACTTTCTGTGGGCCCTATGGGACAGCTAAGACTCTGATCTGGCCCAACTCCCATGTGTGCTTGCTCTCAAAGTCCACAGCTGCCAGAGCTAGACCATTTTCATTTGTGGGAACATTCACTGTCCATTCAGATATTCCATAGATTCAGGGTCTACCTAGGTGATCACAGGGACTTAATCTGTAGCTTGTGCACTTTATTAAATCTGCAGGTTGTCCAACTGATAGACAAGGTTAGTCACCCCACCCCTGGGGTTCAACTGTGGTTTTATCTCCACCTCTGCATGTGTTTCACCCACAGCAGTCTGCTCCCAAGGCTGCTCTGGAGCACTTGGGCCTTCCCTGGTGAGGATAGTGCACAGAGGTGTCATGGCTGCTTAGATTGTGGGATCCCTGGTGGCACCAGGGGTTCAGGGAAGCTGGTGGCCATGGGCACAAGAGGTATGACCCTAGCAGGAGGCTTTTCTAGTGCCCAGTGGCAGGTGCACAAGTGCCAGTCCTGGCTGGGCTTTTTCTATTGCCTGGTGACAGGCACCAGTGTGTGGGGAGACAGAGGCTACAATGTTGGCTCCATCCTCTGCATGTGACTCAGCAGTAGTGCCCTGCTTCCACAGCAGTCTGGTTTTCCTCCATAGGCATTCCTTGTTGTGGATTTCCTCCCTCCTGTCCCCTCAGGCCATCTTCCAGCAGCTAACAGCAGTCTTTGCCCTGGGTTTGCTCTCTAATCCCCACACTCCATCTCCCAGGTCCTGAGCACATCAGTGAACACATGTCCGTGTCTGGCCACATAGGGCCATGGCATGGAACATCTGTGTAGTTTTCACTCTGTCCCTTCTGTCACAGATCCATCCCTTTATATTCTTCCAACAGCCTCAAATGCTTCCCTTCACTCCCAACCAACTTCCCCATGGTGAGGGGGCTTCCCTGGATGCGGGAATCTCTCCCCTGCTTCAGCTCCCCCCACCCCCAGGTGCAGGTCCTGTCCCACTTCCTCTCCTTCTCCCTTGTTTCTTTCATCCTACCCAGTTATGCGGGGATCTTTACAGTTCTTTCCAGTGTCCAAGGTCTTCTGTTAGTGTTTAGCCAGTGTTCTTTGAGAATTGTTGCATCTGTAGATGTATTCCTGATGCATCCATGGAGAGAGATGAACTCTGCATCCTCTTACTCCTCCGCCATCTTGGTACCTCATTTATCATTTTTTTAAAGAGTAGTTTAAAAGCAGTTTATATGTTGTGCTAAGCTGCTTCTATTAAAAGTTCTATTTTTTTTTCTTTTGAAAAAGAATAATTGAGTAACATAACATATTTATAGTCTTTTTCTCATGGGTGGAGGCTGTTCAGATCAAATTCCCAGTCAAGGTACTACAGTTGGTGACAGCATGTCTGAATTGATAGCAATCAACTCAAGTAGAAATAGTGCCCAGAGTATTGGTTTTGCAAATTGTAAAATCAAGGACCTTGCTAGAGTGTATTGAATATTCAGAATATGAGCAGAAGAAGGGAATGCTTTAAGAAGAGACATAAGTAGCGATAACTGAAAGAGCTTAAAGTAGGAATGGAAGAGAAAAGGAGAGAAAAAGATGAAAACAGAGACAAATGAGAGAAAAGAACTGTGGGAACTCAAGGTGAAATCTTTCCCTGTCAAAACCAGGATCATATATAGGAGGAAAGGGCTGAGCTGCCATTGATGGCAGGAGGATGAAGATGGCACTGAGGAAATGTCCAGGTAAGGAAAGGCTGGTCACAATCCTCAAAGTACAGTGTGAGCTATTTTAGGAACGCTTCTTCTTAAAATTGCAATTAGGCCTTTAGGGCCAGTTTTGAGGGAAATCCTTGAGATGTACAATTGAGAACAAATTGCAAAGGCATTTTGCAATGCTGGCTGAATCTCACAGTGCCCATCTTTCTTTACTGCTTGTCTCAGATTCCAAAACTGCAAAGCTGTTTAATGAATATGAGGCAGCAAGGTAAAGGAATTGCAGCATCTTGAGATTTACGTAGAGACTGTGTCATCAAGGCTTTTGTTTCCTCTTCCAGCTTCCAAAGGATATGAATTACCAGACAAAGATCTGTGGGATTTGTAAATCAGCTCAAGCATAATAGTGATGTTTGGAACTTGTACTGAGTTTGCTGGAGCTACTTCTTTCAATCTTAGAGCTTTACGTAACACTTTCTTGCATGCATTGTGATTGCCTTTATAGATACATTCATAAATTACTCCTGGTATACAGAATACATGAAAGGCTGACTGTTTGTATTGTGTGGGACCAAGACCTGAGTGTTCCAATATTGGAAGACAGCTGGAACACAATTTGTGCAAAGGCAATCAGAGCTTCCAGGTCCATTCAATACTAACTTAGAACATCTAGTGAGAATTGAGAAAATCTCACTGAGTTATACATTTATCAAATTAGTAACCTGGTATCCTCCCCACTGTTTCCCTCTCTTTCATATATTTTATTCTACATTAAGCTTACTAGAGCAATTTGTCTTTGATAGGCTGATATGCAGTTCCAGAATATGGTAAGCCAAATTTGTCTTTGCAAGAATTGTGTACATGCGTCTCTTCTATGAGGAGGAGGAAATCTTGGAGAAATTTTGGTTTTCATTTGGGTTTCTCTCCTGCTAACAAAGGATAGCAAAACTGAATATTGCTGTATCTAAGTTAAACAAATCTTTGTTTCTCTCTTGGTTTAAAACAGTGTTTCCAAAAGTATAGAAGAGACAGCTCCATAGATTTACATTGCTTGCTTTCATATTATTAATGGTTTCTCTTAGTGTATTAATTACTCTATGCATAGAGGATAAATGGTGGTAGAAACTAATAATTATTTTGCATCATCAAAGGAATATATAACCTTAGAGCTTCACCGGGCTGCTTCTTATCCCTGGAAAAGGCCCCAGAGTGCTAGATTACCACAGATCTGACTTAGAATTGTTTTGGTGAGGGGTGGTCACAAGTCTATTCCCACTGTTCAGTGGCTCTTTGACTTGGGCTTAATTGGCTACAGACAGAGCTGCTGAAGTGATCCAGGTTGTTGGAACCTCAGATATGAATTCTTAATGAAGTTGCAGAAATCCTTATTAAATGATAAATCACCAGATCAAAAAGGAAAGTTGGGGGAAGGGATAAATCTGGAAGTTGGAATTAACATATACACACTATTATATATAAAATAGATAACCAACAAGGACCTACTGCATAGCACAGAGAACTATATTCAATTTTTTTGTAATAACCTATAAGGGAAAAGAAGCTGAAAAAGAATATACATATATAACTGAATCACTGTGCCGTACAACTGAAACTAACATGACATTGTAAACCAACTAATACATCAATAAAATTGTTTAAAATAAATTAAATAATTTAAAAAAGAAGTCAGAGTATGGAGGACTGGGTGTTTCTTTCAGAGTAAAAGCAAATCTGAAATCTAGAAAATTTACCCTTAACCTCTAAACTCCTCATATAATTTTCACCCACAGACCACCCTCATTGAAAACTCTCTTTTAGACATCAGTTATCTAAGTAATGAGCCAATAAGATACACCTACATGTTCCTGAGGATTACTGTCTTTTGGAGGGAATTTTGTACTACAGATGCATCTGGTGTACCATTGATAGAGCTTAAAATAATATTTAGAGTGTTTAAAAACTTATTTTCGTTTGCACTTTCTAGTCTACCTGATCCGTTTGGCCTCATCAAGATGAGATGTTTCAGAGTCAAATACCAAAGGTAAGCAAATGGAAAGTTTCCAAACCCGGGATTGCAAGGATTTTTATGGTGACTCTCCAAATAAAGGTATGAATGGGGAAATACCCTAAAATTAAAGCTAATTAGCTGTATTGTTCCCCAAGAGCTGATGCTTTCAGTTTGCCAACCTTCCATGAGTCCCTCAGGATTGGTTCATTCAATCTTTTTCTTTGCTAGATTACCCATATGGTTAATTTACTGTGTGTAAAACTACAAAAAAAATTAACGAATTTGCTACACATGTATATATATATAAATGCATACATACATACATATGAGTATACACACATATCCTTTCTGTGCTACAGTTTAACTAAGAACTGCAGGTTTTTATACATTGTAGTTAATATAATGTGACATCTCTACAGTGAATACTATATGCTATATGTTATATACAGTCCACATGGGCAGGAAGTCAGTCAGTGTATACTAAAACAAATTATGCATGTGAATTGAGGGTTGCATGTAAAACCCATCAATGCTATATTATGGAAACCATTTGGAATTTTTTTCTTTTCTTTGGCGATGGTTTTAGCAAGCAACCATCAAGTTTCTGTTGAATCTCAGTGTTGTACAGCATTCCTGTAGGCTATTTACTTTGTCTTCTGAGGAGTATCAGTCAAGTTATCTCATCTTGTTGAATGTGATATATTTGGCAGACATAATATTACATATGTGCTTTTTCATATTTGCACCATGACGAGATTGTGGAAATAGCCTACATAGCTTAGGCTCAACCTGTTGAGTTCATGTTCAATATATCTTCTTTAATGTTTGACTATAATACCTCCACACTTCACAGAAATCTATAGTTAAGTGTGAATTCTATCCCTTATCAGGATGCAATAAATATTTACTTCTATTGACTGCTGCTGTGAGGTAATATCTTGGCATTTCATAAAACTAGCATGATAGTTTTATCTGGAGGGCTGCATTTGTTAAGTGGTTTAATGTGCTACATTCTTGTTAACTTTTCATTATTTATAGATACCCATATCCAGGGCTGAAAATGACTAGAGAGGGCATATAGTCCACACAGCTGCCACTTCAGCCTTGTCCCTGCCTTTAAGTAGCACCAAAGTACTTCCAACTTCTGAAGAGCTGATCTGCTTTCTTAAAGATCCTTGCTAAAGGAGACTCATAACTCCTATAAATCACTCATTTTTGTAACTAATAATCTTTACTGTCAGGGGTAGGTTAAACAGGCTTGTCAAGTTTCTGGCAAAAGTAGCTCATTTTAATCTGCCATCATAGATATAGGGAATGGTGACTTTTCTGGATAAAACAAAGCAACGATCCTGAAAACAATTATGAAATCATGCTTAATGCTCTCTCCTCTGGGCTGAAGAATTTCATTTCCTATTTAGACCTTATTTGAATACATTTTAGTCACATTTTTCATTCTTTTCCAGATGCAACTCAAGTTCTTTATATCTCTTTAACTAGTGTGCTCCAAAATTGGGCATGGTACCCTGAGATTAATGTATGCATAGGAATGAATTCCACCTCAAAATCTCAATTCCCCAAAATATTTTTCCACTTGGAACAACTCCAAACTGCTGATATCCAATTATATGGAGAAAAATAAAAAGGAGTTTCTGTCAATACCACTCCTTGCTTCAGTCCTCCTCAATACCAAGCCTGTGTTTAAGCCATTTTTTCCCTCATTTTCACTTTTAAAAACTGCTTCAGCAAAGAATTTGTTCTATACATTTTCTTAATTTATCCCATTTTGCACAATATTCAAATGACTCTTTACCGTCTGCCAAGTCAGTGATTCAAAAATGATTTTTAAACTCCAAACTATGTATATGTCACTGTGCTCAGTGTATTTCTATGCTGGCTTAAATTGTGTGGTTACTTCATGGCTTGAGCTTGGCTTCCAGTCTTGGCAAAGTTTTAGGTAAGCTTGCTGCTGTGATCAGATGCCATTCTGGAAATGTAGACTATTTATACAAAGGCAGTATTCTGTATCTCTGAATCTCTATATATGAGAAGTATAGTGTCATTCATTCATTGATTTATTCATCACTATTCAACAAATATTCATTAATCATATACTATGTTCCAGGCACTATGTTAGATGATAGTTTCCAATGGCAAACAAAAAACACATGAGACCTTCCATCATAGGACTTTCAATTTAGTGGAGGAGTTAGATATTAATCAGAGAATCACACAAGTGCACATAAAATCAGAAGAATGAAAATGCTGTGAATGTTAGGTGTCCTGAGAGCATGTGATAGTGGGACATGACTTGTCAGAGAGGGAACGGAAAACTTCAATGAGGAAGGAATGTTCGAGTTGAGACCCGACAGAAGAACATAGGTCTCCCCTAGATTCTCACTAACCTCCATAATGTCACTGTACCTTCCTACAATAGTCATTAAAGTTTTGGGGAAGAAGGCGGGGTCAAGTATGGAAGGGTAGAACCAGGATGGTACTTGTATGCTGTAATGAAGGTTCAGTAGAAATGGAGGGCCAGGAAGCAAGTAGCAGATATGTAGACAAATTGCTACTTATATTAAAAAATAATTAGAGGAAAGAAAAGGATCACTCACCTCAGGTTTTCAATCTAGAGGGAAAGTGGAAACAAGTAAACACTAGTACATATGTGTGAAGACCAGTAGTATTGCTTGGAAGTGGATTTTGTGATGACTTTTTCTCTTCTTCTTAATTGGAAGAGTGGATATCGTCTATCAACTTTGAGGAATGTGATTTTTAATAGTGAAATGATCTCATGGTTCCTACTAGCTAGAATCCAATAGGCTGATTGATCTATAGGTAAAAAAGCTAAAAGTGTTTCAGAATGAATAAAATAATTATGTAGTGAGCCCTAGAATATTACAACAGAGTGTTGAAGAAACAATTAGTTAAAGAGTACTTTCTTAGAAAGTTAAATTTGAAAGGTGTGTAACCAGTAGTGTAAGAAGATAGGGTGGAGTGTTTCATTTGGTAAATTGAGCATCTAAAGTCAAACGGTGTAAGAAGATGAGCAAGTTGTCACAAAAGGTTTGTAAAATATTCTCCTGAAATGGCCAAACCTGAGAAGGGACATGACAAATCTAAATAAGGTGGAAAAGTGAGACTAAATTTGTTTGTCAAATTTGGGATGCCTTTAAAGCATTAGTGAGGAAAACAAAGGACAAGAAGGAATGCTTCTTTAGTTTGGACAACACACAGATAAAACAAATTATCCAGTAAATATGGTACAGAAAAGGGCTGAAGGTTGTTTTCTAAAAGATTGAGACAAATTTTAGTTTTTTCTAATTGTTACTCTAGAGAGGATTAAGCTATATTTTTCCAGTTTTATATCTACTTTTGCTTTTTATTTTCAAGCTATGTCATTTTTTGAAGTTCGTTTTCTTTAATTTTAAAATTATTTAAACAATATTGAAAGAACATTTAAATATCTGTTTCAATTTTGTTATTTTTTAAAAAATATATAATTTTCCTTTGTCAGTTGCTTCATTGGCAACTATTTTCTCCCATTCTGAGGGTTGTCTTTTAGTCTTGTTTATGCTTTCCTTTGCTGTACAAAAGCTTTTAGGTATCATAAGGTCTCATTTGTTTATTTTTGTTTTTATTTTCATTTCTCTAGGAGGTGGGTCAAAAAGGATCTTGCTGTGATTTATGTCATAGAGTGTTCTGCCTAGGTTTTCCACTAAGAGTTTGATAGTGTCTGGCCTTACATTTAGGTCTTTAATCCATTTTGAGTTTATTTTTGTATATGGTGTTAAGGGAGTGTTCTAATTTCATAATTTTACATGTAGCTGTCCAGTTTTCCCAGCACCACTTATTGAAGAGGCTGTCTTTTCTCCACTGTATATTCTTGCCTCCTTTATCAAAGATAAGTTGACCATATGTGTGTGGGTTTATCTCTGGGCTTTCTATCCTGTTCCATTGATCTATATTTCTGTTTTTGTTCCAGTACCATATTGTCTTGATTACTGTAGCTTTGTAGTATAGTCTGAAGTCAGGGAGCCTGATTCCTTCAGCTCCATTTTTCGTTCTCAAGATTGCTTTGGCTATTCAGGGTCTTTTGTGTTTCCATACAAATTGTGAAATTTTTTGTTCTAGTTCTGTAAAAAATGCCAGTGGTAGTTTGATAGGGATTGCACTGAATCTGTAGATTGCTTTGGGTAGTAGAGTCATTTTCACAATGTTGATTCTTCCAATCCAAGAACATGGTATATCTCTCCATCTATTTGTATCATCTTTAATTTCTTTAATCAATGTCTTATAATTTTCTGCATACAGGTCTTTTTTCTCCTTAGGTAGGTTTAGCAACTCATGCAGCTCAATAACAAAAAAACAAAAAACCCAATCCAAAACTGGGCAGAAGACATAAATAGATATTTCTCCAAAGAAGATATATAAATTGCCAACAAACACATGAAAGAATGCTCAACATCTTTATTCATTAGAGAAATGCAAATCAAAACTACAATGAGATATCATCTCACACCAGTCAGAATGGCCATCATCAAAAAATCTAGGAACAATAAATGCTGGAGAGGGTGTGGAGAAAACGGAACACTCTTGCACTGCTGGTGAGAATGTAAATTGATACAGCCACCATGGAGAACAGTATGGAGGTTCCTTAAAAAACTACAAATAGAACTACCATAAGACCCAGCAATCCCACTACTGAGCATATATCCTGAGAAAACCATAATTCAAAAAGAGTCATGTACCAAAATGTTCATTGCAGCTCTATTTACAATAGCCAGGACATGGAAGCAACCTAAGTGTCTATCAACAGATGAATGAATAAAGAAGATGTGGCACATATATACAATGGAATGTTACTCAGCTATAAAAAGAAAGGAAACTGAGTTATTTGTAGTGGGGTGGATGGACCTGGAGTCTGTCATACAGAATGAAGTAAGTCAGAAGGAGAAAAACAAATACCATATGCTAACACATATATATGGAATCTTAGAAAAAAAACATGTCATGAAGTGACTAGGGATGGTTGGGAATAAAACACAGAGCTAATAGAGCATGGACTTGAGGATATGGGGAGGGAGAAGGGTAAGCTCTGATGAAGTGAGATAGTGGCATGGAGATATATACACTACCAAACATAGGGTGGATAGGTAGTGGGAAACAGCTGCATGGCACAGGAGATCAGCTAGGTGGTTTGTGACCACCTAGAGGGATGGGATAGTGAGGGTGGTAGGGAGGGAGATGCAAGAGGGAAGAGATATGGGAACATATGTATATGTATAACTGATTCACTTTGTTGTAAAGCAGAAACTAACACACCATTGTAAAGCAATTTTACTCCAATAAAGATGTTGAAAAATAATAATAATATCATTTTCAACAAATGAACTTATTTTCAAAACAGAAACTGAGTCACAGACTTAGAGAACGAACTTATGATTACCAGGGGGGAAGGGTGTGGAGGAGAGATAGATGGGGAGTTTGGGATCGAGATGTACACACTGCTATATTTAAAATAGATAACCAACAAGGATCTACTGTATAGCATGGGGTACTCTGCTCAATATTCTGTAATAACCAAATGGCAAAATAATTTGAAAAAGAATGTATATATATAACTGAATCATTTTGCTGTATACCTGAAACTAACCCAACATTGTTAAGCAACTGCACTCCAATATAAAAAAAGTAATATTATTTTCAAACACTCATTTGTGTTTATCTCATAGTATAGCATAATGGTTAATAGTATGGGTTCATGAATCAGGCTTGCCTGGGTTTGATTTTTCCCTGTACTACTGGTTATGTGACTTCAGCAAGCTGCTTAATGTATTTGTTCCTCAGTTTCCTTATCTGTAAGATGAAGATTAAAATAGGGTGGTTTTAAGGCATGAACATGCTAATATATATAAAACCCATCGAATATGCCTAGCTGACAATAGGTACACTGTATTAAGTGCCAAATATTGTTCTAAATCCTTTACATGAACCTTCTCATTAAATTCTTAAATTTATCTCATTGCTAAGCATAATTTTCATTTTATAGATGAATAAGATGATCACAAAGAAGTTAAGTGACTTGTCTAAAGTTATACAACCAGCAACAGTGAGTTTGAAACCCAGAACATTTGACTCAAGAGCTCATACTTTTACTATACTGTAATTGATCCCTTCTAAGTTTCTTCCAAGTATGTTTGTATTCTATGTGCTCTTAATCAGGGTACATATGTGAAATTTATTTTTTTATGTTATTAGTAAATGCTATTTTATGAATAATTTTTATGATGCTACATTGTGGTTTTAATTTATGAAAAATAGCCTGTTGATATGCCCTAATTCATCTCACCATTACATTATTAGATTTTAAGTTGTTCATAGAATTTTGCTTTTAAAGATAGGATTATTATGAGTAAATTTGTAATATAGCTTTTTCTCATTTTGAATTATCTCATTAAGATGCATTCTGAGGGGCTGAATTGCTAGGTCATACAGTACAAACATTGTAAAATATTTAAGAAATTGAAAGATACAAAGCACACACACAAAAGTAAAAATAACCTATAATTCATCCTTCTTTCTTTTTTATTGTATAATAATTTTAAAAAATCTCTTTTCTCACCTCTGGACCCACAACATACAGGAAATCACTAAATGTTTAGTGTACATGCTTTTCAATACACATACACATTCATACACACAAACATACACACACATATACAAGTTTTAGTTTTTAAACTAAAAATGGGATATTGCTAAATTTTAAAATATACATATATGAATATTTTAGTTTTATTATGATATACTGAGTCAAACTGCCTACCAAAATGATGTTAATTGATGATATCATTAGCAACATACAAACATATTTACTATTCTAGTATGGATTTTCATCTTTTATTTTTTATTTTATTTTAAATTTTGTGTAGTTGATTTTATGAACCTAAGACTGCTTCATATTTCTTTTGTATTTGTTTTCATTCACATCATTTGATTCCTGTAGCCTGTTGAAGTGACCTTTGATCTTGGCTTTGACCTCTGTTTTGGGTATGTAAGCCTTTGATACCTGGATTTGACTCTTGCTTCTATTACTTAATTGGGGTCATGAGCAAATAAATTATTTTTCTGAGTCTCAATTTCCTCATCTGTAAAAAAAGAGATTGTGAGATTGAGAGATAATTGATAATTTGTATAACTCACACAATGCCTTGCATAAAATAAGTTCTTGTTAAAAGTTCACTAACAATCCCTCTTCCATTTTGATTATCCACAAGTTGGATGAATATATCAATGTATGATCTCATCCACATCACTGAAGAAAATATTGAATGGGATAGGATCAAGATGAAATCCCTTCACTATCCCCCCCAAAATGTCCTCCAGCTTGACATCACTTATTAAAGAAAATATGTGAGTATATTCGTGACTCTATGTTAGAGGTATTCAACCGTGGAGGTGCATCAGAATGATATATGACATTTTAAAACATACAAATATCTAGGCTCTAAACTGAATTTACTGAATAAGAATCTCTGGTTAATGGGACCAAAATGTCTCTTTAAATTTCCATACCTGATTTTGAGTACCCAAGGTTGAGAACCAATCATTTACTTAGTAATGTTATTCAGCTTGCATTTCATTACTTTGTCCACAAATATACTATTCATTAAATAAGCATTTATTGAACCACATTATATAGGTAAGGTGCTAAGCACTGGGACTGTGAGGATTAAAATAGCATGCATCCTATTCTTGAGAAGCCCTCATTCAGTCATAGAAGATAGAGATTTAATCAGAGAAATTAAAATACCTTATAGTGACAAATAAGAGCAAAGCACTCTGGGAATACAGAGACTAGAATAACCATGACTGACAGAAGTGGAGACGACATAATTGAGGAACTGGCATTTGAATTGGATCTTGAACATATGAGTAGGGGTTTATGAAAAGTAGGATGTCCCAGGCAAGAATAGTCATCCAAAGTATGGTGTTAAGAACAGACTAGGTATATCCAGCAAATGTTGATAATAAAATGTGAGAGAGATGCAAAGTGTGTAAGTTCTGAAAGGTGGACTGAGTCACAAATAAAAAGTGATAATTATAGAAAGAACAGCAGATGGAAGTTTGTGAAAGGCCATCCATCTATGTTCCCGAGTAGGACAATCAGATGGATATGTCTAAAAGACACTTGTATAAAAAGATGTAGAGCTCATGGGAGAAATTTGAACTGTAGGCATCAATTTGGGCATCACTGATATGTAAATGCTTGTTGAAGATATGGCAGTTGAAGGAATCCTCCAGAGAGGTCGTGTAGACAACTAAGGACAGAGTTTAGGAGAATACCCACATTTAAGGGGCCAAAAGAGAAGTCAAATACTAACCAAAAAGAAATGGTTAAAAAAAGAAAGAGGATAATACAGAAAAGATGATGTTGCCATAGAATTCAAAGAGAGAGAGCATTTTAAGAAAGTTCTTTTTTAAAAAATGCTTTTGTTTTCAGAATAGGGACAAATTGAACATAATTGTAGGCACAGGGGAAGAAGCCACTGAGGTGGCAGATATTGAGGACTTTCACAAATGCCTTCTGGAAATCCAAATATATTGTGTCTAAAGCACATCTATGAGCTACCAGCCTAGTAACACTCTTTATAAAGGAAATAAGTATAAACAGTAAAATAACAAAAGAACAAAAAGAAAGGTATTTTTCCCCTTGATCTCTGAATAAGGAATTTTGAAGCATAAAGGTAAAGGAAAAAATAATGAATGAAAAGACTGACAGATTTGACCCCAAATTTGTAAAGCTTCCGTATGACAAAAATATAGAAACAGCTCTTTGTCTCCTGGTGCGAGAGGAGAGGGGATTAAGCGCACCACATAAAGGAGCTCCAGAAATGGGCAAGGAGCTGCCGAAGAGACAGGAGACTTTTTCTTGCCTCTTTGCTTCCTGGGGAACGAGGAGAGGGGATTAAGTGTACCTCATAAAGGAGCTCCAGAAACGGACATGAGCCACAGCTGTCGGCACAGACAGTAGAGACGGGTGTGGGATGCTAGGGTTGCTCCTGCCATCACTAAGAGGCCTGTGTGTGAGCACGGGTCACTCTCCACACTACCCCTTCTGGGAGCCCCTGAAGCCTGCCACTTCCGGGGTCCCAGGATCCAGGGACAGCTTCCCCGGGAGAACAGGTGGCATGCCTCGGGCAGGTGCAGTGTCACACTGGGCTCTGCCGCCATGGGCTCGCCCCACATCCATGCCCCTCCCTCCCCCGGCCTGTGCCAGAGCCCTCAAATCAGCTTCTCCTTTAACCCCGTCCTGTCTGAGCGAAGGGCAGACGCCCTTGGATGACCTACATGCAGAGGCGGGGCCAAGTCCAAAGCTGAACCCCAGAAGCTCTGTGAACAAAGAGGAGATGGGAAGGTCTCTCCCAGCAGCCTCAGAAGCAGTGGATTAAAGCTCCACAATCAACTTGAAGTGCCCTGCATCTGTGGAAAATCTGAATAGACAGTGAACTATCCCAAGTTGACGAGGTGGACTTTGGGAACAAGATATACTATTATTTTCCCCTTTTTTCTTTTTGTGAGTGTGTACGTGTGTGCTGCTGTGTGAGATTTTGTCTGTATAGCATTGCTTGCACCATTTGTCCTAGGGTTAGACTGACCCGTTTTTTTTTTTTAATAGAAATTTTTCTTCTTAATAATTATTTTTTATTTTAATAACTATATTTTGTCCTACTTTATTTTGACTTCTCCCTTCCTTCCTCCCTTCCTTCCTCCCTTCCTTCCTTCATTTCTTCCTTCCTTCCTTTCTTCCTTCCTCCCTTCTTTTCTTTCTTCCTTCCTTCCTTCCCTCCCTCCTTCCTTCCTTCCTTCTTTGCTTCCTTTCTTTTGTTCCTTTCTATTTTTTCTCCCTTTTATTTTGACCAGGAAGATTAAAGGCTCATAGCACTCCAGCCAGGCGTTGGGGCTATGTCACTGAGGTGGGAGAACAAACCTCAGGACACTGGTCCACAAGACACCTCCCAGCTCCGGGCAGTATCAAATGGTGAAAATCTCCCAGAGATCTCCATCTCAACACCAAGACCCAGCTTCACTCAAGGACCAGCAACGAACAGTGCTGGACACCCTATGCTCAACAAAGAGCAAGACAGGTCTACAGGCCCATCCATTAGCAGAGAGGCTGCAAAAAATCATTATAAGGCTAACAACATCCGCAAACACACCAGCAGACGTGGACCTGCCCACAAGAAAGACAAGATCGAGCCTCACCCACCAGAACAGAGGCACTAGTCTCCCCAACCAGGAAACCTGCTCAACCCACTGAACCAAACTTAGCCACTGGGGACAGCCACCAAAAACAATGGGAATTACGAACCTGCAGCCTGCAAAAAGGAGACCCCAAACACAGTAAGATAAGCAAAATGAGAAGACAGAAGAACACACAACAGATGAAGGAGTAAGATAAAAACACACAAGACCTAAAAAATGAAGAGGAAATAGGCAGTCTACCTGAAAAATAATTCAGACTAATGATAGTAAAGATGATTCAAAATATCGGAAATAGAATAGACAAATTGAAAGAAAAAGTTAACAAGGACTTAGAAGAAATAAAGAGGAAGCAAACAATGATAGGCAACACAATAAATGAAATGAAATATACTCTAGATGGGATCAATAGCAGAAAAACTGAGGCAGAAGGACGGATAAGTGACCTGGAAGATAAAATAATGGAAACAAGTACTGCAGAACAGAATAAAGAAAAAAGAATGAAAAGAACTGAGGACACTCTCAGAGACTTCTGGGATAACATTAAACACACCAACATTCGAATTATAGGGGTCCCAGAAGAAGAAGAGAAAAAGAAAGGGACTGAGAAAATATTTGAACAGATTATAGTTGAAAATGTCCCTAATATAGGAAAGGAAATAGTCAATCAAGTCCAGGAAGCACAGAGAGTCCCATACAGGAGAAACCCAAGGATAAACACGCCAAGACACATAATAATCAAACTGTCAAAAATTAAATACAAAGAAAACATATTAAAAGCAACAAGGGAAAAACAACAAATAACACACAAGGGAATCCCCATAAGGTTAACATCGGATCTTTCAGCTGAAACTCTACAAGCCAGAAGGGAGTGGCAAGACATATTTAAAGTGATGAAGGAAAAAAACCTACAACCAAGATTACTCTACACAGCAAGGATCTCATTCAGATTTGATGGAGAAATTAAAATCTTTACAGACAAGCAAAAGCTGAGAGAGTTCAGCACCAACAAACCAGCTCTACAACAAATGCTAAAGGAACTTCTCTAAACAAGAAACAAAAGAGAAGGAAAAGAGCTACAAGAACAACATAAAACAATTAAGTAAATGGTAATACGAACATACGTATCGATAGTTACCTTAAATGTAAATGGATTAAATGCTCCCACCAAAAGACACAGACTGGCTGAATGGATACAAAAACAAGACCCATATATATGTTGTCTACAAGAGACCCACTTCAGACCTAGGGACACATACAGACTGAAAGTGAGGGGATGGAAAAATATACTCCATGCAAGTGGAAATCAGAAGAAAGCTGGAGTAGCAATTCTCATATCACACAAAATAGACTTGAAAATAAAAACCATTACAAGAGACAAAGAAGGACACTACATAATGATCAAGGGATCAATCTGTGAAGAAGATATAACAATTGTAATTATATATGCACCCAACATAGGAGCATTTCAATACATAAGGCAAATACTAACAGCCATTAAAGGGGAAATCAACAGTAACAAAATCATAGTAGGGGACTTTAACACCCCACTGTCACCAATGGACAGATCATCCAATATGAAAATAAATAAGGAAACACAAGCTTTAAATGATACATTACAGAAGATGGACTTAATTGATATTTATACGACATTCCAGCCCCAAACAACAGAATACACATTTTTCTCAAGTGCTCATGGAACATTCTACAGGATAGATCATATATTGGGTCACAAATCTAGCCTTTGGAAATTTAGGAAAATTGAAATCGTATCAAGTATCTTTTCTGACCACAATGCTATGAGACTAGATGTCAATTACAGGAAAAGATCTGTAAAAAATACAAACACATGGAGCTTAAATAATACACTACTTAATAATGAAGTGATCACTGAAGAAAATAAAGAGGAAATCAAAAAGTATTTAGAAAAAAATGACAATGGAGACACGACGACCCAAAACCTATGGGATACAGCAAAAGCAGTTTTAAGAGGGAAGTTTATAGCAATACAATCATAACTTAAGAAACAGGAAACATCTCGAATAAACAACCTAACTTTGCACCTAAAGCAATAAGAAAAAGAACAGCAAAAAACACCAAATTTAGCAGAATGAAAGAAATCATAAAGATCAGATCAGAAATAAATGAAAAAGAAATGAAGGAAACAATAGCAAAGATCAGTAAAACTAAAAGCTGGTTCTTTGAGAAGATAGTTAAAATTGATAAACCATTAGCCAAACTCATCAAGTAAAAAAGGGAGAAGACTCAAGTCAATAGAATTAGAAATAAAAAAGGAGATGTAACAAGTGACACTGCAGAAATACAAAAGATTATTAGAGATTATTACAAGCAACTGTATGGCAATAAAATGGACAACCTGGAAGAAATGGACAAATTCTTAGAAATGCACAAGCTACTGAGTCTGAACCAGAAAGAAATAGAAAATATGAACAGACCAATCACAAGCACTGAAATTCAAACTGTGATAAAAATCATCCAACACAGACCTACTAGAGCATGGACTTGTGGATATGGGGAGGGAGAAGGGTAACATGTGACGAAATGAGAGAGTGCCAGGGACATATATACACTACCAAATGTAAATTATATAACTAGTGGGAAACTGCCAGATAGCACAGGGAGATCAGCTCTGTGCTTTGTGACCACCTAGAGGGGTGGGATAGGGAGGGTGGGAGGGAGGGTGACACAAGAGGGAAGAGATTTGGGAACACATGTATATGTATAACTAATTCACCTTGTTGTAAAGGAGAAACTAGCACACTCTTGTAAAACAGGTATACTCCAATAAAGATGTTAAAAAAAAAACTTCCAACCAACAAAAGTCCAGAAGCAGATGGCTTCACAGGTGAATTCTATCAAACATTTAGCGAAGAGCTAACACCTATCCTTATCAAACTCTTCCAAAAGATAGCAGACGGAGAAACACTCCCAAACTCATTCTATGAGGCCACCATCACCCTGATACCAAAACCAAAGACATCACAAAGAAAGAAAACTACAGGCCAATATCACTGATGAACATAGATGCAAAAATCCTCAACAAAATACTAGCAAACAGATTCCAACAGCACATTAAAAAGATCATACACCATGATCAAGTGGGGTTTATTCCAGGAATGCAAGGATTCTTCAATATATGCAAATTAATCAACGTGATACACCATATCAACAAACTGAAGGAGAAAAACCATATTATCATCTCAATAGATACAGAGAAAGCTTTTGACAATATTCAAAACCAATTTATGATAAAAACCCTGCAGAAAGTAGGCATAGAGGGAACTTTCCTCAACATAATAAAGGCCATATATGACAAACCCAAAACTAGCATCATTCTCAATGGTGAAAAACTGAAACCATTTCCAGTAAGATCAGGAACAAGACAAGGTTTCTCATTCTCACCACTCTTATTCAACCTAGTTTTGGAAGTTCTAGCCAGAGCAATCAGAGAAAAAAAAGAAATAAAAGGAATCCAAATAAGAGAAAAGAAGTAAAGCTGTCACTCTTTGCAGATGACATAATACTATACATAGAGAATCCTAAGGATGCTACCAGAAAACTACTAGAGCTAATCAATGAATTTGGGAAAGTAGCAGGATACAGAATTAATGCACAGAAATCTCTGGCATTCTTATACACTAATGATGAAAAATCTGAGAGTGAAATTAAGAAAAGACTCCCATTTACCATTGCAACAAAAAGAATAAAATATCTAGGAATAAACCTACCTAAGGAAACAAAAGACTTCTACGCAGAAAACTATAAGACACTGATGAAAGAAATTAAAGATGATACAAATAGGTGGAGAAATGTACCATGTTCTTGGATTGGAAGAATAACACTGTGAAAATGATTCTATTACCCAAAGCAATCTCCAGATTCAATGCAGTCCCTATCAAATTACCACTGGCATTTTTTACAGAACTAGAACAAAAAATTTCACAATTTGTATGGAAACACTAATGAGCCTGAATAGCCAAAGCAATATTGAGAACGAAAAATGGAGCTGGAGGAATCAGGCTCCCTGACTTCAGACTATACTACAAGGCTACAGTAATCAAGACAGTATGGTACTGGCACAATAACAGAAATATAGACCAATGGAACAGGATAGAAAACCCAGAGATAAACCCACATACATATGGTCACCTTATCTTTGATAAAGGAGGGTAGGATATACAGTGGAGAAAAGACAGCCTCTTCAATAAGTGGTGCTGGGAAAACTGGACAGCTACATGTAAAAGTATGAAATTAGAACACTCCTTAACAACACACACACAAATAAACTCAAAATGGGTTAAAGACCTAAATGTAAGTCCAGATATTATCAAACTCTTAGAGGAAAACATAGGCAGAAGACTCTATGAAATAAATCACAGCAAGATCCTTTTTGACCCATCTCCTAGAGAAATGGAAATAAAAACAAAATAAACAAATGGGACCTAATGAAACTTAAAAGCTTTTGCACAGCAAAGCATACCATAAACACGACCAAAAGACAACCCTCATAATGGGAGAAACTATTTGCCAATGAAGCAACTGACAAATGATTAATATCCAAAATTTATAAGCAACTCATGCAGCTCAATAACAAAAAAAACAAACAACCCAATTCAAAAATGGGCAGAAGATCTATATAGACATTTCTCCCAAGAAGATATACAGATTGCCAACAAACACATGTAAGAATGCTCAACATCATTAATCATTAGAGAAATGCAAATCAAAACTACAATGAGATGTTATCTCACACTGGCCAGAACATCCATCATCAAAAAATCTAGAAACTATAAATGCTGGAGAGCGTGTGGAGAAAAGGGAACACTCTTGCACTGCTGGTGGAAATGTAAATTGGTACAGCCACTATGAAAACAGTATAGTGATTCTTTAAAAAACTACAAATAGAACTACCATAAGACCCTGCAATCCCATTACTGGCCATTTACCCTGAGAAAACCATAATTCAAAAAGAGTCATGTATCAAAATATTCATTGTAGCTCTGTTTACGATAGCCAGGACATGGAAGCATCCTAAGTGTCCATCAACAGATGAAAGGATAAAGAAGATGTGGCACATATATACATGGAATATTACACAGCCATAAAAAGGAATGAAACTGCGTTATTTGTAATGAGGTGGATGGACCTGGAGTCTGTCATACAGAGTGAAGTAAGTCAGAAGGAGAAAAACAAATACCATATGCTAACACATATATATGGAATATAAGAAAAAAAATGTCATGAAGAGATTAGTGATAGGACGGGAATAAAACAGAGACCTACTAGAGCATGGACTTGAGGATATGGGGAGGGTGATAGGTAAGCTGTGACGAAGTGAGAGAGTGGCAGGGACATATATACACTACCAATTGTAAATTAGATAGCTAGTGGGAAGCTGCCACAAAGCACAGGGAGTTCACCTCTGTGCTTTGTGACCACCTAGCGGTGTGGGATAGGGATGGTGGGAGGGAGGGTGACCCAAGAGGGAAGAGATGTGGGAACATATGTATATGTATAACTGATTCACTTTGTTGTAAAGGAGAAACTAACACACTATTATAAAACAATTATACTCCAATAAAGATGTTAAAAAAAAGTATATTACAAAGCCAAAGTAATCAAAACAGGATGATAAAGGCACACAACAACAATTCAATGAATGGAACAGAATGAAGAACCCAGAAATTAGCCCACACATATATGGCCAATTATTCTAGGCCAGTTAAAACAAGAATATAAAATGAGGAAAAGACAGCCTCTTCAAATAATGATGTTGTCATGGGGATGAATTATACAACATCAGAAGTATAGTCAATAAGTATGTAATATCTTTGTATGATGACAAATGGTATCTAGACTTAATGTGGTGGTCATTTTGTAATCTTGATATATTGAAGTACTGAAGCTATGTTATGCACCAAGAACTAGTATAGTGTTACAGGTCATTTATTCTTAAACAAACAAACTTACAGAAAAAGCCATCAGATTTGTGTTTACCAGAGACAGGGGTGAGAGTAGGGGAACATGGATGAAGATGGTCCAGAAGTACAAACTTTCAGTTATAAAACAAGTACAAGGGATCTAATGTTCAACATGGTTAATATAAGTATCACAGTTGTATGTTATCATTTGTATGATTCCTACTATATAACATTTTGGAACAGGCAAAACTATGGAAACAGTAAAAATATTAGTGGTTGTCAACATTTGGAGGGCTAGGGAGATATGATTAGGGAGAGAACAGAGTATCTTTAGGGCAGTAAATCTGCTCTGTATGATACTATAAGGATGTATACCTGTCATTATACATTTAACCAAACCCATAGAATGTACCCACCAAGAGTGAACTGTAATGTAAACTCTGGGCTTTGATGATAATGATATTTCAATGTAGGTTCATTAATTGTAATAAAGGTACCACTCTGGGGGGGGATGTTGAGGGTGTTATGCATGTATAGGGGAGACGTGTACAGAAAATTTGTTTCTGTAGCCTCCTCTTAATTTTGCTGTGAACCTAAAACTGCTCTAGGAAATAGATTATTTAATAACTAAATAAATAAATAAATGAATTAAATTTTTTTCCTTGTTTTCTCTAAAAAATAAATATAGAAACAATACAAAGACTAATTGAGGAAACATTAACAAACAATATGACTGAAAAAATATTATTCTCATTTTTATGTTTTGAACTTATACAAATCAATAAGAAAATATCAAGACCAAACAAAAATTGTCAAAAATATGATCAGACAGATCAAAGAAATAATGATATGTAATGATTAAAAATAAAAAGAATGTACAATCTCATTGTTCAAATGATAGAAAATTTTGAAATGGATACATTATTTGTTTTAACCCATCAATCTGTCCAAGAAGTAAATGCTCAGTATTGGCAAGGGTTCAGTGAGTTGGACACCCACTTAACACTGGTCAAAATAGGAATTGGTAGTACTTTTATGGGAGGTAATTTGGCAATACTTATAAAGGATATTAAAGAAACACATATTCCTTGACTTTATTTTTTAACAACATTATTGAGGTGTTAATGACATACAAAGGCTGCACATACTTAATGTGTACAATTTGATAAATTTGGACATATGCAAACACCTGTGATAGCACCATCACAATTAAGATAATTGACATAAACAGCACCTCTTAAAGTTTCCTCTTGTCTTCCTTTTTTTGTGGTAAGAACATTTAATATGAGAACTACTGTCTTAAATTTTGAAGTGTACAATACAATGTGGTTAACTATAGGCACCACATTGAACAGTAAATCTCTAGAACTTATTCATTCAGCGTAACGGAACTTTATGTTCACTGAAGAAAAACTGCCCATTTTTTCCACCTCCTAGGCCCTGGCAACCACGGTTTTATTCTCTGCTTCTATGAGCTTGACTATTTAAATATCTCATATAAATGAAATCATGCATTATTTTTCCTTCTGCAACTGTCTTATTTCACCTAGCATCTGTTCACGGTTAATTAGTGTTGTCTTAAGTGGGAGGATTTCCTTCTTTTTAAAGGCTACATACTATTTCATTATTCTATAAAGAAAATACCACACTTTCTTTATTCATTCATGTATTGAAGGACATGTGGGCTGTTTTCCATATCTTGGCTGTTGTGAATAATGTTGCAATGAACATGGAAGGGCAGGTAGGTATCTCCTCAAGATCCTGATTTCAATTATTTTGGATATATACCCAGAAATGGGATTTCTGGATTATATGGTAATTTAATCTTAATTTTTTGAGGAACTTCTGCACTGTTTTCCATAGCTGATGAGCCATTTAACATTCCCATCAACAAAGTACATGGTTCCAACATATACACACTACTATATATAAAATAGATAACTAATAAGGCCATACTGTATAAGACAGGGAGCTCTTCTCAATACTCTGTAATGACCTATATGTGAAAATAATCTAAGGAAGAGTGGATATATGTATATGTATAACTGATTCACTTTGCTGTACAGCAGAAACTAACACAACATTATAAATCAACAATAATCAAATAAAAATTTAAAAACAAATAAAAAATAAAACAAGAGAGAAAAGTAAAAAAACAGCCCTCCCCCCCAAAACCCAAAATGTACGTGGTTCCAATCCCTCCACTTCCTGCTAACACTTTTGTTTTTGTTTGTTTTTAAACATAGCTAGCCTAACAGGTGGGAGGTGATTCCTCATTCAGGTTTTGATTTGCATTCCCCTCATAAATAATGACATTGAGCATCTTTTTATATGGCTGTTTAATCATTTGTAAGTCTTCTTTCAATAAATGTTTATTTAAGCCCATTTTTCATTTAATGTACTTTTTGGGGGGTGTTTGTTTTCTGCCATTGAGTTGTAGAAGTTGCTTACATATATTGGATATTAACTTTTTTGATATATGGTTTGCAAATATTTGCCTTCTCATTCTGTTGACTGTTTACTTTCTTTGAAGAAGCTTTTAGTTTGATGTACAGGCATACCTTGTTATATTGTGCTTTGTTTCATGGCACTTTGCAGATATTGTGTTTTTCACAAATTGAAGGTTAGTGGCAACCCTGCATTGACCAAGTCTATCAGCATCATTTTCCAACAGCATTCTCACTTTCTGTCGTATTTTGGTAATTCTTATAATATTTCAAACAGTTTCATTTTTATTATATTTGTTACAGTCAACTGTGATCAGTGATCTTTTTTTAACATCTTTATTGGAGTATAATTGCTTTACAATGATGTTAGTTTCTGCTTCATAACAAAGTGAATCAGTTATACATATACATACGTTACCATATCTCTTCCCTCTTGTGTCTCTCTCCCTCCCACCCTCCATATCCAACCCCTCTAGGTTGTCACAATTCACCTAGCTGATCTCCCTGTGCTATGCGGCTACTTCCCATTAGCTTTCTATATTACGTTTGGTGGTGTATATATGTCCATGCCACTCTCTCACTTTGTCACAGCTTACCCTTCCCCCTCCCCATATCTTCAAGTCCATTCTCTAGTAGGTCTGTGTCTTTATTCCTGTCTTACCCCTAGGTTCTTCATGACTTTTTTTTTTTCATAGATTCCATATATATGTGTTAGCATATGGTATTTATTTTTCTCTTTCTGACTTACTTCACTCTGTATGACAGAATCTAGGTCCATCCACCTCACTACAAATAACTCAATTTCATTTCTTTTTATGGCTGAGTAATATTCCATTGTAAATATGTGCCACATCTTTATGCATTCATCTGCTGATGGACACTTAGGTTGCTTCCATGTCCTGGCTATTGTAAATGGAGCTGCAATGAACATTTTGGTACATAATTTTTTTGAATGATGGTTTTCTCAGAGTATATGTCCAGTAGTGGGATTGCTGGGTCGTATGGTAGTTCTATATGTAGTTTTTTAAGGAAGCTCCTTACTGTTCTCCATAGTGGCTGTATCAATTTACATTCCCACCAGCAGTGCAAGAGTGTTCCCTTTTCTCCACACCCTCTCCAGCATTTATAGTTTCTAGACTTTTTGATGATGGCTGTTCTGACCAGTGTGAGATGATATCTCATTGTAGTTTTGATTTGCATTTCTCTAATGATTAATGATGTAGAGCATTCTTTCATGTGTCTGTTTGCAGTCTGTATATCTTCCTTGGAGAAAAGTCTATTTGGTCTTCTGTCTATTTTTGGATTGGGTTGTTTGTATTTATGTTATTGAGCTGCGTGAGCTGCTTGTAAATTTTGGTGATTAATCCTTTGTCAGTTCCTTCATTTGCAAATATTTTCTCTCATTCTGAGGGTTGTCTTTTGGCCTTGTTAATGCTTTCCTTTGCTGTGCAAAAGCTTTTCAGTTTCATTAGGTACCATTTGTTTATTTTTGTTTTTATTTCCATTTCTCTAGGAAGTGGGTCAAAAAGGATCTTGCTGTGATTTATGTCATAGAGTGTTTTGCCTAAGTTTTCCTCTAAGACTTTGATAGTTATTGGCTGTACATTTAGGTCTTTAATCCATTTTGAGCTTATTTTTGTGTATGGAGTTAGGGAGTGTTCTAATCTCATGCTTTTACATGTAGCTGTCCAGTTTTCCCGGCACCACTTATTGAAGAGGCTGTCTTTTCTCCACTGTATATTCTTGCCTCCTTTATCAAAGATAAGGTGACCGTATGTGCATGGGTTTATCTCTGGGCTTTCTGTCCTGTTCCATTGATCTATGTGTCTGTTTTTGTGGCAGTACCATACTGTCTTGATTACTGTAGCTTTGTAGTATTGTCTGAATACAGGGAGGATGATACCTCCAGCTCCATTTTTCATTCTCAACATTGCTTGGGATATTCTGGGTCTTTGTGTTTCCATACAAATTGTGAAATTTTTTGTTCTAGTTCTGTGAAAAATGCCACTGGTAGTTTGATACGGATTGCTTTGAATTTGTAGATTGCTTTGGGTAATAGAGTCATTTTCACAATGTTGATTCTTCCAGTCCATGAACATGGAATATCCCTCCATCTATTTATATCATCTTTAATTTCTATCATCAGTGTTTTATAATTTTCTGCATATACGTCTTTTGTCTCCTTAGGTAGGTTTATTCCTAGATATTTTATTCTTTTTGTTGCATTGGTAAATGGGAGGGTTTTCTTAATTTTACTTTCAGAAATTTCATCATTACTGTATACGAATGCCAGAGGTTTCTGTGCATTAATTTTGTTTCCTGCTACTTTACCAAATTCATTGATTAGCTCACATAGTTTTCTGGTAGCATCTTTTGGATTCTCTATGTATATTATCATGTCATCTTCAAACAGTGACAGCTTTACTTCTTCTTTTCCCATTTGGATTCCTTTTATTTCTTTTTCTTCTCTGATTGCTGTGGCTAAAACTTCCAAAACTATGTTGAATAATAGTGGTGAGAGTGTACAACGTTGTCTTTTTCCTGATCTTAGTGGAAATGGTTTCAGTTTTTCAACATTGAGGATGATGTTGGCTGTGGATTTGTCATATATGGCCTTTACTATGTTGCGGAAACCTTCTATGCTTACTTTCTGCAGGGTTTTTATCATAAATGGGTGTTGAAGTTCTTCAAAAGCTTTCTCTGCATCAATTGAGATGATCATATGGTTTCTCTCTTTCAATTTATTAATATGGTGTATCACATTGATTGATTTGCATATACTGAAGAATCCTTGCATTCCTGGAATAAACCCCACTTGATCATGCTGTATGATCCTTTTAATGTGCTGTTGGAGTCGGTTTGCTACTATTTTGTTGAGGAGTTTTGCATTTCGGTTCATCAGTGTTATTAGCCTGTAGTTTTCTTTCTTTGTGTCATCTTTGTCTGGTTTTGCTATCAAGGTGTTTGGTGACCTCATAGAATGAGGTCCTCTGCTATCTTTTGGAAGAGTTTGAGAAGGATAGGTGTTAGCTCTTCTCGGAATGTTTTTTATAATTTGTCAGTGAAGCCATCTGGTCCTAGGCTTTTGTTTGTTGGAAGATTTTAAATCACAGTCTCAATTCCAGTGATTGTGATTGGTCTGTTCATATTTTCTATTTCTTCCTTGTTCAGTTTTGGCAGGTTGTGCATTTCTAAAATTTGTCCATTTCTTCTAGGTTGTCCATTTCATTGGCATAGAGTTAGTTGCTGTACTTATCTTTCATGATCTTTTGTATTTCTGCTTTGTCAGTTGTTACTTCTCCTTTTTCGTTTCTAATTCTATTGATTTGAGTCTTCTCCCATTTTTCTTGATGAGTCTGGCTAATGGTTTATCAATTTTGTTTACCTTCTCAAAGAACCAGCTTTTAGTTTTATTGATCTTTGCTATCGTTTCCTTCATTTCTTTTTCTTTTATTTCTGATCTGATCTTTATGATTTCTTTCCTTGTGCTAACTTTGGGGTTTTTTTGTTCTTTCTCTAATTGATTTAGGTGCAACGTTAGGTTGTTTGTGATGTTTCCTGTTTCTTAGGGTAGGATTGTATTGCTATAAAGTTCCCTCTTACAACTAAATTTGCTGCATCACATAGATTTTGGGTCATCATGTCTCCATTGTCATTTGTGTCTAGGTATTTTTTGGTTTCCTCTTTCATTTCTTCATTGATCACTTCATTAGTAAGTACTGTATTGTTTCACCTCCATGTGATTGTACTTTTTACAGATGTTTTCCTGTAATTGATATTTAGCCTCATAGTGTTGTCGTTGGAAAAGTTACTTGATGCGATTTCAATTTTCTTAAATTTACCAAGGCTAGATTTGTGACCCAAGGTATGATCTATCCTGGAGAATGTTCCACGAGCACTTGAGAAAAATGTCTATTCTGTTGTTTTTGGGTGGAATGTCCTATAAATATCAATTAAGTCCATCATGTTTAATATATCATTTAAAGCTTGTGTTTCCTTATTTCTTTTCATATTGGATGATCTGTACAATGGTGAAAGTGGGGTGTTAAAGTCCCCTACTATGAATGTGTTACTGTCAATTCCCCCTTTTATGGCTGTTAGTATTTGGCTTATATATTGTGGTGCTCCTATGTTGGGTGCATAAATATTTACAATTGTTATATCTTTTCTTTGGATCGATTCCCTGATCATTATGTAGTATCCTTCTTTGTCTCTTGTAATAGTCTTTATTTTAAAATCTATTTTGTCTGATATGAGAATTGCTACTCCAGCTTTCTTTTGATTTCCATTTACATGGAATATCTTTCTCCATCCCCTCATTTCAGTCTGTATGTGTCCCTAAGTCTGAAGTGTGTCTCTTCTAGACTGCATATATATGGGTGTTGGTTTTGTATCCATTCATCCAGTCTTTGTCTTTTGGTGGGAGCATTCAATCTGTTTACATTTAAGGTAATTATCGATATGTATGTTCCTATTCCCATTTTCTTAAATGTTTTGTGTTTGTTATTGTAGGTATTTTCCTCTTCTTGTGTTTGTTGCCTAGAGAAGTTCCTTTAGCATTTGTTGTAAAGCTGATTTGGTGGTGCTGAACTTTCTCAGCTTTTGCTTGTCTGTAAAGGTTTTAATTTCTCCATCAAATCTGAATGAGATCCTTGCTGGGTAATCTTGGTTGTAGGTTTTACTCCTTAATCACTTTAAATATGTCCTGCCACTCCCTTATGGCTTGTAGAGTTTCTGCCGAAAGATCAGCTGTTAACCTTATGGGGATTCCCTTGTGTGTTATTTGTTGCTTTTCCCTTGCTGATTTTAATATGTTCTCTTTGTATTTATTTTTTGATAGTTTGATTAATATGTGTCTTGGTGTGTTTCTCCTTGGATTTATCCTCTATGGGTCTCTCTGTACTCCCTGGACTCAATTAACTATTTCCTTTCCCATACTGGGGAAGTTTTCAAGTATAATCTCTTCAAATATTTTGTCAATACTTTCTTTTTCTCTTCTTCTCTGGGACCTCTATAATTCGAGTGTTGTTGCATTTCATATTGTCTCAGAGGTATCTGAGACTGTCCACAGTTTTTTTCATTCTTTTTTCTTTCTTCTGCTCTGCAGTAGTTATCTCCACTATTTTATCTTCCAGGTCACTCATCCGTTCTTCTGCCTCAGTTATTCTGCTATTGATCCTTTCTAGAGTATTTTTAATTTCATTACTTTTGATGTTTATCATTCCTTGTTTCCCCTGTAGTTCTTCTAGGTCCTTGTTAAGTGTTTCCTGTATTTTCTCCATTCTATTTCCAAGATTTTGGACCATCTTTACTATAATTATTCTGAATCCTTTTTCAGGTAGACTGCCTATTGTCTCTTCATTTGTTAGTTCTGGTGGGTTTTTACTTTGCTCCTTCATCTCCTGTGTGCTTTTCTGTCTTCTCATTTTGCTTATCTTACTGTGTTTGGGGTCTCCTTTTTGTAGGCTGCAGGTTCATAGTTCCCGTTGTTTTTGGTTTCTGTCACCAGTGGCTGAAGTTAGTTCAGTGGGTTGTGTAGTCTTCGTGGTGGAGGGGATTAGTGCCTGTGTTCTGGTGGATGAGGCTGGATCTTGTGTTTCTGGTGGGCAGGTCCACGTGTGGTGGGTGTTTTGGGGTATCTGTGGCATTATTATGATTTTTGGCAGCCTGTCTGCTAATGGGTGGGGTTGTGTTTCTTTCTTGCTAGTTTTTGGCATTGGGTATCCAGCACTGTAGCTTGGTGGACATTGAGTGAAGCTGGGTCTTGGTGTTGAGATGGAGATCTCTGGGAGATTTTCACCATTTGATATTATGTGGAGCTGGGAGATGTCTTGTGGACCAGTTTCCTGAGGTTAGTTCTCCTACCTCAGAGGCACAGCACTGACTCCTGGCTGGAGTCACAAGAGCCTTTCATTCACAGGGCTCAGAATAAAAGAGAGAAAAATGTAGAAAGGAAGAAAGAAAGGAAGAGGGTAAAATAAAATAAAATGAGATAAAATAAAATAAACTTATTAAAATAAATATAAGTATTAAGAAAATTTTTTTTCAAAAAGCAAAAAAAAAAAAAAAAAAAAAAACACAGATAAACAAAAAAAATAACCCAGATGAACAGAACACTGGGAGAAACGGTGAAGGCAAAACTATACAGACAAAATCTCACACAGAAGCATACACATGTACACTCCCAAAGAGAGGAAAAGGGGAAATAATTATAAACCTTGCTCCCAAAGTCCACCTCCTCAATTTGGGATGATTCATTTTCTATTCAGTTATTCCACAAATGCAGGGTACCTCAAGTTGACTGTGGAGGTTTTATCTGCTGCTCCTGAGGCTGCTTGGAGAAATTTCCCTTTCTCTTCTTTGTTCGCACAGCTCCTGGGGTTCAGCTTTGGATTTGGTCCCCTCTCTGTGTAGGTTGTCTGAGGGCATCTGTTCTTCTCTCAGACAGGGAAGGGTTAAAGTAGCAGCTGATTCGGGGGCTCTGGCTCACTCAGGCCGGTGGGAGGGAGGGGTACAGATGCGGGGTGAGCCTGTGGTGGCAGAAGTCAGCGTGACATTGCAGCAGCCTGAGGCATGCTGTGCGTTCTCCCAGGGATGGTTTCCCTGGATCACGGGACCCTGGCAGTGGCAGGTTGCACAGGCTCCAGGAAGGGGAGGTGTGGATAGTGACCTGTGCTCACACACAGGCTTCTTGGTGGTGCCAGCAGCAGCCTTAGCATCTCATGCCCGTCTCTGGGGTCTGCTCTGTTAACTGCGGCTCACGTTCATCTCTGGAGCTCCTTTAAGAAGCACTCTTAATCCTCTCTCTTTGCGCACCAGGAAACAAAGAGGGAAAAAAAAGTCTCTTGCCTCTTCACCAGCTTTAGACTATTTCCCGGACTTCCTCCCCACTAGCCATACTGTACTAACTCCTTCTGGCTGTGTTTACACTTCCAGTCCTCTCCCTGTGATCGGACCAAAGCCTAAGCCTCAGCTCCCAGCCCCCGCCTGCCCAGGCGTGTGAGCAGACAAGCCTCTCTGGCTGTTGAGTGCTGGTCAGCACTGATCCTCCATGCGGGAATCTCTCCACTTTGCCATCCGCACCCCTGTTTCTGTGCTCTCTTCCACGGCTTTGAAGCTTCCCCCCTCTGTCACCTGCAATCTCTGCCCACGAAGGGGCTTCCTAGTGTGCAGAAACCTTTCCTCCTTCACAGCTCACTCCCACTGGTGCAGGTCCTGTCCCTATTCTTTTGTCCCTGTTTTTTCTTTTTTCTTTTGCCCTACCCAGGTACGTGGGGAGTTTCTTGCCTTTTGTGAGGTCTAAGGTCTTATGCCAGGGTTCAGTGGGTGTTCGATAGGAGCCATTCCATGTGTAGATGTATTTCTGATGTATCTGTGGGGAGGAAAGTAATCTCCGTGTCTTACTCTTCCACTATCTTCCCCTAAGTATCGATCAATGATCTTTGATGTTACTACTACAACTCACTGAAAGCTCCGATGATAGCATTATTTTTAGCATTTAAGTATTTTTAACTTAATATATGTAAATTTTTAGACAAATGCTGTTGCACACTTAATAGACTACAGTATAGTGTAAACATAATTTTTATATGCATTGAGAAACCAAAAAATTCGTGTGACTTAGTTTTTGCAAAATTCACTTTATAGCAGTTGTCTGGAATTGAATCTACAATATCTCTGAGGCATGCCTGTAGTTCCACTTGTCTATTTTTGCCTTTGTTGCCTCTTCTTTTGGTGTTATATCATAGAAATTATTTATAAGGACAATGTCAATAAGTGTTTCTCCTATGTTTTCATTCAGGAGTTTCAGAGTCCCAGGTCTAATTTCTTTAGTCCACTTTGAGTTGTTTTTGTGTAAGGTGTAAGGTAAGGGTCCAGATTATTATTATTTTTTTGCATGTGGATATCCATTTTTCCTAGTAGTATTCATTTAAGAGGCTATCCTTTGCCTGTTGTGTATTCTTGGCATCCTTGTCAAAGATAAGTTGATCATATATGTGTGGGTTTATTTCTCATCTGTCTATTCTGCTCCATTGTTCTATGTCTGTCTTTATGCCAGTACCATAATGGTTTAATTACTATAGCTTTAATACATTTTGAAATCTGGAAGTATGATGCCTCCAACTTTGTTCTTTTTTCTGAAGATCACTTTAGCTATTCTAGTTCCATTAGAATTTTAGGATTTTTTTCTATTTTTTAAAAAAAATGTCATTGGGATTTTGATGGGGATAGCACTGAATCTGTAGGTTGCTTTGGGTAGTATGAACATTTTAAAAAATATTAATTCTTTCACTTCATGAACTCAGAATATTTCCATTTATTTTTGTCTACATTTTTCTTTCTCAATGTTTTGAGGTTTTCAGTGTACAGACCTTTCACCTCCTTTGTTAAGTTTATTCCTAAGTATTTTGTTCTTTTCAATGCAATTGAAAATTGTTTTCTTAATTTCCTTTATCAATACTTTATTTTTGGTGTATAGAAATGCTACTGATTTTTGTATGTTAATTTTGTATCCTGCAACTTTACTGAATTCATGTTTTATTTCTAAAAGGTTTTTTTTTCCTATTTTTTTGGTGGAATCTTTAGTGTTTTCTACATATCGGATCATGTCATCTGCAAAGAGAGATGATTTTACTACTTTTTTTCCAATTTGGATGTTTTTTATTTCTTTTTCATAGCTAATTGTTCTGGCTAGGACTCCAGGACTATGTTAAATAGAAGTGGCAGGAGTAGGCATCCTTCTTTTATTCCTCATCTTAGAGGATTTCATGACTTTAAAATTACACTTAGAAACTATCCAAAGGATATGTTCAAAACTCAGAAAAGGCCTTATTACCAGGATATTTATTAAAACATTGTTTATGATATCAAAAAATAAAAAATATAATTCAATAAGGGAAGGAATGAATGAATAATGACATACAAACATAATAGACTATTACTCAATTATTAGCTTGTGGATTTGGATAAATTTAATAAATGGAGGAATAGCATATAATTGAACATTTTGTGCTTAGAATGAGCATATTAACTGACACATAATAAGAATTAAATCCATATTTGTTAGATGAACCATGAGGAAAATAAGGTTAAATAAAAAAGCAAGATATTGAATTGTAAATTTATAATATAACAACTATGTCAAAAATATTTTAAAAAGTCTTAAGTACACCAAAATATTAATAAGTGGTTTTTTCTATTTGGTGATATGGGTAAATTTGAGTTATTTTATTTTCTTATTTATTGTTTAGTATTTCCTGAAATAAATATATTTTTAACATCTTTATTGGAGTACAGTTGCTTTACAATGGTGTGTTAGTTTCTGCTTTATAACAAAGTGAATCAGTTATACATATACATATATCCCCATATCCCCTCCCTCTTGCATCACTCTCCCTCCCACCCTCCATATCCCAACCCTCTAGGAGGTCAAAAAGCACCGAGCTGATCTCCCTGGGCTATGCGGCAGCTTCCCACTAGCTATCTATTTTATGTTTGGTAGTGTATGTATGTCCATGCCACTCTCTCACTTTGTCCCACCTTACCCATCCCACTCCCCATATCCTCAAGTCAATTCTCTGGTAGATCTGTATCTTGATTCGGTCTTGCCCCTAGGTTCTTCTGACCATTTTTTTTCTTTCTTTTTTTTTTTTTGAGATTCCATATATATGTGTTAGCATATGATATTTATTTTTCTCTTTCTGACTTACTTAACTCTGTATGACAGACTCTAAGTCCATCCACCTCACTACAAATAACTCAGTTTTGTTCCTTTTTATGGCTGACTAATATTCTATTGTATATATGTGCCACCTTTTTTATCCATTCATCTGTCGAAGGACACTTAGATTGTTTCCATGTCCTGGCTACTGTAAATAGAGCTGCAATGAACATTGAGGTACATGACTCTTTTTGAATTATGGTTTTCTCAGGATATATGACCAGTAGTGGGATTGCAGGTCATATGGTAGTTCTATTTTTAGTTTTTCAAGGAACCTCCATATTGTTCTCCATAGTGGCTGTATCAATTTACATTCCCACCAACAGTGCAAGAGGGTTCTCTTTTCTCCACACTGTCTCCAGCATTTATTTTTTGTAGATTTTATTGATGATGGCCATTCTGACAAGTGTGAGATGATATCTCATTGTAGTTTTTTTTTTAACATCTTTATTTGAGTATAACAGTTTTACAATAGTGTGTTAGTTTCTCCTTTACAACAAAGTGAATCAGTTATACATATACATATGTTCCCATATCTCTTCCCTCTTGTGTCACCCTCCCTCCCAGCCTCCCTATCGCACCCTCACTATCCCACCCCTCTAGGTGGTCACAGAGCACAGAGGTGAACTCCTTGTGCAATGCTGCAGCTTCCCACTAGCTATCTAATTTACATTTGGTAGTGTGTATATGTCCCTGCCACACTCTCACATCATCACAGCTTACCCTTCCCCCTCCCCATATTCTCAAGTTCATGCTCTAGTAGGTTTGCGTTTTATTCCCATCCTACCACTAATCTCTTCATGACATTTTTTTTGTTTTTAGATTCCATATATATGTGTTAGCATACGGTATTTGTTTTTATCCTTCTGACTTACTCAACTCTGTATGACAGACTCCAGGTTTATCCAACTCATTACAAATAACTCAGTTTCATTTCTTTTTATGGCTGAGTAATATTCCATTGTATATATGTTCCACATCTTCTTTATCCATTCATATGTCGATAGACACTTAGGTTGCTTCCATGTCCCGGCTATTGTAAATAGAGCTGCGATAAACATTTTGGTACCTGACTCTTTTTGAATCATGGTTTTCTCAGGGTATATGCCCAGTAGCAGAATTCCTGGGTCATATGGTAGTTCTATTTGTAGTTTTTTAAGGAACCTCCATACTGTTCTCCATAGTGGCTGTATCAATTTACATTCCCACCAGCAGTGCAAGAGTGTTCCCTTTGCTCTACACTCTCTCCAGCATTTATTGTTTCTAGAGTTTTTGATGATGGCCAATCTGACCAGTGTGAGATGATATCTCATTGTAGTTTTGATTTTCATTTCTCTAATGATTAATGATGTTGAGCATTCTTTCATGTGTTTGTTGGCAATCTGTATATCTTCTTTGGAGAAATGTTTGTTTAGGTCTTCTGCCCATTTTTGGATTGGGTTGTTTGTTTATTTGTTATTGAGCTGCCTGAGTAGCTTATAAATTTTGGATATTAATCCTTTGTCAGTTGCTTCATTTGAAAATATTTTCTCCCATTCTGAGGTTTGTCTTTTGGTCTTGTTTATGGTATCCTTTTCTGTGCAAAAGCTTTTAAGTTTCATTAGATCCCATTTGTTTATTTTCGTTTTTATTTCCATTTTTCTAGGAGATGGGTCAAAAAGGATCTTGCTGTGATTTATGTCATAGAGTGTTCTGCCTATGTTTTCCTCTAAGAGTTTGATAGTATCAGGCCTTACATTTAGGTCTTTAACCCATTTTGAGTTTATTTTTGTGTATGGTGTTAGGGAGTGTTCTAATTTCATACTTTTACATGTACTGGTCCAGTTTTCCCAGCACCACTAATTGAAGAGGCTGTCATTTCTCCACTGTATATCCTTCCCTCCTTTATCAAAGATAAGGTGACCATATGTGTGTGGGTTTATCTCTGGGCTTTCTAACCTTGTTCCATTGATCTATATTTCTGTTTTTGTGCGAGTACCACACTGTCTTGATTACAGTGGCCTTGTAGTATAGTCGGAAGTCAGGGAGCCTGATTCCTCCAGCTCCATTTTTCGTTCTCAAGATTGATGTGGCTATTCGGGGTCATTTGTGTTTCCATACAAATTGTGAAATTCTTTGTTCTAGTTCTGTAAAAAATGCCAGTGGTAATTTGACAGGGATTGGATTGAATCTGTAGATAGCTTTGGGTAATAGAGTCATTTTCACTATGTTCATTCTTCCAATCCAAGAACATGGTATATTTCTCCACCTATTTGTGTCATGTTTAATTTCTTTCATCAGTGTCTTATAGTTTTCTGCATACAAGTCTTTTGTCTCCTTAGGTAGGTTTATTCCTAGATATTTTATTCTTTTTGTTGTAGTGGTAAGTGGGTGTGTTTTCTTAATTTCCCTCTCAGATTTTTCATCATTAGTGTATAAGAATGCCAGAGATTCCTGTGCATTAATTTTGTATCCTGCTACTTTACCAAATTCATTGATTAGTTCTAGGAGTTTTCTGGTAGCATCTTCAGTATTCTCTATGTATAGTATCATATCATCTGCAAGCAGTGACAGCTTTACTTCTTCTTTTCCTATTTGGATTCCTTTTATTTCTTTTTTTTCTCTGATTGCTGTGGCTAGAACTTCCAAAACTAGGTTGAATAAGAGTGGTGAGAGTGAGAAACATTGTCTTGTTCTTGATCTTACTGGAAATGGTTTCAGTTTTTCACCATTGAGAACAATGCTAGTTGTGGGTTTGTCATATATGACCTTTAGTATGTTGAGGAAAATTCCCTCTATGCCTACTTTCTACAGGGTTTTTATCATAAATGGTGGTGAATTTTGTCAAAAGCATTCTCTGCATCTATTGAGATGATCATATGGTTTTTCTCCTTCAGTTTGTTGATATGGTGTACCACGTTGATTGATTTGCATATATTGAAGAATCTTTGCATTCCTGGAATAAACCCCCTTGATAATGGTGTATGATCCTTTTAATGTGCTGTTGGATTCTGTTTGCTAGTATTTTGTTGAGGATTTTTGCATCTATGTTCATCAGTGATATTGGCCTGTAGTTTTCTTTCTTTGTGACTTCTTTGTCTGGTTTTGGTATCAGGGTGATGGTGGCCTCATAGAATGAGTATGGGAGTGTTTCTCCCTCTGCTTTCTTTTGAAAGAGTTTGAGAAGGATAGGTGTTAGCTCTTCTCTAAATGTTTGATAGAATTCGCCTGTGAAGCCATCTGGTCCTGGGCTTTTGTTTGTTGGAAGGTTTTTAATCACAGTTTCAATTTCACTGCTTGTGTTTTGTCTGTTCATATTTTCTGTTTCTTCCTGGTTCAGTCTCGGCAGCTTGTGCATTTCTAAGAATTTTTCCATTTCTTCCAGGTTGTCCAATTTTTTGGCATACGGTTGCTTGTAGAAATCTCTAATAATCTTTTGTATTTCTGCAGTGTCAGTTGTTACATCTCCTTTTCCATTTCTAATTCTGTTGATTTGAATCTTCTCCCTTTTTTTCTTGATGAGTATGGCTAATGGTTTATCAATTTTATTTATCTTCTGAAAGAACCAGCTTTTACTTTTATTGATCTTTGCTATTGTTTCCTTCATTTCTTTTTCATTTATTTCTGATCTGAATTTTATGATTTCTTTCCTTCTGTTAATTCGGGTCTTTTTTGTTCTTCTTTCTCTAATTGCTTTTGGTGCAAAATTAGGTTGTTTATTCGAGATGTTTCCTGTTTCTTAAGGTATGCTTGTATTGCTATAAACTTCCCTCTTAGAACTGCTTTTGCTGTATCCCATAGGTTTTGGGTCGTCGTGACTCCATTGTCATTTGTTTCTATGTAAATTTTGATTTCCTCTTTGATTTCTTCATTGATCACTTCGTTATTAAGTAGTGTATTGTTTAGTCTCCATGTGTTTGTATTTTTTACAGATCTTTTCCTGTAATTGATATCTTGTCTCATAGCATTGTGGTCAGAAAAGATACTTGATATGATTTCAATTTTCTTAAATTTGCCAAGGCTAGATTTGTGACCCAAGATATGATCTATCCTGGAGAATGTTCCATGGGCACTTGAGAAAAATGTGTATTCTGTTGCTTTTGGATAGAATGTCCTATAAATATCAAGTAAATCCATCTTGTATAATGTATCATTTAAAGCTTGTGTTTCCTTATTTATTTTCATTTTGGATGATCTGTCCATTGGTGACAGTGGAGTGTTAAAGTCCCCTACTATGATTGTGTTACTGTCGATTTCCCCTTTTATGGCTGTTAGTATTTGCCTTATGTATTGAGGTGCTCTTATTTTGGGTGCATAAATATTTACAATTGTTATATCTTCTTCTGGATCAATCCCTTGATCAATATATAGTGTCCTTCTTTGTCCCTTGTAATAGTTTTTATTTTAAAGTCTATTTTGTCTGATATGAGAATTGCTACTCCAGCTTTTTTCTGATTTCCATTTGCATGGAATATCTTTTTCCATCCCCTCACTTTCAGTCTGTAAGTGTCCCTAGGTCTGAAGTGGGTCTCTTGTAGACAGCATATATATGGGTCCTGTTTTTGTATCCATTCAGCCAGTCTGTGTCTTTTGGTGGGAGCATTTAATCCATTTACATTTAAGGTAATTATTGATATGTGTGTTCCTCTTACCATTTACTTAATTGTTTTGTGTTGTTCTTGTAGCTCTTTTCCTTCTCTTTTTTTTCTTGTTTAGAGAAGTTCCTTTAGCATTTGTTGTAGAGCTGATTTGTTGGTGCTGAACTCTCTTAGCTTTTGCTTGTCTGTAAATGTTTTAATTTCTCCATCAAATCTGAATGAGATCCTTGCTGTGTAGAGTAATCTTGGTTGTAGGTTTTTTCCTTCATCACTTTAAATATGTCCTGCCACTCCCTTCTGGCTTGGAGAGTTTCTGCTGATAGATCAGATGTTAACCTTATGGGGATTCTCTTGTGTGTTATTTGTTGTTTCTCCCTTGCTGCTTTTAATATGTTTTCTTTGTATTTAATTTTTGACAGTTTGATTATTATGTGTATCGGCATGTTTATCCTTGGGTTTCTCCTGTATGGGACTCTCTGTGCTTCCTGGACTTGATTGACTATTTCCTTTCCTATATTAGGGAAGTTTTCAACTATAATCTCTTCAAATATTTTCTCAGTCCCTTTCTTTTTCTCTTCTTCTTCTGCGACCCCTATAATTCAAATGTTGGTGCATTTAATGTTGTCCCAGAGATCTCTGAGACTGTCCTCAGTTCTTTTCATTCTTTTTTCTTTCTTCTGCTCTGCATTAGTTTTTTCCACTATTTTATCTTCCAGGTCACTTCTCCGTCCTTCTGCCTCAGTTATTCTGCTATTGATCCCATCTAGCGTATTTTTCATTTCATTTATTTTGTTGCTCCTCATTACTTGCTTTCTTTTTATTTCTTCTAGGTCCTTGTTAACTGTTTCTTGCAATTTGTCTATTGTATTTCCAAGATTTTGAATCATCTTTACTATCATTATTCTGAATTCTTTTTCAGGTAGGCTTCCTATTTCCTCTTCATTTTTAGGTATGCTGTGTTTTTATCTTGCTCCTTCATCTGCTGTGTGTTTTTCTGTCTTCTCATTTTGCTTATCTTACTGTGTTTGGGGTCTCCTTTTTGCAGGCTGCAGGTTCGTAGTTCCCGGTTTTTTTGGTGGCTGTCCCATGTGGCTGAGGTTGTTTCAGTGGGTTGAGTTGGTTTCCTGGTTGGGGGGACCAGTGCCCCTGTTCTGGTGGATGAGGCTGGATCTTGTCTTTCTGGTGGGCAGGTCCACGTCTGGTGGCGTGTATGGGGATGTTGGTAGCCTTATTATGAATTTAGGCAGCCTCTCTGCTAATGGATGGGGCTGTAGACCTGTCTTGTTCTTTGTTGGGCATAGCTTATCCAGCAGGGTTCGTTGCTGGTCCTTGAGTGAAGCTGGGTCTTGGTGTTGAGGTGGAGATCTCTGGGAGATTTTTGCGGTTTTATATTGCGTGGAGCTGAGAGGTCTCTTTTGGACCAGTGTCCTGAGTTTGGTTCTCCCACCTCAGAGACATAGCCTTGACACCTGGCTGGAGTGCCAAGAGCTTTTAATCCACTTGGCTCAAAATAAAAGTGAGAAAAAAATAGAATGGAAAGAAAGGAAGGAAGGAAGGAGGAAGGGAGGGAAGGAAGGAAGGAAGAAAGGAAGGGTCGGAGGAAGAAATGAAAGGAGGAAGGAAGAAAGGAAGGAAGCAAGAAAGGAAGGAAGGGAGGAGGGAAGGAAGAAAGGAAGGGAGGAAGGAAGGAGGGAAGGAGGGAAGTAGGAAAGAAAGGAGGGAAAAAATGATGAAAGGGAGAAAACAAAATAAAGTAGGATAAAATATAGTTATTAAAATAAAAAATAATTATTAAGAAGAAAAATTTCTATTAAAGAAAAAAAAAACAAACAAAAAAAACCACGGGTTGGTCTAACCCTAGGAGAAATGGTGGAAACAAAGCTATACAGAAAAAATGTCACACAGCAGCACACACATACACACTGACAAAAAGAAAAAAAGGGGAAAATGATAGTATATCTTACTCCCAAAGTCCACCTCCTCAACTTGGGATATTTCACTGTCTATTCAGGTTTTCCACAGATGCAGGGCACTTCAAGTTGATTGTGGAGCTTTAATCTGCTGCTTCTGAGGCTGCTGGGAGAAACCTCCTCCTCTCCTCTTTGTTCGCACAGCTCCTGGGTTTCAGCTTTGGACTTGGCCCCACCTCTGCCTGTAGGTCGTCCGAGGGCGTCTGCCCTTCATTCAGACAGGACGGGGTTAAAGGAGCAGCTGATTCGGGGGCTCTGGCACAGGCCAGAGTGGAGGGAGGGGCACAGACATGGGGCGAGCCTGCGGTGGCAGAGGCTGGCGTGACGCTGCACCGGCCTGTGGTTCACCGCGCGTTCTCCCGGGGAAGCTGTCCCTGGATCCCGGGACCCCGGCAGTGGCGGGCTGCACAGGCTCCCGGGAGGGGCGGTGTGGAGAGTGACCTGTGCTCACACACAGGCCTCTTGTTTGTGGCAGTAGCAACCCTAGCTTCCCACACCCGTCTCTGTTGTCAGTGGTGACAGCCGTGGCTCGCACCCGTTTCTGGAGCTCCTTTTCGCGGTGCCCTTAATCTGCTCTCCTCGCGCCCCAGGAAGCAAAGAGGCAAGAAAAATTCTCTTGTCTCTTCAGTAGCTCCACGCCCATTTCTGGAGCTCCTTTAAGCGGCACGCTTAAACCCCTCTCCTCAGGCACCAGGAGGCAAAGAGGGAAGAAAAGGTCTCTTGCCTCTTTGGCAGCTCCAGTCTTCAACTGGACTCCCTCCGGGCTAGGCATGGTACACTAACCCCTTCAGGCTGTTTTCACTCTGCCAACTCCAGACCTTTCCCTGGGATCCAACTGAAGCCTGAGGCTAAGCTCCCAGCCCCGCCTGCCCTGGTGGGTGAGCAGACAAGCCTCTCGGGCTGGTGAGTGCTGGTTGGCACTGATCCTCTGCGGGAATCTCTCCACTTTGCTTTCTGCACCCTGTGTCTGTGCTCTACTGCGCAGCTCTGAAGCTTCTCCCTCTGCCACCCACAGTCTCTGCCCACTAAGGGACTTCTAGTGTGTGGGAATCTTTCCTCCTTCATGGCTCCCTCCCACTTGTGCAGGTCTCGTCCCTATTCTTTTGTCTCTGTTTATTCTTTTTTCTTTTGCCCTACCCAGGTAAGTGGGGAGTTTCTTACCTTTAGGGAGGTCTGAGGTCTTCTGCCAGTGTTCGGTGGGTGTTCTATAGGAGAAGTTCACGTGTAGATGTATTTCTGATGTATCTGTGAGGAGGAAGGTGATCCCTGTGTCTTACTCTTCCACCATCTTCTCGCTCCTCCATCAATACAGTTTATTTTAAAATTGATGTTCTATCCTTCAGCATTGTTCAACTAGTTTTTCATTCTAATAAAATTTTTGTTTGCTTCATTTTCTTTATTTTGGTGTGTGTGTGTGTGAGTGTGTGTGTGTGTGTATTCCTTAGGATTTTCTAAATACAACATTAGGTCATCCTGAAATAGCGATCATTTTACTTTTCCTTTCTAATATGGATATCTTTCATTTCTTTTCTTGCCTAACTGTCCTGGCTAGAACATCCACTGCAATGCTGAATAAAAGTGGGAAGAGTAAATAGCTTTGTACTGTTCCTAATATTAGGGGGGAGTGCATTCAGTATTTCATCATTAAACATGATGTTAGTTGTGAGCTTTTTTGTGCATGTTTTTTTTTATCAGACTGAGGACAGTATCTTGCATTCCTATTTGTTTGAGTGTTTTTATAATGAAAGTATTTTGGATTTTGTCAAATTATTTTATTTTTCTACCTCTGTTAAGCTGGTCATGGCTTTTGTCCCTTATTCTGTTTAATATGGTGTATTACACTGATAGATTTTCATATGTTAAACCAATGTTGCATTCCTGGGATAAATCCCACATGGTTATTGTGTTTAATTTTTGTTACATGTGGCTGGGTTTTGTTTGCTAATATTTTGCTGAGGATTTTTTGTGTCTATGTACCTATGGCATGTTGTTATATAGTATTTTTTTGTTGTTGTTGTTATTCTTGTGATGTCTTTGACTGGTTTTGGTATCAGGGTAATATTGGTCTTATAGAATGAGTTGGGAATTGGCCCCTCCTCTTTTAATTTCTGGCAGTGTTTGTGAAGTGCTGGTGTTAATTATTCCTAATATTTAGTGAAATTCACCAATGAAGCAATTTGGGTCTGGGCTTTCCTTTGTAGGAATGTTTTTAAAATTATTATTATTAATTCAATCACTTTGCCCATTATAAGTTTACTCAATATTCTATTTATTCTTGAGTCAGTTTTGGTAGCTTGTACCTTTCTAGGAATTTATCTAGTTTGTTTAGGCTATCTAGTTTATTGGCACACAGCTGCTCATATTAATCCCTTATAACACTTAAAGTCAGTACTGAGATCTCCTTTTATATTCCTGATTTTCATAATTCAAATCTCTTCTTCTTTTTTTCTTTGGTCAGTCTAGCTAAAGGTTTTTCAAGTTTATTGTTCTTTGTAAAGAACCAATTTTCATTTCATTAGTTTTCTCTAATGTTTTACTATTCTCCATTTAATTTATTTCCCATCTAATTTTTATTATTTACTTCCTTCTGTTGGCTTTGGGTTTAATTTTCTCTTGTTTTCCAGTTTATTAAGGTGAAAAGGTAATGTTATTTATTTTTATTATATATTTTTAAATACAGATATTTACAGCTATAAACTTTCTCTAAGCACTGCTTTACTGCATCCTGTAAGTTTGGGTATGTTGTGTTTTGGTTTTTATTCATCTCAAAGCATTTTCTAAATTCCCAGTGATTTCTTCTTGGACCCAGTGTCTAGTTAGGAGTATGATGTTTTATTTCCACATATTTGTAAATTTCCCAAGTTTTCTTCTGTTGATTTGTAATTTTATTCCATTGTAGTCTAAGAATATACTTTTTATTATTTCAGTTCTATTAAATTTACTGAGAACTGCTTTATGGTCTTATATATGGTTTATCTGGAGAATGTTACAAGTACCCTTGAGAAGAATGTGCACTCTTCTGTTGTTGGGTGGAGTGTTCTATTGACTTCAAATCTGATGTTGAGCTCTCTAAGTAACTTTTTAATTTTAATTATAGTAATTTTCAATTCTAAAATTTCTATTTGTTTATTTTTATAATTTATATCTCATTGATATTCTTTATTTGGTGAGACATTGCTCTCATATTATTCTTTAATTCTTTGTTCATGGTTTCCATTAACTCTGAAAATATTTAAGACAGTTGATTTAAAGTCTTTGTCTAGTAAGTCCAATGTGTTGGTGTCCCAGGGACAATTCTATTAACTGCTTTTTAAGTCTGTGTATACACCATACTTCTGTGTTTCTTTGCATGTCTCATAACATTTTATTGAAAACTAGGCATTTAAAATATATAATGTGGTAACTCTTGGAATCTGATTCACCCCACACTCCATGGTTTTTGTTGTTTTAATTTGTTGTTGGTGGTGGTTAGTTAGTTTAGTTTCTTTCCTAAATTAATTATTCAAAGTCAGTATTCTTTGTCATGTATGATCACTGACGTCTTTCTTTGGTTATATTAGTTGTTAGCTAATGACTAGACAGAGATTTAAGTGCCTTGAACCAATATGTCTACTTGCCTTTGCCAAGGGACTCTGTATGTGTTTTGGGGCATGCTTCCTCTTGCAAAGAGCATCAATGTCAGAGAGATTAGGTTCTTTACATATCTTTCTTGGAATTGCACACAGCCCTGAACATGCACATGGCTTTCTAGATTCATCAATATATATTGGTGGTTTATCAAAGCCCCCAATAACATTTTGTTTCCAGTTTTTCCTTATTAGCTTTATTTTATTTTTTTTTGGATCATACTTTTTTTATCCCCAACTTATATTGTCACCTCAACAGCTGCAATGTTAAACAACTGCTGCTGACTTTTTTTGACAGTCACCTTAGGGATAGGGCTGTTTTCACAGAGTAAGCTCTGAGTCTGATCAGGTAAAGATAAGCCTTGAAAATTAAGCTTTTCAGGCAGTCTCCAGACAGGTCAAATTGTGACAGTTGTTTTGGGATAGGGCTTTTAGGAGCTCTAAACCAAATTTTCCCCCTCCAGTGTCTGCTGCACTGTTGGTTTCCACAGCTTCAGTCACAGTGAGTCTGTCAATTTTTAAGGTTATTGAAGAGCTGGAGAACATGGGAGTTGAGCAAGTTGAAATGTTATAAAATTCATTGTTCTTACTGACATTCAGCCAGTTTTCCTAACTAAACACTCTTTGGATTGTTGCAAAGCTTTGGTTAATTTCTATTGTTCCAAAATTTTTGACTTTTTTTTGGCCAGTGTTCAGGTGCTTTTACGGAAGGGCATATTTCCAGGAATTTTTACTTCACCATCCCAGAAGTTTCTTCAAGAAGGGCACCTTTTGTTTCTAGAATTCAAACAAAGTATTCTTAAGGTGTCTTGGTGGTATAAAAATCATAGGATTTGAGATTAGACACACTGTAATTTGAATCCTAGCTCAATTATCTGCTTGTTGTGTGATCTTTGGCAAGTGACTTATCCTCCTTGCATCTCAATTTTCTTATTTATACAGTGAGGATGATAATTTCTACATCATAGGATTGTTGTAAGAATTAAATGAAATAATTGATACAAAACTTCTGGTATATGGAAAGTATTAAGTGCATGTTAAATTTGACATTTGCTTTTTTGCTTAACTGAAAACTCAGTAATTCTAATCTCCGTAAGTTGGTATGCCTCAGGTTGGAGTTGCCCAATATATTTGGTACAAACATATGTAATAATGGTGTTAGGATGTTCATCCAGTGGATACCACACCATTAGCTGTTACCTCTTAGCTACAGACTCAGTTGCAAGGTGCCTTTAGGACTTGGTTGTTATATTACCAATGCAAAACTCCATTTTCATCGTGTCTCCCAGCACTGGGTTGGCTTTACTAACAGAAATACTGCATTGTTGACTTATTTTTAGCCTCTATTTGTCACCATGCCCCATCGATCTTTTTTAGCCCCACTCTCACATAGCCAGTTATTTCTCTTATTTATTATTTATTTATTGTTAGATTTATATAGTGCTTTCCTCCCTAAAAGCTTAAGTCACTGTACAGAGAACTTAAAAACATGGCCCATCAAACATTACACATCTAAAATAAAATTGAAAACGGGGAAAGTAGGAAAGCAAACAGGAATGGAAAACCTGAGGGATAATGGATGATCAGGAGAAAGGGAAGAAGTGTGTGCTGGACAATTTGTTTTTCTGTTTTTGGTATTCCACTCTGAGAACTTATCCATGGTGAGTTTTTTTGTTTTGTTTTGTTTTGTATGGTTTTAAATTTTATTTTCAGGTCTCTGATCCAGTCTCAAAATGCCTGAGGTCATTTACAGTTCAAAAGAGATAGTTATGTTTTACCTGTACAGATTTGGGTGAACAGAAACACAACTCTATGTGTATTCTCTTCTATTGCCTAAATCATAGATTTAAAAGGTAAATAACTTTAGCCTCAGAATCAATTTCTTCCTTGATAGGGGGATGTGCTAATGAAGTGTGAACTTTTAGAAGGAAAACTGTATCTTGCATGAACAAATTTGTTGTATTCCCTGTGTGATGGCAGACAATGCTAAAAGGAAGAAAGTACTTCATGGACTGTGAGTCATTAAGAGCATCAAACTGACGTAAGGTACAGTGAATTATGAATATTACTGGGGATGAAGTTGTAAGGAAGAATGATAATAGTGTCCTTGCTTGTTATCCCTCAAACTATGGCATCCCACAATATACACTTACAGTTTACAAGTATAAATCCAAATGAGTTTCATGTTTAGGGTACACCAAACTCTAAACACCAATGTGTTCATTATATACTTATAGTTTACTATAAGTATTATGGAGGGTATTGAGGGGGCATGTATGAATGAATGTTAACCTACTGTCTCTCACATTGATTGTTGCATATTCACCATTTGAGATCACTTACGGGACATTCTTTGTTTAATATCACTGTTTTATACACACACACACATAAACACACTTTCCCTCTAGGGCATTAAAGTGTGGTTTGTGTGTTCAGAGTTTATTATTCATTTTTGTTATTTTGATTACCATTAGTATTTATCCCAGAGGGGTTAAAATCAACCCAGATAATTCACTGGCTCCTTAGCAGATTAGAAGAAGAAGCATTTGAAATTAATTTTTCCTGTATCCTGTTACCATGAATGAGGACAGTTTGACTTAAGTCATGATTTGCAATAGGTTGGGGGCTCCAGGGTTTTGCCAATTATTTCATTCAACTGCTACTGGGGTGATTTTTTTGTGTGTGAATTTCACTTAAAAGAGATATGTCAGAAGATTGTTCAGAAAATACAGACCAGGCTTCCCCGGTGGCACAGTGGTTGAGAGTCTGCCTGCCGATGCAGGGGACACGGGTTCGTGCCCAGGTCTGGGAAGATCCCACATGCCGTGGAGTGGCTGGGCCCGTGAGCCATGGCCGCTGAGTCTGCACGTCCGGAGCCTGTGCTCTGCAATGGGAGAGGCCACAACAGTGAGAGGCCCACGTACCGCAAAAAAAAAAAAAAAAAAAAAAAAAAAAATACAGACCAAATTCATTTTCAAAAACTAAACAGATTTTCCACAAGGCTTCTACTGTGACAAAAGCCCTGGATAAGAATCTTTATCTGGATGTCTTAGATCCAGGCCTATTTCTATTTTCTCTATGTTAGATTCCAGTCCCCTTACTATTGCTCTCTGTAGCATGTCATTCCTTCAGGAACTATCACTGAGGCTCTTAAAGTTTTGCTACAGTCCCAAAGGGCATCCTGTTCTAAAACAATCATGGTAGCTGTAATAGTGTTTCAAAGGCTTGGCTGTTTTCCTGAATTTTGGTTTCGATCCCTTTTTTTCAAAGAAGTTGAACAATATCTTTCGTAATAGTTTAATATTATTGTGAAATGTCTCTAACATTTAATATAGTAGTCTTATAAAATATTTTTATTATTGGAGTAAAGTTGCTTTACAATGTTGTGTTAGTTTCTGCTGTACAATGAAGTGAATCAGCTATATGTATGCATATATCCTCTCCCTCTTGGACCTCCCTCCCACCACTGCCCCCTTCCCACCCATCTAGGTCATCATGGAGCACCAAGCTGAGCTCCTGTGTTATACAGCAGGTTCCCACTAGCTGTCTATTTTACACATGGTAGTGTATTTATGTCAAACCCAATCTCCCAATTCGTCCCACCCTCCCCTCCCCCCATGTCCACTTGTCTGTTCCCTATGTCTATGTCTCTATTCCTGCCCTACATTCATCTGTACCATTTTTCTAGGTTCCACATATATGCATTAATATACGATATTTTGTTTAAGCCAAAAGAGTTTATTCCCTTCCCTTCCTCAAACAGCATGCAACTAAATAGCTTCACTTTGAGAAATACAGGATACAGCATGCCTGGTACAGGGTAAAAACTGATTAGTTTAATATTTGTGATGAGTGGATGTTTTATACTGATGAATTCATGCTGTCTGTCATATATCTTTGAAAAGTACATTAATGTGGTCTCAATTCTAAATGAAAAACAAAATTAGTGAGTTCTAGTGAGTTTAGTTAGTAAACTGTAAGTATATAATGAATCAATATTACAAATCATTTTAGAAAATATTTTCACCTGACACTTTTTGCTTGTCCAAAGTACTTTTATTCTCTCTCTCTCTCTCTTTTACACACACACACACACACACACACACACACACACACACACACAGTCTCTCAATCTCTATTTCTCATCATTGGTTTGAAAGTGAGTGACAATCTCCTTAGAATGATTTTTCCCTTATTTTGATAGCTATTTCCTTGTCCTGATTGATTTTATGTCAATCTGGCCTAATTATGTTCAGGTGTAAGATGTCAGACTGTTGTAATAAGCTAGGTTGGAGGGCTTGGAGTGAGTTGACTGTTATATTCCAAGCTAGGGCTACAATAAGCTGTATTCTTTTCTAATTATTGCCCCACATCCTGGCATTAGATTATTTGGTGCCTAGGTGTTTTGCTAAGTGATCTACAAAGATCAACCTGAGTTTGTAATAAACTTCTAAGAGACCAACCTCCTAGACAACGGAGATAGGGACATTGACTGTGAAGATAGGGGCACTGTCTTTGCCCTTCCTTTCTCCCAAAGCAGGTTAACACTCAGACACAGAACTGCTATTTGACTGAAACAAGCAGGTAATAATGGGAATTGCCTCCTAGTTTGGTAAATGACAATGCAATTGCAGTTGACATATCCTTGCCCCATCAGCCTAATTTTAAAAAAAGTAATTATATTCTTATATTTTCTATCAGCATATCCACAATTATTCTATGCTCTGGCTCATAGAAAAAAAGAATTCTAATAATTGCCATGGAGACTTTGAGTTTAAAATGGTATGTGGCTAAGCAGAACTTAAGATGACTCTCCCAATATCTACTAAAATGTAACAAACTAATAGGAGATCAAGAAATTTTGGAAAACTATGACTGAAAAATGATTGCTGGAACTAAAATGAAATTCTAGTAACTTTAAGAACAATGAAGCTGGTTTGCAACCTGAAAGTTCCTGAACCAACAGTCTTAGTCACATAAATAAGAGCAGGAAGACATTTTTCTCCACCTTTACTGTACGACACTGTGATGCAGGGTTTGTATCAATCAGACTACTGCACAATTGCCCTGCTACTTTTAAAAAATAAATGGATTGATTTATAAAAAGCTTACTATAATGTTCAAATAATGTAGTACAAATAAGGAAACCCAAATAACCCCAAATATCAACTCCAGATATAATCACTATTAGTCACTGAACACCCTTCCAAACATCTTCTATACAAATATATGCATAGATGTTAATAGAAAATTTTATTTAAATGACATCATGCTACACATGTTTTTGGGGTTTTTTTTGGCTTTTCTTCTGCGTTACACAGGCCTCACACTGTTGTTGTGGCCTCTCTTGTTGCGGAGCATAGGCTCTTGACATGCAGGCTCAGTGGCCATGGCTCATGGGCCTAGCTGCTCCATGGCATGTGGGATCTTCCTGGACTGGGGCACGAACCCGTGTCTCCTGCATCGGCAGGCGGATTCACAACCAGTGTGCCACCAGGAAAGCCCCCTCTTTCTTTCTGTCTTTCCTTTATCCCTTCCTTCCTTCTCTCTCTCTCTCTCTTCAGTGAGATGGGGCTCTCAGGGCTAAGCCAGTCTTACCATGGCCAACACTGGCTTATTTCTTCACTTACACCAAGTGACGGATACTGGATGGTACTGAATTCTGATATTAAGTAATGCAGAGACCCCATACAAGAGGGAAAATCCAACTTTTTTTTCAGTAAAATTATAAAAGTTTAATTTTAACAATTGTTTTAGCTGTTAAAAGGAAATTACTGCTCCTCGATGGGGTAAATAATTCGGTTAATATAGTGGTGTCTTTATTCGCTTGTAAATAATTTTAAACATTTTAATATATTTCTATTGAATTACTAAGAAAGAAAGTGAAACATGAATATAAAATAATAGTAATCCTAAACCTAAAATTCCGCTTTACTATGTGAGTTTAGAGGAAAGAATATTTCTTCCTTGGTTATTTTCAGCTTAAGGAATGAAATTAGGATGTTATAAACACAAAGAGAGAGCAGGTAGATAATGCACATGAGTACAATGCACCTGGTATTGGGGAAACAATAGAATGATGGAGACTGCAGAAAGCTCCAAAACATATGTCTGTCTAAAGATAGTCACTGTTGTTCAGCTCCAGAGATCCCTACGTGAGAACTTGCATCCATTTTTGCTAGATTTAGTGATTTTCAAGAAGCTGGAAATCCAGATTGTTAGCAATCCTTTAAAAATAGTATATTAATGACTGCATAATAATCCTTTAAATTGATGTACCATTGTTTATTTAATTAGATGTTTGTTTCCAGTTTTCTCTATTATAAATAATGGCTTAAAACATTTTATTAAAAATTTTGAAATTTCTAATTATTTTATAGGATATGTTTCTAAGAATAAAATTACTAGGGTAAAGGATCCAAACAGTTTTTTTTTTTTTTTTTTTTTTTTTTTTTTTTTTTGGTGGTACGCGGGCCTCTCACTGTTGTGGCCTCTCCCGTTGTGGAGCACAGGCTCCCGACGCACAGGCTCAGAGGCCATGGCTCACGGGCCCAGCCGCTCCGCGGCATGTGGGATCTTCCCGGACCGGGGCACGAACCCGTGTCTCCTGCATCGGCAGGCGGATTCTCAACCACTGCGCCACCAGGGAAGCCCTCCAAACAGTTTTAAGGCTCTTAACTCCATATACTTAACTTTCAGAAAAGCTTTTACCAATTTATATTCCTATCATTATGTCTGTATTCTTATCTCCTTGTCAGCCTTAACTACTGTGTTGGCCAAAAAGTTCCTTTGGCAAAACCTGAAAGAACTTAATGGCCAACCAAATATTATTATAAAACAATTGTTTGTAAAGATGATAAACAATAATGTTATTTTTCTTCTGCAGATAATCTTTCCCTCATTTTTCCCTTCTGAATTTCTTACAATATCAAATCAATACATCTTTTCCTGTATTATTATTTTCTTTTTAAAAATTTTTATCTTGTATTGGATTTTACTTGATTAACAATGTTGTGTTTCAGGTATACAGCAGTGATTCAATTTATGTATATATATATATATAAAATACATATACATATATACATGTATCAATTCTTTTTCAAATCCTTTTCCCATTTACATTATTACAGAATATTGAACAGTATTCCCTGTGCTGGAGGGTAGATCTTTGTTGGTTATCTATACATATATAATTTTTTAACATCTTTATTGGGGTATAATTGCTTTACATTGTTGTGTTAGTTTCTGCTGTATAAAAAAGTGAATAAGCTATATGTATACTTATATCCCCATATCCACTACTCTTGTGTCTCCCTCCCATTTGCCCTGTCCCACCTGTCTAAGTGGTTTCAAAGCACTGAGCTGATCTCCCTGTGCTATGCAGCTTGTCCCACTAGCTATTTTACATTTGGTGGTGTATATATGTCCATGCCACTCTCTCACTTCATCCCAGCTCACCCTTCCCCCTCCCCGTGTCCTTAAGTCCATTCTCTACATCTGTAACTATAATCCTGTTCAGCTGCTAGGTTCTTCAGAACCTTTTTTTTTTTTTTTTTTTTTTTTTTTTTAGTTTTCATATATATGTGTGTTAACATACAGTATCTGTTTTTCTCATTCTGACTTACTTAACTCTGTATGACAGATTCTAGGTCCATTCACCTCACCACAAAAAAACTCAATTTCATTTCTTTTAATGGCTGAGTAATATTCCATTGCATATATGGGCCACATCTTCTTTATCCATTAATCTGTCAATGGACACTTAGGAAGCTTCCATGTCCTGGCGATTGTAAATAGAGCTGCAGTGAACATTGTGGTACATGACTCTTTTTGAATTATGGTTTTCTCAGGGTATATGCCCTGCAGTGGGATTGCTGGGTCATATGGTAGTCCTATTTGTAGTTTTTTAAGGAAACTCCATACTGTTCTCCATAGTGGCTGTATAAACTTACATTTGTACTAACAGAGCAAGAGGGCTCCCCTTTCTCCACACCCTCTCCTGCATTTATTGTTTGTAAATTTTTTGATGATAGCCATTCTGACTGGTGTGAGGTGATACCTCATTGGAATTCTGATTTGCATTTCTCTAATGATTAGTGATGTTGAGAATCCTTTCATGAGTTTGTTGGCAATCTGTATAACTTCTTTGGAGAAATGTCTGTTTCAGTCTTCTCCCCATTTTTGGATTGGGTTGATTTTTTTTTTTTTTTTTTTTTTTTTGATATTGAGCTGCATGCCTGCTTGTATATTTTGGAGATTGAACCTTTGTCAATTGTTTCATTTGAAAATATATTGTCCCATTCTGAGGGTTGTCTTCTTGTCTTGTTTATGTTTTCCTTTGCTGTGTAAAATTTGTTATGTTTCATTAGTCCCCACCTGTTTTTTTTTTGTTTGTTTGTTTTTATTTCCATTTCTCTAGGAGGTGGGTTAAAAAGGATCTTGCAGTGATTTATGTCATAAAATTTTCTGCCTATGTTTTCGTCTAAGAGTTTGATAATGTCTGGCCTTACACTAGGTCTTTAATCCATTTTGAGTTTATTTTTGTGTATGGTGTTAGGGAGTATTCTAACTTCATTCTTTTACATGTAGCTGTCCAGTTTTCCCAGCACCAATTATTGTGGAGGCTGTATTTTCTCCATTGTATACTCTTGTTTCCTTTATCAAAGATAATGTGAACATATGTGCATGGGTTTATCTCTGGGTTTTCTATCCTATTCCATTGATCTATATTTCTCTTTTTGTGCCAGTACAATACTGTCTTGATTACTATAGCTTTCCCATGTAGACTGAAGTCAGGGAGCCTGATTCTTCCAGCTGCATTTTTTTTTCCAGCTGCATTTTTTTTTTTTTTTTCGAGATTGCATTGACTCTTCGGGGTCTTTTGTGTTTCCATACAAACTGTGAAATTTTTTGTTCTAGTTCTGTGAAAAATGCCATTGCTAGTTTGATAGGGATTGCATTGAATGTGTAGATTGCTTTAGGTAGTATAGTCATTTTCACAGTGTTGATTCTTCCAATCCAGGAACATGGTATATCTCTCCATCTATTTGTATCATCTTTAATTTCTTTCATCAGTGTCTTATAATTTTCGGCATACAGGTCTTTTGTCTCCTTACGTAGGTTTATTCCTAGATATTTTATTCTTTTTGTTTCAGTCGTAAATGGGAGTGTTTTCTGAATTTCATTTTTAGATTTTTCATCATTAGTGTATAAGAATGCCAAAGATTTCTGTGCATTAACTTTGTATCCTGCTACTTTACCAAATTCATTGATTAGTTCTAGTAGTTTTCTGGTAGCATCCTTAGTATTCTCTATGTATAGTATCATGTCATCTGCAAACAGTGACAGCTTTACTTCTTCTTTTCCGATTTGGATTCCTTTAATTTCTTTTTCTTCTCTGATTTCTGTGGCTAAAACTTCCAAAACGATATTAAATAAGAGTGGTGAGAGTGGACAACCTTGTGTTGTTCCTTATCTTAGTGGAAAAGGTTTCAGATTTCACCATTGAGGTCGATGTTGTCTGTGGGTTTGTCATATATGGCCTTTATTATGTTGAGGAAAGTTCCCTCTATGCCTACTTTCTGCAGGGTTTTTATCATAAATGGATGTTGAATTTTGTCAAAAGCTTTCTCTGCATCCATTGAGATGATCATGTGGTTTTTCTCCTTCAGTTTGTTGATATGGTGTATCACGTTGATTGATTTGCGTATATTGAAGAATCCTTGCATTCCTGGAATAAACCCCACTTGATCATGGTGTATGATCCTTTTAATGTGCTGTTGGATTCTGTTTGCTAGTACTTTTTTTGAGAATTTGTGCATCTATGTTCATCAGAGATATTGGCCTGTAGTTTTCTTTCTTTGTGACATCTTTGTTTGCTTTCGGTATCAGGGTGATGGTGGCCTGTAGAATGAGTTTGGGAGTGTTCCTCCCTCTGTTATATTTTGGAAGAGCTTGAGAAAGATAGGTGTTACCACTTCTCTTAATGATTGATAAACCTCGCCTGTGAAGCCATCTGGTCCTAGGCTTTTGTTTGTTGGAAGATTTTTAATCACAGTCTCAATTCCAGTGATTGTGATTGGTCTGTTCACATTTTCTATTTCTTTCTGGTTCAGTCTTGGCATGTTGTGCACTTCTAAGAATTTGTCCATTTCTTCCAGGTTGTCCATTTTATTGACATATAGTTGCTTGTAGTAATCTCTCATGATTTCTACATGATTTCTGCAGTGTCAGTTACTTGTCCTTTTTCATTTCTAATTCTATTGATTTGAGTCTTCTCCCGTTTTTTCTTGATGAGTCTGGCTAATGGTTTATCAATTTTGTTTATCTTCTCAAAGAACCAGCTTTTAGTTTTATTGATCTTTGCTATCATTTCCTTCATTTCTTTTTCATTTATTTCTGGTCTGATCTTTATGATTTCTTTCCTTCTGCTAACTTTGGTGCATTTTTATTCTTACTCTAAGAGCTTTAGGTGCAAGGTTAGGTTGTTTATTTTACATGTTTCCTGTTCCTTAAGGTAGGATTGTATTGCTATAATCTTCCCTGTTAGAACTTCTTTTGATGCATCCCATAGGTTTTGGGTCGTTGTGTCTCCACTGTCATTTGTTTCTAGGTATTTGTTTGATTTCCTCTTTGATTTCTTCAATGATCATTTTGTTATTAAATAGTGTATGGTTTAGCTTCATGTGTTTGAATTTTTTACAGATCTTTTCCTGTAATTTTATCTAGTCTCATAGCATTGTGATTGGAAAAGTTACTTGATACAATTTCAATTTTCTTAAATTTACCAAGGCTTGATTTGTGACCCAAGATATGATCTATCCTGGAGAATATTTCATGAGCACTAGAGAAAAAAATGTGTATTCTGTTGTTTTTGGATGGAATGTCATATAAATATCAATTAAGTCCATCTTGTTTAATGTATCATTTAAAGCTTGTGTTTTCTTATTTTTTTTTTTTTTTTCATTTTGGATGATTTGTCCATTGGTGAAAGTGGAGTCTTAAAGTACCCTACAATGAATGTGTTACTGTCAATTTCCCCTTTTATGGCTGTTAGTATTTGGCTTATGTATTGAGGTGCTCCTATGTTGGGTGCATAAATATTTACAATTTTTGTATCTTCTTGTTGGATCGATCCCTTGATCATTATGTAGTGTCCTTCTTTTTCTCTTGTAATAGTCTTTATTTTAAAGTCTATTTTGTCTGATATGAGAATTTCTGCACCATCTTTCTTTTGATTTCGATTGCATGGTATATCTTTTTCCATCCCGTCATTTTCTGTCTGTATGTGTCCTTAGGCCTGAAGTGGGTCTCTTGTAGAAGCATTTATATAGACCTTGTTTTTGTATCCACACAGCCAGTCTATGTGTTTTGGTGGGAGCATTTAATCCGTTTAGATTTAAGGTAATTATCGATATGTATGTTCCTCTTCCCATTTTCTTAAATGTTTTGGGTTTGTTATTGTAGTTCTTTTCCCTCTCCTGTGTTTCTTGTGTAGAGAAGTTCCTTTAACATTTGTTATAAAGCTGTTTTGGTGGTGCTGAACTCTCTTTGCTTTTGCTTATATGTAAAAGTTTTAATTTCTCCATCAAATCTGAATGAGATTCTTGCTGGGTAGAGTAATCTTGGTTGTGGGTTTTTCTCCTTCATCACTTTAAATATGTCCTGCCACTCCCTTCTGGCTTGCAGAGTTTCTGCGGAAAGATCAGATGTTAACCTTATGGGGATTCCCTTGTGTGTTATTTGTTGTTTTTCCCTTGCTGCTTTTAATATGTTTTCTTTGTATTTAATTTTTGACAATTTGATTAATATGTGTCTTGACGTGTTTTGCCTTGGATTTATCCTGTATGGGACTCTCTGTGCTTCCTGGACTTGATTGACTATTTCCTTTCCTGTATTAGGGCAGTTTTCAACTATAATCTCTTCAAATATTTTCTCAGTCCCTTTCTTTTTCTCTTCTTCTTCTGGGACCCCTATAATTCGAATGTTGTTGCATTTAATGTTGTCCCAGATGTCTCTGAGACTGTCCTCAGTTCTTCTCATTCTTTTTTCTTTATTCTGCTCTGCAGTAGTTATTTCCAGTCTTTTGTCTTTCAGGTCACTTATCTGTTCTTCTGCCTCAGTTATTCTGCTATTGGTCCCTTGTACAGTGTTTTAAGTTTCATTTATTATGTTTTTCATCATTGCTTGTTTCCTCTTATTTCTTCTAGGTCCTTGTTAAATGTTCCTCATTTTTTTTCTATTCTATTTCCAAGATTTTGAATCATCTTTACTATCATTATTCTGAATTCTTTTTCAGGTAGACTGCCTATTTCCTCTTCATTTGTTATATCTGTTTGGTTTTTACCTTGCTCATTCATCTGCTGTGTGTTTTTCTGTCTTCTCAGTTTGCTTATCTTACTGTGTTTGAGGTCTCCTTTTTGAAGGCTGCAGGTTCATAGTTCCCACTGATTTTGGTGTCTGTCTCCAGTGGCTCTAGTTAGTTCAGTGGGTTGTGTAGGCTTTCTCGTGGAGAGTATTAGTCCCTGAGTTCTGGTGGATGAGGCTGGATCTTGTCTTTCTGGTGGGCAGGCCCATGTCTGGTGTTGTGTATGGGAATGTTGGTAGCCTTATTATGAATTTAGGCAGCCTCTCTGCTAATGGCTGGGGTAGTGTTCCTGTTTTGCTAATTGTTTGGCATAGAGTGTCCAGCACTGTTTGTTGCTGGTCCTTGAGTGAAGCTGGGTTTTTTTGTTGAGATGGAGATCTCTGGGAGATTTTTGCCATTTGATATTACATGAAGGTGGGAGGTCTCTTGTGGACCAGTATCCTGAAGTTGGCTCTCCCACTTCAGTGGCACAGCCCTGACGTCGGGCTGGAGCACCAAGAGTCTTTCATCCACATGGCTCAGAATAAAAGGGAGATAAGTAGAAAGGAACAAAGAAAGAAAGAGGATAAAATAAAATAAAATAAAGTAAGATAAATTAAAATAATATAAGTATTAAGAAAAAAATTTTTTCATAAAGAAAAAAAAAACTAACTAACAAAAAATCCTGGATGGACAGAACCCTTGGACAAATGGTGAAGGCAAAGCTCTACAGACAAAATTTCACAAAGAAGCATACACATACACACTCACAAAAGGAGGAAAAGTGGAAAAAATTATAAATCTTCCTCCCAAATCCACCTCCTCAATTTGGGATGATTCATTTTCTATTCAGGTATTCCACAAATGCAGGGTTCCTCAAGTTGACAGTGGAGGTTTTATCTCCTGCTTCTGAAGCTGCTTGGAGAAATTTCCCTTTCTCTTCTTTGTTCACATTGCTCCCGGGGTTCAGCTTTGGACTTGGTCCCATGTCTGCATGTAGGTTTTCTGAGGGCCCTTGTTCTTTGCTCAGACAGGACGGGGTTAAAGGAGCAGCCGTTTCGGGGGCTCTGGCTTACTCAGGCTGGGGGAGGGAGGGGCACGGAGTGTGGGGCGAGCCTGTGGTGGCAGAGGCCGGCATGACATTGCACCAGCCTGAGGCCTGCCGTGCGTTCCCACTGGGAAGTTGTTCTTGGATCTTGGGACCCTGTCAGTGGTGGGCTGCACAGGCTCCCAGGAGGGTATGTGTGGATAGTGACCTGTGCTCGCATACAGGCTTCTTGGTGGTGGCAGCAGCAGCCTTAGCATCTCATGCCCGTCTCTGGGTCTGTGCTGTTAGCCGCGTCTCATGCCTGTCTCTGGAGCTCCTTTAAGCATCCCTATTAATCCCCTCTCCTCGTGCACCAGGAAACAAGGAGGGAAGAAAAAGTCTCTTGCCTCTTTGGCAGGTCCAGACCTTTTCGCCGGACTCCCTCATGGCTAGCCGTGGTGCACTAACCCTTTCAGGCTGTGTTCACGCCACCAGTCCTGATCTGACTGATGCCCAAGCCCCAGCTCCCAGCCCCTGCCTGTCCTGGTGGGTGAGCAGACAAGCCTCTCGTGCTGGTGAGTGCTGGTCGGCACCGATCCTCTGTGTGGGAATCTCTATGCTTTGCCCTCCACACTCCTGTTGCTGTGCTCTGCTCCATGGCTCCGAAGCTCCCTCCTCTGCCATCCACAGTCTCTGCCCATGAAGGGGCTTCCTAACGTGTGGAAATCTTTCCTCCTTCACAGCTACCTCCCACAGGTGCAGGTCCCATCCCTATTCTTTTGTCTCTGTTTAATCTTTTTTCTTTTGCCCTACCCAGGTATATGGGGGAGTTTCTTGCCTTTTGGGAGGTCTGAGGTCCTCTGCAAGCATTCAGTGGGTGTTCTGTAAGAATTGTTCCACATGTAGATGTATTTCTGGTGTATCTGTGAGGAGGAATGTGATCTCTGCATCTTACTCTTCCGCCATCTTCCCCCCTCCTCACTTTTAGTTAATTTCTAATCTCATAGTGTTGTGGTCAGAGAGGATGCCTGATATGATTTCAATTTTCTTAAATTTACTGAGGCTTGCTTTGTGGCCCAGCATGTGATAGGTCCTGGAGAATGTTCCATGTGCACTTGAGAAGAACCTGTATTCTTCTGCTTTTGGATGGAATGCTCTATAAATATCAATTACATACATCTGATCTAATGTGTCATTTAAGGCCTGTGTTTCCTTATTGGTTTTATGTCTGGAATGTCTTTCCATTGATGAAATTGGGGTGTTAAAGACCACCACTATTATTGTGTTACTGTAATTTCTCCTTTTATGGCTGATAGTATTTGCCTTATAAGTTGATGTGCTCCTGTGTTTGATGCATATATATTTACAATTGTTATATCTTCTTCTTGGATTGATGCCTTGATTACTATGTAGTGTCCTTTGTCTCTAACAGTTTTTATTTTAAAGTCTATTTTGTCTGATATGAGTATTTCTACTCCAGTTTTCTTTTGCTTTCCGTTTGCATGAAATAACTTTTTCCATCCCCTCACGTTCAGTCTGTATGTATCCCTTGATCTGAAATGGGTCTCTTGTAGACAGCAAATGGGTCTTGTTTTTGTATCCATTCAGCCAGTCTATATTTTTTGGTTGGAACATTTAATCCATTTATGTTTAAGGTAATTATTGATATGTATGTTCTTACTGCCATTTTAAAAATTGTTCTGGATTTTTTAAAACTTTTTATTTCATATTAGAGTATAGCCTATTAATAACGTTGTGATAGTTTCAGGTGCACAGCAAAGTGACTCAGCCATACCTATACATGTAACCCTTCTCCACCAGACTCCCCTCCTAGTTTTGGATTTATTTTTGTTGGTCTTTTTTCTTCCCTTCTTCTTTTGTTCTCATCTCTTGTGATTTGATGACTAACTTTAGTGTTGAGTTTGGATTCCTTTTTCCTTTTTATGTGTGTATCTATTGTAGATTTTCTGTTTTCTGTTACCATGGAGTTTTGTCATAGCAGTCTATACATAAACAAGATTGTTTTAAGTTCCTAGTCTTTTAATTTCAAATGCATTTCTAATATTCTGCATTTTTGCTCTGTTCTCACAATTGTTGTTTTGATATATTTGTGTGCAGATTTTTTCCTACCTTTTTTCTATGTTTGTCTTTATCGGTGAGGTTTTCTATTCATAATTTTATTGTTTCTAGTTGTGGCCTTTTCTCTTCTGCCTAGAGAATTTCCTTTAGTATTTGTTGCAAATCTGGTCTTGTGGTGCTGAATTCTCTAAACTTTTCCTTGTCTGTAAATTTTTGATTTCTCCATCAACTCTGAATGAGATCCTTGCTGGGTAGAGTATTCTTTGTTGTAGTTTCTTCCTATCATCACTTTAAATATATTGTGCCACCCCCTTCTGGCCTGCAGAGTTTCTGCTGAGAAATCAGCTGATAACCTTATGGGGATTCCATTGTATGTTATTTGTTACCTTTAATCTTCTTTCTTTGTCTTAATTTTTGTTAGTCTGATTAATATGTGTCTTGGCGTGGTCCTCCTTGGGTTTATCCTGCCTGGACTCTATGCTCTTCCAGGTACTAGGTGACTGTTTCCTTTCCTATGTTAGGGAACTTTTCAGCTGTTATCTCTTTTTATTATTTTTAAACATCTTTATTGGAGTATAACTGTTTTACAATAGTGTGTTAGTTTTTCCTTTAAAACAAAGTGAATCAGTTATACATATACATATGTTCCCATAACTCTTCCTTCTTGGGTCACTCTCTCTCCAACCATCCCAATCCCACCCCTCTAAGTGGTCAAAAAGCACAGAGGTGATCTCCATGTGCTATGCAGCAGCTTCCCAATAGCTATCTAATTTACATTTGGTAGTGTATATATGTCCCTGTCACTCTCTCACATCATCACAGCTTACCCTTCCCCCTACCCATATTCTCAAGTCCATGCTTTAATAAGTCTCTGTTTTATTCCCATCCTACCACTAATCTCTTCATGACATTTTTTTCTTAGAGTCCATATATATGTGTTAGCATACGGTATTTTTTTCTCTCCTTCTGACTTACTTCATTCTGTATGACAGACTGCAGGTCTATCCACCTCATTACAAATAACTCAGTTTCATTTCTTTCTATGGCTGAGTAATATTCCATTGTATATATGTGCCATATCTTCTTTATCTATTCATCTGTTGATGGACACTTAGGTTGCTTCCATGTCCTGGCTATTGTAAATAGAGCTGCAATGAACATTTTGGTACATGACTCTTTTTGAATTATGGTTTTCTCAGGGTATATGTCCAGTAGTGGGATTGCTGGGTCGTATGGTAGTTCTATTTGTAGTTGTTTAAGGAACCTCCATACTGTTCTCCATGGTGGCTGTATCAATTTATATTCCCACCAGCAGTGCAAGAGTGTTCCCTTTTCTCCACACCCTCTCCAGCAATTATTGTTTCTAGAGTTTTTGATGATGGCCAATCTGACCGGTGTGAGATGATATCTCATTGTAGTTTTGATTTGCATTTCTCTACTGATTAATGATGTTGAGCATTCTTTCATGTGTTTGTTGGCAATCTGTATATCTTCTTTGGAGAAATGTCTATTTAGGTCTTCTGCCCATTTTTGGATTGGGTTGTTTGTTTCTTTGTTATTGAGATGCCTGAGTTGCTTATAAATTTTGGATATTAATCCTTTGTCAGTTGCTTCATTTGTAAATATTTTCTCCCATTCTGAGGGTTGTCTTTTGGTCTTGTTTATGGTATGCTTTGCTGTGCAAAAACTTTTAAGTTTCATTAGATCCCATTTGTTTATTTCTGTGTTTATTTCCATTTCTCTAGGAGATGGGTCAAAAAGGATCTTGCTGTGATTTATGTCATAGAGTATTCTGCCTATATTTTCCTCTAAGAGTTTGATAGTGTCTGGCCCTACATTTAGGTCTTTAACCCATTTTGAATTTATTTTTGTGTGTGGTATTAGGGAGTGTTCTAATTTCATACTTTTACAGGTAGCTGTCCAGTTTTACCAGCACCACTTGTTGAAGAGGCTGTCTTTTCTCCACTGTATATTCTTGCCTCCTTTATCAAAGAAAAGGTGACCATATGTGTGTGGGTTTATCTCTGGGTTTTCTATCCTGTTCCATTGATCTATATTTCTGTTTTTGTGCCAGTACCATACTGTTTTGATTACTGTAGGCTTGTAGTAGAGTCTGAAGTCAGGGAGCCTGATTCCTCCAGCTCCATTTTTCTTTCTCAAGATTGCTTTGGCTATTCGGGGTCTCTTGTGTTTCCATACAAATTGTGAAATTTTTTGTTATAGCTCTGTAAAAAATGCCAGTGGTAATTTGATAGGGATCACATTGAATCTGTAGATTGCTTTGGGTAGTAGAGTCCTTTTCACAATGTTGATTCTTCCAATCCAAGAACATGGTATATTTCTCCACCTGTTTGTATCATCTTTAATTTCTTTCATCAATGTCTTATAGTTTTCTGCATACAAGTCTTTTGTCTCCGTAGGTAGGTTTATTCCTAGATATTTTATTCTTTTTGTTGCAATGGTAAATGGGAGTGTTTTCTTAATTTCCCTCTCAGATTTTTCATCATTAGTGTATAAGAATGCCAGAAATTTCTGTGCATTAATTCTGTATCCTGCAACTTTACCAAATTCATTGATTAGCTCTAGTAGTTTTCTGGTAGCATCCTTAGGATTCTCTATGTATAGTATCATGTCATCTGCAAACAATGATAGCTTTACTTCTTCTTTTCCTATTTGGATTCCTTTTATTTCTTTTTCTTCTCTGATTGCTGTGGCTAGAATTTCCAAAACTAGGTTGAATAAGAGTGGTGAGAATGAGAAACCTTGTCTTGTTCCTGATCCTACTGGAAATGGTTTCAGTTTTTCACCATTGAGAATGATGCAGGCTGTGGGTTTGTCATATATGGCCTTTATTATGTTGAGGGAAGTTCCCTGTATGCCTACTTGCTGCAGGGTTTTTATCATAAAGGAGTGTTGAATTTTGTCAAAAGTTTTCTCTGCATCTATTGAGATGATCATATGGTTTTTCTCCTTCAGTTTGTTGATATGGTGTATCACGTTGATTGATTTGCGTATATTGAAGAATCCTTGCATTCCTGGAATAAACCCCACTTGATCATGGTGTATGATCCTTTTAACGTGCTTTTGGAGTCTGTTTGCTAGTATTTTGTTGAGGATTTTTGCATCTATGTTCATCAGTGATATTGACCTGTAGTTTTCTTTCTTTGTGACGTCTTTGTCTGGTTTTGGTATGAGGGTGATGGTGGCCTCATAGAATGAGTTTGGGAATGTTCCTCCCTCTGCTCTCTTTTGAGAGAGTTTGAGAAGGATAGGTGTTAGCTCTTCTTTAAATGTTTGATAGAATTCGCCTGTGAAGCCATCTGGTCCTGGGCTTTTGTTTGTTGGAAGATTTTGATTCACAGCTTCAATTTCAGTGCTTGTGATTGGTCTGTTCATATTTTCTGTTTCTTCCTGGTTCAGTCTCGGCAGCTTGTGCATTTCTAAGAATTTGTCCATTTCTTCCAGGTTGTCCATTTTATTGGCATACAGTTGCTTGTAGTAATCTCTAATAATCTTTTGTATTTCTGCAGTTTCAGTTGTTACATTTCCTTTTCCATTTCTAATTCTATTGATTTGACTCTTCTCCCTTTTTTTCTTGATGAGTCTGGCTAATGGTTTATCGATTTAATTTATCTTCTCAAATAACCAGTTTTTAGTTTTATTGATCTTTGCTATTGTTTCCTTCATTTCTTTTTCATTTATTTCAGATCTGATCTTTATGATTTCTTTCCTTCTGCTAAATTTGGGTTTTTTTTTTTTGTTCTTCTTTCTCTAATTGCTTTAAGTGCAAAGTTAGGTTGTTTATCTGAGATGTTTCCTGTTTCTTAAGGTATGATTGTATTGCTATAAACTTCCCTCTTAGAACTGCTTTTGCTGTATCCCATAGGTTTTGGGTCATCGTGTCTCCATTGTCATTTGTTTCTAAGTATTTTTTGATTTCCTGTTTAATTTCCTCAGTGATCACTTCGTTATTAGTAGTGTATTGTTTAGCCTCCATGTGTTTGTATTTTTTACAGATCTTTTCCTGTAATTGATATCTAGTCTCATAGTGCTGTGGTCAGAAAAGGTACTTGATATGATTTCAATTTTCTTAAATTTGCCAAGGGTAGATTTGTGACCCAATATATGATTGATTCTGGAGAATGTTCCATGAGCACTTGATAAAAATGTGTACTCTGTTGTTTTTGGATGGAATGTCCTATAAATATCAAGTAAATCCATCTTGTGTAATGTGTCATTTAAAGCTTGTGTTTCCTTATTTATTTTCATTTTGGATGATCTGTCCACTGGTGACAGTGGGGTGTTAAAGTCCCCTACTATGATTGTGTTACTGTCGATTTCCCCTTTTATGGCTGTTAGTATTTGCCTTATGTATTGAGGTGCTCCTATGTTGGGTGGATAAATATTTACAATTTTTATATCTTCTTCACAGATTGATCCCTTGATCATTATGTAGTGTCCTTCTTTGTCTCTTGTAATGGTTTTTATTTTCAAGTCTATTTTGTGTGATATGAGAATTGCTACTCCAGCTTTCTTCTGATTTCCATTTGCATGGAATATCTTTTTCCATCCCCTTACTTTCAGTCTGTATGCGTCCCAAGTCTGAAGTGGGTCTCTTGTAGACAGCATATATATGGGTCTTATTTTTGTATCCATTCAACCAGTCTGTGTCTTTTGGTGGGAGCATTTAATCCATTTACATTTAAGGTAATTATTGATATGTGCATTCCTGTTACCATTTACTTAATTGTTTTGGGTTGTTCTTGTAAGTCTTTTCCTTCTCTTGTGTTTCTTGCCTGGAGAAGTTCCTTTAGCATTTGTTGTAGAGCTGGTTTGGTGGTGCTGAACTCTCTCAGCTTTTGCTTGTCTGTAAAGGTTTTAATTTCTCCATCAAATCTGAATGAGATCCTTGCTGGGTAGAGTAATCTTGGTTGTAGGTTTTTTTTCCTTCATCACTTTAAATTTCTCCTACCACTCCCTTCTGGCTTGTAGAGTTTCTGCTGAAAGATCAGATGTTAGCCTTATGGGGATTCCCTTGTGTGTTATTTGTTTTTTTTTTTTTTTCCCTTGCTGCTTTTAATATGTTTTCTTTGTATTTAGTTTTTGACAGTTTGATTATTATGTGTCTTGGTGTGTTTTTCCTTGGGTTTATCCTGTATGGGACTTTCTGTGCTTCCTGGACTTGATTGACTATTTCCTTTCCTATATTAGGGAAGTTTTCAACTATAATCTCTTCAAATATTTTCTCAGTCCCTTTCTTTTTCTCTTCTTCTTCTGGGACCCCTATAATTCGAATGTTGGTGCAGTTAATATTGTCCCAGAGGTCTCTGAGACTGTCCTCAGTTCTTTTCATTCTTTTTTCTTTATTCTGCTCTGCAGTAGTTATTTCCACTATTTTATCTTCCAGGTCACTTATCCGTCCTTCTGCCTCAGTTATTCTGCTATTGATCCCATCTAGAGTATTTTTCATTTCATTTATTGTGTTGCTCATCATTGCTTGCTTCCTCTTTATTTCTTCTAGGTCTTTGTTAACTGTTTCTTGCAATTTGTGTATTCTATTTCCAAGATTTTGTATCATCTTTACTATCATTATTCTGAATTCTTTTTCAGATAGACTGCCTATTAACTCTTCATTTGTTAGGTATGGTGTGTTTTTATCTTGCTCCTTCATCTGCTGTGTGTTTTTCTGTCTTCTCATTTTGCTTATCTTACTGTGTTTGGGGTCTCCTTTTTGCAGGCTGCAGGTTCATAGTTCCCGTTGTTTTTGGTGGCTCTCCCCAGTGGCTCAGGTTGGTTCAGTGGGTTGAGTAGGTTTCCTGGTTGGAGGGAGGAGTGCCCCTGTTTTGGTGGATGAGGCCAGATCTTGTCTTTCTGTTGGTCAGGTCCACATCTGGTGGTGTGTTTGGGGATGTTGGTAGCCTTATTATGATTTTAGGCAGCCTCTCTGGTAATGGATGGGTCTGTAGACCTGTCTTGCTCTTTGTTGGGTATAGGGTGTGCAGCACTGTTTGTTGCTGGTCGTTGAGTGAAGCTGGGTCTTGGTGTTGAGATGGAGATCTCTGGGAGATTTTCGTGGTTTGATATTGTGTGGAGCTGGGAGGTCTCTTGTGCACCAGTGTCCTGAGGTTGATTTTCCCACCTCAGAGACATAGCCCTGGTGCCTGACTGGGGCACCAAGAGCCTTTAATCCACATGGCTCAAAATAAAAGGGAGAAAAATAGAAAGGAAAGAAAACAAAGGAAGGAAAGAAGGAAGGAGGGAGGGAGGGAAGAAAGGAAGGAAGAAAGAATGGAGGAAGGAAGAACGGAAGGGAGGAATGAAGGAAGAAAGGAAGGAAGAAATGAAGGAAGGAAGAAATGAATGAAGGAAGAAAGCAAGAAAGGAAGAAAGGAAGGAGGAGAGGAAGAAAGGGAGGAAGGAAGAGAGGAAGGGAGGAAGGAAGGGAGGAACGAAGGAAGGAAGGAAGGAAGAAAGGAGGGAAGGGTGGAATAAAGGAAGGAAGAAAGGAAGGAAGAAAGGAAGAAAGAAAGGGAGATGACGGAATAAAGTAGGATAATGTATAGTTATTAAAATAGACAATAATTATTAAGAAAAATTTCTATTAAAAACAAATAGAAAAACACGTCATTTTAACCCTAGGACATATTGTGAAAGCAAACCTATACAGACAAAATCTCACACAGCAGCACACACATACACACTCACAAAAAGAAAAAAAGGGGAAAATAATAGTATATCTTGCTCCCAAAGTCCACCTCCTCAACTTGGGATGATTCGTTGTCTATTCACGTTTTCCACAGATGCAGGGCATTTCACGTTGATTGTGGAGCTTTAATCCCCTGCTTCTGAGGCTCCTGGTAGAGACCTTGCCCTCTCTTCTTTGTTCGCACAGCTCCTGTGCTTCAGCTTTGGACTTGGCCCCGCCTCTGCGTGTAGGTCATCCGAGGGTGTCTGCCCTTCCCTCAGACAGGGCAGGGTTAAAGGAGCAGTTGATTCGGGGGCTCCAGCTCACTCAGGCTGGGGGGAGGTAGTGGCACGGGTGCGGGGTGATTCCACGGTGGCAGAGGCCGATGTGACGCTGCACCAGCTCATGGCGCACCTCGTGTTCTCCTGGGGAAGCTGTCCCTGGATCCCGGGATCCCGGCAGTAGTGGGCTGCACAGGCTCCTGGGAGGGCCGGTGCGGAGAGTGACCTGTGCTCACACACAGGCCTCTTGGTGGCGGCAGTAGCAACCTTAGCGTCCCACACCCATCTCTACTGTCTGTGCTGAGAGCCGCGGCTTGCGCCCGTTTCTGGAGCTACTTTCACGGTGGTCTTAATCCCCTCTCCTCGCGCCTGAGGAAGCAAATAGGCAAGAAAAAGTCTCTTGTCTCTTCAGCAGCTCCGCGCCCGTTTCTGGAGCTCCTTTAAGCGGCGCGCTTAATCCCCTCTCCTCACGCACCAGGATGCAAAGAGGGAGGAAAACGTCTCTTGCCTCTTTGGCAGCTCCAGACTTCAACTGGACTCCCTCCCGGCCAGCCGTGGTGCACTAACCCCTTCAGGCTGTTTTCACTCTGCCAACTCCAGACCTTTCCCTGGGATCCGACTGAAGCCTCAGCCTCAGTTCCCTGACCCCACCCGCTCCGGCGGGGGAGCAGACAAGCCTCTCGGGCTGGTGAGTGCTGGTCGGCACCGATCCTCTGCGGGAATCTCTCCGCTTTGCCCTCCGCACCATGTGGCTGCACTCTACTCTGCAATTCTGAAGCTTCCCCCTCTGCCACCCGCAGTCTCCACCCATGAAGGGGCTTCTAGTGTGTGGGAATCTTTCCTCCTTCATGGCTCCCTCCCACTGGTGTAGGTCCCGTCCCTATTCATTGTCTCTGTTTATTCTTTCTTCTTTTGCCCTACCCAGGTACGTGGGGAGTTTCTTGCCTTTTGGGAGGTCTGAAGTCTTCTTCCAGCATTCGGTGGGTGTTCTATAGGAGAAGTTCCAGGTGTAGATGTATTTCTGATGTCTCTGTGAGGAGGAAGGAGATCTCCACATCTTACTCTTCCACCATCTTTAAGCTGTCTCCCCTCTCCTGTGTGAGTCTTCCTCCTCTCAGGTCTGTCCTCCATCCAGGTTGGCCTCCTTCCTCTCTGTTTCTCCTCAGTAGGCTCCTCTTCCTTCCTCCTCTTCCTGTCCGTGGCTTTAAGCCCAAGGAAGGAGGAGACCAGGAGCTCAGAGGAGCGGCCTGACCCACCCTAACTCAACACACTCAGAGGAGGAGACAGTCGTGGAGAACGAAGGGAACGGGAAGGGCTCTGTCCTCTAGAAGAGTCAAGGCCAGGACGTCCCCACACACAGGGATGTGCAGAAGGGAGGACTGGGGTTCACCCGGGCACAGGGCGCACAAGACCGCTCCCCTCCACCAAGTCTCAGCCCCAGCTTCTACCAGTGACTTTGATTCGACCCACCAGCTGTTATCTCTTAAAACCTTTTCTCAGGTCATTTCTCTCTCTCCCTTCTCCTTCTGGAACTCCTATAATATGAGTGTTATATTTAATGTTGTCCCAGAGGTCTCTTAGACTGTCTTCATTTCTTTTCATTCTTTTTCTTTATTCTGTTCTTAACAGTCATTTCCACCATTCTTTCTTCCAGTTCCCTTACCCGTTTTTCTGCCTCAATTATTCTGCTATTTATTCCTTCTAGTGTATTTATCCTTTCACTTATTGTATTGTTCATCTCTGTTTGTTTGTTCTTTAGTTTTCCTAGGTCTGTGTTAAACATTTCTTGTATCTTCTTGATCTGTGCCTCCATTCCTTTTCCTAGATCTTGGAACATCTTTATTATCATTACTCTGAATACCTTTTTTGGATAGATTGCCTATCTCCACTTAGTCGTTTTTCTGGGGTTTTATCTTTTTTTCTTCATTTGGGACATATTCCTTTGCTGTCTGTTTTTGTCTAACTTTCTGTGATTGTGGTTTTCGTTCTGCAGGCTGCAGGATTGTACTTCTTCTTGCTTTTGCTCTCTGCCCCCTGGTGGGTGAGGCAGTCTAAGAGCCTTCTTCATGCTTCCTGTTGCAAGGCACTAGTACCTGCCCACTGGTGTGTGGAGCTGCTTCTTGTCCCTCTGGTGGGCAGGACTGTGTCAGAGGGTGTGTTTATCAGGCAGCTATTTATTCAAGAAGACTTTAAGCAGCTTGAATCCTGATGGGTGGGGCTATGCTACCCATGCAGAGGCATCCCAGCACTGGAACCTACAGGCTATTGGATGGGGCCAGGTCTTTGTGAGAAAATGGCAGCATCCAATAGGGCTCACACGAATGTGTACTTACCAGAACTCTGGCTACCAGTGTCAGTGTCCCTAGTGTGAGCCACAGCCTCCCCCCTGCCTCCACAGGAGGCCCTTTAATACTAGCAGGTAAGTCTTCCCCAGTCTCTTATGAGGTCACCACTTTTTTCCCTGGGTCCTGGTATGCATGAGACCCTGTGTGCACCCTCCAAGAGTGAAGTTTCTATTTCCCCCTGTCCTGTGGAATTCCTACAATCAAACCTCACTGACCTTCAAAGCCAGATTCTATGGTAGCTCCTCCTCCCATTGCCAGATCCCCAGGCTGGGGAGCTTGATATGGGGCTCAGAGGTTTCACTCCTGTTGGAAATCTTCCGTGGTATAATTGTTTTCCAATTTTGGGGTTGCCCACCTGGAGTGTATGGGTTTGATTTTATCATGATTTCACCCCTCTTACCTTCTCATTAGGCTTCTTTTTCTTTGGATATAGGGTATCTTTTTTTGTAGCTTACAGCATTTTCTTTTTGTCTGTGGTTGATCACCAGTTAGTTGTGATTTTGGTGTTTCTGTAAGAAGGGGTAAGATCACATCCTTCTACTCCATCATCTTTTCTCTTCCTTCTAGAATCCAGTCTGTATTTTTATTTTTAACTGCTTTTATGCATAGAAAGTTCTTCCCCATTCTCAGGTTGATACTTGTTTCCTTATATTTTATTTTAGCATTTTTATGTATTGTTTGACACTTAACTCCATAATGTTATTGAAATGCTTTGCTCTCTCAGCTATTCTACATTGCATTCCCAAGGAAAGGAAAAGGCAGTTGTTCACATCCATAGTGCATGTGGCACATCAAAGGAAATGATGTAGCAATTCATTGTACTACCTGTATATTACCAGGTTTCTACCTGAAATGGTAAAAGGTTGCTGGAGTGATTAGAGCAAGTGCTGTCAGGGGTGTTATTCTGGGTTGGTGTTACAGAGGAAATGAGTCTTGAGCAGAGTTTTGGTTTAGAGAAGGACCTACTATGACCAAATAGCATACTCCATGCCTGGAGACAAGGTTTGGCATGTAACCATTTGTATATCTAGAAAAGCCTGTATCTATCTCTCTGTAGTTTTTGCTTTATATATATTATGTATGTATGTATGTATGATCTTGACAATTTGAGGTCTGATATGTTCTTTTCTTTTGTTCTTTCCTTAATGCCATGAATCCTGGTACAAAGAAACAGAATCTTAAAGTATAGGTGTTGGGAATGATCTCAGAGACCATTTTATGTTATGCACATAAAAACCAATTTCTGGAATGATGAAATGATTTGCCTCAAACACACAGCCAGAGTCTGCACTAGAATCCAAATCTCTGACTCTTTGTTCAGTGCTCTTTCCATTACAAAAAATTGTTGAAATGTCTCTTTTACTAGATTGTAGATACTTATGATGAAGTGACCATATTGAAAGTGCTTTTTTTCTATATATCACATCACATGTATTTATCATTAAATATACAAAGTATAAAATATATACACATGAAATATTTACTTTGTCTATATAAGGAAATCATGTCAACATGCTGTAAGCTTTCTCTCTTCTCTAAAGAATGATGGCAAATTCTAATTAATCTCATCATCACTTCTAATTTACTCCTTTAAGTGGAATAATTGTTGTGATATATGGTTAGAGCACATCTCAATTTTAAACTTTGCGACTTACTAGCTTTATTATTTTAGCTATTTTTTATTTGTTTCAGTTATACCAAGAGACACAACAAAGCCTTGGCTTTCAGATACACTCTAGAATTTAAATCCCCATTATTTTGAGCTCTGGTATTTTCCTGGTTGGCATTTTTTACATGAATAAATCACTCAGCACCTTTTGAATACACATCTTCTATGTGCCTACTCTTGTGCTGTGAACTCTTGGAACATAAAGATCCTTGCTAACCTCTGATGAAGCTCTTTTTTTTTCATTATAATGATTGGCTTTTGATTTTGATGCTATTTATGGTTAAGGTCACCAAGAATCAATTTAAGGTCACATGAGGAAAACTGGATGAAAGAGCTTTTAAGATTAGGCATAATAATTACCATCATCATCACCAGCAACTACAAACATTTATTAAGTGTTTAATATGTATCAAGGGCATAAATAAGTGGGAAAATTGTGACCATAAGGAAAGTATAATCAATTTAGAAGACTAACATATTTATGATAAAATAAATAATAATACCAAGTGGCATGTACTAGAAACTACATGAGTTGAGCAAGTGTGACCTCATATATGCTGGACTTCAAAGGAATGATCAAATACACATGGGATGAGTGTGTGTTTGGAGCGAGAGTTGGGAGGAGGTAAAGAGGGCATTCCTGACAGGGAAATCAGTATGGATAAAAGAGTAGAGGTGAAATGTTCATGGCCTATTTTGAAAAAATTTTGAAAGGATTGGATTGCAGGTACTGTGAAGAGAACTGATAATTAGAATCAAGCAGATAGATGCTGGTTAAAATCCTAGATTAACCATGTAGGTACTGTGATTTTCACCTATCTGAGTCTCAATGTCTTCTTCACCAAAATATTGACAAAAGTTTTCACTTCATAGGGTTGGTGTGAAGATTACATGAACTATGTGTAAAGTGTCTCACATAATATCTGGTACTCACAAGCACTAATTAAATGACAGTTTCTTTCTTACTTGATTTATTTGAAGTAGAGGTAGGTGTAGGAGAATAGAGAGGTAGCTGTGGTGGGTCTAATTCAGGTTAATGAATTTTATCCTGTAGACCATGGGGAGCCACTGAACGTTTATGAAGAGGGGAATAACATTTGCACAGTTCAATTTTAGGACAATTAACCTAATAATCCAGAATGTGGTTTGGAGAGGAGAGAGACTGGAAGCAGAATGATTGTTACTGTAATCTAGGCAGGAGGTAAAAGACCTCCAGAGAGGTGGTTGAATTGGAAAGGAAGTCATGGGCAAGGAGATATCACAATGAAAGAATTTCTGCAACTTGGAGAATGGTTATAGAAGGAAGCAAAGGAGGAATAAAGTATGACTTCGAGATTTCAAGACTGGGTTACTGGAACAAATAAAAGGATAAGGTGAGATGATTTGGGGACAAATATAATTAACTTGTTTTGATAAATATTAACAAAGCTGTCATATTAAAGTGGAGAAGCAAGAATATTTGTAGTGCATCTGAAGACTGGGCTCTGCTAAGGGGTTGTTTGAACTTTCAATGTACAAAGATTTCATGGTGATTTGTGGCATGTGTTCACACCTGTGTTCATATGTGTATATTTTATGTGTGTGTGTGTTTGTATTTGGTTAGTGATCCATGGGATCACTATGACTTCACTTCAGCATAGTTCTTATGGAAACTCTCTACTCTAAATCATAATTGGAGAATTCATCTACAGGCCAGCCTTAACAAGAAGAAAACAATGAATTTTTTCTATCAGACTATTTCTCCACACTAGGAAAAATCTGTATCTGAAGAGGAATTTAGGCACTTAGAATAGTGACAAGCTCAAGGTACAGACTGGGATAAAGGGAGTTGCAGTGACAATGTGTCCACCCGAGGTAGAAAAATAGTTAAAGTGAAAAGGGACAAATCTTTGAGAGTTGTTTTATTTGTGTTGATTGGACAATGGCAGTGTAACCTGCTAGATAAATTTGAACCCTGTACTTCCATGGATTCACTTAGGAAATGCAATGACTTAGAATCTAGAAACCTAGATGCCATTCCTAAGTGTTAGGAAGTGTTCAGTTGTTGAGAAGGTGAGCCCTGTGGATTTCTGTAGACAATAACAGCTTTAGTGTGATACTTTGGATTTTAACAATAAACCAAATATCCAAATGAACCTCGATTTGCATGATTTTTCTATTATAGGAGACCACAAAACTGGACAAAGCAAGCAGAACATGAAATGGTTTTGCTCAGGGAGGTCAGACTTGACTGGCCCTGTATGTGTGTGTGGTAATGTGTTTAATAAAAGCCTCTTATACCTTCAGCATGTTTAATGGCTTTGCTCTGCTTTGGCCTTCAAATCTGTAGCTCTTGTGCTAATTTCACAAAGGCTTTCCGATCATTATTTTCCAACAATTCACATCCAAAGAAATTTATCTCCTTTTTATTTCAGCTGGTTGGGGGCAGCAGTAGAGTAAGTTTTTTCCAGGATAGGGACACTCAGTACTTCCAGAAAGGAAGCAGGCATTCAGAGACAGTTGGTTTGAAAAGAAATATTTTTTCCTCTAGATTTGTATCCATGGCAATGAATTTAGGACTGATATTACATGGGATTGAAAAGAGACTGATTTTACCTTGCTGAATTATCTGTGTCCCCTGTGGATTGATCAAAAGGAAATGGGGGTTGCAGGATTACTACACATAAACACTCTGCCTTCAGCCAGAGGTGTGACCTTGATGTCTTAAGGAATTAATGAACTTCCTGAAGGTAACATTGGTAACAAAAATTATAGAAATTTTCTTTCTGAAAATTTTATCATAAGGTTCAACAGTCACTCATGCACAATGCTGTGTGTGATTTCTTTGGTTCAATCTAAGTAATTACCCTTGTAATGCTGGCTTTAGGTACAAGTTAACACATATGCAAGCCTGTTATTGTCTATATTCAGAAACTGACCTACTTGAAGACAGATATGTCTTATCTGCAAATGAAACCAGGGTCCTTATCCTAATATGATGACAAATCAAGGACTTTTTAAAGCTTTAAGCACAGTTGGTTCTAACTTCAGATACGAAGGCCCAACAAGCCCTTACTTAAGGGAAAATCATCTGCTGTTCTTGGCTTCTCTAATTAACTTGGGAAAAGTTCTCAAATCTTAGTTATCTCAGGTGCCATTTTATGTGTTTCATTATTTAGTTCACCATTCCTGATGACCTCAACTTTGCATCATTAGGAGGTCACTTTAACAAATGTTGACATTCAAGTTGTTATTGGGTTAATAATTTTCTATATTTCAGCAGAACTCTCTGAAAATAGGTTAGTTTCCACATAGGGTCTGTGGGTAGTGACTGCAGACATGAATGTCACCTTTGCAATTGATGGCTTTAATATTTTTTCCTTCTCCTTACATATTTATCTTTTGTGTGTGTGTCTGAGAACATTAACATTCTACTCTATTAGCAAATTTCAAGTGTATAATACAGTGTTATCAACTATAGTCACCATGTTTTACATTAGATCCTCAGAACTTATTCATCTTATAGCTGAAAGTTTGTACACTTTTTATCAAATTCTCCTGCTTTCCCCTACCCCTCACACCCTGGCAACTGATATCTTGGAAAAGAAATATAATCTACTTAAGCTTATCTACCTCATAGAGTTCTTTTGGTGATTAGCATGGGAATTTCCACATAAAGCACCTAGAATGGTGCCTGGCAAATAATAGGTACTCGTTAATTAGTGTGCATTATTATTATTATATCTTCCCTGGCCTCAGACAAAATATTTACTATTAATTCTATCACATGAAAGTTGAAATGAGGCAATTTTTCTTCCTGGAGAACTGGAAAAGTCTAAGATGTTCAGCATGCAGAATTGATAAAAATCTGCACCAATGTGCATATCATGGAAGGGGTACAATCATTTCTTAGTAAGAAAGACACTCACCTCCTGGGGCTACCAACACAAAGCAATGAGGCACAGAAATCCAGAGACCAACTTCAGATACTTTGAAAAACATCAGTCTCCAGAAACACTTTGGGGAGCTCAGTTACCTGGTTAAAATTTACAGTAAACAGCTGGCTACCATAAACTCGGCTGTTCTGTGATAAGCAGAGTTAAAAATTCCAGAAGCAGTGTAGTGTAAAATAAATGAGTTTTATAGGGCTGCGTGACTATAGGTTAAACACATCAACTCAATAATGTTTTTCACTCACTGTTAATTTCAAACGCTTGAAGAATTTTGTTTTATCGGTTGCAAAGTCATGGCTCAGAAAGAAAAAAGTATAGAAAAGAAAAATGAAAGCAAAGGCTCTACCAATCTATTAAAACACTGCAAGCAGTGGTGATGGCTAGCAGTTTCTTATAACCCATCATGGTACCCTACCTATTAGCCCTAAAACTGTCATTCCTAAAAGGTTATTATTAGAGCAGAAATGTGGTTGATTGTTCACACCAGTGTATTAAGGTGCTGTTGGGACTGAAGTATTTGGGGAGCACACACAAATGGAACTTCCTTTCAAACCAAGGTGATAAGGCATTTTTGGCAAGGTTTTGAGTGAGGCTATAGATGTTGAGATAAACAAAACAAACCTGTGTGTGTGAGAGAGAGAGAGAGATTTTCAATGAAAAAAATATCAAAAAATGAGAATTGATCATCTAAGAGACCTCCAAGGGATAGGACAGTGTCTTATTTATTATTTTTCATTGTTTTTCTAGAACCAATCACAGTGCTTAGCCTATACTACATAGTCAGCTATTATGCATCAAACTGAATTTTATAAAAAGTTTGATACACTCAGTGTTTCAAACTTTTGTCTAGGCTCTTAGGCAGAGGCTGGACAATAGAGATCTTTTTACTGGCATCTTTGGAGTAAACATTTCCTTACTAGTCTTCATTCTCAAGGAAGGGATCAACACTGCAGTTTCCCATGTCATGCATGTCCTCTGTCAGCTTCTTGGAGGTCTTAAAATTCACAACTCTTAAATATCAGGAAAAGAAAATGAAGCTAAAACCTCAGACATAAGCTCTTTCATGCACATTTTATAGATGAAATATTTAGTGTTTTAAATTAAACATGCCTAAAAATCTTATTCCAGAGAGGCTTTTGCAACCATCCTGCTTACAGAGCTGTAACCTTGGAACAGAATCTGCATATGAATCAAGGTCAGCCTGTTGCAATTTCTCTAATCAAAGTCTAAATTCAAAATCTCAACCTAAGGGAAACAGCAGGGGCTTGGGTAAAGGGTGGGAGTAGAGAACACCAGAGGGATGACATTTAGGTAACTAGTGGAAAATCTGTATGATATGTGGGGTTGATAAATTATTGCTTCTTCTATCTTGCTTGGTAATTTCTAAAAATTCAGATCAAACCATTAGAAATTAAAGAAAAACATTTTGAGGGGCTGCTGAATAAAGCAAATAAAAACAGCCTGTGTTGATAGACATAAAATACCTATTTTAAGGAAATCTATTGTCTTACTCTACTCTGTAGTTGGTCAGCTTACAGTTTTAGCATAGTATTCTGTTTTGGGTATCACATTTTTGAAATAATTTTATTGGATTATAGTTGATTTACAATGTTGTGTTAGTTTCTGCTGTACAGCAAAGTGATTCAGTTATACATATACATATATCCACATTTAAAAAAATTCTTTTCCAATATAAGTCACTACAGAGTATTGAGTAGAGTTCCCTGTGCTATACAGTAGGGCCTTATTAGTTATCTATTTTATATATAATAGTGTATATATCTCAATCTCAATCTCCCAATTTATCCCTCCCCACCATTGCCCCTGGGTATCACATTTTATGTGGAATATTGATCAATAATGATGTATTCAGACAAAGGGGACCAGCAAGAGGATGGGTTTGGAAACCACACCTGAGAAGAACTGTTGGGCATAACAAGAAGCATTCACCCCGTTAAAACTCTGAAAAGGCTTTGTATTGCATTTATTTACTTATTTATTTTTTTGATTTCAAATTGCTCTTATTTATTTACTTTTTTCACTGTTGTTTTTCTTAGTCTCTAGAAGGCAATTTTCTTTCCTTTTTTAAACATCTTTATTGGAGTATAATTGTTTTACAATGGTGTAGGCTTCTGCTTTATAACAGAGTGAATCAGTTATACATATACATAAGTCGCCATATCTCTTCCCTCTTGCGTCTCCCTCCCTCCCAGCCTCCCTATCCCACACCTCGAGGTGATCACAAAGCACCGAGCTGATCTCCCTGTGCTATGTGGCTGCTTCCCACTAGCTATCTAGTTTAGGTTTGGTAGTGTATATATGTCCATGCCACTCTCTCACTTTGTCCCAACTTACCCTTCCCCCTCCCCTTATCCTCAAGTCCTCATGTTAGCTTATGGTATTTGTTTTTCTCTTTCTGACTTAATTCACACTGTATGACAGACTCTAGGTCCATCCACCTCTCTACAAATAACACAATTTCGTTTCTTTTTATGGCTGAGTAATATTCCATTGTATATATGTGCCACATCTTCTTTATCCATTCATCTGTTGATGGACACTTAGGTTGCTTCCATGTCCAGGCTATTGTAAATAGAGCTGCAATGAACATTGGTACATGACTCTTTCTATTATGGTTTTCTCAGGGTATATGCCCAGTAGTGGGATTGCTGGGTCATATGGTAGTTCTATTTGTAGTTTTTTAAGGAACCTCCATACTGTTCTCCATAGTGGCTGTATCGTTTTACATTCCCACCAACAGTGCAAGAGTGTTCCCTTTTCTCCACACCCTCTCCAGCATTTGTTGTTTCTAGAGTTTTTGATGATGGACAATCTGACCAGTGTGAGATGATATCTCATTGTAGTTTTGATTTGCATTTCCCTAATGATTAATGATGTTGAGCATTCTTTCATGTACTTGTTGGCAATCTGTATATCTTCTTTGGATAAATATCTATTTAGGTCTTCTGCCCATTTCTGGATTGGGTTGTTTGTTTTTATGATATTGAGCTGCATGAGTTGCTTGTAAATTTTGGATATTAATCCTTTGTCAGTTGCTTCATTTGCAACTATTTTCTCCCATTCTGAGGGTTGTCTTTTGGTCTTGTTTATGGTATCCTTTGCTGTGCAAAATCTGTGAAGTTTCATTAGGTCCCATTTGTTTATTTTTGTTTTTATTTCCATTTCTCTAGGAGGTGGGTCAAAAGGAACTATCTGGCTGTGATTTATGTCCTAGAGTGTTCTGCCTATGTTTTCCTCTAAGAGTTTGATAGTGTCTGGCCTTACATTTCGGACTTTAACCCATTTTGAGTTTATTTTTGTGTATGGTGGTAGGGAGTTTTCTAACTTCATTCTTTTACATGTAGCTGTCCAGTTTTCCCAGCACCACTTATTGAAGAGGCTGTCTTTTCTCCAATGTATGTTCTTGCCTCCTTTATCAAAGGTAAGGGGACCATATGTGCATGGATTTATCTCTGGCTTTCTATCCTGTTCCATTGATCTATATGTCTGTTTTTGTGCCAGTACCATACTGTCTTGATTACTGTAGCTTTGTAGTATAGTCTGAAGTCAGGGAGCCTGATTCCTCCAAGTCCGTTTTTCTTTGTTAAGGTTGCTTTTGGCTGTTTGGGGTATTTTGTGTTTCCATACAAATTCTGAAAATTTTTGTTCTAGTTCTGTGAAAAATGCCAGTGGTAGTTTGATAGGGATTGCATTGAATCTGTAGATTGCTTTGGGTAGTAGAGTCATTTTCACAATGTTGATTCTTCCAATCCAAGAACTTGGTACATCTCTCCATCAGTTTGTATCATCTTTAATTTCTTTCTTCAGTGTCTTATAATTTTCTGCGTATATGTCTTTTGTCTCCTTAGGTAGGATTATTCCTAGATATTGTATTCTTTTTGTTGCAGTGGTAAATGGGAGCGTTTTCTCAATTTCACTTTCAGATTTTTCATCATTAGTGTATAGGAATGCAAGAGTTTTCTGTGCATGAATTTTGTATCCTGCTACTTTACCAAATTCATTGATTAGTTGTAGTAGTTTTCTTCTTTCTTTTTTTTTTTTTGGCAGTATGTGGGCCTCTCACCATTGTGGCCTCTCCCTTTGCAGAGCACAGGCTCTGGATGCACAGGCTCAGCAGCCATGGCTCATGGGCCCAGCCGCTCCATGGCATGTGGGATCTTCGCGGACTAGGGCACGAACCCATGTCCCCTGCATCAGCAGGTGGACTCTCAACCACTGCGCCACCAGGGAAGCCCCATAGTAGTTTTCTGGTAGCATCTTTAGAATTCTCTATGTACAGTATCTTGTCAAGTGCAAACAATGGCAGCTTTACTTCTTCTCTGATTTGGATTCCTTTTATTTCTTTTTCTTCTCTGATTGACATGGCTAAAACTTCTTATTGCATTTAGATCAAGATCAAGATCAAGATTAAAATCTCACTATAGCCTAAGTGGCCTTAAAGGTAAAGAAGACAGAACAAGAAAACCAGTTTTATTTTTAGCAAGGCATTCTGCCCTGCTGTCCTACCTACTTTTATTTCCCACATTCTCCACCACCTGCTACACCCTCCATCCAATATCTGCACAGCTCACTTAGAATACAATACCAAAGGACACAATACAATAAAGTATAAACCTACCTTTGCATTATCTAGTTCCTGCCTCTTTTTCCAGCCATATTGGTTCTTTCTTTTCAGTTACTCTCTCTTAGGTCACAGTGACACTAGCCTTATTTCAGTACTTGGTAAGTATCAAGCTTTTTCGTGTCCTAAGAACAAGCTTTGTATTCAGGTATTTAGTGTGTTTGTTGAGAAGTCAGCTGTCAGGAGCAATATTTGTTCTTGTGAATATATTTTTCCTCCCTCTCCTAACCTCTGGCTGCTTTTCCTCTTTTTATCTGTCATTACTTCTTAGAAGTTTTATTATGATATAACTAGGTGTGGTTTTCTTTGTATTTCTACTACTTGGAATTCAATGAGCTTCTTGAATCTGTGGGTTATTTTTAAGCTTTAGAAAATTTCATCCATATATTGCTTCTGTCTGATTCTTCCTTTCATTCCCTTCAGAGCCTCCAGTAACATGGTATAGAATTTGCTCTGGAATATCCAGATTCCAATTTTTTTCTCCCCTGCCCATGAGATCATGAAAAGTCTCTGTTGGCATTTTTTACTCTTAGCCATTGTCATTTGCTCAGCTTCTTACTCTCTCTTAGTTTATGAAAAAGTGGCAAATGCCTTTATGAGGGAAGGAGTGTACAGAGAACTGGTCTTGATGAGTTTTCTCTCTGGGATTTTAAGCCTTTAGTTCCTTGTTGACTAGCAGCAACCTATGCCATAAAACCATTTTTGATTTGGTATTTTATCCTTTTTTTATAGTTGTAGTTCATCTTGGTAGATGTGTTGTTTGGCAAAATGTTTCTCTTGAAATTCATAGCTGGAAATAGAATCATATTGTAATTATTGTTACTATTATTATTATTAGTTTAAATTTAATTTTTGCTGGCATAATAGATGATTCTGTTTGCATTTTGGGCAGGTAGCCACCTTCATGCCACAAGCTGAAGGATTCCCAAAGTTTTACTGCCTTAGTGTATTTTCTCTGTGACAGAGGTGTCATAATATTGCTGTGATGCCTGATAGCTCTCCTGTTGGGGACATTCAATTAGGTTAAGGCATTATACATCCAGTTTCCAGTGATGCAATCTGATTGAGTTTTATGTTTTCCACAGTGTTTTTCCTTAGACCATTCTCCCTCAAGTGGTTCCACAGGGAAGGATATCTGTGGTCTCAGGCTTGTTCATGTGATGACAGTGTTTGGGTAAACAGAATAGAAGAAGAAACTTGCAAAGTTTATTGAAGCTCAGGCTCATATTTCTCAAAACATTATTTCTGCTACACTCATTTGGCCAGAGAAAGTCACAAGCCTAGCTCAGACTCAAGTGGTAAGGAAATAGACTCTGCCTGTTGATGGGAGGAGCTGCAAATAACTGTGGCATTTTTGTTATTTTGTGGCAACAGTTTAGCCACAAGCCAGTTCTAGTCAGTGTTTGAGAAGTAAGTTAGTTCAGGTCCTTCAGAAACAGATACCAAAACAGGATAAGATATGCAAAGATTTACTGGGGGAAATGCCTGAGGATAAAGGAGAGAGAGCCAGAGATGGCATGGTGAACTTTTAGACCACATCGCACACCTGACATCTTGTGAAGGAGAGGAGAAAGAAAGGAAAATTAAATAGGAATAGACTTAAACTGTAGCAAAGTTCCAAAAATATGTCTAGAGATCGAGCAAAATATCATGACTTTTTACTGGGACAACCTCCCTTAACCTCCTGTTCATCTACTTTTATCTTTTCAGCTTATAGATGTTGATCAACACCATTGTTGGCTGTTCATCTATATTGCTGCTAGGGGTACTATGTTCCATCAACTATCTCCACAAATCCTATGGGTAAATCTCTGTGGATCCCCCTTTATATTAGTGGTAGTTATTTTAACTGTGGCCTCCTGGCTTCTGGCCGTTATGTCTTGTCCCTTGTCCTCTGTTATTTCAGGGCCCTATTATTCCCATGGATATTAATGAACACAACCCTGTGACTATCTCTCCTTTCATCATCTCTGGTCTTCAAAGGACAGCCAACACTGAAATTATTAGTGATGCTAGTGCCTTTTTTACCAGTGCATTCTTGATGACCTCAGTGAATGGTGTAGGAATGGCTGGGCCCTCCTATAGAACACTGTCCTTGACTGAGTATTCTCGCCTCTCATAATATAGTAATTCCAGCCTGCCCACCTCTCTGAGACTTTGTATTTCTTTCTCTATTATAGGCTACGGTACCACAGGCATTTCCACTTCATTCAGCATAGGCCTTTGTTTTCTCCATGCTTCTAAGAACCACACTAGCAATGAGTTTGCCCCATCCTTTGGGGTTCTTGTGACAGTATTAAATCCCATGTCTCCAGAAAGTACCACTAAGTCAATGAATTCCTGCTTATATAGTTTTATATTCTGGTTGATTAGGCACCTTCAAAATCCAATCCCAGGAGTACTTCCCTGACTCCTGATGGTATAAGCTAGCTAATTCTTAAAGCTCCTTCAGAGTATAATCTTTTATTTTTTCTTCTCCCTTATCGGTCCCAGCATGTCCCCAGACAGCTTATCCTGGAATTTAACCCTAGGTATATACCTCACAGCCAGAAGAGGAGGTGGGAACAACGCCTGAGGAATGGGAGAGGGGGATGATAGATGCTGTAATCTTACAGGAGAGAGGCCTCTACAGCATTTTCTAGCAGAGCAGAAGTGCTAGCCCTTATAGAAAAGAGTGGGATATATAGAAAACAGTGCAAGTTCTGGGGATTTGGGAGTCTGGAGAGTAAAAAATTTCAAGGGAACTCATACAGATATCCCCCTGCATTTTAAAGTCCCAGGTTTTTCTACCCAGGGTCCTAACCTAAACATAAAAGACCTGCCTTTGCTGAGCTTTTAAATGTCTCTGGAGCTCTGTGACTCTGACTATAACATCCTGTGTCTGCTTGTCAGCAGTGTTTGCTCTTCCACTGCAGGAGATAAACAACTCTATTAATCTACCAAAGAGGTTCTGTTGTTTTAACACTTAGCCTTTAACTCTTTGTCAACAGCTTTCAGTTTCTCATTAACCCTCTTCAGGTCATTCATACAACTTACCAAATAACAAGTCTACTACATTGTTCTTATAGATATATTCTTTGCATGTCTTTAAAATACCTGAATCATTGTTCCTGCAGAAATATTCTCCTCCACTGGAACATTTCCCCATGTCATTACCAGTGAAATTTATCAATTAAGATTGTGCCAGGGTATATTTTTACCCTACATAACACTAAAGTTAGCATTCTCTTTTCCCACTGGGTGGTGAGTGAGCCAGTCTCTAAACACTGTATTACTGCCTATTTTATTGGAACTCTCCTGGATCCATTTGTGTTAGGGTCCTCTGAGAAGACACTAAGATGAGATTCGATGTACACTAGTTTTATTGGGGGAAATGCTTTGAAGGGTCAAAGTGAAGGAGCTGGATAAGAAAATGAGAGAGCTTTCAGATCTTGGTGTAGATCAGACACTTGTGAAGGAGAGAAGGAATGAAAGAGATTGGGTAGAAAGACTGCAGCACTGTTCAAAACAGTTTTGGCCAGGCATATAAGGGGTCCTGGAGTTAAAGATACCCAATGGAAGGGTCCTGCATCTCTCAGTAATGGGTCTCTATTTGTACCCCTGCCACACTTTCATTGGTTAGGACCCGCCCATGGGAAGAGTGACTTCCATGTAAACATGGCAATGGATCCAGCGGGGCAATACCTGGGGCCATCAGTTAGTTTGGTTCTATAAAACAGGAGATCTGTGGCAGAAATAAAAGCCTCACCATCTGGGTTAATATAAACTGTGAAAGTATTCTAAATGTTTTAGATATGATTGCTTCATAAAGCAATTTATGTTTGGCCCTTTGTTTGTTTGTATCAACTGTCCCTAAACTTTAGTTTCCTCTTTAATTTCATTGCATTGACATCTGTCTTTTTTCAGTTCAAGAGTATAAATACGGGGAGCGAGAAGATGGTGGAAGAGTAAGACGCAGGGATCACCTTCCTCCTCACAGATACATCAGAAATACATCTACACGTGGAACTTCTCCTATAGAACAGCCATCGAACGCTGGCAGAAGACCTGAGACCTCCCAAAAGGCAAGAAACACCCCACGTACCTGGGTAAGGCAAAAGAAAAAAAGAATAAACAGAAACAAAAGAATAGGGACGGGACCTGCACCAGGGGGAGGGAGCCGTGAAGGAGGAAAGGTTCCCACACACTAGAAGCCCCTTCAAGGGTGGAGACTGCGGGTGGCGGAGGGGGAAGCTTCAGAGCCGCGGAGGAGAGTGCAACAACAGGGTGCGGAGGGCAAAGCAGAGAGATTCCACAGAGGATCGATGCTGATCAGCACTCACCAGCCCGAGAGGCTTGTCTGCTCAGGCGCAGGGGCGGGAGGGGCTGGGAACTGAGCCTTGGGCGGATCCCAGGGAAAGGTCTAGAGTTGACAGAGTGAAAACAGCCTGAAGGGGTTAGTGCACCACCGCTGGCCGGGAGGGAGTTCAGGAGAAGTCTGGAGCTGCCAAAGAGGCAAGAGACCTTTTCTTCCCTCTTTACCTCCTGCTGCGCTTGGAGAGGGGTTTAAGCGTGCCGCTTAAAGGAGCTCCAGAAACGGGCACGGAGCTGCCGAAGAGACAAGAGACTTTTTCTTGCCTCTTCACTTCCTGGGGTGCGAGGAAAGAGAATTAAGGGCACCACATAAAGGAGCTCCAGAAATGGGCGCGAGCTGCGGCTTTTGGCACGGACAACAGAGACGGGTGTGGGACGCTAGGGTTGCTACTGCCGCCATGAAGAGGCCTGTGTGCTAGCACAGGTCACTCTCCACACCTGCCCTCCCGGGAGCCTGTGCAGCATGCCACCGCCAGGGTCCTGGGATCCTGGGACTGCTGCGCGGTGCGCCTCAGGCCGGTGCAGCGTCATGGCGGCCTTTGCCGCCGCGGACTCGCCCCACATCCGTACCCCCCCTCCCCCGCCTGAGTGAGCCAGAGACCACGAATCAGCTGCTCCATTAACACTGCTCCTTTGACCCCGCCCTGTCTGAGCAAAGGTCAGACGCCCTCAGATGACCTGTGGGCAGAGGCGGGGCCAGGTCCAGGGCTGAGCCCCAGGAGCTGTGCGAACAGAGTGGGAGGTCCCTTCCAGCAGCCTCAGAAACAGCGGGTTAAAGCTCCACAGTCAGCTTGAAGTGCCCTGCATCTGTGGAAAACCTGAATAGACAGCGAAATATCCCAGGTTGAGGAGGTGGACTTTGGGAGCAAGATATACTATTATTTTCCCTTTTTTTTCTTTTTGTGAGTGTGTATGTGGGTGCTGCTGTGTGAGATTTTGTCTGTGTAGCTTTGTTTTCACCATTTTTCCTGGGGTTAGACCGACCCTTTTTTTTTTCGGTTTTTTTGTTTCTTTTTCTTTTTTTTCTTTAATAGAAATTTTTCTTCTTAATAATTATTTTGTTATTTTAATAACAGTATTTTACCCTACTTTATTTTGTCTTCTTCCCTTTCTTTCTTCCTTTCTTCCCTCCTTTCTTTCCTATTTCCCTCCTTCCTTCCTTCCTCCATTCCTTCCTTTATTCCCTCCTTCCTTCCTCCCTTCCATTCTTCCTCCCTCCCTTCCTTTCTTCCTTCCTTCCCTCCCTTCCTCCTTCCTTCCTTCCTTTCTTGCCTTTCTATTTTTTTCTCCCTTTTGTTTTGAGCCGTGTGGATTAAAGGCTCTTGGCACTCCAGCCAGGTGTCAAGGCTGTGTCTCTGAGGTGGGAGAACTAAACTCAGGACACTGGTCCACAAGAGACCTCTCAGCTCCACGTAATATCAAACGGCGAAAGTCTCCCAGAGATCTCCATCTCAACACCAAGACCCAGCTTCACTCAAGGACCAGCAACGAACAGTGCTGGACATCCTATACCCAAAAAAGAGCGAGACAGGTCTACAGCCCCATCCATTAGCAGAGAGGCTGCCTAGAATCATAGTAAGGCTACCAACATCCCCATACATGCCACCTGATGTGGACCTGTCCGCCAGGGAGACGGGATCCAGACTCATCCACCAGAACAAGGGCACTGGTCACCCCAACCAGGAAACCAGCTCAACCCACTGAACCAACCTCAGCCACTGGGGACAGCCACCAAAATTAGATAGAACTACAAACCTGCAGCCTGCAAAAGGGAGACCACAAACACAGTAAGATTAGCAAAATGAGAAGACAGAAAAACACACATCAGATGAAGGAGCAAGATAAAAAAACACCAGACCTAACAAATGAAGAGGTAATAGCCAGTCTACCTGAAAGAGAATTCAGAATAATGATGGTGAAGATGATTCAAAATCTTGGAAATAGAATAGACAAATTGCAAGAAACAGTTAACAAGGACCTAGAAGAAATAAAGAGGAAGCAAGTAATGATGAGCAACCCAATAAATGAAATGAAAAATACTCTAGACGGGATCAGTAGCAGAATAACTGAGGCAGAAGGACGGATAAGTGACCTGGAAGATAAAATAGTGGAAATAACTACTGCAGAGCAGAAGAAAGAAAAAAGAATGAAAAGAACTGAGGACAGTCTCAGAGATCTCTGGGACAACATTAAACGCACCAACATTCGAATCATAGGGGTCCCAGAAGAAGAAGAGAAAAAGAAAGGGACTGAGAAAATATTTGAAGAGATTATAGTTGAAAACTGCCCTAATACAGGAGAGGAAATAGTCAATCAAGTCCAGGAAGCACAGAGAGTCCCATACAGGATAAACCCAAGGATAAACATGCCGAGACACATAATAATCAAACTTTCAAAATTAAATACAAAGAAAACATATTAAAAGCAGCAAGGGAAAATAACAAATAACACACAAGGGAATCCCCATAAGGCTAACATCTGATCTTTCAGCAGAAACTCTACAAGCCAGAAGGGAGTGGCAGGACATATTTAAAGTGATGATGGAAAAAAACCTACAACCAAGATTACTCTACCCAGCAAGGATTTCATTCAGATTTGATGGAGAAATTAAAACCTTTACAGACAAGCAAAAGCTGAGAGAGTTCAGCACTACCAAACCAGCTTTACAACAAATGCTAAAGGAACTTCTCTAAGCAAGAAACACAAGAGAAGGAAAAGACCTACAAGAACAACCTGAAACAATTAAGTAAATGGTAAAAGGAACATACATATCGATAATTTACTTAAATGTAAATGGACTAAATCCTCCCACCAAAAGACACAGACTGGCTGAATGGATACAAAAACAGGACCCATATATATGCTGTCTACAAGAGACCCACTTCAGACCTAGGGACACTTACAGGCTGAAAGTGAGGGGATGGGAAAAGATATCCCATGCAAATGGAAATCAGAAGAAAGCTGGAGTAGCAATTCTCATATCAGACAAAATAGACTTTAAAATAAAAACTATTACAAGAGACAAAGAAGGACACTACATATTGATCAAGGGATTGATCCATGAAGAAGATATAACAATTGTAAACAATTATGCACCCAACATAGGCGCACCTCAATACATAAGGCAAATACTAACAGCCTTAAAAGGGGAAATCGACAGTAACACAATCATAGTAGGGGACTTTAACACCCCACTGTCACCAATGGACAGATCATCCAAAATGAAAATAAATAAGGAAACACAAGCTTTAAATAATACATTATACAAGATGGATTTACTTGATATTTATAGGACATTCCATCCAAAAACAACAGAGTACACATTTTTCTCAAGTGCCCATGGAATATTCTCTGGGATAGATCATATCTTGGGTCACAAATCTAGCCTTGGAAAATTTAAGAAAATTGAAATCGTATCAAGTATCTTTTCTGACCACAACGCTATGAGACTAGATATCAATTACAGGAAAAGATCTGTAAAAAATACAAACACATGGAGGCTAAACAATACACTACTTAATAACGAAGTGATTACTGAAGAAATCAGAGAGGAAATCAAAAAGTACTTAGAAACAAATAACAATGGAGACACGATGACCCAAAACCTATGGGATACAGCAAAAGCAGTTCTAAGAGGGAAGTTTATAGCAATACAATCATACCTTAAGTAACAGGAAGCATCTCGAATAAACAACCTAACTTTGCACCTAAAGCAATTAGAGAAGGAAGAACAACAAAAAAACCCAAATTTAGCAGAAGGAAAGAAATCATAAAGATCAGATCAGAAATAAATGAAAAAGAAATGAAGGAAACAATAGCAAAGATCAATAAAAATAAAAGCTGGTTCTTTGAGAAAATAAATAAAATTGATAAACCATTAGCCAGACTCATCAAGAAAAAACGGGAGAAGACTCGAATCAATAGAATTAGAAATGAAAAAGAGATGTAACAACTGACTCTGCAGAAATACAAAAGATTACTAGAGATTACTACAAGCAACTCTATGCCAATAAAATGGACAACGTGGAAGAAATGGACAAATTCTTAGAAATGCACAAGCTACTGAGTCTGAACCAGGAAGAAATAGAAAATACGAACAGACCAATCACAAGCACTGAAATTGAAACTGTGATTAAAAATCTTCCAACAAACAAAAGCCCAGGACCAGATGGCTTCACAGGCGAATTCTATCAAACATTTAGAGAAAAGCTAACACCTATCCTTCTCAAACTCTTCCAAAAGATAGCAGAGGGAGGAACACTCCCAAACTCATTCTATGAGGCCACAATCACCCTCATACCAAAACCAGACAAAGATGTCACAAAGAAAGAAAACTATAGGCCAATATCACTGAGGAACATAGATGCAAAAATCCTCAACAAAATACTAGCAAACAGAATCCATCAGCACATTAAAAGGATCATACACCATGATCAAGTGGGGTTTATTCCAGGAATGCAAGGATTCTTCAATATACGCAAATCAATCAACATGATACACCATATCAACAGACTGAAGGAGAAAAACCATACGATCATCTCAATAGATGCAGAGAAAGCTTTTGACAAAATTCAACACCCATTTATGATAAAAACCCTGCAGAAAGTAGGCATAGAGGGAACTTTCCTCAACATAATAAAGGCCATATATGACAAACCCACAACTAGCATCATTCTCAATGGTGAAAAACTGAAACCATTTCCACTAAGATTAGGAACAAGAGAAGGTTTCTCATTCTCACCACTCTTTTTCAACCTAGTTTTGGAAGTTCTAGCCACAGCAATCAGAGAAGAAAAAGAAATAAAAGGAATCCAAATAGGAAAAGAAGAAGTAAAGCTGTCACTGTTTGCAGATGACATGATACTATACATAGGGAATACTAAGGATGCTACCAGAAAACTACTGGAACTAATCAATGAATTTGGTAAAGTAGCAGGATACAAAATTAATGCACAGAAATCTCTGGCATTCTTATAAACTAATGATGAAAAATCAGAGAGTGAAATTAAGAAAACACTCTCATTTACCATTGCAACAAAAAGAATAAAATATCTAGGAATAAACCTACCTAAGGAGACAAAAGACTTGTATGCAGAAAACTATAAGACACTGATGAAAGAAATTAAAGATGATACAAATAGGTGGAGAAATATACCATGTTCTTGGATTGGAAGAATGAACATAGTGAAAATGACTCTATTACCCAAAGCAATCTACAGATTCAATGCAATCCCTATGAAATTACCACTGGCATTTTTTACAGAACTAGAACAAAGAATTTCACAATTTGTATGGAAACACAAAAGACCCCGAATAGCCAAAGCAATCTTGAGAACGAAAAATGGAACTGGAGGAATCAGGCTCCCTGACTTCAGACTATACTACAAGGCCACAGTAATCAAGACAGTATGGTACTGGCACAAAAACAGCAATATAGATCAATGGAACAGGATAGAAAGCCCAGAGATAAACCCACACACATATGGTCACCTTATCTTTGATAAAGGAGGGAAGGAAACACAGTGGAAAAAGACAGCCTCTTCATTAAGTGTTGCTGGGAAAACTGGACAGCTACCTGTAGAAGTATGAAATTAGAACACTCCCTAACACCATACACAAAAATAAACTCAAAATGGGTTAAAGACCTAAATGTAAGGCAAGACACTATCAAACTCTTAGAGGAAAACATAGGCAGAACACTCTATGACATCAATCACAGCAAGATCCTTTTTGACCCATCTCCTAGAGAAATGGAAATAAAAACAAAAATAAACAAATCGGACCTAATGAAACTTAAAAGCTTTTGCACAGCAAAGGATACCATAAACAGGACCAAAAGACAACCCTCAGAATGGGAGAAAATATTTGCAAATGAAGCAACTGACAAAGGATTAATATCCAAAATTTATAAGCAACTCAGGCATCTCAATATCAAAAAAACAAACAACCCAATCCAAAAATGGGCAGAAGAACTAAATAGACATTTCTCCAAAGAAGATATACAGATTGCCAACAAACACATGAAAGAATGCTCAATATCATTAATCATTAGAGAAATGCAGATCAAAACTACAATGAGATATCATCTCACACTGGTCAGATTGTCCATCATCAAAATCTCTAGAAACAATAAATGCTGGAGAGGGTGTGGAGAAAAGGGAACACTCTTGCACTTTTGGTGGGAATGTAAAATGATACAGCCACTATGGAGAACAGTATGAAGGTTCCTTAAAAAACTACAAATAGAACTACCATATGACCCAGCAATCCCACTACTGGGCATATACCCTGAGAAAACCATAATTCAAAAAGGGTCATGTACCAAAATGTTCATTGCAGCTCTATTTACAATAGCCAGGACATGGAAGCAACCTAAGTGTCCATCAACAGATGAATGGATAAGGAAGATGTGGCACATATATACAATGGAATATTACTCAGCCATAAAAAGAAATGAAACTGTGTTATTTGTAATGAGGTGGATAGACCTGGAATCTGTCATACAGAGTGAAGTAAGTCAGAAGGATAAAAACAAATACCATATGCTAACACATATATATGGAATCTAAAAAAAAAAATGTCATGAAGAGATTAGTGGTAGGATGGGAATTAAACACAGACCTACTAGAGCATGGACTTGAGGATATGGGGAGGGGGAAGGGTAAGCTGTGACGATGTGAGAGAGTGGCAGGGACATATACACACTACCAAATGTAAATTAGATAGCTAGTGGGTAGCTGCAGCATAGCACATGGAGTTCACCTCTGTGCTTTGTGACCACCTAGAGGGGTGGGATAGGGAGGGTGGGAGGGAGGGTGACACAAGAGGGAAGAGTTATGGGAACATATGTATATATATAACTGATTCACTTTTTTGTAAAGGAGAAACTAACACACTATTGTAAAACAGTTATACTCAAATAAAGATGTTAAAAACAAACAAACAAAACAAAACAAGAACAACAAAAAAGAGTATAAATACAGAATTACCCTAATTTGAAATTTCATTTTGTGGTTTTCAAGGAAATATTTAGGTAATACAATGTTTGGAGGACTCAAGCAGTTTCTTCCCTTAACCTGGCCAGTCTCCTTATAAAATTGACAGATTCCTGGGTAGCTAAGCAGCCTAAGTGAAACAGTAGAGATGACTCAATTTATCTCCTTTCCATAACAAAAAGGCAATACAGAGTTTATGTCCAATTGCTGGTAGGTCGTTTTTGTCATTTTCACATCATTGTGGTATCCACCTACACTTGCTTAGATGAATAGCTAAGTGCTGATGATGCAACTCTGATGGCATTTTACTTCATGAAAGGCAAGAAATACCAGCATATGTTTCCCATGGGAACCTCACCTCTGTCCGTTTGTGCTACTCTAATGATGAGAAAATAGCAGGTAAATCAGCAATAATTGCTACTTTAGTTGGATAATACTGACGGCTGTAGGCACAATGGATGACACAAATATGTTAGTATCCATATTTGGAAGTTGTTTTTAAAGGTGTTGATTCTGATCCATTTATGACCTGAACAGAGCTCCGAGGGTATATATATACTGTAGGCTAATTCGTAGGCTTTGGGTTTTGAAGCTTTACATGCTGTTATGGTACAGTGGAGCACAGGCTGGGTTACCTGATTGCTCAAATAATTCTCAGTGATTACATCAGTACTCCCCCAACCCTAGGCACCACATAATATTATCCTCATATCTTTTAGTTGCTTTTATTACAGCTTGGTTAAGTAGAGCATAAACCAGATGAGATAGGGTGAATTTTTCAAGAGCAGATGTTTCTAGTCAAGATCACTGTCTTTCCAATTCTGGATCCTGATTTTTGATTCTGGGTAATCGGTCTCAATTTTTATTTGCAGAACTAATAACCATCTTACATATTGGTAATCTCTGGTAAAGTGAATAAACTCAACTTATGACCAGGTCTAAATGTGAATGCACAGTACATAATTATCAAACGATATTATCTGAGGGGTACTTAAGTGAAGTCTCCTGGAGTTAAACAGCTGCCTATGTTTATACTGCAACCCAGAATTCTACCACATTAGAGTTACTTCTCAGGCTTCAGCAGCAATGGTATGGTGTAGGGACACTGTGAAAATGAATTTGAAAGAGATATGTCTTACCACTGGATGAATATTCTTGTGAGAGTTAGCATCCGAAAGCTTACCCACCTTGAGGTCATTTAACAGTATCATGTACAGTCTGATCATTGTTTAAGGGGTTTGGATCTTTAGTTCTTTGAATCCTTAGCTCTGGAAGAATAGATCTGGCAGACCTGGGGATGGGGGGAGTTTAAAGGCACTTCCATTATGGAGATATTATTTACTGTATTGTCATTACCATATACTAAATGAGCACTAATGAGTTAGCAGGTGCCATTACTATTGCCATCATATACTACATTAAAAATTTTCAGCCCTGAACAGCAAATGTATTTTTTAGTTATTACCAGCAGAGAATACTCCAATAGGGAGAAAGCAGTTTATCACATATTATAATAAATTCAGAGTGATACCACATTTGTGAGTGTGTTTATTTGTTTGTGTTTTTAAGTATGTTGTATATATACCACACATTCTATTTTACACCATCTCACTCTGTAGGGCACAACCAAACCTCTCAGAGACTATAGCCAACAGACTTCATGAAAATAAGCCATTACCCTCTGTTCTGCATAGTATCTCTGGGTTTTCAAAGTGCATTAATACTGGTTTTCTCATTTAATGCTCTCCACAAATCTATGATCTAGGCAAGACTCTTGACTTTGAGTAATTTTAAAAATTGGGGTTCAGAAAGGGTAAATAATTAATATAAGGTCACACAGTTTGTAAGATGTAGATCTGGCAGTATAAACCTGGTCTTTTGGTCCTTCTGATATTTTTCTAGGTAGAAGTGAAGTGATTAAGTGAGATCTTACAGGGGAAAATGCCCCTGGATGTGTGTGTGTCACTATGCACACCAAAAGTTGTGGGATGGGCTGTGGTAGAAAGAACCAATCTTTACCTGAGATTAAAACCTAATGAAAATCATGTTTATTATATGTCATCATTCAATACTATGATGTTATTAGTTCCTCTTCTCTTGCATTTTCAAAAAAATTGTTTTTAATGTCTCAACATATTTTTCTGGCTTAACCTCATTTGGATTAAAAGAATACAGTAAATTTTTATATTTAGCTGTGAAATTCTTCATTTCTTTAATTTTTATTATCAACCTTACTTGTTTATGATTAAATGTTCAGGTTCCAACTCCCATAGAAAAATTATTCTGGGTAGAAGCCATAAATCTAGTCTGAATATACAATTCATCTTTGTTAAGCCTTATAGAAGTTTTATCAGCACTGGTAAAGCAAATTTAGTGACCAAATTAAGAGGGATTTTAAAAATATATATAACTTTACTATCTCTCCGTTAATATATTTTGGTTCTCTTAGAATCCATAGTTCTTGAAAGTTGTTAGATTATCAGTTTAGTTAGCATTTCTTGGTTACAGGTAGTAAGATTATTGCAAGACAATGAAAGAGGTGAAGCAGGTGTCAGGTGAGTATTGCATCTACAATTACCTATAATCCAAACCTCTAACCCTTCCCAACTTCACCACCAAACATTTACTGTATGCAACTCCTTTTAATTTAGTAGTATTCAAGGCAGCAAGGATTTATGTGATCATCTAATTTGAACCTAGCACTGCAATGAGTTTGGAACATTTCCAAGTATTTTTTTTGCAACTCTTATTAGTAGACTCAGTCTTTCATGAGCCCTCTGATAAAGCTGCCTCTCTTCTGTTATCTCTATAATAGACTGTATTATTTCTCTTTCCACTTTGTGACATAATTATTGGTGTAACTTTCATGTGTCTTATTCAATTGTGAGCTTCTTGCAAATAGAGACTATATTTTACTCACCTTTGTGACCTATGATGTAGAACTGTGCTGGAGTAATAGTAATAAAAACTTAAATTATTTTAATGAATAAATTAAAAGTGGGAAGGTTGGTACTAGGTATCTGTGAACTGAATTGAAAGCCCTTAGTGTTTGTTTGTTTAAATCCTTCATAACTATCAACTTCTGCTAGGATCAACTTCTGAAAGGATAGATGTTATCCTTTCAGAACAGATTCTTACAGATTTTTGTTTTCTATGTGTGTTCAATCTAATTGTTTATATTTATGGGTCTTGTTTCTGTGCTTTGTTTCAGTTAGATTTTAAATATTACATTAATATATTTTATAAAACAGCACAACTACTCAGTTTTTAAATCTCTGAGTTTGAAAATTTTATTTATGGTGAGTTATATATAAAGGTTAATCTGGGAATGCATTAATGAAAATTTGACCTTGTTTATCTTCACCAAACTTTGAAAACAGTTTATATTCATAATTTATTTGTATAATACTTTTAAGCAAAATGTTTAATCAAAGGTACATTCTCTGGGAGTCCTTTTCTTTATGTTTCTCTCCACCATCTTTTTATTAATCTATTTCATATCCTCTTTGTGTTCAGTGCAGCTCAGCAGTGGTTATGCCTTCACTGAATAACATTTCATTCGTTGAATTGGGAAAGATCTACATTTGGGGGGAATAATTGAAGCATTTTACACTTTATTCTTGGAACTAAGCCTTGGCAGGTGAATCTAGTGACTTGTCACTTGTCTCAATTTTTTATCACTTGAGCACACAATAAATGCATAATAATAGGTTTGATGTAGTAGGTATGAGTGTACTCCTGATGTCTCCCTTCAAACATTTGGGTTCCAGGTAAATAGTTTTGCTTTTCCTAAGGAAATTTTTGCTTTATTAACATCTTCAGGATACTAGAATATCCAGAGGAATAAAAAATCAATTGCTAGATGTTTCATTTACAAGATTTCAATCATAAAGAAGTTTCCAGTATCCAAATGTTTAATGTAATGGAGAGAGGGTCAATGAAGTCAACAAAGAAGAACCTCAGTGGTTCTAAACAAAACTTTGAAGTGGAGATCCTTTGGTGACCTCTCATCTCTTCTTTCTGTACTGCTCTCCCTCATGATTACCTTTCCACATAATCTATTAAAGCTTCAGCTCTTCCATTTATGAAATATCTACCACATAGAACCAATAATTAAATAAGATAATACAAAGTTCATTATATACTATTTTATTCTACAAAAATGTAATTGATTACTTATTAATACTAATTAAAACCCCCACTTTCTCAAAATATTAGTTAAAGCTAGTTTTCATAAAGGAAAACAGTCAGATAAATGAAGGTACACTAAGACATAATAACTAATAATAGCTGAATTTACCATATAAGTTGCATATGCATTACCAAATGAGAGGAATGAATCTCCAGTAGTGGAGATTCAGCTACCTATATAAAACACATGAGGGGGGCATGGTGTAAGATATTTTGAGGTAGAGTCTTTATGGACTTCTGAAATCATAGGTCAGTAGTAGACATCTAGATTTCCTATGAATGAGGCTTTTTGAAAGAACCTGAAGCATTTAGAGGAATCTGTAGGTACTTCTATGTTGTTCAAACATGGGTTGCAGATGAAGAGGTGGAGAGTTATGTAGCTGGAAAGGCAGGTAGGATCTTTTGTCATGGATGACCTATTTAACGTTAAGGAATTAGAATTTTTACCCTGAAAAAAATGGTTAGCTCCTGAAGAAACTTAATCAAGAACATGACATAATGAAATATGTGTTGTTTTGGAGAATTCCTTAAGAGGCGTAACAGTAAGAGAGTTAGGATGGGAGTGATTATGGCTGCAGTCTGGAGAATGAACTGGAATGGGAAAAATATAGGCAAGGATTAATTGGGGATCCATTGAACAAATCCAGGGCAGAGGTGAGGTGGGCTTAAACTATTTACTAGAAATAAGCAGATGCATCTGAGAAGTCAAGATAAGAAGTACTATAGCCATTTGGAGAACTGAAAGAAATCCACTAGAGCTGGATAGTTGAGTGCCAAGTGAGTTGTGTTCAGAGAGCAGAGAAGTACTTAGTTACAAGATCATACAAGGCTATGCAAATTTTATGCTATAGACAATATTTGTGTCATCCCCAAATCTGTTTGTTAAAACCTAATTTTAATGTGATTGTATCTGGAGGTGGGGCTTCTGGGAAGTGATTAGGGCATGAGCGTGGAGCCCATATAAATTGGATAAGTGCCCCTATAAAATAGATTCCTGGACTTCCCTGGTGGTGCAGTGGTTAAGAATCCACCTGCCAATGCAGGGGACACAGGTTCGAGCCCTGGTCTGGGAAGATCCCACATGCTGCAGAGCAACTAAACCCGTGTGCCACAACTACTGAGTCTGTGCTCTAGAACCCGTGAGCCACAACTCCTGAGCCCATGTGCCTGGAACCCGAGCTCTGCAACAAGAGAAGCATCACAATGAGAAGCCCGTGCACTGCAACAAAGCATAGCCCCTGCTTGCCGCAGCTAGAGAAAGCCCACACGCAGCAACGAAGACCCAATGCAGACAAAAATAAATAAATAAATTTATTAAAAATAAATACATAAAATAAAATAGATTCCACAGTCTTCACTTGTTCTTTCCACCATGTGAGGACATAGCAAAAAGACAGCCATCTATGAACAAGGAAGCAGGCCCTACCCAGACACCAAATTTGCAGGTCCTTAATATAGGACTTCCTAGCCTCCAGAACTGTCAGAAATAACTTTCTGTTATGTTTATAAGCCTTCCAGTCTATGGCATTTTGTAGTAGCAACCCAAATAAACTAGGACATCATGTTAAGGAATTTGGATTTAACCCATGGTCCATGCAAAGCCACTGAAAGATTTTAAGCAGGGGTGTAAAGTGACAGCAGAATTTGGAATGAGTTGAGTAAATGGATGGTAAGAAAAAACAGAAACTGAAGTGCCAAAAAGTTCTTTATTTTAAAAAAATCACTTTGTTGTAGCCCCCGAATTTTCTAGCAGAGTTGTTTTTTTTCCACTTGACATGTCTAAATTGGTGAGGTCCAATGTTCCAATCATGTTCAGATTCTCACAAAAGGGGAAGGTAAGTACATGTTTAATTATTGATGTTTATGTATTGCAGAGAAAACAAGAGACATTAGATATGTTTATCTATAATTTTTTCTTTTATCTCAAATAACAGTAAAATGGGCTGGCTTGCATTATTAGTTTACAGGGGATAAAATCCATATAGAATAATTTTTTTTATGGTTTAAATCTCCATTGTCTTTTTAACCTTCATTCATTTTCATTTGTTTTTACTTTTTGCTGCCAAAGGAGCTAGAGTCTATACAAAACAAGAGAAGACAACTGGTCTATTCAACCTATTCTTTTCCAATAACGAAAAAGGATTTTAGACAGATATCGCTCATGTAAATGGAGCTGTTGTAGCCAGACTTTCTCCAACCTGGATGGCTCATTTCTCATAATCATTGTTTCCTTGGGGTTAGTGTCTTCCATGCCCCAGCCAGGGCTGATGAGACAGCTGTTACAGTGAACTAACCTCTTCGCCTCCCTGTAGCACCAGACTGACTTTACATATTATTAAAGCTTCCAGTTTCTTAGATGATGTGATTCAAATGGCTTACTGGCAGTGATATTTACCCAGAGTATCTACTTCACTAGCTCTACCTGGTACTTGTCATATTAGCAGTGATAACTTATTGAGGTTCAAATGCCAATGTGATCTCAAAGCATTAAGCCCTTAAATTATCAATACTTTATCACAAAATTAGTTTATCCTTTTAAATTTTGGTCTCTAAGGAAATGGAACAAAATGTAAATAAGGTTCAATAGAAAGAGGAAGTCAGGAAGAATTTAGAGAAAGTATTATTGACAAAAAAAAGCAAACGTGGGACATGGTAGTGCAGGACCAGAGGCAGCAGAAGAGACTGTACATTTGTTTATGGATTCCAAAAGGTGGCGAGTTACTATAGATGGGGTTTGGAGAGGCACAATAAACAGGTTTCCACTTTTTAAGCAGTTTTATAGATCATGGTTATGCTACAGAAGTGTATAATTTTTGATACAGAAAGAAAGGTATCAAAGGAAAGAAATTCCTCTGGGTTAATAATTTTATATGTAATCAGATGTTTTCTGGGGCCGCTTGGGGACTCTCATTTACCATATCCACAGGTCAGTGACACTGTCCAGTGTCACCTAGCTTAGTTTATTTCTACCATTAACTGCTTTTTTCTTTGGCAAAATTGGCCATGGAGGCAAAGAAAAGGATTATTTAGTTAATCTTCTGCTGTGTTTTGTTTGGTTTTCAGCTTCCTCTCAGAACTTCCCATACAACTCCAGTGCTGTCCACTTCCAAGTCTGCAGTCGGCTTGGAATGCATTTACAGTTATATAATAGAATGTCCAAAGCTCCTTTTAGTCTCTAATACAGGAAGACACAGTGGTACAGGGATTGCAAGTAAAGGCTTTGGAATCAGATAGGCCTAGGTTAGCAACTTGGTTCTGCAGCTTACTAGCTTCGTAATATTGACAAGTTATTTAAGCTTTCAGAATCTGCATTTCCCCCATTGTTATGTGAGAATATTAATAGTACCTACCTTGTAAAGTTACTGTGAGAATTAAATGAGATTATATATGTAAAAGTTTTTCACAGTGCTTGGTACATTGTAGTCACTCAATAAGTGTTAGTTATAAGCACAGTATTTACATTACTTATAATTTTAATATCCCTATTGTAAACCAGACAGATCTTTTTTTTCCCCTCTCTCTCTTCTCTTTCCTCAAAGATAGGATAAAAAGGAGGAGCTTGAGTATGCTTGGAAAGAGGTAGTCTAGGCTTCTACATCACTATCCTCCACTCTCCCTAGGCCTGAATTTTTAAGAGGAAGCAAGAGCTAGTTTAGTCATTACTATAAATAGATAAATTAGGTCCCATCCTCTTGATTTGTCCTAAACCTACCTCCTTCAGTCTTGGCTGCTCTGTACTGACCCACACAGATACCCACACTCCTGACACTATCGCCATATACCTTATGGTAGAGACTTACCAATTGTAGAAATTGATCCATTGCCATAACCCTATTCCTCTTTAATGTCATTTTCTCTATTTTCCCCTGTCCAGGGAAAATTTGCCACTGACAATCACATCTGAGCATTTAAAATCTTATCACCTCTGAGAAGCGATCTGCTATAGTTCTCTCTCTAGAGATTTTCTATGAAAGAGAAATACAAAGTAATTTATTTATAACTTCTGAGTGCTCACACTTGTTTCCAATTCTGGTGGGGGATATTGTTCCCAGGTTGCATTTTCAAGGGTTGTTTCTTTAAGTGGAATAGTTCCAAGACTGGTCTTTCTCTACTGTATTGGACAGGGGAATATTTTTTGAATACCGTATAGATGGATTTTCCTTCTATTCCTTGTTTGCTCTTTATACTTCAGGGGTGCTGTGAGGGTTAGTTTATATTTGAAAAACTCTCTGAGCTCCTTGGATGAAAGATGTCACAGAGAATGAAAATATACAGGAAATAAATAAATCATGCTAATTGGTTGCAACAGATCTCTAAAAATGCCTCAAGACTCTGTTTTCCCAGTCCAGCATAGTGCAATGTTTATCATATATACACATATAAGAAATCTCTTTGGAGGGGAGCAAACAAAATTTAGAGTTCTAAAAAGCAATGTACAAAGTCAGAGGGAAATGTCAAGGGAGTCAATCAATAGCCAGGCAAACAGCCATCTTGAGACACACACCCAGAAATTGAATTGTAGTGCAGTAGGAGGCAAATGAGTTTTTTAAATGGGTGTATTTTGAACACACAAGGAAATACAAGTTTGTATTATTTCTAAGCATAATGTGCCAAATGCAGGCTAAGGGCTATAGCTTCAGGGATGTCTATTTGACTATTAGGATGATTAGTAGATGATACATGAAAGAAATGGAGTAGATAAAATAAAGAGGGTCAAGTGGTTTTAGTCAAATTGAACGTTTGAAAGTTTTATTTATGAACTAGTCTTTTGGAATTTGAGCTAAAGGGCAGAGCCCATGTCTTTTCTCCATGCCCAAGACTGATAATTTTATAAAGATGATTTCTTTCAGCCATGGTGTTTAAATAAAAATTGCAGATATGTGAGTAAAGTTTGTGTTCAACACATTTTTATCCTTGGTTTCCCCATATACCTTTCCCATGCATTCACTACACTTATTCCATTCTTTAGTTACCTTGACCATCCTTGGATAGCCTCCCAAACCCCAAAACGTTCTTGCCTGCTCCAACCCTTTACACCCATTAAAACTTAGCTGTCCACTGTCATACTCAAGGCCGCTATCTTTACTAGGCAAACTAATCTGTTTTCCTTTCCAGAGCTTACATTCACATTTGATCTGGGCCCTTCAGTTACTAAAGCCAATGGAGAGAGATAGTTGAAATTGTACCAGGGTCAGTAGAGGAGATTTTTTTTTTTTTTTGGTAGGGTGAGGTAGAGATAGAAGATATTATTAGCAAGTGTCACCTAATATCCTGAAGTTATCTGGTGGCTTTACATATTATTTACAGTTAGGGAAGCCCTAACTATATGCAAATAACATGTGCACAGATATTATTGGACTAGCCTGATAGAACAGTAAGAGAAATCTTGGTTTGGTCTCTGGAGGATGGTGGCTGTGGCCATAGCTGCCAAATCATTCCAACCCTTGAAAAGAAAGGTTTATATAAAATATTTTCTTCAGAATTTGAGTAATACTGGTAAACTTAAGGTCAGATAGAGGAAATGCAGGGAAGAAGGAGAAACAATGTTTGTTAGGGAGGTAATAGAATGGAACAAAGATTTTCCTTACATTGCATAAGAGTCAGCATTCTTTCACTGTGATAACAGAAAGAGAAAACACACACAAACACATACATCTGTATTTCAAGAGAGAAGTGAAAGATACTGGGATGTTATAATGACTGGGATTTTGAAGAGATAAGTGGATGAGGACGATTTTAAAGGAATTTTTTAGTGTAACCCAAGGCAGGGAGAGCAATGGCACATAATGCAAACATGATTGCCAGAGACCACCTCTGTTATTACATTTTCTTGTCACTTCTATCTCCTCCATTGATTCTCTTATTTTATCACAAGTGTTTTAAAAGGGATATTTAAAGATATTTTATGTAGCACTTAAAGTTATTCTGTATGAAGAGGTATTTTCTGCTCATCTAGTCTACTCTATTGCCAGAAACGTATAGATTATGTTTGTAATATGCTAGGTAAGTACAGTGTTCTGTATCAGGAAGAATTTCTCTGCACATATAGTCCACTATATTGCCAGAAACAAAATATAGAGTGTAAGATTGTAACATATTAGGATAGATCAGTTCCTAGATATATAATATGTATAGTAAAGGTGACATAGATCCTTAGGTTTTTGGTTGATAGAATGAAGGAGGCAATAAGAGGAGGACAAAAATTTAAGAATACTACCAATAATGAAATGAAGAGCAGAATGATTCCATTGTAAAGTTATATTTATGTCATACATACAGTCTAGGATAAAATGTGGATAGGTAAACCATTTTAACCATTCAGCAAATGGTTAAATAGATAGCACTCTGGATATGGGGGAGGCGTTGTATTTTTTCTCTAAATGGAAAGCAAAGTAAACATTTATTTTTAAAATTTCTAGTGAGACACTTGCATAGCAACACCAGCATCTTAATCTTTTGAAAGGCTTTTTATAAGTCATTTCAAGCACTCTAAAATAATGTTCCTTTTTATAGCGTGACTGCTTGGCATTAAAAACAGAGCTGAATGTTGCCCTTCCTGGTGCTATATGAAAAAGGAACATGGATTCTCTTTCTTTCTTTACTCTCAACAGCTCTGTGACTCTTCAAGCAGGAACTGTTTGAAGCTCAGACTGTATAGTTGTGTTTGGCTGTCCTGTTAGACAAAACTTTCCCCCATTTTCATTATTTTAATTTCAAAGCACACGGGAATTAGATTTTCAGAACTTCATCTCTCTGTGTGAAGAACCAAATTGCATATTCAACCAGGTTTTTTTCTAAGAGAGGCGAGTCAAGAGTTTTAAATCAAACAAAAGCAAAACAAAACAACAAAAAAGCACATTAACTATGATTATTATTTAGTTAATATTATCTTTCCATTTCTTTCCAAGTAAAAGAGTGGCCCAAATCGTACATTGAAGTGATCCATATGTTTATGTACATTGTGTAAATAAACATATGTATATATATCATATATGTGCATATATGTACAAATTACTTGAAAATATATATGATATCTGATGGCTGTACATACTGTAATACATAGCAGCACATGTAAAAATACTTTGGATCTTCATTTTTTGTTTAATGTAAAAAAAACACTGAACAATAATGGTTTCAATTTCAATCATCCCCATGAGGGTAAAATGAAATGTTTGACTTTCTCTCCAACTACACTGATCATGGTTGTATTTCTCAATTCCTTCTCTTCTGGACTCATCAAAACAAGTTAAAAGTCCTATGATAATCTTCCAGATTTATATTCTACCTCAGTTGTCAGGTGCTAGGTCACCAAAACAGTGAGGAAATGTTAAATAGGAGTGGATCGCTGATGGGTGGATGACACCCTTGGGGCCAAAAAAGAAGCAAGTGCAAATATACTTTGAAATGGAATTTGAAGGCTAACTAAAATTTGGCACTAATTTTTATTGGCATTCATTGGTCTTATCTACATCTATTAGTGAAAGAGACCTTTTGACCTCATGCACAGGCAAATCTGGAGGTAACTGATATTAAAGTACCTTTATGCCTTGAGCACATTGTAAAAGATTAAGTGGAGTCTGAAAACAAGAACTAACCCCCTGAGTTGGAATAAGTGTTCTCTGGTGACTAGTAAAATATTTGTTCAGTGCTTCTTGTTTCATTTTCCAACGTTGTTCCATTTGTTCATTTAGTTTTTCATTATTCATGTCATTCATTCCTACAACAAATAGTTACTGAGGGCCCACTGTGTGCTAGGCATTGTGTTAGACACCAAGAATCTCATGGTCAGCAAGACATATATAGCTACTGCTTTACTTCTCCTTTCTTCTTGACACAATAGCTTCATGGTATAAATCTTAGTTACAGTCAATATCTTTTTGTGGTAAAAGCTAAATCTCTTGTAAGAGGAAAATGTAGCAAGTTTTAAACTTAAAATCTCTTCTCTCTTCCTCTCACTGTAGCTCTGTAACAATATGGTCCAGGTGCCTCTTACTTTCTCCTATAACAGTATGAACCAATCAAAGGCCATCTCTGGTTATGGATCCATCTCTGAAGTTATCAATTATCAGGGCTAATTCATCAACCCTGAAAGTTCCTACTAAAATGTGACAATTATTTCATAGATACAGGAGGGAAGAAGGCTGTGGGAAGAGATGTATGGGCTATAAAAAAAGGGTTTTAAGGTCATTGACAAGGCTAATTTTTCTTTCCATTAGAAAGTATAACCACAAACTCTTAGGAAACAGCATATTTAACCAAAGATAGGAAGTCATTAGTATCTACCATCTACACATTTTTGGAGGTGTTACTATAACCACAACATATACAGTGTACTAGTTTCATGAATTTTATTCATTCACTTCACAGATATGAGCTATATATTGAAATTTCAAAAATAAATCATTGCATCTTCTCTATGACTATATCTTACTTATCTGTCAGAAACAACCATCTGATATAGATATTATTACTTTTAAAGATGAGAAGATTGAAGAATAAAGAGGTTATACTCCTTGAAAAATCAATGATCACATAGCAAAATAGATACGATCTATTTTTTTAAATTTTATTTTTTTAACATCTTTATTGGAGTATAACTGTTTTACAATGGTACATTAGTTTCTGCTTTACAACAAAGTGAATCAGTTATACATATACATATCTTCCCATATCTCTTCCTTCTCTAGGACTATAATCCAGGCTACTTGACTCAAGAACTGATTACTTGGCAGACAGTATGTTAGGTGTGGGGATGCAGTAGTGAACTATTCTTTTTAACTAGTGTGGAAGACATACATTTATCAAATACCCTATGAAATAGATGTAAAATTACAAATGAGAAAAGTGTTATAAAGGAGAGGCATATGGTCAATAAGATTCCATAATATGGAGATTTGAATTACTCTAGGTGGTTAGGGAGGGCTTCCCTTAGCAAGTAGTGCTTAAGATGAATTCATACTTTGAGTCAACATTAATTGGATATGAGAGAAGAGACAGACAGTCCATGGAGACAATAGTATGTGCAAAGATATTAAGATGGGAGAAAGAATGGTGAGTATGAAAAATCCAAATAAGATCAGTGTGGCTAAAGTACAGTGCATTGCAAGGGAACACTGGGTGTACTGATAGAGAGAAGGTGGTCTTAGAATAAGAGGTAGTAGAATAAGTAGAATAAGAAGCCTTAGAATGAAGAAGTATATTGTTCCAGGCTGGCCCGTAAAGGGTTTATAGACTGGTTACATTAATGAATTAGTTTGTATCCTAATGGCAATAGAAAATCAATGGAGAGTTATAAGCACAAATGGGTTGAGACAACATGATTACATTTGCATTTTGAAATGATTATCCAGGCTGTATATTGAAGATATGGGATGAAGGTAGATTAATGTACATTACTGAGGAAGCAGTTGTATTTGTTTAGGGAAAAAATAGTGGTGGTTTGGACTAGGCTAGAGGAAAGTTAGTGCACAGTTTGAAAGATATTTAGGTAGTAAAACTGCCAAGTCTTAGGGGTGAATTGGATATGAAGAGTAAAGGAGGTGAATGTATTAAGGGTCAGGAGACAGGATCAGAAGATCAGATCTTAAAAAGGTGATTTCTGAGCCAGTGATCTTTCTTCATCATGGCGACTCTATTATAATTTCAAAGGTCTTAAAACTGGAAAGCTGAGGTAAACCTTGGAGAGTCATAAGTCTTGTCTCTCTTTCACTCCTTTACATGAAGACACAGAGGTTATGGTTTTCAGTTCAGACAGCTAATAAGTGACAGAAGCAGAACTGAGTCCAGGTTCCACAACCTCAATACACAATGGCGGCTCACTCCAGAAATGGAGGTTCTTCTGTTCATAGTTTATACCAATTGATGTGAGGAGTTCGGGATTGGAACAGGTGGGCTTTGGATACAGGCAAGATAGTTATGAGAGAATCTGAGGCAGAGAAATAAATGGTGGAAATTCTATAAAATATTAGATTTTATAGGTCAGAGTGAAGATGAATATGTTTGAAATATGTCCTATTGTTGATGCAACTGATGACTGACCTGTAACTACCCCTATAGTTGGTTATTTCTACTTACTAGAGACAATTAAGATCAAATTGTTTCTAGACCTGGTGTATCAATGTGTACCACTATGCAGTGATTGCCACCAATGGATTTGAAGTCAATGGAAAAGAAATTTATTTCTTATCAAAACTATTTCAACAACTTGAACTGCAGAGAAGAATACATCCTGACACATGTACTCTGCCTACTTTTATTTTTTTTTGACATCTTTATTGGAGTATAATTGCTTTACAATGGTGTGTTAGTTTCTACTGTGTAACAAAGTGAATCAGCTATATGTGTACCTATATCCCCATATCTCCTCCCTCTTGTGTCTCCCTCTCACCCTCCCTATCCCACCCCTCTAGGTGGTCACAAAACATGGAGCTGATCTCCCTGTGCTATGTGGCTGCTTCCCACTAGCTATCTATTATACATTTGGTAGTGTATATATGTCCATGCCACTCTCTCACTTCGTCCCAGCTTACTCTTCCCACTCCCGTGTCTACCTAGTTTTATAACTTAACCACTATATCATTCCATTTTCCAAAGAGGGGCTTAGAGACAAGCAATTGACCATTCAGCACATTGCTGCTGTTGCCAGACTTTTGGTGATCTACATAGAAATCTTGACCTTTATATTAATGATTCTAATGAAAATGAAGATATATTCATGAGGGGCATTTTGGGTGGCATGTGGTGTTTAGAGGGTTGAGGGAATAGAGGAATTTTCAAAAAACCTCTCTTCAGAAAATTTCCCATAATGAAACATTATGGTTGTAAAGTGCAAAAAAGTGATAATGGAAGCACATATGCTTATGCTGGATCAAAATAAATTTAATCATTTTAAAATTAAAATATCCCAGCCTTCTTTTTCATTTTCCTTTCCCTTTCTCTACCCATGCATTGCATTCCCCTTCCATTTCTTTCTCTTTCCTCTCCTTCTTCTTGAAAAATTCAGTCCTGAATCCACTAGGTGGGGCGCAGCAATATTGTTGAAGAGAAAGACCTGGGAGCCTAGAAGGGTAAAACATCTGCATAGGAGGGATGTGTGGTATGTTAGAACCTGTGCTGGGTGAAGAGGGCATCCCCAGAGAGGAGTAGGTAGAATATGTTGTCAGAAGTAAGTCGGGCTGAGGAGAGCATCCACTCAGAGGGACAACACGGTGGGATGGCATAGGCTGACTGGGGTAAATTTGAAGTCCACACATCATTGTTGGCTTAGTGCATGGTGTCCAAGCATGGTTGGAATGAGGAAGTTGTCCACATATGAAACAGCAGTGGCAGCCCAGCACAAGGTTCAAATGGGGTGAGATTGGAATTCATTTGGGGTGATGAGAGTAACTGAACGTGGGAAGGTGTAGCAATTGTAATGGGGGATTGGTCACATACAGGGGTAATGACCAAATAAGTAATTATATTAAGGATAATGAGAACCAGGTTCTTCCTCTTGGAGAAGGGAGTTACAAATATGGAAAGGGAGAAAGCTAAGATGAACACTGCGTAATTGGAGTTCTCAGTATGAATTCATGGTTTTAATATACACAGAGAGATATGAAATGTAGATGTGTGTGTTTGTATATGTTTTTGCACTTGCATATGTGTGTGTGCATGTGTTTATGTTCTGTCCACTGAAGGGTCTGGAAGCAGTGACAATCTGATATTAATGAGTACAACCATTGCCCAGAACATCACTTCTTTTAATATAATTCTTCCTTAAAAGGAGCCAGAACGTTTTGGGGAAATGAATGGCTGATTCCAATACTGGGGCAAAGAAAGTGTAAGATGAAGCTGGAACACATTGTTCATCAGAAAGCCAGGAAATTCTCAAATAATGATGGGACATGGTGGGGACATGTCAAAAGGATACTGAAGGTAGATTCAGTAGTATTCCCACTGGTTAAGTCAGGAACAATTTCAGTGTAAGAATAAATAATAATAATAATGGATTATAATCCATTGAATAAATTAAGGAACCATGAATCTATACTAATAAATATTGGTGAAATAAATATTGGTGAAATAAATAAATTGAAAGTGTGATGAAGACCCTGATATTTACATATATTCAAAGTGTCTCTCACAAAATAATTATTAATTCCAAATTAAAGAAGAGTAACTACAATGGAGAAGGCCCACAAGCACCACCCTAATTGAATGATCAATGTGAACACCATCTGTAATGAGACAGATTGAAATTGTGCACCACCTGATAAGGTGCAATGAGAAGAATGCAGCTTCACTTCTATGATAATCCTGTCAAAAATGTATAACCTGAATTTTTCATGAGACCACATCAGACAAACCCAAACTGAGGTATAGCCAACAAAATAACTGGCCTATGATCTTGAAAGTTATAAAGGTGGTGAAAGCAAAGGAAAGTTTGAGGAACTGTTCCAGTGAAGGAAATTAAAGTGGTATGGCAATCAAAGGCAACACACTATTGTGAGTTGGATCCTTGTTATAAAAAACATTATTGGGACAATTGTGGAGACTTGACTTGTGGTCTGAAAAATAGATGGTAGTGATGTAGCAATGCAAATTTTCTGATTTTGATGGTTGTGTTGTGATTATGCAGAAGAATGCCTTTTATGATAGAAAATACACAATGAAATATTCAGGGTTGATGGGGCATCATGTTGGCAGCTTACTCTCCAGTGGTTTAGGAGGAAAAAATTTATTTGGCCTGTACTTTCATAATTGCAAATTTTCAGTAAGTTTGGCATTACTATCTGTGCATAAAGGGAAGGCAATATACTGATAGTGGCTGAGAAAATGGGCTTTGAAAATCAGACAGATGCTTGGCTTTATCACTTAATAGTTATGTCACAGTGAACCAGTTATTTAGCTTCCCTGAATCTAAGTTTTCCTATCTGAAATATGAGGATAATGATGATTACCTTCTCACTGGGCCTACATTACAGTTAAATAGGAGATGACATCATGACCATCATCATCATTTTTCCTATTACTGAGAATTTCCTATTATGCATTGAATTTAGTGGAGTACAGTACTTGTCAAACTCTCTGTGATGAAGGATTGGATATATTAAAAAAATAATTCAATTCATCAGTGACTAATACTTTTAGAAAATACAATAAAAATGGATCCAGTACAAAAATATAAACTCACATTTTTATTATATTCAACAAACATGAAAATACATTTTAGTAAATATAACAATAACAGACATAATAATAAAAAATTATTATAAAAACTGTATGTTATTCATTGAAAGTATAAGTATAGACAATCAATGGTTACATGAATGAAATAGGGAGTCCGCATATCAGATGTCTATATGCACACTTTGAAAGACACCATGTATATCAACACCAAAAGTTTTTAATGTGACAAATGAGTCCGCTTCTTGATAATTAATTTACATAATCTAGACTGGATCAATGACAATTCTACTTGCAAGGAATGATTGTATGTATAACTCTTTCTATCCTTTGTTTTAATAACACTTAGAATAGAGAAATACATCTCACATAAGTATGTTGACAAGAATAAAAGAGATTTTAAAGCAGTTTCAGAAAGCTCAAGTTATTCATTTTTACCTTTTACTCAAAATGAAATGAATGATACTGTTACTTCAGAATTTATCTTCAAGTTTTCATTGATAGCCAGTTCCAAAATTTTAACCTGTAAAATTATAGTTAAATTATCTTTTGATGAAGAAAATGGATTTCGTATTTTATACATGTTTGGGTTTTAGTTTATAAACTGATCTTAAAATTTCACACATTGCAATGTGGTCTTACTGATCATGACTACAACACAGGTTGCATCAAATGCAACTCTTCACGTGAGTTCAACAAAAACTGAGTTTATCAATACCCTCCTGTACAAGGAGATAAGCACTTTCTTCGATATTGTGACAATGTCAATGTTGTTATAGAAGTTTCTAAACTCAGTTTCTATGATATTTCATTGTGGACTGATAACAAACAGTTCACTTACTGGCACTGCTTCAATGACTACATTTTGAGTAGCACTGGTTTAGAGCTTCAGATGGATTAACTCAGGAAATAATGTATGTAGGGCATTCAGCACAATGAGAGATACATTGTAAGTACTCAATAAAGATAGCTATTGTTCATGTTAATGTTATTATTACTATTTAAAATGTTGACCACCAAGTTTGAAGGACTTTGCTCAGTGGGAAAAGCAGCTTTCAATAGTTAAGACGTACACAGCTTTAAGTTAAAGTACTGCCCACAGACCATGTAAATAGGAGATGTCCACTCTGTCATCCACTCACAAGCAGGAGCTATCCATGCAAAAAATTAAGTAAAAGCTTGCTTCACTAGTCACTCTTGTCTGGCAATATAGTCTTTACCTAGTTTTGGGCAGACCCCCTTTAGAAAATACCTGTGCATGCCCTATCACACACCATTCTGATTTTCACTAAAGCACCAACAAAGAGGAATACGAGGTTTAAGTAGTCTCTTCAGGTTTACTACTGAGTCTCTTCATTTCTAGGAAACATGTCAAACTTCAGCTAAGTCAGGGAGTTCCTGATGCTCACCCTTATATTTTCTTCCCTTACTGGGGATATTTGAACACAGGAGTTGATATTTTGAAATTGCCTAAAAAAAAAAAAAGAAATTGCCTAATGGATGCATGGACATCTCATGAGATTACAAAATTGACTGAATTCACTTTCCACAGAGCAGATTGGGCAAGTGTTCTTGATTCTATATCATTAGCCAAAATTTTGAGGACCTCTGGCAATTGCTTCTTCATTTTTCTTTGCCATATTTTACCCTCATAAATAAATCACATCACCTGATTGGTCATAGAAGGAATGCTGGGTACTGTTTCCTTATGAATAGTCCCCCTTGGCTATGAACCACCAATCTGGTCCCATAATCATCAAAAGAGTATAATCCAGGTAGAATAATTCAGTAAAGAATGACATCACAACAGAAATATATTAGTAACCAGTAGACCAGTAGAGAATTCCTTGGGTAAGAAATGTCCAAAGGGTTCTGAACTCTTCCTGTCATATTACAAAATGATCTCAGACTGCATTTATGGTCTTAAGATACCTAGAGCATATCTATTTTTCTTTTATTTGGTATGTTTATTGTTATTTTTGTGGAGTTGTTTATGGCATTGTTTTGTTACTGTCTGGAATGAATATGCATATTTTCTGTGTTCAGTCGCATTTTTTTTGTGGGTCAATGGTTTTAATTATGTATTTATTTTAAAACATTGTTTGATCATGGTTCTTATTAGTTGTTTACTTATCACTCTGTTCCTGCTTTTATGTGCATGGCACAGTAACCTTGAAACATTAGAGTAAGACAGACCTAGCCTCCCAACCCAAGAAGGTACTGCTTCATAGTCAGCTCACTGAAACATCTCTAAAAAACAACCAGAATAGATGAAAAATGGAGAGTGACAAAAGCCTTTCTAACTGCTGCTTCCTAGTTAAACTATCTCCTAAGCCCAATTCCAGTAAGATATTTCTAATAGCAAATGCCACAGCTACATTTCACTGTGAGAAAATAAAAGAGGACTCTGAGCAATTCATAGTTCAATTTTCACTTCTAAAATCAAACAACTAGAAAATGATCATCTTTGAATTTGAGAAAACAGTGTTTTTAAAACTAGGAATAATTTTGGTCTTTTCCAGTATTTTTGTTAAGTGGTTGTAGAGAGAAAATAAACTTCTAGTATTTAAAAGAAATCAACTGAAATTTGGTTGGATTGATAAGAATCATCTTTCTATTTTCTTATATTTGAAGAGTATCTCTAGGGTAATATTGAAGAAAAATGAGTTAACTTGGACTTTTCTGAAATTAATTGAAAAATCACAGTTTCCAGATGACCACCACAAAAAAGCCTACTGCATTATAATTACATTACTGTTTTCCTCAAATTGATAATATTGTGATGTTTCCAAAATATATAATAACATTACTTAATTAATGATCATGCTAATTTAACTATTCTCTATTCAAAAAGTAATATATATATGTGTGTGTAAATATACACATACATACATGCATTTCATATACATTCTTATTCAATATTATTACTATGTATTACTTCTTGATAAATGCAGTTGTTTTTGTGGTCTGTTATACATAGTTTCCAAGTTTCAACACATTAAGCTTCTGAAGGAAACATCATTCTTGCTCCTATTGTATGCTCTGCTGACAATTAACATATAAACCACTTAAGTATAAAATATGTGCTTTAATAAGCTTTAGAGAATTCTTCATTAATCATCCAATGTAGAGTGAGTCCCATTCCTTCTTGCCATTCTTTATATGGGATCCTTGTTTGTTTATTTCATTGTACTTATAATTTTCAATAACTTTATTTTCTATTTACTTGATTTGTTCTTTCCCTCGCCTCCATCAAAATGTAAGCTTCATGAGGCAGGGCCTGTGCCAGACATGTTCACTTTTGTTTTCCTAGTACCTGAAACATTGCCTGGTCCATAGTTGAAGCCTAATAAATTTCAACAGATGGAATGAAGACTCTTATAATTCTTTATAATAAACCTTGTACTTAGTACCATAGTAGGTATGCAGTAAATTTTTATTGATTATTAGATTTTTGGATATGACATAAGTTAAAGCTATCTCCTCTGTGCAGTGATTTTAATACTGAACTTGCTAGTTAAGATGATACTACATTCATTTCTTATTGTTGTCTAAACAAGGGCTGAATCTCTTTCTCCAGAGTGCCAACTCTAATAATATACTATCACTGTTCCACTGAGTCCCCGAAACATAGGTAGCCCATTTTTCATTATGTTTTATCAACATGTAATATTCAGAGGAGCCAAGTACGATATGTGACCAGCAAATCAATACTGCTAATGGAAATAGTGCAAAAGCAATACCTAATGCTGGTGAGGAACAAGGAAGAGTGAAGCAAAAAAGAGAGGGGACAAAAAGAAATACAGTCATTAAGTAGTCTGGGTAGTAGAGAGGAATGAAGCAGATAAAAAGCTGGTTACTTACCTGGCCTCTATGAGTTAAAGTGGTAAGGACCCCGGTTTGAAAATCTGATGATCTTGGTTTGAATCCTAGCTCTGCTACATACTAAATGTGTAACCTTAAGCAAATGGCTTAATTTTTTGGATATTGTTTCCACCACTTTCAAAAGGGTGTAGTAATAGTCTCATGTATTATAGTAAGTATTAAATGAGATCATGTATATGCAGCTCCATGGACAACTACATTCTATGTTAACCATAAGATTTAATTTCAGATAATGGAAAAATTAATTTCTTTATTATTTTCCCATTAGGCAATGCCACTTACTTTGGTAAATTATTTAACTTTGCTGGTCTCAGCTTCCTCATCTGAAAAATGGTCATAATTTTATCTACCTAATTGGATCACTGGGAAAATTACCTTGTGACATTACCTTGAATAGTGCCTCAATACATAGTAGGTTATTAATACATTGAAAGTGCTGCTGTTGTGGCTAATGATAAACCTCAATTCTCTAAAAGTCTGTGTGAGTGTGAGTGTGTGTGTATGTGTGTGTGCTTGTAGGAATGAGGATAAAAACTTGCTTTATAGGAGCTTGCATCAGAGAGACACACAGAAAGTATAAAAGGGACACTAATAGTCTACAAAGACCAATTTAACCCTCTTACACTGTTGATGGGAATGTAAATTGGTACAGCCACTATGGAGAACAGTATGAAGGTTCCTTAAAAAACTAAAAATAGAGCTAACAGATGATCCAGCAATCCAACTCCTGGGCATATATCCAGAGAAAAACATGGTTTGAAAATATACATGCAACCCAATGTTCATTGCAGTGCTGTTTACAAAAGCCAAGACAGAAGCAACCTAAATGTTCACTGACAGATGAATGGGTATGTGGTACATATATATAATGGAATATTATTCAGTCATTAAAAGGAATGAAATAATGTCATTTGCAGCAACATGGATGGACCTGGAGATTATCATACTAAGTGAAGTAAGTCAGACAGAGAAACACAAATATCATATGATATCACTTATAAGCAGAATCTTTAAAAAATGATAAAATGAATTTATTTACAAAACATAAACAGACTCAGACACTTAGAGAAGGAACTAATGGTTACCAGGTTGAATGGGTGGGGAGAGGGGTTGATTGGGAGTTTGGGATTGACATGTACACACTGCTATATTTAAAATAGATAACTAACAAGGACCTACTGTATAGCAGCAGGGAACTCTGCTCTTTATAATAATCTAAATGGGAAAAGAATTTGAACAAGAATAGATACATGTATATGTATAAGTGAATCACTTTGCTGTACACATGAAACTAACACAAAACTGTTAATCAACTATACTCCAATATAAAATAAAAAAAAAAATTTAAAGGCCAATTTAGAGATTCTGTGATACACTATAAGCTCCAATATTAGTGCATAAGTTGGAGAAAACTTCTGGACTTTCTGGAGATTGATCCTCTGAAATAGCACCATAATACCACCCCTCTCCCAAAATTGTTATAAAATATAATAGTGGCTTGGGGACACTTTGAAAGTATAAATATACTATAGAACTGTTTAATGAGAAAATTAAAAAGAATATACTTCATCTCATTCAACAAAGTTGGACAGATAATACTATAAAGATCAGTAGTAGTCATAACAAATTGTGTACTTTTCCACACTTACAGTCAAAGAGAATAGACCAGGCAAATTTTCAGAGTAACAGGGTCATTTTCTCAGATAGAACATCTGGTGATAGAGATTTGAGGGAGAAGAATTTCAAAATAGTATAATGAGATTCAATGAAAATCAACTTAAGCACCCTCTGCTGAGCTAGGACAGCTAGCTCTAAACACTGTGGGAAGGGAGAGAGAGTAAGGTTTAGAGAAACCACGTTCTTTTGAATCACCACTCTTCTTACCATTGCCATTTATATCTCTCTTTCAATGGATATGCTTTACAACTGTTAGCTATGTGGGGAGGCTTTGCTTTCAATGAGCTCATCTGGATTATGGCCAGTATGGTGTGCTGGTAAATGTTTAAAAACTGCTGCTCCCCAAAGCCCTGATTTGTAGCACTTACAGATTTTCATGGTAGAAATACACCCACCACAGCTGGTTTAAAGCTACCAATGGTTTAATTATCAGCTTGAAAAACATTTGAAAACATAACAATAAGCTCTTGTGGTCTGGTGGTAGCTAACCCTGACACAGTGGTGGCTGCAATTCACACTATTTCTGGTATAGCTTATGTAATTTTATGTGGAATGATTGAGGCAGAGATGTATGCTTCCATAAGAAACCCAACTGAGATGCGCTCAACTAATTGCATCATGATAGCAATACTTTATATTGAATATTTCCATCATGTTCTCTCTAGTAAATACAATCTAAACGTTGAGTCTCTGGAAATGTTTAATTATTAATATCTTCCTAGGGTTTGGCTTTTTTCAGTGTTGCCTTCTCTTATTTTTTCCTGGTTTTGATGTTCTGAAATATCCAAATCTATTGTTTTAAGAATGAAATTTTAAGGCTATGTCTTTGTACTCATCATCGTGGCCATTTAACTAAACTGGCAAGTCATTTCAGTCTAAACATTCAGGAAAATGGATTTAGTCTTCAAAAGCAATTGTCATTCAGTGATTGCTTCTCCTCAGCCTGCCAGTGGGCTAACCACTTGCCAATAAAAAGTGAAGATGTATCTCTTGCCTTTGTAGAGCTCATCATCTTGCCAATAAATTAGTTAGTGTTATGGATTGAATGGTGTCTTCTCATACTTCATATGGTGAAGTTCTAGGCCCCAGTACTTCAGAATATCACTGTATTTGGAGGTAGGACCTTCAAACATGTGACTACATTAAAATGATGCCATTAGAGTGAACCGTAATCCAATCTGACTGGTGTCTTTATAGAAAGAGGAAATTTGAACACACAGAGACATCACAGATGTGGATAAACAAAGAAAATACCATGTGAGGACAAAGCAAGAAGGCCAGCATCTGCAAGCTAAGGAGAGAGACCTCAGAAGAAACCAAAGTTTCTCACACCTTAATCTTATACTTCCAGACTCCAGAGCTGTGAGAAAGTAAATTTTTGTTGTTTAAGCCACACAGTCTGTGGTAGTTTTTATGGCAGCCCTAGAAACTAATGTGGTTACCATAACTAAATATTCACAATATCTATCAATTAGGGTTATGTTCAGTTATTAAGAGCATAAAACTCAAAGTAGCAGTGATTTTATGAGATAGGTTATTGCTCTCTCATATGAAAGTTCAGGTTACAAAGAGCACAGACTGTCATGGCATCTCTGGTCCATGATATGCATTTGAGACCCCAGTTCCTTCCAGTCTATCACTCTGACATATTGAGTATGTTGCCTTTACGTTTATGTTTCAATATTGTGATTCTGTATTCCAGACACGAGAATGGAGGAGGATTTGAAGTACAGAAGGCAAAGTTGTCAATGGAAGAAGAATCCTGGAAGCTGCTTCACATTATTTCTGCTTATGTAGCATTGAAAATAACTGTGACTCTTGGCTACATTTAGCTGTAAGGAAGGTTGGCAGTCTAATATTTAGCTCAGCTAAAAAGTGTACTACTATGAAAAAAGTGGATACTGGAGAAAGAAACAAGTAGTAGTCTCTGATGCACTCTGCTTCATTGACTATCCAAATGACATAGCTCACTCTTCCTTCCAAAAATAGAACATATTTTACTCACTCCCAAGAGAGAAGACCTAATGTCCCATTTAGTTACTGTGTTCATCTCAAAGTTCAAGATGTCTGGTGACACACCTTTTAAAAATCACATTCAGATGTGATTCATTGTGTTCTGGCCACCTATAAACTAAGAAATAAGTTCACTGTGCTTTGGTCATCCATAAACTAAGAGAAAAGTCATCTGACCTCGCACTCACCATCCAGTATACAATTGTAGAGAAGAAACAGAATAGCTGCAACAAAAACTCACATATATAAAAGGAAAGAATGAGAACTATACAGAAGTTACTCATCCACAGCAATGATCAAATCATTGAGGGCAGAAGTTGTAAACATCCTGAACAGAAGCATGGAAGTATGAAATTGAATTTTATGAATGGAACGGTTATTTCATATAGCTGATTAGTGATTTCAATGAACTGACCAGTTTATTTAAGTGTTCATAAATAACAACTGAATTATCCCTTGATCAGTCTATTTCAAATTATCTTAAAAGTTAATACAATTTCTGATCCAACATAAAAGAAAAGGAAGAGAATGAAAATTACATTTACTGATTGCCTATTATATTCATTCATTCAACAAATTAAAAAATAATGATTTACCGCTATTCTAGACATTGGGGATAGAGTGAAGAAAACTGGTAAAGAGCATGCTTTCATGGAGTTTATTCTAACAATGAGAGATAGTCAATAAACAAAAACATAGTTAAGTATATGTTGTACGATGTTTTAAGTGCTATAGAGAAAAATAAAACTTGATATAAGTCTTAGGAAGAGCCAGGTTGGGGTGATTAGTGGTGGTAGTGTTTTATACAGAGTTGTTAAGGAAGATTTGAGTAGAGACCCAAAGAGACTGTGAAAGGTTGCATTTAAGTCTTAAGAAGTATAAATAATTATATATATATATATATATTTATATATACATAAATATATATATTTATACATATTTAAATATAAATAAATAAATAAATATATATATATATATATATACATCTTATTCACCCTTCAGAACATTGCTATCATAAACATCAGTTGTCTGGATTATAATCTTACAGAGGAGGAAAAGAAAAGGGAAGATGGGAAAACTATACTTAAAGAAAACAAGTGTCATATATCAAGGTGATCCAAAGACTAGATCTATACTCAGGTCTTATCACCTGCTGTACTTTCAACCTGGCTCAATTCCTCAGATACTGTTCAGGTGCATTTTGAAAATTTTATACTTATGTCATTTATAAAATACACAAAAAAATTTTATTTATTTAAGGCAAACATTACCTTTCTATATTTTATTATGGATGGACAAAGAAATATGCGCAGTACTGAACAGGGGCATAAGGATTTAGAAGCAGATTGAAGGTGGATCCTAGGTCTACAACCTACCTGTTGTGAGAATTTAGGCAAGTTGGTTTGAGTCTCAGTTTTCTAGTCTATTAAAATGGGTTAACACCTACTTATCTTTAAGCTTCGAGGAAATTCAACATAAGCATTAATTTTAAGGTTCTAGAATCCTACCTAGTAGATGCTCAGTGGTGATTTCCTTGCCCTTTTCCACAACATATCTAAAAACCACTTTAAAAATTTTAAGTTAATTTAAAAACCTAAAAAATATAATTCATAAGAATATAAACTTAATTCAGTTTGATGTAAATAATGTGTTGAAAAAGGGGAATTTTGGAGTCAGGCAGACCTAGAGTTTCCTCCCTGTTCCATTGCTTAATAATATGTGTCTGGTATGTAGTCAGGGATTTTAACTGCATTCTTGCTTGATTCTCACAGCACTCCTGTGAGTTCAGTCTTATCCTATTTTACTGATGTGAAATAGACTCAGAGAGGTTAAGTGATATATCTGTGATCACAAAGCAGTAAATATGTTATTTGAATCCATGCCTATTCAATTCAAACCCATGCCTTTTCTACTGTATTGTACTGTCATTACAGCTATCAGTTGGTAGATCAGATAAGCATTGTCATATTGTCTACTTTAGTTCTCTAAAGTCTTAAGAGATCTAGTAGTGCAATGAGAGGTTGGATCAAAGGAATACCCATCAATTTTAATTTCTGATTCTTACATAACACTGAAGGTTTTCCATCTTTTGAGTCATTTTTTTAATTGTCCAGACAGAAGCTATATGTTTGTCCCATTTCAGGGGAAACTTCCCACTTCATGTTTGACATTCTGAATTTCTGCACTGGTTCCCAGTTTGTTGATTGTGTCACAAAGTTTTCTCAAAGTTGGATTAGTCTGGCAATGGAATGGGATCATGCAAATGTAGGTGGATATTCTCTACAATAAAATGTAAGTGCCCTTGAAATCAGCTTATGAGAGTTTTAATTCTGTTGCCATTACAATATTTTGGACAATTATTTTTATTTTTTTAAGGCAAATGTCTCAGTGATCACATTTTCAACAATCATTTTTTTCTCTGGATATATATTGCTACAGGAAGGAGACTTTGTTGAGGAATACCGATATCCTTAGTATGAATACTTCAATTTACTTATGAAAAAATAAATGCTTGGGGCTTCCCACAGCTTTATTGATTCCATGTGTATTACTATGCCTATTTTTAAAACCATTCTTTAAGTGTACATCGTTAGGTTCTTTGAAAGCAAGGGAATAAATGTAAAAATGTTCAAAATCAGCAGTAGTCTCAATAGACCACCACCTTATTTTTCTGAGAGTGTTTGTATAGGAGTCTCCATAGGAGTTATGTCAATTAACTACAAGTTTTGGAGTTTTAGAAAGGCAATACAGAATTTTAACAACACCAATATCAAAATAATTCCCATTCTATCTGAAAAACTAAAAACTCATGAAGATTATCACATACGCATTTGGTGAGATAGGGTTTTGTTTTCTTTTCCTAAAAACAGAATAGGAAGAAAACCCACTAAACTTTCTCTCAGGGTTTGATACTTAATCAACTGAAAATTTTACATTTTCAAGAGAAATTGTGTTTGATCTAAGAAGACTTATAACACTGAATCATTTTTTCCAACACTTGACATTGTTTGTTATCAATATCAAAATTTCTTAGTTTTTAAAAAAGCTTTCTTTTAATTTTTATAAATTATCTTAATATTATTGAACCAACATTTGTGATTCTTGTCTTGCTCATTGTCATTCTAAACTGAAAAGGTACCAGTGTCTTTAACAATACCAGTAACAGACTTTGTAAATAATCAACTAATACTGTCCATAACAGTTCAATACTGAGTTATAATTGTAAATTCAGTGAACACTTCTCCCATCTATAGTTTAAGTTATATGGTATACTTTTGTAAAATAAGAATAAATTGGAGTTTTTCCTTTGTTAGTTACCATATTTCTGACTCAAAAAGGGAAGGATATAGCTTGGCAAAAATTATAATAGTGATTATTTATTGAATGCCTACTATATGACAGGTGCTTTCCTAATAATACTTCATATAATCCCCACAGCAGCCTGTGTGAAAAGTAATATTATACCCATTTTACAGATAATAAAATTGAGGGTTTTAGAGGTTTATAACTTTTCCAAGTACATATGGCTAATCGGCAGTAGAGACAGAATTTAAACCCAGATATATTTGCTTCCAAAGCCTGTTTTCTTTCATTGGGTGAAATTTCTTCCTTAGATTACTTTAAATGAGAAAAGTCCTGAAGAATTCAAGACATATGTTCTTTGTAAGTCTGGGTTATTATTTGTTTTTGGCTGCTTTGTCCCTTGAAACCTGAACTTTCATTTATCATCAAAGTTAAAACTACTGTTTATTTTTCATAAATTTAACTTTTTTTCTTTGCCTCTTCTGTTTTTGTGGCCTCTTGATTGTGAAATTGGAAAAAAGGAGGGAAGAACTGTGGTATCACTTCTAGGAATTTTGTCATATGTCATTATCTTCACTTGAATTAAAAATTGTGTATTTCAATCTCTTCAGTTTTTATGTATGTTTCCATTCTATCATCCTTAATGTAAATTATTTAATGTAAATATGGGTCTTTATTAAGCACATTGTACTAAAAAGTTCCTATTTGTCTTGAGAATTACTAAACTATATTGCATCTTTATGAAGAAGTACATATTTCTCAGGGAAATAATTCTTTTAAAAAGTTTAAAATCCATAACCATGGGGAAAAATTCCAGTTGGTTAAATACAAGGAATTGAAAGTCTAATCCAAGAATGTTTTTTGGCATCAGACCCATGGCTTATTTATTTTATTGTAAAATAGATAAAATTTCAGTCTTGTAAATGTATTGTCTCTTAGTAATCTACTGAGAAGTGAGCAAGTGTCAATGACCATGCTGTCTTTAGTTAAATGATTCACCTCAGGTGCATTATTTACTGTTAAACACAGCATTGTTCTTGCCAGAATGGAAATTGGTCTAGTGAGAGATTACAGAATAAATGCTGATGTTTTCCTACATAGTTTGTTTTCTTCTATCACTAACCTGATTTTTTTATTTTAAACATTTTTTTAAAAAAACATCTTTATTGGAGTATTATTGCTTTACATTGCTGTGTTAGTTGCTGCTGTATAGCAAAGTGAGTCAGCTATACGTATACTTACATCCCTATATCCCCTCCCTTTTATATCTCCCTCCCACCCTCCCTATATCACCCCTTTAGGTGGTCACAAAGCACTGAGCTGATCTCCCTGTGCTATGCGGCTACTTCCTACTAGCTATCTATTTGAAATATTACTAACCTGAATTTGTATCTTGTTTCTTACAGACATTTTGCAAAACATGAGAAAAAAATCCTAAGTAAATCATTTTGTGTTTTGAGGGTCTCCTTCATCCACTCTTGGCTCTTACTCTCTAACTCAACCTGGTTCTCAGTTCAGCCAAAAGCATGATGCTTCACTGTCCTGTCTTCACTCCCTTATCATTTTTTACTGTGAGCAATACTCACCCAGTGTAAAGGTAACTGCATGCCAAACATGATTTACAGATATTAAAAACTCCTCTGCCTAAATAGTTCCCATTGTCAAGATATCTGATATGATTTTTTTCTTTAGCAATTCTTTTGAGTTGAGTGCTGAAGAAGTATTTCAAATGCAAATGTTATATGGGTAGAGTAACATATGACATTAACTTTCTTCTTATTTTATTAATTAATACAATGTTGGAACATCTACTGTATGATAAAGTACATGGCTTGTTGCTGTGGGGTGAAAGACAAATTAAAAAAGAAAAGAGTCTCAGTATTCAAGAAATTTAATTGAGGAGTTTAGATAACTCCAGCCACCTGACTGCAAATCTGAACAATAACATGGACAAGACTGGGTGTACTACTTCTTTGGAGAAGGTCTAGGGTCAGCAATGGAGGGACGGTATGATGGTATTGGGTAACATTGTGTGTGTGTGTGTGTGTGTGTGTGTGTGTGTGTGTGTGTGTGCATGCGCATTACATCCTAAGTGAGAGAGAATGAAGCCCCAACACAACCTCCCAAGCACTTGTTCTGGTTGTAAGTGCTGTTGCACTCACCCATAATCACATATTACTTGTTGATTCTGCCATTCCAGGAAGTTGAATGACTTCTGCCTAGTAGACTTTATAGAAGGCTGAGTGGTCACTGGAGTGAAAAATATGCTGTATGTACTGAGATTGGTGAGAAAAAAGTAAGAAAATAAAATTTTTATTATGACTTGCCTTGTCTTTGATTCTTTTCCATCTATTCTATGTGCCTGAGACAGCCTGAGAACCTTTACTAAACTCTAGACTTCTTTTACTTATAAACAGGACTTAAAAACATGTTTCCCATTGAAATGTAAAATGGTGCAGGCTCTGTGGAAAATAGTATGGTGGTTCCTCAAGAAATTAAATATAAAATTACCATAAGATTCAGCAATTTTGCTTCTGAATATATACAAAAAGAATTGAAATCAGGGACTTGAACAGCTATTTATACATCAATGTTCATAGCAGCATTATTCACAATAACCAAAAGTTACAAACAACTCAAATGTTGATTGACAGATGAGTAGATAAACAAAATATGGTGTATATATACAATGGACTACTATTCAGCCTTAAGAAAGTAATGAAATTCTGACACATGCTACAACATGGGTTAACATTAGGCTAAGTGAAATAAGCTAGATACAAGAGGACACATTTTGTATGATTCCACTTATATGAGATACCCAGAGTAGTCAAACTCATAGATATAACAAGTATAATGGTGGTTGCCAGGAACTAGGGAGAAGGGGAAATGGAGTTATTATTTAATGAGTATGGAGTTTCAGTTTGGAATGATGAAACAGTTCTGGAGATGGGTGGTGATGATGGTTGCACAACAATGTTAATGTACTTAATGCTGTAAAGCTGTGCACTTAAAAAATGGTTAAAATGGTAAATGTTATATGTATTTTATCACAATAAGGAATTTTTAAAAATGAAAAACAGGTTTCCCCAAGTCTTCTCTAAGTAAGCAGAAAATTCCATGGCACATCTGCATTTTAAATTTTACATAGAGACATAAATCTATATGTTTACAAATTATTCCTTGAAGGCAAAGCCTATCTTTTTTTTCCTTCACAATTAAATACTCTTTTTGAAGCCATGGAAGTATACAGAATGTATATAGTTCTTACCTTTAAACAGGTTATAAACTTGTTAGGTAGACAACAGTAAAACACAGAATGAACAAAGAAAACTTAAGATACTATATGTCAAACATCACATTTGACAGTGCTAAACTCTGAGGACCATAATTACTGTGTAGTTCAAAAGAAAGTTACATTAATAATTAGAGTTGAGTTACAGGAAATAATTTTATGGAAGAAATGATGGCTAGGTTGGGCTTGAAGAATGAGTAATATTTGGATGTCTGGAAGGGTTATAGCATGGCATTTTAAGTCATGGGAAGACAATAGAAGTAAAATTATGGGGCAGAGATCAAGATGGTGGAGTAAGAGGATATGGAGCTCACCTTCACCCACAAATACATCAAACATGCATCTACATGTGGAAAATCCTCACTGAAAACTAGTTGGAAACTAGCAAAGGGTCCCTGTACAACAAAGACTGTAAGAAAGATACACACATGCTTGGGTAAGAAGAGAAGAAAAGCAATCAGGTAGGGACCTGTGCCCTGGGAGGGGACTCAGAGGAAAAGGGAGATTACATGAGCTGACACTTGCCCTGGAGAGTGAGTGGGTTGAACCACAGACTGGGTTTCCCAGTCTTGGGGTCATAAGCAGAGGAGACAAGCTCCATTGGCAGATTGGAGGACCACTGAATCAGATAGAAAAGCTGGAGAAGCCACTATTCTGCTCATGAGGAGCACCTGAGTGCTGACTAGCCCCCCAAGGCAGAGTGGAGAAAGATCTGTCCTAGCTTTTGCTGGGTTTCCTGCGACTACCTCACCACCTCCCCAGCATGAGCCGAGTGAACACTCTGGTCCCACTCACTCCATGCCACAGTGTGGCACTGAATATGGGACAGCCAGGACCAGGGAAAGGACTCAACCATGGGATGCAGAGGGAGTTGGTCCCAGGGTGGAGCCTGGGTGGGCAACAGTGGACTTTGTTGGAGCTTTCTCAGGCAGCACTACAGAAGCCCCCAGAACTTTGATGGCAGCTGCTATACCACAGCTAGCACCCTCCCCAACATAAGTGGAGAGTACACATGGGTCCCTGCTTGCCCTGTGGAGCAGTTCCACAAGACTGGGTGGTGGGAGCAGTGGGCAGTGATCAGCTGTGAGAGATAAAAGGGGCTCACCACCTGAGGCTGTAATTGAGCAGAACCACAGATGCCTACACAGGCAGTGCATAAGACCTCTGTCTATGCTTGGACCCCTCTTGCTTCAGCACTCCCCTCCTCTGGAACAAAGGTCCTGGTACAGGGAGAGGGAAAGTCACACACTTAAAGGGCATAGAGACAGCTGGAGTCTGACCTCAGGAATTCTGCTTCAGCAACTTGAGATAGACCCTACTCCTGACAGGTTGGTGATGACCATTGAGCAAAAAGGAAATCCCACCTCACACCTGGCACCAGCTCTAGCAATTCCATCTCCAGGCCCACCCCATACCAAGGTTATAGCTACCAGCATACCCTGAGAAAAGATGTGACTGGGGACCATGTCAAATCCAGCCTTCCCACCAAAGACATTGGGCACACACAATCTGTATAGGAACACTCCCACATAAGGACATTCCTTCAAGACCATAACAGGTAACTGTTTCACCTAAATTCACAGAGGCAGAGAAAATTAAACAAAATGAAAAGGCAGAGGAACTACTCTCAATTGAAAGATCAAGAGAAAACCCTTGAAAAAAATAAATAATGAAACAGAAGTTTAACAAGATAAATAATTCAAAACATTGGTAATAAAAGTGTTAAGTGAATTAGGGAAAAGAGTTGTTCTAATCACTGAATATTTAAACAAGGAACTAGAAAAAAATACTCAATCAGAAATGAAGAATTCAATACCTGAAATAAAAAAAAAAAAACACTAGAAGGAATGAAGAACAGACTAAGTGATACAGAAGAACACATAAGTTATCTGGAAGATACAGTAATGGAAATCACCCAATCAAAACAGCAGAAAGAAGAATAAATTTTAAAAATGAAAGCAACCTAAGAGATCTCTAATATAACATTAAGCATTCAAAACATTTACATTATAGGAATTCCAGAAGGAGAAGAGACAGAGGGGGATTGAAAATGTATTTGAGGAAATTATGGCTGAAAACTTCCCAAACCTGTAGAAGGAAACAGATATACAGGTAGAGGAAGCACAGAGGGTCCCAAATAAGACTAATCCAAACAGACCTATACAAAGACATTTCATAATTAAAATGGCATATATTAAAGAAAAAGAGAATTCTAAAGACAGCAAGAGGAAAAAAGTCATATAAAAGGGAATCCCCATAAGATTGTCAGCCAACTTCTCTGCAGAAACTTTACAGGTCAGAAGCGAGTGGTATGATATATTCAAAGTGCTGAAAGCAAAAAACTTGCAACCTAGGATTCTCTACCCAGCAATATTTAGAATAAAAGGAGAAATAAAATATTCTCAGAGAAGTAAAAATTAAAAGAACTCATCAATACTAAACCTACCCTAAATGAAATATTGAATGGTCTTTTCTAAATGGAAAAATAAGGAAGAATCTATAGGGAAAGGAATATCCCACTAGGAAAGACAAATATATAGTAAGAATTGAGGATCGACAACTTTAAAAGGCCAGTACATAGATTAAAAGACAAAAATTGTAAAAGCAACCATAATTATAATAAATAGTTAAGGGTTAAACATGAAGATGTAAATTATGACATCAAAAACACAAATGTGGGGGAGGGGAGTAAAAAATGTAGATCTCTTAGAATGTGTTTGAACTTAAATGATACCAGTTTAAAATAAGTAGATATATTATTATATATAACATATATGAACCCATGGTAACCACAAATCAAAAACCTATAACAGATACACAAAAACCAAAAAGGAAAGAACACAAGTATACTACTAAAGAAAATCATCAAACCACAAGGGAAGAAACAAAAAGAAGAACAGAGAAGAACTAAAAAAAAAAAAGGAAAACAAGTAATAAAATGGCAATAAGTACATACCAATCAATTATTACTTTAAATGTAAATGGACTAAATGCTCCAATCAAAAGACATAGGGTGGCTGATTGGATTTTAAAAAAAGACCCTTCAGTATGCTGTCTACAAGAAACTCATTTCAGGGCTAAAGACACACATAAACTGATAGTGAACAGATGGAAAAATATTTCATGCAAATAGAAATGGCAAGAAAGTCAGGGCTAGCAATACTCATATCAGGCAAAATAGACTTTAAAACAAGGACAATAACAAAAGACACAGAAGGGTATTATGTAATGATAAAGGAATCAATACAATAAAAGCATATTACACTCCATAACATTAACATATATGTACACAATATAGGAGAACCTAAATATATAAAGCAAATATCAGCAGAAATTAAGGGAGAAATTGACAAAAATACAATAACAGTAGGGGACTTTAACAATCCACTTACTTCAGTGGACAGGTCATACAGACATAAAATCAATAAGGCAAAAGCAGTCTTAAATGACACAATAGACCAATTGGACTTAATAGATGTCTACGGAACATTCCATTCAAAACCAGCAGAATACACATTCTTTTCAATTGCACATGGATCATTCCCTTGCATAGATCACATGATAGTCCAGAAAACAAGTCTCAAAAAATTTAAAAGGTTAGAAATTTTATCAAGCTTTTTCTTTCTGACCATGATGGTATGAAATGAGAAATCTACTGCAGAAATAAAAATGGGAAAAGAATAAACAGGTGAAGACTAAACAACATGCTACTAAAAAACCAATGGGCCAATGATGAAATCAAAGAGGAAATCAGAAACTACTTTGAGACAAATGAAAATGGAAACACAACTTTCCAAAATCTGTGGGCTACAGCAAAAACAGTTCTAACAGGGAAGTTCATAGCAATAAAAGCTTTCCTCAAGAAAAAAGAAAAATCTCAAATATATGACCTTAACTTGCCACCTAAGGGAATAAACAAAAGAAGAGAAAACCTCCAAAGTCAAAAAGTCAAAAGTCCAAAGTCAGCAGAAGGAGGAAATAAAGATCAGGGAGGAAATAAATAAAATAGAGATTAAGAAAACAATATAAAATATCAATGAAACCAAGAGCTGGGTTTTTGAAAAGGTAAACAAATTTGACAAACCTTTAGCCAGGCTCACCAAGAAGAAAAGAGAGACAACCCAAATGAAATAAGAAATAAAACAGGAGAAATAAAAACCAAATCCACAGAGATATGAAAAATAATAAGACAATACTTTGAACAGTTATATGTCAACAAAGGGCAACCTAGGAGAAATGGACAAATTTCTACAAACATACAACCTGCACAGACTGTATCAAGAAGAAACAGACAATTTGAACAGACCAATCACTAGTAGTGAATATTAATTTGTAATAATAATAAAAAATATCTCCCAGAAAACAAAAGTCCAGGACTGGATAGCTTCACAGGGGAATTCTACTAAATATATAAAAAAGATCTAATACCTGTCCTTTTCAAACTATTCTGAAAAATTGAAGAGGGTGGAACACTCCCAAGTTCATTTTATGAGGCCACCATTACCCTGACACCAAAACCAGACAAAGACGTTACAAAAAAAGAAAATTACAGACCAGTATCTTTGATGAATATAGATGCAAAACTCTTCAATAAAATATTAGCAAAATGAATCCAACCATATTTTAAAACGATCAAATACCATGATCAAGTTGGATTTATTTCAGGGACACAAGGATTGTTCAACATTTGGAAATCAATCAATTTGATACACCACATTAACAAAGGAAGGATAAAAATCCCATGTTCATCTCAATAGATGCAGAAAAAGAACTTGACAAAATTCAACACTCATTCATGATAAAAACTCTAATTAACGTGGATATAGTGGGAACATATCTCAATATAATAAAGTCCATTTGTTACCAAAAGACAGATAACAACGTTCAATGGTGAAAAGATGAAAGCCTTTTCTCTAAATTCAGGAACAAGAGAAGGATGCCTACTCTCACCATTTCTATATAACACAGTATTTGAAGTTGTAACCCCAGCAGTCAGACAAGAAAAAGAAATAAAAGACATCCAAGTTGGAAGGGAAAAGTAAAACTGTCACTGTTTTCAAATGACATGATACATTATATAGAAAACCCTAAAGTCTCCACCCCCAAACTCTTAGAACTAATAAACGAATTCAGCAAAGTTACAGGATACCAGATTAATATACAAAAATCTGTTGCACTTCTATACACTAAGAATGGATTATTAGAAGAAAATGTAAAAAAATTGCATTTAAAATTGTATCAAAAAGAAAATAACTAGGAATAATCTTAAGCAAGGAGGTGAAAGACATATACTCTGAAAACTATAAAACATTAATGAAGGAAACTGAGGATGATACAAAGAAATGGAAGGATATATCGTGCTCATGGATTGGAAGAATTAATACTGTTAAAATGGGTTTTCTACCCAAGCAATCTACAGATGTAATGCAATCCCTGTCTAAACACCCATGACATTTTTCACAGAACTAGAACAAATAATCTTAAAATTCATATGGAACTAGAACAGATCCCTAATTGCCAAAGCAATCTTGAGAAAAAAGAACAAAGCTGGAGGTATCACCCACCCAGACTTCCGACTATACCACAAAGCTACAGTAATCAAAACAGCATGGTATTGGCACACAGACACATAGATCCATGGGACAGAATAGAGAAGCCAAAAGTAAACCCATGCACCTATGGTCAATTAATCTATGACAAAAGAGGTAAGAATATACAATGCAACAAAGACAGTCTTTTCAACAAATGGTACTGGGAAAACTGGACAGCTACATGTAAAACAGTGAGAGTAGAACATTTCCTCACACCATATGCAAAAATAAACTCAAAAAGGTTTAAATACCTAAATGTAAGACCTGAAACCATGAAATTCCTAGAAGAGGACACAGGCAGAACACTCTTTAACAATGAGTAGCTATATTATTTTGGATCTGTCTCCTATGGCAAAAGAAATAAAAGGAAAAATAAACAAACAAGACCTAATTCAATTTAAAAGTTTTTGCAAAAGATACCATTGACAAAATGAAAATACAACCTACAGAATGGGAGAAAAGTTTGCAAATGATATAACTGACAAGTGGTGAATATCCAAAATATAGAAACAACTAACACAACTCAATATCAAAAAAACCCCAAACAACCCAATCAAAAAATGGGCAGAAGACCTGAATAGACTTTTTTCCAAAAAAGGCATACAGATGGCTAACTGTCATAAGAAAAGATACTCAGCATCAATAATTATTAGAGAAATTCAAATCAAAGCCACAATGAGATATCACCTCACCCCTACCAGAATGGCTATCATCAAAAAGTCTACAAATAACAAATGTTGGTGATGATGTGGAGAAAATGGAACCCTTCTACATTGTTTGTAGGAATTTAAATTGGTACAGTCATTATGGAAAACAGTATGGAGGTTCCTCAAAAACTAAAAATAGAACTACCATATGATCTAGCAATCCTACTCCAGGGTATATATCTGCAAAAAATGAAAAAAAACAACCCACTGATTCCAAACGATAGATGCATTCCAATGTTCACAGCAGCACTATTTACAATACCTAAGATATGGAAGTAACCCAAGTGTCCATCAGCAGATAAATGTATAAACAAGATGTGATATATATATGCAATGGAATATTGCTCAGCCATAAGAAAAGGATGAAATTCTGCCATTTGCAGGAAAGTGGATGGATCTAGACAATATTATGCTTAGTGAAATAAGTCAGACAGAAAGACAAATACTGTCTGATATCACTTATATGTGGAATATAAAAAATTATACAAGCGAATGTACACATAATACAGAAACATGGTCACAGATATAGAAAACAAACTAGTGGTTCCCGCTGGGGAGAGGGAAGGAAGGTGGGGCAAATTAGGGATTTGGAACTAAGAGATACAAACTACTATGTGTAAAATAGATGAGCAACAATGATATATTATATACCACAGAGAATTATATCCTATTTTTTGTAATAACTTTTAATGGAGTATAATCTATAATAATACTAAATCACTTAAATTAATGTAATACTATAAATCAACTGTACTTCAATTCAAAAAGTGAAGTAAAATACATGGGTAAGAATGAGTTTGGCTTATCTGTAGGACAGTGAGAATAAGCACCTGACTAGATACTGGCAGTTTATTAGTGTTAAATTGTATCTAATTTTATCAGATATAGCTTCTCACAACTTCCTTCTAAAATCTTTTGAGACTCACATACACAAACTCACAACAACACTGAAACATGGCACCAATAGTTGCCAAAAGTTTGAGAAAATGTACACTATTAGGCTGTTGGAATTGAACCTAGAAACACAATTGGTGGCTAACATATGTTAAGTTGCTAGGGATAGAACAAATTTGCTAGTCTGAAAGAAAATAGAGACTATTTTTGGCCTTTCCTCCATCTATTCTTTGGTTCAGAATTTGAAATTCTGTACTAACCATAAAACTGGGTGCAAATCTTTATACTGCACAGGTCCTGCTTTTTGAGTCTTCACCCCACCATAATCATTCATTCTCTATCAGTATCTCACTTTGTAAATCCTGTAAGAAACTACAACTCCCATGATGATTCAGTCATGATGTAGGAAGGGACTTACAGTGATATATTAGTTCTGGGGTTTGTAGTTCCCTGAAGTAAAACACTGCATGGCAGATAACTAGCTATCTCAAAAACCCCATGTTCTTTCCATAGTGTAGTGTTGTATTTGGAAAGCATCTGTCCATCCAAAAATTATATTCTTTGTCCTACTCATATATAGATATAACCTTGCTCCTTGCCAAAAGAAGGTGAACAAAAGTGGTGTGTCATTTCCAGGCAAAAGTGGTTAAGAAATAGACATTCCTCTCCACTCTGATTTTTCTATCTTCCAGCTGAAGGTGAAGGATTCTAAGGCCTTATGCGATGATAGTACCATTAGATGAGAGGAAACTGAGTTTCTAAATATTTATTTATTTATTTATTTATTTTTTCCATACGCGGGCCTCTCACTGTTGTGGCTTCTCCCATTGCAAAGCACAGGCTCCGGACGCCCAGGCTCAGTGGCCATGGCTTACGGGCCTACCCGCTCCACGGCATGTGGGATCTTCCCGGACTGGGGCACCAACCTGTGTACCCTGCATCAGCAGGCGGACTCTCAACCACTGCGCCACCAGGGAAGCCCTCTAAATCTTTAAATAGAAGTTATCCACTGAATATTCATCGAATAATTGTTTCAACAAGAAATAGGCACAATCCACTGAAATTTTAGAGTTTTTTTTGTTATAGAAGATAGCATTTCTATAACTGATATAGCATTGATGGACAGAGTGTGGCATCTTTTAACAATGTGTGCTTATTTATATAATAAGATTCTTCGAGTATGAGGTTGGGAGAACAATAGAAAATCTCCTCTCAGTCCAATATAACATAACAAATAAAAAATAATATAAGCCCATTAGACACTTGGAATTGGGCTACTAATTAAGCATAGCAACCCTTGTTCAGTACATAATCCTATATTTATCTCATGCATACTGCTACATGTGTCACCTTACTTCACCCTCACAATCCTATAAGTTATGTAATAAAATCCTAGTTTTACAGATGAGGAAATAGAAATAACTCCCCAAATCACACAGCAAGGTGTGGATCCAGAGCATGAACACCAGTATTTCTTATTTCAAAGTCACTTTTAACTACTACTATCTAACAGTTCCTGTAAAAGGGTTGAGAACATGTTTTCCAACTGACAACTGGATAGAGAACAAAGTCAAGGGATGTCCGCATACACTAACTGTTAGAGTTTTTAGATTAGGTAGACTTATTTTCATTCAAGAATGAGTAAGATGCAAAATATTCAACTTGGAGATGATTACTATGTAACTGATGAATATCAAACACGACTTGTGGGATATAATCAGAAAGCAGCTTTGTTTTTATTTCCTATGACCTCTTCAAATTTATTCTCTGAGATGAGCTATTATCTTGTCCCTGGATAAAAAATAAGGAAATTTTCATAACTTTTCTGGTTACTTTTAAGTAATAAGAGTCTCATTTCAGTAATTAATATATGTATCTTCAGCAGTGTAATAATAAAACTATAAACATTATTCAAAGTGTCATTCTTTCCCCAGCTCAAACCTGCTGCCAGGCTCACTAACTTGAATAGGAAAGGGAACACTTTTTCTCTAACTTGCATTTTCTTCCTCCTACTCTATCTTGTTAACTTTTTGACTTCTTTGTGGTAAGAGAAAGGCAGAAAGGGGAGAAAAAGGCCAGGAAAGGAGTCAATTTACTATACTGCCATGAGAGGGAACAGGTACTCCCTTTAGGTGGTTAAGCTTAATTCTTTTTTCCATGGAATGCTTTATTACCTTCTTCAGAGACAACTTCATCACTGGAAATATCTCACGGTCCTCCTGATGCTTGTGAATGTATCTCCTCTGGCTTTTAATTTATGGTTCCTTCTTCAAAACATAGGAATCTGACAATTCATCCTCTTATTGGGGGCTGCTCTCCCATGGTCTCTGTAGGCCAAATTCTAAGTAACTGCATGCTGGCTCTTTCTTCTGTGTGGACTACATATACTCTATAGAATACATTCACTGTCCTTTTCCCCAACAAACTCTGGGAGTTCAGGCATTCTTCAAATGCAGCAACTTTTCTTTGCTCTGCATTAAGAGCAACTAAACAATAAGTCTTGCCTTTTAGATTGTCTAGGTGGTATGAGCAGCACATCAATTCACTATCCATTAGGCTCCAGGGAACATATTTCAAACTCTTAATGTGATTCTATTGAAGACTCTTTGCTTCAACTTGTGATGAGGAGAAAGCATCTCTCTCTACTTACACTTTGAGAAGGTAGTACCCAGAACACATTAACAACTCTTTTCAAAAATCTCCTAAATTTCCAATCTTTTATCAAACTATCCAACTTCTTTTATAGGCAGAAAGTGGAGTATTCAACCAGGATCTTGAAACGAGTATTCAGCCACCTTTGTAACTTCTACTTGGTGGACTTCCACAGTTGGAGTATGGTATCTGATATTTCAGGACTTCAGCCCAAATTCAGACTTAAACATTTCCATTTTAACACCATATTACAAAAACATAAAAAAATTAAACAAAACAACAACAGAACAGAGGCAAGACGGGATTGAGAAGTACACAAGGAGATCTCAATTCTAAAAGTAATCTAATTGTCACTGTTTGCAGATGACATGCTACTATACATAGAGAATACTAAGGATGCTACCAGAAAACTACTAGAACTAATCAATGAATTTGGTAAAGTAGCAGGATACAAAGTTAATGCACAGAAATCTTTGGCATTCTTATACACTAATGATGAAAAATCTGAGAATGAAATAAAGAAAACACTCCCATTTACCATTGCAACAAAAATAATAAAATATCTAGGGAGAAACCTACCTAAGGAGACAAAAGACTTGTATGCAGAAAACTGTAAGACACTGATGAAAGAAATTAAAGATAATACAAACAGGTGGAGAAATATACCATGTTCTTGGATTGGAAGAATCAACATAGTGAAAATGACTGTATTACCCAAAGCAATCTACAGATTCAATACAATCCCTATGAAATTACCACTGGCATTTTTTACAGAACTAGAACAAAGAATTTCACAATTTGTATGGAAACACAAAAGACCCCGAATAGCCAAAGCAATCTTGAGAACGAAAAATGGAGCTGGAGGAATCAGGCTCCCTGACTTCAGACTATACTACAAGGCCACAGTAATCAAGACAGTATGGTACTGGCACAAAAACAGAAATATAGATCAATGGAACAGGATAGAAAGCCCAGAGATAAACCCACACACACATGGTCACCTTTTCTTTGATAAAGGAGGCAAGAACATACAGTGGAGAAAAGACAGCCTCTTCAATAAGTGGTGCTGGGAAAATTGGACAGCTACCTATAGAAGTATGAAATTAGAACACTCCCTAACACCATATGCAAAAATAAACTCAAAATGGGTTAAAGACCTAAATGTAAGGCCAGACACTATCAAACTCTTAGAGGAAAACATAGGCAGAACACTCTATGACATCAATCACAGCAAGATCCTTTTTGACCCATCTCCTAGAGAAATGGAATTAAAAACAAAAATAAACAAATGGGATCTAATGAAACTTAAAAGCTTTTGCACAGCAAAGGATACCATAAAGAAGACCCAAAGACAACCCTCAGAATGGGAGAAAATATTTGCAAATGAAGCAACTGACAAAGGATTAATATCCAAAATTTATAAGCAACTCAGGCAGCTCAATATCAAAAAAACAAAAAACCCAATCCAAAAATGGGCAGAAGAACTAAATAGACATTTCTCTAAAGAAGATATACAGATAGACAACAAACACATGAAAGTATGCTCAACCTCATTAATCATTAGAGAAATGCAAATCAAAATTACAATGAGATATCATCTCACACCGGTCAGATTGGCCATCATCAAAAACTCTAGAAACAATAAATGCTGGAGAGGGTGTGGAGAAAAGGGAACACTCTTGCACTGTTGGTGGGAATGTAAAATGATACAGCCACTATGGAGAACAGTATGGAGGTTCCTTAAAAAACTACAAATAGAACTACCATATGACCCAGCAATCCCACTACTGGGCATATACCCTGAGAAAACCATAATCCAAAAAGAGTCATGTACCAAAATGTTTATTGCAGCTCTATTTATGATAGCCAGGACATGGAAGCAACCTAAGTGTCCATCAACAGATGAATTAATAAGGAAGATGTGGCACATATATACAATGGAATATTACTCAGCCATAAAAAGTAATGAAACTGAGTTATTTGTAATGAGGTGGATAGACCTGGAATCTGTCATACAGAGTGAAGTAAGTCAGAAGGATAAAAACAAATACCATATGCTAACACATATATATGGAATCTAAAAAAAAAAATGTGATGAAGAGATTAGTGGTAGGATGGGAATGAAACACAGACCTACTAGAGCATGGACTTGAGGATATGGGGAGGGGGAAGGGTAAGCTGTGACGATGTGAGAGAGTGGCAGGGACATATACATACTACCAAATGTAAATTAGATAGCTAGTGGGTAGCTCTAGCATAGCACAGGGAGTTCACCTCTGTGCTTTGTGACCACCTAGAGGGGTGGGATAGGGAGGGTGGGAGGGAGGGTGACACAAGAGGGAAGAGTTATGGGAACATATGTATATGTATAACTGATTCACTTTGTTGTAAAGGAGAAACTAACACACTATTGTAAAACAGTTATACTCAAATAAAGATGTTAAAAAAAATAAGAAGAAGTATTTCTATAAAATATCATGACATCATATAGTAGTTACAAAAATACATTGGGGAATCTAATTTTCCAAATGTGGATCTAATGTTCATTCCAATTTTATAGACAATGAGATATCAAAAGAGCCAATCAAGGGGTCTTATCTGAATGGTTATCCTCCTGCCTTCTGAGGGAAATACTGGAGCAAGTTTTGAGAACTAAAAGTTAGTTTTGTCAGATCATTAGGATTCACAATTTTGACAAAATGAGAAGAAAAATTCCATCCCCAATTTCTAGGAGTACTATCCCAGAACAGCAAATTGTTTGTGAAAGTCCTATGAGTGGGAGAGAGAGTTTCTTTTTGAATGTGACAAAAAGCAGTTCATTCAAATAATCTTTGCCCTAACTGTTCAAGAGCACAGAACTCATAAGAGTAAACTACTTTGGGGTGCCTAATTGTACTTACTGTTTGGAAAGACTGCCTTGTTCAACTTTAAGGTCCACCTTAAAGTTGTTCACCTTAATGGTGAACAATGGGGTTTATGACACTGAAAGTGGAAACAGTGTAGTCATTTGCTGTATCTGTAACCCTGACGTGATGAGGATGCCATCAACAGTAGTACTGCTCCCATTTTGTTAGCTACCTTGGCAATGGCAGACTGTGTAGCTCCAGAAAAAGTCACCTATTAGAGCACAGTGTGTTATAATAATAATAGTCAAGTTGAAAAGCTTCAGAAAAGCTTCAGCATCCACCAGGGTGTTATGACCCAGGACAGGAAAAGGACTTGAGAGATTTGGTTAGAGTGACCATATAATTTATTATTTAAAGTGAGGTACTTTTTAAGAGTGAAAGGGATATTAATAATTATGCCAGTACAACAGACATAAACTAAGACTTCCTGGGCTAACTGAGGCATATCATAGTCTAAGATTAGATGACAAATAACTATACCGGATTGAGGCTCTGAATCAATAACAATATAGCTGTTATCCAGGTTTTTGGTGGCTTAAGATGTGAGTGGCTAAAGCATACACAAGTGATGTCACTATATCTACTTTTAAGATGGGCACTTAGGAATCAATAAAGACCATCCCCTATTCCTACTCCCTCGTGTTCATTTATTTTCCAAGACATCTAGCTTCATTTTCAGCCGTGAATTATCTATATTAATATGTTCTTATTCCACATAAATTTAACATAATTTATAATCTGGCCTCAAATCAAAGTATTGAGTTGGCCAAAAAGTTCGTTCGGGTTTTTCCATAAGATGTTATGAAAAACAAACTTTTTGGCCAACCAAATATATGAAAAATTTTGCTTATTTTAACTTGCTGCCTTTGAAAATCCTTTAGCTTTTCAGTGATTTTCAGAGTTGATTAAGTTGATTTAGGCAGTATGAGGGGAGAGGCAGGTGACCGGGTGGTTGGAAGAATAACAGCAAAGGCTACAGAGCTTAACTGTTATGTGAAGGATTATGAGAAGCTCTTACAGAGTTTGCAGAAGTGCAGCATCATTCAATTGAATTTAGTAAGATTTAGTGCCCTTTCTGTGCTACATATTATCTGTCCTTGGTGAATTTATAATCTGTTCAGGGAGACAAGAAATCTGCACATGAAAAATTAGTGCACAAAACAAGGTGATCAAATGTCAAAGTATGAATTTCAGATAATGAATCTTGCAATATAAGATCTTAACCATAATACACTACCCCCCCCCCCAAAAGGTTCATTGGTTTGTAAACATGGCACTGTGACAGAAATGGCTAACTTTTCACCAGGAATCTATGCTCCTATATTTTCACAGTGTGAAGTTGCCACCTAAATATAGCTGTCCATCTCCCTACCATAAGCTTTGCATTCTGTTGTGACCATATGACTAGTTTTCACTAATGAAATATGGGCAAAAAATGATGTAGGTTGATTTAAAATGTTGTGTTAGTTTCTGCTGTACAGCAAAGTGAATCAGTTATATGTATACATATATCCACTCATTTTTAGATTCTTTTCCTATATAGGTCATTACAGAGTATTGAGGAGAGTTCCCTGTGCTATCCATTAGGTCCTTATTAGTTACCTATTTTATACATAGTAGTGTGTATATGTCAGTACCAATCTCCCAATTTATCCCTCCTCTCCTTTTCCTCCTGGTAACCATAAGTTTGTTTTCTACAGCTTGACTCTATTTTTCTTTTGCAAATAAGTTCATTTGTACCATGTTTTTAGATTCCACATATAAGCGATATCATGTGGTATAAATCAACAATATTCCAATACAAATTTTTAAAAATTTGATCCAAGGGGGAAAAATGCTGTAGGTCACTTTGGGGATAGTTTTTCTTGATGAAGCTGGTGTGCTTTTGCTGCACTTATTTCCTCTATCTGCCAGCTGGATGCAAAGGCTTCCAAGACCCTTGAAAGGAAACTAGGTGTCTGAATCACCATGTGCAAAAAAGCTATATGCTGACCAAGAACAACTTCATTTTAATGTTACATTAATGAGAAATAAACTTTTATTTGTTAAGCCATTGGAAACTTTCAGGGTTTCTTTGTTAAAGCAATTAGTATTACCCTAAATAACAGAGGCATTAAGTTTTAAAGAGTCTTCACAAACAAGCCATCTTACAGTAACTTGGGATTTAATTGCTTACTGATTTGTACCCTCCATTATTCAATATAATTAGGAAATGTATTAGTTCCCCCCATCGTGTTTACCTAGTAATGAGTCTAACAGTAAAGGAGAAAATACTGATCTTCTACATAACCCTTCAGTCTCCTCAATTATTTTAAATTATTTTGAAGCTGCCTGAATTCAACAGTTGACTTCTTTACTCACAGGATGACATGGTGAAACAGACTAGAGAAAAAAACCCTAAGTGTTTGGAGTATAAATATATTCTGAGTAATTTAAAAGGGTAGTCTTTTTTGCCTGTACAAATATATTTATCTTGTCTGATAAATGGTATATTAAATTCAGAATTTAGTATATGTACCCCCTTCTACATAGCTCTAAATTCCAAAAGTTTAAAAATTCTTCTTTGCTTTTAGGTACATTGCCAATAGCATTAGATTTCCCTTAACCACGAGATTTTAGGTTAAAAACTAGAGCATGGACTAAATAGTTTTATCTTATTTGCTTAGCAAAGAGATAGTATCAAAAGTGTTCAAGTAGTAGAATTTCATGATAGGAGCTCTGCTTCTAGCAGACTGATCTGGGAGGGTTGTCATATCAGATTGGAGTTGATAGGAGACTTACTGGAAATTACTACAATAGTCTGGGCAAGAAATTTTAAGCACATTTTACTAAGGTACATATAAGCAGATTTGAATAGAGGGAAATCTCATGTTTCTGCATTGGATGACTTAAAATATAATTCTCTAAATATTTATCTTTAAATTTAATACAAGCTCAGTACAATTTGAATAAAATTTTCTTTTTATTTATATCTAGGAAAAATAATTCTAAAGTTTATCTAAAAGGAAAAAAAAGCTTTTAATAATAGGTGGGCATTTTGGAATAAAAGTAATACTAGACTTATCCTACCACAGACTAAAATATAGTTATAATAATTAAAAGTACACTAATATTGTTTGAATAGGCAAGCAAGTCATTGTGAGAAAATCAATAGAATAAAAGAAATTGGCCCAAGTACATAAGTTAGTTTATGATAACGTAGTATTTAAAAAGCAGTATCAAAATGGAGAAATATTTTTGGAGCTAACTGCTATTTGGAAAAACTAAAATAAAATCAACTCATTAAAGAGGTAGAGCAGTGTTTCCCAAGGTTTGGCTCCTGGACCATCAGCAGCAGTATTACCTGGGAATTTGTTAGCAATGCAAATTCTCAAGCCCTACCCGAGAAACTCAGAACAGAAATTCTGAGGGTGGGTCCTGCAATCTGTGTTTTAACAAATTATCAAAGTGATTCTGAAGCAAGTTAAAGTTTGAGAACCACTAAGCTATATTATGCTGCAGTCACAAATCAACCCTGAAATTTCAGTGGCTTCACAAAAGTAAGAGTTATTTCTTGCTTAAACTACATGTCAGTTGGTAATTGGTAGTGGCATCTCTGTTCCAAATAGTCACTCAGGAACTCCTGTTGACAGAGGTACTAATATCTTTTAGTTGTACTTTCTGGAGTATATGACTTCCTTAGATACTGAAAAAGGGGAAGAATTGGTTGTAGTTTAGTGAGATGATCTCTTAATTATTTTCTACCACCCACCAGAAATAGTCATATGATCCTTCCTAACAATAAAGGGTCTGGGAAATGAGGGAGGGTAGTTGAAGTGTCGGGTGATCACTATTATATCTGCCAGAGATCTCTATATCAGACCTTATCCAAATATTGCTGATGGACAAAATATGTAAAGGCAAAAAATGAAATCATACTATAGGAATATATAGGTCAATGTTTGTAAAATATCTACTATGGGGAAAGCCTTTCTGAGTATGTAAATTAAAAAAAAAATCAAAATGAAAAAGAATGACAGATTTGACTGTATAGAAATTAATAGTATGTCAAAGTAAAAAACTTAAGAAGGAAGTAGGAAACTACTTTCATATATATGACAAGTTAATAATATTAATATGTAAGGAGTTCTTACATCAATAAGAAAAATAAAACTTCCCAATAGAAATATGAAAATTTGACATATTTAAAATATTTGCTCTCATACTTATCAAGGGAATGAAAATTAAGACAAGATATCAGACCCTACGTCAAAAGTGTCGGAAGAAAAAATATAATACAAAAGTGTTGACGAGAACATGGGCAACTTTCATCAATTACATCTGGGAGTGTAATTGGTACCAAAATTTTGAAAGGAATAGTGGTAGTATATATCAGAAGCCTTAATATTGTGTGTACATTTTGAAATAGAAATTCCACTTCTAGGAATATTATCTTAGGAAAATTCTCAGGTAGGGTTAAAAAGTTACAGGTACAAGTCTGTGATTGTTTGATGTAAGTAAAATAGGGGGAAATGTACATCTCTAACAGTTGGTGATATAAATAATGTTGATGTACATTTACTGGTATTTACCATATATTATTAAATGAAGAAAACCAGTTTACAGAACAACATGCATAAGCCCCCCCATGTTTTTTTCCTTTACCTCATGCTCCTTGAATATGGACCTTGAAAATGGACTTTTGTTGGGGGGCCAACTCTCATACTGAGTTTTTTTCAAATGGCTCTTTAAGATGCTTCATGTCTTAGCTTAAATGTCACCTCCTCAGAGAGGCCTTTTCTGACAATCCCATCTATATTATGTATCCCTGTCATTCCTCATTACAATGTGCTATTTATATCTCTCATGACACTAATCACAGTATGTAATTATTTTTGTTGCCTATTTCTTCCACTAGAAGATTAGTTTGGTGAGAATAAACTTGTCTGTACACAGGTATATCCCTAGAAATTAACACAGTGCCTGGTGTGTAATATGAGTCTCATAAAAAGTTAAGAGGTTGAAGGGAGGAAGGAATGGAGGAAAGAAAGAGGAAGGGAAGAAAGAGGGAGGGAGAAAAATTCATATAGAGCAAGTCTGGAAGGATTTACACCAAGATACTGACAATGGTCATTTCTGAAAGTGAGAAAGCAGATGATATTGTTTTTAACAGGGCAACTCTGCTTTTTATGAATTTTTTTGGTGTAATGAATTTGTGTTACTTTTAATAAACAGAAAAAGAAGCAACATATTTTTATTTTAACAAGAAGAAAGGCTATGAAAAATAATGGGGACCTGAATTAAGGTAGTAATAATGGGAATGGGAAGGAAATGGTGAATGTTAGAGACACTCTGGAGTTAGAATAAACAGGGCTTAGAGGAGCATGAGGAAAGGAAGGGGTTGATGTTGCCAGTCACACTCTAAGTGATATAATACAATTGAAAAGTGTTTCACAGTTTCTTTCCAGCTAATATCGTTCTCCTCTTAATTCTTCTTTTCGTGTGATTTTGGAGGGAATAATATAACATATTTTGTATCAAAAATATATTTCTGATGTTAATGGTGAAGTTTGGAAACTGATCAGGGAGAGGGACATTGAGGGTCTGGTCTGGAGTAGTGGCTCTAGAGATAAGAAGGGGACAGATAGGGGAAAGTTATGGAGGATAAATTCTTAGCTTTTAATCACTCTGTGTGTGTGTGTGTGTGTTCTGAATACAGGGTCATAGGTAGGAAGAAGAAGGAGTATTTGATTATTGTCAAGTTTATTGCTTTTGCCACCTGGCAGAGAGTGGTAATGTTTCATGGAAAAAAATATAGACTTAGAAGCAGAAGTTTTTCTGATCTGTTTGTTTTAGGGGAGGAACCTGTATTACCTCAGTTTGGTAAATGATAAGTTAGAGGTAATAATGTCAAACTTCTGGCTTGAGCAGGAGATGCTATTGACTTACGATAGGGAACACGGGAGGAGGATAAAAATTGGGAAGTTTTATTCCCTTTGGGACACAAAAGTATAAATATTTACTACTGTCAACTTTTAAAACAAAAAAGGTAAATAGTTTAGCCAGCAAAATTGAGTTTATTCAGGAATAGCAGAGGAATTACAATTCTGAACATACAAACTATGGCAAACCATAGATAGGCAAGTTGGAGAACAAAGGAGAGGGGCATTCTTTTATAGAGGAAAGGAGGAAGTTGAGAGGGGTTGTTCTGAACAAAGTTCATCGGAGGAGAGTGAGAGTTTGGGGTTGTGGTGCTTTCTCATTGGCTGGGCTGTGGTTGGGCAAGAAGAAAATCTTCCTTCTTCCTGCTGAGTGAGGTATGTAAAGTAAGATGCATGCGTTGAGTGATCCCTGCTTGAGAGTTCCCCCTTCAGGGAACTTCTCAACTCCATTTTGAATGAGGTTTTCCTTTTTTCATTTTCACACTGTTTAGTTAGATATGTGTATCTGCAGCTCAAGGAAAAATTTGAGTCTGGAAATATTGATCATCAGGAGTCATCAACTTGTAGGTGTTAAATGAGCTAGAGATGTTTGGAGGTCACAACATTTAACCTGACCTTTCTCTCAAAATCTTAAATCTCTTCCTCTCCCCCTAATAATTTTAGATACCTGCAATTGTCAAACTACCACACTATTGAAAGTATCCAGTGCTGCAACTGGGTGTGTTATGGACTACCACCTCTGTACTGTTGGAATAATTTTTGTGATTCCTGAGATTTGTTTTTCTATTCTTCCTTCTGCTTTGATGATTTATTTTGGTTATCTAACACATGCAATTGGGAAAAAGCCAGAGTCATATTTCAATTGTTTTTTGAGTTCTGAGATCATTCTGCAAAATTGGAATAAAAGAAATTAATCTTCAGTGTAACTTAGAAAATAATTCATGGTCCACATGCATATGGTTAATAATATATGATTTAGGTAGACATACAGTAAGAAAGGTTGATTTTAATTTTTAGTACTGGTGCAAAGTTTGCTTAATGCTTCCAACCCTGTACTATTGGTTATATTACATATATCCCACTCCCCAGATTAGGACTCCAATAGTAAGGATGAAAAATTTCCAGGCAATACAAAAAATAGTAAAGAATAAATAAGGAATAGTGTTTCAGCAATGAAAAGTCTGGCAAGAAGTACAGATGATATTTTCCTTTGATATAGCTTCCTGCTTCTTATCCAACCTAATGTCTATTAGGAGAAAATTGTTCTATTCATTTCCTGATGAAGAGTAATTTAGTTTAATAATAGTTTCATTTTATTGATTGTTTGTCAGAAAAATATATATTAGAAGCAAATAGTTTTTGCATTTCTCTAGTTACAGAATGCTTGTGTCCTGCCTATCCCCTTACTTTTTAATGGTAATTGTCTTTGCTCAGTTCTTCAAGCACAGCTCTAAAGGTCAAAATATTTCATTAAGCAAATACAGCCCTTCCCTCTCCACCTTCACCTCAAAGCCTTCCAGAATGATTGGTAGGAGGCATTTAGTTCCACATATAAGAGAAGTTACATGGCTCATTCTCTGTGAGGCCTTTGCTGGACTAGCAGCCTAGTTCATATTTTATCAAGAAGTAATTTAAAAATCATAATATCTCAATGAGTTGCCTTACATTGAGTATATAAATTGGTTTAAAATAACTAGGAATTACTAAAGCAAAACCATTTCCTTGCTTAATTTTTCCTTCTTCCAGGATTATCTTTATTATCCCTCAGAATGTTATTCTTACATTTGGGTATCTTATTACAGTAAACATTTGTTACCTAAGAAATTGGATACTTCATTATTAGATAAACATTCCATTGGTCCAAGAGATAATTCATATTATACCTGGATGTTTTCCCTTTATAATTCTCCTTGTTCATTTTGCTAAGACTTAAGTAAATAAAACAACAGAGACCATAATTCGTTTTCTCTCCACCTTCAATTCCCCAACCAGTTGAGCTGACTTTGAGTTAGATTAAAATCTTTCTAATAGTAAAATTACAGATTATAAACATTAGTTCACTCTTTCATCGTATTTGAAAATTTGCAGTCTTAAAAAAATATAGAATAAAATTTAGGGAGGAAGGACTCTTCTGCAATTAAGAGGAATTGTTATTGCATTATATTTAAGTTCTTAAAAAGCACCTCACTTTCTTTTCCTTTTGGTTAAATAAGGGAATTGTTTAAGCCCCGCTTTCCCAGAGTGATGAAGGCGTGCTATTAAACAAAGGAATACTTACTTTCCATAAATAATTCTAGTGCAGCTCTTGGATCTTCCATGCTAGACCTTGTCATGAGATTCCTGACCAAGTCTGAACTACATTAACTCTCAGATATACAAAATCAATCTGAACAACATTATGCATTCATTGGGAAAATGCTAAGTGACTTAACATGCATATTAGAGGTGACCTTCATTTGTTAATATTCTTTGTGCTTCCTATAAAGGTGACCCTTATCATCAGGTCATTATCTGTTACCAGATTATATACCACAAAGTTTCAGGCTTGATGTCTTGCTCATCCAAGGGGCTCAGAATAACCCCAGCAAATAGATTTTTTTTTTTTTTTGGTCAATAATGGATATTTTAAGTGTTACAACATGAAGAGAAAAATCCAAGAAAAGTGTAATAAAAGTTAGATTCCTATTGTTAGTAATGTTTACTGAAGACACTCATTTCACTACAGAGTGCAGTCTTGGAATCTTTCTATCTAATTAGAATTCATTTCCATATTCTTCATCAGTTCCTTCTTCAGCTGAAATCTTCTTAAATGACCTTTTTTTCTTCAGTTATGACTCACCCAAATACTATTTTTCCCCAAACAATCATTCAAATACAACTGCATTTTTCCAATAAACACATTCTAAGAATAAATGACCTTGCTGGCTAACATCTACTAAATGGGAGGAAGACATTGACTGTATTAAGCTTGTTTCCAGTGTTACAAACACTGTTTGTGTACCTCCAAGGTGGATACTACCAAGTGGGAGGTATGTTTCTGGGGTCTCTGAAGTAAGAGAGTTGAGTGTGTGCTCAAGAGCTTGCAGTTGGATTACTATATTTGCAGTTATCTAATGCACATATGAACTGGATAGAAACATTTAATCCCATGTCTGAAAGGAAAAAAAGAAGGGGAGGAAGCAATGCTGTCATGTGCTCTATACAGAGTTCCAACAAGGAAAACTGCCTACACAAATCTTTTCCTTTGAGACCATCAAAGCAATTTTAATATGCATAGCTCCTGAGGCATAGCTCAGTCGGACTGACCGAGTGCTTTGCCTGTTCTTATTCTGGGTCATTCAAATGAATTTCAAAACTGTCTCCCATCTGGAAAGCTTTATCAATGTTTAATAGTATATGCTAATTACCAGACACAATTTTTTATTCAATCTTTTTCTTTGACCTCTAGTTGAGAGGCTGATTTGTTGTCAACTGTCAAAGAGAAATTTCTGGGTGGGTTTATGAGGGCCTGTGGGTATTCTGGATAAAATAACAAATAAGGGAACAAATAACTTTCCCTTTCCCAGAAGGATTGCAGGGAGAGCATTTGATTTCTTCTGCAGTTCTTTATAAATATGTATATATATATATATATATATATATATATAATTTTTATTGGAGTATAGTTTACTTAAAATGTTGTGTTAGTTTCTGCTGTACAGCAAAGTGAATCAGTTATACATATACACATATCCACGCTTTTTTAGATTCTTTTCCCATATATGTCATTACAGAGTATCAAGAAGTGTTCCCTGTGCTATACCATAGGTCCTTATTAGTTATCTGTTTTATAGATAGTAGTGTGTATATGTCAATCGTGGGATGATTTTATGTCCTGTGAAAATGTGAAGAAAGAATCAAGATGATTAATATTGAGAAAAGAAAAAAAAAGAACTGTATATTGGAAGTTCTCCGTAATTTTTCAGTTAGTTTGCTTTACAAAATTTGACAAATGGGAAATTATATGGGAGATGAATCTGAAAGCTTTATTAGTTTCTACTTACCAAATTATAACTAAATTTTTAGTGAGCAGGAAATAGGGAGTATTGCATATATCCTATCTTTCTAAAATTATTAGGGCTTTTTTGTGTATCATTGTGGTTGGAAATGCTACGATATTTACCTTCATGTTTCCAGAAATGACACATATTGCTCTTCTTCAAGATCCTGTTATTAGTGGTGAAGTTTATATAACTCAACTTGAAATTCTCCATAGTGTCTTTTTTTTTTTTTTGCCCTGTTGAGTGGTTTAATGCTTCAACAATGCAGGGGAAAATTGCAGTGCAGATTATTATTCTGACATCAATCAATCACTGGGGTTATTATTTAGGGTTGGCTTCACTTTTCATATCACAAGCAAAGTCAAATAGTTGATTTCAGTTTGAAGACATTAAACAGGTGAATTCACTGCTATTTAAACAAAAAAGTTAGGTGGCTAACTGAACACGTTGTGGAAACTGAGATCTAGGTTAAAGATTTACTCAGACTCAAACATCATCTTTACTGAGTTATGATAGGCACAAGCTAATAAAAATCTCATTTGACAAAAATCATATCAATGATACTCCATACAGAATGTAGATGTCAAACATGCTAATCCAGGAACATTTTCAATAGCTTTAAATTCTTTTTGTAGACTTGAAGTTCATAATTATAGTTCAGCATCTTTCACAGGTTAAGACTCATACTTTTGAAACTGTTTTGTTATTCTGCCACTTTTCCTTCTAAATACCATTTTCAAGTTAATTGATCTAGTTGTGAAACACAAACTACTTATATTTATTTTTTCATTATGCTTTTGTGTTGCTATACACATAGAACATATCTTTTTACAAAACACTCCGTGAACACCCACAATTGTTGTTGTTGTTGTTCTTGAAATTTGAAATTTAAGGTAGGAAATTTAAGTAAGGGAAGGGAAGTCAAGGGTCCTTTATGCCATAACATAAATTGAAAGAGATCTAGAACATCTCAGCAATCATCTTCCCTATTGCCATGTAAACAGTGTAGCTTTTGTTAGGGAGACTGTTTCTCAGATTTGTACAAGAGAAGAAAATATACAGAAATTTCAAGGAAAGTTTTCAAAACCAATTCAGTTTGACAATTATCAAACACCCATAATACAAAACTGAACAAGCCAAAATTCTTGCCCTTGAGGAATCGAAAACCCAATAGAAGAATCTTAGAAATATAAGTAACTTCTCTGAAAAGTGCTCACCTACCCTAGTACTCCTTAGTTCTCTACCCACATTTATTTGTTGTAACATTTATGGCATTCTTATATCCCACATAATTTACATTTTTGTCTCTTTACACTAGAATCAGAGGTCTGTGAAGGTAGGAGGTTTTCATCTGTTCTGTTCGTGGTTAGTGCTTAGAAAAGTATCTGGCACACAGTAAATAATAAAGATTGTTGAATCAGTGAATAGGTGAGTGAATAGTAAAAAGAAGACTGTAATGAGTGTTATAATAGATGCAGAAAAAAAGTGATTTTGAAGTGTATAGAGATGAGATACAGACCAATTTTGTGACCTTCTTCAAATATTAGCTAATGTATGAAGCCATCTTCAGATCATCCAAGTGGCTTTCTTTCTACTGTGTCTTTATTCTTTCACACCTACCTTGTAACACTTGCTATATTGTATTGCAATTATTTATTCATCTTCCTGTTCATTGGTCTATATGGACTCTTTATAATTTTTCCCCAAATTGTCCATTATAGTGGTTATTAAATGAATGAGTGAAGGTTTAGTAAGCCTGGGACTCAGAGCTTAGGGTTGGGTTATGGGGAAGAAGTGTGATAAAGTCTGACAAAGGTCATGGCCAAATTTGAGTGTAGACTACTTATTCAAGAGATTTGACAATAATTGGGAAGGTTTGCAGGGATTGAGGAAAACAGAAAATTTTGGAATAGTTGCTGCAATGGATTCAGTAGGGAGATAGTTATTTATATATAAAAAGAAAGAAAATGGGCACCCAGTTGAAATGGAATATCATGGATATTTAGTTTACGTAATCAGAATGTTGTGCCTCTCTTGAAGCAACTTGCATAAATCAAGAAGGCGATTTAAGAAAATGGTTTGTCGGATTAATTCAGGGTTGGAGTTCAGCACTGTAGGTATAGTGCAAAGTCAAGGGAGTTAAGAAGGCCAATAAGGCATTGAGCAAGTTATTAAAATATGATAATAGGGAATAATCATGGAACTAGAAGGAACACAATTAAAGCAACACAGAAATTCAATGCAATGATAAGGTCTAAGATGAGGACTGAGGTGGAATAGAGATGGAAATAATTTAAGATGAAATAATTATTATAATACCTTTATAAGGAAATAATTTTGTTACATGTAACTTTTTAAGAAATTAAGTTATTAGAGCATTATGAAGTTGCCTCTCAAACTTATATTTTATTAAATTTGTATCTTATAATATCAAATCTACTTTATAATAATATAATGGTTTCTGAATGAAATTTTAATGCCTAACCTAAAACTTTCCAAAGGAATGAGTAAAAGGAGTAGGATCCATTGCAAAAATCACTAAAATACTATAGAATCGATTAATCTGAAAACAATAGCTTGTATGATTCCCTTTGATTAAAAATTTTAATTAAGTATCTGTTCTAGGGGTTATGCTAGATGTTGAGGATATGGTGATGAGTATCTTGTCTGCAAGTTACTCATGTTTACCTATTCAAAGAAATGTATCAGCTTTTCATTTAAAAATATAAAAAGAAACACATATCCTTCTTTTCATATAAAAAGCTAGAAAATGTAGAGAACCATGATAAAGATAATAAAATATTGCTTATAAACCCACTATCTGGAGATGTCATTAAAATTACTTCCAACATTTTTAGAGGTGAGTGTGTTTACAAAAATATGATTTATGCATTGGTTTATAAATTACATTTTCACATAATTTCTTATGACCATATTTCTATATCAATAAATGTAATTGTATACCATTTTAGCACATGCTAAATGTGCTAAATACTACATAGTATCCCATTGTAAGACTGGTAATTTATTTTCACAGTACTCTGTATTTGGACATTTAGGTTATTTCCACTATTGCGTCATAAATAAATTCTGTAAACATCTTCGATTGTATGGTTTTTAAAAAATATTTTAATACATTGAAAATTTTTATTGAAGTATAGTTGATTTACAATATTATATTAGATCCAGGTGTACAGCACAGTGATTCAGTATTTTTACAGTTTATATTTCATTAAAAGTTATTACAAGTTAATGGCTATGATTCCCTGTACTATACAATATCTCCTTCTTGCTTGTCTATTTTATACATAGTTTGTATCTCTTAATCCAATACCGTTAATGTATCTCTCCCCCTTCTCTCTCCCTACTGGTAACCACTAGTTTGTTTTCTATATCTGTGAGTCTGTTTCTGTTTTGCTCTATATATTCATTTGTATGATTGTTTTAGATTCCACATATAATTGATAACATACAGTATTTGTCTTTGTCTGATATTTCACTAAGCATAATATTCTCTAGGTCCATCCACATTGCTGCAAATGGGAGAATTTCATTCTTTTTTATGGCTGAGTAATATTTCACTACATATATATCACATCTTCTTTATCTATTTATCTGTTGATGGACACTTGGGTTGCTACCATATCTATCTTGGCTATTGTAAATAGCGCTTCCATGAACATTGGTGTGCATGTATCTTTTTGAATTAGTGTTTTCATTTTATCCAGATATATACCCAGCAGTGGAATTGCTGTATCATATGACAGTTTCATTTTTAGTTTTTTGAGGAAACACCATACTGTTTTTCACAATGGCTTCACAAATTTACATTCCCACAAACAGTGTACAAAGTTTCCTTTTCTCCACATCCTTGTCAACATTTGTTATTTGTAGACTTTTTGGTGATAGCTATTCTGACAGGTGTGAGGTGATATCTCATTGAGAGGAAATTACATCAGAGACTCCTTGACTTTACTCTTCTAGTTACCTGATTAAATGCCATCTCTTTAGGCATAGTTGAAATAGGTTGTGGATCAAATGGAGTATTTTGAAAAACCTTTGAAATTTCCCCTGACCTCCAATATTTCCTCTCCCTTAAGTGTCTTTTAATTGCCTATCTTTTTGACTTAAGTATTTGAAGAATATACAATGTTATTAAAGAGGGATAAACATTATACCATTAGCACTTTAAGTTGGATGTGTTCACCAGAGAAGCTCTAGTCACTTAGGTTCCTAAGGGCATGGTACTTATGAAAGACATGTTTTGATAGAGATGGGTAACAGGAGATAATATTTGAAATACTGGGCATCCCAGGTAGGATGCTTTGTGGTGGGATTCAAGAATACTGGTTTTCTGGAGCGTGAAAAGCAATACCTAAAGTTAAGGGTGAACATTAAAGAATAGGAGAGCAGTTGCAAACAAATTGTCTTCACTCAACACTAGTGTGAAGAACAAGTGCTGAAAACTGAGACGTACCTGACCATGTGTATGTAGATAAAAGGATTTCACTGATGAAAAAGGTTTCAACCAATCCAGATGGGTATTTCATCCTTCTTCCCTTCTTCTCTGTTTCTTCCATTTCTCTCAAAATTGCTCTGTGGAAAAGTATCTTCTGCTTTTTTTTTTTTTTTTTTTTGGCTGTGCCTCAGGGCATAGGGGATCTTAGTTCCCCCCGTCATGGATTGAACCCATTCCCCCTGCAGTGGAGTTCCCCATGCAGTGGAAGCATGGAGTCTTAACCACTGGACCACCAGGGAAGTCCCAAAATGTATCTTCTTTAAGAAAAAATATTGTACTCTACTTAGAAAAATATGCCCAATGAAATTTGCATTATCTGACTAGGTGATGGATAAATATTTATGATTTGCAATTACAAACTTGAAATTATTTCTCTTTGAGATTTTGTTTTATATTTCATGATGGTTACTATATACACAGACACACATACACACACATATATATGTTCATGTATCTTTGAATATATATGCTTATATATATATAAAGGAAGATATCTGGTTTATGTCAAAACCATTGTGTTCAAAACTGCATGCTTTCATGGCTGCTTATCTCCTGATCAAAATGATTTTTCTTTTCAAATTACCAAAAATGTCTGCTACATTAAAGATACCCTTTAGTTTAAATTGTTCACTTGTTTTTTTATTTAGTATGAAGGCCTTGGGAACATGATTATATTTGTCTCTACTCTCTACATATTCACATATGTATATGTGTATATGTAGGTATATTGAAATCATAAAAGCTCATAAGTATAAATTATGTTGTATATACAAAGATTTTCAAATGTTTGTTTATTGGTTCTGATTGTTACTGCATGTTTTTAAAGGTCGAACCAAAGATGGCCTTTGTGCATTGACTGCAAGGTTGTTCATTTCCTCACTGCAGGCTGAACCCCATTAGCTCAAAAGCCCACTGGTGCCAAATTCAAATTTGTATATATCCAATTATTTTTACAGTAGCTCCCCAAAGAATTTTTTAGCCATTTAGGACCTGCCTGATTTGTATACTCTGTGAAACCTCACCCCCCATCTGCTGGCCACTGATAAGATAGAGCCCTGTGGTTATAAGACCCCAAGATGCTATGGCCATTTGGGGCTCTCTGACCAGAGACTCCCTGCCATGCTACTGAGTGACGTCACCTAGACACCTAAGCCCTTCTCTGATCCCTTTCTTCCCAAGGAAGTTCCTTTGTCCTCCTCTCCTTCTGAGTAAAGACCCCTTCACCTTAGCGTTTGGACAAACTCCTGCTGTGAAGAACATCTCCTCTCAGGAAACTGTCCAAACGCCACCCAGTAAGACTGTTTCATGTTACTATCTCTTGTGGTCATATCTTTTCCCTTATCAACCCCAAATGCCTCGAATTCCTGACAGAACATAAAAACACGCATTCAAAGACACACAGAGCCAATTAAACTTGCAAAACTTTGGCTGCAAATCTAATTAAATACATTATATATGAAGATGTGCATGAATTAAAAGTAGTGTGTGCAAAAAGTGAAAAGTATGACAAAGCTTTATGAATATATATTTGTAGAAATGTCTGCATAATTTGCAATGTAAAATTAAAGATACTATTTTCCCCATGTTTTGAGACAGTGACTGAAGGCAGATTTTTAAAATATTTCCTGATCTCTTAGTGTTTTTGTTTGGCACTCTTTATATTGCTCTTCTTAACTTGATATAAAAATGAAAAGCATATAAATAAATTTTTGACAGAATTCTATTTATGAGCAAGAACTTTTATAACTTAAGATAGTACTTGTAGTTTTCAGGCTTAACTTGTGATAAATCAAATGGCGAAGTTTGTCAAATAGAGCACCTGAATTTTACCTATCTAAGAAAATGCTTTGTTTCTAATGGTAGACATCTTTTCTAGACTTTTTTTTGTTTATGTTGTCATTTACTTATTTAATAACCTGTTATATGGTAGAGGTAGCACGTGTTATGGAATTAGACTTGGACTCAAATTATAGCTCTGAAGATTACAATCATGATTGGGAAAATTTGGACAAGTTAGTTAACATTGTTGAACCTCATTTGCTTTAATCTCCCATTGTTTAATTACTTGATAAGTCATATTTGTGCTTACATCCTCAAACATTTGTTGAACACTCAATATGTGCATATATTATTAACAAAATTAAAACTTTCTTGTTTAAGCAGTTCCAAAGCCTACCAAATGAGTTGTTTAGAAATCACTTATTAACATATAACCAGGTAATAAGATGGAACTTATTCTGGATTTATTGAGGCACAGTATCCCCAATTTATATAGCTTCTGATATATATTTGGCAATTCTCTTCTTCTCTGTTGCCTTCTTTTAAGGGAGAACTATCAAAACACTAATTTAGACTGTCACAATGCAAAGATTTGACAGTCACAGACAAGTAAGAAAAGGAGAATTTAAATGACTAAACAGAAGTGAACTTTCTGAGGAATATAAAATAGAATCATGGCAATTCCAATGGCAGGAATTTCTGCTTTTTGTTTGTTTCTGCTCTGGCTTACTTGCTCTATTATTACTCTCAAGAAAGCAAATGATTTAATGCATATGCTCACTGCCACAAAATAATTTTCTCCAAAAAGGAAGAGTTCTTTTCTTATTGCTTCAGAAGCAAACCAAGCGTTTAAGAAAGGATTATTTTTTGATAATATTTGCCTTTGCTATGGAAACACATAAGCTATCTTTTCTTTTTATAGGCAGAATGTTGGGTAGTCAAAACTGTGCCCAAAATTCTGGGAATGATTTAAAGCTGATTCCTTACCATTTTGAAATTACACCATTTGATAGACAATCAAATGCCCCTGATGACTCTACTAATGATTATTCTCAAGGATTCCTTGAAGCAGAGCCTGTTAAGTCTTCAAGCCATGAATCTAAATTTGTAGGTGAAGGTATGAGGAGCTGCCTTCTGATGGCTCTTTGATTTATATGAAGTTAGTGTAAGTTCAGTCCAGACCTGAATATGCACTCTTCACTATTGAAAATTGACCTCACAACTGGCTATAGTTGGTCTCTTTGTTTTTCATTGAGACCTGTTGACTAGATGTGGATATGCAACTTTATGCTTCCTTTCAGGTGAGGGTGGATGATGATCTATTAGGTGGATGTAAACTGTAATCTTAGGATTGTTCATGATTAGTATTGCTTTGTTTTGGTTTCGCACATTACATAAAACAAGACCTCACTACTTACAATGACCTATAAAGCCTTAGATGATCTCGTCCCTGCACACGTCTCCAACCTCATTTCCTACTATTTTCCTCTTTGCTTGCTAAGGCCCAGCCAAGTTGACATTCCTCCCTCAGACACACCAAATTCATTCTCTCTCGAGGCCTCTTCACTTTTCATTATCCCTGCCTAGAACACTATGCCCTCTGATCTTGGATAATATGCTTATTTTCATTCAGGTCACAGCTCAAATGTTGTTGCTATAGGGAGGACTTCTCTGATTACCCAATCTAATGGCATATTTATTCAATCCCACTCATCACTGATAGTCACTTTCTATTACTTATTTCTTCATATTATTTCTTGATAGCATTTATCTCTATCTGGAATTGTCTTGTTTGTATTGTCTGTCTCCCCTCACTATAATATAAGCCCAATAAAAGTGGGGCCTTGCTGTTTTATTCGCAGCAATATCTCATACCTAGAACAGTGTCTGTGTCAGAATAGACATTCATAATTTATTGAATGAAGTAATAAATTTTGACATTGACTTATACTCCCTCCCCTAGTTTCTAATTTCAGAAGATTAATGTATGTTGTGATCAAGAGTTGGGCTCCAGGAGTAAGGGCCCTAAAATCTAACGTCAGAGAAAGAGTTCTGAGTACATTCCAAACAGCAGGGGAGAAGTTTTCTAAAGCAACCCTTGATGTAACTCCCATAATTCTGAACTCCATTAAAAACCCCTCTGCTCTCCTTTTCCCCAATATTGGAAAATTCAGATAATGATGGCCATGAATATGGGTGTTAAAAGTGGATCTTCTCAGAGCCTCTATCACATCATTTTCTTTTCCAATTCATTCTTCACACTAGACAGAATGATCTTTTAAAAAATGTAAATGTGATAACATTCACATGACTAATTCTTTTCAGTGGATAACATCCAAAATCATTACCTTATTTTTAGAGTCTCTGAACAATCTGGCTTTCCACCCTCCAGCCACTTTGTTCTTCTTTCTGTTCTGGAATGTGCCATGTACTTTCTCTTAGTTTAGGTCTTCACATATGCTATTCCATCAGCTTGAAACAATCTTTCCTCAGCCTCCTCCTCTTCCTAACTCATCCTTCAAGTTTCACATAAAATGTTACTTCACAAAGAGGTTTTCTTTACCCTTCAGACTAGTTGAAATCTCTAATATGTACTCTCATAGGCCCCTGTACCCTCCATCATTATGCTCAACACAGTTCATTCTGTTTCCAGGATGGAGAGCAGGGGATGAATATGTTTTATTTACTGTCATATCTGTAGCATAGTGCCTGGAACAGAAAAGGTGCTCAATAATTATTTAAATGAACTTATCCAGTGATGTGTTTAGGGTTTAATCAGCCAGATCTATGTATATGTTTAGGTTTAATTTCATAACAAGAATTAGCTTTAGAAAAGTGACACAGAGTTTTCTTATTTCTTGTACTGTACTCCACATTATTTCATCTTTCTCCTATGAAACAAGCCTTCTTTCCACTTGCTCCCTTTACTTATTTTTCCAAAACAAGTCTTGTTAAAATTGTCTCATATCTTTGAAACTGCGTTTTTAAAATTTTTGTTGATCATATCATATCTCTCCCTATCTGTAAATTATTTTTAGGAAGACTATCTTCCCAGAAAATAACAAACAAACAATAACATTTGCTTTGATTCTTCCTATTTCTTTTTTAAAAATTTTAGAACATAAGTGTAGAATCAAAATATAAATTTCACAAGAGCTGGGATCTGTCTGATTTGTTTCCTTCTTTTGTTTACAGTGCTAGAACAGTGCCTGGCACATCATAGGTGATTAGCAAATATTTGCTTAGTGGAAAGGCTTCTGTCTACCATCCTTGGCCTGGAGTAGAGAAGTTCCATAGAATCTTTAGATTCTTGTTAATGCTTGGCCTTTTCCTGGATGTTGTAGTTTTAGACTCCTAAAAACAGGTTGTAGCACTTCAGAATCAGTGTAAACAAACACTAGATTTGGAGGACTCAGAGAATCCTCTGGGAAAATTTCAAAGCTGCTATAGCCTCATGGTCAACATACCTCACTCACACAAAAATGGAAACATATCTCCTTTGGACTGTGGGATAAATAGTGGAACTAAAGCATCAGTGATGGTTTAGATCCCTACAATAGCTGAACATACCAGTTCTGTTGTGTGTTGCTGTATTTTGTTAATCTTATTTTCATCAAAGACAAGATCCATTGCAAATTGATCCTCTGTAGCTATTAGAACTTCCCTTATGTGGTATCACATAACTTTTATGTACTCAGCTAGTGCTTTTTGATTAAGATTAACTCATATTTTACATTGTGAGAGCATGCTGTTCAAAAAGGAAATATCAGTGATCAAAGTTCAAAAGATATTTGGTGCTTTAAAATGTAGTACATTCACTTATGTGACTTTCAGCAATCTTGTATAATTTAATGAAACAATATTTGCTTTCACGGTCAATTCCCTCTCATCTTCTGCTCCCAAATGAAAACATAAACACAGCTAAATATTGGAAATATTGCTTATTTCTACTCTGACAGTATTTCCCACCATATTGGAAAACAGTGAACAGATAAATAAATGTGCTTTATTTGATTTATAATAATAGGATAGATACATGGATCTTAAGATGTAGCTACACCTTATTAGGGACATGAAGTTCCTTGTACATACTGTTGCCTAGAGGCTGTATTGAAACTATTCTAGTTCTAACAAGGTTTCAAACTTTTTAGTTGTGTGTCAATATGATATTTTAACTAAACTATGAAAAACATGGTTTTTAATATCAAAAATTTTCAAAGCATAGTCTGAAATTTTATGTATTCATAATATTGTGTTATGTTGTTAAGCAATAGGTTGATTTAAAATGTATAAATATATTTAAAATACTGTTTCAAAGGGCAGTGAATCAGTACTGAGAAACGGAAAATTACACTCATTTGAATGGAAGAATGTGACACCAGCAAACACATTTATTTATAACCTTTTCTCTCTTCATTTCATTTTTACCATGGTAGAGAAAAATTTTAGGGCTGCTAGAAAACAATTTCATAGCTTTGATATTTTTTGGAAGTAGTCTGGTCTCTGATAGACACAGATAAGCTTTTGGCAAAACTGGAAAGCTGTAGCTTTAATTTTTTCTTAACTTTCAAAGAGGTCTGAAGGTTTGTAAAAATACAATAGAAATTTTTAAATCATAAATTAATAAGCAGTCTCATTAATGCTGAAAGTAGGGGAAACGAGAACATAGTTAGGTTAATAATTAGCATGTTGGTTCAGGATTACTGAGAAAGGAATCTTATCTGAGATAAAGGATTATATCCTTTATTTGAAAGTTTTATTGAATTATGATTGACATACACTATAATATTAGTTTCAGGTGTACAATATAGTGATTCAATATTTTTATACATCATGAATGATCAGCATGATAAATCTAGTTACATTCTGAAGCCTTACAGAGTTATTACAATATTATTGACTATATTCTATATGCTGTACATTACATCCCCATGACTTTTTGATTTTAAAGTTAGAAGTTTGTATCTCTTAATCCTCCTCACCTATTTCACCCACTACCCCCACCCCTCAACTCTGGCAACCACCAGTCTGTTCTCTGTATCTATAAGACTGTTTCTGTTTTGTTTTGTTCGTTCATTTGTTTTGGTTTTTAGATTCCACATATAAGTGATAACATACAGCATTTGTCTTTCTCTATCTGACTTATTTCACTTAGCATAATACTTTCTGGGGTTATCCATGTTGTCACAAATGGCAAGATTTCATTCTTTTTTATGGCTGAGTAATAGTCTGTTGAATATTTATACCACATCTTTTATATCCATTCATCTATTGATGAACACTTTGGTTTCTTTCATATCTTGGCTATTATAAATACTGCTGCAATGAACATGAGGGTGCATGTGTCTTTTCAAATTAGTATTTTTGTTTTCTTCAGATGAATACCCAGAAGTAGAATTGCTAGATCATATGTTAATTCTACTTTTGGTTTTTTGAGGAAACTCCATACTATTTTCCACAGTGACTGTGTCAATTTACACTACCACTAACAGTGCACATCCATATCCTCACAAACACTTGTGCTGTCTTTTCTTTTTGATAATAGCCATTCTGACAGGTGTGAAGTGATGTCTCATTGTGGTTTTGACTTACATTTCCCTTACAATTAGTGATGTTGAGCATCTTTTCGTCTGCTTGTTGGCCATCTGTATTTCTTCTTTAGAAAAATATCTATTCAGGCCTTCTGGCCATTTCTTAATCAGGAAGTTTGTTTGTTTGATATCGAGTTGTATGAGTTTTGTAATATATTTAAAATATCAACCCTTTATTGGATATATCATTTGCAAATATCTTCTCCCATTTAGTAGGTTGCTGTCACCTTTAAATGAGTTTGGAAGTACTAATTACTGTTCAATTTTAAAAAATAATTTGAGAAGAATAAGTATTAACTCTTCTTCAAATGTTTGCTAGAATTCACCTATGAAGCCAACTGGACTTGGACATTTGGGGGAGAGTATTATGTTTACTGATTCAATTTCATTACTAATAATCATTCTATTCAGATTTTCTATTTCTTCATGATTCAGTCTTGGAAGATTGTGTGTTTCTAGGAATTTATCCAGTTCTTTTTGGTTCTCTAATTTGTTGACATTTTTTTTTCACAGTATTCTTTTTTTTTAACATCTTCATTGGAGTATAATTGCTTTACAATGGTGTGTTAGTTTCTGCTTTATAACAAAGTGAATCAGTTATACAAGTATATATGTTTCCATATCTCTTCCCTCTTGCATCTCCCTCCCCCAACCCTCCATATCCCACCACTCTAGGTGGTCACAAACCACCTAGCTGATCTCCCTGTGCTATACGGTTCCTTCCCACTAGCTATATATTTTATGTTTAGTACTGTTTATATGTCCATGCCACTCTTTCACTTTGTCAAAACTTACCATTCAACCTCCCCATATCCTCAAGTCCATGCTATACTAGGTATGTGTATTTATTCACATCTTACCCCTACGATCTTCATGACATTTTTTCCCTCAGATTCCATATATATGTGTTAGCAAACAGTATTTGTTTTTCTCCTTCTGATTTACTTCACTCTTTATGACTGTAGGTCTATCTACCTCACTACAAATTACTCAATTTCATTTCATTTTATGGCTGAGTAATATTCCACTTTATATATGTGCCACATCTGCTTTATCCAATCATCTGTTGATGGACATTTAGGTTGCTTCCATGTCCTGGCTATTGTAAATAGAGCTGCAATGAACATTTTGGTACATGACACTTTTTGAATTATAGTTTTCTCAGGGTATATGTCCAGTAGTGGGATTGCTGGGTAGTATGGTAATTCTATTTATAGTTTTTTTAAAGAACCTCCATACTGTTCTCCATAGTGACTGTATCAATTTACATTCCCACTAACAGTGCAAGAGTGTTGCCTTTTCTCCACACCATCTCCAGCATTAATTGTTTCTAGATTTTTTGATGATGGCCATTCTGACCAGTGTGAAATGATATCTCATTGTAGTTTTGATTTGCATTTCTCTAATGATTCATGATGTTGAACATTCTTTCATGCATTTATTGGCAATCTATATATCTTCTTTGGAGAAATGTTTATTTAGTTCTTCTGCCCATTTTTGGATTCGGTTGTTTGTAGTTTTGTTATTGAGCTGCATGAGCTGCTTGTAAATTTTGGAGATTAATCCTTTGTCAGTTGCTTCATTTGCAAATATTTTCTCCCATTCTGAGGTCTTTTCTCCAATTCTTTTGGTCTTCTTTATGGTTTGCTTTGCTGTGCAAAAGCTTTTAAGTTTCATTAGGTCCCATTTGCTTATTTTTGTTTTTATTTCCATTTCTCTAGGAGCTGAGTCAAAAAGGATCTTGCTGTGATTTATGTCATAGAGTGTTCTGCCTATGTTTTCCTATAAGAGTTTGATAGTGTCTGGCCTTACATTTAGGTCTTTAACCCATTTTGAGTTTATTTTTGCGTATGGTGTTAGGGAGTGTTCTAATTTCATACTTTTACAGGTAGCTGTCCAATTTTCCCAGCACCACTTATTGAAGAGGCTGTCTTTTCTCCAATGTATATTCTTGCCTCCTTTATCAAAGATAAGGTGACCATATATGTGTGGGTTTATCTCTGGGCTTTCTATCCTGTTCCATTGATCTATATTTCTGTTTTTGTGCCAGTACCATGCTGTCTTGATTACTGTAGTCTTTTAGTATAGTCTGAAGTCAGAGAGCCTGATTCCTCCAGGTCCCTTTTTCATTCTCAAGATTGCTTTAGTTATTTGGGTCTTTTGTGTTTCCATACACATTGAGAATTTTTTTCTTCTAGTTCTGTGAAATATGCCAGTGGTAGTTTGATAGGGTTTGCATTGAATGTGTAGATTGCTTTGGGTAGTAGATTTATTTTCACAATGTTGATTCTTCCAATCCAAGAACATGGTATATTTCTCCATCTGTTTATATCATCTTTAATTTATTTCATCAGTGTCTTATAATTTTCTGCATACAGGTGTTTTGTTTCCTTATGTAAGTTTATTCCTAGATTTTTTGTTGCAGTGGTAAATGGGAGTGTTTTCTTAATTTCACATTCAGATTTTTCATCATAAGTGTATAGGAATGCCAGAGATTTCTGTGCATTAATTTTGTATCCTGCTACTGCACCAAATTCATTGATTAGTTCTAGTAGTTTTCTGGTGGCATGTTTAGGATTCTCTATGTATAGTATCATGTCATCTGCAAACAGTTATAGCTATACTTCTTTCCCTATTTGGATTCCTTTTATTTCTTTTTCTTCTCTGATTGCTGTGGCTAGAACTTCTAAAACTATGTTGAATAAGAGTGTTGAGAGTGGGCAAGGTTGTCTTGTTCGTGATCTTGGTGGAAATGGTTTCAATTTTTCACCATTGAGGACCATATTGGCTGTGGGTTTGTCATATATGGCCTTTATTATACCTACTTTCTGCAGGGTTTTTATCATAAATGGGTGTAGAATTTTGTCAAAAGCTTTCTCTGCATCCATTGAGATGATCGTATGGTTTTTCTCATTCAATTTGGTAACATGGTGTATCACGTTTATTGATTTGCATATATTGAAGAATCCTTGAATTATTGGAATAAACCCCACTTGATCATGGTGTATGATCTTTTTAATGTGCTGTTGGATTCTGTTTGCTAGTATTTAGTTGAGGATTTTTGCATCTATGTTCATCAGTGAAGTTGGCCTGTAGTTTTCTTTGTTTGTGACATCTTTGTCTGCTTTTGGTATCAGGGTGATGGTGGCCTCATAGAATGAGTTTGGGAGTGTTCCTCCCTCTGCTATCTTTTGGAAGAGTTTGAGAAGGATAGCTGTTAGCTCTTCCCTAAAAATTTGATAGAATTCGCTTGTGAAGCCATCTGGTCCTGGGCTTTTGTTTCTTGGAAGATATCTAATCACAGTTTCAATTTCAATGCTTATGATTGGTCTGCTCATATTTTCCATTTCTTCCTGGTTCAGTCTTGGCAGGTTGTCAATTTCTAAGAATTTGTCCATTTGTTACAGGTTGTCCATTTTATTGGCATACAGTTGCTTCTAGTAATCTCTCATGATCTTTTGTATTTTTGCAGAGTCCGTTGTTACTTCTCCTTTTTCATTTCTAATTCTATTGATTTGAGTCTTCCTTATTTCCTTGATGAGGCTGGCTAATGATTTATCACTTTTGTTTATCTTCTCAAAGAACCATGTTTTACTTTTATTGATCTTTGCTATCATTTGCTTCATTTCTTTTTCATTTATTTCAGATCAGAACTTTATGATTTCTTTCTTTCTAATAAAATTGGTTTTTTATTTCTTTGTTCTCTAATTGCTTTAGGTGTAAGGTTAGGTTGTTTATTAGAAATGTTTCCTGTTTCTTAAGGTAGGACTGTATTGCTAAAAACTTCTCTCTTAGAACTGCTTTTGTTGCATCCCATAGTTTTTGGGTCGTCATGTCTCCATTGTCATTTTTTACTAAGAATGTTTTGATTTTCTCTTTGATTTCTTCAGTGGTCACGTTGTTATTCAGTAGTGTATTGTTTAGCCTCCATGTGTTTGCATTTTTTACAGGTCTTTTCCTGTAATTGATATCTAGTCTCATAGCATTGTGGTCGGAAAAGATACTTGGTACAATTTCAATTTTCTTAAATTTACCAAGGCTAGCTTTGTGACCCATGATATCATCTATGCTGGATAATGTTCCATGAGCACTTGAGAAAAATGTGTATTCTGTTGTTTTTGGATGGAATGTCCTGTAATTTTCAATTAAGTCCATCTTGTTTAATGTATCATTTAAAACTTGTGTTTCCTTATTTATTTTCATTTTGGATGATCTGTCCATTGGTGAAAGTGGGGTGTTAATGTCCCCTATATGACTGTGTTACTGTTGATTTCCCCTTTTATGGCTGTTAGTATTTGCCTTATGTATTGAGGTGCTCCTATGTTGGGTGCATAAATATTTACAATTGTTATATCTTCTTCATGGATCGATCCCTTGATAATTATGTAGTGTCCTACTTTTTCTCTTGTAATATTCTTTATTTTAAAGTCTATTTTGTCTGATATGAGAATTGTTAATCCAGCTTTCTTCTGATTTCCATTGGCATGGAATATCTTTTTCTATCCCTTCACTTTCAGTCTCTATGTGTCCCTAGGTCTTAAGTGGGTCTCTTGTAGACAGCATATATATGGGTCTTATTTTTGTATGCATTTAGCCAGTCTGTGTCTTTTGGTGGGAGCATGTAATCCATTTACATTTAAGGTAATTATCGATATGTATGTTCCTATTACCATTTACTTATTTGTTTCAAGTTTGTTCTCATAGGTCTTTTAGTTCTCTTGTGTTTCTTGCCTAGAGAAGTTCCTTTAGCATTTGTTGTAAAGTTGGTTTGGTGGTGCTGAACTCTCCCAGCTTTTGCTTTTCTGTAAAGGTTTCAATTTCTCCATGAAATCTGAATGAGATCCTTGCTGGGTAGAGTAATCTTGGTTGTAGGTTTTTCTCCTTCTTCACTTTAAATATGTCCTGCCACTTCCTTCTGACTTGCAGAGTTTCTGCTGAAAGATCAGATGTTAACCTTATGAGGATTCCCTTGTGTGTTATTTGTTATTTTTCTCTTGTTGCTTTTAATATGTTTTCTTTGTATTTAATTTTTGATAGTTTGATTAATATGTGTTTTGGCATGTTTCCCTTGGATTTATCCTGTATGGGACTCTCTGTGCTTCCTGGACTTGATTAGCCTTTTCTTTTCCCATGTTGGGGAAGTTTTCAACTATAATCTCCTCAAATATATTCTCAGTCCCTTTCTTTTTCTCTTCTTTTTCTGGGAACCCTATAATTCGCATGTTGGTGTGTTTAATGTTGTCCCAAAGTCTCTGAGACTGTCCTCAGTTCTTTTCATTCTTTTTTCATTATTCTGCTCTGCAGTAGTTTTTTCCACTATTTTAACTTACAAGTCACATATCCGTTCTTCTACCTCAGTTATTCTGCTATTGATCCCTTCTAGAGTATTTTAAATTTCATTTATTGTGTTGTTCATCATTGAGTGTTTCATCTTTAGTTCTTGTAGGTCCTTGTTAAATTTTTCTTGCATTTTCTCTATTCTATTTTCAAGATTTTGGATCATGTTTACTATCAGTATTCTGAATTCTTTTTCAGGTAGACTGCCTATTTCCTCTTCATTTGTTAGGTCTTGTGGGTTTTTACCTTGCTCCTTCATCTGCTATGAGTTTTTCTGTCTTTTCATTTTGCTTATCTTACTGTGTCTGGGGTCTCTTTTTGCAGGCTGCAGGTTTGTAGTTCCCATTGTTTTTGGTGTCTGTTCCCAGTGGCTAAGTTTAGTTCAGTGGGTTGTGTAGGTTTCCTGGTGGAGGGGACTAGTGCCTGTGTTCTGGAGGTTGAGCCTAGATCTTGTCTTTTTGATGGGGAGTTCCATGTCTGGTGGTGTGCTTTGGGGTATCTGTAGCCTTATTATGATTTTAGGCAGCCTCTCTGCTAATGGATGGGGCTGTGTTCCTGTCTTGCTAGCTGTTTGGCTTAGGGTGTCCAGCACTGTAGCTTGCTGGTTGTTGAGTGAAGCTGGGTGTTGGTGTTGAGATGGAGATCTCTGAGAGATTTTCACCATTTGATATTATGTGGAACTGGGAGGTCTATTGTGGACCAGTGTCCTGAATCTGGCTCTCCCATCTCAGTGGTACAGCCCAAATGTCTGCCTGGAGCACCAAGACCCTGTCCTCCATATGGCTCAGAATAAAAGTGCGAAAAAATAGAAATAAAGAAAGAAAGAGGATAAAACAAAATAACATAAGGTAAATAAAATAAAGTTATTAAAATAAATAAAAATTAATATTGAGAAAAAAAATTTTAAGAAGTAAGAAAAAAAAACCTGGATGGTCAGAACCCTAGGACAAATGGTGAAAGCAAATCTATACAGACAAAATCTCACACAGAAGCATACACATTCACACTCACAAAAAGAGGAAAATGGGAAAAAATAATATATCTTGCTACCAAAGTCCACCTCTTCAATTTTGGATGACTCTGTCTATTCAGGTATTCCACAGTTGCAGGGTACATTAAGTTGTTTGTGGAGGTTTAATCCTCTGTTCCTGAGGCTTTGGGGAGAGATTTCCCTTGCTCTTTTTTGTTCACACAGCTCTTGGGGTTCGGTTTTGGATCTGGAGCTGCCTCTGCGAGTAGGTTGCCTGAGGGTGTCTGTTCTTCTCACAGACAGGATGTGGTTAAAGGAGCCACTGATTTGGGGGCTCTGACTCACTCAGGCTGGGGGAAGGGAGGGGTATGGATGCGGGGCAAGCCTGTGGTAGCAGGGGCCAGTGTGGTGTTGCACCAGTCCAAGGTGCGCCATGCGTTCCCCCAGGAAGTTGTCCCTGGATCACAGGACCTTGGCAGTGATGGGCTGCACAGGCCCCCAAGAGGTGTGGAATGGATAGTGACATCTGCTTGCACTCAGACTTCTTGGTGGACACAGCAGCAGCCTTAGAATCTCATGCCCATCTCTGTGGTCTGCTATGATAGACACAGCTCGCGCCCATCTCTGCAGCTCCTTTTAGCAGTGCTCTTAATCCCCTCTCCTCATGCACCAGAAAACAAAGAGGCAAGAAAAAGTCTCTTGTCTATTCAGCAACCCCAGTCTTCTCCGGGACTCCCTCCCAGCTTGCCATGGCACACTAACTCCTCAGGCAGTGTTCACGCCACCAACCCCAGGCCTCTCCCTGTGATCTTAACTCCAAAGCCCAAGCCTCATCTCCCAGACCCCGCTCATCCTGGCGGGTGAGGAGACAAGCCTCTCGGGCTGGTGAGTGCTGGTCGGCACTGATCCTCTGTGCGGGAATCTCTCCATTTTGCCCACTGGACACCTGTTGCTGCACTCTCCTCCATGGCTCTGAAGCTTCCCCCTCTTCCACCCACAGTATCCACCCATGAAGGGGCTTCTAGTGTGTGGAAACTTCTCTTCCTTCACAGCTCCCTCACAGTGGTGCAGGTCCTTTTCCTATTCTTTTTTTTTAAACATCTTTATTGGAGTATAACTGTTTTACAATGGTGTGTTAATTTTTGCTTTACAACAAAGTGAATCAGTTATACATATACATATGTTCCCATATCTCTTCCCTCTTGTGTCTCCCTCCCTTCCACCCTCCATATCTAACCCCTCTAGGTGGTCACAAAGCACACAGCTGATCTCCCTGTGCTACGTGGCTGCTTCCCAATAGCTATCTATCTTACATTTGGTAGTGTATATATGTCCATGCCACTCTATCACTTCATCACAGCTTATCCTTCCCCCTCCCAATATCCTCAACTCCATGCTCTCGTAGGTCTGTGTTTTACTCTCATCCTACCACTAATCTCTTCATGACATTTTTTTACTTAAATTCCGTATATATGTGTTAGCATATGCTATTTGCCTTCCTCCTTCTGACTTACGTCACTCTGTATGACAGACTCCAGGTCTATCCACCTCATTACAAATAACTCAGTTTCATTTCTTTTTATGGCTGAGTAATATTCCATTGTATATGTGTGCCACATCTTCTTTATCCATTCATCTGTTGGTGGACACTTAGGGTGCTTTCATGTCCTGGCTATTGTAAATAGAGCTGCAATGAATATTTTGGTACATGACTCTTTTTGAATTATGGCTATCTCAGGGTATATGTCCAGTACTGAGATGACGGGGTTGTATGGTAGTTCTATCTATAGTTTTTTAAGGAACCTCCATACTGTTCTCCATAGAGACTGTATCAATTTACATTCCCACCAGTGGTGCATGAGTGTTCCCTTTTCTCCACACCCTTTCCAGCATTTATTGTTTCTAGAGTTTTTGATTATGGTCATTCTGACCGGTGTGAGAGGATATCTCATTGTAGTTTTGGTTTGCATTTCTCTAATGATTAATGATTTTGAGCATTCTTTCATGTGTTTGTTGGCAATCTGGATATCTTCTTTGGGGAAATGTCTATTCAGTTCATCTGACCATTTTTGGATTGGGTTGTTTGTTTTTTTGTTATTGAGCTGCATGTGTTGCTTAAAATTTTGGAGATTAATCCTGTGTCAGTTGTTTCATTTGCAAATATTTTCTCCCATTCTGAGGGTTGTCTTTTGGTCTTGTTTATGGTATCCTTTGTTGGGAAAAGGTTTTAAGTTTCATTTGGTCCCATTTGTTTATTTTTGTTTTTATTTCGATTTCATTAGAGGGTGAGTCAAAAGGATCTTGCTGTGATTTATGTCATAGAGTGTTCTACCTATATTTTCCTCTAAGAGTTTGATAGTGTCTGGCCTTACATATAGGTCTTAAACCCATTTTGAGTTTATTTTTGTGTATGGTGTTAAGGAGTGTTCTAATTTCATACTTTTACATGTAGCTGTCCAGTTTTCCCAGCACCACTTATTGAAGAGGCTGTCTTTTCTCCACTGTATATCCTTCCCTCCTTTATCAAAGATAAGGTGACCATATGTGTGTGGGTTTATCTCTGGGCTTTCTATCCTGTTCCATTGATCTATATTTCTGTTTTTGTGCCAGTACCATACTGTCTTGATTACTGTAGCTTTGTAGTATATCCTGAAGTCAGGGAGCCTGATTCCTCCAGCTCCATTTTTCGTTCTCAAGATTGCTTTGGCTATTCAGGGTCATTTGTGTTTTCATACAAATTGTGATTTTCGTTGTTGTAGTTCTGTAAAAAATACCAGTGATAGTTTGATAGGGACTGCATGGAATTGTACGTAGCTTTTGGGTAATAGAGTCATTTTCACAATGTTGATTCTTCCAATCCAAGAACATGGTATATTTCTCCAACTATTTATACCATCTTTAATTTCTTTCATCAGTGTCTTATAGTTTTCTGCATACGGGTGTTTTGTCTTCTTAGGTAGGTTTATTCCTAGATATTTTATTATTTTTGTTGCAATTTTAAATGGGAGTGTTTCTTAATTTCAATCTCAGATTTTTCAACATTAGTATAAAAGAATGTCAGAGATTTCTTTGCATTAATTTTGTATTCTGCTACGTCACAAAATTCATTTATTAGCTCTAGTAGTTTTCTGGTAGCATCCTTAGGAATCTCTATGTATAGTATGATGTCATCTACAAACAGTGACAGCTTTACTTCTTCTTTTCCGATTTGGATTCCTTTTATTTATTTTTTTCTTCTCTGATTGCTGTGGCTAGAACTTCCAACACTATGTTGAGTAAGTGTGGTGAGAGTGGGCAACCTTGTCTTTTTCCTGATCATAGTGGAAATGGTTTCAGTTTTTCACCATTGAGAATGATGCTGGCTGTGGGTTTGTCATATATGGCCTTTATTATGTTGAGGAAATTTCCGTATATGTCTACATTCTGCAGAGTTTTTATCATAAATGGGTGTTGAATTTTGTCAAAAGCTTTCTCTGCATCTATTGAGATGATCATATGATTTTTCTCCTTCAGTTTGTTGATATTGTGTATCACATTGATTGATTTGCGTATATTGAAGAATCCTTGCATTCCTGGGATAACCTCCATTGATCATAGTGTATGATCCTTTTAATGTGCTGTTGGATTCTGTTTGCTAGTAATTTGTTGAGGACATTTGCATCTATGTTCATCAGTGATATTGGCCTGTAGTTTTCTTTCTTTGTGACGTCTTTGTCCGGTTTGGGTATCAGGGTGATGGTGGCCTCATAGAACGAGTTTGGGTGTGTTCCTCCCTCTGTTAGCTTTAGGTAGCGTTTGAGAAGGATAGGTGTTAGCTCTTCTCTAAATGTTTGATAGACGTCGCCTGTGAAGCCATCTGGTCCTGGGCTTTTGTTTGTTGGAAGATTTTGAATCACAGTTTCAATTTCAGTGCTTGTGATTGGTGTGTTCATATTTTCTATTTCTTCCAGGTTCAGTCTCGGCAGGTTGTACATTTCTAAGAACTTGTCCATTTCTTCCAGGTTGTCCAATTTTTTGGCATACAGTTGCTTGTAGTAATCTCTAATAATCTTTTATATTACTGCTGTGTCAGTTGTTACATCTCCTTTTTCCTTTCTAATTCTATTGATTTGAGTTTTCTCCCTTTTTTTCTTGATGAGTCTGGCTAATGGTTTATCAATTTTGTTTATCTTCTCAAGGAACCAACTTTTAGATTTATTGATCTTTGGTATCATTTCCTTCATTTCTTTTTCATTTATTTCTGATCTGATCTTTATGATTTCTTTCTTTCTGCTAAATTTGGGGGGTTTTTGTTCTCTTTCTCTAATTGCTTTATGTGCAAGTTTAGGTTGTTTATTCGAGATGTTTCCTGTTTCTTAAAGTAGGATTGTATTGCTATAAACTTCCCTCTTAGAACTGCTTTTGCTGCATCCCATAGGTATTGGGTCGTCATGTCTCCATTGTCATTTGTTTCTAAGAATTTTTTTAATTCCTATTTGATTTCTTCAGTGATCACTTCATTATTAAGTAGTGTATTGTTTAGCCTCCATGTTTTTATGTTTTTTACAGATCTTTTCCTGTAATTGATATCTAGTTTCATAGCGTTGTGGTCAGAAAAGATACTTGATACGATTCCAATTTTCTTAAATTTACCAAGGCTAGATTGGTGACCCAATATATGATCGATCCTTGAGAATGTTCCACGACCACTTGAGAAAAATATGTATTCTGTTGTTTTTGGATGGAATGTCCTATAAATACCAATTAAGTTCATCTTGTGTAATGTATCATTTAAAGCTTGTGTTTCCTTATTTTTTTTCATTTTGGATGATCTGTCCATTGGTGAAACTGGGGTGTTAAAGTCCCCTACTATGATTGTATTACTGTAGATTTCCCCTTTTATGGCTGTTAGTATTTGCCTTATGTATTGCAGTGCTCCTATATTGAGTGCATAAATATTTACAATTGTTATATCTTCCTCATGGATCGAGCCCTTGATCATTATGTAGCGTCCTTCTTTGTCTCTTGTAATAGTTTTTATTTTAAAGTCTATTTTGTCTGATATGAGAATTCCTACTCCAGCTTTCTTCTGGTATCCTTTTTCCAAGAATATCTTTTTCCATACCCTCACTTTCAGTCTGTATGTGTCCCTAGGTCTGAAGTGGGTCTCTTCTAGACAGTATATATATGGGTCTTGTTTTTGTATCCATTCAGCCAGTCTGTGTCTTTTGGTGGGAGCATTTCATTGATTTACATTTTAGGTAATTATCGATATGTATGTTCCTATTACCATTTACTTAATTTTTTCGGGTTTGTTCTTGTAGATCTTTTCCTTCTCTTGTGTTTCTTGCCTAGAGAAGTTTCTTTTGCATTTGTTGTAAAGCTGTTTTGGTGGTGCTGAACTCTCTCAGCTTTTGCTTGTCTCTAAATGTTTAATTTCTCCATCAAATCTGAATGAGATCCTTGCTGGGTAGAGTAATCTTGGTTGTAGGTTTTTCTCCTTCATCACTTTAAATATGTCCTGCCACTCCCTCCTGGCTTGTAGAGTTTCTGCAGAAAGATCAAATGTTAACCTTATGGGGATTCCCTTGTGTGTTGTTTGTTTGTTTTTATTCCCTTGCTGCTTTTAATATGTTTTCTTTGTATTTAATTTTTGACAGTGTGATTATTATGTGTCTTGGTGTGTTTAGCCTTGGGTTAATCCTGTATGGGACTCTCTGTGCTTCCTGGACTTGATTGACTATTTCCTTTCCTATATTAGGGTAGTTTTCAACTATAATCTCTTCAAATACTTTCTCAGTCCCTTTCTTTTTCTCTTCTTTTTCTGCGTCCCCTATAATTCGAATGTTGGTGCATTTAATGTTGTCCCAGAGGTCTCTGAGACTGTACTCAGTTCTTTTCATTCTTTTTTCATTATTCTGCTCTGCAGTAGTTATTTCCACTGTTTTATCTTCCAGGTCACTTATCCGTTCTTCTACCTCAGTTATTCTGCTTTTGATCCCATCTAGAGTATTTTTCATTTCATTTATTGTGTTGCTCATCATTGCTTGCTTCCTCTTTATTTCTTCTAGGTCCTTGTTAAAGGTTTCTTTCAATTTGTCTATTCTGTTTCCAAGATTTTGGATCATCTTTACTATCATTATTCTGAATTCTTTTTCAGGTAGACTGCCTATTTCCTCTACATTTTGTAGGTCCTGTGGGTTTTTACCTTGCTCCTTCATCTGCTGTGTGTTTTTCTGTCTTCTCATTTTGCTTACTGTGTTTGGGGTCTCCTTTTTGCAGGCTGCAGGTTCGTAGTTCCTGTTGTTTTTGGTGACTGTCCCCAGTGGCTAAGGTTGGTTCAGTGGGTTGAGTATGTTTCCTGATTGGGGGGACTTGTGCCTATGTCCTGGTGGATGAGGGTGGATCTTGTCTTTCTGGTGGGCAGGTCCACGTCTGGTGGTGTATTTTGGGATGTCAGTAGCCTTATTATGATTTTAAGTAGCCTCTCTGCTGATGGATGGGGCTGTAGTCCTGTCTTGCTATTTGTTGGGCATAGGGTGTCCAGCACTGTAAGTTGCTGGTCCTTCAGTGAAGCTGCGTCTTGGTGTCGAGATGAAGATCTCTGGAAGATTTTCGCCATTTTATATTGCTTGGAGCTGGAAGGTCTCTTGTGGACCAGTGTCCTGAAGTTGGTTCTCCCACCTCAGAGACACAGCCCTTATGCCTAGCTGGAACACCAAGAGCCTTTAATCCACGTGGCTCAAAAGAAAAGTGAGAAACAGTAGAAAGGAAAGAAAGAAAGGAATGAAGGAAGGAAGGAAAGAAGGAAGAGAGGAAGGAAGGAAGGAAGGGAGGAAGGAAGAAAGGGAGGAAGTAAGGAAGAGAGGAAGAAAGGAAGGAAGGAAGGGAGGAAGGAAGGGAGGAAGGAAGAAAGGAGGGAAGAAAGAAAGAAGGAAAGAATGGAATAGGGGAAGTAAGAAAGGAACTAGACAAAATAAAGTAGGATAAAATATAGATATTAAAATCAATAGTAATTATTAAGAAGAAAAATTTAAAAAATAACGGGTCAGTCAGAACCCTATGACAAATGGTGAAAGCAAAGCTATACAGACAAAATCGCACACAATAGCACACACATACACAGTCACAAAAAGAAAAAAAAGGGGAAAATAATAATATATCTTGCTCCCAAAGTCCACCTCCTCAACTTTGGATGATTCACTGTCTATTCAGGTTTTCCACAGATGCAGAGCACTTCAAGTTGATTGTGGAGCTTTAATCCGCTGCTTCTGAGGCTGCTGGGAAACACCTCCCCCTCTCCTCTTTGTTTGCACTGCCCCTGGGGTTCAGTTTTGGATTTGGCCCCGTCTGTGCACGTAGGTCGTCAGAGGGTGTCTGCTCTTCACTCAGACAGGATGGGGTTAAAGCAGAGCAGCAGCTGATTCAAGGGCTCTGGCACAAGCCAGGTGGAGAGGGGGCATGGAAGCAGGCTGAGCCTGTGGTGGCAGAGGCCGGTATGATGCTGTACCAGCCTGAGGCATGCCGCACGTTCTCCCTGGGACACTGTCCCTGGATCCCGGGACCCTGGCAGTGGCAGGATGCACAGGCTCCCAGGAGGGGAGGTGTGGAGAGTGACCGATGCTCACACACAAGCCTCTTGGTGGTGGCAACAGCAACCCTAGTGTACCATATCCATCTCTGGTGTCTGCGCTGACAGCAATGGCTCATGCCCGTTTCTGGAGCTCCTTTAAGGGGTGCCCTTAATCCCCTCTCCTTGTGCACCAGGAAGCAAAGAGGGAAGAAAAGGTCTCTTGCCTCTTCAGCAGCTCCAGACTTCTCCCAGACTCCCACATGGCTAGCCATGGTGCACTAAACCCTTCAGGCTGTTTTCATGCTGCCAACTACAGACCTCTCCCTGGGATCCAACCTAAGCCGGAGGAGGATCAGCTCCCAACCCCCACCCGCCCAGGCAGGTGAGCAGACAAGCCTCTCAGGCTGGTGAGTGCTGGTCAGGACCGATCCTCTGTGCGGGAATCTCTCCGCTTTGCTCTCTGCACCCTGTTGCTGCACTCTCCTCCATGGCTCTGAAGCTCCCCCCTCTGCCACCTGCAGTCTCCGCTCGTGAAGGGGCTTCTAGTGTGTGGGAAACTTTCCTCCTTCACGGCTCCCTCCCACTGGTGCAGGTCTCAACCCTATTCTTTTGTCTCTGTTTATTCTTTTTCCTTTTGCCTTACCCTGGTACGTGGGGGTGTTTCTTGCCTTTTCAGAGGTCTTAGGTCTTCTGCCAGCATTCAGTGGGTGTTCTATAGGAGCTGTTCCATGTATAGATGTATTTCTGATGTATCTGTGAGGAGGAAGGTGATGTCCATGTCTTACCTTTCCACCATCTTCTCTCTTCTCACATCCCTATTCTTTTTTCTCAGTTTTTCCTTAGTTCATTTTCCCTACCAAGGTACGTGTGGAATTTCTTACCTTTTGGGAGGTCTGAGGTCTTCTGCCAACGTTCAGTGGGTGTTCTATAGGAGCATTTCCAAATGTGGATGTATTTCTGATGTATCTGTAGGGAGGAAGGTGATTTCCACATCTTACTCTTCTGCCATCTTCTCCAAACCCCCCACAGTATTCTCTTATGATACTTTGTATTCCTGTTGTTTTGTTTGTAATTTATCCTCTTTCATTTTGATTTTATTTATTTGGGCTCAGTCACATTTTTTTAACATCTTTATTGAAGTATAACTGTTTAACAGTGGTGTGTTAGATTCTGCTTTACAACAAAGTGAATCAGTTATACATATACATATGTTCCCATATCTCTTCCCTCTTGCGTCACCCGCCCTATCCCACCCCTCTAGATGGTCACAAAGCACAGAGCTGATCTCCCTGTGCTATGAGGCTGCTTCCCACTAGCTATCTGTTTTACATTTGGTAGTGTATATATGTCCATGCCACTCTCTCACTTCATCACAGCTTACCCTTCCCAACCCCCATATCCTTAAGTCCATGCTCTCGTAGGTCTGTTTTTTATTCCCGTCCTACGACTAATCTCTTCATGACATTTTTTCTTGGATTCCATATATATGTGTTAGCATATGGTATTTGTTTTTCTCCTTCTGACTTACTTCACTCTCTATGACAGACTCCAAGTCTATCCACCTCATTATAAATAACTCAGTTTCATTTCTTTTTATGGCTGAGTAATATTCCATTGTATATATGTGCCACATCTTCTTTATCCATTCATCTGTTGATGGACACTTAAGTTGCTTCCATGTCCTGGCTATTGTAAATAGAGGTGCAAAGAAAATTTTGGTACATGACTCTTTTTTTTTTTTTTTTTTTTTTTTTTTTTTTTTTTTGCGGTATGCGGGCCTCTCACTGTTGTGGCCTCTCCCGTTGCGGAGCACAGGCTCCGGACGCACAGGCTCAGCGGCCATGGCTCACGGGCTCAGTTGCTCCGCGGCATGTGGGATCTTCCCGGACCAGGGCACGAACCCGTGTTTCCTGCATCGGCAGGCGGATTCTCAACCACTGCGCCACCAGGGAAGCCCATGACTCTTTTTTAATTATGATTTTCTCAGGGTATATGCCCAGTAGTGGGATTGCAGGGTCGTATGGTATTTCTATCTGTAGTTTTTTAAGGAATCTCCATATTGTTCTCCATAGAGGCTGTATCAATTTACATTCCCACCAGTGGTGCATGAGTGTTCCCTTTTCTCCACACCCTCTCTAGCATTTATTGTTTCTAGAGTTTTTGATGATGGCCATTCTGACCGGTATGAGATGATATCTCATTGTAGTTTTGATTTGCATTTCTCTAATGATTAATGATGTTGAGCATTCTTTCATGTATTTGTTGGCAATCTGGATATCTTCTTTGGAGAAATGTCTGTTTAGTTCTTCTGCCCATTTTTTTAGATTGGGTTGTTTGTTTTTTTGTTATTGAGCTGCATGAGTTGCTTATAAATTTTGGATATTAATCCTTTGTCAGTTGCTTCATTTGCAAATATTTTCTCCCATTCTGAGAGTTGTGTTTTGGTCTTGTTTATGGTATCCTTTGCTGTGCAAAAGCTTTTAAGTTTCATTAGATCCCATTTGTTTATTTTTGTTTCTATTTCCATTTCTCTAAGAGGTGGGTCAAAAAGGATCTTGCTGTGATTTATGTCATAGAGTGTTCTGCCTATGTTTTCCTCTAAGAGTTTGATAGTGTCTGGCCTTACATATAGGTCTTAAACCCATTTTGAGTTTATTTTCGGGTGTGGTGTTAAGGAGTATTCTAATTTCATACTTTTACATGTAGCTGTCTGGTTTTCCCAGCACCATTTATTGAAGAGACTGTCTTTTCTCCACTGTATATCCTTCCCTCCTTTAAAAAGATAAGGTGACCATATGTGTGCATGTTATCACTAGGCTTTCTATCCTGTTCCATTGATCTATTTTTCTGTTTTTGTGCCAGTACCATACTGTCTTGATTACTGTAGCCTTGTAGTATAGTCTGAAGTCAGGGAGCCTGATTCTTCCAGCTCCATTTTTCATTCTCAAGATTGCTTTGGCTATTCGGGGTCTTTTGTGTTTCCATACAAATTGTGAAATTTTTTGTTCTAGTTCTGTAAAAAATGCCAGTGGTAATTTGATAGGGATTGCATTGAATCAGTAGATTGCTTTGTGGAGTAGAGTCATTTTCACAATGTTGATTCTTCCAATACAAGAACATGGTATATTTCTCCACCTATTTGTATCATTTCTAATTTCTTTCATCAGTGTCTTATATTTTTCTGCATACGAGACTTTTGTCTCCTTAGGTGTGTTTATTCCTAGATATTTTATTCTTTTTGTTGCAATGGTAAATGGGAGTGTTTTCTTAATTTCACTCGCAGGGATTTTATCATTAGTTTATAAGAATGCCAGAGATTTCTGTGCATTAATTTTGTGTCCTGCTACTTTACCAAATTCATTGATTAGCTCTAGTAGTTCTCTGGTAGCATCCTTTGCATTCTCTATATATAGTATCATGTCATCTGCAAACAGTTACATCTTTACCTCTTCTTTTCCTATTTGGATTCCTTTTATTTCATTTTTTCTCTGATTGCCATGGCTAGAAATTCCAAAACTATGTTGAATAGAGTGGTGAGAGTGGGAAACCTTGTCTGGTTCCTGATCTTAGTGGAAATGGTTTCAGTTTTTCACCATTGAGAATAATGCTGGCTGTGGATTTGTCATATATGGCCTTTATTATGTTGAGGACATTTCCCTCTTTGCCTATTTTCTGCATGATTTTTATAATAAATGGGTGTTGAATTTTGTCAAAAGCTTCCTCTGCATCTATTGAGATGATCATATGTTTTTTTCTTCTTCAGTTTGTTGATATGGTGTATCACGTTGATTGATTTGTGTATATTGAAGAATCCTTGCATTCCTGGAATAAATCCCAATTAAACATGGTGTATGATCCTTTGGATTTCCTGTTGGATTCTGTTTGCTAGTATTTTGTTGAGGATCTTTGCATCTATGTTCATCAGTGATATTGGCCTGTAGTTTTCTTTCTTTGTGACATCTTTGTCTGGTTTTGGTATCAGGGTGATGGTGGCCTCATAGAATGAGTTTAGGAGTGTTCTTCCTTCTCCTATCTTTTGGAAAAGTTTGAGAAGGATAGGTGTTAGCTCTTCTCCAAATATTTGATAAAATTCGCCTGTGAAGCCATCTGCTCGTGGGCTTTTGTTTGTTGGAAGATTTTTAATCATAGTCTCAATTTCAGTGCTTGTGATTGGTCTGTTCATATTTTCTATTTCTTCCTGGTTCAGTCTCGGCAGGTTGGGCATTTCTAAGAATTTGTTCATTTCTTCCAGGTTGTCCATTTTATTGGCATACAGTTGCTTGTAGTAATCTCTAATAATCTTTTATATTACTGCTGTGTCAGTTGTTACATCTCCTTAATCATTTCTAATTCTATTGATTTGAGTCTTCTCCCTTTTTTTCTAGATGAGTGTGGCTAATGATTTATCAATTTTATATATCTTCTCAAAGAACCAGCTTTTAGTTTTATTGATCTTTGCTATTGTTTCCTTCATTTCTTTTTCATTTATTTCTGATCTGATCTTTATGATTTCTTTCCTTCTGGTAAATTCAGGGAATTTTTTGTTCTTCTTTCTCTAATTGCTTTAGGTGCAAGGTTAGCTTGTTTATTCATGATGTTTCCTGTTTCTTAAGGTATGATTGTATTGCTATAAACTTCCCTCTTAGAACTGCATTTGCTGTATCCCATAGGTTTGGGTCTTATCATCTCCATTTTCATTTGTTTCTAAGTATTTTTTTTATTTCCTCTTTGATTTCTTCAGTGATCCTTTCATTATTAAGTAGTGTATTGTTTAGCATCCATGTGTTTGTATTTTTTACAGATCTTTTCCTGTAATTGATATCTAGTCTCAAAGCGTTGTGTTTCAAAAAGATACTTGATATGATTTTAATTTTCTTAAATTTACCAAGCCTAGATTTGTGACTCAATATATGATCTATCCTGTATAATGTTCCATGAGCACTTGAGAAAAATATGTATTCTGTTGTTTTTGGATGGAATGTCCTGTAAATATCAATTACATCTGTCTTGTATAATGTATCATTTAAAGCTTTTGTTTCCTTATTTATTATCATTGTGGATGATCTGTCCATTGGTGAAAGTGGGGTGTTAAAATCCCCTATTATGATAGTGTTACTGTTGATTTCCCCTTTTATGGCTGTTAGTATTTGCCTTAAGTATTGAGGTGCTCCTATGTTGGGTGCATAAATATTTACAATTGTTATATCTTCTTCATGGATCGATCCTTTGTTCATTATGCAGTGTCCTAGTTTTTCTATTGTAATAGTCTTTTTTTTAAAGTCTATTTTGTCTGATATGAGAATTGCTACCCCAGCTTTCTTCTGATTTCCATTTGCATGGAATATCTTTTTCTATCCCTTCACTTTCAGTCTGTATGTTTCCCTAGGTCTGAAGTGGGTCTCTTGTAGACAGCATATATATGGGTGTTGTTTTTGTATCCATTCAACCAGTCTGTGCCTTTTGGTGGGAGCATTTACTCCATTTACATTTAAGGTAATTATCAATATGTATGTTCCTATTACCTTTTACTTAATTGTTTGGAGTTTGTTCTTGTAAGTCTTTTCCTTCTCTTGTGTTTCTTGCCTAGAGAAGTTCCTTTAGCATTTGTTGTAAAGCTGGTTTGGTGGTGCTGAACTCTCTCAGATTTTGCTTGTCTGTAAAGGTTTTAATTTCTCCATCAAATCTGAATGAGATCCTTGCTGGGTAGAGTAATCTTTGGTCTTAGGTTTTCTTCCCTCATGAGTTTAAATATGTCCTGCCACTCCCTTCTGGCTTGTAGAGTTTCTGCTGAAAGATCAGATGTTAATCTTATGGGGATTCCCTTGTGTGTTATGTGTTGTTTTTCCCTTGCTGCTTTTAGTATGTTTTCTTTGTATTTAATTTTTGACAGTTTGATTTTTATGTGTCTCTGCATATTTATCCTTGGCTTTATCCTGTATGGGACTCTCTGTGCTTCCTGGACTTGATTGTTTCCTTTCCTATATTAGGGAAGTTTTCAACTATAATCTCTTCAAATATTTTCTGAGTCCCTTTCTTTTTCTCTTCTTCTTCTGTAACCCCTATAATTTGAATGTTGTTGCATTTAATGTTGTCCCAGAGGTCTCTGAGACTGTCCTCAGTTCTATTCATTCTTTTTTCTTTATTCTGCTCTGCAGTAGTTATTTCCACTATTTTATCTTCCAGGTCACTTGTCTATTCTTCTACCTCAGTTATTCTGCTTTTGATCCCATCTAGAGTATTTTTCATTTCATTTATTGTGTTGCTCATCATTGCTTGCTTCCTCTTTATTTCTTCTAGGTCCTTGTTAACTGTTTCTTGCAATTTGTCTATTCTATTTCCAAGATTTTAAATCATCTTTACTATCATTATTCTTAATTATTTTTCAGGTAGACTGCCTATTTCCTCTTCATTTGTTAGGCCTGGTGTGTTTATTTCTTGCTCCTTCATCTGCTGTGTTTTTCTGTCTTCTCATTTTGCTTATCTTATTGTGTTTGGGGTCTCCTTTTTGCACGCTGCAGGTTCGTAGTTCCCGTTGTTTTTGGTGGCTGTCCCCAGTGGCTAAGGTTGGTTCAGTGGGTTGAGTAGGTTTCCTAGTTGGGGGGACTAGTACCTCTGTTCTGGTGGATGAGGTTGGGTCTTGTCTTTCTGGTGGGCAGGTCCACGTCTGATGGTGTGTTTGGGGATGTCGGTAGCCTTATTATGATTTTAGGTAGCCTCTCTTCTAATGGATGGGGCTGTAGTCCTGTCTTGCTATTTGTTGTGCATAGGGTGTCCAGCACTCTTCGTTGTTTGTCCTTGAATGAAGCTGTGTCTTGTTGTTGAGATAGAGATCTCTGGGAGGTTTTTGCCGTTTGATGTTGTGTGGAGCTGGGAGGTCTCTTGTGGACCAGTGTCCTGAGGTTGATTCAACCACCTCAGAGACACAGCCGTGATGCCTGGCTGGAGTGCCAACAGCCTTTAATCCACACGGCTCAAAATAAAAGGGTGAAAAAATAGAAAGGAAAGAAAGAAAGAAAGAAAGAAAGGAAGGAAGGAATGAAGGAAGGAAGAACAGAGGGAAGAAATGAAGGAAGAAAGCAAGAAAGGAAGAAAGAGAGGAAGAAAGGGAGACAAAAGAGAGGAAGGAAGGGAGGAAGAAAGGGAAGAAGAGAGGAAGGAAGGAAGGGAGGAAAGTTGAGAGGAAAGAAGGGAAGAAGGGGGCTTCCCTGGTGGCGCAGTGGTTGGGAGTCCGCCTGCCTATGCAGGGGACACGGGTTCGTGCCCCGGTCTGGGAGGGTCCCGCATGCCGCGGAGCGGCTGGGCTCATGAGCCACGGCTGTTGAGCCTGCGCGTCCGGAGCCTGTGCTCCGCGATGGGAGAGGCCACAGTGGTGAGAGGCCCGCGTACCACAAAAAAAAAAAAAAAAAAAAAAAAAAGAAGGGAGGGAAGAAGGAAGGAAGGAAGGAGGGAAAAAAGGAAGGAAGATAGGAAGAAAGAAAGGAAGAAAACAAAATAAAGTAGGATAAAATATAGTTATTAAAATAAATAAATAATTATTAAGAAGAATAATTTCTACCAAAAAAAAAAAGGGTCAGTTTAAGCCTTGGACAAATGGTGAAAGCAAAGCTATACAGATAAAATCTCACATATCAGCACACACATACACACTCACAAAAAGAAAAAAAGGGGAAAATAATAGTATATCTTACTCCCAAAGTCCACCTCCTCCACTTGGGATATTTCGCAGTCTATTCAGGTTTTCCACAGATGCAGGGCAATTCAAGTTGATTGTGGTGTTTTAATCCACTGCTTCTGAGGCTGCTGGGTGAGACCTCCTTCTCTCCTCTTTGTTCGCACAGCTCCTGGGGTTTAGCTTTGGACTTGGCCCCGTCTCTGTGTGTAGGTCATCCGAGAGCGTGTGCCCTTCGCTCAGACAGGATGGTGTTAAAGGAGCAGCTGATTAGGTGACTCTGGCACAGGCCAGGGCAAGGGAGAGGCACGAATGCGGGGCAAGCCTGCGGCGGCAGAGGACAGTGTGGTGCTGCACTGGCCCGAGGCACGCCGCGTGTTCTTCCGGGGATGCTGTCCCTGGATCCCAGGTTCCCGGCAGTGGCCAGCTGCACAGGCTCCCAGGAGGGGTGGTGTGGAGAGTGACCTGTGCTTGCACACAGGCCTCTTGGTGGTGCCAGCAGCAACCCTAGCGTCCCAGACCTGTCTCTGCTGTGCGCGAGAGAGCCACGGCTCTTGCCCGTTTCTGGAGCTCCTTTACACGGTGTGCTTAATCCCCTCTCCTCACACACCAGGAAACAAAGAGGCAAGAGAATGTCTCTTGTCTCTTTGGTAGCTCCACACCCGTTTCTGGAGCTCCTTTAAGTGGCGTGCTTAAGCCCCTCTCCTCGTGCACCAGGAAGCAAAGGGGGAAGAAAAGGTCTCTTGCCTCTTCAGCAGCTCCAGACTTCAACCGGACTCCCACCCGGCTAGCCGTGGTGCACTAACCCCTTCAGGCTTTTTTCACTCTGCCAACTCCAGACCTCTCCCTGCGATCCAACTGAAGCCCGCGGCTCAGCTCCCTGCCCCCACCCGCCCCAATGGGTGAACAGACAAGCCTCTCGGGCTGGTGAGTGCCAGTCGGCACCTACCCTCTGGGCGGGAATCTCTTTGCTTTGCCCTCCACACCCTGTTGCTGCACTCTCCTCTGTGGCTCCAGAGTTTCCCCCTCCATCACCCGCAGTCTCCACCTGCAAAGGGGCTTCTAGTTTGTGGGAACCTTTCCTCCTTCATGGCTCCCTCCCACTGGTGCAGGTCCCATCCTTATTCTTGTCTCTGTTTATTCTTTTTTCTTTTGCCCTACCCAGGTACATGGGGAGTTTCTTGCCTTTTGGGAGGTCTGAGGTCTTCTGTCAGCATTTGTTGGGTGTTCTTTTGGAGAAGTTCCATGTGTAGATGTATTTCTGATGTATCTGTGAAGAGGAAGGTGATCTCTGCATCTTACTCTTCCGCCATCTTCTCTGAGATCTCCACATTTTTGTTGATGAGTCTGGCTAAATGTTTGTCCATTTTATTTATATTTTTAACTTATTAGCTCTTAGTTTCATTGATCTTTTCTATTTTTTTAGTCTCCTTCATTTTTTTTGTTTTCATCTGTATTATTTTATTCCTTCATACTAACTTTGGGCTTTGTTTGTTCTCCTTTTTCTGTTTCTTTTAAATGTAAAGTTATACTGTTTAATTGAGATATATCTTTTTTCCTGAGGTAGGCCTGTGTCACTATGTACTTCCTATTAAAGCTGCTTTTGTTGCATCCAATAGATTTAAAAAATTATTGGAGTATAGTTGATTTACAGTGTTGTGTTTCTTTCAGGTGTACAGCAAAGTGAATCAGTTATATATATTGGGTTGGCCAAAATTTTCATTTGGGTTTTTCCATAACATCTTATGGAAAAACTCGAGCAAACATTTTGGCCTTTGTATATCCATTCTTTTTCAGATTCTTTTCCATAATTGTTATTAAAGCATATTGAGTAGAGTTCCCTGTGCTATAGTTATCTATTTCATATATAGTAGTGTGTATATGTTAATCCCTATCTCCTAATTTATAACGTCTCCTACATATATACACAATGGAATACTACTTAGCCATGAAAAGGTAACCATAAATTTGATTTTGAGATCTGTTTCTGTTTTGATAATGGGTTCATTTGTATCATATTTTTTACTAGATTCCACATATAAGTGATATCATATGATATTTGTCTTTCTCTTTCTGATTTACTTCACTTAGTATGATAATATCTAGGTCCCTCCATGTTGCTGCAAATGGCATTATTTCATTCATTTTATGGCTGAGTAATATTCCATCACATATATGTACCACATTTTCTTTATCCATTCCTCTGCTGATGGACATTTAGGTTTCTTCCATGTCCTGGCTATTGTAAATAGTGCTGCAATGAACATTGGGGTGCATGTATATTTTTGAATCATGGTTTTCTCCAGATATATTCCCAGGAGTGGGATTGCTGGATCACATGGTACTTCTATATTTAGGTTTTAAGGAATCTTCATACTGTTCTCCATAATTGTTGTACCAATTTACATTCCCACCAACAATGTAGGAGTGTTTTTCTCCACAGCCTCTCTAGCATTTATTGTTTGTAGATTTTTTCATGATAGCAATTCTGACCACTCTAACACCATACACAAAAATAAACTCAAAATGGATTAAAGACCCAAATGTAAGGCCGGTTACTATAAAACTCTTAGAGGAAAGCATAGACAGAACACTCTCTGATGTAAACCGCAGCAATATCTTTTTTGATCCATCACCTAGAGTAATGAAAATAAATACAAGAATAAACAAATGGGACCTAATGAAACTTAAAAGCTTTTGCAAATCATTAACAAAACAAAAAGACAACCCACAAAATGGGAGAAACTATTTGCAAACAAAGTGACTGACAAGGGATTAATCACCAAAATATACAAACAGCTCACGCAGCTCAGTATCAAACAAACAACTCAATTGAAAGATGGGCAGAAGATCTAAACAGACATTTCTTCAAAGAAGACATACAGATAGCCAAAAAGCACATGAAAATATTCTCAACATCAGTAATTATTAGATAAATGCAAATCAAAACTACAATGAGTTATCCCATAGATTTTGAAATGTGGTGCTTGCATTTTCATTTGTCTCAAGGTATTTTTTGTTTTTCTCTTTGATTTCTTGTTGGCAAATTAATTGTTACTGGCATGTTTACCCTCCATATGTTTATGTTTTATACAGTTTTCTTCTTGTATTTGGTTTTTAGTTTGATGCATCTGTGGCCAAAAAATATGCTTAGTATGATTTCAATCTTCTTAAATTTATTGAGACTTGTTTTGTGTCCTGACATGTGATCTGTTCTCAATATATGAATAAAACATGCATGTCAATCAGAAAGCATTAAACACTTTAGAAGAAAATTGAGCAAAGGACATAGACAGAAAATGTATAAATATTGTCAATTAATCTATGAAAAATTTTTAAAAACCAAATGATTAAAATTCAAATTAAACTATCAAACTAGAAAAAGATTTTTAAAATATAGATAGTTCTGACAAGAATGTGAAATTGGCACTCATATGCACAGATAATGGCGTGTAAATTTCTACAAATCATCTTGAGGGAAACTTGGCAATACCTACGAAGAGTTTTAAACAACTTTACATCCTTTGACCTAGTAAATCCTCAGATTAGAAAATATTCTTAAAAAGCAATCAGAAACATGTATAAAGACATGTTTCAAGGACGTTCACTATAATATTTAGTAGCAAACATTTAAAATCAGCTTAAATATCCAAAGATTGGGAATTATGATGCATCCAAAAGATGGAATATTGATGCCATTCAGAAGCATGTTTTAACATAGTATTTAACAACATGGGAAATGTATATAATTTAATTTTAGGTAAATAATGCAGAATATTAAAAAATTTTGACTGATATTGTGGTATTTATATATACCTAGATATATAGAGAATACTAAATATACAATTTTAACAGTGTGTATGTCTGTGTTGGGATTATAATTTCTTTAGACTTTCCACTTTCTGTTATTATAAAAATAATAAATTTATGTTTGTTTACATTGAATTTCTGAAATTAATTCCTCTTTGGAAATTTTATTATAACACCTGAATATTAATCTATTCAGAGCTCACCTACAACCAGTGAGGTACTAGAAATTCATTGAAACTTAGTAGGCATAAAAATAATAATACTTCAGAAATCTGAAAGCACTCAAAATGACAAAGAGTCAGCCCAAATAAATATTAGTTATAACATATTTGTGAAGACCAAGTACAGGTAGGAAAAAGAAATAAATTCAACAAGTCAGCCCATAATTACATTCATCAGAATTAAGGAGTTAGAGGAATTCTTTAGATGGCTGCTTGAGAGATCACATTTTACTAGTTCCTGGGTCTTTTGTTTTTCATTTAGCTTTTCCATTTTTTATGTTGTATTAAATTTTAAAATCAGATCCACTTTGCTGTAAGGATGGATTTGATCATTTAACATTGTATTATAAGGAGTAAGTCCACTAGACCATGCATTCAAGGTAATTTCATTTTATCTGGGAAGTATAATTGAAGAATTGCATTTTCAATGTTAGAAGATCTCTAAAATGGTTGCTAGCATGAACCTTGGTCAACTGGATAAAATCCTATTTAATAGTACCTTTGATAGCATTCATTTAAAACTACAGTGCCAAATTCTGGGGGTAAAGGACCTTGAATAAAATTAGTTTCTAAAAGAACAAGGAAGTAAACATGTTCTTCTTTGTCTCAGAATTGATGACAATCTTAAAATGTCAGATCTACTTGCATATAAATAGTACATTCTTGGAAAAAATGAGTTATTTTTGTATAGCATGAAAAAGCATATACATGGGTAGTCATAGAATTTCCAGAGGACAAATATCTATTTCATGTTTTCTTTATATTACTGGAAAATAGGCTGAAATATACTCTACAAAATGGCTTTGACAATATTGGCAAAGAGAAAAAAAATGACCGAGTGATTTGATTAAAGTTCTAATAATCATGAGATTGAAGTACAATTTAGTTATCAGTATTTTATTTTAATTTAGCCCATTAAAATAAAAATGTATAGCTATAGGGCATAATAAAGTTACTGTATTCACATTATAGAGACTGAGTCATCTCTATTTATTATAAGAACTAATTGTTTCAAACATAGAATTTATTTATTTTTAAAATATATTTATTTATTTATTTTTACTTATTTGGCTGTGCCAGGTTTTAGTTGCAGCACACGGGATCTTCGTTGTCACATGTGGATCTTTGTTGTGATGTGCATGATCTTCAGTGAGGCATGCAGGCAGGATCTTTTAGTTGTGGCATGCAAACTTTTAGTTGTGTCATGTGAGATCTAGTTCCCTGACCAGGGATCAAACCTGGGCGCCCTGAACTGGGAGCACCGAGTCTTAGCCACTGGACCACCAGGGAAGTCCCATAAACATAGAATTTAAAGTAATTTACCTCTCTTGGCAAAAATAATCTTGTAGGTAGCTACTATTTGGAGTATGTATGATGTTTTCCATTCATATCACAAGAGAAAATTGAAAAACATGGTTAGTACTAAAGTGAAATGAGCAAGAAGTATGTTTTTAAATCAGCAAAGTTTATCTTTTCTCATTATGCAAATAAAGACCTGGTGAATACAATGCAGAAGCCACAATTTCTTCTTGCATGGACGAATTTTTCAGACTGTGAAGTGTGTGTGTGTGTGTGTGTGTGTGTGTGTGTATGTGTGTGTGTGTGTGTAGGGAGAGAAGGAGAAGAAGGAGGAGAGGAAGAGCATTTGAAAGAGAAAGCCAGCATAAAGCAAGAAATCATAGGTGGGTAGTGGGATTAAATAATAAGTATCCACTCAGACTATTGTTTCCTTAAATCATCTAAATGGCTGTATCTAGACAGTTGTCAAGGCAGCAGGTCAGTCCAGGGATTTGTGGTTTAGTAACCGTGTAACATAGTGAAAACTTTTCATACCTCTTTTAGTTCTTACTGGATCTAATGCTACTAAGTAAAATATTTTTCCCTAAGCCATTTTTTCTAAGCCATTGTTATTCTATAATTTCTAAAAGTCAATTGGCAAAGTACCATCTGAAGAACTCACATGTGTGGCAATGTGGAAGCCAGTGGTTTGGAACTTAAAATAACCAGGTGGGTGGATTGAAACTGAGTTTTGAGGACAATGAAAGTGAAGTGTAAATGCCTAATTGATTCTACCATTGATCCAATTTTATCCAATGGATTGGATGCATGCATCACTCTTAGCATCTCAGGTGTGTTATGAGTGCTCCTTAATGCTGATTGTATGTGAGGCTCATCTGCATCAGAATTTAGGAAGATGTCCAATTTCTTTCTCAATCTCTCTCTCTCTCTCTCTCTCTCTCTCTCTCTCTCTCTCTCTCTCTCTCTCTCTCTCTCTTTCACACACACAGACACATACACACAGACACATACACGAAGTTTTCTTTAACTCATTTATGTGACATAAGACATTGATTTGAGAATACATGGTAGTAGGGAGTTAATGTGGTGAGAATGCAAGCAAATCAAATAGAAAAAGTACTACAAATAGTTTTGGGTCAAGCTTTTTATGTATGTACGTTATATATTCTTTCCCTCCAACATCTCTCACCCCCAATCATCCAATGAATGTGTTCTTTTCCTTGTGATATAAAGACCAGTAGCAGAAAGTAAGGATAGATGAGACAAATAAAAGTTCGTGGCATTGACAATTTGGAAAAATGACATATTTTCTTTGTTATAATCTGAAAATTCAATTCACCAAACAATTTTGGTGTACCTGTTATATTTCAGGACAGTGTTGGGCACCAAGGGTACTAATGGGAATATTTACAAGCGTTAGTATTATAATTTAGAGACTTTAGAAAGACAAAATAGTGGATTTCATTTTAATATGGTAACTGACAAGATGAACTGTAAGCCCTGTGGAGGCAGGAGTCATGTCTAACTTTGCTCACTTGTATCTTGATCATCTAGCACATTGTCTTACACATGGTAAATTCTCAATAAATGTTGAATAAATGAAAAGAAGCATATGATGGGTAATATGGGATAAGAGAATAGGGAAGGTCACAGCCTGTGGTTTGGAGAGAGCTTCTTGGAAGAGATGATGGCTGTACTGAATCATAAACATTAACATTTTAGTCAGGTGGAAGTCTTCTAGGCAGAAAAATGGCATAAGAACAGGCATGGAAGCATGAAATAAAATGATGGATATGAAAAACTATAAGAATTTTAATAATATAATAGTAAAATATATTTATATAGCCTATTATGTTAGTGAATTATAGGATTTTTAATTGGGAAAATGGAAGGCATTTCTATGTAATTGACATATGTTGATCATAGTGACATGCACCCCAATGTTCATAGTAGCATTATTCACAATAGCCAAGACATGGAAGCAACCTAAATGTCCATCAAAAAATGAATGGATAAAGAAAATGGTATATATACACAATAGAATTTTACCCGGCCATAAAAAAGAGTAAAATAATGCCATTTGCAGCAACATGGATGGACCTAGAGATTATCATACTAAGTGAAGTAAATCAGGCTAAGACAAATATTATATTTCACTTATATGTGAAATCTGAAAGAAAATGATACAAATGAACTCATTTACAAAACAGAAATAGATTCACAGACATACATACAAAACAAACTTATGATTACCAAAGGGGAAAGGGGGGTGGAGGGATAAATTAGGAGTCTGGAATTAACAGATACACACAGGGAACTATATTCAATATTTTGTGATAACCTATAATGGAAAATAATCTGAAAAGAATATATATATATAACATAATCACTTTTCTGTACACCTGAAACTAACAAAACATTGTAAATCAACTATACTTCAATTAAAAAAAGAAACTATATCCAATATCCTGTGATAAACCATAATGGAAATGAATATGAAAAAGAATATATATGTATAACTAAATCACTTTGCTTAACACATGAAACTCACACAAAATTGTAAATCAACTATACTTCAGTAAAAAATTTGATTCCTAAAAAAGTATATTTTAAAATGTGAATTCTAGCAGAAATGATAAAAAAATCTGTTAAAGTTATGTTAAAAAACTGTATTCACACGAAGTGCACAGTTACAAGTCAATGAGAATAGTGTTATGAACAGAGGACTTTGGAGCCGAGGGTGAATTTACTTTTAGCACTAACTCCAGCTTTCCATCTACAATGGTCTTAATAGTGATTTCAGAAGTTACATAAGGGAAAATATGCTTTCATAGTTAGATGGACCCAAACATAGCCCAGAGTTTAGCCATATAGCCAGAAATTCTAGAATTATTTGTGCAATTATATTCTCCTCTCCAAAATTTGAAGGATATTATGTATAGGTAGTGCGGATAGGTTTTCTGTCAGCTCAGTCAGTTCCTTTTTGAAATGAGCTTCACTAATGGGTCAGATGTGTGATAATTCAGTTACTTCATGAGATATGAATTCTGAAGACAGCTGCAGAATCTTTTTAGCATGAATCATTTATTTTTTAAATACCCAGATAATACATGATCATTTTAGAAAAATAAAAAAATATAGATAAGCAGAAAAAAATAAGGTCATTCCAAATCCCACTATTCAGAGGTAACCATTGCTAACATATTGACATACATTTATCTAGAAATGTGTGTGTGTATGTAAAAGAGAGAGGGAGACTCAGAAAGAGAGAGAGAGTGTATGTGTTATTTATTAATAAAAATGTAAATATACTAGTGTTCCATAACCTGTTTTATACTTTAAAATATGTCATGGATATCTTTCAAGTTCAATAAGCATATGGCTATGTATTCATTTTTTATGGTTTCATAGTATTCCATTGATAATATATAATGGATTTAATGAGTTTTCTTTCCATGAGCATTTAGGTTGTTTTCAATTATTCAGCAATATCAATATTACTGCCATGAACACATTTGTACAAATGCATTTGCATTCTTGTGCCAGTAGCATAATAAGATAAAATCCTAAGTAATGTCTATCAGTAAGGGTGAAGGGCCTGAGATTTTACCTTATTTGCAAAGCAGATATGTTAGCCTGCTAGTGTTTTATGGATTTTGTTAGAAGATGTGAGACTCCTGGGTTAGAGATAGGGGACAGTTTAATATTCACAACATTAACAGTAGTAAGAGTATCAGCATTTTGGGGACGTATATGTTCCAGTACCCCAAGTCCCAGTTCTTACAGAGTGACTCAAAAGAGTTGCATTACAGGATTGAAACCTTGAACTTAGGGAATCTGTAACTTTTATAATTGGCAGTAATCATGCCTTACCTTTGTTTTGCAGTAAGGTACTATATCCTCAATATTGTAAGAAAACCTGCTCCTTTACACTAGAGGGACACATCATCTCTGTCTTCCACTATATAAATGTCCTTGGTGGCTCACTCTCAAGATGTTTAATAATACTACAGGTTCAAGGACTGGATAATGGCCTCCAAATAGGAATATTGGGTCAGCGTGTATGTGCATTGTAGGTATTGCCCAAATTGCCTTATTTAAAGTTTATACTAATTTCTACTCCTACCAATAATTCATAAGTGTTCTTATTTCTCCACACCCTCAGCTACACTAGATTTGTCAGCCTTTTAAATTTCAGCTACTATGACTGGGGAAAATGGCACTTTGTGTTCTAAAATTTTAAATTTCTTTTCTTACTAGTGAGATTAAGTTTATTTTCATAATTATGTCTGCTACTTGTATTTCTTCTTTGTGAATTGCCCTTTCATGTCCTAAGTGTATTTTTCTATTGATGTCTTTATTATTTTCTTGTTGATTTATAGGTGGCCTTGGTATATTAAAATATGAACATATTATATATCATGTATTACAAATATATACTATGTATATCTTTCTGCTGTCTCAACTTTATTTTCTTAGCTACAGAAATTTGAAGCATAATTTGAGCTCATTAAACCTTCTGACTCCAGTGAAAATTTGGGCTGCCTCTCCCTCCTCCTCAATCTCTCTCCCCCTCAGATGCCTAAGCGCTCCTGTCAAAATAAACCACTTCACAAACTGCCACCCACTTCTATCCCCAATAACTCTTCTGAATGCCTCCCTGTGACTTACAGTTGCCAACCAGCCATGAGGAATTGTATGCTAAGAAATTTGTCAGGAATAGGAAGGAGAGAGGGTAGGGAGGGGGAGGGAGAGAGAGAGGGAAAGAGAGAGAGAAAGAGGGAGGGAGGGAAGAAGATGACATTCATTACATTAACCAAAGATGTTCATTTAGATTTATGTCCCCTGTCACTTGACCACCATGAGACAATGAAATTTGGCTTCTAAGCTGAACTGTATGCTCTATTAAAAACAATGAAAGCTACAGAGATGTTTTCTTTAAAAAAAGACACACACACTTCTGACTCTCTTTAGAAACTATAAATTTCTTTCCAAAAACAGCTCTGCATTAAAAAAAATGAGTTTAGTATCATTCTACAGTATAAAATGCATGCAGTCTTCAAATAATATCTACTAAATTCATAGTCATTTTGAGTTCAAAACTCATATTTCCTTGAATGTACCAGCAGTGCTTTAGCTTTTATCCTGAAGTCTGAAGTTCATTGTGGTCAGATGTCACATCAGTAAGAAAGTCCAATATCAAGAAACATGGGGGTCCAAAGAAGTTAGCCTTGTAGAGCTCTATAACAAGATGGACTTAATTGATATTTATAGGACATTCCATCCAAAAACAACAGAGTACACTTTCTTCTCAAGTGCTCATGGACCATTCTCCAGGATAGATCATATCTTGGGTCACAAATCAAGCCTTGGTAAATTTAAGAAAATTGAAATCATATCATGCATCTTTTCCAACCACAACACTATGAGACTAGATATCAATTACAGAAAAAAATTTGTAAAAGATACAAATGCATGGAGGCTAAACAATATGCTACTTAATAACCAAGAGATCACTGAGGAAATCAAAGAGGAAATGAGAAAATACCAAGAAAAAAATGACAATGAAAACATGACAACCCAAAACTTATGGGATGCAGCAAAAGAAGTTCTAAGAGGGAAGTTTGTAGCAATACAATCCTATCTCAAGAAACAACAAACATCTCAAGTAAACAACCTAACATTACACCTAAAGCAATTAGAGAAAGAAGCACAAAAAACCCCACAAAGTTAGCAGAAGGAAAGAAATCATAATGATCATATCAGAAATAAAGGAAAAAGAAATGAAGGAAACAATAGCAAACATCAATAAAACTAAAGGCTGCTTCTTTGAGAACATAAACAAAATTGATAAACCATAAACCAGACTCATCAAGAAAAAAAGGGAGAAGACTCAAATCAATAGAATGAGAAATGAAGAAGTAACAACTGACACTGCAGAAATACAAAAGATCATGAGAGATTACTAAAAGCAAATATATATGCCAATAAAATTAAAAACCTGGAAGAAATGGACAAATTCTTAGAAATACACAGCCTTCCAAGACTGAATCAGGAAGAAATAGAAAATATGAACAGACCAATCACAAGCACTGAAATTTAAACTGTGATTAAAAATTGTCCAACAAACAAAAGCCCACGACCAGATGGTATCACAGACGAATTCTATGAAACATTTAGAGAAGAGTTAACACCTATCCTTCTCAAACTCTTTCAAAAGATAGCAGAGGGAGGAACATTCCCAAACTCATTCTACAAGGCCAAAATCACCCTGATACAAAAACCAGAAAAAGATGTCACAAAAAGAGAAAACTAGAGACCAATAACACTGATGAACATAGATGCCAAAATCTTCAACAAAATACTAGCAAACAGAATCCAACAGGACATTAAAAGGAGCATACACCATGATCCAGTGGGGTTTATCCCAAGAATGCAAGGATTCTTCAACATACACACATCAATCAATGTGATACACCATACTAACAAACTGAAAGAGAAAAAACAAACAATCATCTCAATAGATGCAGAGAAAGCTTCCGACAAAATTCAACACCGATTTATGATAAAAACCCTCCAGAAAGTAGGCATCAAGATAACTTACCTAAACATAATAAAGGCCATATATGACAAACCAACAGCCAACATCGTCCTCAATGGTAAAAAACTAAAACCATTTCCACTAAGATCGGGAACAAGACAACATTGCCCACTCTCACCACTCTTATTCAACATAATTTTGGAAGTTTTAGCCACAGCAATTAGAGAAGAAAAAGAAATAAAAGGAATCCAAATAGGAAAAGAAGAAGTAAAGCTATCACTGTTTGCAGATGACATGATAGTATATATAGAGAATGCTAAAGAGGCTACAAGAAAACTACTGGAGCTAATCAATGAATTTGGTAAAGTAGCAGGATACAAAATTGATGCACAGAAATCTCTTGCATTCCTATACACTAATGATGAAAAATCTGAAAGTGAAATTAAGAAAACACTCCCATTTATCATTGCAACAAAAATAATAAAATATCTAGGAATAAACCTACCTAAGGAGACAAAACACCTGTATGCAGAAAACTATAAGACACTAATGAAAGATATTAAAGTGGTATAAATAGATCGAGAGATACCATGTTCTTGGGTTGGAAAAATCAACATTGTGAAAATGACTCTGCTACCCAAAGCAATCTTCAGATTCAATGCAATCCCCATCAAACTACCCCTGGCATTTTTCACAGAAGTAGAACAAAAAACTTCACAATTTGTATGGAAACACAAAAGACCCCAAGTAGAAAAATCAATCTCGAGAAAGAAGAATGGAGCTGGAGGAATCAGGCTCCCTGACTTCAAAATATACTACAAAGCTACAGTAATCAAGGCAGTATGGTACTGGCAGAAAAACAGAAATATAGATCAATGGAACAGAATAGAAAGCCCAGAGATAAACCTATACACGTATGGTCACATTATCATTGATAAAGGAGGCAAGAATATACAGTGAAGAAAAGACAGCCTCTTCAATAAGTGGTGATGTGAAAATTGGACTGCTACATATAAAGGAATGAAATTAGAATACTCCCTAACACCATACACAAAAATAAACTCAAAATGGGTTAAAGACCTAAATGTAAGGCAAGACACTATCAAACTCTTAGAGGAAAACATAGGCAGAACACTCTATGACATAAATCACAGCAAGATCCTTTTTGACCCATCTCCTAGAGAAATGGAAATAAAAACAAAAATAAACAAATGGGACCTAATGAAACTTAAAAGCTTTTACACAGCAAAGGAATTCATAAACAAGACGAAAAAACAGTCCTCAGAATGGGCGAAAATATTTGAAAATGATGCAACTGACAAAAGATTAATTTCCAAAATTTACAAACAACTCATGCAGCTCAATATCAGAAAAACAAACAATCCAATCCAAAAATGGGCAGAAGGTCTAAATAGACATTTCTCCAAAGAAGATATACCGATTGCCAACAAACATATGAAAGAATGCCCAACATCATTAATCATTAGAGAAATACCTATCAAAACTACAATGGGGGCTTCCCTGGTGGCGCAGTGGTTGAGAATCCGCCTGCCGATGCAGGAGACACGGGTTCGTGCCCTGGTCCGGGAAGATCCCACATGCCGCGGAGCAACTAAGCCCGTGAGCCATGGCCGCTGAGCCTGCGCGTCCGGAGCCTGTGCTCCACAACGGGAGAGGCCACAACAGTGAGAGGCCCGCATACCGCAAAAAAAAAAAAAAAAAAAAAAAAAAAAAAACTACAATGAGAGGGCTTCCCTAGTGGCCCAGTGGTTGAGAGTCTGCCTGCCAATGAAGGGGACTCTGGTTCATGCTCTTGGCTGGGAAGATCCCACATGCCGTGGATCTGCTATTCCCGTGAGCCATGGCCACAGAGCCTGCATGTCCGGAGCCTGTGCTCCACAACGGGAGAGGCCACAACAGTGAGAGGCCCACGTACTGCAAAAACAAACAAACAAACAAATAAACAAACAAACAAAAAAAACTAAAATGAGATATCATCTCACAAATGCCAGAATGGCCTTCATCAAAAAATCTAGAAACAATAAATGATGGGGAGGGTGTGGAGAAAAGGGAACCCTCTTGCACTGCTGGTGGGAATGTGAATTGATACAACCACTATGGAGAACAGTATGGAGGTTCCTTAAAAAACTAAAAATAGAACTATCATATGACCCAGCATTCCCACTACTGGGTATATACCCTGAGAAAACCATAATTCAGAGAGTCATGTACCACAATGTTCACTGCAGCTCTATTTACAATAGCCAGGACATGGAAGCAACCTAATTGTCCACTGACAGATGAATGGGTAAAGAAGATGTGGCACATATATACAATGGAATATTACTCAGCCATAAAAAGAAACGAAATTGAGTTATTTGTAGTTAGGTGGATGGACCTAGAGTCTGTCATACAGAGTGAAGTAAGTCAGAAAGAGAAAAACAAATACTGTATGCTAACACATATATATGGCATTAAAAAAAAAGGTCATGAAGAACCCAGGGGCATGACTGGAATAAAGATGCAGACCTACTAGAGAATGGACTTGAGGATATGGGGAGAGGGAAGGATAAGCTGGAACAAAGTGAGAGAGTGTCATTGACATATATACACTGCCAAATATAAAATAGATAGATAGTGGGAAGCAGCTGTATAGCACAGGGAGATCAGCTCGGTGCCTTGTGATCACCTAGAGGGGTGGGGTAGGGAGGGTGGGAGGGAGGGAGATGCAAGAGGGAAGAGATAAGGGGATATATGTATAACTGATTCACTTTGTTATAAAGCAGAAAATAACACACCATTGTAAAGCAATTAGACTCCAATAAAGATGTTTAAAAAAATAAATATCTGGGGATACCTGGTGGTGCAGTGGTTCGGAGTCCTCCTGCTGATGCAGGGATCATGGATTTATGCCCCTGTCCAGGAGGATCCCACATGCAATGGAGTGGCTGGGCCCGTGAGCTATGGCCACTGAGCCTGCGCATCCGGAGCCTGTGCTCTGCAACGGAAGTGGCCACAGCCGTGAGAGGCCCACATACCGCAAAAAACTAACATAACAAAACAAAAAAACCATAAAAGAACATCTTATCCTCTTCAGCTTTATACAAATATCTCTTTAACTGAGTAGGCTTACCAGCATACACACAAATAAAATTCAGTCTTGACCACTTCTTTCACATGACTGTATCTTATGAAGCGCAAGTCTGCCTGCTACATGATGGGGTGGGAACTATGTACAAAATATTTCCTTTTTCACTTGAATGAACTGTTGAAATGTTCTTTGTTATTGCCAATGCTTCATCTATAGAAAGTGAATTCAGCTTTTTTATGTTTAAAACAAAGTTTTCAAATTATTTTTTGGCAGGTGGCTAAACATTAGGTATACCATGCATTATGGAAACTTCGATATTTGTCAGTGATGTCAAGACTGATCTATGATGAAAGATGAATTATTCAATAAACAGAGCTAGTAAAAATTGTTATCTACATGGAAAAAATAAAATTGAATCCTTACCTCAAATTATATACAGGCATACCTTATTTCATCCTACTTTGCAGATATTGCAGTTTTTTAAAAACTTGAAATTTTGTGGCAACCATGCCTCAAGCAAGGCTATTGGCAACATTTTTTTCCAGCAGCATTTGCTCACTTCATTTCTCTGTGTCACATTTTGGTAATTCTCACAATATTTCAAACTTTATTATTATTATTTTTTTGTTATTGTTATCTGTGATCAGTGATCTTTGATGTTACTATTTTGTTTTGGGGCTACACAAATTATGCCCATAAAACACTGTGAACTTAATAAATGTTGTGTGTGCTCTGACTGCTCTACTGATCAGCCATTGCCCCATTTCTCTCCCTCTTCTCAGCTTCCCTCTTCCATAAGATGCAAAAATATTGAAATTAGATCACATAATAAGCCTACAGTGACCTCTAAGTGATTAAGTTAAAGAGTTGGATGTCTCTCACTTTAAATGAAAAAGCTAGAAATGATTAAGTTTAGTGAAGGAGACACACCAAAAGCTAAAATAGGCCAAAGTGTAGACCTCTTGCATCCAAAAGCTAGCCAGATTGTAAATGCAAAGGAAAAGTTCTTGAAAGAAATTAAAAGTTCTACTCCAGTGAACATATAAATGATAAGAAAGCAAAACAGCTTTATTGATGATATAGTTTTATTGGTCTGGATAGAAGATCAAACCTGCTACAATATTCCCTAAAGTCAAAGCCTAATCCAGAGCAAGGCTCTAACTCTCTTTGAGTCTATGAAGGCTTAAAGAGGTGAAGAAGCTGCAGAATAAAAGTTTGAAGGTAGCCAATGTTGGTTCATGAGGTTTAAGGGAAGGAGCCATCCCCATAACATAAAGAGGAAAGGTGAAGCAGCAAGTGATAATTGTAGAAGCTGAAGCAAGTTATCCAGAAGATCTAGCTAAGGTAATTAACTAATGAAAGTGGCTACACTAAACAACAGATCTTCAAGGTAGATGAAACAGCCTTATATAGTGGAAGATGTCATCTAGGACTTTCATAGCTACAGAGGAAAAGTCAGAGCCTGGCTTCAAATCTGCAATAGGCTGACTCTCTTGTTAGGGGCTAATACAGCTGATGACTTTAGTTGAAGCCACTGTTCATTTACCGCTCTGAAAATCCTAGGTCCCTTAAGAATAAGGCTATATCTACTCTGCCTGTGTTCTATAAATGGAACAACAGAGTCTGGATGACAGCACATCTGTTTACCACATCTTTTAAGCCCAGTATTTAGGCCTATTGCTCAAAAAAAAGGTTCCTTTCAAAAATATTACTGCTTATTGACAATGCACCTGGTCACCCAAGAGTTCAGATGAATATGTACAATGAGATTAATGTTGCTTCCATGCCTGGTAACACAACATCCATTCTGCAGCCCATGGATCAAGGAGTAATTTCAACTTTCAAGTTTTATTATTTAAGGAATATATTTGGAAGGCTATAGCTGCCATTGATAGTGATTCCTCTGATGGATCTGCACAAAGTAAACTGAAAACCTTCTGGAAAGGATTTGCCACTCTAGATGCCATTAAGAACATTTGTAATTCATGGGAAGAGGTCAAAATATCAACATTAACAGGAGTGTGGAAGACGTTGATTCCCACCCTTATGGATGATTTGGAGGGGTTCAAGACTTCATTGTAGGAAGTAACTGCAGATGTGGTAGAAATAGCAAGAGAACTAGAATTAAAGGTGAAGACTAAAGATGTGACTGAATTGCTGCAATCTTGTGATAAAACTAATGGATGAGGAGTTGTTTCTTGTCGTTGAACAAAGAAAGTGGTTCCTTGAGACAGAATCTATCAATACTCCTGGTGAAGACACTAGGAAGGTTGTTGAAATGACAACAAAGGATTTAGAATATTACATAAACCTTGTTGGTTCAGCAGGAGCAGTGTTTGAGAGGATTGACTCCAATTTTGAAAGAAGTTCTGTGGGTAAAATGCTATTAAGCAGCATTGCCTGCTACAGAGAAATTGTTCATGAAAGGAAGCACTGATTGATTCGGCAAAGTTCCTTGTTGTCTTATGTTAAGAAATTGCCACAGCCACCCCAGACTTCAGCAACCACCACCCTGATCAGTCAGCAGCCATCAACATCGAGGCAAGACCTTCTATCAGCATAAAGATTAAGAATCACTGAAGGCTCAGATGATGATGAGCAATGTTTTTAGCAATAAAATATTTTAATTAAGGTATGTACATTGTTTTTTAAGAGCTAATTCTATTTCACACTTAATATAGTGTAAATGTAACTTTTATTTGCACTAGGAGATCAAAAAATGTATGACTCACTTTATTGCAATGGTGTGGAAACAAACCTGCAATATCTCCAAGGTATGCCTGTGCAGAAAAACAGCTCCAGGTGAATTAAGTGTTTTGATGTTAAAAGCAAACTTTAGCATTATTTGTATAAACTTTAAGTGACTATCACCTTAGGGTAGGTGAAGAATTTCTTAAGCAAAATGTAAAATGTGCTAGCCATACAATAAAATATTTATTGTTTTGACTATATTAACAACTTATTTTCATTAAAATAAATACAGTGAAGAGGTAACACCCTAACTGAGAGAAGGCATTTGCAACACATATAAGTGTCAAAGAGCTGATACCAACAATAAAAATAAAACTCTTATAAATCAATCCATAGGGAAAGGACAAAAAGCAAGAACAGAAAAATAGGCAAAAAGATAAGTATTTTCATGGAAGATAAAAGAATACATATGGCTGATAAACATACACAGAAAGGCTTTTCCCATTAATAATATAATAAAATAATAAATAATATACAATAAAATATAACGATATAATAATCTCAAAGAGATATCATATTATACTCATTTGAATGAAAAAGGAAGTTAAGAATTTTGACAATACCATTGGGTATGGTTTAACAGGATCTTGATATGTTGCTAGTGAGAGTGTAAATTGGCATAACCACTTTGGGAAACAGTTTGGCATTGTCTTATAAAGTTGAATATTCAAGGACCCTATGACTCAAAATATCTTCCCCCAATTTTCTTGCACAAACACAGAAATATTCACAGCAGCATTGTTTGTAATAGACAGAGGGTGGGGAGGAGCAGAAGCAGAAAAGGAAAGTAAAACAAAACCTTCAAAACAATCACAACAAGAAAAGCAAAAGCTTAGAAAAAAGCAAACCCCCGTCATCAGTAGAATAGATACTTGTTCATTGCAGAAAGCAAGACCCAGAAGATTGCATAGGATAATACACTTTTTATAAAATGCAAATTCAACTAAAATTAAACAATATATATTTAACACACATAAGTATGAGATAAACCTTATTTTAAAATGCAAGGAAAGGATAAAATAAAAATCAGGGTAGTGATTATCTTAGGTAGAGGGAGACAGGCAATAAGCTGGCAAAGAAGCACAAAGTTAGATGTTATTTACTGTCAATGTTCTGGTTCTCAGTTTGGGTGATGGGTTTAATGGAGTTTATTATATGATTAGAAAATAACACTTCTTTGTAGGACCCTTTCTGTGTTGATAAAATTTTGAAGTGTGCCACACCCTGAGATAAAGTGAGCTTTATTTGATGACACAGCTGGCAAAATTCCCTTTGTCTAATTTGACTCTCACTTGACAAGTCAGAAAGTTGAGGCCTAAAGAAATAATACAATTTCCTCACATTACCTAAGGCACACCAGTAATAGTACCCAATCTCCCTGGTTATTGGCCACAAGGACTAGATTAGGAAAGAAAGTGATTCCAAGTGAGTCAATCAATGTCTTACCCAGAGATTTTTCTCAGTGGTACTGGTGGTATGGCCATTTTATCTCTCAGATTGCAAATTGTGAGGATGAGAGACCTGAAATTCTGATGTCCATATCTTCCACTACTTGGAATACCTGGTCTGCAAAAATGACCCATTATTCTGGCATGCAGCAAGAAGCTGCTCAAGTAGAGCTCAAGAGAGTCCTAATGTTGTTGTTTGAGTCCCTGATACAGTCATATTAGATATGAATTCCATTCCCCGACTTCCCAGGTAAATGAGCAAATAAACTCTCCTTTCTGGCTAAGGCTTTTTAAAGTAGGATTCCTGGCACCTGCAACCAAACATTCTTGATCAATACATTTAAGGAAAACTGAAGACAAAGAATCAGCAGCAGAGATGTGTTGAAAAAACACACTTCTCACCAAAGCTTTAATCTTTTCTCTTCTACTCATTGACTATAAGTGTTTAATGTATTATTTCAGACCTAAAATTCCCTACTTTTGGACTCAGTGGATTTCTTGATTAGTTGAATCCCTTGACTTCTTATGGTAACTCTTAATCCTTTTTCTGTCAGCATTGATTGAGGAGACAATGAGGACAGGACCCTGAACTTGTCACTAACATTAAATGAAGGAGAAGGCAAATCTAAGAAATAAGGGGAAAAAAAAAAAAAAAGAAAGAAGGGATGTAGTCCTTGGCATTAAAAATCTGCAATTTAAAGGGAAAGAAGATAAATAACAATTGAAGACACAGATACATGTAAAAATATCAAAAAACATTTGGCTATCCATATTTGCAGAGCTGCTCATGTGGATTTAATTCAGAATTTTAATTCTGATTTTCTTGGGTCTCAATGTTTTAGGTTTTCAAAAGTGAATAATTTTCTATACTGATTCTCCAGGAAGATGGTTTTAACTATGTTCTTTCTTGGCTCTCAAAGTTCACTTTGGTTGGAGAGGGCAGAGGATATCAGTAGACAGAGGACATTAGTGGTTATTTCTCCAAGAGCATTTATCCAGGAAGAATTCTTAAAATGTTGGAAAGGTTCTTAGACACTGTATTAGTCAGGGGTTCTTCAGAGAAATAGAATCAATAGGATATATATTTATATATCTGTCTCTGTCTGTATATTTTCCTTCTCTTTCCCCACTTCAATATATCTATTGAGAGAGAGAGAGAGAGAGAGAGAGAGAGAGAGAGAGAGATTTTATAAGGAATATGTCACATGACTATGGAGGCTGACAAGTCCCAGGATCTGCAGTTGGTAAGCTGGAGACCCAAGAGAGCTGATGGTGTAGCTCCAGTCTGAGTCCAAAGTCAGGGAAAAAAATTGATGCCTCAGCTCAAATGCAGTCAGGCAGAAAGAATCCTCTTACTCATGGGAAGCTCAGCTTTTTTGTTCTATTCAGGTCTTCAACTAACTGGATGTGACCCACCCACATTAGGGAGGGCAACTTGCTTTATTCAATCTACTGATTTAAGTGTTAATGTCATCCAAAGTAACTCTTACACAATCATGTTTGACCAAATATCTATGCACCCCATCTCCCTGTCAAGTCGACAAATAAAACTAACCATCAAAAACATTGTCTAGTTCACATTTTTTGGTTTCCAATTTGGAAAGTGAGATCTAGTAAGGTTAAATAATTAATCTAAGGTCACAGTGCTAGATGTGCAAATATCTGGAACTAGAATCTAGGTCTCCCTGATTCTAGTTCAGTGCTTTTTCCACTATATAACATTGACTTCTCCCCTTCTTTATCCCAATGTAGATTAAACACTGATTAACTATGCCTATTACTGTTAAAAAGAAACATCATAGTGTAATTTAAACAAATGAAACCAGCTGAAAAAAATGGATGACTTTTGGCTAACTTCAACTTCTTTTTCATTATTATATAAGTTTAGGGTATATAATGTGATACATTTGACCCTTTAACAATCTGGGGTTTAATCCACATATAACTTACAGTTGGCCTTCCATATCTGAGGTTCCTCTGCAACATCAGATTCAACCAACCATGGACCATGTAGTACTGTAGTATTACTCCTGAAAAATATCTGCATATAAGTAGACCCATGCAGTTCAAACCCTTGTTGTTCATGAGTCAACTGTAATTCAACATCTATATACACTACAAAGTGATCACCACAAGTCTAGTTATCATCCATCATAATACAGTTGACTTTCTTCACCCATTTTTACCACCCTCCAATCCCCTTCCCTTCTGGTTACCACTAATCTGATCTCTGTACCAGAGTTTGTTTTGTTTATTTTGTTTGTTTTGCTTTAGATTCCACATATAGGTGAAATCATAAGGTATTTGTCTTTCTCTGTCTGAGTTATTTCACATAGCATAAAACTTTCAAGGTCCATCCATGTTTTCACTAATGGTAGGATTTCATTCTTTTTATGGTTGAGTAGTATTCCATTGTGTATATACACCACATCTTCTTTATACTTCCATCCTTTGTTGGACACTTAGAGACAAAAACAAAAATGAACAAATAGGGCTGCATCAAACTAAAAAGTTTCTTCACAGTGAAGGAAATCATCATCAAAATGCAAATGCAACCTACTGGGTGGGAGAAGATAGTTGAAAATCATATATTTGAAAGGGGTTAATAACCAAAATACAGAAAATCTCACATAACTCAACAACAAAAACAAACAAACAAAGAGATTAAAAAATAGAGGATCTGAATAGACATTTTTCCAAAGAAGACATACAGATGGCCAACAGGCACATGAAAAGATACTCATATCACTCATCATCAGGGAAATGCAAGTCAAAACCATAATGAGATATTACCTCACACCTGTCAGAATGGCTATTATCAAAAAGGCAACAAATAACAAGTGTTGGAAAAGATGTGGAAAAAAGGTAACACTGTTGGTGAGATTGTAAATTGCAGCTACTATGGAAAACAGTATAGAGATTCCTAAAAAAAAAAAAAAAAAAAAGAATAGAACTACCATATGACTCAGCTATTCCATTTCTAGGCATTTATCTGAAGAACACAAAAACACTAATTCAAAAAGATGTGTGCACCCATATGTTCATTGCAGCATTATTTAAAATAGTCAAGACATGAAAATAACTTCAACTTTTAAAATCCATTGATTAATGTAGGGAAAACACTAGATTGAGAGTCAGGAGAATGTTCTTGGCTTTTTCAGTAGCTAATTCAATGACCTGGGAAGATCACTTTCCCTCACAGGGTTGCTTTCAGTTTCCTCATCTGAAAAGGAGGGACTGCACTTTAGGCTTTAACATTTATATACAGCCTTCTAATCCTGATACCACCCAAAGCATCCAAATATGCCATCAAGCTTTTTGGTATTTGAATGCAGCCATGAGTTGCAGACTGCACAGCTCCCACAGTCATCCTGCTTCTGGTGCTGAGTTTGCTGGTATCAAATCTCTGTTACCAAACTTTTTATTATTGTTAACTCTAACCACTCTCAGCAGTGGCCTTATCTAGCCCTATCTCCTCTTACCAGAGCCCCTTATATAAATGGTGTTGGCTAAAGTTTAAAAATGAACAGAAGTTTATATAATAGTAGAATAGCCATTTATCAGGCATCACCTCACCATGAGTTCCTCCAACCAGAAAGGCTAATATGATTATCAGTTTTCTTAATATCTATGCTGTCAGTTCACCCGTTCCCTCTTTCAGCAATGAAGCTTGGATTGGTTAACTTCTCTCATCATGGTTCTACACTCTTTACAATAAATATTGTAATGTAGTACAATTAATTACTCAAGCCAGCATAGTTTTTTCTATATATTTTTAGGCCTTAGACTTACTAAAATAACATTTTGCTCTTCCCCATACCCCTTAAATTCATTGAAATGAGTGTGATTGAGAGAAAGCCATTGTTGTGTTTTGTTGAGCCTATATCCAGGAAAAACACACCTTAAAAAATAGGAGAAATATACAGATGTCCAATTGGTGACAATAAAGTATGGTATCATTATATCTTCAGGTGTTTACTGACTAAAGACTTGGCACTGCCTCTAGGCCTAAAGCTGTGGTGGTTAAAATTAGAAGACTATCAAATCTTTTCATACTAGTCTCCATTGTTTAAATTATAACTGAAAAATGGTTTAGAATGAGCTCAACTATGATTGTGTTAGAGCAAAGAGTAAAGATGAGTCAACTTAGCCTGTTTCTTCTTCTAGCTATTTATGTATAGACCATCAACCAACTAGAATTGAAAGTAAGTCAAGTAAGATAGAAAAATGAAGGCTTTTAACATAAAAGTGCAGCTTCATGATGGTATACATTTTAAAATTCCATTTCACTAAGGAGGATGTCACAATAGAAAATAAATGTCCACATTTTGACAAAACAGTACAACTTTTCAATTCTTGATATATCTGCTTAGAACTTGTTACTGGATTGGTTTTTCAGAAACATGGACAAGGTTCCAAATGTAGTCATTGAACTCATTGGATTAGTTAACATGTTTCAAAGAGAAACAGCTTGTCATTTGAGAAATAAAAAGAAAGAATTCAGTGAATTCCAAATACACATGTTTTCTAATCCTTGAGAAAGGAATGGGATACAGTGAGAATGAGAGCAAGAGTGGAGTAAGGAGATAAAATTAGCTGAAGAAAAGGATGGTTAATAAGATTATTAAGACAATGAAAATACTGATATCTTTTAATATTTAATACCATTCATCCAATTAATTCAGAATATGTTACAAACATTAGCTTAAAGTCCAATAATGTCTCACCTTATTCAGGTGATATCTACTGATAGGCATTTTCTTCAAAATGACCGTGGGAAATGGGTAGAATCAGTGGACAGATAAGGTCACACTTTGTTTGACTTTGTCTTGTTTGACAGAATATTTCTGAAATTTCAACCTGTAATTTTTAATTATTCATTTTGTTATGTTTAAAGCAATTAATGTGAGAGTTATTTATTTTTCTTGATAATTAGATGTAGTGATTAGAACATGTTTTATGTTACACTGGAGTTTTCTTTTTAAATAACTCATGAAAAGAAAACAGCAGCTGGATTTCATGATGTGGTTAGCATGGTAGTGTTTGAAGGGAGATAAAAGGTACATTTTTTTCTACATTTAAAGGGTCTTGTTGTAATATGCTTTGCAAGCTTAATATTATTTATGGAACTGTATAGTAAACGAGTACCAAATATTCATTGTTTGCTGTGCACAGTGACGCCAGCTATTTGTCAGCTTAGGTGCCTTTCCCCACTATTTCCATGTTAAATAATCAGCTACCAGGGACATGACTGGATTATGTCTGGTCTCCAGCTATGTGAGGCAAGCAACTGTGTTACTCTCAACGTCTGGCTGGTAAAATATGAAACAACTGAATCTGATAATCAGTGAAATAGACTACAGAAACGGACTAAAAACCAAAGAATCCTATAAGCTAAAGCAGATTTAGTAGTTCTTTCTCCAACTGAAAATCTGTATGGCCTGGTTGATATTGACAGGTGAAAAGAGTGGTTTGCATAACTAAGGAGACTGATTTAGATTATTCAGATAAAGACTATCTTCTCCCCCCTCCACTTACAAATACACACACAAAGCATAAATAGGTTGTTTTAATTATTGACTGAATGCTTCACCTCATATCTTGGTGATAGATAGACATAATGCTGGATAACTTGGACATAAAACACTGATATTTTGTAGAAACACCTATACATAAGGTTTATGAAATGAAAAGTGAAAGCTACTGGGATGTGTGATTTAGGAAAACACATACTTTGATTTTAGTTGGAGAAAAAAGCTATTAACAAAAATGTATGTCTAGTAAAGCAGAGACAAATACAGAATGATTAATTTACTACTTCAGATTAGATATTAGGTAATAAGAGTAACCAAAACAACATCAGCACCTAATATTTATTTAACACTCTACTAGGCATTTTGTCAGGTACATTATTTATTTATTTTAGAATCATGCCACACTTTATTTCAGGAAATCCTCAGACAACTCTGCAAAGTAGGCATGACCATTATCAGAATCTTACAGGTAATAAAACTGAAGCACAAAGAATACTGGGGTTATGTGACTTGCTTATGGTTGCAGTTATTATGTGGCAGAGCCATGAGAACAGGCCTGGAAATGGCAGTGTGGTTATTTGCTTGGAATTATAAATTAGAGCAATGACAGAGAGCCAGCTGATCTAGTTTCTTCCCAGTGATAGTCAGGCCACAGATGGTTTACCAATCTGTCTTTCTTTCAATTAACCATTGACTATAATTTGTCAGCAACTTCCTTTCCTAGTTCTGTGGATGTCCCCCAGCTGCAAATTGGCTCAAATAAACAGAATGCCAATTGTGCATGACTTCTGATAATTTTGGGGCATCTTACTAATGGGCTTTTCCCTCCTAAGATAATACTTTCTGAGATACAGCAATTAAAAGAAATTTCTGAGCCTTTCTCAAAGCATAAGGCCAAATATTTAGGTAGAACCTGTTGATCATGGCTAGAGAATGAAGAATGAAGAATACATAAATTAGCTTAAAAGAAGAAATAGTTTGGATGCAGTTCCTGGATGCAGGTGGTTTTCAAGATTAGCCATCCTTGGCGAAAGATCTGGATTACTTCTCTTTGCTCCCCTCAGAAAGGAATTTTATTTGATCTGTTATGATACCAACCCCAATAGAAATGGATAGATCAAACATAGTTATACGCAGGGATAATGCAGGCCAATATGAGTCCTCAACTGCATACAGGGATGTGTTCCATAGCTTTTATTAAAACTTTTATTACTTTCTTTTTCTCTCAAGTGATTAGAAATGAAATAACAACTACCTGGATGGTAATGAAGAACACAAAAGACAGATATAATTTCAGAAATAATTCAGAGTGTTCATTCATAAGTAATTGGTTTACTCCAATAGATGTCACTTTGGTAGCTAATTTTTCTCAGCTAAATTATTGTAGTTTATGTCTTGTTCTGGGTTGAATTAGCTCAGAAGGCAAAACAATGATTTCCCAGCACTGTTGGTGAAGTCCAGTCTGAAGAACTTCCTAAGGATCATGACTTTTTATCCATCACAGTAGGGCTTACTTGACCTTAATATTTCTAGGCCTTTAATTATGCAATTTCAATTTTTTTCATTTGGAAGATTTCCTTGCTCTAAATTTTATTCCTTGAAAGAGGAAATGAGAAGGGGTTAGAAGATGATTTATTTTGTCAGCATGTCCTTGCAAAAAAGCACTTCTCAGGAGATCAATATAAGTCTTCCCCATCCACATTTGAGACAATATACTAATTTGAAACTTAATATTCTTACATTGAAATAAGATAGTACATAGAACCCACTTGGTGACTTTATAAAGCATAAAACCCACTTTGTGCTTAAAAAATTAATTGCTGTGTTTGAGGCAAATAGAAGAATGTCATTAGCCTCTTTTTTCCTCCACAGCACTCCTTAGTACCATTGAAAAGATTTTGAGTCTCTAGCCTGTTAAGGCAAGCCTACGAGAACATTGTTTGGAAGTACCATATCTGACAGCTACTTATGTCTTCAACTAAGAGAGTCTCTTATTCTTGCATGACATCTCTCCTCTCCAAGCTCCTTGAGTGTGAGCCACTGCAATACTACTAGACTATTTACCCAAGTATAGAATATATCAATATCAGAAAATAGCACATATAAAGGTAAGGAGAAAATTGGGGCAAGAGGGAAAGATGAATTAAGGAGCAAAGGACCAGAATGACTAGGCATGATATGGGGAGGGGGAAGGGTAAGCTGTGACAAAGTGAGAGAGTAACATGGACATATATGCACTACCAAACATAGGGTGGATAGCTAGAGATATGGGAACATATGTATATGTATAACTGATTCACTTTGTTGTAAAGCAGAAACTAACACACCATTGTAACACAATTATACTCCAATAAAGATGTTAAAAAAAGAAAAAGTTGAATAAACTAAGAAAAAAAAAGAAAATAACTTTATATGTTTCATGTGCAGAGTGCAGGATGTTTCTACATGCTTATAAATGTTAACTATGTCCAAAGTGATCTTAAGTCAAGCTTCCAAATTCTTCATGGGAAAAATATTCTTCTTTTGCAGAAATCGAACAATGTTCTAGAGATAAAAAGTTGAGGAACAGGGAGAAATACATATGCCGTGTTTTGATAGAGGTGAGTGATCAAAAGCAAAACCTAGTTTTAAGTAGATGTATGATCGGTATGGCATGTTATTACAGAGCAATCTTTTAGAGGCAAAAGACTATGAAATTTACAATTTGGATGGAAGAGCCATTACGTAAAGTATACTGATGAAAAGAGAAAGATAAAAGACCAGTGGTACTGAAAACTCACCTGTAATGAGCAATAAAATAATAGTGGGTCATTATCTGTTGGTATTAAGTTCAGGAAATTCATAAACTGATAGAAGGCCCTGAGAAGAAATGAGCAGAAAGTACGAATTCTCTCTGTGTACAGGAGTTGAAGAGCTGTTATTACCAAAAAACTGAATGTGCATTGGGGTAAATAATAAATTAAAAAGCTGCTGACTCAGGGATGTGATCCCATCTTCCTATCAAGGAAAAGCAAATGGGTAGCTGAAGGAAGGGATGGTGCAATTTTATAAGATAGCCCTGGGAATACAAAATTGAGAAACTCTACGTGAATGGAGGTGACAGACTGCTATGTACAGGAATTAAATTATAACAGCAGCACTGAACTTAAGGCTATTTTAGTCAGATATAACAAAAGGCTACAGTGCACCTGCACCATTTCTGAGAGAAAATATTTGCACATAACAAACCCACGTGTGCAAAAGCATAGTTGGTAATCAGCATATTATCATTTTATCTTAGCAGTTGCACATTGTTTAGAGGATAAACAGCATTTTGAAAAGTCCTTTGAAACCTTTGCTCTGTAATACCCATGAGGCAAAACTAACATTCTTAAACTGTCTCAGTGCTCTAGTCTGCAGCTTTCCCCGCTCCCACATTAAGGGATTTAGATTTTATGCCAAGAGAGAGCCAAGGCAGATGGGAATTATTCAGAATTTGGAAAAACAAGGAAGCTTCAATTAATGGGCTGCTGGCAGGCAGCCTCTGCAGTGCACATTTTACTCCCACATACATTTTGTTTGCACGTACACATTCATGCATATGATTCCTTTTAACTTTTAAAGAGAGGATCACACTTTAGTAATGAGAGAATGTCTCTGAAGATAATTCAATACGTGTTATGCCTTAGTAGTTTCATTTAGAGGTAACAATGGGGGAAATATGCAAATCCAATTTCAGAAACAAAGATGGACTACTGACATTTGGTAAAGGCAAGTCCAATATGAAAACAAAACAGTCTTTCCCTCAATGTGTGGCAGACGTAATTAAACTTAAGTCTAATATTATGGAGGGCAGGAAAAGATCTATCTTTGCTTAATATATGTGTTGGGGGAAGAGTGGGATGGGGGAATACCTTTGGGTTACCACTTTGTAGGGGTACTGAATAGGTTATATTGAAGAGAACTGAAACTTTTGCTCCATTCCCTCTCAGTGGTGGGAAGACTTTAGTTCTTGGTTCTGAGCCAGATTCCAGGGAAACTGCTGGACAAAGAATTATAGAGTACATAATAATATGTTAGAATTCATAGATCTTCCCTGTGAATTGTTTCTCTTTCTTACAAGAGCATAAAGTGAAAGCTGTACAAATATCCAGGAAATAGATTTAGGAAAAATATTTCTGATTAGATAATATATTTTATTTTGAGAACGTTAAGCAAATGACATGATTTTATAACCATTTGGATCTTTAAAGACAATTAAGAAGGTTTGAGAATTAATTAGTTTGAGAAGTGAAAACAGACCACCTACCCAGTGCTATAGTGTTGTCTGTAGTAAATTCGTGTCACCTATTGCTCTGCTGAGCATGTCAATTCTGTACTGCAGCCATCTCTACAGAGACAAACTCTGTCCTAAATTCCTAGCAATGTATAAGTCATATTTCAGAACACAAGGCTAGAGCAACTACTAAGTGAATTTCTAGATATATTAAATTAGTATTCCAGAATGTATTCCAGATGAAATGTGTAGGTCATAGCCTTCAAGATAGGCTGTTCTTAAAATGACACTGCGTTTAATTTGAATCCTGAAGATGGCTATATCTTTCAAAGAGGAAAATGTTAGCCAATGTTGAACAAGCAACTGGAGAAGATGGCAGAAGCAAAGGGCTGCCCTAGCAGGAAGCAAAGTCATAAGCAGGAAGAGAGGTCTAAGAAAATTCAATATTAAAAGAATAGAAAGAAATATTAAGTGAGTGCAGAAAAAATCAATGGAAACAATAAGCTTTTGTTTTGTTTTTGTATCAGAGCATTTATTAAAAATGAAAAAAATAAATACACAAGAGCTGTACATCAGATGAAGAAAGAGGTGTAACCTGGAGGAATGGAAATTTTCACATCAATAGCAGCTTAATATCAGGACAAATCAACCTTATTTTTGAAGGATACAAAACTTGAAATTGACAAGTCATGGCTATATTCATTGAACAATATTTTTTATTCATTTATGGGCTTCTGACACTTCTTTTTAAGATGTTTCCATACTAAAGTGGCATCTCTGAACACTGATCTCCTATTTTACATTAGTTATTCTGGCCTTTTTATTGTTTCAGTCTTTGAAATCACACAGCTTTTTATGAGATAGCGAATGCTCCAAAAGGCAACTTTCAGGATGATTGCTGTATAAAAAGGCTAAGCTTGAAATAATGCTTATTAATGCCACTGATTTAGTAGGAGTGTCTCCACTTTGTTCAGTACACATTTGCTTTTTGAATTCACTCCACTAGGAATTTTGTCTCTGGTTTTGGTGTTATCTTTTATTCCCTTCTATTCAGTTATCAATTAGATACTGAATGTTGCTAACTTTCACAAAAAGCCTGAAATTCAGGGGAAGCCCAGCTTTTCGGTAGCCTTAGTGGGACTATGGTCTGTCAATTTGTGGGAAGAGCAATTGTATTGGGAGAATGGATGAATATTTTAGCTGCTTAAAGACAATTATTGAAAGAAAAATGAAATTTTACATAAATGAGAATAGTCTGAAGTTGATTGTCTGTCTCATTTTAATTTCAGGAAGAACATTCACTATATTTTCCTGTATTTTCTGACTTATTATAAAGTTCTTCTCTCACCACCAAGAACAAGAGAATAGATACTTGTAGATGTAGTGGGGTTTTTTTTAACATCTTTATTGGAATATAATTGCTTTACAATGGTGTGTTAGTTTCTGCTTTATAACAAAGTGAATCAGCTATACATATACATATATCCCCATATCTCTTCCCTCTTGAGTCTCCCTCCCTCCCACCTTCCCTATCCCTCCCCTGTAGGTGTTCACAGAGCATCAAGCTGATCTCCCTGTGCTATGTGGCTGCTTCCCACTAGCTATCCATTTTATATTTAGTAGTATATATAAGTCCATGCCACTCTCTCCCTTTGTCCCAGCTTACCCTTCCCCCTCCCCGTGTCCTCAAGTCCATTCTCTAGTAGGTCTGTGTCTTTGTTCCTGTCCTGCCCCTAGGTTCTTCATAACCATTTCTTTTTTTTTTTTAGATTCCACATATATGTGTTTGCATACGGTATTTGTTTTTCTCTTTCTGACTTATTTCAGTCTGTATGATAGACTCTAGGTCCATCCACCTCACTACAAATAACCTAATTTCATTTCTTTTTATGGCTGAGTAATATTCCATTGTAAATTGATACAGCCACTATGGAGAATGGTATGGAGGTTCCTTAAAAAACTAAAAATAGAACTACCATATGACCCAGCAATCCCACTACTGGGCATATACCCTGAGAAAACCATAATTTAAAAAGAGTCATGTACCACAATGTTCATTGCAGCTCTATTTACAATAGCCAGGACATGGAAGCAACCTAGGTGTCCATTGACAGATGAATGGATAAAGAAGATGTGACACATATATGTAATTTTGATGGTTTACCAACATTTCACATGCAAAAGCAGTCCACCAAATTAATTTCTACAATCAGATATAGAAAACAGACAGTTGACTTTTCCTATGATTAAGTATTGAGCAAAGTTAAACAGAATATGCAGAAAACAGCTTTTTTTCCCTCTCAGTATTGTCAAACAGTTCTACTTAATAGCAATTATTCAAAGGCAGAGAAAATGAAACTCAAAAACTTTAATGAGAAGAGAAACTGTACAGGAGCTTCATTGCTTTATTTACCAATACACACACACACACACACACACACACACACACACACACACACATCCCACACACTGCTACGTTTCTTCAGGACCAATGTCTTGGAATGCCTCCAGTCACGATGAACTACATCAAAAGTCAAGGCATCTGCCATCTATGTTCATATCACAATCACGTCGAGTCTAGGCAGAGTATAGAAATGGCAGAAGACAACCAGATGCTCATAAATAACAAGGTTTCTGTGAAAAGCTGTAATGCAAGGGCATTTAAACGTAGACCAAAAAATTCTCCAATTGAAGGCTTTTCAAATATTATAACATCACTTAATACTATGCATGAGTGTCTAAATTCATTTAACTAGCAGATTGCTTTTACCCATTAAAATAGCAAATATTTTAATTCATGTGTCAATTGCAATTATAACTGTGCTGTTTATTCATTAGTGATATAAGAACTATTTCCACTTCTTTTTTTAACCTCAGCCAAAAAAATTGGAATAAAATATTCTTACATATTTGAGGGTTTTATTATTATTTAATATTTTTTCTGAAATTTCAGGAGCTTTGAAAGAAATAGAAATAAAAAGAAAGTTTCTCATGGCATTTTTAGGTTCAGGAAGTTGTGAAAATTTTAGGAGAACGTTTAATCTTGAAAGGATTCCAGCTTACTTTTGAGTCATGAAAGAGCTCTTTGGTTTGGAGAAGTTTTATATTCTTAGTGAACACCTATTCTCCAGAGTCCCAGACTAAATGGAGCTGACATTGACTCTTCAGAAGTTCTTTTTTACCCATAGTCTTTCCTGATCAGTGAATCTGAATCATAACAATTTAATATTATGCATTTATGCACGTGCAAATGTCAACATATTCCCTTCCTAAGCCTAGCCAAAAACTATTTCCAATAATGATTTTCTCACTTTCTGGACAGATCATATATTCCATTTCCACATTGATTTAAATTATTTTAAATGTTTTTCTTTAGAGGTAAATTACAAAATTGCTTTAGTGTGGAATTTTATAGAATTTTAGATATCTTAAATGTATGTTGGAAGTAGAGAATGCTAGGGATTAAGTAACCTACATATATTCTTGGAGATTAGCTCACCAAGGCCTGTGTCAGTCTCTTTATACATGATGATGGAGAGGCCCCAGGGACCATAAGTGCTTCTCCAGAGTATCACAGTACAGGCAAGTGGGTGTAGGCTGGGTAACAAGGATAGTGGCTCTCTTAGAGGAAATCTTGTGTGGTGCTATTTTCCTTGCAAACCATCAGGTGTGTGTTCTGATATATTTCACAATTTTGGTCTATTGCTGACATTATTTTCTGTGAAGAGTCCAACATGCTGTGAACATTCTCATTTTGTCTGATCAGTTTTTTCTAAAATCTTGTGCCAGCTGTCATCATACGTGTTAGACTCCTTCGATGTAAAACTAGAGTTTTAAACACCAAGAACATCTAAATGTGCAAAGTAGTGTTTAAGGTCCTTACATTAACTTTATCATAAACTCTATGCTTTAATAGGAGACACTAATCAGTAGTCACTGAGATAACTTAAATGGTACTATAGTGTCACAAACTATAGCTTTTAAAAAATGTACCAGGTCTAGCATCACTATCATCTTCATTATCACTATCATCATGAAAATATATGTATATTGAGCACCCACTGTGTGCCTGACATTGTACTAGAATATAATGGTTGGAGAACATATGCAGCAATTACTCAAGATATATATTTCTTCATGCAAATTAGGGCTTCATGTACATTAGGAACTGAATCAGAAACACATAGACCAAGCCCTACTGAATGGTAAAGTATCAGTAGAAAATGAAAATAGAGTGTTGTGGATATATTACTATAGTTTTATATTTTTTTCAATACTTTCTACATTTATTTGGGGAGGGGTTACTGCTAAAAGTGCTGGGTTGGAGCAGTCAGATGAGGAAAGGAAAAACGAATAAAGAATAAGGAAGTAAGCTATGGGAGAGGTAAAGGAAAGGCTGAGTAAGAGAAGTGTAAGACTGTCATGCAGTGCAGGTTCCACCAGGACTTCCCTTTTCTCTTCCTGATAATTAATTGTTTATCCCCTGTTAGACATAGACATTCTCCAAGGTATCGCTTCTGTGTCTACTGCCTCTGATATCTATTGCAACCATCAAATACTCTGTGGCATCAATAGGGAGAACAGGATGGAGGAGTGTTCTGACCATTATGGGAGCTTGTGCCCAGGGCAAAATTCTATTTTTATTTGATACCAGATCTGGGCCAGACCTGAGAAGCATTTCCTTTTCTTAGATTTTTGTAAACAATATTTGAGTGTCTTTTTGGGCAGCATGACATAGTGGAAAGAGAACAGGCTCTACAGTCAGTAAAGCCTTTGTTCAAATTCAGATTATGTAACCATGAACAAATTACTTAAACTTGCTTAGCATCAGGTTCTTCATCTGAAAAAGTTTAAGATATAATCAAGAATAACACCTATCTAAAAGAGTGATCATTAAGGCAATATACAATTCTAAACATAGTGCATGGAAAATAGTGAAAACTAAGTAAATATTAGTTATCCTACATGAATTTTAATATTTAATAATCTTTAGTCTGTGAATTAATCACTAAAATGTTTATATATGTAATAAGGGAATGTTGTCTTCACTTTTGTTTCTGCTGTGAATGAATATATTACTTATAATATTTTATAAAATTGAATATAGTGATTTATTTCCTGGGAGAAAACTCAAGAGGATGAGATCAAAAGATCATGAAGATTTTGTTTCACCAAAAGGATCAGCCAACTGAAAAAAAGTTGAGGAGTACTATATTAAAAGATCATACCCCAAAAAAGACTTACATGTTTGTATTTCTATTCCTGGTGCTATACTATAGGAATAAAGCAATTCTCAAAATGGAATTACATCAAAATTAAACATTACTCTAAATATGACTTTGGAAATACTCGTGGCATAGACACAAGATGTACTCATGGCTGTACTAGGTCAATAATATGTTTACACAATGGACATTGATATACTTAATCTCAGGTTCACATTGCATTACAAACGTGATCTGAGAAACTGTTGACACTTTTTGTTGTTTTGAATTTTTTATTAAATGTCACGTAGAATTATTGGTCTATTGATTGGACTTGGAACTATATCTTCTTATGATAGTCTTTATTGATATTTATTTGTATTTATTGCAAATGTTTCAGAACAGCTACTTATTTTCTATGTGTTTTGGGGAAGGTTATTTCAACCTTCTGAGGCCTCACTTTCTTCCTATGTCACTGAGGAGCAGACTAAATAATTTTCTATCTCTGTCATTTCACAATTTGACAATTCTAATACTGCAGTTGCCTCAGAATAATACTTGGTCAGGATGAAAAAATAGACAAAAAATTGTTGAAAACAATTCAAATAGCAATAGATGTTTTTTGAAAGCTCTTTGAAAATGATAAAGGAGTATATAAGCAGAAGATATTAAAATTTAATCAGTTTAATTTGAGAAAAAAATAAAGAGATTAAACATAAAGCTTAACTGTGCCCAAGACCATAAAAGATACAAACAACTATGTATAAAATATATAAGCAAGAAGGATATATTGCATAGCATAGGAAATTATAGCCATTATCTTGCAATAACTTTTAATGTAGTATAATATGTAAAAATACTGAATCACTGTGCTATATATCTGAAATTAATATAATATTGTGAATCAACTGTACTTCAATAAAATAAAGAACCAAAGAAACAAAAATAAAAATTTTTCTCTAAAAAAAAATGTGCTCAAGACCAAATTTAACTGCCTCTTTTGGACATACCAGCATTTGCTTTCTATGCTACTTACTCTCTACCAGGTATAACAGGCTGGGGTAATAATGATAATAGCAATTCGTAGTAGTAGTAGTAGCAGTAATAGTAATACCTACTATTAATTGAATGTCACCTGGGTGCCAAACAGTGTATGATATGTATCTATACAGCTATATCTGTCTGTCTATGTATACATATATGTCTTAAATTGCAAGGTAGATATCACAGTTCCCAGCTTACTGATGGAGAGGAAATGCAAGGGCATACAGGTAGACACTCTGCTTAAGTTTTTTTTTTAATTTAATGTTTTTTGTTGTTGATATATAATATTATATAAGTTACAGATGTGCAATACAGTGATTCATTATTTTTAAAGGTTATACTGCCTGTATACTCATTATAAAATATTGGCTATATTCCCTGTGTTGTACAATATAAACTTGTAGCTTGTTTATTTTATACAAAATAGTTTGTACCTCATAATTCCCTATCTCTGTATCACCCTTCCCCCCTTTACTCTCCCCACTGGAAACCACTAGATTGTTCTCTATATCTATGAGCCTGTTTCTTTTCTGTTACATTGTTTAGTTTGTTATATTTTTTAGATTCCACATATAAGTGATAGCATACAGTATTTATCTTTCTCTGTCTGACTTATTTCACAGCAAAATACCCTCCAAGTCTATTCATGTTGTTGCAAACGGCAAAATGCCATTCTTATTTTTATGGCTAAGTAGTATTCATTGCGTGTATGTGTGTGTGTATGTGTGTGTGTGCCATATCTTCTTTATCCATTTACCTGTTGATGGACACTAAGATTACTTCCATATCTTGGCAATTGTAAATAATGTTGCTATGAACACTGGGGTGCATGTATTTTACTGAATTAGTGTTTTCATTTTTTTTTTTTTCATATATATACCCAGGACTGGAATCGCTAGGTCATATGGTAGTTTCACTTTTAATTTTTTGAGAAACCTCCATACTGTTTTCCACAGTTGCTGCACCAATTTACATTTACACACTAACAGTGTACAATGATTCTCTTTTCTCCACATCCTTGCCAATATTTGTTATTTGAGTTCTTTTTGATGATAGCCATTCTGACAGGTGTGAGGTGATATCTCATTGTGGTTTTAAATTGCATTTCTCTAATGATTAATGAAGTTGTGCATATTTTCATGTGTCTATTGGCCATCTGTGTCTTCTTTGGAAAAATGTCTATTCAGGTTTTCATCTCACTTTTTAATTGGTTTGTTTGCTTTTTTGATACTGAGTCTATATATTTTGGATGCAAATTCCTTATGAATCATACCATTTGAAAATATCTTTTCCCATTCAACATGTTGTCTTTGCCTTTTGTGGATGGTTTCTTTTGCTGTGACAAAGCTTTTAAGTTTAATTAGGTCCCATTTGTTTATTTTTGCTTTTATTTCCTTTGTTTAGGAGACAGATCAAAAAATATTGCTATGATTTATGTCAAAGAATGTTCTACCTGTGTTTTCTTCCACTTTTAAGGTTTCCAATCTTACATTTAGATCTTTAATCCATTTTGAGTTTAGTTTTGTACATGGTGTTAGAGAATGTCCTAATTTCATTCTTTTACAAGTAGCTGTCCAGTTTTCCTCACTTACTGAAGAGACTGTCTTTTCTCCATTGTATATTCTAGCCACTTTTGTCATAGATTAATTGACCAAAACTGTGTGGGTTTATCTCTGGGCTTTCTATCCTGTTCCATTGATGTATGTTTCTGCTTTTGTGAGAGGAACATACTGCTTTGATTACTGTAACTTTAAAAAAAAAATCTTTACTGGAGTATAATTGCTTTACAATGGTGTGTTAGTTTCTGCTTTATAACAAAGGGAATCAGTTATACATATACATATGTTACCATATCTCTTCCCTCTTGCGTCTCCCTCCCTCCCACCCTCACTATCCCACCCCTCTAGGTGGTCACAAACCACAGAGGTGATCTCCCTGTGCTATGCAGCTACTTCCCACTAGCTATCTATTTTACATTTGGTAGAGTTTATATGTCCATATATACACTACCACTCTCTCACTTTGTCACAGCTTACCCTTCCCCCTCCCCATATCCTCAAGTCCATGCTATAGTAGGTCTGTGTCTTTATTCCCAGCTTACCACTAGGTTAATCATGACATTTTTTTTCTTTCTAAGATTCCTTATATGTGTGTTAGCATACAGTATTTGTTTTTCTCTTTCTTACTTAATTCACTCTGTATGACAGACTCTAGGTCCATCCACCTCTGTACAAATATCTCAATTTTGTTTTTTTATGGATGAGTAATATTCCATTGTATATATGTGCCACATCTTCCTTATCCATTCTTCTGTTGATGAACACCTAGGTTGCTTCCATGTCCTGGCTATTGTAAATAGAGCTTCAATGAACATTTTGGTACATGACTCTTTTTGAATTATGGTTTTCTCAGGGTATATGCCCAGTAGTGAGGTTGCTGGGTCGTATGGTAGTTCTATTTTTAGTATTTAAGGAACCTCCATACTGTTCTCCATAGTGGCTGTATCAAATTACATTCCCACCAGCAGTGCAAGAGGGTTCCCTTTTCTCCACACCCTCTCCAGCATTTATTGTTTCTAGATTTTTTGATGATGGCCATTCTGACCAGTGTGAGATGATACCTCATTGTAGTTTTGATTTGCATTTCTGTAATGAATAATGAGGTTGAGCATGCTTTCATGTGTTTGTTGGCAATCTGTACATCTTCTTTGGAGAAATGTCTATTAAGGTCTTTTGCCCATTTTTGGATTGGGTTGTTTGTTTCCTTGAAATTGAGCTGCATGAGCTGCGTGTAAATTTTGGAGATTAATCCTTTTTCAGTTGCTTCATTTGAAAATATTTTCTCCCATTCTGAGGGTTGGCTTTTGGTCTTGTTTATGGTTTCCTTTGCTGTTCAAAAGCTTTTAAATTTCATTAGGTCCCATTTGTTATTTTTGTTTTTATTTCCATTTCTCGAGGAGATGGGTCTAAAAGGATCTTGCTGTGATTTATGTCATAGAGAGTTCTGCCTATGTTTTCCTCCAAGAAATTGATAGTGTCTGGCCTTACATTTAAGTCTTTAATCCATTTTGAGTTTGTTTTTGTGTATGGTGTTAGGGAGTGTTCTAATTTCATACTTTTACAGGTAGCTGTCCAGTTTTCCCAGCATCACTTATTGAAGAGGCTTTCTTTTCTCCACTGTATATTCTTGCCTCCTTTATCAAAGATAAGGTGACCATATGTGCGTGGGTTTATCTCTGGGCTTTCTATCCTGTTCCATTCATCTATATTTCTGTTTTTGTGCCAGTACCATACTGTCTTGATTACTGTAGCTTTGTAGTATAGTCTGAAGTCAAGGAAGCTGATTCCTCCAGCTCCATTTTTCATTCTCAAGATTGCTTTGGCTATTTGGGGTCTTTTGTGTTTCCATACAAATTGTGAAATATTTTTTCTAGTTCTGTGAAAAATGACAGTGGTAGTCTGATAGGGCTTGCATTGAATCTGTAGATTGCTTTGTGTAGTAGAGTCATTTTCACAATGTTGATTCTTCCAATCCAAGAACATGGTATATCTCTCTATCTATTTGTATCATCTTTAATTTCTTTCATCAGTTTCTTATAATTTTCTTCATACATGTCTTTTGTCTCCTTAGGTAGGTTTATTCATAGGTATTTTATTATTTTTTGTTGCAATGGTAAATGGGAGTGTTTTCTTAATTTCACTTTCAGATTTTTCATTACTAGTGTATAAGAATGTCAGAGATTTCTGTGCATTAATTTTGTATCCTGCTACTTTACCAAATTCATTGAATAACTCTAGTAGTTTTCTGGTAGCACCTTTAAGATTCTCTACATATAGTATCATGTCATCTGCAGACAGTGACAGCGTTACTTTTTTTTCCAATTTGGATTTCTTTTATTTATTTATTTTCTCTAATTGCTGTGGCTGAAACTTCCAAAACTTTGTTTAATAAGAGTGATGAGCGTGGGCAACTTTGTCTTGTTCCTGATTTTAGTAGGAATGATTCCAGGTTTGCACCCTTGAGGATGATGTTCACTTTGGGTTTGTCATATATGGCCTTTAATATTTTGAGGAAATTACCCTCTACGCCTACTTTTTCCAGGGTTTTTTTTTTTTATCATAAGTGGATGTTTAATTTTGTCATAAGCATTATCTGTATCTTTTGAGATGCTCATGTACTTTTTCTCCTTTGATTTTTTAGTATGGTATATCATGTTGATTGATTTGCATATAATGAAGAATCCTTGCATTCCTGGAATAAACCCCACTTGATCATGGTGTATGATCCTTCTAATGTGCTGTTGGATTCTGTTTGCTAATATTTTATTGAGCATTTGTGCATCTATGTTCATCAGTGATAATGGCCTGTATTTTTCTTTCTTTGTGACATCTTTGTCTGGTTTTCATATCAGGATGATGGTGGCCTCGTAGAATGAGTTTGGGAGTGTTCCTCCCTGTGCTATATTTTGGAAGAGTTTGAGAAGGATAGGTGTTAAATCGTCTCTAAATGTTTGATAGAATTCACCTGTGAAGCCTTCTGGTCCTGGGCTTTTGTTTTTTGGAAGATTTTTAATCACAGTTTCAATTTCAGTGCTTGTGATTGGTCTGTTCATATTTTCTATTTATTCCTGGTTCAGTCCTGGCAGGTTGTGCATTTCTAAGGATTTGTCCATTTCCTCCAGGTTGTCCATTTTATTGGCATAGAGTTGCTTGAAGTAATCTCTCATGATCTTTTGTATTTCTGCAGTGTCAGTTGTTACTTCACCGTTTTCATTTCTAATTCTATTGATTTGAGTCGTCTGCCTTTTTTCCTTGATGAGTCTGGCTAATGGTTTATCAATTTTGTTTATCTTCTCAAAGAACCAGCTTTTAGATTTTTTTATCTTTGCTATTGTTTCCTTCATTTCTTTTTCATTTATTTCTGATCTGATCTTTATGATTTCTTTCCTTCTGATAACTTTTGGGTTTTTTTTTTTTTTTTGGTTCTTCTTTCTCTAATTGCTTTAGGTGCAAGGTTAGGTTGTTTATTTGAAATGTTTCCTCTTTCTTAAGGTAGGATTTTATTGCTATAAACTTCCCTCTTAGACCTGCTTTTGCTGCATCCCATAGGTTTTAGGTCATCGTGTCTCCATTGTCATCTGTTTCTAGGTACTTTTTGATTTCCTCTTTGATTTATTCAGTGATTACTTTGTTATTAAATAGTGTATTGTTTAACCTCCATGTGTATGTATTTTTTACAGATCTTTTCCTGTAATTGATATCTAGTCTCATAGTGTTGTGGTCAGAAAAGATACTTGATATGATTTCAATTGTCTTAAATTTACCAAGGCTAGATTTGTGAACTAGGATATGATATATCTTAGAGAATGTTCCGTGAGCACTCAAGAAAAATGTGTATTCTGTTGTTCTTAGATGGAATGTCCTCTAAATATCAATTAATTCCTTCTTGTTTAAAGTATCATTTAAAGCTTCTGTTTCTTATTTATTTTCATTTTGGATGATCTGTCCATTGGTGAAAGTGGGCTGTTAAAGTCCCCTACTATGATTGTTTTACTGTCGATTTCATCTTGTATGGCTGTTAGTATTTACCTTATGTATTGAGGTGCTCCTATGTTGGGTGCATAATTGTTTACAATTGTTATATCCTTTTCTTGGATCGATCCATTGATCATTATGTAGTGTTCTTCTTTGTCTCTTGTAATAGTTTTTATTTTAAAGTCTATTTTTTCTGATATGAGAATTGCTACTCCAGCTTTCTTTTGATCTCCATTTGCATGGAATATTTTTTTCCATCCCCTCACTTTCAGTCTGTATGCGTCCCTAGGTCTGAAGTGGATCTCTTGTAGACAGCATATATATGGGTCCTGTTTTTGTATCCATTCAGCAAGTTTGTTCCTTTTGGTGGGAGCATTTAATCCATTTACATTTAAGGTAATTATTGATATGTATGTCCCTATTCCCATTTTCTTAATTGTTTTTGGTTTGTTATTGTAAGTCTTTTCCTTCTCTTGTGTTTCTTGCCTAGAGAAGTTGCTTTAACATTTGTTGTAAAGCTTGTTTGGTGGTGCTAATTTCTCTTAGTTTTGCTTGTCTGTAAAGGTTTTAATTTCTCCTAGAAATCTGACTGTGTACCTTGCTGGGTAGAGTAATCTTGGTTGCAGGTTTTTCTCCTTCATCACTTTAAATATGTCCTCCCACTTTCTTCTGGCTTGCAGAGTTTCTGCTGAAAGTTCAGCTGTTAACCTTCTGGGGTTTTCTTTGTATGTTATTTGTTGTTTATCCCTTGCTGCTTTTAATATGTTTTCTTTGTATTTAATTTTTGATAGTTTGATTAATATGTGTCTTGGTGTGGTTCTTCTTGGATTTATCCTCTATTGGAATCTCTGTGCTTCTTGGACTTGATTAACTATTTCCTTTCCCATATTAGGGAAGTTTTCAACTATAATCTCTTCAAATATTTTCTCAGTCCCTTTCTTTTACTCTTCTTATTTGGGACCCCTATAATTCTAATGTTGGTGCGTTTAATGTTGTCCCAGAGGTCTCTGAGACTGTCCTTAGTTCTTTTCATTCATTTTTAATTTATTCTGCTCTGCAGTAGTTATTTCCCCTAATTTATCTTCCAGGTCACTTATCCGTTCTTCTGCCTCAGTTATTCTGCTATTGATCCCTTCTATAGTATTTTAAATTTCATTTATTGTGTTGTTCATCATTGCTTATTTCATCTTTAGTTCTTCTAGGTCCTTGTTAAATATTTCTTGCATTTTCTCTATTTTATTTCCAAGATTTTGCATCATCTTTATTATCATTATTCTGAATTCTTTTTCAGGTAGACTGCCTATTTCCTCTTCATTTGTTAGGTCTGGTGGGTTTTTACCTTGCTCCTTCATCTGCTGTCTGTTTTTCCATCTTTTCATTTGCTTATCTTACTGTGTTTGGGTTCTCCTTTTCACAGGCTGCAGGTTTGTAGTTCCCTTTATTTTTGTTGTCTGTCCCCAGTGGGTAAGGTTGGTTCAGTGGGTTGTGTAGGTTTCCTTCTGGAGGGGACTAGTGCCTGTGTTCTAGTGGATGAGGCTGGATCTTGTCTTTCTGGTGGGCTGGCCCATGTCTGGTGGTGTGTTTTGGGGTGTTTGCTGCCTTATTATGATTTTAGGCAGCCCCTCTGCTAATTAATGGGGCTGTGTTCCTGTCTTGCTAGTTTTTTGGCATAGTGTATCTAGCACTGTGGCTTGTTGGTCACTGAGTGAAGCTGGGTCTTGTTGTTGAGATGGAGATCTCTGGGAGATTTTTGCCATTTGATATTATGTGGAGCTGGGAGGTCTCTTGTGGACCAGTGTCCTGAAGTTTCTCTCCCACCTCAGTGGCACAGCCTTGACGCCTGGCTGGAGTATTAAGAGACTGTCCTCCACATGGCTCAGAATAAAAGGGGTAAAAAATAGAAAGAAAGAAAGATGATAAAATAAAATAAAATAAGATAAAATAAAGTTATTTTAAAAATAAAAAATAATTACTAAGGAAAAAATTTTAAAAGTAAAACAAAAACAAATGAAAAAATGGACGATCAGAACCCTATGACAAATGGTGAAAACAAAGCTATAGAGACAAAATCTCACAGAGAAACATACACACTCACCAAAATCCAAAAAGGGAAAAAATAATGTATCTTGTTCCCAAAGTCCACCTCCTCAGTTTGGGATGATTCGTTGTCTATTCAGGTATTCCACAGATGCAGGGTACATTAAGTTGATTGTGGAGCTTTATTCCACTGCTTCTGAGGCTGCTGGGAGAAATTTCCCTTTCTCTTCTTTGTTCACACAACTTCCAGGGTTCAGCTTTCGATTCGGCCCTGCCTCTGCATGTAGGTCGCCTGAGGGCGTCTGTTCTTTGCTCAGACAGGACGGGGTTAAAGGAGCAGCTGATTCGGGGGCTCTGGCTCATTCAGGTCATTGCGAGGGAGGGGTACAGAATGCAAGGTTAGCCTGTGGTGGCAGAGGCCGGCATGAAGTTGCACCAGCCTGAGGCGTGCCGTGAGTTCTCCCGGGGAAATTTTCCCTGGATCATGGGACCCTGGCAGTGTCAGGCTGCACAGGCTCCCAGGAGGGGAGGTGGGGATAGTGACCTGTGCTCGCACACAGGCTTCTTGGTGGCTTCAGTAGCAGCCTTAGCATCTCATGCCCGTCTCTGGGGTCCACGCTGAAAGCCACGCTCGCGCCCATCTCTGGAGCTCCTTTAAACAGCAGTCTTAATCCCCTCTCCTTGTGCACCAGTAAGCAAAGAGGCAAGAAAATGTCTCATCTTTTCGGCAGCTCCAGACTTTTCCCGGACTCCTTACTGGCTAGCGGTGATGGACTAACCCCTTCAGGCTGTGTTCACACAGCCAAGCCCAGTCCTCTCCCTGCGATCCAACCTCCAAAACCTGAGCCTCAGCTCCCAGTCCCCTCTCATCACAGCAGGTGAGCAGACAAGCTTCTCCATCTGGTGAGTGCTGGTCGGCACCTATCCTCTGTGTAGGAATCTCTCCACTTTGTCCTCCGTCCCCCTCTTGCTGTGCTCTCCTCTGTGGCTCTGAAGCTTCCCCCCTCCGCCACCCTCAGTCTTCATCCATGAAGGGGCTTCCTAGTGTGTGGAAACCCTTCCTCCTTCATAGGTCCCTCTCACTGGTGCAGGTCCTCTCCCTATTCTTTTGTCTCTGTTTTTTCTTTTTTCTTTTGCCCTACCCAGGTACGAGGGGAGTTCCTTGACTTTTGGGAGGTCTGAGGTCTTGTGCCAGTGTTCAGAGGGTGTTCTATAGGAGCAGTTCCACGTGTAGATGTATTTCTGATGTATCTGTGGGGAGGAAGGTGATCTACGCATCCCATCCTACTCTTCCGCCATCTTCTCCTGTCTCACTGTAGCTTTGTAGTATAATCCGAGGTCAGGGAGCCTGATTCCTCCAGCTCTGTTCTTCTTCCTAAATATTGTTTTGGCTATTCAGGGTCTTTTATGTTTCCATGTAAATTTTTAATTTTTTTTTCTATTTCTGTGAAAAATGCCATGAATATTTTGATAGGGATTGCATTGAATCTGTAGATTGCCTTGGACAGTATGGTCATTTTAACAATATTAATTCTTTCAATCCATGAGCACAGTATATCTTTCCATCTGTTTGTGTTTTCTTCAATTTTTTTTTGGTAATGTCTTATAGTTTTCTGAATGCAGGCCTTTTACCTCCTTAGGTAGGTTTATTCCTAGGTATATATATATATTTTTTTCTTTTTGATGTGATGACACAAGTTTTAAACCTAGTGAATGTCAGATATGAGATTGCAGCCCCAGACTGTTTCATTTCTTTCAAGGAATGCTTCTAATGACTCTGCCTTGAGGCCATTGAATGTCTCCTTTCACTTTCCTTATTTACTTTGTCACTTCCGCTGCTCTTCCTACAACTTTGTTTGTTTGTTTTAGAATAGTGGTCTAAAAACTACTTGCAATAAAACACATTTTGAAGCTAAAAATTCTACCAGGTGTCTTGCTGTGATCAAATGCTGAGTTTTGAAAATATGGATTACAACAAATTCACAGATTATGTTTTCTCCTCTATTTGTAGTGTCTGCATGGTTCTCTTACTCTGGTACTCTCTCTCTCTCTCTCTCTCTCTCTCTCTCTCTATATATATATATATATATATATATATATATATATATATATATAATAAAGTAGTTTTAAATATGCTTAATATACTTAGAAAAAATGGCAAGCTATTGCTTCAGTAGGCATAATTTAATGGGAGGTATATTTAATTCCAAATGTGAGCATATAGACACATTCACATTTTATTTTTCTTTTGCTTCTGGGGAGGCATAGGCCAGATTTGCTGATTGACGTTTTATGTTTTCCAATTTATAAAATATTTACCAAAGGCATAATGGGTTTTTCACAGAGGCTATGGCAGGCTAGTTGAGACATTGGTTCATGACAGATAGCTACTCTCTGTTTGAACTGTGATAGCCATCAGGGAGCTTTGTTTTCTGCCAAAAGTCTGAATTCTAATTTCAATTGAAAATGTTAATTTGGAAATGGAGACTTTTTATCATTCTGACATTGAAGTTGATCTTTAATACTAACACATGAAGTAAGATTAGAGATTTTAATGGATTAATCAGAGTAAATTCAAAAATAAACATTTATTATAATTTATAAAAATGAATATTTTATGGACAAATCAGAATATCCCATGAATATTCCAGGAACTGTTTATACTCATTAAGATAAGGGAAATTATCAGCTTTCTAGTTTAAAAAGATAGTTTGGGGACCTAGGATAGTGAAAATACTGTGACACTCTCCTGGAAGTGTGAAAGTCCAAGTGGCTATTTCATTCTTTGAATGGCTTCTATGTGAGCCAAACTCAACTGGGCTTCTATCATTGCTTCTCTTCTCCTTTCCACACTTCTTTTAATCATTAATTTCCTTTTTCATTCTTGTCATCCATTCACTCAACAACCTGTTTCTTAGCACCTACTGTGACTCTGTCACCTAGCTGGAGTTAAGGATTCTGAAAAGAAAAGAAGACAAAATAAAACAAAAAGTCTGCCCTAAAGTTGTTCTCTGCATCATGCTACTATCTCATTCATTAATTAACAAATATGCTAATTATAAATGTATCCAACTTGCTAATAATTTCACAATTTTAGTCTCAAATGTTTGCCAACTTAAGTATATAAAAAGGTCATCTTGCACTTTTTTTAATTTTTAAAACCTATTATTTTTCTATAAAAGTGCTTTGTTGGAAATTGTACAGGTTGCTTTCTATGGCTTTGTCTCTCTCTTCTCTTCTCTAGTCCCTAGATATCTGATGTGCTTCCCCCCTCTCGTTACCTAAAAGCCTGAGCAGCATAGGAGGGCACTGTGATCATGGTAGGAAATAAAATTGGTGTTAAAAATATATGTATTTGCATGAGAATATAGTTTATTTCCTTGTATTACTTTCAGCCCTGACCATCTCTGTTTCTAATCTGAGGAGGGCAGCTGATGTATTTTACTTGCTATTAAATAACAACCTTGTTCTCATTTAGATGGAAAGCCTTGATTACAGCATTGTCTCCTTTTTAACAAAGTGCTGACCACCATATTGGCTGTTAATAGATAAGTATAGTTAAATCACATTAATTTGAATCAAAAGGAACTATAAAAGATATACTCTGAATTAAGTAGAGTATCTGTTACTTTATTTAAGAATAGGGCATGTGGTTAGCTAGGAAATTATAGTTGTTCAGCAAATACTATTGTATGAACTTAAGTGATATTTTATGTTGTAATACACTATGTAACTGCATAGAATTAAGTCGCTAAACATCTTACAGTTTTGAACATAACTATACCAGAGTCATGTACCATTTTACAGAAAAGAAAGAAAGAAAATGAAGAAAGTTGGAGATTTAAAAGCAAATCACATGGGCTTCCCTGGTGGCGCAGTGGTTGAGAATCCGCCTGCCGATGCAGGGGACACGGGTTCGTGCCCCGGTCCGGGAAGATCCCACATGCCGTGGAGCGGCTGGGCCCGTGAGCCATGGCCGCTGAGCCTGCGCGTCCGGAGCCTGTGCTCCGCAACGGGAGAGGCCACAACAGTGAGGCCCGCATACCACAAAAAAAAAAAAAAAGCAAATCACTTAAATATCCATGAAAAAGTCTTATACCAATGCATATTGAGGTAGTAATAAGTTGTGTGTTGTGTTGAAAAAACTGTGATCCCTATACTTATGAGAATTCATTTAACACAAATATGAGCACTGTATTTAGCAGCTTGGAAACATTACTCAGGGATGAGATCTTATGAAAGAATCTGTGGTCAGAATGCTGCCTATCTAGCAATTATGTTATTGGTTGCACAGTCCTTCACATTCTTTCATTTAAGGGGTAGTTTTACAAGGTCACGACAAATGCCAAACCTGGCAATTTTTTACTTGGCCACAGATGGTGCAGCTGAAAGACCTCAGAGGTGTGAGTGTATTATCCTTTCTCTATGGAAAACAGAGTTTAAAACAATTTTCAAAGGATAGATTATTTCCCTTCCTACTTAATTTGACCCATGTTTACCATGAACTGTTATTTATTAGAGTATTTGTTGTTTAGAGGATTCAAACAAAAGCTGTTTATTGAAATTTTAAAAATATTAAGTTCAGCTTTTTGAATAGGCAAAACCTATCTGTTTAACAGATGGCTCAGAAGTTGTAAGAAAATTATTCACAACCCAAAATCAGCACAAACAATTGCTTTAAATCACTGTTCTCAATTTACATATTTTAAAAGGAAAGGAGATTTTGTGCTGTCTCCCTTTCTTACTGTGCCCTTGAACAGACAATGCATTTCTGAAATTGACAACAGAAAAAACCTTGCCTCTTGATGAACACTGGATTGATGCCACTTCTATTAGCTTTTATGAATTATGAACCCATCAGCAGATAGTGGCTTCTGAAACAATGCTGAACTTTACCTATTGGTAATTAAAACAACATATATGAAGATACAAATTAGTTTGGGGGAGATATGTATTCTATTCCTGAGTTCTGTTGCCCATTTTATTTATCTCTAAAACTGTGAAGGAAAGAGGAAGGAGTAATCAGTTATTCCAATTGATCAGTGGCAAAGTTCTCTTAGATGAAAGACACAATAGACCTCGCAGTTCCTTCAGAGGCTTAAGTTGGAAGGGACTTCAAAGACTTTCAGTGGTAATACCATTTAAGAAAAAAATCATTGTTTCCTATTTTGCATTAAAGAAAGGTGGGCAATTCTACTTCCTTTATTTTCACTTTTTAATCCTAATGTCCATTTTACAGCTTTGATTTTCCTCATGTCAGTATAACCTCACATGTTTCTAGGCACAGTTACCTGTTTTGATCAGTAAGTCCCAAGGCTATTTGTGACCTACAAGTGGATTTTGTTTGATTTCTTATAGTTGTATGAATTTTTTAAACATCTTTATTGGAGTATAACTGATTTACAATGGTGTGTTAGTTTCTGCTTTATAACAAAGTGAATCAGTTATACCTATACATATGACTTTTTGATTTCTTCAAGTTATTCTTGTTCTGGAAAGACTTGTCAATGGGTGAGGAATAGGATTTTTCTGTATGTGAAACACATTAGCCAATATGGGAGTGAATCCAATTATAATTTACTCTGTCCAAATCAAATATTCTGTCTTTTAAATTTTGCATCTTTCTAAAGCCATGCTTCTAATCACTTTGACCTGAGTGGGTAGACTCAATCACAAATCCAATGTATATCATGTCTATATTACATCAGGCAGAATGATAGACATAGATTCATAGAACTGGACTGTATCTTGAAAGGAAATTTTGTCCAAATCATTGTCTTCCACCAAATCATGCTCAGATTATTTCAGACATAGAAATAGAATCTAGAATATTTTTCAGTAAAGTATTCTAAGCTTCTAAACCCTAAAATTTCTTCCTATAGTTTTATTTTTTAAAAAAATTGATTAATTAATTATTATTATTTTTGGGGGGGCTGTGTTGGCTCTTCGTTGCTGCGTGGAGGCTTTCTTTAGTTGTGACGAGCGAAGACTACTCTTCGTTGCAGTGCACGGGCTTCTCACTGTGGTGGCTTGTCTTTGTTGTGGAGCACTGGCTCTAGGCACGCAGGCTTCAGTACTTGTGGCTTGTGGGCTTAGTTTCTCCGTGGCATGTGGGATCTTACCAGACCAGGGTTCAAACCCATGTCCCCTGCATTGGCAGGTGGATTCTTAACCACTGCAACACCAGGGAAACCCCTTCCTATAGTTTTAAAGCACCAGAAAGACCTAGCATTTGTTACCTTGGAGACTTAATTCCATCGATCATCATTTTATTTTTGGAGGAGGCAGCCACAAGAGCTTAGCAATAAACCCGCAGGAAATAATTTCAGATGTTTGAAAGAGAAAATACAGATATCTGCTAGTAATGTATTCTCTTTGTGGCCAAATTATATCCTTGTTCCATTTCAGTTTATGCTTTATCTTAACTGTGGACAGTTAGCTGTATTGAAACATTGCTAATTCAACTGATGCCACAGGTTTACTCTCTTCATAGTACAGTTGGCTTTATTTTGTTCCCTAGCCATAGACTTTACCTTTAATCTCAATCAACTCTATTAAAATATGTATTATAATTTTCAGGGGGATCCAGGAGGCAGTGTTGATGGATCAGTACATTGCCTCTCTTACTTGAAGAAACATCTGCAGTACTAATAGTTTCAGCTGTTTAATGTCCTTATTAAGGACAGTCTCATGCAGCAGTGCAAGAGGTCTATTGTAATGCATATATTTATTTGGTATGTGCCCCTTGTATCTACACAATTTTTATAAGAATATCATGTATACCAAAAAGTCCCTTTTCTGTTAATTATCATATAGGGTCAATGAAGTCACTTTCCATTCACTGATGTTCTTAAAATATCTCTAAAGATAGACACTCATGCTAATTCCCATGATGACTTTGCAATTGCTATTTGTGTCAGCAGTATACCTAAGCTAGCCATACTCAGCAAAAGGAATGCATGTTTTTTCTGCCAAATCAATTCCAGGCCTTGTGTTGTACATTCCTCCAAAACTGGTACTTTGGGAGAAGAGTTATAGAGGCTATCAATCACTAGCAGCAGCCATCAGATCAGATTGCTTCTGATAGTTTAAACTACTTTACCCATTGTAGGCCTGTGAACATTGTGCTGTTTTCCAAAGCATTTGCAGTTTAGATATTTCCTCACCTCTATCCCCAGTCTAAGATGCTACAGTTACCTATTGATTTTCCTAGAAATGATTTTCTTTTGCTAGGCTATTTCCTGTGATTTCGTTGATTGGTGCATTGGTTGTCAATTATAAAATCACTCCACAGGTAAAGGAGTAGTGCTATACCCACTCATGCAAGAACTTGAAGCCTACATTAATTTCCCTCTGATACCATTAAGGGGGGAAAAAAGATCTTAAGTAGGAGAATCACGTAACTTATCAGAGACTCATTTTCCTCTCTTTCAGATAATAGCACAACCATGAATATGCTTTAAAACAGCAATACATTATATTAAATAAAGAGCAACATTATTTTCATTACTTCAAGAACTCGCTGCATGATTTGTGCTATTTTTTTCCTGAAAGTTTAATAAGTCCTGCCTTCATTTTCATTTCCATTTCTCTTTCCCTACTATGAAGGAACTGATAATATAATGTCTTGACTTATCTTAATTCTTCTTTTAAAGAAGTTAAAATTCCATAAGCTTTGCATTTTGGAGAGAGTTCTTTATTATGTTTAGACTTGAAACACAGTTATTCTCTAAACATTATAAAGCCAATCCTGTCTTATCAAATAGATCTTATGAAATACAGCAATGGGGGGACTATGTTCTTTCTCTAGAATGGAATACAATTTTCTGAAAAGTAGAAGCATTTTTCTTCCACTGTTTCTATTCAATTCTGCTTGTGCTCCACTGCTTGTCTTGCTCCACAGTCTCTGACGGAAAAGTCTCAAGAAGGGTCAGCAACAGGAAACTTTCACGATGTAAGCAGTTATGTCATTCTCTTCAGTTTGTGGAACTGAGCCTCCAACTTGTTTAAACCCGTTTGTTAATTGGTATACTGAATATCTCAGATTGTTCCAATTGATGACATCAACCAAATTCCATTCAGGAGGTTGGAAAAGTGTGGGATCTGTTGGTAAAGAAATTCTTAGACTGAAGAATTTCACTTCTCATTCAGTTTCCAGATTGATTGGACTTAAAATAATGTACCTTGTAGCGTGTGGCATAGCCAGAGAGGAGTAAGGATTTTCAATGCATTATTTTGTATATGAATTTTCTTTCCTGTTTACTCTACTCTGGGCACAAATATCCCGACTATACTTGTCGATTGGTATCCAACTGACTGGATATCACTTTCTCAGTAATCATTTGGTTGAAAGAAACAAACATCCATGTACTTACATTATTTAAGATGTAAAGGGGGTTTGTTGAAATGATGTCATAGGTAATTTGATGAACATTCACCCTTCCAGCTTATCAGGTCAGAAATAGTGGGGTAATCTTTGGTTCCTCCCTTTTTCTCAAATCCTACATCTGATTTGTGAGTCAATAGCATTGATTTACACTTGATCACTTCTCACCATATCCAGTGCTATAACTCTAATCCAAGCCACCATCATTTTTCATTTGTATTTTTGCTATAGCCTCTAACTTGTTTCTGTGCTTCATCCTTGTCCTTACAGTCTATTCTCAACACAACAGCTATTGTAATTCTTTAAAATCTTAGATTAAATCACTCCTTTGATCAACATTCTCTAATAGTTCTGCATTTCCCTTAGGGTGTAAGCCAAAGTTCTATCCAAATGATCTAACTACAAGGCCCTACATAAACTCCATCACCCCCATGTCATGTCTCTAACTTCATCTCCTACTATTCTCTTTATTTCAGCCAATTCAATTCCAACAACATTTGCATCCTCACTATTATTACTTGAATATTCTAGGCACAATCCTGCATTAAGGCATTTGTCCTGGCTATTATATCTGTATAATAGCCTCTACCACATCACAACCTCCACAAATGTACAGGGCCAAATCTTTCACTTCCTTTAAGTCTTTTTTAAAAAATATATATTTATTTATTTGGTTGCGCTGGGTCTTAGTCGTGGCAGACAAGCTCCTCAGTTGTCGCTCACAGGCTTTTTAGTTGTGGCATGTGAACCCTTAGCTGTGGCATGAATGTGAGATCTAGTTCCCTGCCCAGGTATTGAACCTGGGCTTCCTGCATTGGGAGCACAGAGACTTAACCACTGCACCACCAGAAAAGTCCCTCCTTTAAGTCTTTATTTAAATCTCACCTTACTCACCAACCCATCTACTTCACCTTTAGCCCACATTGTCAGTCTCCTTTATACTTACTTTTTCTTCCTTTTTCCGTAGTAATTTTTACCTTCTGCCATTTGAGTAATTTACTTTTAAAATGTATTGTTTGTTATCTATCTCCCACTATAATGTAATCTTCATGAGAGGAAATGCCTTTGTTTTATTCACCAATACGTTACTGACACTTAGAATAATGTTTGACATATAGCAGTTATTCAAGTGACGTTTGTTATATGAATGAAAGAATGAATGGATAGAAGAATGAATGACTGAAAGGATAGGAAATAGAAGAGAGCAGGGCTTGGTGAAAAATGACTCTGGAATGTAGGGAACTAAAGGAACTTCCCTATATTTAATTGCACTCTGTATTCTACTTTTCTCTGCTCTCTCTTGATAAAATTTCTATAACCCAGTCAATATTTTGTAGCTTTCAGTATACATATTCCATTTTTTTTGTTAAACTTATTCCTAAGTATTTTATTATTTTGATCCTATTATGAATGTAAGTATTTGCTTAATTTCATTTTCATACTTTTCATTATTATTGTATAGAAATACAATTGATTTTTTATATTCATCTTGTATTCTGCAACCTTGCTGAACTTGTTCATTAGCTCTAAAGTTTTTATAGATTCCTTAGGATTTTCTACATATGAAATTTTGTCATTTGTGAATATAGGTTTACTTCTTCTTTTCCAATCTCAATGCCTTTTATTTATTTTATTGCCTCAAAGTCTTGGGTAGAACCTGCAGTACATTTCTGAGTAGTAGTGGTAAAAGTGGACGTCTTTGTCTTGTTCTTAGTCTTGGGGGAAAGCTTTCAGTCTTTCATCATTAAGATGTTAGATGTGTGTTTTTCATAGATTTCCTTTATCAGCTTGAGGAAGTTTCCTTCTATTCCTAGTTTGCTGAATGTTTTTTATCAAGAAAGCATGTTAGATTATGTCCAGTGCTATTTTTCATCTGGCAAGCTGATCATGTTTTTTTTTTTTACTTTTATTCTATTAATATGGTGTATTACATTGATTTTCAAATGTTATATCAACCTTGTTTTCCTGGGATAAATACCACTTGATCATGTTGTATAGTCTTGTATAATACTTTTTATATGTTGCTGGGTTTGGTTTGCTAGTAATTTGTTGAGGATTTTTGTGTGTATATTCATAAGCCATATTGGTCTCTAGTTTTCTTGTAATATCTTTGTGTGTTTTGTATCATGCTAATACTGGCCTCATAGAATTAGTTGGGAAGAGTTCCTTCCACTTCACATTTTTAAATGTTTGAGAAGGATTGGTGCTAATTCTTCTTTAAATGTTTGTGAAATGTACCAGTGAATTCATCTAAGACTAGGTTTTCTTTGTTGGTAGTTATTATTATTATTATTATTAATTCATTTTCTTTATTTATTATAGGTCTATTTAGGTTTCCTATTTCTTCTTCAGTCAATTTTGGTAGTTTGTGTATTTCTAAGAATTTGTCCATTTCACCTAAGTTATATAATTTATTGGCACAAAATTGCTCATGGGGTTCCTTCATAATGCATTTCATTTCATAATGTTGGCAGTAATGTCCTCTCTTTTATTTCTGATTCTAGTGATTTGAACTTTCTCTCTTTTTTTCTTCATCAGTGTAGCTGAAAATTTGTCAGTTTGGTTTTCATTGATTCTATCTATTGTTTTTCTATTCTCTATTTTGTTTATTTCCATTCTAACCTTTATTGCTCTTTCTTTGTGCTTTCTTTGGGTTTACTTTGTCTTTCTTTTTCTAGGTTCTTAGGGTGAAAAATAAAATTATTGATTAGAGACATTTCTTGAGGGATATTTTAGTGTCTCATGATATAAGGTTATCACTTCCAGGAATTCTTGGTGCTGCAGTTTGTCTAAGAAGGTGTTAAGATAATAACTGGCATGTCTGTCTATTCTACAAGCCTACCAAGAATGATTTTTTTTTTTTTTTTGAGGTATGCGGGCCTCTCACTGTTGTGGCCTCTCCTGTTGCAGAGCACAGGCTCCGGATGCGCAGGCCCAGCGGCCATGGCCCACGGGCTTAGTTACTCCGCGGCATGTGGGATCTTCCCGGACCAGGGCACGAACCCGTGTCTCCTGCATCGGCAGGCGGATTCTCAACCACTGCGCCACCAGGGAAGCCCACCAAGAATGATTTTTAACCGAATGCTTTATGAAGAAAGTGACAGAAATAATATGAAAATTATTAAATCCACAGTATACCATTAGAACAGTACATAATTTACTGAATTAAAGTTAAACATGAATGTGCATATGCGTAAACCACCACATATATTAAAAAATCTAAACAAGTACTACAGAATTTTATTTTGGTATGAAATAACAATTTCTCCTCCTTAAGAATTCTAGCAATTCTTAGCCGTGTGAGGCCAAAAGAAATGTTTATGCCCTAGACAAATTTTAGACATTGTATTTCAAAATCCTTGAGTATTTTACTGCAGTCCTTCTCAGTTTGTGTTTCTTTTCAGGTTTCTTGGCATGGCCTCTTCCTTATAACTAGATGTTTACTATGAATCAAAGATAATTTTGTATATCTGTCTTTAATTGAATAAGTGCTCTTCTTAAATGACATGCATTCATTAATTCTATTTCTAAGGAGGTTGCTTTCCTACAAGGCACACTAAGATTTCAGATGCAGCTGCTAGAACAATAGTTTTTCTGCTTCTTTGCTTTGATTTTATGGCTATCTGATACAGTCACTATCTTTAATGCTGCATATCTTCTTTTCTGCCTGATGTATATCTCAGCTGCTCTATAAATATGGGAAGAATTTTACCCTACTCTGATTTTTGATGGAGAGAGCAGTTTCAGAAAGAGCCTGATGTTTAGATGTTTTAGAAAACATCTCCCACATTATACAGGGTCATAGACACTTTCTTACTTGTGCTGTAAACTATTTAAGAAATCCCTGGTTCTAGCAACAAAGTGCTTTATTTTAGCCTTTTCACATACATCATGAAAGGCTATATCCACTTTTCATTAAAAATGGAATTTTTATCTAGTCTAATGATTAATTATTTGGGGACAGGTGAGGGAGGCTATCTAATCGATGCATTTCCAGCATGTACTATTTATTTATATATTTAAATATTTTTTAAAAATATATGATAACATATGTACATATCATATTATCCATCCATGTACAGTTTAAAGAATATTGATACAAAGCAACCTAAGTGTCCATTGACAGATGAACAGATAAAGAAGATGGGGCACATATATACAGTGGAATATTAGCCATAAAAAGATACAAAACTGAGTTATTTGTAGTGAGGTGGATGGACATAGAGTCTGTCATACAGAGTGAAGTAAATCAGAAAGAGAAAAACAAATACCGTATGCTAACTCATGTATATGGAAGCTAAAAAGTAAAAAAAAAAAAAAAAAAAAAAAAAAAAAAAAAAAAAAAATGGTTATGAAGACCCTAGGGGCAGGCTGGGAATAGAGACACAGACCTACTAGAGAATGGACATGAGGACACAGGGATGGGGAAGGGTAAGCTGGGACAAAGTGAGAGAGTGACATGGACATATATACACTACCAAATATAAAATAGATAGCTAGTGGGAAGCAGCCACATAGCACAGGGAGATCAGCTCAGTGCTTTGTGACCACCTAGAGTGGTGGGATAGGGAGGGTGGGAGGGAGGGAGATGTAAGAGAGAGGAGATATGGGGATATATGTATATGTATAGCTGATTCACTTTGTTATAAAGCAGAAATAACACACCACTGTAAAGCAATTATACTCCAATAAAGATGTTAAAAAATAAAATAAAATAACAAAAGGTTAAAAAAAGAATATTGATCGAGTCAGAAGAGAAGAAGGTGGAGTAGAAAACCTTCAGCTCACCTCCTCCCATGAGAACAACAAAATCACAACTAACTGCTGAACAACCATCAATAAAAAATACTGGAACCTACCAAAAAACACATTCTACATCCAAAGACAAGGAAGAAATCAAAATGAGATGGTAGGAGGGGGTGCACCTGAGATAATCAAATCCTATACCCCCTGGTAGGCAACTCACAAACTGAAGAATAATTATATCACAGAAATTCTCCCATGGGAGTGAGAATTCTGAGCCTGATATAAGGGTCTCCAGCCTGGGGGTCTGGCATTAGGAGGAGGAAACCCCAGAGCATTTGGCTTTGAAGGTCAGTGGATCTTCATTACAGGAAATCCTCAGGACTGGGAGAAACAAAGACTCCACCCTTGGAGGGCACATGCAAGATCCCCCACACACCAGGTCTCAGCACAAAAGCAGTGACTCCATAGGAGCCTGGGCCAGACATACTTGCTGGTCTTAAAGGGTCTCCTGGGGAGGCAGGGGTGGTGGTGGCTCTCTCTTGGCACATAAAAGCTGGTGGTGAAAATATCCAGGAGTACTCATCTGAAGACTGACATCTTGCTTGGGACATTAACACAAAGACCTGGCCCCATCCAACAGCCTATAAGCTCCAGTGCTGTGATGCCTCAGGCCAAACAACCAACAGAGTGGGAATACAATCCCACCTGTCAAGAGACAGGATGCCTAAAGTCTTTCTGAGCCCACAGCTATCAACTGTCCTGCCCACCAGAGGGCCAAGACCCAACTTCACCCACCAATGGCAGGCACCAATCCCTCCCACCAGGAAGCCTGCACAAACATCTAGACCAGGCTTGCATAGCAGGGGTAAGACACCAGAAGGAAGGAAACTATGATCCTGCAGTCTGCAGAACTGAGTCTGCAAACATCAGAACCTACCCTGGGACCAATAGGTCCCTGGCACTTTGGTGATGACAGGGAGTGTAATGCTGGGACTTATAGGACATCACCAGCAGAAGACCACTTCTCCAAGTTCAAGAAGTGTAACTAAACTATTACATACATAAAAATACAAAGAGAAATTTAAACAAAATGGGATAGCAAAGGAATATATTCCAGATGAAGGAACAAGATAAAACTCTAGAAGAACAATTAACTGAAGTGGAGATAGGCAATCGACCTGAGAAAGAGTTCTGAGTAATGATCATAAGCATGAATCAAGAACTCAGGAAAATAATGGAGGCACATAGTGAGACGTTACAAAAAGTTTTTAACAAAGAATTAGTTGAAGAAATCTTCAAATGGAGTTGAAGAATACAGTAACTAAAAAGAAAAATACACTGGAAGAAATCAATAGCAGAATAAATGAGACAGAAGAATGGATAAGTGATCTAGAAGACAGAGTGGCAGAAAGCACTGCCTCAGAACAGAATAAAGAAAAAAATGAAAAGAAATAAGGACAGTTTAAGAGACCTCTGTGACAACATCAAATGCACCAAGATTCACATTATAGGGGTCTCAGAAGGAGAAGAGAGAGAGAAAGAGCATGAGAAAGTATTTGAAGAGATAGTAGCCAAAAATTTCTCTAACATGGGAAAAGAAGCAGTCACCCAAATCCAGGAAGTACAGAGAGTATCATACAGATTCAACCCAAGGAACAACATGCTGAGACACATAGTAATCAAATAGCCAAAAATTAAAAATAAAGAGAAAATATTAAAAGCAGTGAGAGAAAAGTTTTATTTATTTATTTATTTATTTATTTATTTATTTTATTTATATAAAACATTGGGAATGCCCATAAAGTTATCAGCTGATTTTTTAGCAGAAACTCTACAGGCCAGAAGGGAGTGGCACAATATATTTAACGTGATGAAAGGGAAAAAACTACAAGCAAGAATACTCTACTCAGCAAGGCTCTTGTTCAGATTTGATGGAGAAATCAAAAGCTTTACAGACAAACAAAAGCAAAAACAATTCAGCACCACCAAACCATTTTTATAACAACTGCTTAAGGAAATTCTCTAGGCAAAAAAGAAAAGCCCACAGTTAGAAACAAGGAAATTACAAAGTGGGAAAGCTCACACATAAAGGCAAACATACAGTAAAGGTAGAAAACTATCTACACACAAGTACAATATCTAAACCAATAATCATAACAGAAGGAGAGTACAAATTCAGGGTGTTTGAAATGTATTTGAAATTAAGAGATCAGCAACTTTAAAAAGTAATGCATATACATAGACGTTATATCAAGACTCATGGTAACCACAAACCAAAAATCTGTAATAGATATACACAGAAATGAGAAAAAGGAATCCATACACAACACTAAAGAAAGTAATCAAATCAGAAGAGAAGAGAACAAAGGAGAAAAGGAAGAATAAAGACCTACAAAAACAAATCTAAAACAATTAAGAAAATGGCAGTGAGAATGTACATATTGATAATGACCTTAAATGTAAATGGATTAAATGCTCCAACGAAAAGACATAGGCTGGCTAAATGGATACAAGAACAAGACCCATTTATATGCTATCTGCAAGAGACACACTTCAGATCTAGAAACACTTAAAGACTGAAAGTACAGGAATGGGAAAAGATATTCCATGCAAATGGAAATCAAAAGAAAGCTGAAGTAGCAATACTGATATCAGACAAACTAGACTTTAAAATAAAGACTGCTACAAGAGACAAAGAAGGATACTACATAACAATCAAGGGATCAATCTGAGAAGACATAACAATTGTTAATATACATGCACCCAACATAGGAGCACCTCAATATAAGGCAAATACTAACAGACCTAAAATGAGAAATTGACAGTAACACAATAATACTGGGAAACTTTATCACCCCACTTACATCTATGGACAGATCATCCAGATAGAAAATTAATAAGGAAACACAGGTCTTAAATGACACATTAGACCCAAAGGACTTAATCTATATTTATAGAGAATTCCATCCTAAAGTAGCAAAGTAAACATTCTTTTAAAGTACACATGGAACATTATCCAAGATACATTACATGATGGGCCACAAAGCAAGCCTCAGTAAATTTAAGAAAATTGAAACTGTATCAAGCATCTTTTCTGACAAAAAAACGCTATGAAATTAGAAATCAACTACAAGAATAAAACTGCCAAAAAAAAACACAAACACGTGGAGGCTAATCAATAAACTACTAAGCAACCAATGGATCACTGAAGAAGTCAAAGAAGATATAAAAAACTACCTAGAGACAAACGAAAATGAAAAAACGGATGATCCACAACCTATGGGATACCATGAAAGCAGTTCTACAAAGAAAGTTTATGGCGATAAAAACTTCCATCAGGAAACAAGAAAAATATCAATTAAACAGCCTAACATTACACCTAAAGCAACTAAAGAAAGAAGAACAAACAAAACCCAAAGTTAGTAGAAGGAAAGAAATCATAAAGATCCAGACAAAAATAAATGAAATAGAAACTAAAGATATAAAAAAAATCAACAAAACTAAAGGCTGGTTCTTTGAAAAGATAAACAAAATTGATAAACCTTTAGCCAGACTCATCAAGAAAAAAAAGGGAGAGGCCCCAAATCAATAAAATTAGAAATGAAAAAGGAGCAATTACAACCAACAACCCAGAAATACAAAGGATCATAAGAGATTACTACAAGCAAATATACACCAACAAAATGGCCAACTAGAAGAAATGGACAAATTCTTAGAAAGGTACAATCTCCCAAGACTGCACAAGGAAGAAATAGAAAATATGATTAGACCAATCACAAGTACTGAATCTGTGATTAAAATCTTCCAACAACAACAACAAAACTCCAGGATCAGATGTCTACACAGGTGAATTCTATCAAACATTTACAGAAGAGTTAAGACTTACCCTTCTGAAATTATTCCAAAAAATTGCAGGGGAAGGAACACTTCCAACCTCATTCTACAAGGCCACCATCATCCTGATACCAAACCAGACAATGATACCATAAAAAAAGAAAATTACAGGCCAAAGTCACTGATGAACATACACGTAAAAGTCCTCAACAAAATACCAGCAAACTGGATACAACAATACATTAAAAAGATCATACACCATGATCATGTGGGATTTATCCAAGGGATGCAAGTATTTGTCAATATCTGAAAATCAATCAGTGTATATCAATAACCACAGAAAATGTTTTTGACAAAATTCAACACCCATTTATGATAAAAATTCTCCAGAAAGTAAGTATACAGGGAACCTACCTCAACATAAAAAAGGCCATATATGACAAACCCACAGCCAACATTGTTCACAATGGTGGAAAACTGAAACCATTTCCTCTGAGATCAGGAGCAAGACAAGGTTGCCCACTCTCACCACTATTATTCATCATAGTTTTGGAAGTCTTAGCCACAGCAATCAGAGAAGAAAAAGAAATAAAAGGAATCTAAATTGGAGGAGAAAAGTAAAACTGCCACTGTTTGCAGATAACATGATACTATACATAGAAAATTCTAAAGATGCTATCACAAAATTACTAGAGCTCATCAATGAATTCAGTGAAGTTACTGGATACAAAATTAATACACAGAAATATTTTGCATTCCTATACACTCACAACAAAATATCAGAAAGATAAATTAAAGAAATAATCACAGTTCCTATTGCATCAAAAAATAAAATAACTAGGAATAAACCTACCTAAGGAGGCAAAAGACCTGTCCTCTGAAAACTATAAGACAGTGATGAAAGAAATAAAAAATGACACAAACAAATGGCAAGATTTACCATGTTCTTGGATTGGAAGTATCAATATTGTGAAAATGACTATACTACCCAAGGCAATACACAGATTCAATACAATCCCTATCGAACTACCAATGGCATTTTTCACAGAACTAGAACAAAAAATCTTAGAATTTGCATGGAGATACAAAATACCCCAAATAGCCAAAGCAATCTCAAGAAAGAAAAACAGCTGGAGGAATCAGGCTTCCTGACTGCAGACTATACTACAAAGTTACAGTCATCAAAGTAGTATGGTACTGGAACAAATACAGAAATATAGATCAATGTAACAGGATAGAACACTCAGAAATAAACCCAGGCACCTATGGTTAATTAATCTATGACAAAGGAGGCAAGACTATGTAATGGAGAAGAGACAGTCTAAGTGGTGCTGGGAAAACTGGACAGCTACATGTAAAAGAATAAATTTAGAACATTCTCTAACAGCATACACAAAAATAAACTCAAAATGGATTAAAGGCTTTAACATAAGACCAGACACTATAAATCTCCTGGAAGAAAACATAGGCAGAACACTCTTTGACATAAATAGCAGCAACATCATTTGGATCCATCTACTAGAGTAATGGGAATAAAAATGAAAATTAACAAATGGGTCCTAATTAAACTTAAATGCTTTTGCACTGCAAAAGAAACATAAACAAAACAAACAGACAACCCATAGAATGGAAGAAAATATTTGCAAGTGATGCGACTCACAGGGATTAATCTTCAAAATATACAAACAGCTCAATATAAAAAAAAACCCAATTAAAAAATGGGCAGGAGATCTAAAAAGATTTTTCTCCAAAGAAAACATACAGATGGTCAAAAGACACATGAAAAGATGCTGAACATTGCTAATTATTAGAGAAATGCAAATCAATACTATAATGAGGTATCACCTCAAACAGGTCAGAATGGCAGTCATCAAAAAGTTTACAAATAATAAATGCTGAAGAGGGTGTGGAGAAAAAGGAATCAACCTATACTTTTGGTGGCAATGTAAGTTGGTACAGCTGCTATGCAGAACAGTAGGGAAGTTCCTTAAAAACCATAGAACTACCATATGATCCTACAATTCCACTTCTAGGCATATATCTGGAGAAAAACATAATTTGAAAAGAAACATGCACCAAAATGTTCATAGCAGCACTATTTACAATAGCCAGGACATGGAAGCAACCTAAATGTCCATCAACAGAGGAATGGATAAAGAAGATGTGGTATATATACAACAGAATATTGCTCAGCCATAAAAAGGAATGATATTTTGCCATTTGCAGAGACATGGATGACCTAGAGCCTGTCATACAGAGTGAAGTAAGTCAGAAAGAGAAAAACAAATATTGTATAATATCACTTATTTGTGGAGTCTAGAAAAATGATAGAGATGAACTTATTTGCAAAGCAGAAATGGAGACACAGACGTAGAGAACGTGTGTATGGATACCAAGGTGGGAAGGGGGGGTGGGATGAATTGGGAGATAGGGGTTGACATCTATACACATCTATACATTAGTAGATAACTAATGAGAACCTACTGTATAGCACAGGGAACCTTACTCAGTGCTCTGTGGTGACCTAAATGGAAAAGAAGTCAGAAGAAGAGGGGATATATGTATACATATGGCTAACTCACTTTGCTGTACTGCAGAAAAGAACACAACATTGTAAAGCAACTGTACTCCAAATAAAATTAAATTAAAAAGAAAAAAATAAAATTCATTAATTCAGCCCATGTTTATTGAGTACCTACCATATGTCAAGTATATAGTGGTGAATGAAACAGACATAAACACTGCACTTAAGGAGCTTATAGTCAAGTGGGAGAGTCAGACAATAAATAGGTAGCAACAACATAAAAAAGAAAAACAAAAGGAAAGATACACGCATTCCAGTGTTCATAGCAGCCCTATTTACAATAGCCAAGATGTGGAAACAACCAAAGTGTCCATCAGTAGAGGAATGGGTAAAGAAGAATGGAAGAATGGAAAAGGAATGGATAAAGGTATATATGTGTGTGTGTGTGTGTGTGTGTTTGTGTGTATATATTTATTTATTTATATTTATATATGTAAGTATATATACATACAATGGAATATTACTCAGCCAAAATACAGAGTGGAATAATGTTATTTGCAGCAACATGGATGGACCTAGAGATTATCATAATAAGTGAAGTAAGTCAGGCAGAGAAAGACAAATATCATATGATATCTCTTATATGTGGAATCTAAAAAAAGAATACAAATGAACTTATTTACAAAACAGAAATAGACTCAGAGACATAGAAAACAAATTTATGGTTACCAGAAGAGAGGGGTTGAAATGAGTAAATTAGGATTTTGAGTTTAAAATATACACATTACTATATATAAAATATATAACCAACAAGCATCTACTGTATAGAACAGGGAACTATACTCAATATCTTGTAATAACCTATAAAGAAAAATAATGTACAAAAAGAAATATATATATGTATATGTACACACATATATATATATCTGAATCACTTTACAGTATTTCTGAAACTAACACAACATTGTAAATCAACTGTTTCAATAAAATTTTTAAAAATTAATTAATTAAAAAATATTGTTATGGTAAAAACTACTCAGTTAAAGAAAATTAAACACTATTGAAGCCTCCCATACATTCATGCTTAATCACATAACTTTCTTTTGAATTCAAGGAAATCACTATCCTGAATTTTATGCTTATAGTTTTCTTCTTTTCTATATAGTTTTACCACATTTATATGTGTCTCTGTCCCTAATAAAATATTATGCAGTTTGTCTGTATTTGAACTTTGTACAATGAAAATGTGCAGTTTATATTATTTTATGGTTAGCTTCTTTTGCTAAACTTTATCTTATAACATTCATCCATGCTGTTATTGTTTTTTCTTCTCTGAAAATTCTGTTCATGTCTGTTTCCCAATTTTCTGTTTTATTGTTTGCCTGTTCTTATTGATTTGAAGGATTACTATAGTAATGCATATAAATCATATGATAATATATAAAAATACATATAAATTATGATTATATGTACATAATATATATTATTACTGTATAAATTATACATGATTCTAATATATATTTATTATATTATATATTTGATTCTAATAATTAATAATCATATGATTTACAAATAAATCTTCCAGTTTGTGGTTCCTTTATCTCTTTTTGTTAATATTTTAGTGAATGAAAGTTTTATTTTTAATTGAAATTATCAGTCATTTTCTTTACAGATTTTGTGGGATTTTTTGTTCTTCTTTTAAAATTCTCCTATACTTCTTTTTAATGTTCAATAGTTTTGGCTTTATATTTAAGTTCTTAAAGTATCTGGAATTAATTTTGTATATGATATGAAATATATTTCTATTTTATTTATGTTTCCAATATGATTTATCACTTGTCCCAGAAAACTTACTTAAAATACAGCAGTTTATTTTTTGACAAGTGCTCATAGTGAGTAGTGAATTTTGTATTGTGATCCAAGAGTAATCCACATTGATACAAACAGAGGCACTAATTTTTTTTGTTAAACATTACTTAACATACATGTAATGAACTCTACTATTTTATCTTCTATTTTTATTAAATATTTTGTTGAGATGACAGATTCACATGTAGTTTTAAAATTTAATATGGATAGATTTCATGTACATTTTACTCAATTGCCTCCAATGGTAACTTTTTCCATATATTTTTATTTGTTTATGACCCTCAAAATTTGTTTAATGTAATTGAGTGGTGACTCAATTTTGAAAAATGCTTTTTCCCCTAATATGTAGAGCCAGATTTGTCATATAAAGCTTCCATATATCCATGCATACATATGTTTTTGAACAGTGTACCCTTTCCAATTATATATTGGACTGTAACTGCACCCTCTACATTATGGTAGATTTATAATGATTAATGATAGGTCATTGTCATCCAACTTATTTCTTCTTTAAAGTTGAGTTAGCTATCCTGGGTCCTATGTTCTTCCATATAAATTATAGGATCACTGTGAAGTTTCATTAATAAACCACATTGAAGCCACAGATCAATTTTGAAAGAATTTACATCTTTATTAAGTTGAGCTTTCCTATGTATGAATATGATATATGTCTCAATTAATATTTTAAACAATTTTTAATAAAGAATCATTACCACATGAATTTTTATAGTATACTTTTATTATATTTATTTCTAAATGCTCCATTATTCTTGTTATTTTATTCATTTTATTATTACAATGATAGATAGCTTTAAAGATAACATTTTATAGCAGTTGATAATATATATAAATGTAATTATTCATATTTATATATAATAACTGATCATTTTATTAATATTGACAATTTGTAGATTTTGCTACTTTTCATGTAAGCAATCAAATATATTGCAAATGATGATAATTTGTTTTTTCCTTTCTAATCTGTATATTTTAGCGGGGTTTTTTGTTTGTTTAATGTTTTGTGCACTGGCTAGGACTTGCAGTAAAATACTGAGTAGAAATGTTAATATTAGAACTTCTTGTTATGATCTTGATAATACAGGGAATAATGTTTCACCATTTTTTGTTCTAGATTTGCTTGTTATAGATATTTTTATCAGTTAAAGATATTCCCTTCTATTCCTACCCTGAAAATATTTTCTTATGACCAGTTGTTGAATTTTATCATTTTTCCTCATTTATTGACATATTCATGTTATTTTCTCCTTTAATCTTGTAATGTATTAGAATGTCTTAATACCTTGATTAATAGATTTTTCTAACATTAAACCAACTTTTTATTCTGTGAATAAATCTAACATGGTCATATATATTATCTTTATTACATTGTTGGTTTTGTTTGGCTAATATTCTAAGATTTTTCCATCTATGTTAATGATTAAATGGGCTTTTCATACTATCTTTTCTTTGATATAAAGTTTCTTCTAGATTATAAAATTTCTTGTGGAATATTCCCTCTTATTCCATTTTGGAAGAGCTTATCTAATATTATAATTATTTGTTTAATGTTTGATAGAACTTGCTCATGAAGATATCCGGCCCTGGGGTTTTTATTATGGGAAGACCTTTAACTTTTATTTTTTGTAACTAACTCCAAGGCTATTCCAGTTTTCTACTTATTTGCACAGGGTGGGATTTCTAGTCTATTTAATCTATCCTGTTATTAGAAAAAACAAATCATTGCCCTAACTAAGGAGTTGTGCTTTCTCTTCCCCATTGAAAATCACTGACCTAGTGCATATTACTTGTATCATTATAAATAAGTCCATCCTTAACTTTATACTGAAGAAATTGAAACTTTAAAAATCTAAGTTAACTTATGTATGGTCAAGTAGAAGGGGCAGGAGGAGAGCATGTGTTTCTTGACTTTCAATCTATTGTTCTATATCTTAGTGATTATTTAATGCAGTGCTTATTTGATGAAGACAATTTCTCATTAGCTATCTTCAGTTACAAAATGTAAAGGAGTTGTACAGATTGGGAGGAAATTTTAGCCCAATGAAATCTAACAGAGAAAAAGATGAAAGCTCTCAGACAACAACCAGATATAATTCCCCAGCAGGGGCCATGATCCAGGGGATTATTGGACAATTACAGATAAAGAATCCGGGGGGAGAAAAGAACAATTGGGGAACACAATTTATAATTAAAGACAACTATACTAAATGATTACAGAAAATCTGAACAGATTTGATGGGAGAAAGATAGAAGGAAGAGTGTAACATAGTATAAAGGAATTATTGAGTTGCAAGGCAACACATTTATTTCAGGTGGGAATTTAGTTATAACCTGTGTCCTAAGGGAACAAGTCTGAGAAATTTAATGAATTAAGACTTAAAAGAAATGTACATCAAAAATGAGACATGTTAAAGGGGAGTGAGACAGGATGATAGGTCAAGTTCAGACTTGGGTTAGACATTGGTCCAATGGGAGAATATCTCTTGAGTACTATTATCCAACTCTAGAAGGTGAAGGTGAACATGGTTTGTTTGAAGAGATGATAGTTTTGACAGGCCTAACTTTTATTGATTTCATATCTCTCGCTATGTGAGACCCCACAAGATGAAATCTAAAAGAACATGTTAGCAAAAAAAATTGTCTGAGTCAGAAATCAAATGGAAAACAAAAAGAAAGAAAGCATCCAAATCCAGTAAACAGTACCAACCCTACAGAGATGAAAAGGCACTAAACAAAAGAAGCATGTTAAACTGAGTCTTCTTGAAAGGAATAAAGAAACAACAGAGGGGAATAAAGCTTTAGAGGCATATTCTAACCTTGAAATAAAAAAAAAGGAAATAGCAGATATAAACGCTACTTGTATCTTGGAAGATTCAAAGGCAGAGGAAAAACATTGACTTAAGGAGTACATGAGAGGGTTATTATTCAATACAAGTTCCCTTAGGGGATAAACTTCAGAAGTATCAAAATCAGCTCCACTTCAGAAATCTGCAGATGCTGATACTCCAACAGCAATAAATATTGGGATAAGCATGAACTTTTTTTTAAGATAAATATTTCACAAGACTAAGTACTTCCTTAACATGATACAGGGGGAGAAACTACTGTGGCATAGGACTGAAAATGCTGGTTCTGAGGAGATAGTGAAGGCTATGTCACTAGGCTAAGACCACCCTCAGTGTAGCACTGGAGTACCAAAGATGTGGGGCCAAAGGAAAAATGGAAATAAAGAAGTCTGAAATCTACAAAAGGGAATACAGAGTTAAAATTAGGCTTGGTAACTGGAGCTGTCACCATTTCAAATATGTAAACTTTGCCAGAGGTCACAAATACCTTGAATGACATTCAGAGAGTAAAAAATATACTGAGATGAATATTCTCTTCCTGATAAAGTCCAAACTTACCTCTGTGGGAAATTTCTCCTCAGTCATGGACTCTGATAAACTGGCGTCCTGGCATTCTGACTTGCTGGCATCCTGGAAGAGTTTAAACCAAAATTATTTTTCTTGGTCATTGCCCTCTCCCCTTTGATACCACAGACCTCAGCTATGGATAATCTGTATTCTTAATGAAACATAGTACATTATAAAGTTGATAATACAAATTCTGAGGTGTTGAAGGACCTACATTCATCCCATTTAGAGAATTCCAGAACCCCATTCTGGGTTTTCTTCCTTGTGAACAAAATCTGCTCTCAAAGAGCAAGATTTCTGCCCTACTATCCCATGCCTTAAGTGTAAAAAGGCCTACTCCTGAAGGAAAAGCAAATTTATATAAGCCACAGTCTGCACTATCAGCTTAATCTCTAATAGGGACTATATTTTGATTTCCCTCTTTTTCACTCCTTGGCTATCTCTTAATTGAGTTTAGAGTTTGGGCAGAGAGATGGCTGTTACATATAGGACCCTCTTAAACCACAACAATAGGTAAATTTTGTCAGTATTTGATATTAAAATATCAGTTAACTCAAAGAGGATAAAACATTCCCTCATTTCATTAATTCAAAAAATTCATACACATACTATTTTTGTTTTAGGCAATATTAAAATATGCTTATTTGAAATGGTACAGAATTAGAAGTCAAAGAGCCTGGATTTTATTTCCACAGCTGTCATTAACTGACTTGTTTAAATCAGCTAACCTCTATAGACTTGAATTTCTACAACTTTATTTCTTTTTAATTTTTATTGGAGTATAGCTGCTTTATAAAGTTGTGTTAGTTGCTACTGTACAGCAAAGTGAATCAGTTATATGTATACATATATCCCCTATTTTTTAGATATACTTCCCATTTAGGTCACCACAGAGCACTGAGTAAGGTTCCCTGTGGTAAACAGTAGGTTCTCATTAGTTACCTATTTTATACATAGTAGTGTATATATGTCAATCCCAATTAGGTTACCACAAAGTATTGAGTAGGATTCCCTATGATATACAGTAAGTTCTCATTTGTTACCTATTTTATAGATAGTAGTGTATATGTCAATCTCAATCTCCCAATTCATCCCACCCTCCCTTCCCCCCTTGCTATCATATGTTTGTTCTCTACATCTGTGCCTCTATTTCTGCCTTGCAAATAAGTTCACCTGTACCATTTTTCTAGATTCCACATATAAATGATATTATACGATATTTGTTTTTCACTTTCTGACTTACTTCACGCTGTATGACAGTCTCTAGGTCCATCCATGTCTTTGCAAATGTCATTATTTGTTCCCTTTTATGGCTGAGTAATATTCCATTGTATATATGTACCACATATTCTTTATTCATTCCTATATTGATGGGCATTTGTATTGTTTCCATGTCCTGACTTTTGTAAATAGTACAGCAATGAACATTGGGGTTCATGTATCTTTTTGAATTATGGTTTTCTCTGCTTATATGCCCAGGGGAACAGTATGGAGGTTCCTTAAACTTCTACAACTTTAAAATTAGGGTTTTAGATTAAATGATTCCCATGATTTATCCAAAGCAGGTAACTCATAATAGCCTAAAACTAGAACTTACACAAATGTCCATTAACAGTAGAATGGATAAATAAATATTGGTACATGCCTTTTGGTGAATGTAAGGATGCATTCCTGTTGGCTATATATCTTGGAATGGAATTGATGACTCAGAGTGTATGTATATATCCATCTTAGTAGATTATGTCAAAACTTTTTTGAAGTACTTGACTATACCAATATTTTATCTTACCAGAAATAATATATCAGGATATCAGTTATTAGTATCCTTGATAACATTTGGTATTTCTTTTTATTTTAGTTATTCAGGTGGTGTGCAATGGTATTTCAATGTGATATTGACTTGAACACTTTTAAAATATATTTACTGGCCATAAAACCTTTGTTTTAAAATTTTATTTCTTATGATTCTAGCATAGTAGACTCAGCTAATTGGAAACTTTATCAGGTAAAAATACCTAGATAGTCTTGATATAGTAAAAGAATAGAATGTATCTACTGAAATATGTAGCTGAAGCCAAAAGGAGTTAAGGAAAATCATCAGGTGCTAGAAGCAAAGAGAAAAAATAAAACCAAAGTGAGTGGTAATCTCATGAACTTGCTCTAGTGGAATGGGGATAGCCATTGATCCAAGTAATCAAACTCAGAGGATCTAACATTAAGGTCTTGGGTTTTACATCAGGTATGGACAGAAAATTAAGCATTAACTCTGAGAGCTGAGAGGTTGGATCTGATTCCACAGCACAAAACCTTAAATCTTGAAGGATTGTAAACTCAGTGAAATGGGGACTTAGAAAATTCTTCCCACTGACCAAGGGAGAATGCAAAAATACTTGCTTTACCTAATATTCCGAGTGGGAAAGTGTGCGAGCTCTGAGAAACTAAAACCACAGAATGAACTAAACACAGGATTAGAGACTGAATTTACACTTTTAACAAGGTTAGGGAATCAACAAAATTAAAAACAAAACAAAACAAAAAACATAGAGCTAAATCCCTGACCAAAGTTACCCCTAGGACATGTGGAAGAAGCAACACTCAATTCCCATGAGATTTCTATAAGAAAAATATCCCTGCTAAAGATGAGCTAAAAAACAAACAAAAAATTATAAAACACACACAACAAAGATATATCTTCAGGAGAGTCAGCAGTCACAAAAATAGTATATACACAAGAACATGAGATATAGGACAATCTGAAAGAAACTACTAATATTTTTAATAATTAAATAAATTTTTAAATAATAGAAATTACAGAGGAAATCAATTATGAACAGAAAACTGCCAGATTTGAAAAAAATACTACATAACATGTTTAACTATGAAACTCACTGGGCAGGCTAAGTAGCAAACAAGTCAAAGCTGAATAGAGAATTACTGAACCAGAAGGTAGATAAAAGGAAGCTACCCAGAATGTGTCATAGTTTAATGAAAATATTGAAAATATAGGTTTTAGAGACATGAAGGGTAGATTGGGAAACTATGCTATAACTAAAAGTTCTAGGATAGATAAGCTACAATGTGTGAAAGATAGGAGGATGCATATCAGAGTTAGTCCTAAAAGGAATATATTATTTGGGGTGAACTTTATGGTTTATCTTTAATTTTTAAGATAAAACACAAATGTTAAAAAATTGTAGTTAATCACAAAAAGATTCAGAAATTTATTAATCACTTATACCAATATAGGAGAGCAAAGGGTCTGAATGAAACTTGATCAATCTAATAGGATTCATGGAATAGGAAAAATACAATAAAAATAATGCCATGGAAAATAAAAAAGACAAAATCAGATTGTAAAAATAAATCAAAATATATCATTAATAAATGCACATAAATGGATTTATACAGGCAGATAAGAGACAAAGATTATCAGATGGATAAAGAAATAATATCCAGCTACATGTTGTTTGTAAAAGATACTTTGAACCTTACAGATAGGGAAAGGTTGAAAACAAATGGATAGAAAAAGATGTATCAGGCATATACTAAAAAAATAAATCTGATGTACCTGTGTTAATATCAGATAAAATAAGCTTAATGGCAAAATCATTATTAGAGATAAAGAGGAGTATTATGCAATGATAAATGGATGCATTTTCTTCAAATATATCATAGTTTTAAACTTCTATGTATCTCATGCCATAGCTTCAAAATAAATACACAAAATTTGACAAAGCTATAAGGAGAAATTAACACTTCCACTATTGTAATAAAATATTCTAACACTTTTCTCTCAGTAATGAAATGATCAAGTAACTTAAAAATATTGTAAATATCTACCAAATTTTAACCACAGTTTTAAAGAATTTTATGTAATAATTATTCAGACTACTGTATCCTATAACTAGGAAGTATACTTTTTTCAAACATGTATGGAACTTTTGTAAATACTGACCACATATTAGGCCACAAAATAAGTCTCAACAAATAACAAATATCTTATATTCACTGACCATAATACATTCATATTCAAAATCAAAAAAATATATAACCAAGTTACTGCTATCCATTTGAAAAGAAAATACTTCTAAATAATTGAAGGGTCAAAGGAGATATAATAAGAGAAATTAGAAAAAAAGTATAGCTTTAGAACAGTAAAAATAATTCATATCAAAATGTGTAGAAACTAAAATTTTACTTAGAAGAAAATGGAAAACCTTAAATGCATGCAAAAGAAAGTTTTAAGATTAAAGTGTTAATCACTTAGTTTGAGAATTTAGAAAAATAACATCAAGATAAACTGAAAGAAAGAAAAAGAAACAAACACAAAAGACCCCGAATAGCCAAAGCAATCTTGAGAACGAAAAATGGAGCTGGAAGAATCAGGCTCCCTGACTTAAGACTATACTACAAGGCTACAGTAATCAAGACAGTATGGTACTGGCACAAAAACAGAAATATAGATCAATGGAACAGGATAGAAAGCCCAGAGATAAACCCACACACATATGGTCACCTTATCTTTGATAAAGGAGGGAAGGATTTACAGTGGAGAAAAGACAGCCTCTTATATAAGTGGTGCTGGGAAAACTGGACAGCTACCTGTAAAAGTATGAAATTAGAACACTCCCTAACACCACACACAAAAATAAACTCAAAATGGGTTAAAGACCTACATGTAAGTCCAGACACTATCAAACTCTTAGAGGAAAACATAGGCAGAAGACTCTATGACATAAATCACAGCAATATCCTTTTTGACTCAGCTCCTAGAGAAATGGAAATAAAAACAAAAATAAACAAATGAGACTTAATGAAACTTAAAAGCTTTTGTACAGCAAAGGATACCATAAACAAGACCAAAAGACAACACACCGAATGGGAGAAAATATTTGCAAATGAAGCAACCTACAAAGGATCAATCGCCAAAATTTACAAGCAACACATGCAGATCAATAACAAAAAAACAAACAACCCAATCCAAAAATGGGCAGATGGCTTAAATAGACATTTCTCCAAAGATATACAGATTGCCAACAAACACATGAAAGAATGCTCAACATCATTAATCATTAGAGAAATGCAAATCAAAACTACAATGAGATGTCATCTCACACCGGTCAGATTGGCCATCATCAAAAACTCTAGAAACAATAAATGCTGGAGAGGGTGTGGAGAAAAGGGAACACTCTTGCACTGCTGGTGGGAATGTAAATTGATACAGCCACTATGGAGAACAGTATGGAGGTTCCTTAAAAAACTACAAATAGAACTACCATATGACCCCGCAATCCCACTACTAGGCATATACCCCAAGAAAACCATAATTCAAAAAGAGTCATGTAGCAAAATGTTTATTGCAGCTCTATTTACGATAGCCAGGACATGGAAGAAACCTAAGCACCCATCAACAGATGAATGGATAAAGAAGATGTAGCACATATATACAATGGAATATTACTCAGCCATAGAAAAAAATGAAACTGAGTTATTTGTAATGAGGTGGATAGACCTGGAGTCTGTCATACAGAGTGAAGTAAGTCAGAAGGAGAAAAACAAATACCATATGGTAACACATATATATGCAATCTAAGAAAAAATAATGTCATGAAGAGATTAGTGGTAGGATGGGAATAAAACACAGACCTACTAGAGCATGGACTTGAGGATATGGGGTGGGGGAAGGGTAAGCTGTGATGATGTGAGAGAGTGACAGGCACATATACACACTACCAAATGTAAGTTAGATAGCTGGTGGGAAGCTGCCGCATAGCACAGGGAGTTCACCTCTGTGCTTTGTGACCACCTAGAGGGGTGGGATAGGGAGGGTGGGAGGGAGGGTGACACAAGAGGGAAGAGATATGGGAACATATGTATATGTATAACTGATTCACTTTGTTGTAAAGGAGAAAGTAACACACTATTGTAATACAGTTATACTCAAATAAAGATGTTAAAAAAATAAAATAAAAATAAACTGAACAAGGCCTCAAAAAAAAAAAGAAAAAGAAACAAAGGGATAAAAAAAACAGACATTCATAAAACTTAAAAAAGGGAAATAATAGAGTATCAATAAAGAAAAACTGTAAATATTTGAAAGTAGTAATAAAATAGACAAATTTTTAAAATGTATTGAGGAAAAAGAGTTCACTAAAGAATAATGTAAAAATATATAAAGGACACAGATACAGATAAATTACATGTTTAAAAACAATTAGAGGATACTATGAGAAATATTTGCCAATATATTTAAAAATACACTTGAAGTGTATAAATTAATAAAATAATATATATTTTAAAATAATCAAGAGAAAATAGGAACTAAATGAACCTATAAAGGAATCATCAGAATCTTCCTGAACAAAAAACCTCAAGGACCATCAAATTTTCAATAACATATAATTCCTATCTTCTATACATATTTCTAAAGAACATAAAAGAGAAGGAACACTTTACAACTCATTTATGAATCTATTATAACCTATAGATGAAAACAGAAAACAGTATGAAAAAGAAGATAGACCAATATAATTCATGATAATGGATGACAAAATCCTAATAAAATATGAATAATCCAGCTTCATTACATATTTTAAAATATATCTTGATTAAATTGGGTTTAACTCAGAAGTATAGGAATTTTTGAATATTAAAATAAATGTTATTGTAAGTCCTCCAATTTCAATATGGCACACTGGGTGAACAGAGGACACTCCTGGTGTAGAACATCTACAATTTGTGGAAGAGATATATAAAATTATTTTGTGGTTACATGGCTGGAGTGGTAGGAAAGGAAAATGAATCTGTGGAAACTAGAAACAGTGAGAAAATATAAATTTGGAGAGGAAAGGAAGCACTGGAGCAGGCATTTGTCCTTTTTTTTCTGAAACAAAATTTGGGTTAAAATGAACCATTCTATGCGGCTTCGGAAAAACTGCATCTATTGAAATTAACATATGTAGAATAAATAACACACTTCTTAAAGAAATATAAGAAGGTATTAAAAGTATAACAAATAAATAAGTCAGTATATAAAACAATCAGGCAAATTTGAAGAACAAACTAGAACTCCAGAAATATAAACATGTTAAAGAAGTTTAACAGATGATTAAGCACAGAAAGAGTAAAAGAGCTACCAGATAGATATGAGCATTATGAGGGAATGCAGTAGAAAGAAAAAGTTATGGATATTATGAAAAAGAGATTAATGGACACAAAAGATAGAGTGAAAAGGTCCAACATAAATCTAATTTGAGAAGCAGTTGAAAATAATAGAGAAATTAAGGAAAGGCAATCTTTGGAAGATAACTGACAATTTCTCAGAATTGATGAGAGACATGAATCATCAGTTTCAAAGTTTCAAGAAGGCTAATGGATTTCAAGAAGGATAAATAGAAAGAAATCCATGATTTGACATTCTACAGCAAAAATTCAGAACACCAAAGACAATAATAAAGCAGCCAAGGAGAAAAGAAAGATTAGCTATAAAAGAAGGACAATTAGATTGTCAGCTGACTTCTAAACAGCAGCTATGGAAGATTCTTATTTAGAGAGCCAAGAAAGTATGTAACTGTCACTTAGAATTGCATATCTAAGCAAAACAATATTTCAAAAATTATAGCAGAATAAACATATATTCATACAATCATAAATTACCAACAGTTTCTTACTAAGGGAACTTCTGAAGGTTGTTCTTCAGGAAGAAGAAAAATAATCCCCAAAAGAAGGTCTGGGATACAAGAAACGATTGTAAGAGATTACTAAACATGAGGATAAAATTAAAGTTTACCATATAAAACAATTGTAAACAAATGTATTCATAAGCATTTTCTGGAGTTAAATACAACCCTAAAATCTCAGTGGCTTATAGCACAAAATATGTTTTTCTCTTTTACCAGTCTATGAATTGTTTGCAGCTATGCTACATGTGTCTTCTTGTTCTAGAACACCAGTTGAAAAAATAGCTCCCATCTTGGACATGCTAGTTTCATGGTGGAGGACAGGGCAAAGAGAGAAAAACAAGCAATGTGATAGCATATAAAAGATCTGTTGGCTACTGGCACACTTTCACTCTGTGTAAATCCCATTGGCCAAAGAAAGTAACATGGTCATGCCTGATGGAACAGAGCGACAGCATACTTCTTTCGTGTATGTCATTTACTTTCTACCTGGCTACATGTTAGGAACAATAAATTCATCAAAACCCTAAAAAAAAAAAAAAAAAAAAAAAAAGAATATGTATATAATTTTATGTACTTTTCTCTATGTTTTAATCATTATGTAACTTTAAAAAACGTATTTTTTATTTATGGATTTTGCTTTGTCCTAAGATTGCTAAAATGCATCATGAAGTGAGTACAAAAATGGAGGTCAGGAAGGCTGATTTATTACCTCAGCATTGTTACACTTTAATCTTAGTTAAGTGTTTTAATCTTTCTGTACCTGAAACCAGTTGATCCTTTTTGCATCACTCAAGTTAGAAGCTTATCATCAAACAAACAAACAAAGAAACAAAAAGAAGGGGAATTTTCTCTGGTCTCCAGGTTTAACAAACAGATAAACAAACAGTTCAGTCAAATAAACAAGTGAAAAAAGATTACTAGTCAATATAAATGTTAAATGACTGAATACTCAGAATGTAACTAGAAATATTTAGTAAAGGGGCCACAAGGATTACTAGTAGAGTAAATAATAGATACACAGTTTTATAGTAAAAATATGTTTGTATAATATTTTACACTTTGTTGACATGTTAACAGAGAATTTCAAACTTCATTGAAAAGACATTAAGACAATTACCAGGTCATTAGTGTACACTTTAAATATCAGCTTTGAAAACAATTTTCTAGAGGATTCTTTTTGGCAGATAGTTTATCTCTTAGCATAGGCTGAGTCAGGCTAAAATCGACTCTATCATTTCTACTCATCTAGCAGCTAGCCCTCAGTGACTGCTGAGGGACGAGTTTCTGGGGGTTGTTCAGGAAATCCAAGTAAATTTATTTAACTATTTATGGCCTGCAGTTTCATTCAAGTTTCCTAAAAGGAAGTCCTTATAATCTGGTACACTGGATTTTGGCCTAGTGTGACTATTTATAACCTATAGATAAAAATGAAAAACAGTATGAAAAAGAAGATAGAACAATCTAATTCTTTATTTTCTTTTGTATAAAGAAAAATAGTTTATAATTTAATTGCCTATAAAACTCATGTTAATATTTCTTAAAAGCAATACTAACATGATTACAAAATTCCATCAGGTTTGTGTGTTTAATATTTTTTTAACATTTTACAAAATGGTATATCATTTTATGAGCTGTTTTTCACATTACACAAAATATCATAAGTATCTTGGAAATTGCTCCATATCAGTATATATACAGATACTTTTATTTAGTAGCAGCTTATCATTTTACTTTATGATTAAATGATACCATAATTTGCTTAATGGTTCTACTACTGATGAATCTTTAGGTGACTTCCATTCTTATACCATTATAAACAATGCTTTAATAACTTTCTTATTCATATTTTTAATGTAATTTTATGAGTATACCCATATATTTCCAGTTTTTTATGTGTCCTCTAGGCCAAATAGATGGCAAGAAATTTTGTAATGTGTATGAAGGAGTTATAAAAACATATTTGGAGGAGTGTATAAGTAAGGCTAATATTCTTTATAGAAAAAAGAAGATGTACATGTATTCAGGTCACAACGTGTTAAGACAGATTTTCTGTAATATTTGTGTGTCATCTTTGTAAGTTTCCTCAGTGTTGTGAGAGAGATGAAATTTTGTTATGGTCTTTTTCTACAGAAATACACAACCCACCCAACCAAAATTATAGTACTTGCTAATCTATATGAGGGGTGAGTTTTGTATTTTCAAAACATTGTATTTTCAAAGACTATATCCAACAGTGGCATAGTGAAAATAAATAGTGCATGTGGGAAATGAAATACATTTCCACCACCTTTCCCTTACTGAATGCTTCCTAAGTGTCAGAATTTCCAAAGACTAAAAAGGTCTTTAGGTGTTCCTATAGACATATGTCAAATGAAATTTGTCCCACTCTAGCCCTCTAATAATTCTGACTGTATTTCCAAAGATTAATATTTGGAAAATCAGAGAAAGATATGAGACTGAGATTTGTTGATGATAGAATCCTAGCCAACTGTGACAATATACTCAAAAATAGTAGCCTGAACTTTGTTGAATTTTTAAAAATACATCATTTGAATAATCTGAAGGACATTGTGAGTATGTAACATATTTTTGGAGGGATTATCTTCTTTTAAGTAAAGGCTTTTGGGGAGAAGCAGTTCAGAAAATTTTTAAATACATATCACAAACTCTCTCAACCTCCCAAGTACACCCTCAGGATCCAAAGTACCAACTCTTCATTTCCCAGTTTAAAAGTTGGGTTACTGTAGTAATGAGAAAAGAGTTCAAAGAAGATTCTGCCAGCCACTAGGAAAATGAGGTTAGAAATGAAAAACTGTTTGTAAGAGTCTCCTGGTATTTAGAGGATCTGCAACTTGTCTCAGTTTAGTCTGTACCTGAATGGGAATAGACCTCAGAAGATATCATATTAGCACTGGCAGACGGCCCCAAAACTCCTGATTTATGACACTATCGTCCCACCACTCACTGAGCTGCACATGACCTTGCTTGTTGAACCAGCACACAGACAGCCCTGTGCGATCTGGGTAGTTATAAGAAGCTGTACACAATTTAGCCTCTAGTGGTTCATCAAAAAACCTGCTGCTGTTAGGAAAAACTTGCTCAGCCTTGCAAAAAAGGGGAGGCCTGGCGATACAGTGCCCCTCAAAAGCCTTGTGAGTAAAAGAAATTATGTCCTTTACTTCCTTCGTGGCTGTAGTACAATTCCTGATGTTTCTCTTCTGACATTGCTTTAGATGTGTGTAAGAGGTTGTTGTAAGTGAGCTAAAGAGACAAAACCATGAATGTGTCATCTTATTACTTTGTCTGTTTTTAGTCTATATTCAAAAACATTTATGTTCCTTTTGCCTTTTCCACCAGAAGTTTCCAGTTTACCTCTCTGGATTATGAGCATATGGATCTTTGGCAATCTGTGACACTAATGTACAGATGAGTTTGTCATACAGCACTTGTTTCTAATGGTTCCTAGTAGGTATTGCCATGAACTTACTTTAACATGAATAGGATTAGTATCCCATGATGCATTATTGGAAGGAACCCACACTCCAGACCTCCTAGGTATTTTCCTTCATTTAAAATCTTGGGGGTTTCCCTGGTGACACAGTGGTTGAGAGTCTGCCTGCCGATGCAGGGGACATGGGTTCGTGTGCCAGTCCGGGAAGATCCCACATGCCATGGAGCAGCAGGGCCCATGAGCCATGGCTGCTGAGCCTGCACGTCCGGAGCCTGTGCTCCACAACGGGAGAGGCCACAACAGTGAGAGGCCCAGGTACGGCCAAAAATAATAATAATAAAATAAAAATCTTGTAGGAGGATCTTCAAGATAGCAGAAGATTAAGACGCAGAGATCACCTTCCTCCCCACAAATACATCAGAAATACATCTACATGTGGAAAAACTCCTACAGAACACCAACTGATCGCTGGTAGAAGACCACAGACCTCCGAAAAGGCAAGAAACTCCCCACGTACCTGGGTAGGGCAAAATAAAAAAGAAAAAAACAGAGACAAAAGAATAGGGACAGGACCTGCACCAGTGGGAGGGAGCTGTGAAGGAGGAAAGATTTCCACACACTAGAAGCCCCTTCGCAGGCAGAGATTGCAGGTGGCAAAAGGGGGAGCTTCAGAGCCACGGAGGAGAGTGCAGCAACAGGGCTGTGGAGGGCAAAGTGGAGAGATTCCTGCACAGAGGATAGTTGCTGACCAGCACTCACCACCCCGAGAGGCTTGTCTGCTCACCCGCCAGGGTGGGTGGGGGCTGGGTGCTGAGGCTTGGGCTTCGGTCGGATCCAAGGGTGACTACTGGGATTGGCTGCGTGAACACAGCCTGAAGGGGGCTAGTGCACCACGGCTAGCCGGGAGGGAGTCGAGGAGAAGGTCTGGAACTGCCGAAGAGGCAAGAGACATTTTCTTGCCTCTTTGTTCCCTGGTGCACAAGCAGAGGGGATTACGAGCGCTGCTAAAAGGAGCTCCAGAGATGAGCGTGAGTGCCACTATCAGCATGGACCTCAGAGATGGGCATGAGATGCTAAGGCTGATGCTGCAGCCAGCAAGAAGCCTGTGTGCAAGCACAGGTCACTATCCACACCTCCCCTTCTGGGAGCCTGTGCAACCTGCCACTGACAGGGTCCCGTGATCCAGAGACAACTTCCCCATGAGGACACACAGCACTCCTCAGGATATTGCAAAGTCACACAGGCCTCTGCTGCTGCAGGCTCACCCTGCACACGTTAACCATCCCTCCCCCTGGCCTGAGTGAGCCAGAGCCCCTAAATCAGCGGCTCCTTTAACCCCGTCCTGTCTGAGTGAAGAACAGACGCCCTCAGGTGACCTACACACAGAGGCAGGGCCAAACCAAAGCCAAATCCCAGGAACTATGCCAACAAAGTAGAGAAAGGGAAAGCTCTCCCAGCAGCTTCAGGAGCAGTAGATTTAATCTCCACAATCAACGTGATGTACACTGCATCTGTGGAATACCTGAATAGACGACAAATCATCCCAAATTGAGGAGGGGGATTTTGGGAGCAATGATATATATATATATATATATATATATATATATATATATATATATATATATATATATATATATATATATATATATTTACCGTTTTCTCTTTTTGTGAGTGTATATGCGTATGCTTCTGTGTGTGATGTGATTTTGTCTGTATAGCTTTACTTTTACTATTTGTCCTAAGGTTCTGTCCGTTTTTTGTTTGTTTTCTTAGTATAGTTCTCAGCACTTGTTATCATTGGTGGATTCATTTTTTGGATTAGTTGTTCTCTTCTTTCTTTCTTTCTATTTTTTAACTTACTTTAAAATTCTTTCTTAATAATAATTGTTTGTATAAATAACATTTTTATTTTATTTTATTTTGCCTTTTTCTTTCTTCCTTTTTTTCTCCACTTTTTCTGAGCCATATGGATGACAGGCTCTTGGTGCTCCAGTCAGGCCTCAGGCCTGTGCCTCTGAGGTGGGAGAGCAAAGTTCAGAACATTGGCCCACCAGAGACCTCCCAGCTCCATGTAATATCAAATGGTGAAAATCTCCCAGAGATCTCCATCTCATTGCCAAGAATCAACTCCACTCAAAGACCAGCAAGCCACAGTGCTGGACAACCTATGCCCAACAACTAGCAAGACAGGAACACAACCACACGCATTAGCAGAGAGGATGCCTAAAATCACAATAAGGTCACAGACACACCAAAACACACAACAAGATGTGGAACTGCCCACCAGAAAGACAAGATCCAGCCTCATCCACCAGAATACAGGCACTAGTCCCTTCCACCAGGAAGCCTACACAACCCACTGAACCAAACTTAGCCACTGGGGGCAGACACCAAAAACAACAGGAATTACAAAAGTGTAGCCAGCAAAAAAGGAGATTCCAAACACAGTAAGTTAAGGAAAATGAGAAAACAAAGAAACACATAGCAGATGAAGGAGCAAGGTAAAATCCCACCAAACCTAACAAATGAAGAGGAAATAAGCAGTCTACCTGAAAAATAATTCAGAATAATGATAGTAAAGATGATCCAAAAGCTTGGAAATAGAATGGAGACAATACAAGAAACGTTTAACAAGGACCTAGTAGAACTAAAGAGCAAGCAAACAATCATGAACAACAAAATAAATGAAATTAAAAATTCTCTAGAAGGAATCAAAAGCAGAATAACTGAGGCAGAAGAACAGATAAGTGACCTGGAAGATAAAATAGTGGGAATAACTACTGCAGAGCAGAATAAAGAAAAAAGAATGAAAAGAATTGAATACAGTTTCAGAGGCATCTGGGACAATATTAAAGGCAACAACATTCGAATTACAGGGGTTGCAGAAGAAGAGAAAAAGAAAGAGACTGAGAAAATATTTGAAGAAATTGTAGTTGAAAACTTCCCTAATATGGGTAAGGAAATGGTTAATCCAGTCCAGGAAGCACAGAGAGTCCCATACAGATTAAATCCTAGGAGAAACGTGTCAAGACACATATTAATCAAACTATCAAAAATTAAATACAAAAGAAAAACTATTAAAAGCAGCAAGGGAAAAACAACAAATAACATACAAGGGAAGCCCCATAACTTTGACAGGTGATCTTTCAGCAGAAACTCTGCAAGCCAGAAGGGAGTGGCAGGAAATATTTAAAGTGATGAAAAGGAAAAAACTACAACCAAGATTACTCTATCCAGCAAGGATCTCATTCAGATTTGACAGAGAAAGTAAAAGCATTACAGACAAACAAAAGCTAAGAGAATTCAGCACAACCAAACCAGCTTTACAACAGATGCTAAAGGAACTTCTCTAGGCAGGAAATACAAGAGAAGGAAAAGACCTACAATAACAAACCCAAAACAATTAATAAAATGGTAATAGGAACATACATATTGATAACTAACTTGAATGTAAATGGATTAAACTCTGGAAACAAAAGATATAGACTGGCTGAATGGATACAAAAACAAGACGCATATACATGCTGTCTAAAAGAGACTCACTTCAGACCTAGGGACACCTAGAGAGTGAAAGTGAGAGGATGGAAGAAGATATCCCATGCAAATGGAAATCAAAAGAAAGCTGGAGTAGCAATTCTCATATCAGACAAAGTAGACTTTAAAACTAACAGTATTGGGCTTCCCTGGTGGCGCAGTGGTTGAGAATCCGCCTGCCGATGCAGGGGACACGGGTTCGTGCCCCGGCCCGGGAAGATCCCACATGCCGCTGAGCGGCTGGGCCCGTGAGCCATGGCCACTGAGCCTGGGCGTCCGGAGCCTGTGCTCCGCAATGGGAGAGGCCACAACAGTGAGAGGCCCGCAAAAAAACCAAAAAAACAAACAAACAAAAAAACTAACAGTATTACAAGAGAGAATGAAGGAAAATACATAAAGATCCAGGGATCAATGCAAGAAGATATAACAATTCTAAATATTTATGCACCCATCATAGGAGCACCTCAACACATAAGGCAAATGCTAACAGCCATAAAAGGGGATGTAGACAGTAATACAATCATAGTAGGGGACTTTAACACACCATTTTCACCAATGGACAGTTCATCAAAAATGAAAATAAATAAGGAAACACAAGTTTTAAATGACACATTAAACTAGAAGGACTTAATTGATATTTATAGGACATTCCATCCACAAACAACAGAATACACATTTTTCTCAAGTGTTCATGAAACATTCCCCTGGATAGATCATATCTTGGGTCACAAGTCAAGCCTTGATAAATTTAAGAAAATTGAAATCGTATCATGTATCTTTTCTGACCACAATGTTATGAGACTAGACATCAATTACAGGGAAAAATCTGTAAAAAATACTAACACATGGAGGCTGAACAATACACTACTTAATAACCAAGCGATCACTGAAGTAATCAAAGAGGAAATCAGAAAATACATAGAAACAAATGACAATGAAAACACAATGACGCAAAACCTATTGGATGCAGGAAAAGCAGTTGTAAGAGGGAAGTTTATAGCAATACCATCCTACCTTAATAAACAAGAAACATCTCAAATAAACCACCTAACCTTACACCTAAAGCAATTAGAGGAAGAAAAACAAGCAAACAAAAAACCACTCAAAGTTAGCAGAAGGAAAGAAATCATAAAGATCAGATCAGTAATAAATGAAAAAGAAATGAAGGCAACGATAGCAAACATCAAGAAAACTAAACACTGGTTCTTTGAGAGGAAAAACAAAATTGCTAAACCATTAGCCAGCCTCATCAAGAAAAAAAAGGAGAAGACTCAAATCAATAGAATGAGAAATGAAGAAGGAGAAGCAACAACTGACACCACAGAAATACAAAGGATCATGAGAGATTACTAAAAGCAACTATATGCCAATAAAATGGACAACCTGGAAGAAATGGACAAATTCTTAGAAATGCACAGCCTTCTGAGACTGAACCAGTAAGAAATAGAAAATATAAACAGACCAATCACAAGCACTGAAATTGAAATTGTGATTAAAAATCTTCCAACAAACAAAAGCCCAGGACCAGATGGCATCACAGACAAATTCTATGAAACACTTAGTGAAGAGCTAACACCTATCCTTCTCAAACTCTTCCAAAAGATAGCAGAAAGAGGAAAACTCCCAAACTCATTCTACAAGGCCAACATCACCCTGATATGAAAACCAGATAAAGATGTCACAAAAAAAGAAAACTAGAGACCAATATCATTGATGAACACAAATGCAAAAATCCTCAACAAAACACTAGCAAAGAGAATCCAACAGCACATTAAAAGTGTAATTCACCATGATCAATTGGGGTTTATCCCAGGAATGCAAGGATTCTTCAATATATGCAAATCAATCAACGTGATACACCATATTAACAAACTGAAGGAGAAAAACCATATGATCATCTCAATAGATGCAGAGAAAGCTTTCGACAAAATTCAACACCGGTTTATGATAAAAAACCTCCAGAAAGTAGGTGTAGAACCAACTTACATCAACATAATAAAGGCCATATATGAGAAACCAACAGCCAGCATTGTACTCAATGGTGAAAAACTGAAACCACTTACACTAAAATCAGGAACAAATCAACTTTTCCCACTCTCACCACTATTATACAACACAGTTTTGGAAGTTTTAGCCACAGCAAACAGGAGAAAAATAAATAAAAGGAACCCAAACTGGAAGAGAAGAAGTAATGCTGTCACTGTTTGCAGATGACATGATACTACACATAGAGAATCCTAAAGATGCTACCAGAAAACTATTAGAGGTAGTCAATGAATTTGGTAAAGTACCGGGTTAAAAATTAATGCACCAAAATCTCTTACACTCCTATACAGTAATGACGAAAAATCTGAAAGTGAAATTAGGAAAACACTACCATTTACCATTGCAACAAAATACCTAGGAATAAAATAGAATAAAATAGAATAAATAGAATAAAATAGAATAAAATACCTAGGATAAAACCTACCTAAGGAGACAAAAGACCTGTGTGTCAAAAATTATAAGACACTGGGGCTTCCCTGGTGGTGCAGTGGTTGAGAGTCCGCCTGCTGGTGCAGGGGATACGGGTTCGTGCCCCGGTACGGGAGGATCCCACGTGCCGCAGAACGGCTGGGCCCGTGAGCCATGGCCGCTGGGCCTGCGCGTCCGGAGCCTGTGCCCTGCAACGGGAGAGGCCACAGCAGTGAGAGGCCCGCGTACCACAAAAAAAAAAAAAAAAAAAAAAAAAAAAAAAAAAAATTATAAGACACTGATGAAAGAAACTAAAGATGATACAAATAGATGGAGAGATATACCATGTTCTTGGATTGGAAGAAACAACATTGTCAAAATGACTATACTACCCAAATAAATCTACATATTCAATGCAATCCCTAACAAATTACCACTGGCATTTTTCACAGAACGAGAACAAAAAATTTCACAGTTTGTATGGAAACAAAAAAGACCCTGAATAGCCAAAGCAATCTTTAGAAAGAAAAACGGAGCTGGAGGAATCAGGCTCCCTGACTTCGGACTATACTACAAAGCTACAGTAATCAAAACAGTATGGTACTGGCACAAAAACAGAAATAAATATCAATGGAACAAGATATAAAGCCCAGAGATAAACCCACACATATACTCTCACCTTATATTTGATAATGGATGCAAGAATATACAACGGAGTTAAGACAGCCTCTTCAATAAGTGATGCTGGGAAAATTGAACAGCTACAAGTAAAAGAATGAAATTAGAACACTCCTTATCACCATACACTAAAATAAACTCAAAATGGATTAATGACCTAAATATAAGGCCAGTGCCTATCAAACTCTTAGAGGAAATCATTGGCAGAACACTCTATGACATAAATCAAAGAGAGATCCTTTTTGACCCACCTCCTAGAAAATGGAAATAGAAACAAAAATACACAAATGAGACCTAATGAAACTTAAAAGGTTTTGCACAGCAAAGGATACCATAAGCAAGACAAAAAGACAGCCCTCAGAATGGGTGAAAATATTTGCAAATGAAGCAACTGACTAAGGATTAATATCCAAAATTTACAAGCAGCTCATGCTGCTCAATATCAAAAAAACAAGCAATGCAGTCCAGAAATGGGCAGAAGACCTAAATAGACATTTCTCCAAGAAGATATACTGATGTCCAACAAACACATGAAAGAATGATCAACATCATTAATCATTAGAGAAATGCAAATCAAAACTCCAATGTGATATCATCTCACACTGGTCAGAATGGTCGTCATCAAAAAATCTACAAACAGTAAATGCTGGAGAGGGTGTGGAGAAAAGGGAACCCTCATACACTGTTGGTGGGAATGTAAATTGATACAGCCACTATGGAGAACAGCATGGAGGTTCCTTAAAAATCTAAAAATAGAAGTATCATGCGAGCCAGCAATCACACTACTGGGCATATATTCTGAGAAAACCATAATTCAAAGTCATGTACCACAATGTTCATTGCAGCTCTATTTACAATAGCTGGGACATGGAAGCAACCTAAGTGTCCATCGACAGACGAATGGATAAAGAAGATGTGGCACATATATACAATGCAATATTACTCAGCCACAAAATGGAATGAAATTGAGTTATTTGTTGTGAAGTGGATGGACCTAGAGTTTGTCATACAGAGTGAAGTAAGTCAGAAAAAGAAAAACAAATCCCATATTCTAACTCATATATATGGAACCAAGAAAAAAATGGTAATGAAGAACCTAAGGGCAAGATGGGAATAAAGATGCAGACCTACTCGAGAATGGACTTTAGCATATGGGGAGGGGAAAGGGTAAGCTGTGACAAAGTGACAGAGTGATAGTGTTTATATGGACATATAAACACTACCAAAGGTAAAATAGATAGCTACTGGGAAGCAGTCACATAGGACAGGGAGATCAGCTCTGTGCTTTGTGACCAGCTAGAAGGATAGGATTGGGAGGGTGGGAGGGAGGGAGATGCAAGATGGTAGAGATATGGGGATATATGTATATGTATAACTGATTCACTTTGTTACGAAGCAGAAACTAACACAGCATTGTAAAGCAATTATACGCCAATAAAAACGTTTAAAAAAAGTCTTGTAAAACAAACTTTCTCTGTTAATGTAAAATTTGCCAAGGCACTATTACTGAAACATGATTGTCTGACTATCTCTGACCACAGAAACAGATTATTCTTCTGTAAAGTTTATAATTTTAAATTACTTGAAGATGAGGCTGAACAAAAAGAAATCCTGCAGTCTTTGAGAGTGCTCTAAAAAACAAGCTTTTTTATCAAGTGTCTGAAATGCTAAACCAATTCCTCCAGGGGACAATGCAATAATCAGTCACTAACAGGGGTTTCTCCTATACTAGAACAGATGGCTATTAGCAGAACTTAGTCACAGTATGCAGAACACAAGAATAGTGTCTAAGAATTAATCACATGAAAGAAGAAAGGCTTTTCATTTTTGGATAAATAACATAACCATATAGTTTAATTTAAATTATATGAATTTATTATTTATTAATGTACTTATTTGATTTTTATAATTGTGCCCTCCTAACTATTACTTAAGTAATTTAAAAAATTAGTTAGGCACTTTTGCCTCAGGGTATAAACAGAGAACTCAATATATTTAAACCCAGCCAAACTGATAAAAACCTACTGAAATCTGTAGGTATGTATTGTAATACCATATGCAAACCATGTTGTTCTCAGCAGTGAAGTAGGGCAAAAATATTGCATAAGACATGTTTTTGAAAAGAACTTTTTCCAAAGAAGGCATATTAATGGCCAACAAGTATATGAAAATATGTTCAACATCACTAATCATCAGATAAATGCAAATCCAAGTAACAATGAGATATCACCTCACACTTGGTAGAATGCTTATTATCAAAAAGACATGAACTAACAAGAGTTGGTGAGGATGTAATGAAAAGAGAACCATTGTACACTGTTAGTGAGAGTGTACATTGGTACAATCACTGTGGAAAACCACACTGAGATTCCTCAAAAAATTAAAAATTGAACTACCACATGATCCAGCAATTCTGCTTCTCCGTATTTATCTGAAGGACATGAAATTACTATCACAAAGAGATATCTGCACATCAGTCTTTATTGCAGCATTATTTACAATAACCAAGATGTGGAAATAAATTGTGTTGTTGGATGAATGAATAAAGAAATTATATATATATATAAATTTTGCAATGACATGGATGGACCTTGAGGGCATTATGCTAAGTGAAATAAGTCAGACATATAAAGACAAATACTGTATAATCTCACTTATATGTGGAATCTAAAGAAAGAAAAAGAAAAAGAGGGTGGATGGGAGGAGGAGGAGGAGGAAGAGGGGAAGGAGAAGAAAAGAACAAACTCATAGAAAAAGAGATTAGACTTGAGGTTACCAGAATTGGAAGTAGGAGGGTAGAGGAATTGGATGAAAGTAGTCAAAAGCTACAAACTTCCAGTTAAGATAAATAAGCCCTGGGGATGTAGTGTACAGCATGGTGACTATAGTGAACAATATTGTACTGTGTATGTGAAAGTTGCTAAGAGATTAGATCTTAAAAGTTCTCATCGCAAGGAAAATACAATTTGTGACTATGTGTAGTGATGAATGTTAACTAAACTTATTATGGTAATAATTTCTAGATGTATAAAATTATTAGGTTGTACACCTAAAACTAATACAATGTTATATATTGATTATAACTCAAATATATAAAAATATCAACAGTGACTAAAATGTATTTTACAGTTTATGAATCAGTTTATCATATTTTTGCTTCTTTATCTAAATGTAAACTCAAAAAAATGTTTTATCTTGTCATCCCATCAAGGAATAGATGGTTTAAAATTAAAACACATTTTGTACTGTGCTATGAAATTAGTAAAATGTCACATTAGCCCAGGAGGCATAATGTGACTACTCTGTGGAAAAACATCTCCTGATCCTTTCCTGAGATGTAAACCTGGGACATCTTAACCAACTTATAAAAATACATGAAGAAAAATGCTGTCTTATTCTCCCAGTGAAAATTATTTTAAACTATCTTTATATCTAATTCCATATAAATCTAGTTAGATTTAGAATTTACTAGGACACAAGTACATCAGACATATTTGTATCTCGGTAAGCATCCAGAGAGTTTCAACTAGATCCACTGAGGCTTAGGGTTCTGATATGTGTTGCAGAACTAACTGACTGTACTTTATAACTATGGTCCCAATTTACTGTCTTTTGTCTTCCAGCCACAGAACACAAAGACTTATTTTTTATTTTATTTTTCTAAATTCATTATTTCTAGATTCGTATTTTTAAAGGAGGACTTATGTTGGATTTTGGTTGAATGCGAATGTGTGCTCATTGGTTATATATTTTAAACAAAATGTTGCTTATAAATTTGATATTACATTAATATGCTAATTCATATCATCCTGCTAGCAACTGGGGTACCTTTCATAGACATGGGTTCTGATGAAATGTTAATAGACGTTTCTTTGTTGTAAAGCTCTTACTCAGAAACAGACACTCACAACCCAATTTGTTTCCCTAGGGTTTATATGTTGGGGAGGAAACACAAAGAAAAAAAAAGAAAACATCAAGATTGAAAAGACCTTAGAAGAAATATATCTGAGCTTGGTTTGTCACAGGATATGGTACTAATACATGGGAGATAATGTGCAATCTGTGATTCAAAAAAGCTTAAAAAATAATTGCGTACTTGTTACTTTTGAGAAGCAATACCTATCTCTTTATATATGGGCACATTATCCAGGCAAATCCTCCCTGTAGTATGGTTGTCTATGTAGTTTCTTCAGCTGTGGATATCTGTGGTTAATGTCTTGTAGCCCTACCTCTGTACTTTGTAGTCCTCCCTAGTCCAGCTCACTGTTATCACAGTTTTAGTATCCTATAAATTCTTCTTTCTTCCCCAACCATCTGTGAAACTGGAATACAGAGGAAGTTTAGAATGGCAGGAGAAGCAGAAAGACATTTGTCAATTTTCCCATTATTATTTTTACTGAGATTCGTTTGAGACTACCATATTTTAATTTTCCACTCTTCTGGAATCTTATTAAATGAGTACAAATTGTTGAGTAAATATGTTAATTTATTTTCCTAACACCCAATAAGTATGCAGCCAGGATTAGTTCATTTATGCAAATTCCCATATTCCAAGGGCTTTACCTCTTTGCTAATAGCTATTTATGTAAGAGATTTAATTTCTGCTCAATTACCTAAATTTCTTTTATTCATTTCCCATCTAAATACTTAATAAGAAAATGAATTAAATTGTTTGCCAGTTTTATTCATCATTTATTTCAAATGTCTTCATTTACTGGCAGAATTTTCTTCTAATGTATATCTTTAGTCTTCATTGTTGTAGTAGTGTTCTTCTTCAACATTTATTAAGGATCGCTACTACACTGTGTACAATACAATCACATATAAAGACAAGTCCTTGCTTTTGTGGACATTTCCTCTTATGAAACATTTGATAGGATGGTAGAGAAAATTGGTATTATGTAAGGTGCTTTAAGACTTAACTGAGGTGGATGAAAGGGTCCACAAGTGAGCTTTCTGATAATTTTATACAATTCACTTTATTACACCTTTTAAAGCTCCTTTGTTTGACTCAATTCCCTTCTCTTTTCTTGTTTAATGTTAACTAATACAATATACTTTTATTATTGTTCTTAATGTATACTTAGAGATGTGATAACAAAATATTAAGAGCATAAGCTTTGGTAACAGCCAAGTATGTGTTCAAATTCTGGCTCCATTGCTTATGGACTGTGTGGCTTTGGGTAGTTATTTAATATCCATAAGTCCTCCTTTTTTATCTATAAAATAGGAGTATAATATTATATCTATCTTGCAGAGCTATTGTGGGGATATAACAGAATAATACCTATAGAATACCCAACATTATGCCTAAAATAGACTAGATGTTCAAAAATGTTAAATATTATTATATGACTCTTTCCATCCCAATTCATTTTTTTCTCATTTTTTAAAATTCCAACTTTATTGAGGTATAATTTACATACAATGAAATTAATTTTAAGTATACCATTTCATGACATTTTATCATATACAGTCATGTAACAAGTCATGTAGCATCACATTTCCATCAAGCCAAAACTTTCTCTTGTGCTCGCTCCTTTGCTATCAATATCTTCACTCAAATCTCATGCCTTGCCAACTATAGACTTTCTTTTTGTCACTATGTCTTTAGTTTTCCTAGAATTTCATTTAAGAGAATTTACATTGTATACAGGCTTCAATGTCTTACTTCATACCATAATGCTTCTGGAATTAATCCATGTTGTATGTGTCAGTAGTCAATCTCTTTTAGTTGCTGGATACTACTTCACTATAGAGATAGACCATGATTCATTTATCTGTTTACCTATTGATGGTCATTTTGGTTATTTACAGCCTTTGCCTCCTATGACTAAAACTGTTTTAAACATTAGTTTACAAGTCCTTTTGTGGACATATGTTTTCATTTATCTTGAGTAAGTTAGGGGAATAAGATTATTGATAACTGTATGCTTAACTGTATAAGAAACTGCAAAACTGTCCACTTCCTCCACATCATCCACAAACTTGGTATTATTAATCTTTTAAGTTTTAGGGTTTTAGAGTATATGCAGAGAGGTATCTCCTTGTGGTTTTGTTTTGCCTTTCCTTAATAATTGATGATACTGAGCATATTTCATGTGCTTATTTGCCAGTCGGTTCAACTATGTCCATTTCATTATTGAGTTGTTTACCTTCTTATAATTGATTAATTAGGACTTCTGTTATAAAGTTAAGTGGAAGTGATGAAAGTGGACATTCTTGCCTTGTTTTCAATATTAGGGGGAAAATGGGAATTCTTTCAGCATTAATATATTAGCTGTAAGCTTTTCATCAATATCCTTTTACAGGGTAAGGAATTTCCCTCTATTCCTAGTTTGTTGATAATTTTTTCTTTTATTGTTAATGGGAGTATGTCTTGTCAAATGATCTTTTACATTAATTGAGATGATCATAAGGTTTTTCTTCTTTAGAATCTTAGTATAAGTTGGATCAATTGATTTTTGTATATTGAGATAAATTTGTATTCCTATGAACATCATTTGTTCATGATGATTTATCCTTATTAAATGTTTCATGACTCAATTTGCTAAGCCTTTATTATGGATTATGTATCTTTTCTTGAGAGACATTTGTCTGTATTTTTCTTTATGCATGCATAATATCTTTTTTTTTCTGTTATTCATATCAAAATAATGAGTTCAGAAGTATTCCTAACTCTTCTACATTTTAGAAATGTTTCTGTAGAATTGGTATTAGTTCTTCCTCAAATATTTGGTACAATTTACCAATGAAGTCACCTGGGCCTGAAGTTTTCTTTGTGTGAAGAATTTTAATTGTAAAATTACTTTTAATAAATTAAAGGACTGTTTGGTTTATTGATGTAATTTTTCTTCTTGATTAAGATTCCATACTGTGCCTTTCAAAAGCTGGGTTCAGGGCTTCCCTGGTGGTGCAGTGGTTGAGAGTCCGCCTCCCGATGCAGGGGCATGGGTTCGTGCCCCAGTCTGGGAGGATCCCACATGCCGTGGAGCTTCAAGGCCTGTGAGCCATGGCCACTGAGCCAGCATGTCCAGAGCCTGTGCTCTGCAACGGGAGAGGCCACAACAGTGAGAGGCCCGTGTACCGCAAAAAAAAAGAATAAATAAAGTTGGGTTCATTGTTGAAGTTATAGCTATATAATTTTCATAACATTCCCTTAATCTCTTTTTCATGTCTGTAAGATTTGTAGTGATGTCCACTTTTTTTCATGAAAATGATTTGTCAATTTTATTATTTATAAAGAAGTTTTGTTTCTGTGGTTTTGTCTATTGTTTTCTCTGTTTTATTGATTTATGCTCTTCATTATTGACTTCCTTCTTCTTGCTTCAGGTTTGATTTGCTCTAACATTTTTATTCTTAAGGTGCCAGATGCTAAGTATTTCTATTCCAGTAGTTCAATCTGGAACTGGGGAAATAACCACAGAATGAGTTCCAAGACCCACTGTGAGATGCACTGAAGCTATAAAATCTATTAATCAAATGGCCTCCATATGCCTCTACTCTAACTGAAGTACCATAGTGACAGTTTGGCTCTCTTAGAATCAAGTGTCTGTTTAGATTCAGTGACCAATAGTCCTCAAAAGGTCTGAATATTTCATTTTCCCTAGTGTACATTCACCCTAGTAAAAGGCCATAGGTCCATTTGGGGAAGTCTAGGAGAAAGATTAACAGTATAAATTTTCTGTATTGTACCAAGATTCTTCCCCTAGGGGACTCAGCTTCCCCTTCATTTAAGGGGTTCTGAATCTGTAAACTGGTTCAAATCTGGGAATTGATTTAGAAGTTGTGACTTTCTGTTTTTATAATTCCAATTAAACTTTCATTCACTTGACCTAGACTTGCTTACATAAACCTTTCTTGCTTACATAAACCAAGGAAGAATTTAGTAGTCTTCCTATTTATTTCACTTCTAGGAACCTAATGGTTAACTAGCCAGTGCCAATGGTCTACAAGAGTCAGATTATTCTGACTGCTGCTTTGGCTCTGCTGTCCATTACAGTAACCACATCCACCTTGCTTTTGGAGGTTGAGTCCTGCCATTTGACCCCTGTCTTCTTAGGATTTAACTATGCCCATTGCACTTAGGTTTTCCATTTGAGTGTCTAGAACTCCTTCTCTATGGTCTGATCTACATAAAAAATCACAGAGCTCATCAAGGATGCTGGGTCTTCCTTCACAAATTTATTTCTCAAAATATTGGTGAAAGGTATGTCTTCTGGGTCCTCCCAGTGTGGCTGATTAGGTCTTGAATAATAAATCCCCTATAACATTCCAGTATTCCTAAGCCTTTGAGGCCCTTCCTCGACATTAAACCAAGGGAGGTCTCGCATTTCCATTCACTCACAGTGGGCCATCTTTCGGTGCCTGTTTAAACCAAACAACCAAAGAAACAGTTAAAGCTCTTTTTAACTTCTGAAGCTGAAGTGTTAAACATGGAATCTCTGTTTAGTGAGTCTATATCAATAAATTCATCGTGATCCAAATTTATGTTCTTTCCACCATTATCCTACACCTTTAATATCCATTCCCACACATGTTCCTCAGATTTCTGCTTGTATAAATTAGAAAACTCAAGTTGTTCTTTTGGAGTGTAGCACACCTCTTCGTGGATCACACTTTGCATCTCACCTTTAGGGGCCTGCTGGGCTTAAGTTTGGTTATAGGTCTAGAAACCAAGAGGGGTAACAACAATGGATCCTGAAGAGAGTCAGAATTGTCTTGCATGGTATCCACCTCAGGGGGGGGGCAATACTATTTCTTCAGACAATGCAGAGTTAATCCTCTCATATCAAGGTAGAATGGTTGCTACCACTGTGGGTGGAGAGGTAGGTACCACTGTGGTTGGGAGACCTCTTCCACTAGCAAAGAAGACGCATCACAATTTCAAGGCTCATTATCCTCAGCTTCATCAGGGCCTTCCCATATTCCCCATGCTGACTTACAGGATCCTATTCTTTCCCAATCAATACCCTCATTTTAACAGCAGACACCTTATGAGGCTGAGAATTCAATTTGCATTGTAATTCAGCCAATTATAGGATGAGGTTGTGTGTATGATTTCAGCCCTGTGTCTATGGGAGATGAGGCTTTCCATCAGGGTGCACACAGAAATTCTTAGGTCATTTATAGTGTTCTTGAGCCAGGAATTTGAATCCATGAGTGCATCCTTTTATTTCACCACTTTGTCCAGCAATTTTACAAGCAACCAATCAATGTTAATATATTCCTTAGTTTTCAAAAAATGTTCAAAAGTATCATATTTAGAGTCGCTTAGCTCCTTGCTTCTTATAAGTGGCAGATTAGGGCTATCCAATGCTTACATTTTGTATATCTCTGTAAACAGTTTATACCATACTCTATCAGTGTTCTTTTTACTACTGGAAATAGAGTCATTAACACCTTTAAACATAATCAGATTAGAGAATGATTCCAGAAACCCCAGAACTATTTCAGAAAATACATCCTTAAAATTTTGTTCATATAGAACCACTCTTGGTATCAAAATCTGTGTTAGAGTTCTGAAGATAAACAGAAACAATAATATATATATATATATATATATATATATATATATATATATATATATATATATATATATATATATATATATATATAAAATCATGGAGGTCAAGAAGTCCCACAATCTGGAGAACGAGGAAAGCTAATAGTCTAATTCAGTCTGAGTCTAAAGTTTTGAGAACCAGGGGAGCCAATGGTGTAAGTTCCAGTCTGAGTCCAAAGGCCCGACAATCAGGGACCAATGGTGTTAAGTCAGATCTGAGTCTAATATCCTGAGAACCAGGAGAGCTGATGTCTGAGGTCAGAAGAAGTTGGGTGTCTCAGCTCAAGAAAAAAGTAAATTTTCCTTTCCTCTGCCTTTTCGGTCTCTGTAGGCTCTCAGTTGATTGGATCATGGTTACCCACATTAATGAAGGCAATCTTCTTTAACTCAAAGTACTGATTGAAAAGCTAATCTCTTCCAGAAACACCCTCACAAACACACACAGAAATAATATTTTACCAGGTGTCTGGGCATCCCTTAGCCCAGTCATGTTGACATAAAATTAAACATCATGCTAGACTATATGGTAATTATGCATATAATTTTTGCTACCATCCTACTGTTTCTCTAAATTTTTTACTAGTAGCCATTCTAGTTTGTGAACTTGTATCTCATTATGATTTTGATTTTAAATTTCCTAATGATTAGAGATAGTAAGCATTTTTTCATGTACTTATTGGTCATTTATATATCTTCTTTAGAGAGATGTCTATTCAGGCTCTTTTACCATTACTAAATTGGGTTGTTTTTTGTTGTTGTGTTTTAGGATTGCTTTACATATTCTGGATATTAATCCATTATTAGATATATGATTTGAAAATATTTTCTCCATAGCAAGGGTTGCCTTTTTGCTGTTGGTATCTTTTAATGCACAAAAGTTTCTAGTTTAATTTTTTTTTCTTCTTTTTTTTTTTTTTTTTTTGGTATGCAGACCTCTCACTGCCATGGCCTTTCCCGTTGTGGAGCACAGGCTCCAGATGCACAGGCTCAGTGGCCATGGCTCACGGGCCCAGCCACTCCACGGCATGTGGGATCTTCCTAGACTGGGGCACGAACCCATGTTCCCTGCATTGGCAGGTGGACTCTCAACCACTGCGCCACCAGGGAAGCCCCAAAATTTCTAGTTTTGATGAGGTCCAAAGTATCTCTTTTTTCTTCTGTTGCCTTTGCTTTTGATATCATATCCAAGAAATAATTTCCAAATCCAATGTCATGAAGCTTTTCCTCTGTTTTCTTCCAAGAGTTAATATTTAGCTTTTATGATTAGGTCTTTGATCCATGTTTCTTTTATTTTTGTATATGATGTAAGATAAGGGTTCAAATTTATTGTTTTGAATGAGGGCATCCCACTTTCCCAGCACCATTTGTTGAAAAGATTGTCCTTTATCCAGTGAATTGTCTAGTAAACCTTGTTGAAAATCATTTGACCATATATTTGAGGGATTCTTTCTGGACTCTTCATTCTATTCTGTTGGCCTATATTTCTGTCTTTGTGCTACTTACTTCCACACTCTTTTGATTATTGCAGTTTGTGGTAAGATTTGAAATGAGAAAGAGTGAGTCCTCCAATTTTATTCTCCTTTTTCCATATTATTTTTGAGTTTCCATATGAATTTTAGGATGGATTTTTCTTTTTGCAAAAAAAATTTTTGGGATTTTGATATGGATTTCATTGAGTCTGCAGTTTATTTTGGAGGTTCTTAACATATTTACAATATTAAGTCTTTCAATCCATGAACATGAGATATATTTCCCATTTTTTAATTTCTTTCAGTAGTGTTTTATAGTTTACGGTGTATGTCTTTCTCTTCCTTGGTTAAGTATATTCTCAAGTACTTTTCTCTTTTTGATGCTGTTTTAAATTATTTCACTTTTGGATTGGCCATTATTAATGTATAGAGAAGCAAATTCTGCTGAATTTGTTTATTAGTTCTAACAGTTTTAATGGAAAATTTAGGGTTTTATGCATATACGATCATGTCATCTGTTATCAGATAAAATTTTACATCTTTATTTCCTTTTCTTGACTAATTACTCTGGCTAGAATTCCAATACTATATTGAAGAGGAGTGGCAAAAATGAGCATCTATGCCTTGTTACTGGTCTTAAAGGAAAAGTTTTCACCCTTTCACCATTCAGTATTATGTTATCTGT